>NW_027507758.1:493864036-495064036 GCF_037356315.1 Lithobates pipiens
AATGTCCTTGTAATTTTCCGTGAACTGAGCTGAAATGTCAAAATATGTTATTGGCTTTCCCAGCTATCTTCTGTGAACTATAAAATATAGTAATAGAAAGGAGGGGAGGAGGTTATCTTTGTTCAAATTAGAAGACCAGTGACAACGCTCCTCCTTCATAGTTACTGTGCAGTGACTAAGCATTGTCACCACAGGATAGAAAGTGTGTAAGATCAACAGGTAAAATAAAGGAACAAAGCCTGAAAAAAATAAACAAATTCAGCCACCACATCAAGGGACTTATAGGCTACAATATGTCACATAGGGATGAGCCGAACACCCCCCGGTTTGGTTCGCACCAGAAATTTAGAACGGACCGCAAATTCGTACAAACGTTAGAACCCCATTGAAGTCTATGGGACTCGAAGGTTCGAAATAAAAAGTGCTAATTTTAATGGCTAATATGCAAGATACTGTCCTAAAAAGGGTTTGGGGACCTGGCTCCTGCCCCAGGGGACATGGGTCAATGTCTAAAATGTTTTTAAAAATGGCCGTTTTGGCGGGAGCACTGGTTTTAATGACGATTAAAGTGAAAGCAAAAAGTGAAATATTCCTTTAAATATCGTGCCTGGGGGGTGTCTATAGTATGCCTGTGAAGTGCCACGTGTTTCCCGTGTTTAGAACAGTCCCTGCACAAAATGACATTTAATGGAAAAAAAAGTCATTTAAAACTGCTTGCGTTTTTAATGTAATATATGATTCCGGCAATATGGATGAAAATCATTGAGAAAAATGGCATGGGTAGCCCCCCCTGCCCATTACCAGCCCCTTTGGGTCTTGTACAGATATTAAGGGGAACTCCGTACCCATATTAAAAAAAGGAAAGACATAGGGCCCCCTGGCCCTATATACTCAGAACAGCAGTATACAGGCGCTGCAAACAAGACAGGGACTGTGTAGATTTGTTGTGTTAAGTAGAATCTGTGTGTAATTTGGAACTGGTAAATTTTTAAAGTGTAGCTCCAGTCAAAAAATCTATTTTTAAGCTTTTTGGAAAACATAGGGAAGGGTTATCACCCCTGTATAATTAGTTTTGCCGTCCGTCTTTTTTCATCTCACTTCCTGTTGTCTCCTTCCATTTGCAAGTAGGAGACGTTTGTAAGTTGGATGTTTGAAAGTAAGGGCCTGCCCTATATGCTCTGCAGAAATGGCGGAACAAGGTGTTGGTGTTGCCACAACATTGTAAGCCCCCAAAGTGACTCTTGGTGGGCACTGGAGCGCCCTGCTGTGAACGATTATATCAAGAATTGTAATTACATGCCATTGTTGAACAGTGGTAGAAAAATTGGGCCTTTGGTGGTTGTGGTACTGGTGCTGGTGCCACAACACTATAAGTCCTCACAGTTACTCTCGGTGGGAACAGGAACGAGCCCTGCTGTGAAATATTATATCAAGAATTGTAATTACATGCCCCTGTTAAACAGGGGCTGAAAAATTGGGCCTTAGGCACTGGTGCTGGTGCCACGACACTGCAATCTCTCCCATATACTCTAGTTGTAGTGCAGGAATGAGCCCTGCTGCAAAGCATTGCATCAAAAATGTTAATTAAACGCCCCTGTTAAACAGGGGCAGAAAAATTGGGCCTTAGGCACTGGTGCTGGTGCCACGACACTACAACCTCTCCCATATACTCTAGTTGTGGTGCAGGAATGAGCCCTGCTGCAAAACATTGCATAAAATATTGTAATTAAACGCCCCTTTTAAACAGGGGCTGAAAAATTGGGCCTTAGCCACTGGTGCTGGAGCCACGACACTGCAACCTCCCCATATACTCTAGTTGTGGTGCAGGAATGAGCCCTGCTGCAAAGCATTGCATCAAAAATTGTAATTAAACGCCCCTGTTAAACAGGGGCAGAAAAATTGGGCCTTAGGCACTGGTGCTGGTGCCACGACACTACAACCTCTCCCATATACTCTAGTTGTGGTGCAGGAATGAGCCCTGCTGCAAAACATTGCATAAAATATTGTAATTAAACGCCCCTGTTAAACAGGGGCTGAAAAATTGGGCCTTAGCCACTGGTGCCACGACACTGCAACCTCCCCATATACTCTAGTTGTGGTGCAGGAACGAGCCCTGCTGCAAAGCATTGCATCAAAAATTTTAATTAAACGCCCCTGTTAAACAGGGGCAGAAAAATTGGGCTGGTGACATCACCCAGAACCAAAAATGTTCTTCCAACATATCAGAGGAGGAGTAAGAGGATAGACAAACAACATAACAGGACAGTCACGCAGCATCAGCATAGGCAGTCTTGAAGGGATGTGATATTTAAAAAAAAAATATTCGGTTACATCAGCTTCAGGTGCTTGGTAGCTGTGGGTGATCCAAGACTGATTCATCTTGATGAAGGTCAGTCGATCAACTGAGTCGGTGGACAGGCACACCCTGTGATCGGTAACAAAGCCACCAGCAGCACTGAAGGTGCGTTCCGAAAAAGAACATTGGATGCAGGACAGGCCAGTAGCTCAATTGCATACTGTGCAAGCTCTGGCCAGTGATCCATCCTCAAGACCCAGTAAGCCAGAGGATTTTCCGTGGGAAAGGTGTCCAAGTCTGACCTTGCCCCTAGGTATTCCTGCACCATGTAAAGCAGACGCTGGCGAGGGTTGCTGGAACCGATCATACCTTGGGGCTGCAGACTAAAAAATTGTCTGAACGCATCGGTCAGACGGCCACCTTCTCCACCGCTCATT
This sequence comes from Lithobates pipiens, assembly GCF_037356315.1. Lineage (NCBI taxonomy): Eukaryota > Metazoa > Chordata > Amphibia > Anura > Ranidae > Lithobates > Lithobates pipiens. The sequence goes on from NW_027507758.1 coordinate 493,866,770, forward strand.
CTGACCGATGCCTCAGCAACACGTTGCCCAGGACCAGGAGTTTGTAACCTCCCAGTCTCTGGTAATGCGTTGCACAGACCTTTCTGCAAGGCCTCCCAGAGATGTCTCATCCTCTGCTCCCTCTGCGACGGCAAGATAAGGTCGGCAACCTTACCCTTATACCGTGGATCAAGGAGAGTGGCCAGCCAGTAATGGTCCCTCTCCTTGATCCGAAGAATACTAGCATCCTTCCTCAGGCTTTGCAGGATCAGGGAGGCCATGCAGTGTAGGTTAGCTGAGGCATTCGGTCCGGAGTCCTCTGGGTCACTAGAGGCGATTCAGTTCGCATTGTGCGCTATACAAGTATTTCATTCATTCATTCATTCACTAAGGACAACATGATCTGCAGTTACCTCCTCCCAGCCACGTACAAGTCCACGGGTTTCTTGAGACTGTAAATCATCCCTACAAGACTGCTGCTGATGCTGAGTGCCAGCCTCCACCTCCATGCTGACACAATCATCCTCCTCCTCCTCCTTCTCCTCCTCCTTGTCCTCTTCCTGTGTGATGGGTGGGACAGCAGGAACACTGTCTGGATAAAGGGGGCCTTGAGAGGCAAGGAAGTCCTCCTCTTCCGGCCTCTGTTCTGCCTCAAGTGTCCATTATTCCACACAGCGTATGCTCCAACAGGTGGACAAGAGGTACAGTGTCACTGATGCATGCTCTGTCACTGCTCACCATCCTTGTGGCCTCATCAAACGGTGACAGGACAGTGCATGCATCCCTGATCATGCCCCACTGGCGTGCTCCCCTGACCCTGTCCTGGTGCCGTAGTCGCACAGGTACTCATTGATGGCCCTCTGCTGCATGTGCAGCCGCTGCAGCATAGCCAACGTTGAGTTCCACCTGGTGGGTATGTCAATAATAAGGCGGTTCTTGGGCAGGTTCAACTCCTTTTGGAGCTCAGCCAGCCAAGCACAGGCATTAAATGATGGGCGGAAATGCACACAGACTTTCCTGGCCTGCTTCAGGACATCCTGTAAGCCCAGGTCCCTGCCCAAGAACCGCTGCACCACCAGATTATGGACGTGAGCCACACAGGGCACATGGGTCAGTTGTCCCTGTCGGAGGGCGGAGAGGAGGTTGGTGCCATTGTCGCAAACCACCATTCTTGGCTTAAGCTGGCATGGTGTCAACCACCTCTCGGCCTGCCCCTGCAGAGCTGACAAAATATCTGCCCCAGTGTGGCTCCTGTCCCCCAAACAAACCAGCGCAAGCATGGCATGGCATCGTTTTGCCTGCGTATTTGCGTAGCCCCTGGAACGCCTACGGAGCACCGCTGGTTCTGAGGACAGAGTACTGGAAGAGGCCATGGAGGAAGAAGAAGAGGAGGGGGTGGAGGAGAGAGGTGTGTCACAACCAGTAGAAGCATTTTGGGGGCGTGGTGGAGGAAAAACCTCCAACACTACTGCACCTTGTCCTGCATCCTTCCCAGCTGCCAGAAGAGTGACCCAATGGTTCGTGAAAGACAGGTAACGTCCCTGTCCATGCCTGCTGGACCATGAGTCAGCGGTAATATGCACCTTACCGCTGACCACCCTGTCCAGCGAGGCAAGGACATTGCCTTCCACATGCCGGTAGAGAGCCGGAATCGCCTTCCGTGAGAAAAAGTGGCGTTTGGGGACCTGCCACTGAGGAACCGCACATTGTACAAACTCACGGAAGGGGGCAGAGTCTACCAACTGAAAAGGCAGCAGTTGAAGTGCTAGAAATTTAGCCAAGCTAGCATTCAACCGCTGGGCATGTGGATGGCTGGGAGTGAACTTCTTTCGCCGGTCCAGCAGCTGGGGCAGGGACATTTGCCTGCTATAATCGGACGTGGGTGTACTGCTAGCAGAGTGCCCGGAAGCACTTGGCTGTGACACACCTAATTCTACACCTTCATTCCTCTCAGAGCAGGTTTCAGAGAGGGGGGACAAGACCCCCGAAGTCAGAAGAAGAGGGCGGTGTCGAGGAAGAAAGCCGGACTCCTCTGTTAGTAAAAGAGCTACAAGGTTGGAGATGCCAGCTGATGAGGAGCAAGGAGAGGTCCGCTTTGTTCTTTGGTGTGGGTCTTTAAGGTACGCTTGCCAACGAGCTGCATGGCAGGTCAACATATGTCTGGTCAAGCATGTGGTGCCCAAGCGGCTGATGTTTTGGCCATGCGAGATACACTTGAGACATATGTTGCAAATAGTAGCGGAGCGATCTGATGCACTCGTCTCAAAAAAGGCCCACACCAAAGAACTTTTAGAATAACGCGCAGAGGCAGCGCCCTGCACAGGCGGAGCTCTGCGGTGTGATCCAGTCGGTGTGCTGCCCCTAAGCTGGCCCCCGGAAGGCATCCTGCCTCCTTGGACATGTGCCTCCTCCTCCTCCTCCTCCTCTCTCCTACCAGGCACCCACGTGGAGTCAGTGCCCTCATCATCCCCTCCCTCTTCATCACTGGAGCAAACCTGGCAGTATGCTGCAGCTTGTGGAACATGACTGCCAGATTGCTGTCCTTCTTGAGCATCCCCTCTCTCTGCGCTCACGCTACTGCCTTCCTCTAGCTGAGTATCATCATCAGAGCCTACAAAACACTGGGCATCCTCCTGGAGCATGTACCCAACACTGTGCTCAAAGAGTTCAGGAGACACCTCAGGAGGACGTGATGGGTCTAGGGAAGGAGTCACTGATGATGACATTGAGACGAGGGAAGGCGATGCCTTGGCAGCTACTTTGCTAGTACCCTGAGCCTGGGTGAGAGATGATGAGGAGGATGAAGAGGGCTTGGTCATCCACTCTACCAAGTCTTCAGCATGATGCGGCTCAACACGCCCAGCTGCCGTAAAGAAGGACAAGCGTGTCCCATGGCCACGTGATGATGATGACGATGCACCGCGTCCACAACCAGCACTGCTGTCTCTAGACACAGAGCCTGCATGCCCTCTTTTATTGGCTCGCGTCTGTCTGCCTCTCCTTGTTGGCCTTCCAGACATGGTAATGGCCTGAAGGGAGATGGGAAAACCAGCAATTGGGTAGTGTATATTGTGCTGAAGGCACACAACACCCACTCCTGCAGATGGCAGATGGCTTAATTAGAGAAGAGCTATATAGGTGGATATAATGGTGTATAATGCGGTCAGGGCACGCAGACAACACGCACAATCTCCTACAACTGACTGCAAGCTCTATTACAGAAGAGCAATATAGCTAGCTATATAGGTGGATATAACAGTGTATACTGCGGTCAAGGCACGCAGACAACAGGCACAATCTCCTACAACTGACTGCAAGCTCTATTACAGAAGAGCAATATAGCTAGCTATATAGGTGGATATAACGGTGTATACTGCGGTCAGGGCACGCAGACAACAGGCACAATCTCCTACAACTGACTGCAAGCTCTATTACAAAAGAGCAATATAGCTAGCTATATAGGTGGATATAACAGTGTATACTGTGGTCAGGGCACGCAGACAACAGGCACAATTTCCTACAACTGACTGCAAGCTCTATTACAAAAGAGCAATATAGCTAGCTATATAGGTGGATATAACGGTGTATACTGCGGTCAGGGCACGCAGACAACAGGCACAATCTCCTACAACTGACTGCAAGCTCTATTAAAAAAGAGCAATAAAGGTAGCTATATAGGTGAATATAATGGTGTATACTGCGGTCAGGGTACGCACACAACACCCACTACAGAAGAGCAAGAGCGCAAAATCGGCCGATAACGAATGGTGTATACTGTGTTGAAGGTACACAGAGAACACCCACTAACTCCTACAGATGCCAACACACTACCCAAGGCCGCCGCGCTGGTGGCCTTATATAGTGTGGGGCGTGTACTACACAGCCTGAGCTATGATTGGCCACAGGCATCCTGCCTGTGGCCGATCATGGCTCTCCTCGCTGTCGGCACTGTGATTGGCCAAGCATGCGGGGTCACAGTTCATGCTTGGACACTCATGAGCCAGCAATGCACTGCGATGGCGCAGTGCATTGTGGGTCGTGAGTGTTACACGAATTTGGCGCGAACGGCCCATAACGTTCGGTATTTGCCGAACGTGCGAACAGCCGATGTTCGAGTCGAACGTATGTTTGACTCGAACATGAAGCTCATCCCTAAATGTCACATATGGGTTTTTGGGATTCAATATGCTTTATTGTCAGCAAGAGGTTGATGGCATTGTAAGGATTGTTAGTTTGTTTTCTTTATTTTAAGTGAATTGATATTTAGATACAAAATACAGCAACATTTGTTAACCACTACAATATATAGCACTTTCGCCCCCCTCCTTCCCAGCCCAATTTTCAGCTTTCAGCACTCTCACACTTTCAATGACAATTGCGCGGTCCTGCTACACTTTATCCAAATGAAATTTTTATCATTTTGTTCGCACAAATAGAGCTTCATTTTGGTGGTATTTATTCACTACTCTGTTTTAGATTTTTTGCAATACAAGCGAAAAAAGAGCAAAAATTTTGAAAAAAAAAATATTTTCTTCTTTCTATTTTAAAAGGAATCCAATAAAATTGAATTTTGTCATCAATTTAAGCCAAAATGTATTCTGCTACATGTTTTTGGCAAAAAAAATTCCGCTAAGTGTATAATAATTTGTTTGTGTGATCACGGACATATGTACGCAAATGATCATGTACAGATGTGTGCAGGTGATCACAGACATATGTGTGCAGATAATCATTGGGACATGTGATTTTAGTGGGACATATGTGGGGGACATGTGTTTTTATTATTTGGGGACATGTGTTTTTATTATTTGGGGACATGTGTGTTTTGGGGACATGTGTGTTTACACTAGACTGGTGATCAGTGAGTAAAAAGCTGTAAAAAACAGCTCATACTCACGGATCACCAACCGGCTGCAGTGATCTGCTCTCCTCTCCTTATTGACGACTTCCGTGTGAAGAGAGGAGAGCCGATTGCCTTGGCTGTGATTGGACAGGTCCGTCATGTGATCAGGAGGGCCAATCACAGAGCCCTCCTGCCGATCCGAGATGCGCCGTGTCCGGGTGACACGAGTGCATCGGGATCGCGCCACTGCATGGGCACGCACGCACACGATCCCCCTCCTTCTGAAGGACGTTCCTGAACGTCCAGTCCGAAGGAGAGAGCTCCCACCCGGCCGTATATATATACATTGGCCGGGTGGGAAGTACTTAAAATAAAATGCTTTTAGTAAATTCAGCTGATTCACACAATAAACACTTTAACTGAATTATTTATATATTTTTTTATTTAGGGATGAGCTTCATGTTCGAGTCGAACATACGTTCGACTCGAACATCCGCTGTTCGCCCGTTCGGCGAATACCAAACGTTATGGCCCGTTCGCGCCAAATTCGTGTGCCGTTCACGGCCCACAACGCACTGCGCCATCGCAGTGCATTGCTGGCTCATGATTGGCCAAGCATGCACTGTGACCTTGCATGCTTGACCAATCACAGCGCCGGCAGCGAGGAGAGCCATGATTGGCCACAGGCAGGATGCCTGTGGCCAATCATAGCTCAGGCTGTGTAGTACACACCCCACACTATATAAGGCCACCAGCGCGGCGGCCTTGTGTAGTGTGTTGGCGTCTGTAGGAGTTAGTGGGTGTTCTGTGTACCTTCAACACGGTATACACCATTCGTTATCGGCCGATTTTGCATTCTTGCTCTTCTGTAGTGGGTGCTGTCTGCGTGCCCTGACCGCAGTATACACCATTATATCCACCTATATATCTAGCTATAGTGCTCTTTTTTAATAGAGCTTGCAATCAGTTGTAGGAGATTGTACGTGCTGTCTGCGTGCCCTGACCGCAGTATACACCGTTATATCCACATATATAGCTAACTATATTGCTCTTTTTTAATAGAGCTTGCAGTCAGTTGTAGGAGATTGTGCGTGCTGTCTGCATGCCCTGACCGCAGTATACACCATTATATCCACCTATATAGCTAGCTATATTGCTCTTTTTTAATAGAGCTTGCAGTCAGTTGTAGGAGATTGTGCGTGCTGTCTGCGTGCCCTGATAGCAGTATACACCGTTATATCCACCTATATATAGTTAGCTATCTTGCTCTTTTTTAATAGAGCTTGCAGTCAGTTGTAGGAGATTGTGCGTGCTGTCTGCGTGCCCTGACCGCAGTATACACAGTTATATCCACCTATATAGCTAGCTATATCGCTCTTTTTTAATAGAGCTTGCAGTCAGTTGTAGGAGATTATGCGTTCTGTCTGCGTGCCCTGACCGCAGTATACACCATTATATCCACCTATATAGCTAGCTATATTGCTCTTTTTTAAAAGAGCATGCAGTCAGTTGTAGGAGATTGTGTGTGCCCTGACCGCAGTATACACCGTTTTATCCACCTATATAGCTAGCTATCTTGCTCTTTTTTAATAGAGCTTGCAGTTAGTTGTAGGAGATTGTGCATGCTGTCTGCGTGCCCTGGCCACAGTATACACCGTTATATCCACCTATATAGCTAGCTATATTGTTCTTTTTTAATAGAGCTTGCAGTCAGTTGTAGGAGATTATGCGTTCTGTCTGCGTGCCCTGACCGCAGTATACACCATTATATCCACCTATATAGCTAGCTATATTGCTCTTTTTTAAAAGAGCATGCAGTCAGTTGTAGGAGATTGTGTGTGCCCTGACCGCAGTATACACCGTTTTATCCACCTATATAGCTAGCTATCTTGCTCTTTTTTAATAGAGCTTGCAGTTAGTTGTAGGAGATTGTGCATGCTGTCTGCGTGCCCTGGCCACAGTATACACTGTTATATCCACCTATATAGCTAGCTATATTGTTCTTTTTTAATAGAGCTTGCAGTCAGTTGTAGGAGATTGTGGGAGATTGTGCGTGCTGTCTGCGTGCCTTGACCGTAGTATACACCATTATATCCACCTATATAGCTCTTCTCTAATTGAGCCATCTTCCATCTGCAGGAGTTAGTGGGTGTTGTGTGCCTCCAGCATAATATACACTACCCAATTGCTGGTTTTCCCATCTCCCTTCAGGCCATTACCATGTCTGGAAGGCCAACAAGGAGAGGCAGACAGGTGCGAGCCGATAAAAGAGGGCAAGCAGGCTCGGTGTCTAGAGACAACAGTGCTGGTCGTGGATGCGGTGCATCGTCATCATCAGCACGTGGCCATGGGACACGCTTGTCCTTCTTTTCGGCAGCTGGACATGTAGAGCCGCAACATGCCGAAGACTTGGTAGAGTGGATGACCAAGCCCTCTTCATCGTCCTCATCCTCTCTCACCCAGGCTCAGGGTACTAGCAAAGCAGCTGCCAATGCATCGTCTTCCCTCCTCTCAATGTCATCATCAGTGACTCCTTCCCTAGATCCACCACGTCCTCCTGAGGAGTCTCCTGAACTCTTTGAGCACAGTGTTGGGTACATGCTCCAGGAGGATGCCCAGTGTTTTGTAGGCTCTGATGCTGATACTCAGCTAGAGGAAGGCAGTAGCGTGAGTGCAGAGAGAGGGGATGCTCAAGAAGGACAGCAATCTGGCAGTCATGTTCCACAAGCTGCAGCATACTGCCAGGTTTGCTCCAGCGATGAAGAGGGAGGGGATGATGAGGGCACTGACTCCACGTGGGTGCCTGGTAGGAGAGAGGAGGAGGAGGAGGCACATGTCCAAGGAGGCAGGATGCCCTCCGGGGGCCAGCTTAGGGGCAGCACACCGACTGAATCACACCGCAGAGCTCCGCCTGTGCAGGGCGCTGCCTCTGCGTGTTATTCTAAAAGTTCTTTGGTGTGGGCCTTTTTTGAGACGAGTGTATCAGCTCGCACCGCTACTATTTGCAACATATGTCTCAAGCGTATCTCGCATGGCCAAAACATCAGCCGCTTGGGCACCATATGCTTGACCAGACATATGTTGACCTGCCATGCAGCTCGTTGGCAAGCGTACCTCAAAGACCCACACCAAAGAACAAAGCGGACCTCTCCTTGCTCCTCATCAGCTGGCATCTCCAACCCCACTGGACCTTCAGTCCTCTCTGAAACCTGCTCTGAGAGGAATGAAGGTGTAGAATTAGGTGTGTCACAGCCAAGTGCTTCCGGGCACTCTGCTAGCAGTACACCCACGTCCGATTATAGCAGACAAATATCCCTGCCCCAGCTGCTGAACCGTCGAAAGAAGTTCACTCCCAGCCATCCACATGCCCAGCGGTTGAATGCTAGCTTGGCTAAATTGCTAGCACTTCAACTGCTGCCTTTTCAGTTGGTAGACTCGGCCCCCTTCCGTGAGTTTGTACAATGTGCGGTTCCTCAGTGGCAGGACCCTAAACGCCACTTTTTCTCACGGAAGGCGATTCGGGCTCTCTACCGGCATGTGGAAGGCAATGTCCTTGCCTCACTGGACAGGGCGGTCAGCGGTAAGGTGCATATTACCGCTGACTCATGGTCCAGCAGGCATGGACAGGGACGTTACCTGTCTTTCACGGACCATTGGGTCACTCTTCTGGCAGCTGGGAAGGATGAAGGACAAGGTGCAGTAGTGTTGGAGGTTGTTCCGCCACCACGCCTCCAAAATACTACTATTGGTTGTGACACACCTCTCTTCTCCACCCCCTCCTCTTCTTCTTCCTCCATGGCCTCTTCCAGTGCTCTGTCCTCAGAGCCAGCGGGGCTCCGTAGGCGTTTCAGGGGCTACGTAAGTACGCAGGCAAAACGATGCAATGCCGTGCTTGCGCTGGTTTGTTTGGGGGATAGGAGCCACACTGGGGCAGATATTTTGTCAGCTCTGCAGGGGCAGGCCGAGAGGTGGATGACGCCACGCCAGCTTAAGCCAGGAATGGTGGTTTGCGACAATGGCACGAACCTCCTCTCCGCCCTCTGACAGGGACAACTGATCCATGTGCCCTGTGTGGCTCACGTCCTTAACCTGGTGGTGCAGCGGTTCTTGGGCAGGTACCTGGGCTTACAGGATGTCCTGAAGCAGGCCAGGAAAGTCTGTGTGCATTTCCGCTGATCAATTAATGCTTGTGCTCGGCTGGGTGAGCTCCAAAAGGAGTTGAACCTGCCCAAGAACCGCCTTATATGTGACATGCCCACCGGGTGGAACTCAACATTGACCATGCTGCAGCGGCTGCACACGCAGCAGATGGCCATCAATGAGTACCTGTGCGACTACGGCACCAGGACAGGGTCAGGGGAGCTCGGTTTTTTCTCACCACGCCAGTGGGGCATGATCAGGGATGCATGCTCTGTCCTGTCACCGTTTGAGGAGGCCACAAGGATGGTGAGCAGTGACAGTGCATGCATCAGTGACACTGTACCTCTTGTCCACCTCTTGGAGCATACACTGCGTGGAATAATGGACAGGGCACTTGAGGCAGAACAGAGGCCGGAAGAGGAGGACTTCCTTGCCTCTCAAGGCCCCCTTTATCCAGACAGTGTTCCTGCTGTCCCACCCATCACACAGGAAGAGGACGAGGAGGAGGAGGAGGAGGATGATTGTGTCAGCATGGAGGTGGAGGCTGGCACTCAGCATCAGCATCAGCAGCAGTCTTGTAGGGATGATTTACAGTCCCAAGAAACCCGTGGACTTGTACGTGGCTGGGAGGAGGTAGCTGCGGATCATGTTGTCCTTAGTGACCCAGAGGACTCCGGACCGAATGCCTCAGCTAACCTACGCTGCATGGCCTCCCTGATCCTGCAAAGCCTGCGGAAGGATCCTCGTATTCTTCGGATCAAGGAGAGGGACCATTACTGGCTGGCCACTCTCCTTGATCCACGGTACAAGGGTAAGGTTGCCGACCTTATCTTGCCGTCGCAGAGGGAGCAGAGGATGAGACATCTCCGGGAGGCCTTGCAGAAAGGTCTGTGCAACGCGTTCCCAGAGACTGGGAGGTTACAAACTCGTGGTCCTGGACAACGTCTTACTGAGGCATCGGTCAGAAGGAGCGGTGGAGAAGGTGGCCGTCTGACCGATGTGTTCAGACAGTTTTTTAGTCCGCAGCCCCAAGGTATGATAAGTTCCAGCAACCATCGCCAGCGTCTGATTTACATGGTGCAGGAATACCTAGGGGCAAGGTCAGACTTGGACACCTTTCCCACAGAAAATCCTCTGGCTTATTGGGTCTTGAGGATGGATCACTGGCCAGAGCTTGCACAGTATGCAATTGAGCTACTGGCCTGTCCAGCGTTCTTTCGAAACGCACCTTCAGTGCTGCTGGTGGCTTTGTTACCAATCACAGGGTTCGCCTGTCCACCGACTCAGTTGATCGACTGACCTTCATCAAGATGAATCAGTCTTGGATAACCCACAGCTACCAAGCACCTGAAGCTGATGTAACCGAATAATTTTTTTTGAAATATCACATCCCTTCAAGACTGCCTATGATGATGCTGAGTGACTGTCCTGTTATGTTGATTGTCTATCCTCTTCCTCCTCCGCTGATATGTTGGAAGAACATTTTGATGCCACCAGCCCAATTTTTCAGCCCCTGTTTAACAATTAAAAATGTACCAGTTCAAAATTACACACAGATTCTACTTAACACAACAAATCTACACAGTCCCTGTCTTGTTTGCACCGCCTCTATACTGCTGTTCTGAGTATATAGGGCCTGGGGGCCCCACGTCTTTCCTTTTTTAATATGGGTACGGGGTTCCCCTTAATATCCGTACAAGACCCAAAGGGGCTGGTAATGGGCAGGGGGGCTACCCATGCTATTTTTCTCAATGATTTTCATCCATATTGCCGGAACCAGATATTACATTAAAAACGCAAGCAGTTTGAAATGACTTTTTTTCCGTTAAATGTCATTTTGTGCAGGGACTGTTCTAAACACAGGAAACAGGTGGTACTTCACAGGCATACTATAGACACCCCCCAGGCATGATATTTAAATGAATATTTCACTTTTTTTTTCACTTTAATCGTCATTAAAATCAGTGCTCCCGCCAAAACGGCCATTTTTAAAAACATTTTAGGCAATGACCCATGTCCCCTGGGGCAGGAGCCAGGTTCCCAAACCCTTTTTTAGGACAGTATCTTGCATATTAGCCATTAAAATTAGCACTTTTAATTTCGAACGTTCGAGTCCCATAGACTTCAATGGGGTTCTAAAGTTCGCACTAATTTTCGGTCTGTTCGAAAGTTCTGGTGCGAACCGAACCGGGGTGTTCGGCTCATCCCTATTTTTATTGTATACATATTAACAAATAATGCATGGGAATTAATATACTGCATACATTATATATTAATATAATATTTTGGAGAATTCAACTCTTTAGTTTTGGAGTTCATGTTGCAAACCCCCAGCAATTATCTGTTTAATAGCAATAGCAGTAGCAATAACAGTGACTAATCCGTAAGTGCCCGTTCACACTACTCAGGTGACTTATATAGGGACAAGGGGCGGGGTCGCCGGTTGATGTCACATGGGTTGATGTCACATGGTGACATCGTAAGGGGGTGGGGTCACCATGTGACATCAACCGGCGACCACGCCCCTTGTCCCTATATAAGTCAGCGCGCAGCGCGTCCCTGGCATTGCGGCCGGAGAGAGCGTTGAGTCAACATCTCCAGAAGAAGAAGAAGAACAGAAGGCGGCGGCGACAGAAGACCGGGCCACCGCTAGTAAAAGAGCTGGAAGAAGAAGCGGTGGCCCGGCAAGAAGAACCGAAGAGGGGGACAAGACCCCCGAAGTCAGAAGAAGAGGGCGGCGGCGAAGAAGAATGCCGGGCTCCTCCTCTAGCAAAAGAGCTAGCAGAAGATAGCGGAGGAGTCCGGCGAGAAGACCCCCGAAGACGGAAGACCCCCGGAGCTGTGTAATGAACTATTTATCCCTTGTGTTTGTGTTTTTTTGTAAAAATTTTTCACAGGTGAATGGGTAGGGGTACATTGTACCCCATACTCCTTCACATAGGGTGGGGGGCCTGGATCCGGGGGCCCCCTTATTAAAGGGGGCTCCCGGATTCCGATAAGCCCCCCGCCCGCAGACCCCGACAACCAACGGCCAGGGTTGTCGGGAAGAGGCCCTTGTCCTCATCAACATGGGGACAAGGTGCTTTGGGGTGGGGGGGCCTGCAGTCCCCCTTTCCCCAAAGCACCCCCCATGTTGAGGGCACGTGGCCTGGTATGGCTCAGGAGGGGGGTGCTCGCTCGTCCCCACCCCCTTTCCTGACCGGCCGGGCTGCGTGCTCGGATAGGGGTCTGGTATGGATTTTGGGGGGGAACTCACGCCGTTTTTTTCGGCGAAGGGGGTTCCCCTTCAAATCCCTGCTGGACCTAAGGGCCTGGTATGCCTCCCAAGGGGGAACCCATGCCGTTTTTTTATATTTGGAGTGGAGTTCTCCCTTAGGATTCATACCACACAGTGCCTGGTATTGGCGGGAATCCAATTCGGATCCCCGCGCCAGTGTCAACCCGGGCAGCGATTCTTGTCGCTTATCGGAAAGGAAAATAAACATTTTTCCTTTCCCGATGCGAGCCAGCTCGGCGCTGGCTCCCACGACGTAGCTCGTAGGGTGTCAATCTCGCCGCTAGAAGCGGCGGATTGACACAATATCGCGGTCGGCTACTGTATGTTGTGGTTAGTATTTTGAATTTAATTCGCTGGGTGATTGGGAGCCAGTGTAGGGATTGGAGGAGAGGGTTGGCAGACACTGAGCGGTTGGTAAGGTGGATAAGTCTGGCAGCAGCATTCATGATAGACTGAAGAGGAGATAGCCTGTGGAGAGGCAGGCCAATGAGAAGGGAGTTGCAATAGTCAAGGCGAGATATAACAAGGGAGTGAATGAGGAGCTTGGTGGTTTCATTTGTTAAAAAGGGGCGAATTTTAGAGATGTTACGGAGGTGAAATCTACAAACTTTTGACAACGATTGGACTTGGGGCTGAAATGACAAGTCAGAGTCTAGGGTTACACCTAGTACCCTGGCGTGAGGGGAGGGCCTGATGGTTGCATTGTTAATTTTGATGGAAAAGTCATGGAGGGGGGCATGTGTAGGGGAGAATATTAATAGCTCAGTTTTAGAGAGGTTTAGTTTAAGGAAGTGGTGTGACATCCATGCTGATATGTCAGTTAGCAGGTTAGTAATACGAGAAGAGACTGAAGGAGTGAGGTGAGGAGTAGACAGATAGATTTGGGTGTCATCAGAGTATAAGTGGTATTGGAAGCCGTGGGCGGTTATCAAGTGACCAAGGGAGGAGGTGTAAATAGAGAAGAGAAGGGGTCCAAGAACAAAGCCTTGGGGTACCCCCACAGAAAGAGGCAATGGAGAGGAGGATACAGAGTTGTAGGTGACACTGAAGGAGCGCTGTGATAGATAGGCAGAGAACCAGGCTAGAGCAGAATCTCGGAGGCCAAGGGAATGTAGTTTATTGAGGAGAAGCGGGTGGTCAACAGTATCAAAGGCAGCAGAGAGGTCAAGTAGTAGGAGTATGGAGTACTGGCTGTTGGTTTTAGCAGTTAGTAGATCGTTAGTGAGTTTTAGTAAGGCAGTTTCCGTGGAGTGCTGCGAGCGAAAGCCAGACTGTAATGGGTCAAGAAGGTTATTTTCACTGAGGTAGAAGCTAAGGCGGTTGTAGACTAAGCGTTCTAGAAGTTTAGAGGTGAATGGGAGCAATGAGATAGGTCTTAAGTTGTTCAGGTTGGTGGGGTCCAGTGAGGGTTTTTTAAGTATGGGGTGATCTGCGCATGTTTTAGAGGGGAGGGGAAGGTGCCACTTGAGAGGGAGAGATTGAAGATGTGAGTGAGGGAGCATAGGATAGAATTAGAGGGTGATTTTAATAGTTGTGAGGGAACAGGGTCCAAGGGACAATTGGTTAGGTGAGCATCTGAGAAAAGGTTTGCAACCTCTTCAGTAATAGCCAATTCAAAAGAGGAGAGTGTTGAATGTGCTATTAGGCCAGGTATGTTGGGTGGGGAAGATGTACGCACAGCGGAGGTGTCCTCACGAATTGCATCAATCTTGTCTTTGAAGTGATTGGCAATCTCTTGGGCAGTGAGTGAGTTAGTGGGTAGAGGGGGTGGGGGGCGAAGCAGAGAGTTAAAAGTTGAGAAGAGCCGACGGGGATTGGATGACAAAGTATTAATAAGAGATACAAAGTAGGCTTGTTTGGCAGCATGGAGGCAGGAATTGTATTTTAGAAGGGCAGATTTATATATGGTGAAGTCTTGGAGGCATTTGGTTTTACGCCACAGCCGTTCAAGAGCACGGCAATGTCTCTTGAGATTTCTAGTGTTGTCAGTTTGCCAGGGTTGTAATGGTCGGGGACTGATTCTGCATGTGGGGAGGGAGAGAGAGGACTTGGAAGGTGTATTGTGGGGATAGAAGGAATTCAACTCCACCTCCTTTCTGTCCATTGGGTCTGGGGGAGTGAGTCCAATGGAGACCACCATGGGAGAGGGCAGCAGGAGAAACTGAGTCCAAATTTTGAAGCCAGGTTTCAGTTATGGTGAGTATGTTAAAGCCATGAGAGATGAAGAGGTCATGTACAGATGTTAGCTTGTTACAGATGGAGCGGGCATTCCAAAGGGTGCATGAGATAGGTGGGCTGCTTTGAGGAAGCAGAGGGATAGAAACGAAATTAAGTGGATTGCGGTGGTTGCCAGAGGGGGAGGGGTATTGGAGATGTGGCTTGCAGTTTGAGAATGGCGGCCCAGGATTAGGAGAAATGTCACCTGAGACTAGGAGAAGGAGGAGGGTGAGGAACGCAAGATGGGAGTGAGATGTGTCTAGTGGCCTTGGAGTTTATGCCAGCATATGGATGCAGCAAATGCAGGAGATGATGGGTGCAGTAGTAGGGAGAGGGTAGGAGTGAGGGTGATATGTGCATGCTGCAGGGTAGAGAGGAGGGGTAGAGTAAGGAGAATTTGAGATTAGAAGACACTGATGTGAGAAGGAAGAGAATGAGGAGCATCGTACTAGATAGAGTGGGATTCTGACTTGATACAAAATAAATGAGAAATGCTGGTTTGCTTGTCGTCTTGTAGAGTGGAGCAGAGTTCTTGTTGTATCTTCATCCAGCTATAGTTAAACTGCGTCTGTGAAACTGCGCATCACTCGTGTCAGAGCCACTCAGGTAAGAGCCATGATGTCTGCGCCTTGCCCTTGTCTGCGCCACCCCATAGGCTGCTTTAAATTTATAGGGAGAGTAAGCAGGCATGCATTTCTCTATTGGTCATCATAGGGTCTGATTTAAGATACCTGAATATGGGAGAGAAGATGGCCAATACCAGACACAGGCTAGGGTCGTAAAGCTAATTACCGTATATACTCGAGTATAGGCCGACCCGAATATAAGCCGAGGCCCCCAATTTACCCCCAAAAAAACTGGCAAACTTATTGACTCGTGTATAAGCCGAGGGTGAGACATGCCTGTCCATCCCTGTGTGTGTGTCCGTCCCTGTGTGTCCGTCCATCCCTGTGTGTGTGTCCGTCCCTGTGTGTCCGTCCATCCCTGTGTGTCCGTCCATCCCTGTGTGTCCGTCCATCCCTGTGTGTGTGTGTGTCCATCCATCCATCCATCCCTGTGTGTGTGTGTGTCCATCCATCCATCCCTGTGTGTGTGTGTCCATCCATCCATCCATCCCTGTGTGTGTGTGTCTCCATCCATCCATCCATCCCTGTGTGTGTGTGTCTCCATCCATCCATCCCTGTGTGTGTGTGTCTCCATCCATCCATCCATCCCTGTGTGTGTGTGTCTCCATCCATCCATCCCTGTGTGTGTGTGTGTGTGTGTGTGTGTGTGTGTGTGTGTGTGTGTGTCCAGCCTACCTGTGTCCCGAGCCTCCGTCCCGTGCCTTGCCTCCTTGCCTCCGTCCCGTGTCGTGCCTTGCCTCCGTCCCGTCCCGTGCCGTGCCTTGCCTCCGTCCCGTCCCGTGCCTTGCCAGGATCGCCGCTCTTCGTCGGCGCCCATACTACAATTCGAAAGCCGCGCCTCCGCCTCCGCCTCCGCCTGTGATAGGCGGAACACTGAATTTCCCAGCAGCCTGTGTTCCGCCTATCACGGACATCGTCTCATCCTCGTCCGTAGTACGAGGATGAGACGATGTGCGTGATAGGCGGAACACAGGCTGCTGGGAAATTCAGTGTTCCGCCTATCACAGGCGGAGGCGGAGGCGGAGGCGCGGCTTTCAAATTGTAGTATGTCCGCCGTCTGTCTGCTCGATACGCTGATCGAGCAGTCAGACGGCGATGACTCGAGTATAAGCCGAGGGGGGCACTTTCAGCCTCAAAAAAGAGGCTGAAAATCTCGGCTTATACTCGAGTATATACGGTACTTCTCTTGATCACTCAAGCCAAAATGGGGTTTAGAATCAATCACCAGTAATGTTGCTATTGTAGTGTGGTTGTTATACAGCTAACATTAAATATAGAAGTTTAAAGAGATGACAGCAGAAGACATTTACCAAATATGTTACAGCAATGTCAGTTCAGCAGAGTAGAGTGTACAGATGGATAAGACGTTTACCAAATATGTTACAGCAATGTCAGTTCATCCATCCATTTGCAGATGAAATACGGACATACATGCATTCCTATGGGATAGTGGGTGTCTGCGGATAAACATCCGCAGACACCCGCTATCGTCTGCCTCCGCTATTGTCCAATTCTGCAGACGGAGGAAAATCCTATTTTTCTATCCGTCTGCAGAGCGGATCGGATGAACGCGGACAGACGGTCCGTGTTCATCCGATCCCCCATAGAGGAGAGCGGAGAGCTGACAAGGTGGTCCCTGCACAGTGTGCCAGGACCGCCCTGTTATCCGCCGGCTCAGCGGGGACAATGGAGAGATCCCCGCTGAGCAAGCGGATCATCACGGGGCGGATCATTACTGATCCGTCCCGTGTGAAAGGGGCCTAAGTCAAAAGCAGGGATGAGCCGAACACCCCCAGTTCGGTTTGCAGTAGAACATGCGAAACAGACAAAAACTTTGTGAGAACATGCGAACATCGTTAAAGTGTATGGATCACAAACTAAAAAAATCAAAAGTGCTAATTTGAAAGGCTTATTTGTAAGTTATTACCATGAAAAGTGTATGGGGACCTGGGTCCTGCCCCAGGGGACATATATCAATGCAAAAAAAAGTTTTAAAAACTGACGTTTTTTCAGGAGCAGTGATTTTAATAATGCATAAAGTGAAACAATAATGGACCCCCCCCCCCCCCAGTCCATTACCAGGCCCTTTGGGACTGGTATAAATATTAAGGGGAACCCAGCGCCAAAATAAAAAAATGTGGCATAGGGGGTCCCCCCAAATGCCATACCAGGCCCTTCAAATCTGGTATGGATATTAAGGGGAACCCTGTGCCAAAATGTAAAAAGAAAAGGTACGGGGTCCCCCCAAAATCCATACCAGACCCTTTTCCGAACATGCAACCTGGTAGGCCACAGGAAAAGGAGGTGGATGAGAGCGCCCCCTCAGTCTGACACATCGCAACATCAATCTTGGTAAAGAGCCTCTGACAGAGGCCCTTTACCATGTGATCAGCCTTGTCCAATCACTGTTGATCACAGTGTAAGCAGGAAAAGCCATTTATTGGCTCTCGTGTCTGACAGAAGTAAGTAGAGGAGAGATGATTGGCTGCGCTCCTGACAGGGGGGTCTGTGCTGATTGTTTATCAGCGCAGCCCCCCCTCAGATGCCCACCCAGGACCACCAGGGATGTCACCAGGACCACCAGGGATGCCCACAAAGGATACCCACCAGGTATGCCACCCTGGACCACCAGAGATATGCCAATCAGTGCCCATGAGCAATGCCTGCCATTGCCAGTGCCATCGGTGAGGTCCATTAGTGCCACCCATCAGTGCCATCTATCAGTACCCATCAGTGACACCTATGAGTGCCCATCAGTGCTGCCTATGAATGGCAATCAGTGCCACCTATGAATGCCACAAATCAGTGCCCATCAGCACTGCCTATCAGTGCCCATCAGTGCCACCTCATCGGTGCAGCCTCATCAGTGTTCATAAGTGAAGGAGAAAACATACTTATTTACAAAATGTTATAACAGAAAAAAAAAATCCACATTTTTTTATTTGTTTAGCAACAAATAAAAACCGCAGAGGTGATCAAATGCAACCAATGTGGAAACAAAATGAAAAAAATTTGTTTGGGTACAGTGTAGCATGACCCAGAAATTGTCATTTAAAAAGTGACAGCTCTGAAAGCTGAAAATTGGCTTGGGCAAGAAGGGGGGACAGTGCCTGGTATTGAATGGGTAAAAGAAAAAAAAAAGTGTCTTGCAATGTAAATCCATCTTCAATCACAGCGCCGATGACCAAAAAAAAAAAGAAAAAGAAAAACTCTGCCTCGATGGGAGGCGTCCCCGCGACTGCAGCCTTTTCACAATGACAGCTGTTGTATAGGTACCCGGGTGACCCCGCCCCTTCTGACGTCATGTGATGTCATGTGACATCAGAGGGGGCAGAGCACCCGTTTACGTCACCGGGTGCCCGCCCCGTCCTCAGCTATATAACAGTTGGCATCGCGAAAAGGCTGCAGTCGGCGGGATGCCTTCCATTGAGGCCGAGTTTTTCTGTTTTTTGTTTTTTTAAATAAAGGACATTGCGGGACACTTTTTTTTTTAAAATAAAGGAATTGTCCAAAACTGTCTCCTGTCATTTTTTGAAATTTGAAATAAAGGTGGCTTCCAGATTCCGATAAGCCCCCTACCCGCAGACCCCCACAACCACCGGGCAAGGGTTGAGGGGAAGAGGCCCTTGTCCCCATCAACACTGGAACAAGATGTTTTGGGGGGGACCCCAAAACACCCTCTCCATATTGGGGGCATGTGGCCTAGTATGGTTCAGGAGGGGAGGCACGGTTTCTCTCGTCCCCACCTTTTCCTGCGGCCTGCAAGTTTGCATGCTCGGATAAGGGTCTGGTATGGATTTTGGGGGGGACCCCCCCACACCATTTTTTTTACATCTTGGAGTGGGGCTCCCCTTAAAATCCATAATAGACCTGAAGGGCCTGGTATGGATTTTAGGGGGGACTTCCAAGCAATTTTTTTAATTTTGGCATGGGGTTCCCCTTAATATCCATACCAGACCTGAAGGGCTTGATAATGTACTATGGGGGGGAACTCACGCCATTTTTTTTCAATGATTTTTATGTATATTGCTGGATCCAGCAATACATTACAGCCACGAGTAGTTTTAAATGACATTTTTTCCTTTAGAAATTTAATTTTGCTGCTCTCATTCATTACACTATGTATGGCCAATATGTAAGCAGCCTTAGGCTGGGTTCACACTGCAGCGGTTTATGAGAACGGATGTGATTCGCACCGCACTGCAGTGCAAATCACATCCGATCTCTGTGCGATGCGAGTTCAGCCATACAGATAGTATGGCTGAATTCGCATCGCACGTGGCCCAAACTCGCACAGGACCCTTTTTTTGGTCCGCAGCAGAATCGGATCGCATGGGTGTTCACACCATGCGATCCGATTCCTGTCCGAGTTTGCAGATCGCACTGCAATATGCGAACTGATCTGGGGGTGTCATTAACGTTTCACTGACACTCCCAGCAGTTCGCATAGGGCAGTGTGAACTGCCGCCGGGAGGTATGCGATGCGGGAACCCGCAGCGGATTTGCGGCGTTCCCGCATCGCTGCAATGTGAACCTAGCCTTATATAGTGTGGGGCGTGGACTTAGCCCCCTGAGCCATGGTTAGCAAAAGGCACCCTGCCTTTGGCCAATCATGGCTCTCACAGCAGTGTGCTGTAATTGGCTAAAGTATGAAGGTCAGGTGCATGCTTTGGCCAATCAGCAGCTGTCAACACACTGCAATCTCACCGTGCATTATAGGGTGCTCCGCGGGCGTTGGAATTTCTCGCAAACAAGCCATAATTCGGTGAGCGGGCTAACACCCGATGTTTGAGTCGAAATTACGCTTGACTCAAACATTGGGCTCATCCCTAGTCACAAGCTATGGCACAGGAGAGAGGAAGGACGCACCAACTAAGTGTAGATCTGATAAGATCGCCATGGTCAATGCCATTACCAGCAGTCAACTGGACTACTGCAATGCTCTGTACCTGGGTTTGCCTGCTTGTACCATCTACAAGCTCCAGTTGATTCAGAATGCCGCAGCAAGGTTACTGGCGGGTGCTGGTCATGGTGACCACATCACTCCAACTCTTAGAGCCCTGCATTGGCTGCCCGTGAAAGAACAGGTTCTGTTTAAAACTGGATGTCTTGTCCATAAGGCATTGCATGGATGTGGCCCAGAGTACCTGAAGAAGAAATTCATCAAGTATGTGCCTACCTGATCCTTGAGATCAGCGAATCTTGCCATATTGAAGATTTCAAAATTCAAAAAGAAAATATGCGGAGGGAGAACAAGTAAAGTACAAGGAGTTGAATTTTGGAACTCCTTGCCGGCTGAAACTGAGACTTGAGAATGATTTTATGAATTTCCAAAAGGAATTAAGAACCATGCTTACAAACTTTTGGAGTCACCTAATTTTAATGGGGTGTGATGGACAGACCCACAGGCTTTTATTCTGTATGTTGTCATGCTGGTATGTTGGTTCTCCTAAAGTCTTTTAATGTCAATGTCTTTTGCGCATCGAGGCCTTCGGGTAAGACGGTGTAGGTTAAGCATTTTAATAAATAAATAGTATCCCAGTGGGTTTAACAGGAAGGCTGACCACATTTGTATTTGTAGCAGGAGTTGGCTGTTTTTAAACCCACCCTCAAACCTCCATTGCCTGTTGACGGTTCTCTCCTGTACAGGCACTACTTCCGGTTCGTGTCAAAGTCCGGCCCCAGAGGCTCCTACTGTTCTAGGGACATCAGCAGGTTCCGGGACCCCCTTGGTATCATGCCCTGTACCTGTAGCTTTAGGTAAAAGTAAAAGTGTTCCTTCCATTACCCCAGCGTCCTACCAGAAACGTCCAGGGCATTCCAGAGTTTACTCCTGGTTCCAGCTCATTCAACTGAAATAGCGAATGCTTTCAAACTTCTGCCATTACTCTGGCAGTGACATGGGATAAAGTGGAGGGGTCTGTATTATTTTTCTACTAAACTTGCCTTTGGGTCCATAAGCAGCCCTTCGCTGTTTGATAATTTCGTGCAAGCACTGGATACTCACCCATATAGAACGCTGTCAAGCAGTCATCTACTCTGGATAATTTCCTCCTCAT
This sequence comes from Lithobates pipiens, assembly GCF_037356315.1. Lineage (NCBI taxonomy): Eukaryota > Metazoa > Chordata > Amphibia > Anura > Ranidae > Lithobates > Lithobates pipiens. The sequence goes on from NW_027507758.1 coordinate 493,887,911, forward strand.
CAAAAGATCCAAACAGGCCCCTGTCAATCTACAGAAGCTGACATCAGTTTTCTTTACTCTCAACATCCCACTGGTGGCAAAAATGTAAGGCCTGGTGACTGCACTAGAGATGGCCTTGCGGTTCGCCCAGAGGTCGGTTCGCGGCAAACTTTGCTCGTTCACGATTCGCCAAACCGGCAGACTTCTAGCAATGTTCGTGACGGACATATTTGTTTACATTGTAAAGAACTTTGACCCATGACACATCCATCATGGAGTACAGGACAGCTAATTGAGACATTTCAGCACATGGAAATACACCATACCTTATAAATAGACCTGATCTGGCGGCCATTTTACATTCTGTCTTTTGTCAGTGTAGGGAAAGGACGCTGTGTGGAGCAGGGACAGTCAGTCTAATCACTAGCTATTACTATTAGGTCCACAAAAGTCCTTTTAAGGACTGGTATAGGTGTACAGTATATAAGGTTGTAATACACTTATAATATACTTTCTTTCAAATATAGAAAGCATATTATAGTGCACTGCTGTGCTGCTGAGTGCTGACCGATTCTGCAGCTGTCTTTTCTCAGTGTAGGGAGGGACAGTTTGGTGTTTGGAGCAGGAACAGTCTGCAATTCACTAGCTACTAGGTCCACAAAGGTCCTTTTAAGGACTGGTATAGGTGTACAGTATATAGGGTTGTAATAAACTTATAATATACTTTCTTTCAAATATAGAAAGCATATTATAGTGCACTGCATGCAGTGCTGACCGATTCTGCAGCTATCGTTTCTCAGTGTAGGGAGGGACAGTTAGGTGTTTGGAGCAGGGACAGTCTGCAATTCACTAGGTACTAGGTCCACAAAGATCCTTTTAAGGACTGGTATAGGTGTACAGTATAAAGAGTTGTAATACACGTATACTATACTTTCTTTCAAATATAGAAAGCATATTATAGTGCACTGCATGCAGTGCTGCTGACCAATTCTGCAGCTGTCATTTCTCAGTGTAGGGAGGGACAGTTTGGTGTTTGGAGCAGGGACAGTCTGCAATTCACTAGCTACTAGCTAGCTTCTACTAGGTTCAGAAAGGTCCATTTAAGGACTGGTACCCCGACCATAGTCCCTATATAAGTCACCGCGCAACGCTTCCCTGTCATTGCAGCCAGAGAGAGCGTTGAGTCAACATCTCAAGGAAGAAGAAGAGAAGGCGGCGACAGAAGACCGGGCCACTGCTAGTAAAAGAGCTGGAAGAAGAAAGCGGAGGCCCGGCAAGAAGAACCGAAGAGGGGGACAAGACCCCCGAAGTCGGAAGAAGAGGCGGCTGCGACAGAAGACCGGGCCACCACAAGCACCTTGTCCTCATCAACATGGGGACAAGGTGCTTTTTGGGGTGGGAGGCCACAGGGCCCCCCTTACCCAAAGAACCCCCCCATGTTGAGGGCACGCGGCCTGGTACGGCTCAGGAGGGGGGGGGGCTCGCTCGTCCCCACCCCCTTTCCTGACCGGCTGGGCTGCGTGCTCGGATAAGGGTCTGATATGGACCGGGGTAGACCCCCACGCCGTTTTTTTGGCGTAGGGCTTCCCGTTTAAGTCCATACCAGGTGACGGGGCCAGCAAGGTGTCAGCCGAAGGCGGCGACATTGACTTCCTTCGCTAGTCCCGTCAAAATGAACGGACTTTCCTCCGTGTGTGGGCAAGTCCTTTCATTTCAAAAGTCCGGCCATAGTCGTGTGTGGACAGGTCCACTCGTTTTGAAGTCTGGCAGACCTCCGCTTCAAAGTCCGGAGGTTTGTCCGCTGGACTAAGTCCACCGGATAGTCTGATCGTGTTTACGCAGCATAACTGACACGCAAAAACTGAAATCTCTGAATAATATCTGACTAAATTGTCTAACAGGAAGAAAAATATTTGAAATATGTGCAGTCAGTATTATGTTTTAAAATACATCTGTTATAAGGTAAAAATATAAGGTTGTGATGTTCGACAAATTATAAGTAGAATTGTTTAACCAATTTGCAGCCAAAGGACCAGGCCCCTTTTTGTGATTCGGCACTGAGTCACTTTAACTGACAATTGCGCGGTTGTGCGATGTGGCTCCCAAACAAAATTGGCATCCTTTTTTTTCCCACAAATAGAGCTTTCTTTTGGTGGTATTTAATCACCTCTGCAGTTTTTATTTTTTGCGCTATAAACAAAAATAAAGTGACAATTTTGAAAAAAATGCAATATTTTTTACTTTTTGCTATAATAAATATCCCCAAAAAATATATAAAAATATATATTTTTTTCCTCAGATAAGGCCGATACGTATTCTTATGCATATTTTTGGTAAAAAAATCACAATTAGCGATTATTGACTGGTTTTTGCAAAAGTTATAGCGTTTACAAAATAGGGGATAGTTTTATAGCATTTTTATTAATATATATTTTTTTCCCAGTAATGGCAGCGATCAGCGATTTTTATTGTGACTGCGACATTATGGCGGACACATTGGACATTTTTGGCACATTTTTGGGACCATTGCCATTTATACAGCAACCAGTGCTATTTAAATGAACTGATTCCTGTGTAAATGGCACTGGCAGTGAAGGAGTTAAACACTAGGGGGCGGGGAGCTCAGGACCGGCTGGGCACTTAAAGAGCCATGTACAGGTACGTGATTGTGCCCAACTGTGCCATTCTGCCGACGTATATGTGCAGGAGGCGGTCCTTAAGTGGTTAAGAAACTAATCAGCATTATGAAAGACACCTAATCGTGATTATAACTATATAAGAATTTAACCTATGTTTAGATTAACACATACTCATTGGATATATCAGAATTATCCAGTTATCCATATAGATAATCATTAAGTGTGATATTGAATGATATATATAACCTGTGTCCTTCCTAGATAGACCAGATTTAATAGATATACATTTATATATAAATATAGAACCATTTTATGTGATGTAGATGAATCAAAATTATGTTAAGCGTATTTTATATTATGTTGGTTACCAGCATCCCTGAATACTAGATAGATATATATATTGGTTAGAACAAATATAAAAACTGATACACAGTATGAAAAATAGAACATATTATTTAAAAGATAGTTCAGAACACCTTTTCTGCTCTCAGACATGTCTAGTGGTTGAAGGTGATATTTCCTGAAAATTCATCAAAGTAAATCATTCATTTTTGCTTAACCAATAGGAAATAAGCCATACCTTTTGGGCTGAGCATATTATAAGTTTTATGATCTTATTGTCTGAGAGGGTATTTAGAAGCAAGAAAGATGCCATGAATAGTGATGGACGAACTTCTGACGGGACGTTTCGCGAACACGGACCACGAACGCGGTCGATAGTTTGCGAACCGTAACGTTCGCGGCGGGCTCCATTGACTTCAATGGGAGGTGAACTTTGCAAACCTACAGGTCAAATTTGCAGCCACAAAATAATTACTAGCTGTGCAAACATAGTCCCACCACATGGCCAATGACATAACACATGTATGAGGTGAATCTGGGATCGACAACTACAAGCATTCTTTTTTTATATGTGAAATTGTGACAATTCAAGACTGTGGAGCGCATGAAGGCAATGGAAGAGAGGGAAGGTCAGGGTAGGCAAAGAAGAGGGTGCAGGAGATGATCACCAGCAGCGTGACATACAGCAATGACACCTGCACCGTGATAGAGTGATCTGACCACAGCACCATGATAGAGAGCACTGACATCATCAGCGTGACATAGAGCACTGACACCAGCACCGTGATATACAGCACTGACACCAGCACCATGATAGAGAGCACTGACATCAGCAGCGTGACATACAGCAATGACACCTGCACCGTGATAGAGTGATCTGACACCAGCACCGTGATAGAGAGCACTGACATCAGCAGCGTGACATAAAGCACTGACACCAGCACTGTGATAAAGAGCACTGACATCAGCAGCGTGACATACAGCAATGACACCTGCGCCGTGATAGAGTGATCTGACACCAGCACCATGATAGAGAGCACTGACATCAGCAGCGTGATATAAAGCACTGACACCAGCACCGTGATATACAGCACTGACACCAGCACCGTGATAGAGAGCACTGACATCAGCAGCATGACATACAGCAATGACACCTGCACCGTGATAGAGTGATCTGACACCAGCACCGTGATAGAGAGCACTGACATCAGCAGCGTGACATAAAGCACTGACACCAGCACCGTGATATACAGCACTGACACCAGCACCGTGATAGAGAGCACTGACATCAGCAGCGTGACATACAGCAATGACACCTGCACCGTGATAGAGTGATCTGACACCAGCACCGTGATAGAGAGCACTGACATCAGCAGCGTGACATAAAGCACTCACACCAGCACCGTGATATACAGCACTGACACCAGCACCGTGATATACAGCACTGACACCTGCACCGTAAGCAGCCCCAGGAGGAAGTCAGCATAGCACAGGGATGGTGGGAGCCCCTCATAATGAGCATAGCACAGGGATGGTGGGAGCCCCAGGAGGAAGTCAGCGCAGCACAGGGATGGTGGGAGCCCCTCATAATAAGCAGCCCCAGGAGGATGTCAGCATAGCACAGGGATGGTGGGAGCCCCTCATAATAAGCAGCCCCAGGAGGAAGTCAGCACAGCAAAGGGATGGTGGGAGCCCCTCATAATGAGCATAGCACAGGGATGGTGGGAGCCCCTCATAATATGCACAGCAGAGGTACAGCCCCAGGAGGAAGTCAGCACAGCACAGGGATGGTGGGAGCCCCTCATAATAAGCAGCCCCGGTAGGAAGTCAGCATAGCACAGGGATGGTGGGAGCCCCTCATAATAAGCAGCCCCAGGAGGAAGTCAGCACAGCACAGGGATCGTGGGAGCCCCTCATAATAAGCAGCCCCAGGAGGATGTCAGCATAGCACATGGATGGTGGGAGCACCTCATAATAAGCAGCCCCAGGAGGAAGCCAGCACAGCACAGGGATGGTGGGAGCCCCTCATAATATGCACAGCAGAGGTACAGCCCCAGGAGGAGGTCAGCACAGGGATGGTGGGAGCCCCCTCATAATGAGCATAGCACAGGGATGGTGGGAGCCCCTCATAATGAGCATAGCACAGGGATGGTGGGAGCCCCTCATAATATGCACAGCAGAGGTACAGCCCAGGAGGAAGTCAGCACAGCACAGGGATGGTGGGAGCCCCTCATAATAAGCAGCCCCAGGAGGAAGTCAGCACAGCACAGGGATGGTGGGAGCCCCTCATAATGAGCATAGCACAGGAATGGTGAGAGCCCCTCATAATATGCACAGCAGAGGTACAGCCCGAGGAGGAATTCAGCACAGCACAGGGATGGTGGGAGCCCCTCATAATAAGCAGCCCCAGGAGGAAGTCAGCACAGCACAGGGATGGTGGGAGCCCCTCACAATAAGCAGCCCCAGGAGGAAGTCAGCATAGCACAGGGATGGTGGGAGCCCCTCATAATATGCACAGCAGAGGTACAGCCCCAGGAGGAAGTCAGCACAGCACAGGGATGGTGGGAGCCCCTCATAATAAGCAGCCCCGGTAGGAAGTCAGCATAGCACAGGGATGGTGGGAGCCCCTCATAATAAGCAGCCCCAGGAGGAAGTCAGCACAGCACAGGGATGGTGGGAGCCCCTCATAATAAGCAGCCCCAGGAGGATGTCAGCATAGCACATGGATGGTGGGAGCACCTCATAATAAGCAGCCCCAGGAGGAAGCCAGCACAGCACAGGGATGGTGGGAGCCCCTCATAATATGCACAGCAGAGGTACAGCCCCAGGAGGAGGTCAGCACAGCACAGGGATGGTGGGAGCCCCCTCATAATGAGCATAGCACAGGGATGGTGGGAGCCCCTCATAATGAGCAGCCCCGGTAGGAAGTCAGCATAGCACAGGGATGGTGGGAGCCCCTCATAATAAGCAGCCCCAGAAGGAAGTCAGCACAGCACAGGGATCGTGGGAGCCCCTCATAATAAGCAGCCCCAGGAGGATGTCAGCATAGCACATGGATGGTGGGAGCACCTCATAATAAGCAGCCCCAGGAGGAAGCCAGCACAGCACAGGGATGGTGGGAGCCCCTCATAATATGCACAGCAGAGGTACAGCCCCAGGAGGAGGTCAGCACAGGGATGGTGGGAGCCCCCTCATAATGAGCATAGCACAGGGATGGTGGGAGCCCCTCATAATGAGCATAGCACAGGGATGGTGGGAGCCCCTCATAATATGCACAGCAGAGGTACAGCCCAGGAGGAAGTCAGCACAGCACAGGGATGGTGGGAGCCCCTCATAATAAGCAGCCCCAGGAGGAAGTCAGCACAGCACAGGGATGGTGGGAGCCCCTCATAATGAGCATAGCACAGGAATGGTGAGAGCCCCTCATAATATGCACAGCAGAGGTACAGCCCGAGGAGGAATTCAGCACAGCACAGGGATGGTGGGAGCCCCTCATAATAAGCAGCCCCAGGAGGAAGTCAGCACAGCACAGGGATGGTGGGAGCCCCTCATAATAAGCAGCCCCAGGAGGAAGTCAGCATAGCACAGGGATGGTGGGAGCCCCTCATAATATGCACAGCAGAGGTACAGCCCCAGGAGGAAGTCAGCACAGCACAGGGATGGTGGGAGCCCCTCATAATAAGCAGCCCCGGTAGGAAGTCAGCATAGCACAGGGATGGTGGGAGCCCCTCATAATAAGCAGCCCCAGGAGGAAGTCAGCACAGCACAGGGATGGTGGGAGCCCCTCATAATAAGCAGCCCCAGGAGGATGTCAGCATAGCACATGGATGGTGGGAGCACCTCATAATAAGCAGCCCCAGGAGGAAGCCAGCACAGCACAGGGATGGTGGGAGCCCCTCATAATATGCACAGCAGAGGTACAGCCCCAGGAGGAGGTCAGCACAGCACAGGGATGGTGGGAGCCCCCTCATAATGAGCATAGCACAGGGATGGTGGGAGCCCCTCATAATGAGCATAGCACAGGGATGGTGGGAGCCCCTCATAATATGCACAGCAGAGGTACAGCCCAGGAGGAAGTCAGCACAGCACAGGGATGGTGGGAGCCCCTCATAATAAGCAGCCCCAGGAGGAAGTCAGCACAGCACAGGGATGGTGGGAGCCCCTCATAATGAGCATAGCACAGGAATGGTGAGAGCCCCTCATAATATGCACAGCAGAGGTACAGCCCGAGGAGGAATTCAGCACAGCACAGGGATGGTGGGAGCCCCTCATAATAAGCAGCCCCAGTAGAAATATGACACCGCTCAACCTCTTCAAACAAGAGGGTAGGGGCATATAGTACGGTGTGCTTTTTTTTGGACAAGGAAGTGAGCCAAATGAAGAAAGTCTGTGTGCTCGATTAAAAAAATCGTTTATAGACATATGCATGGTCTACTGGTCACATGTGTTGAATTCCTCCGAGATCCATGCCTCATTCATTTTTAGAAATGTGAGGTAGTTAACACTTTCGTGAGCTAGGCGAGTACGCTTATCGGTCACGATCCCCCTGCTGCACTGAACGTCCTTTCGGACAGGACACTGGACGAGGGGCAAGCCAACAGTTCGATTGCAAATTGGGCAAGCTCTGGCCAGAGGTCAAGCCTGCCCACCCAGTAGTCCAGGGGTTCATCACTCCTCAGAGCGTCCACATCGGCCATTAACCCGATGTAGTCGGACACCTGACGGTCTGGGCGTTCCCTGATGCTGGATCCGGATGACACCTGTCGATGGGTCGGCTGAAAGAATGACCTCATATCAGAAGTCACCAACACATCTTCAAACCGCCCTCTTCTTGCAGGCGCTGTTGGATTGGTACCCGCAACTCCTTCTCTGGGAGTGGGAATTGCTCCTCTGCCAGCGCACGCAAAAGCAGAATGCAGCATTTCTCGAAGCAAGGCCTGGAAGTGCTCCATTCTGACAGCCCTCTGTGACGGCACAACAACAGGGATCCCGGAAAGGTTTAAAGTATGCTCTTCTTGCTCCTCCTCATCCGCCCCGGCACCCTCCTCCTCTATCTCCTCTTCAGACTCCTGTTGTTCACTTGTCTCAGATAGAGTAGCCCCCCCTGGGAGTTCATCCAGCATTGCGACTTCCTCATCTTCCCGCTCCTGCTCCTCCATAGCTTGATCAATGACATGACACAATGCATGCTCCATAAAGAAGGCATAAGGTACCATGTCACTGATGGCGCCATGGATGCGACTGACCAGTTTGGTGATCTCCTCAAATGGCTGCATAAGTCTGCATGTGTCGCGCATGAGCAGCCACTGGCGCGGTGAAAAAAAGCCCAGCTCCCCAGAACCTGTTCTGCCGCAGAGTTCATACAGGTAGACGTTAACTGCACGTTTCTGCTGGAGCAGCCTATCAAGCATATAGAAGGTTGAGTTCCATCGTGTCGGGCAATCGCAAATAAGACATCTGACCGGCAGATTGTGTCGCCGCTGAATGTCAGCAAGGAGAGCCATGGCCGTGTAAGATCTTCTGAAATGGACCGAGATTTTCCTTGCCTGCCGCAAGATGTCCTGGACACCAGGGTACTTGACAACGAATCGCTGCACGACCAAGTTTAAGACGTGTGCCATGCATGGCACGTGCATAATTTTGCCCTGTTTCAATGCGCTAAGCAGATTGGCACCGTTGTCATACACCACTTTACCAACTGTCAAATTGAGCGGTGTTAGCCACTGATCTGCCTGTGAACACAAAGCTGAAAGGAGTGCCGGGCCAGTGTGGCTCTTGGCTTCCAGGCACAACAGACGCAGCACCGCATGGCAACGTCTCACCTGGCATGTCGAATAGGTTCTGGGAAGCTTGGGCGGCGCAGCGGAAGAGACACTAGCAGCGGAAAAGGAGGAGTCAGTCGAGGAGGAGAGGGAGGAGGATGGAGTAGGAGGAGGAGGAGAAGAAGAGCCAGGCCTGCATGCAATCCGTGGCGGTAAAACCAAATCTACAGGGGTGCCACAGGTTACATGCTTGACAGCCGTCAGAAGGTTCACCCAGTGGGCAGTAAAAGTGATATACCTTCCCTGCCCGTGTTTGCTAGACCACGTGTCTGTGGTCAGATGTATCTTGGCACCGACACTGTGTGCCAGAGATACATTCACTTGCCGCTGAACATGGCCATATAGATCTGGGATGCCCTTCTCTGAGAAATATTTCCTTCCTGGGACCTTCCATTGTGGTGTTCCAATGGCCACAACTTTTCGAAAGGCCTCCGAGTCCACCAGTTTATATGGCAGTAGTTGGCGGGCTATCAGTTCTGACAAGCCAGCCGTCAACCGTTGGGCAAGAGGGTTATCCGGCGTCATCATTTTTTTTTACGCTCGAACATTAGGCCCGCGGAAGCCTGCCTTTTTGCAGAAAAACATGAGCTTGGCGTGATGGAAGGTGGAGTGGAGGACAATTGTGAGGAGAGAGGAGAAGGAGAAGTAGAAGACGAGGCTGGACGGTGAGAGCCTGGAGTGTGGCTTTGTGTGTTCCGTTGCTCCCACTCGGCTCGGTGATGGCTGCTCATGTGCCTTCTTAAGGCAGTCGTCCCTAGGTGAGTGTTGGGCTTACCGGGACTAATGCATTGACTGCAAAGATTGCAGATGGCAACACTATTGTCAGCAACGGACACATTAAAAAAAGCCCACACTGCGGAGCCATGTGTCGGCGTCCTGGGAGCACCAGATGTGACCGTACATGGTCGATGCCTCGCTCCTGATACATTAGCAGTCTGCTTTGTCCCTCATGTGCAATGTAAGTTATTACTGCTTCTCCTCCCTATCTGCTGGTCCATATCTCCCTCTGAACTCCCCTCCTCTTTCTCTCTTGTGGGCACCCACATGACATCACTAGACACGTCATCATCGACGTCACCTTCCCCACCGCTATAAGTAGAGATCTCGGAGTAGGCAGCAACACCGGGGACCAACCTCCTCCTTGGGCTGATCTGGGTACTGTCGTCAGACTGCTGAGTGGCGGTTCTTGCTACCTCCTCTTCCTGATCCAATGCCAAGAGTGGCTGCGCATCAGAAATGTCTTGATATGGATCGGAAAATAATTCCTGTGACTCAAGCGGAAGGTATGTGGTGGTGGTGGTGGTGGTGTTGTTGGTGGTAGTGTCTTTGGGGGTGCACATAGCAGAGAGTGAAGAAGAGGGCGCAGATCGAGAAGATGAGGAGGGTGCAGAAGAGTAAGGCTGAGTGAGCCACTCAACCAAGTCTGATGCATCCTTTAAAGTAATTGAACGCACCTTCTGCAACTTCCCACTTTGGCTCAAGCCTGTTGCTCCTGCCCTACCCCTACCACCCCTGCGGAAGGGCCTGCCTCTTCCTCTGCCTGTCATTTTTTAAATGACCCTGTGACAAAACTCTCAGTCTCTATACTGATAAAGGACTGCTGCAGAATAGGGCAACAGTCAGCAGTAGTGCACCTCAACCCTATATATTGTGGACCTATACCAGTCCTTAAGGAATAGCAGACTGTATCTCACTCAACCCTATGTACTGTAGTACACTATACCTTACCAGTCCTTATAAGGACCTTTGTGGAACTAGTAGGTTGTGATTAGCAGACTGTACCTCAGTCCCTATGCTGATAAAGGACTGCTGCAGAATAGGGCAGCAGTCAGCAGTAGTGCACCTCAACCTTATATATTGTGGACCTATACCAGTCCTTAAGGAATAGCAGACTGTACCTCACTCAACCCTATGTACTGTAGTACACTATACCTTACCAGTCCTTATAAGGACCTTTTTGGAACGAGTAGGTTGTGATTAGCAGACTGTACCTCAGTCCCTATGCTGATAAAGGACTGCTGCAGAATAGGGCAGCAGTCAGCAGTAGTGCACCTCAACCTTATATATTGTGGACCTATACCAGTCCTTAAGGAATAGCAGACTGTACCTCACTCAACCCTATGTACTGTAGTAAACTATACCTTACCAGTCCTTATAAGGACCTTTGTGAAACTAGTAGGTTGTGATTAGCAGACTGTACCTCAGTCCCTATACTGATAAAGGACTGCTGCAGTATAGGGCAGCAGTCAGCAGTAGTACACCTCAACCCTATATATTGTGGACCTATACCAGTCCTTAAGGAATAGCAGACTGTACCTCACTCAACCCTATGTACTGTAGTACACTATAACTTACCAGTCCTTATAAGGACCTTTGTGAAACTAGTAGGTTGTGATTAGCAGACTGTACCTCAGTCCCTATACTGATAAAGAACTGCTGCAGTATAGGGCAGCAGTCAGCAGTAGTGCACCTCAACCCTATATATTGTGGACCTATACCAGTCCGTAAGGAATAGCAGACTGTACCTCACTCAACCCTATGTACTGTAGTCCACTATACCTTACTAGTCCTTATAAGGACCTTTGTGGAACTAGTGGGTTGTGATTAGGGATGAGCTTCGTGTTCGAGTCGAACATACGTTCGACTCGAACATCGTCTGTTCGCCCGTTCGGCGAATTCCGAACGTTATGGGCCGTTCGCGCCAAATTCGCGTGGTGCTCACGGCCCACAATGCACTGCGTCATCGCAGTGCATTGCTGGCTCATGATTGGCCAAGCATGCACTGTGACCCCGCATGCTTGGCCAATCACAGCGCCAGCAGCGAGGAGAGCCATGATTGGCCACAGGCAGGATGCCTGTGGCCAATCATAGCTCAGGCTGTGTAGTACATGCCCCACACTATATAAGGCCGCCAGCGCGGCGGCCTGGTGTAGTGTGTTGGCGTCTGAAGCAGTTAGTGGGTGTTCTGTGTACCTTCAACACAGTACACACCGATCGTTTTCGGCCGATTTTCGATCTTGCTGTTGTGTAGTGATTGTTGTCTGTGTGCCCTGACTGCAGTATACACCGCTATATTCACCTCACCTATATAGCTAGTGATCTATCTTTTATAATAGAGCTTGCAGTCAGTAGTGTTAGGAGCTTGTGCGTGCTGTCTGCGTGCTCTGTACCCAGTACACACCGCTATATCCACCTACATAGCTCTTCTCTATTTGAGCCCACTTGCCATCTGCAGGAGTTATTGGAAGTTGTGTGTGCCTCCAGCACAGCACAGTATACATCTGTATATACCCCTTTATCTCTGGTGTTCTATAAAAAAGGCATCTGCAGGAGTTAGTGGGTTTTTTGTGCCTCCAGCACAATATACACCTGTATTTACCCTTTATTGCTGTTCTCTAATAGAGCCATCTGCAGGGCTTAGTGGGTGTTGTGTGACTCAATTACAGTATACCCCTTTATCTCTGGTGTTCTATAATAAAGGCATCTGCAGGAGTTAGTTAGTGGGTGTTGTGTGACTCCAGCACAATATATACCTGTATCTACCGTTTATTGCTGTTCTCTAATAGAACCATCTGCAGGGCTTAGTGGGTGTTGTGTGACTCCATTACACTGCTGTTTTACCCAACTCCCTTCAGGCCATTACCATGTCTGGAAGGCCAGCAAGGAGAGGCAGACAAGCACGAGCCGATAAAAGAGGGCAAGCAGGCTCTGTGTCTAGAGACAACAGTGCTGGTCGTGGACGCGGTGCATTGTCATCAGCACGTGGCCATGGGACACTTCTTCTTTTCGGCAGCTGGACATGTTGAACCGCAACATGCCAACGACTTGGTAGAGTGGATGACCAAGCCCTCTTCATCCTCCTCATCCTCTCTCACCCAGTCTCAGGGTACTAGCAAAGCAGCTGCCAACGCATCGTCTTCCCTCCTCTCAATGTCATCATCAGTGACTCCTTCCCTAGACCCACCACGTCCTCCTGAGGAGTCTCCTGAACTCTTTGAGCACAGTGTTGGGTACATGCTCCAGGAGGATGCCCAGTGTTTTGTGGGCTCTGATGATGACACTCAGCTAGAGGAAGGCAGTAGCGTGAGCGCAGAGAGAGGGGATGCCCAAGAAGGACAGCAATCTGGCAGTCATGTTCCACAAGCTGCAGCATACTGCCAGGTTTGCTACAGCGATGAAGAGGGAGGGGATGATGAGGGCACTGACTCCACGTGGGTGCCTGGAAGGAGAGAGGAGGGGGAGGAGGAGGAGGCACATGTCCAACGAGGCAGGATGCCCTCCGGGGGCCAGCTTAGGGGCAGCACACCGACTGAATCACACCGCAGAGCTCCGCCTGTGCAGGGCGCTGCCTCTGCGCGTTATTCTAAAAGTTCTTTGGTGTGGGCCTTTTTTGAGACGAGTGCATCAGATCGCACCGCTGCTATTTGCAACATATGTCTCAAGCGTATCTCGCGTGGCCAAAACATCAGCCGCTTGGGCACCACATGCTTGACCAGACATATGTTGACCTGCCATGCAGCTCGTTGGCAAGCGTACCTCAAAGACCCACACCAAAGAACAAAGCGGACCTCTCCTTGCTCCTCATCAGCTGGCATCTCCAACCCCACTAGACCTTCAGTCCTCTCTGAAACCTGCTCTGAGAGGAATGAAGGTGTAGAATTAGGTGTGTCACAGCCAAGTGCTTCCGGGAACTCTGCTAGCGGTACACCCACGTCCGATTATAGCAGGCAAATGTCCCTGCCCCAGCTGCTGGACCGGCGAAAGAAGTTCACTCCCAGCCATCCACAGCGGTTGAATGCTAGCTTGGCTAAATTGCTAGCACTTCAACTGCTGCCTTTTCAGTTGGTAGACTCGGCCCCCTTCCGTGAGTTTGTACAATGTGCGGTTCCTCAGTGGCAGGTCCCCAAACGCTACTTTTTCTCACGGAAGGTGATTCCGGCTCTCTACCGGCATGTGGAAGGCAATGTCCTTGCCTCGCTGGACAGGGCGGTCAGCGGTAAGGTGCATATTACCGCTGACTCATGGTCCAGCAGGCATGGACAGGGACGTTACCTGTCTTTCACGGCCCATTGGGTCACTCTTCTGGCAGCTGGGAAGGATGCAGGACAAGGTGCAGTAGTGTTGGAGGTTGTTCCGCCACCACGCCTCCAAAATGCTACTATTGGTTGTGACACACCTCTCTCCTCCACCCCCTCCTCTTCTTCTTCCTCCATGGCCTCTTCCAGTGCTCTGTTCTCAGAACCAGCGGTGCTTCATAGGCGTTCCAGGGGCTACGCAAGTACGCAGGCAAAACGATGCCATGCCGTGCTTGCGCTGGTTTGTTTGGGGGACAGGAGCCACACTGGGGCGGATGTTTTGTCAGCTCTGCAGGGGCAGGCCGAGAGGTGGTTGACGCCACGCCAGCTTAAGCCAGGAATGGTGGTTTGTGACAATGGCACCAACCTCCTCTCCGCCCTCCGACAGGGACAACTGACCCATGTGCCCTGTGTAGCTCACGTCCTTAACCTGGTGGTGCAGCGGTTCTTGGGCAGGTACCCCGGCTTACAGGATGTCCTGAAGCAGGCCAGGAAAGTCTGTGTGCATTTCCGCCGATCATTTAATGCCTGTGCTCGGCTGGCTGAGCTCCAAAAGGAGTTGAACCTGCCCAAGAACCGCCTTATATGTGACATGCCCACCAGGTGGAACTCAACGTTGGCCATGCTGCAGCGGCTGCACACGCAGCAGAGGGCCATCAATGAGTACCTGTGCGACTACGGCACCAGGACAGGGTCAGGGGAGCTTGGTTTTTTCTCACCATGCCAGTGGGGCATGATCAGGGATGCATGCACTGTCCTGTCACCGTTTGAGGAGGCCACAAGGATGGTGAGCAGTGACAGTGCATGCATCAGTGACACTGTACCTCTTGTCCACCTCTTGGAGCATACGCTGCCTGGAAAAATGGACAGGGCACTTGAGGCAGAACAGAGGCAGGAAGAGGAGGACTTCCTTGCCTCTCAAGGCCCCCTTTATCCAGACAGTGTTCCTGCTGTGCCACCCATCACACAGGAAGAGGATGAGGAGGAGGAAGAGGAGGAGGAGGATGATTGTGTCAGCATGGAGGTGGAGGCTGGCACTCAGCATCAGCAGCAGCAGCAGTCTTGTAGGAATGATTTACAGTCCCAAGAAACACGTGGACTTGTACGTGGCTGGGAGGAGGTAGCTGCGGATCATGTTGCCCTTAGTGACCCAGAGGACTCCGGACCGAATGCCTCAGCTAACCTACACTGCATGGCCTCCCTGATCCTGCAAAGCCTGCGGAAGGATCCTCGTATTCTTCGGATCAAGGAGAGGGACCATTACTGGCTGGCCACTCTCCTTGATCCACGGTACAAGGGTAAGGTTGCCGACCTTATCTTGCCATCGCAGAGGGAGCAGAGGATGAGACATCTCCGGGAGGCCTTGCAGAAAGGTCTGTGCAACGCGTTCCCAGAGACTGGGAGGTTACAAACTCCTGGTCCTGGACAACGTGTTGCTGAGGCATCGGTCAGAAGGAGCGGTGGAGAAGGTGGCCGTCTGACTGATGCTTTCAGACAATTTTTTAGTCCGCAGCCCCAAGGTATGATCGGTTCCAGCACCCATCGCCAGCGTCTGATTTACATGGTGCAGGAATACCTAGGGGCAAGGTCAGACTTGGACACCTTTCCCACCGAAAATCCTCTGGCTTACTGGGTCTTGAGGTTGGATCACTGGCCAGAGCTTGCACAGTATGCAATTGAGCTACTGGCCTGTCCTGCATCCAGCGTTCTTTCGGAAAGGACCTTCAGTGCTGCTGGTGGCTTTGTTACTGATCACAGGGTGCGCCTGTCCACCGAATCAGTTGATCGACTGACATTCATCAAGATGAATCAGTCTTGGATCACCCACAGCTACCAAGCACCTGAAGCTGATGTAACAGAATATTTTTTTTTGAAATATCACATCCCTTCAAGACTGCCTATGCTGATGCTGAGTGACTGTCCTGTTATGTTGATTGTCTATCCTCTTCCTCCTCCGCTGATATGTTGGAAGAACATTTCTGGTTCTGGGTGATACCTAAGGCCCAATTTTTCTGCCCCTGTTTAACAGGGGCGTTTAAGTACAATTTTTGATGCAATGCTTTGCAGCAGGGCTAATTCCTGCAATCAAACAAGAGTATATGGGAGAGGTTGCAGTGTGGTGGCACCAGCACCAGTGCCTAAGGCCCAATTTTTCTGCCCCTGTTTAACAGGGGCGTTTAATTACAATTTTTGATGCAATGCTTTGCAGCAGGGCTAATTCCTGCAATAAAACTAGAGTATATGGAAGAGGTTGCAGTGTGGTGGCACCAGCACCAGTGCCTAAGGCCCAATTTTTATGCCCCTGTTTAACAGGGGCGTTTAATTACAATTTTTGATGCAATGCTTTGCAGCAGGGCTAATTCCTGCAATAAAACTAGAGTATATGGCAGAGGTTGCAGTGTGGTGGCACCAGCACCAGTGCCTAAGGCCCAATTTTTATGCCCCTGTTTAACAGGGGCGTTTAGTTACAATTTTTGATGCAATGCTTTGCATCAGGGCTAATTCCTGCAATAAAACTAGAGTATATGGCAGAGGTTGCAGTGTGGTGGCACCAGCACCAGTGCCTAAGGCCCAATTTTTCTGCCCCTGTTTAACAGGGCGTTTAATTACAATTTTTGATGCAATGCTTTGCAGCAGGGCTAATTCCTGCAATAAAACTAGAGTATATGGCAGAGGTTGCAGTGTGGTGGCACCAGCACCAGTGCCTAAGGCCCAATTTTTCTGCCCCTGTTTAACAGGGGCATTTAAGTACAATTTTTGATGCAATGCTTTGCAGCAGGGCTAATTCCTGCAATAAAACTAGAGTATATGGGAGAGGTTGCAGTGTGGTGACACCAGCAGCAGTGCCTAAGGCCAAATTTTTCTGCCCCTGTTTAACAGGGACATATAATTACAATTCTTGATATAATATTTCACAGGAGGGCCCCTTCCTGTGCCCACCCAGAGTAACGGTGAGGACTTATAGTGTTGTGGCACCAGCACCACAACCACCAAAGGTCAATTTTTCTACCACTGTTCAACAATGGCATGTAATTACAATTCTTGATATAATCGTTCACAGCAGGGCGCTCCAGCGCCCACCAAGAGTCACTTTGAGGGCTTACAATGTTGTGGCAAAACCAACACCTTGTTCCACCATTTCTGCAGAGCATATAGGGCAGGCCCCTACTTTCAAACATCCAATTTACAAACATCTCCTACTTGCAAACGGAAGGAGACAACAGCAAGTGAGATGAAAAAAGATGGACGACAAAACAAATTATACAGGGGTGATAACCCTTCCCTATGTTTTCCAAAAAGCTTAAAAATAGTTTTTTTGACTGGAGCTACACTTTAAAAATGTACCAGTTGAAAATTACAAACAGATTCAACTTAACACAACAAACCTACACAGTCCCTGTCTTGTTTGCACCGCCTGTATACTGCTGTTCTGAGTATATAGGGCCTGGGGGCCACACGCATTTCCTTTTTTTAATATGGGTACAGGGTTCCCCTTAATATGCGTACAAGACCCAAATAGGCTGGTAATGGGCAGGGAGGGCTACCCATGCCATTTTTCTCAATGATTTTCAACCATATTGCAGGAACCAGATATAACATTAAAACCGCAAGCAGTTTTAAATGGTGTTATTTCCGTTTAATGTCATTTTGTGCAGGGACTGTTCTAAACACGAGAAACACGTGGCACTTCACAGGCATACTACAGACACCCCCCAGGCACCATATTTAAAGGAATATTTCACTTTTTTTTTCACTTTAATCGTCATTAAAATCAGTGCTCCCGCCAAAACGGCCATTTTTAAAAACATTTTATGCATTGACCCATGTCCCCTGGGGCAGGAGCCAGGCCCCCAAACCCTTTTTAGGACAGTATCTTGCATATTAGCCGTTAAAATTAGCACTTTTAATTTCGAACGTTCAAGTCCCATAGACTTCAATGGGGTTCTAAAGTTCGTTCGAATTTGGGGTCCGTTCGAAGTTCTGGTGCGAACCGAACTGGGGGGTGTTCGGCTCATCCCTAGTTGTGATTAGCAGACTATACCTCAGTCCCTATACTGATAAAGGACTGCTGCAGAATAGGGCAGCAGTCAGCAGTAGTGCACCTCAGCCCTATATATTGTGGACCTATACCAGTCCTTAAGGAATAGCAGACTGTACCTCACTCAACCCTATGTACTGTAGTACACTATACCTTACCAGTCCTTATAAGGACCTCTGTGGAACTAGTAGGTTGTGATTAGCAGACTGTACCTCAGTCCCTATACTGATAAAGGATTGCTGCAGAATAGGGCAGCAGTCAGCAGTAGTGCACCTCAACCCTATATATTGTGGACCTATACCAGTCCTTAAGGAATAGCAGACTGTACCTCACTCAACCCTATGTACTGTATTACACTATACCTTACCAGTCCTTATAAGGACCTTTGTGGAACTAGTAGGTTGTGATTAGCAGACTGTACCTCAGTCTTTATACTCATAAAGGGCTACTGCAGCAGAAGGGCAGCATTCAAGTATAATATTCTTTCTATATTTGGAAGAAAGAATATTATACGTGTACAAGCCTATTACCATACCAGTCCTGAAAAGAACCTTTGCGGACCTAATAGTAACAGCTACTGATTAAACTGACTGTCCCTCGCTGCCACACACAGCTTCCTGCCTGTCCCTATTTAAACTGACAAAACACAGGCTGCTGCAACAATAACTTGAATAGCACTCAAAACTATATCCTGTACTACTTTACCATACCAGTCCTAAAAAGGACTTTTGTGGACCTAATAGTAATAGCTAATGATTAAACTGACCCTCTCTCTACACTGACAAAAGACAGGCTGCTGCAACAATGACTTGAATAGCAGTGCCTCAAACCTATATCCTGAACTACACCTAACACCTATACCATACCAGTCCTTAAAATAACTTTTGTGGACCTAATAGCTAGCGATTTGGGTCACTGCAGTCTCTCCCTGCTCCACACAGCAACCTCTCCCTATAGTGACAGTAGAAAGAATGTAAAATGGCCGCCGGATCGGGTCTATTTATAAGTTAGGGGGAATGTCCAAATGTCCATGTGCTGTAATGTCTCAATTGGCTGTCCTGTACCACATGATGGATGTGTCATCATAGGTCAAAGTTCTTTTACACAGTAAACACGGAAGTCCACCGGGCGAACAGCGGCAATAGTCCGTCGATCTGGCGGACTGCGAAAAGCGAAACGACCGCCAGGCGAACCGTTCGGCCATCCCTACTCACCAACCCCCACGTAGGGGCAGTCTAGGGGGATTGCATATTGTTCTGGTGTGGGATCCCCTTGCCCGCCCAACACCGCATAGTTTCTCACACCACTAGAGACCGTGGTAAAAGCCTCCACCTGTACATAACCTAATTCTATATTCGGACGCAACCTTTACGGAAAACTCTTGCCTCCACCCTTGCATTGTCTCCCACCACCTCTTACCCCTACCTTACCCTCTCTACAGCCCCCCCCCCCATCATGACGGACACAGATCCTTCTAATGACACCTTCCCATCTCAGACACACCCAACGAATGCTCTTAAGATGTACTCGCTTAACATCAGAGGCCTCAACACCGCCGAAAAGAGATCCCGGCTACTATATACCCTGCACAGAGCTAAAGCCCACATAGCCCTCTTACAAGAGACACACTTTCGCACAGATGCTATCCCCAAACTCAAAAATAGACAATACCCTATAGTTTATCATGCGACAAACGACCACGTGAAATCCAAGGGGGTCTCTATATTACTATCCAAAACCTGCCCCATCGCCATCACAGATGTTCAAAGTGATCCACAGGGACGTTAATTATTCATTAACGGCCACATCTACAACAGGCCCATCACCATAGCAAATATATATGCCCCGAACTCTAAACAAGTGACCTTCTTCCGGAAAACCATGTCACAACTCAATGCCTTCCAAACAGGGGTTGTCATATTGGGCGGAGATTTTAATGTACCTTTGACACCCTCACTTGACACCTTCAACGGCACAACTTGCCTAAAGTACAGCGCATTGAGCGACATAAAATCACAATTGCAAATACTAACTCTGCATGACACATGGCGCACTCTACACCCTTATGTGAAAGACTTCACCTTCTTCTCACCCCCACATAATAAATATTCTAGAATCGACCATTTCTTTATAACACAAGCAGATATTCAATGCCTAGAAAGATCCATGATTGAACCTTTGCTCCTGTCAGATCACAACCCAATTACTGTAGCACTTACGTTAGAGCAAAACGGTCCCAGGTCTGCCATCTGGCGGCTAGATGACACTTTGCTGCTTGATACGGACAATAAGGCCTCTATTGCAGAATGCCTTTTTCATTATTTCACTGAAAATACTGCAGCTGAGACACCGTGCACGTCAGTCTGGGCAGCGCACAAATGTGTGGTGCGCGGACTACTTATATCCATTACCGCAAAGAGAAACAAGTGTCGGAAGGCATATCTGGATTCCTTATATAAACGCATTCAATCCCTTGAACGGGTTCACAAACGCACTCTGGCCGACGCATGTCTTGACGAGCTTACTAAAGCCAGGGAACTCTTATTGGAAGAGCTCCAGAAAACACTGAAGCGTAAATTCGCGCTGACACATAAAATTTTCTATGAATTTGGCAATAAGGCCGGTAAGTTTTTGTCGAGGGCCCTTCAGAAAAAGAAAGCGACTTACACTATACATAAAATTGTAACGCCTAATGGGGATTCTGTGATTGACGCTGACGCTATAGCACAACACTTTGTGACCTACTTCCATTCGCTTTATAACTTACTGCACCAGACTCCCACGTGCAACAGACCGGAGCTAATAAAGGCCTTCTTATTCAAATACACCCCACCCCCCATAGATCCCACTGACCGGCATACCCTGGACTCTCCCTTGTCCGCAGAAGAAGTGACTCTCGCCCTTAAACAGCTAAAATCGGGCAAAAGTCCAGGCCCAGACGGACTATCGGCAGCATATTATAAATATTTTTCGGATCTGTTAGTGCCCCATTTCCTCAAATCCTTTAATAACCTTTCTTCTTCCACCCATTCCGCTACAGATCTCCTAGAAGCGCACATTACGCTGATTCACAAACCAGGCAAGGAAGACACGCTGATTCCCAATTATCGCCCTATCTCTCTACTTAACGTAGGTATCAAGTTATATGCTAAAATACTGGCAAATCGTAACATGCCCCTACTTCCCAAACTCATATCGACCGACCAAGTTGGATTTATCCCTGGCAGAGAAGCCAGGGATAACACCACCAAGACCCTGAACATTCATCACTGGCTAACCATATCTCAAAATAAAGGCTTTTTCCTATCTTTGGACGCGGAGAAGGCGTTCGACAGGTTGGCATGGGATTATATGATACCCGTGTTACTACACTTTGGAATCCCCCCACGAATGGTACAAATGATAAAGATCTTGTACTTGACCCCTACAGCTAGACTATGGGTCAATGGCCACCTGTCGAACGCCTTCTCCATCACCAACGGAACTTGTCAGGGATGCCCTCTTTCCCCGATTATTTTTGTATTGACTTTGGAGCCACTGCTTTGCATGCTTAGGGAAAACCCAAACATCAAAGGGATAGACATTAAAGATACACAATATAAACTTGCCGCATATGCGGATGATATTATGTTATTCTGAAATTATTATTTCCAATTTAAAAATAGATTTTGAAAAATCGAAAGCTTTGAACATCTCACTACCTGAAAATGTCGTCTCACAATGCCGCCTTAATTACCCCTTTTGCTGGGAACATAGTGCTTTAACATACCTGGGCATCAAAATCCCCACAGATCTGTCACAGCTATATGAACAAAATTTTACTCCAGCACTTCTTAAACTTCAAGAGGACCTTCAGAAGTGGCATAAAGGTCCCTTTTCATTGTTCGGCAGAATAGCAATCCTAAAAATGAATGTCCTCCCCAGAGTACTATACTTGCTACAAACTATCCCCATAGAGGTCCCCAAATCATTCTCTTTCACACATATAAAAACCTCTGCAGAAAATTTCTATGGTCTCACCATCCCCCCCGACTGAGTTGGGCTAAACTTATACTCCCTAAACAATATGGAGGCCTGGGACTACCAGATATCCATACCTATTATAATGTCAATTTTCTCAGAATAGTAGACATAGTACACAGTAGTGTCATATACATCAAAAGGATAAGGCCTAGATTCAAATGGAAAATGCAATCGCTCCAATCCCGACATCCAACCTTACATGGATCTCTAAACACGCCACCCCTGCTGCATGCACAATGCACCCCCTGATAGGTCCCACTTTGCAAGCATTCCGACAAACATGTCGGTCTCTTAATATCGACGTGTCACACGGACCAATGACACCCCTATCGTTAAACCCGGACTTCCCTCCAGACCTTGCAGGCAACGGATCCAGACATCCAAGACATAGACCCTCATACAGAGCACACCATTTCTTTGAACACGGTGCCCTAGTATCATATCCTGCTATGGTCGCTAAATTCCCTGAACTGTGTTTACCATTTTTAAAATTTCTCCAAATTAGACATTTTTTCACATCAACAAAACCATTCTCACAGTGGCACAGAGATCTCAGCCCCTTTGAATCACTGTGTACCAGCAAGGAACCTCAAAAACACTTGATCTCGACTATTGTCAAGCTGCTGAGCTCAGACTTCACTCCACACAAACCCATCATACAGCTATGGGAAAAAGATACAGCGACCAATCTGAACAATGATAACTGGGCTATAATATATGAACACACACACAAGGGGACTGTAAATATATTGGCGCAAGAAAATTGATATAAGATCTATTCCAGATGGTACCGCACCCCTGACAAAGTACACCAATTTGTCCCTGATGTTCCCCCGACTTGTTGGAGATGCAACGCAGCCAACTGCAATTTCTTACATATTTGGGGGGATTGCCCATTACTCCAGCCATACTGGAAGGAGATTCACAGCAACATTATTAAAATCACTACTTACCACCCAGAATTCTCCCCAGCACAATACCTGCTACACCACCCGCCGATACCGAAACACATTTATTGGAAGTCTCTCATTCTACACATGATCAACGCAGCCACCCAGTGCATTCCCCGACACTGGAGAGCTGCGATACCACCGACTGTTGAGGAATGGTACCGACAGATTGATAGGATTGAAGATATGGAAAGACTGATTCACCAAGCACATGACAGACATACCAAATTCACCCACACGTGGGCATGCTGGATACAATTCCGAATATCGATAAACAACACCAGCACTGACTCCTCCCACCCACCATGAAGTAACACTGGGTTAAGTGACCTCCTGAATATGTTCATGACCGTCATCCCCACACCCGACCTTTCAACCCTTATTCTTGCCCTTACCCTGGATGCTCCTCAGAAGAGGCCCGCTAATTCCTTCCCTCTCCTCTCACCTACTACTCACGTTACCCAACAGACACTATACCGTACCCCCCCCTCCCCCATTGGTTCACACCTGCTCCACCTTTACACATAGGAACATTCACACACGTCTACCTACGACAAGTAGAGGAGACACATTCAATTGACCCTGTCAAATCTCCTCATGTGTAAAACCCCTCAGTTGACACCTCTTGCCCATCCACAGTGAGTTCTCCTTAGGGGTGGATGGCTAAACTAGAGATTTGATGAGGGTAATATGGGCCCTCCTTAGACGCATCCCAATCACTGAACAAACTATCATACACCATTAAGCTGAGCAATTTACCAGAGCTGGATTCATTGCATTTGCTCCTATCGAGCACAGCGCCGGGAAGATGCTGCAGAACAACTACGCTCACCCCCGGACTCTTTACTGACTTACTTCTGGGCTTATATTTTAAGCTATTTGGTGGACAACTGCAGGAGAATCCACGTTAGTTGAAACTGTTCATTTTTCGTTTTTTCTTCTTCTTATGTGCCCTTCTACCGGGCAGCAACTGCTTCCTTAGTTGAATTCACACTCAGTTACTGCAAGCCGAGCTGTACTTTCCTTGTTTTACTGTTCCCTGCATATGTAACTTCTGTATGTATGTATACTATGATTGTACTCTACAATTTTCAATAAACTTTGTGGAAAAAAAAAAGTCTTTGTCACAGACGTTGTTGCAGAACACATAGGAAACTAAGCTTTAGAACACTTGTAGGATACCTGGATCTTTCAGCCTGCTTGGCGATATCCACAAGACCATATTCTCTCGGTTACTTCAGCCCTTCCAGGCTCTTGTTAAGAAAACCAACCTGTGTATGGTGTTCTTCTAAAGAGTCCTCCCCTGGAGTGCTCAAAGTACTCTGGGTCTCTCCCGAACCGGAGACGGCACCCAACCACCTCAGAATACTCTGTTAGTTTCCGAGACAAGCCCCGAGACATCAAAGTCGAATGGATCCGCACCCCAGGCCATAGCAGACCCCAGGCCATGGAGGACCAGGACCATGTAATCAGCACTTCATACTGGACCGGAACCCAGAACCACGTGACGTCCGCATCTTAAATACCCTCTCCCAGAGGGCACAGCGAGAGGGCCACTCCCACTGACCTGGCTCCGAAAGAGAGTAACTTAAGCACCTGACCAGGCCCACCGGAGACAGTGCCCCCTGTGGCCAGGCTGAACATCTTACAGTCTAGTCAAACTGATGCAGAGGTCCAATTTAGACAAATAAATCCCAAACCAAACTGCAGTTTAGGTAAAGTTTAACTTTGAAAAAATGCATAGCACATGCTCTTCAGGAGCCACCACTACATATATTAAATACACTGCCTGCGCACCACTAACTAACCCACCTGCCTAATCTAGCTCAATCTATCTCTGTCCACACACTATACATGGCTGCTATGTAAACAGCCCTATATAGTGTGGGGCGTGGACTTAGTCCCCCTGAGCCATGATTGAATGAATTAATTCAATTTAATGAATGAATTTCCCACGAAGGCCCCATAATATTCGCTGTTCGGTCAACGGGCGGACACCCGATGCTGCAGTCAAACTTACGTTCAGCTGGAACATCAAGCTCATCAAGCTAAGGAGGCACTTCTCCGCTATGTAAAGGGACATTTACACTGATCACCAGTGTAGCCAGGGATTCTAAAATGACTACCAAGGTAATGAGGGATTCTACACTGGCCACCATGTAGGCAAGTGCAGTCTGCTGTCTCTACTGCAGGTGGCAATCTATTGCAGCAGCGATGAAGAGGGAGAGGAGATCATGGGGAACATGGTTCCTTTATAGTTTCTATTTAAAACCCTGGACCCTCGGTTTGGCACGCTTTATGCAAGTGGGTAATGTAGGGAAAAGTTAGGGACCGTTCCTGATGAAGAGGGAAAGCGTAGGGTCGCATCTCTCTGACAAACTTCCTGATTGGGCACAAGACGGCCAGGCTGCGGTCTGTCCTCTCCCAGCAGACGTTGTTGGTTTGGCTGGATCCTGCTTCTTTACGTTATTGGAACCCGGGTCTATTGTGAACTGTTTCTGCATTACTTTAATACAAGTTTTACATTGCACCTGACTGTGAATTGTTGCTACTGCACCACTCTGCACCCCACCTACAATCAGTTTAATTAGGGCTTTTTACTGACCGTCAATGGTTCATTGACCACCAATGTTACCGGAGACTTTCACGGACTACCAATGCAGTAGGGTCATTTCTCTGACCACCAATGAAACGGTATTTACGCTGACCATCAGTGTTAGAGGATCTAAACTGTAGAATGATTATTAGACAATATGATTACATGATATGTCACTTGATTTAGCATGAAGAAGGTAGAAGAAAATAAACTCTTCATGATCATTGGCACCGTATGTATGTGTTTTAAATATGTTAATGGTATTAAAAAAAAAAAATCCCCAGTAATATATTTTTATAAAGTAACAATTTTATTAAATTAAGTGAGAAATGTATTTATAAGATGATAGAAGAGGGGTGGTTGTTTGAAGGAGCTTAAGCCCTGGTTCACACTTGTCATGTGACTTGACAGTTAAAAGTCACATGACAAGTCGCACCCCATTTGCTACAATGGAACCATTGTTTGTTCTGTACTTATGCAAATTAAAACAACGATATTGAGCTGGAGGTTTTTTGTTTTAGACCTCTTTTTCACAATACATTACAGTAGTTAAGAATGCTTAACATATTGATTACTTGTGGCTCCACTTTTAACATCCAATTCATTTAACAACCTGGTCATTGGAACGTAACCTGGTCTTAAAGAGCCTGGAAGTAAACCCTGATGGGTTTACTTCCTCTTTGTCTCCCTGCAAAGGTAAAGCATAATGGACTACTATGCATAGCATAGTAGTCCATTATGTGTCACTTACCTGACACAGGAGCCATCGATGTCACCGCTGTCCCCTGTAGTTCGGAGCATCCATCTTCTCGGTGGGTCTCGCTGCTCCGCCGCTGTCATTCTGTGAAGCCGCAATGACGTCACTCCCGCTATTTTTAGCAGCAACATACTGGTATTCATCAAATAGTACTAGTCCCTTGACTGGTGTATTGGCCAAGGGTTTATTGAGGCTGTCCTTGTTCTCATTAATGTAAAACTGTCCTGTCCTATAAAGTGTATTGGTATGCCCGCACTGCCAAAGTGATAAATAGGAAACTGTGGTATAACTGCTGCAATCACCGAAAAGGTCTATCATTGACCAATAAAGAATGGGTAAAAGTGGATGGTGCTGTGCTGTTGTTCTAGATGGTGTAATAAAGTCATAACAATAAAGATAAAGAATATAGTCAAGTCCTTAGTAAAAGTGCTAGCAGGATAAAACAGGGGTGGGTACAGTAATAAAGTCTGTCTACCCCTCTTGTGTAGAATAAAAATAAAGTAAATGTCTTTTCTTTCTTGTGCAATGACACTTAAATGCAAAGTGGCCGCTCACGTTACAGCTAGCTGTAAGGTAACAGCATGTAAAGATAGTGATAAGCCCCATACACACGGTCGGACTTGTACAAACTTTTCCGTGGACTTTTGTACAAAGTGTGTTGTCCACAAGTTTGTATTGCATACACACGGTCGGACTTTTTGACAACAAACACGAACGTAATGACGTCACAACGTACTGACGCCGCTTCAAAAGAGGACGTTCAATGACTCCAGCGCCACCTTTGGTCAACTTCTGTATTGTAGTCTGATCATTTGCAATGGTTCTGAGCATGCGTGTTTGTACCTTGTACAAAAGTCCGATGCTTTTGCATACACACGGTCGGACTTTGCTCCATCGGACTTCTGTTGTCAAAAAGTTTGTCCGTTCGCAGAGCCAACAAAAGTCCGATGAAAACAGAAAAAGTTTGTCCGATGGAGCGTACACACAGTCGGATGTTGCTCCAAAACAGCTAATTTGCATGTTTGTTGTCAAAAAGTCCGACCGTGTGTACGGGCCTTTAGAGGTCATGGATGGTATAATCAGTCTTGCTTTAAACTTCTAAGGATGGATACCAACGTATACCTCTAGGGGGCCTTTTTCTCCTGTAGCAGATGACATTTGGAATCAAATGTTACATGCCTGTATATGTAGTTTTTGGCCTCAGAACAGTAAAGGTTCTGAGGGTTAATTGTGTAGGTAGGCCTTAACACCAGTCTGGCCAGGCTGTGTTTGGAAGTTCTGCCTGGTCATGTGGACAGTGAGGTTCACATGACAGGCTAGAACCAAGTCTGGTTGGATGTTTGGGTATCGGCCTTCTCAGAGCCAATCAGTGGGAGTGCTGGGGCCCGCTGAGGAGTCTGGGAAGGGGTACTTAAAGGGGTATGGGTCACGTGTTTGGGGTTCCGGAGTTGTTTGAGAGACCCATGTGGTCTGGTCTGGTTCCAGGTCCAGGGTAGCCCCGTGAGGGGTCCCCGTCATGGGGTGTTCGACACCCCGCAACATGTTCCTGTCAGTGGTCCCTGATAGACCTGCCTGGTCTGGGGTAAGGATCCGTCCGTTCCCGAGTCTCGGAACCTGCTGGTCCAAGGCGCAGTAACTGAGGGAGGATTCAAAGTGTCCGGGTGTGCTCTCGGCTTGAAGCGACCAGGGGAGGACTCTTCAGAGGAGGGCCGGCAAGTGGCATCTTGAGAAGTGCCTGGCTACTGAGTTGAGAAGGACATTGACAAATTCACACTTTTCCAGTACCATAAAGGAGACGGGAAACGTTCCAGGTACGGAGGAAAGAGGTTCCTGTTTGCCCTTAGTTGTTTGTTCAAGTTTGAGTCAACATGCTGACTGCCATGATCTCTGGCTAGAGATCTGTTCAGCCTTGAAGTACCCAGCTGTGAGTGGCTACTCTCTGGGTGGAAATAGAGACTTTGCTAGACCTGCAGCTCAAGGTGCCTAAGTTCTTTACCCGTGCCTTCTGTTCCCTAAGAGACTTGGTTAATTGAAAGTTCCACTGCAGAATAAAACCTTTTTGATAGGACTTCATCTGTGTCAGTGTGCAAGTCGTTGGGTATCAACCCTGGGAACCCCTAGAAGTGGAAGAGCAGGCCAAGAGAAGGTAACTGGTAAGCTCATTAAGTCAAGGCTGCCCTGCAATGGGTTATGGCTGCTACACTCCTAATAGGTGATTCCCACTGGGATAAATGTATTTGATATACTTCTTGAAAGCAGATAAGTATTCTGGGTATCCCTCCCAGGCTTACCCATACAATATATGGAAGAAAAGGGGTTCAATGTAATATTGTAAAAGACAAGAGGTGCTTTATTCAGATGACAGCTGTGGTACTAACATAAACATGGATAAAAACATACAATCCACAATCAGCGAGCTCGTACGCCGATGTCATTTCCAGTGTGCCTGTCTGTCCCGACGCGTAGCATCACGCCCACAAGACTTCATCAGGGTATAAGACAGGCAGTGTGGGGAGGGGGGAAGTTTAGCGATATTAGAAAAGACAGACCTGCTTCGCGCCGACGAGCCATTGATGGGGAGAGGACACACAGGAAACTACTTGGTGAGGCTGTGGTCCAGACAGAATGGCTACAAGGGCTCAAACCGCACTGCGGACTATGGCCCGCTATTTAGTGACGCCTGACATTTAGAATATAAATATATGATTTAGCTTGATTAAAACAGTACCTTTTAAACAGCAGCAGATTCTCATTCTCCCTCCTAACTCTGTGATAAAAAAACATGGGATTGTGGGTAAATCTTATACTCATTAATCCATGTTTTTCCTTGTAGTTAAGAGGGCTGGGCTCAAAGGGAGCATTTTTCTTTTAGACACGGGTCCCCTTCTATGACACTACAGCGAGAGGCATGCCTCCAGCATTTTTATTGGACAGCTTGGGCCAATGGTACTTTACCATTGGTCCAAGACCCCAAGCTGTCCATTGAGCTTAGTACTTCCGACAAGAATTGAGGAGAGGCACTGTGAGCTCATCCTCTCAGTCTGCTGCAAACAGAGTGTGCCAGCTTGTATTCAAACTGGCTGCTCTGTACGTAGCTTCTGACAGGCTGCACAAGGAGCCCCGTATCTCCGGAACCATAGGTCGTAGGAGCCCCAAATCTTGGCCAGTGGTGGGGTGGGACTTCAGCTACCTACTCCTCAAATTTGAGGTCTCTGCCAAACTACTATCCTCAAAGCTTGATTTTGTTTTTGTTTTTATGTTCATGGCTCTGCCTCACCTGCCTCCCCTGGCTGCATGTCCCTGGTCTAAGGGCCTCCTGGAGGCTGAGGCTAAAGAGAAACTTCTTGAACAGTATCGTACAACCCGCAAGATTATGGTCAATGAGCTATGATGGGAAATACAATTTAGGCTCTTGAACAGGGCCTTTATTCCTGCCGTCATGGATACTGCAAACCCCTTACTGGCTACCTGTTCCTGGTGTGGAGCCAGTAGACCTATTTTACTCCATTGCTTCTGGTCGTGTACAGTAATCTGTTCTTTCTGGGACAAAATTCTGCAATATATATGTGGTCACTGCAATCACACTACCCAAGGACCCCCTCTTTTTTGGTTATGTTGATTGACAACCTATGGCCTCTGCCTCAAGAGCCCACTCACTACCCTCGTGGGCTCGCCTCTATTTATTTGCTGCTTGAAGGGCTCTACCAAAAGGCATGGATGTCTCCTACAGCTCCCCAGGTCACCACTGTTAAGTGGGATCTAAAATCCTTGCTATACAGTATTTTTTAAAACTGGACACTATGGTCCAAAATTTCAGACTCACCAAACGCTTTTCTACATGATGAAGGTCCTTTATAGAACTCGCCTTTTCAGCAACAGAAATATCTCAACTGATTTCCTTCCAATTCACAGAATGGCATGCAAAAAACAATTTCACAAACTCACTGGGAAAACTCAAACTTCCTATTTCTGCCTCCATTTTTGGATCTGGCCCTCACTCCCTATCTCATGGATCTAGCCTACCCCCCAAGAGCTCCCTAGTTTTGATTTGGAATTGTTTTTTTGGTATCAGCACTCATTTATGTTCTTCTTCATAAGAGATTTAGCAGAATAATTCACCCGTACACGGTTACCTGCTGAATGGGGTATCTTAGTCAAGAGCACTAATCTTTGAGTTGGGTGTTCTCCCGTCATTCATGTTTCAGTCACTATATGAATATTGAGCCAGGATGTGCCATTGACCTACATGTGTTATTGTTCACTGGGATTAGTCACCCTCCATTATATCTAGTTGTCCTATGGTTGAATCCTGGTGCTATCTCTTATGTCAGTTGAGTATGCTTATGTCTTATCTTGTTTCTTTATCTTTCTGATTGGGCATCAGAGGATACTGCTGTGCAGAAATTGGTCTGCAACGAGACAGTTTTAGTCAGGGAAATAGGCTAAAGTACAGATCTGTAGGCAGATGTTTTATTACAAGACTGTTAGCAGATTATAGAGCTGTGTAAGAAGTGTACAGTGCCAGGACAGTTTTAATCAAGGAGAACAGGCCTAAATGTTCTATGCCTAACTTTTACTGTGTTGGCTATGGAATTTAAAGAGGCAGGGAATGTGAGAAATATAATTGTAATAAAGTTAGACTCCTTTCACACTGGGGCTGCATTTTAGCGGTGCGTTCTGGCTTTTCAGCCACAAAAAAGAAGGGGTTAAAAATTCCTGTGTTGCGGTGCTGCCCATTTATTGTAATGGGCAGGGGCATTTTGGGAACGCTGTATATATCGCTCCCAAACCACCCGAAGATGCTGCTTGCAGGACTTTTCCGAACATCCTGCAAGCGCACCGCCCGGTTGTAAAAGCACCCATTGTAATAAATGGGAGGCAGTTTTCAGGCGGTATTAATAGCGCTAAAATGCCTGAAAATTGCCTCAGCATGAAAGGGGTCTTAAATAAAAAAAAAATACAAATAATAAGAACACACACAAAAATGTGTCAGTGTTCCAGTTGGTTGCCCTTTTAGTATGTGTAACAGCCAGCAATAAAACCTTTTACTATCACAACATACAGCGCTCCTTAAAAGGATTTTTGGATTAAATGAAAAACTGAACATGGAGGCTGGGGGAATGGGCAAAGAAGACACAAGACCCCATGACTGCAATTCGTTTTGCTAACTGACCCTAATCTCTACCTATGCAGTTTGTCATCTTTTCCTATCTTTTTCCTACAGCAGTTTTAATACACTGGCCCTGCTAAATCTGTTGCCCATTGTTCAAATGAAAAACACTGCATTTTGGTTTAAAAAGAATCCAGCCCAGCGAATTTGGACAAAAAAGTTATTGATAATTGTGGACTCAAACTCCGAAGAGGATTTTTTAAATCGATGGTTGAGGCATATTCGAACATCTGTATTATTTATTAACATTTGCTGTTATCAGCACCTCCAGAAAGCTGGTGCTTTTACTTATAACTACTCTGCATGCTACAAGTCATAAATATTAAAATTGAACTTTAAGTAAAACACAAATAATTGGCAAGCAGGCAGGGTCTTTTTTAAATTATTTATTTAAAACATGTGCACTTACAAAACATATTCCAGGTCAAAAGTATAGTTTTCATATTGACATTACTATTTCATATGAGATATCAGCCAGTACAAGAGTAGTGACCTTCTGAAAAGCAGCATGATAATGACAGAAACAAACAAGAAGCTCTATTGACTTCCTTTAGAATGTCCATGGGGCACTGAACTCTGCACCCTGAACACTCCTCTGTATCATTGTTCTGTGCTGTGGTTAGTGATTGGCGGTTCCCACGCTGTCACTTCTGATTTCTGGCTGGTCTGATGGTGGGGGCTGGGAGAGCTGTAAGTATGAAGGGGAGAGAGGGGTGACACTTGATGTGAACGAGGACTCTGATGGAGATGCCTGATGTAAAGGGGGACTCTTATAGGGATGCTTGATGTAAAGGGGGACTCTGATGTGATGAGGATACCTGATTTAAAGGAGGTCTCTGATGAAGATGCCTGATGTGAAAGGGGGACTCTGATGGGGATGCCTGATGTAAAGGAGTATTCTGATGGGGATGCCTGATTTAACCTCCCTGGCGGTATCCCCGAGCATGACTCGGGTTTGTTTTTTTCTTGTATTATCGGTAACCCCGAGTCACGCTCGGGGTAACATTGCAGAGCGGCGAGCGGAGATCTTACCTTCTCCCGGTGCTCCAGCGATGTTTTCCGCTGTCCTCTGTGTCCTCCCCTGTGATCGCCGGCGCGATCGCCGGCGAGATCACGGCATCCTGACTTCCTGGTTCCGTTCTCTGCGAGCAGCAGCGGTGCACGGGAGCGGAACTGGGCAGGAATTTCAAAAAGTGAACACAGCACAAACACATAAATAGAGGTGATACATTGTAATCTGAGAGGATTACACTGTATCATCTCTATCTGACTGATAAACTATACAGTACCCCTTGCCTCCAATAAAATAAAATATAACATGGCATCAAAAAAGCGCCACTTTGCTACAAAATCAGCATTGGACCAGCTGAGTGACAGCGGTAGCGACACGGAGTTGCTCGCAGAAATTAGCGATAGCGAGTCGTGGGGAGATTTGTCGTCTGACACTGACACGGATCTGACAAGTTACAGCGGTGATGATCCTGCACCTGACCTCAGCGATGTGCGCAATTGGTGCCCTATCGACTGTGATACAGACCAGGTAGCGCCGCCAAGATTCCCCTTCACTGGATAACCTGGGATGAAGGTAGATGTCGAATGTGACAATCCTCTGGCATACCTGCAATTATTTCTCACTGAGGATGTAATTGAAAAAATTGTCACAGAGACAAACCGCTACCAGGTACAGCAATCCGCTACGCTGCATGCCAGGTTTTCCCGAAGCAGAAAGTGGGAACCTGTGACCAAAGAGGACATCTGGCAGTTCCTGGGACTCATTATTCTTCAGGGGGTGGTGGGGAAACCGCTCCAGAAATGGTACTGGACCACCAATAAATTACTGGCCATTCCGTTTTTTGGCGCCGTGATGTCCGAATACCGTTTTTCCCTCATCATGAAATATTTCCATTTCACAAACAATGAGGAGTTTGATGAGGCCACGCATCCTGCACCCAAACTAAAAAATATCTGTGAGGTATCACAAATTATTGTGAGCAATTTCCAGCGGACCTACGTGCCAGAAAGGGACGTCTGCGTGGATGAAAGCTTGATGGCCTACAAGGGACACCTGAGCTGGATACAATTTATTGCGTCCAAAAGAGCGAGATTTGGCATAAAGTCCTACATGCTCTGCGAGTCATCCACCGGGTGCATCTGGAATTCAGTAATTTACACCAGTAAAGGCAGGAAGTTCAACCCCAGGTACAGCGGCTATGGGATGGCCACATCATCAGTCCTCACAATGCTGGAGCCATTGCTGAACCAGGGATATTGTGTCACCATGGACAATTTCTATACGCCTCCGGAACTTTTTGAGGTTTTGCTAAAAAACAAGACCGATGCGTATGGTACTGTTAGGTCTAATCGAAGCGACATGCCATCTCTGTTCTCCAGGAAAAATCTAAAAACTGGAGAAATGGTTGCCTGGCAGAAGGGTAAGATGATGGCAATGCGATGGCGAGACAAGAAGGACGTGTGTCTCATGAGCATGGTGCACAATACCTCCACTGCCATGGTCCACACCAAACGTGGGAAAGATGTGCTGAAGCCGCAAGTCGTCATAGACTATAATTGCACTATGGGAGGTGTCGACAGAGCCGATTAGGCAATGACATTTTATCCGGCAATGCGCAAGCAGCAAAAAAAGTATTATAAAAAGATTTTCCGGCATCTTCTGGAGCAATACCTTTGGAATGCATATGTCCTATACAGAGCACAGAGTTGCAAGCCTCTTATTCATGCCGATTTTACCTGGAAAGTGGCTGAGCAGATTTTCCTCGAACAACAGACACCATCAGGATCTGCGATCAGACCTGGACGACATGCTGTTGACGTTGTCAACCCAGAACGCCTAACAGGTTGTCACTTTGTGGACTATATACCACCAACTGCAAAAAAGGCAGCACCTACCAGAATGTGTGTGGTTTGCTGCTCAAAGAGAGATAGCAGTGGAAAAGTCAGAAAAGAAAGCCGGTTCTATTGTCCGGATTGTGATGTTGGACTGTGTGCTGTACCTTGCTTCAAAATTTATCACACTCAGGATGTTTATTGAATTTTCTTTGACAAATTTCATTATTTCGCATTACATTATTGAATAAAATTATATTATTTATCAGATTATAATTCATGATTTTGTGTTTCAAACTTTATCACATCTGGGATGTCTACTAGAGCCTTGTTTGGTCAGGTTTTAGTAAGTAATTACTAAGAATTGCAGGCCTATGATACATAACACCAAATTTCCATGCAAAAGAAATGTACCGCTTTTGGAATAGAATTCCTGACAGAATCATACCGCCAGGGAGGTTAAAGGGAGACTCTGATGGGGATGCCTGATCTAAAGGAGGACTCTGATGAAGATGCCTGATGTGAAAGGGGGACTCTGATGGGGATGCCTGTAGTAAAGGAGGATTCTGATGGGGATGCCTGATTTAAAAGGAGACTCTGATGGGGATGCCTGGGGGACACCTGATGTAAAGGTGGACACTGACGGGGATGCCTGATGAGAAGGGGGAATCTGATGGGGATGTCTGCTGTAAAGGAGGACTCTGATGGGGATGCCTGATGTAAAGGGGGACTCTGATGGTGATACCTGATGTAAAGGGGGACTCTGATGGGGATACCAGATGTAAAGGGGGACTCTGATGGGAATGCCTGATGTAAAGGGGGACTTTGATGTGAAGGGTACAACTGATGTAAAGGAGGACTCTGATGGGGATGCCTGATGTGAGGGAGGACTCTGATGGGGATGTCTGATGTGAGTGAAAACTCTGATGGGGATGCCTGATGTAAAGGGGGACTTTGATGTGAAGGGGACAACTGATGTAAAGGAGGACTCTGATGGGGATGCCTGATGTGGTGGAGGACTCTGATGGGGACACCTAATGTAAAGGGGGACTCTGACGGGGATGCCTCATGTGAAGGGGGGACTCTGATGGGGATGGCTGATCTAAAGGAGGACTCTGATGGGGATGCCTGATGTAAAGGGGGACTCTTGTGGGGATGTCTGATGTAAAGGGGAACTCTGATGGGCATGCCTGATGTAAAGGGGGACTCTGATGTGATGGGGACACCAGATGTAAAGGGGGACTCTGATGGGGATGCCTGATGTGAAGGGGGGACTCTGATGGGGATGCCTGATGTAAAGGAGGACTCTGATGGGGATGCCTAATGTAAAGGGGGATTCTGATGGGGATGCATAATGCAAAGGGGGACTCTGATGGGGATGCCTGGGGGACACTTGATGTAAAGGAGGACTCTGATGGAGACGGCTGATGTAAAGGGGGAAATCTGATGGGGACTTCTGATGTAAAGGGGGACTCTGATGAGATGGGGACAACTGATGTAAAGAAGGACTCATTTCGCCACTTCATTTCGCCTTGTTGGTGTCCCCGATAACAAGGATTGTGAGAGGACCTGTTTTTTGGTTGGTCGATGTTTACAGCAAAAAGCCACGACCCTTCAAGTCCAAACTGGGGACACTAGTTCTGGTGACCTGGGTGGCCCCAAGGGATTCCTTTAATTTACAGGTATTTTCTCACACTTTCTATTTTGGCTATGGGACAGGGCGTAAAAGGTTAATCTCCCTAGTGGGACACAGTTGGCAAGAGTTATAACCCTCCCTTACTCTATTTGAAATTTAAAGAAAAAAATATGTTTGCTTATAGTTCTACTTTAAGAGAGATTTCATATTGTACTGGGAAATGCATAAACTACTAGTCACTTTACTGATTAATGTATTCTTAAGTTCATGGAAAATAGTATAACAGGATCTAACATCCGGTCACAGGATCTATTCTTTCATGTTTTGAAGTGTGCTCACAGCCCTTTTATAATGGGCTGCATATAACCCAACATGCCTCAATGGACAGAAAAGACGTACGGACGGTAAAGCACATTGTGAGGTGAATTTGTCCTAACTAGATGGCATGTATTTACTAAACAATTGCTACAGTCTTTTCCTCATCAAATTCTGTTGTAACTTTTTTTTATCCTTTTTTTGCATCTGCATCTTTTGTGTCTGTATGCACTCACTCCAGTATTAGCTGCACGTGATTGCTCTGGACCAGCCTTCTGATATTGACAACCGTGGACCATGCCCATCTAATGTGCTCTAATACATCATTGTTGTCTCAACTAGGGGAAAATGTTTAATGGATTTTTTCTGGTCGAGACACTGAAAATTAAAAAAAATGTGTATTTGCAGATAACAGATAAAACAGAAAGAGACTGGGAAAAAGATTTAAGGCTCTTTCACATGGATGATCCGTTCAGGTCCGCCCTGTCAGTTTTTTAGGCGGACCTGAACGGATGGTCCATAGAGGTCTATGGAGCATCAGATGTCAGCGGTGACATGTCCACTGACATCTGACCCGCTCCGATCCAAAACAGTGTGACAGAGGAAAAACCTACTTTTCCATCCATCATCGGATCGGGTGACGACGGACTCTGCGGTCCGTCGTCATCCGATCTCCGATAGGTCCGTCCCTCCGCAGTGTGCTGTGAGATGTAATTAAAAACCAGCAAATAGAAGTTGTCACCCTTTAACAAAACGTGTCAGAAACAAAGACCTTCATGGCAGGATCTCTTGTTATGCAGGAAGCTGCAAATTCAAAAACACTAAAAACAACTTTTAAAAACAAAATATGTTAAAGCCCACAATACATGAATTTAAAATTATTAGGTTTACACCACAATAAAGGATCATTCATTTGGGATACTAGCCTAATTGTCTGATGCTCTGGGCTTTTATTTAAATAAAAGAAAAAAAAAGCACTTTTTTGTATAAAAAAAGAAATAAAAAATCATTGAATTGATAAAAGTTCTGCAATTCATTGAACTTGGTATCATGAAAGTCCAAAATATTCTCCATTGCCTGGCCAGCACACTGATATTTGTGACATTTGCTATGCTTTAATTAGCCTGATCTGGTTCAAATATGAAGTTTGTTGGATTAAAATGCTCTGTACTATGCAATAATCTGCTAATCAGAGGGCTAGCCAGAATTAATTACCCCTATTTCTAAAACATTTTTGGTGGGCACTGTTAGGCTGAATCATCTCCTGGGTTTTATATTGCATACTGTCAGGGGACTTCAGTGAAAAGCTGTTCATGGCGAAGATCACAGCTTTGTGCTCCTACCATGCACATATCACCACCATAACTATTATACAGGAAACTCCCTTTTCCTGAGGATCCTGCCGTATAGCATGTTTTAACAATGTAGCCAATGTATAGAGCTAGGAATGGCCACGTGTAGCATTCACTCTCCAAGGAGTTGCTGTTTCGTCTGGTCCCTTGTTTCCAACTCTACAAGCAGCACCATGCTCCTTGCCACACCAAAACTTGCACACAGTTTTTGAAGGAACTCTGCAGATAAGTTGTTACAAACATCTTGGAGAACTAACCACAGACCTTCTGTGGATGTCAGCTGCCTCAAATCCTTCTGTCTCTTCGTGTAAAGCCAAACAGACTTGATGTTGAGATCAGGGCTCTGTGGGGGTCAAACCATCACTTAAAAGACTCCTTGTTCTTCTTTTCATTGAAAATAGTTCTTAATTGCATTGGCTGTATGTTTTGGGTCCTACTGCAGAATACATTTGAGGTCAATCACATGCCTCCCTGATGGTATAGCCTGATGAATAAATATCTGCATGTATTTCTCAGCATTGAGCACACCATTGATCCTGACCAAATCTCCAACCCCATTTGCAGAAATGCAGCCCCATACTTGCAAGAAATCACCATGCTTCACTATTGCCTGCAGACACTTATTATTGTATCGCTCTCCACCCTTCAGCAAACAAACTGCCTCCTGCTACAGCTAAATATTTAAAATTTTGACTTATCATTCCAGAGCACCTGCTGCCATTTTTCTGCACTCTGGTTCTTATGTTTTTGTGCGTTTTCACACCCTATGCATGGGTATAGGTGCCTGCACCTGTGTCCCAAGCAAACAATACTGTTCTATTTTGATGAGGTACAGTAGTATTTGGTCAGTGGCCTCTCACCAACTCCTGGGTTGACAGCTCATCTCCCTCCTGTACTACTTCAGCAGCTTATCAAAGTCAGTGGTAGTTGCATTATCCCCAACAATCAGGAAGCAGCATTGGTCAGCAACATGTGCATTCTCAAGTACCAGGAGATGTCTGTTACTCCATCTCTCTGCATCCCTGATGCAATAGCAGAATGTAATGCTAACAGCATGCAGCATGGTCTGCCTCCTACAATGGCTTTACCACATCTGCCTTGAGCCTGGGAACAGATCTCCCTTTTTCTTTCAACAATGCCTCAGTCATGCTTGTATGTGTAGTTCCAGTGCCAATGTATAATACAGGCTCAGCCCTCAGCCTGTCTGGGGACTATGTCTCTCACAAGGCATAGTTGCTCCCAGCAGCCTCTGTCCTTCCCATAGTTCACAGCAGCTCAGTCTAATATTCCTCTCTGTGATCTAAGGTGGTGGGCAAGGCTTTCCTCCAGACCTACCTATGGCTGCATAAAATCCTTAAAGGGATTGTAAAGGTAAACATAATAAAAAAAAAAAAAAAACAACAAACATGTCTATACAGTATCTACCTGCTCTGTGCAATGGCATTGCACAGAGCAGCTGCAAACCTTCTCTTTTCGGATCCCCCGGGACTTGGCCCTACTCCCTTGTCACTGGCTGTGATTGACAGCACTGGGAGCCAATGGCTCCCGATGCCCCAGCAAAGCCAGTTAAACCCAGAAGTGAGGGGAGAGAAGAGCTGAAGACATGCATAGTGATGTATCAAATGGGGGCTCAGGTAAGTAAAAAGGGGGGGGGGGTTAGGCAGGATGCTGATGCCTAAACTTTTTTCTTATCTTAATGCGAGGAATGTATTTGGGTAAAACACATTTAGGCTTTAAAACTACGTTAAGCTCTCTCTGCCCTAACAAGGCAGGAACACACCAGAAGCCCTAACATTGCCTTTGCATGGTCATTGAGAATTATCATAATTTAGTGCATTGGTATGCCTGAGTAGTTGTAACATATATTTGCAAATGTATGCATCAAAAACCTCTGTGCTCAGTAACACAGATTTCATCTAGTCCTTACCATATTGTGCCACACTGCACCAATCCACTATAGCAATCTACAAACGTGCCCACTGTAGGTTACTTGCTAACAGTCCCATAGAAGGACTGATGTAAAATAAGAGGCACTACTAAAAAATTGCTCACAGCTACCTATCAGATGGAAATTTGACTATGATAAGTCACACAGAATACTGAGAGTGCAGAAAGAGGAAGTTGCACAGCAAAGGCTTTAGGCATACCTCCCAACTTTTTGGGATGAGAACGAGGGATGCCTATTAGCAAAATGATGTAGGCATAGGACACACCCCTGTCACACCCCCTCAACTGCTTCCCGCCTGCCAACCTGTTCAGCTGCTTAATTATGGGCGGCGAGAGGGGACGTCCCCCCACCCCCGATGCTTCTTCGGGTTCGCCTCTGCCATCAGCGAACCGGAGAAGGGACCCCCTGGCCCTGGATGCTGACCATAGAGATTTCCGGTGGACCAGATGGTCCCTGGAGTCTCTATGATTGTTCGAAGGCTGGGCACGATGTTATGACGTCACGCCCGGCCTCTGCAAAAAAGGGATGTTTACATTCCTTGTATTAGAAATAAAAGTGATAAAAAAAGGCTTTCAGCGCTATCAGTCTGCAATTATGACCGGGAAGACTACCCTGCAGTAGAGCAATCTGAAAGCGAGGCTTGAAAGGCTCGTGGAGCACAGCATGGAACGGATGACATAGATGGAGGTACAGTGGATGGTTAGTCAGGACAACTTTACCCGGATGCCCGCATAATTTGATGTGCCTGTTTTAATCATCAGCCATGTGAGTTGCTAAATGTTATGCCTTCATTAAATGTAACCATATTGCTACACTTACAGGCGCCTCTCTTCTCTTATATACTCAGTTGTGACATAACGCTACGTGTATATCAAGACATTGCATGTATATCAAGTCAAAATGTATTAGAAAATTTTGCTTGTCTTTAAAAATGCTCTTAAACCAAGTTACTCTCAATTCAAGGTTTTACTGTACTAATACTGTACTACGTAAATAGAGTGGGCCTTCTGAGGTTGAACATAGTTCCAGTTTTTGCCAGATAGCATTAGTAGTTCCTGGTTGGTTTCAAGTGTTGTCTGCAGTAACTGTTTATAGTAAACTTGATACCAATTTGAGTGGTTCAAATTTATTTACTGAAAAAAAAAAAAAATGCAAACAGAGGTTAACTTTATTAATAATACAAATCAGTATGACCAGCGAATCCATGTATACTGTATATGCAGCTAAAGTGACCTGCATAGCTCATGATTTAGTTCAGCTCCACTTCTGCCAAGACATAGGAAGTAGGAGTTAGTGGGAAAAAAAAAGATCTTTACAGAAAAATAAAGATCTGATATGTTTGTGTGCTTTCACTTAAAGAAGCCTCTGCTTCTATTTTTTATTTTATTTAAATTGCTAAGGCTTGCTTTAAAGTAAAATGCGTTGAACATACATTGGCTGTGATCCATAAAGCCACCTTATAATATGTTAGTTTTCAATGTTTACTGTTTGCTTCACACATGCTCCTTTGCGACTTTCTGAAAAGGATATAACCACATCCATGACCCGCAGTTTCAATATTTGAGTAGTTACAAGGATATGTCTTCATCATATGATACACAAAGGCTTGTTAAAACAAACATAATCATTTTGCTGATCTTAGACAATGTAAATAACAAGGAGATAAAATAAAAGTAATACAATCAGTGCAAAGAGAAAAATGAAAATGATAAACTGCCCCCTTACGATGTCATAGTCCCCATGTGACATCAACCCATGTGACCAACCCATGTGACATAAAGCCATGTGACACTGCCCCTTGTCCCTATATAAGTGGCCGCGCAGCGCGGCCCTGGCATTGTGGCCGGAGAGATCGTCGAGTCAACATCTCCTGGAGAAGAAGGAGAAGAAGAAGACCGGGCCACCGCCTGTAAAAGAGCTATAAGAAGGCGCGGTGGCCCGGCAGAAGAACCGAAGAGGGGGACAAGACCCCCCGAAGTCGGGAGAAGAGGCCGGCGGCGAGGAAGAAAGCCGGACTCCTCCGCTAGCAAAAGAGCTACAAGAAGATAGCGGAGGAGTCCGGCGAAAAGACCCCCGAAGACGGAAGACCCCCGGAGCTGTGCAATAAAGTATTTTATCTCGTGTGTTGTGTTTTTTTTTGTACTTTTATTTTACAGGTGAATGGGTAGGGGTACATTGTACCCCATACTCATTCACATAGGGTGGGGGGCCGGTATCCGGGGGACCCCTCATTAAAGGGGGCTCCTGGATTCTGATAAGCCCCCCGCCCGCAGACCCCGACAACCAACGGCCAGGGTTGTCGGGAAGAGGCCCTTGTCCTCATCAACATGGGGACAAGGTGCTTTGGGGTGGGGGGGCCGCGCGGCCCCCCTTCCCCAAGGCACCCCCCATGTTGAGGGCACGCGGCCTGGTACGGCTCGGGGGGGGGGGGGGGCGCTCGCTCGCCCCCCTTTCCTGGCCGGCCGGGTAGCGTGCTCGAACAAGGGTCTGTTGTGGACTTGGGGGGACCCCCACGCCGATTTTTTCGGCGTTGGGGTTCCCCTTTAAGTCCATACCAGGCGGCGGGGCCAGCAACGTCTCCTTCGCGGGCCCCGCCTACCTGGATACCCGCTCTCCGGGCGGGAAAAGTCCGCTCATTTCAAAAGTACGGCGGACTGGCATACACATGGGCGGATTGTCCGCCGAAATGTGAGTACGACGGACAGTATTTAGAAAAATCCGAAATACTTAGTACGCCAGACTGCACGCTGAAAAAGTCCGCTGAAGCCCACACACGAGCGGACTGTCCGCAAAAATGTGTTTCGGCGGACTAAGTAGGCCATACAGTCCGCCCGTGTGTACGCGGCTTTAGTCTCAAAAATCCAGAATGATCCTTTCTGACTCAATCAACGTATATAATCCCCCCCACCCCCCCAGTGTCTGTCAACCTTCTCTAGGCCCCAAAACGTAAGACCCCCTAGGGTCCCTGTCACGACAGACTCTAAAATGTTTGCAGACATTGTGGAACATTAATCCCTTTTTGCATGTTCAGCCAATATACTGGAGTCCACAATTGAACTCCAGCATATATACAACCCCCTGGGTGTTACATGTAATCAGATTCTTAATGTGGTACTTTTGATTTGTGAGAAGGAAGTAAACTCTTTACGTTGTTTAATATTACATTTACATTGTCTGCATGCTATGCATCTGCCACAACCATAAAAACCTGTCAAAAAATGAAAAATTCTATTTTCTCTGATAATAGGTGGATCAGTCACTCCAGGGGCAATAAAATCTCGAATGCCCCGTACACACGATTGGAAATTCCGCCAGCAAAAGTCCATTGAGAGGTTTTTGTCGGAAATGGCGACTGTGTGTATGCTCCATCTGACTTTTGCTGGCGGAATTCCCGCCAGCAAAAGATTGAGACCTGTCTCTCTATTTTTCAGTTGGAAAAAGTTCCTATCCGAAAATGCGTTTGTGTGTATGAAATTCTGATGCGCAAAAACACACGCATGCTCAGATTCAAGTATGAGACGGAAGTGCTCGGTCTGGTAAAACTACCGTTTGTAATGGAGATGGCACATTCGTCGCGCTGACATTTTTTAAACAGGCTAATGCAGCACATTCTCTTCTTCTTTATAATGCTAGAAGAATGAAGTTGTTTTGCTGCTCATATTCACACAGAGTTCTCACAAACTGATTTCTTTATTATTTCTCGTGATCTACTGAAAATTCTTTTTTTGTTTTTAAAGCCAGATCTCCATAATAATGTTTGGATTTTTTTTTTTATTGTCATTTTTTTTTTTAATCAAGAACTCCTTTTTTTTATATTTTTTAATTATTTTCTAGTCATCTCCATATTTTTTTTTTTGTGTCAAGTTTACACAACAACATTATTATCTTGTATCTTTAAAGCTCAAGGAGGTTGGTTGGTGTCCCTTTTTAATTTAACATTGTATTTTTGAAATGTACCTGCCTACTCACAATCAAACTGTCCATTTTAAAGAAAAACACATAGGCAAGTATTTTCAGATAACAAAATCTCCATTTATTCTGGCTCATAACAAAATAAAGAGGAAGGCAACGCTGCAGAAACTTCTAGAATTTGCAAAGCCTTTGTACCCCAGGGCACACATCAACTATTTGGAAAATAAATTTTGTAGCTTGAGAAGTCCATATAATGGGGAGCACAATCTGTTCCAAGACTGCCAGTGATCAGGAACAGCAACAGATGACATATATGTCCCCAGTCTGTGGTACTACGACAGCCTGCATCTTCTGTCAGACCAGACTGAACCCAGGCCATCACTTTCTTGTCTTCCCTGCAGCCTTCCCTCCACGCTTTCCTGCAGCCTTCCTTGGAGGCTGTGGCTCAGGAGGTGGAC
Source organism: Lithobates pipiens (assembly GCF_037356315.1). Taxonomy (NCBI): domain Eukaryota; kingdom Metazoa; phylum Chordata; class Amphibia; order Anura; family Ranidae; genus Lithobates; species Lithobates pipiens. The sequence goes on from NW_027507758.1 coordinate 493,931,768, forward strand.
TTGTGGCAGGAGGAGGAGGAGGATGGGCTAGCACACATAAGGGGATGTTATCACTTATTTGGCCACTCAACCCCTTCTGAATGGCCTCAAAAATAAATTTCTCCCACTTGATGCATTGGCCCTCCTCCATTAGTTGCAATTTGGCAGCTACATAGCAGCCATAGGCCTCTTCAGCATCGGGGGAGCTTTTCAGGGCCACATTAGCGGCCTTAATGAGGCCCAGTGCTGCCTCCTCCACGTTACTCCTCTTCCTGGCCCTTTTTATTGTAAGGCGGAGTAGAAGCCCCTGGGATTGGGTGAGGCTACAGGGCCCCACCAACTCCTGGCTGACACTTACCCTCGCCTCCTCCTGTCTGCCACATTCCAGAGCCTGGTCCTGGCTGAGGTCTTCCTGTGTATGAAAAAGGGACATAGTTTTAGTTTTTGGTTCATCAATCACACACAATTTTCAGCTCATGACTGCAAATTGAATGTTAATAAATAGAAAAGACTATCATTCTGACTCCAGCATTTTTCATTCTTGTCACAATCATTTTTGGCCCCTACTGTTCTATTGATATGTCAAACACTTTTTATTAAATCATTACTTTGTTACCAATAATAACATCTAGTTAAAAACAATAATTTTTGGACAATAAATTTGTTCAAAAGTACTATACCTAGCTCCAGCTGGGCTCCTCAACTTCTTCCAGGATGGAAGGCCCAGGTTGGTCCTCTGAAGCCCCAGCTGGGGTTCAGGGAAGGGTGGATGGAAGGGTGGGTTGAAGTGTGGAAAGTGATTCCCTGGCTTCAATCTGGTCTTCCAGAAACCGCATCCTGTTGTAGTACCACAGACTGGGTACATACACATCCTTTGCTGCTGCTCCTGATCTCATGGAAGCCTATCAAGCTCCTTCCTATATGTGCTTCTCAAGCTACCAATTTTCTTCTCAACAAACTCGATGTCTGCATTGGGGATCTACATCTTCACAAATTCCAGCATTTTCTCCAGAGATGCCTTCCTAGCTGGTTTATTGTGATATAAGGGGTTTTTAACCTCCCACAAATTTTGGGTCATTGAATTGTTTCATATTTGCTGAAAGACAAAACACAAGACAAAAAACACTAATATCAGGCTAAACTTTAATAATCCCATCCCAATATAGGCCTCAATGTAGAATCAGTATAGGCCACTGATGTCCCAAGTTAAAATGTTACCTTCGTTATAATGTTCTGTGCTTCCTCCACTCACAGATCGTATGTATGACACAAGCGTGTTAGCTTTATATACACTGCACATGCATGAAACTCCACCCGTGTTGCCCGCCCCTGACGTTTTTTCTACAATATTCCCCGCCCCTTCTCTTCCAGCGCAGTGGGAGACGACATGGCGGAGACACAGCAGGTGCATAATAGCAGTAATGATGAGGAAAGCCTGGAGCCAGAAATGCCCAAATCCCAGAGGAGAAGATTTAAGGTCTCAAATAGGGATGAGCTTTGTGTTCGAGTCGAACTTATGTTCGACTCGAACATCGGCTGTTCGCCCGTTCGGCGAATTCCGAACGTTATGGGCCGTTCGCGCCAAATTCGTGTGCTGCTCACGGCCCACAATGCACTGCGATGGCGCAGTGCATTGCTGGCTCATGATTGGCCAAGCATGCACTGTGACCCCGCATGCTTGGCCAATCACAGCGCCGGCAGCGAGGAGAGCCATGATTGCCTGTGGCCAATCATAGCTCAGGCTGTGTAGTACATGCCCCACACTATATAAAGCCGCCAGCGCGGTAGCCTTGTGTAGTGCGTTGGCATCTGTAGCAGTTAGTGGGTGTTCTGTGTACCTTCAACACAGTATACACCGATCATTATCGGACGATTTTTCATTTGTGCTCTTCTGTAGTGGTTGTTGTCTGCGTGCCCTGACCGCAGTATACACCACTATATTCACCTATATAGCTAGCGATATATCTATCTTTTATAATAGAGCTTGCAGTCAGTGTTAGGAGATTGTGCAGCTGTCTGCGTGCTCTGAACGCAGTATACACCACTATATCCACCTATATAGCTAACTATCTTGCTCGTTTTACATAGAGCTTTCAATCAGTGTTAGGAGATTGTGCGTGCTGTCTGCATGCTCTGAACGCAGTATACACCGCTATATCCACCTATATAGCTAACTATCTTGCTCGCTTTAAATAGAGCTTTCAGTCGGTGTTAGGAGATTGTGCGTGCTGTCTGCGTGCTCTGAACGCAGTATACGCCGCTATATCCACCTATATAGCTAACTATCTTGCTCGTTTTAAATAGAGCTTTCAGTCGGTGTTAGGAGATTGTGCGTGCTGTCTGCGTGCTCTGAACGCAGTATACACCACTATATTCACCTATATAGCTAACTATCTTGCTCGTTTTAAATAGAGCTTGCAGTCAGTGTTAGGAGATTGTGCGTGCTGTCTGTGTGCTCTGAACGCAGTATACACCGCTATATCCACCTATATAGCTAACTATCTTGCTCGTTTTACATAGAGCTTTCAATCAGTGTTAGGAGATTGTGCGTGCTGTCTGCGTGCTCTGAACCCAGCACACACCAGGAGAGGCTTTCCAGGAGAGCAGACGTGTGTGGAAGAGCTCTGTGGAGAACCACGGCTGTTTTGGACATCCGGCCTTATGGCGTCGGCCAGCCCAGGCTCGGGGCCTCTTTCCCGGCCTGGGTCTCAGACAACCCCCCCTGGGGTGAGAGACCTCTCCAGGGAGGAGAAATTGTTCTTGGTCACACAATCTGAGTTAATGGACTGGACCTGGGCCCAGCCGGGAGAGGGCCCAAGCAAGCTCCAGAAAAGGAGAGAGAGGGTAAAAACCCTTATACAGAAGGCCGTGGCGACTTATGCACAGCGATCAGAGCGACTGGCCGACCTACGAAATCGCAGGGACCGCTCAGCCAGCAGCAAGCGTGGTGAATATAGGGAGACCATAGACGGCCTGAAGCTTGAATGCAGGGACCTCTGGCGGCTGCTGGGCGGTCTCTGCGAGCGTGGAAAGGGTGAGCGAAGTTTTTTGGCAGACGTGAAGAAAGAACTTCTAAAGACCAGCCAGGAAGGAACCCAGGCGGTGAGACGAGGAAATGCCCCCCAACTCTCACCTGATGTAGCAGTACAACAGACCCCAGTGGAAGCAACATTTTTTGGAGACGACCAATCCATGGCCGGTCAGGAATGTATGACCCCCGGAGCTGTCAGTGCGGAGGGTCCCCGGGTTCCTGTGTTAACACCTGCCATGCCTATGGCCGCAGTCCAGGAGGATCCGGGTAGGGTACCCGATGAAGCACGTAAAAGCTCCGGTGGAATCGCAAGTCACAAGAAACTGATGGTGGTCCTCACCAGAGAGCCGTCGGAGGGGCCAGTGAAGGCCAATGGTCAGAGGTCCCCAGCGGATAGTGCAGTCCGACCCCCCTCCGGGGCCCCCCCGGTGACCCCAACAATTCCCGCCAGACCCATAGCGGTGCGAGGAAAACCGGCCATAATGGCGGCCCCCGCCGCGGCCGCATGGAGAGAGGGGGAGGTGCTGATGGGAACGGACACATGTGCAGTCTTGGATAGACATTGTGGACAAGCATCCTCTGCTGACACTGGGAGGAGTGGTGGGATGGGGGCGGGTGCATCACTTCCTGTTCCGGGTGACGAGACAGGAAGTGACCTCATCGACTTCCGGGAGCCGGAAGTGATGTCAGTGGTGACCCCGGAAGTCCCGGGAGGGCCTAAAACAGAAGTGGGGACACCGGGAATTCAGCCAGGGGGGCCGTTGGTGTCGCTCGTTGGGGGAGAGGAGGCGTTGGTATCGGAGACCTCCCTGGAAAAAACAGCTTTAGCGTCCTCTGGGGATTTTCTTCCAGCAGGACAAGTATGCTGGGGTGAGTCCCCGATGGGGGATTTGAGGAGCGAGTGCTCGGCCCTGGATTTCATACGGGGTTTGGAGGGGTCACAGGAGCGGGGTCCTGAAGAAATGGAGGTGGCTCCCCCCCAGGATCATATGGGTGTAGGGGGTACTGCTCCTTCCCCCGTGGTAAGGAGTGAGATGCCGGTTGGTGGGGATGCGGTGGGTAGAGGTACTGAGCCAGGGAGTCCGGTCCGTCAGGGGTCTGGCCCTTCCCCCACAGACCCAGTTTTCATCTTGGGCACACAGGAGGAGGCAAACCTCTTAGGTGCCCTGAAGGCTGGGCGCTCGTTTGCACAGGTGGCAGGTTCCTCTGTCCCCCTGGGTCCCCTGTACGGCCAGTTTGGCGCCCAGAATTTCCAGGCTCCCCCTGGGGATCAGCCCCAGGGTGCGCAGGCCTGGACGAGGGGTACGGGGGGCCCTGAGAGGCGCAGACGGAATGTGGTGCAGCTCAGGTGGGAAGGGACGTCTGCATGTCCCAGCAGGGGTCAGGTCATCGACTATCTGCTGGGGCTGCGCTTTAAAGTTTCGGACTTATTTGCAGTCATACACCCCACAAACTCGAAGGAGTTTGATGTGAGTTTCGTCTCCTTGGTCTCCATGGAGCTTTTCCTGACACTGTACGAGCTCGTCAGGAAGTCAGATCCGTGGAAAAGTTTCCGGGTGATACCTCTTTCGAGGCAGGAGGAGATAAAGAATGTGACTGTACTGGTCAGGAACGAGTCCCTCCCACCTGAGGACATCGCGACCTGGCTGGCGCGGTACGGGCAGCTCCAGACAGGGCTGAGGAAAAGTTTGGATGAGCGCGGGGTCTGGACAGGTGCGTGGTTGGTCAGGATCCGGCTCAAGCGCCACAATAATACCGTGGCGCATGTACCTGGCAGCGCCTTTATAGGTAGAGACCGGATCCTGGTCTTCTACCCTGGACAGCCCCGTCGCTGTTTCAAATGCGGCAGTCCCGCGCACCTCAGTGCGGACTGCACAATGCCCCGCTGTGTGAGGTGCAATGGTTTCGGCCATTCACCTGAGGGTTGCAGGCTTATTGTCTGCAACCTCTGTGGGGAAATGGGACACCCCTTTAGTCGGTGCCCCAAGGCGTTCAGGGGGCGCCAGGCTAAGGGGGGTGCCCCAGGCCCGGAGGGTGAGGGGGTCCCTAGACGAAGTGGGGATGCCAACCCCTCAGGGTCACAGAGGGAGGGTTCCCCCCTCCCTCAAAGGGTCAGACCCCCCAGGCGCGGATCAAGGACAGGAACTGGCGTAGTTAGGGAGCCGGCGAGTTCTCCGGCCCCGTCTGACCCTGTGTCAGATGGGGCAACGGTAACAAAAACACCTGGGAAGCCGGCCAAGGCGAAAAAGCCCTCGCCCAAAAATCACCCTCCCCCCCCTCCCCCTGTTTTCCCCCCGTCCTCCTCCCTTTCCCCTGCTCCCCCCCCTTCCCCTCTCCCCCCCCTGGTCTCCCCCCTCCCAGCTTCCCCTTCTTCTCCTTTGCCCCCTCCCCCCCCCTTCCCTTCAGTAATTAAATCTGCGGGTAAACCGCATCCACCCCTGGATCAGGCGGCTATACTAATGCCCCCTCCGGCCTCTTCGGTGGTCGTGAGTGGTCGGCAGGCTAGTGCAGGAGGGGTGACCCCGATGGACATCTCAGGGGCCGGTAAGGGGGTTAATAAGAGGATTAAGGAGATGTCCAGTGGGAGGTCCGATGAAGAGAGTGGGAGGGAACCTCCCAAAGTGGAATGGGAGAAGAAAACTAAAAAGAAGAGGAAGAGGAAGGTTTCGGGGAAGGAGGGTGGTGAGGACCCCCAGCCCAGTACGAGTTCAGGGGCAGGGGGGGGGCTCCTCACTGGCCCTATGGAACAGATACGGGATCCTTTCCTCCTCGGACTCCGAGGAGGATTGATTTTTTTAGAAATGTAAAATAGAGAGGAACGTAAAATTCAATCACTAAGTATGGCGGTACCCGCTCCAATACGCCTTGCGACCATTAATGTCGCAAGTGTGCGTTCTGCGGCGGCTAGATTTTCAGCCTTTGATTTTCTCGGCCGGGTTGAAGCCGACATTTTGTTTTTGCAAGAGACCTGGCTGGCATCTGTGGCAGAGATGCACCTAGCGAAGAGGGAGTGGAGACATGGGCCCTCCCTCTGGTCTCTTGCGGCTGAGCCCTGCAGTGGTGTTGCGGTCCTTTTTAAGACCGGTTCGGTGGCTTGTCGACGAGTGATTGAATTGGAAATCGGTAGGTGTTTGATTGTGGACGCAGTCGTGAGAGGGGAATCCCTCCGCCTTATCAATTTTTATGGACCTCAGTCCCAGAGGGGGAGGAAGGACCTTCTCACGCTGCTGAAACCATACCTGTTTACATCCCAGCAGGTGGTCTTTGGTGGTGACTTTAACATGGTCACCAGGTCAAAGGACCGGGCAGGCACCTCAGGCCCTCTGGGATATGATAGTATCTTTTTGAATAGAATAGTGAGGGAAGCTGGGTTGGTGGATGTGCACGTTCGCCACTTCCCCAACCTCACTGGTTTCACATATTCCAGAGGTAGTTGTAGGAGTAGGTTAGATAGGTTTTTTTTGAAGGGGGACTCGTCCTTTGCAGCTCCTGCGCTGCATGCGGTTGAGTTCTCTGATCACCGTATGGTGTCGGTCACTCTGAATGTGGCGGACACCCCTCAGAAAGGGAGGGGCCTGTGGCGACTAAACGGGTCGCTACTTGAGGACCCTGAAATCAGATCGGCCTATGAGGACTTCTTTTTGGAACAAGCCTCGCTCCTTGAGAGCGGCTGCTCCCGCCAGGAATGGTGGGAAGTGGTGAAGAAGAGGTCGGAGGGCTTCTTCCGGGAAGTCTCGGGCCGTCGGGCAGCATCCCGGTATCAGGCCTACCAGAAGTTACGCAGGCAGCTAGATCGCTTGGTTTCTGATGGTGGCCCTCAGGACCAGATCTCGGATCTGAAGCTCCAGATGAAGGAGTGTCAGTATGACCGTCTCGCCTCCCTGGTGCTGGAGAGGGATTATGGGAAGTTCACCAACCCAGATCCCTACAAAAGCTGTGGGGACGCGGTGAGTGGGAAGGTCATACATGGACTGAGAGATCCCTCGGGTTCCCTGGTAAGGTCCAAGCCAGGCATCCTGGGGATCATCAGAGCCCATTTTTCAGACATCCTTCGGAAGAAGCCATTGGATCTGAGGAGAGCCAAGGAATTTCTTGACGGGACTCCACTTGAGGTGGGGTCTGACCCCCTAGACTCCTTGGTGGAAGAGATCTCAGTGGCCGAAATTGAGCAGGCTATTGACTCGATTGTCTCTAAAGAAGTCGCCGGGGCCTGATGGGTTCACGGCAGAATTTTATAAAGCCTTTAAGAGCCTTTTGGCTCCTCCTCTGAGGGAGGTGTTCAGTGAGTGTTTGGCATCTGGCCTGCTCCCTCCCTCGATGAGAAGGTCGGCCTTGATCCTTCTGTCCAAGGGGAAGGATCCGTCCGTGGTTGAGAATTGGCGTCCTATCGCCCTTCTATCCACGGATAGAAAGATTCTGGCAAAGATTTTGTTTACGCGTATGTCTGCGGTTGCGGGCAAGCTGCTGTCTGCCTCCCAGCACTGCACAGTTCCCGGCCGTAGCACCTTTAGTGCAGTCCTTAACGTCCGGGAGGCTGTGGAGAGGTGCAGGGCAACGGGTGATGGGCGGTATCTGCTGGCATTAGATCAAGCGAAAGCTTTTGATCGGGTAGACCACGAGTACCTCTGGCTTCTCCTGGGTAGATACGGCCTGCCTGATCGATTTATTGATTGGCTCAGGACTTTGTACAGAGGGGCCGAGAGCTTCCCTCTGGTCAATGGTTGGGTGGGTCCTACCTTTCCGGTGGACTCTGGTGTTAGGCAGGGCTGTCCGCTGAGTCCCCTGCTCTATGTCTTTGCAGTCGACCCCTTCGTAAGAAGGCTAGACTGTGGGCAGCTGAGGGGGGTCCTGATGGAGCCCGGCAGTGGCCCGGATAAGGCGGTGAAGGTGGTGGCCTACGCGGACGACGTCTCGGTGGTGGTGGCTAACCGAGAGGAGGCCCATTTTGTGGGAACACAGATTGGAGGCTACTCCGAGGCGTCTGGTTCGTTGGTCAACTGGGACAAGAGTGAAGCTCTCTGGTTGGGAAGGGAGGGTGAGCAGTTTGCCCTCCCGGACGTTTTTCCCCCGCCCCGACCAGAAGTTAAGATCTTAGGCATTTATTTCGGCCAGGGTGATTATCCCAAGCTAAATTGGGAGCGCAGGTTGGTAAGTGCCACCCAGAAAGTCAACGCCTGGAAAGGCTGGAAGCTGTCGTTGAGGGAAAGGGTGAGCCTGGTTAAAACCTATTTGCTTCCTGAGTTCCTCTATGTCAGCTACGCATGTCTGTTGCCAGAGTCACTCTATGCGCGGGTCTGCGGTCTGTTTTTTCTGCTTTTGTGGGGAAACAGACTGAACCTGATAAAAAGGGAGGTCACGTATCGACGGAGAGGGGAGGGCGGTTTGGACATGATCAACCCCACGGTTTTCTTTACTGTGGTGTTCCTGAAGTTCAATCTGCAATCCATTTTTGTGGACGAGCCCTCTCTGTGGGAACGTTCATGTAAGAATTGGTTCCTGGTGTTCCTGAGCAGGTGGGAGGGGGGCGGTCGCCCGGGTGACCTTCGGAGGTCCCACGGGTACCTCCCCGCCTATGTCCCAACCGCCCTGAAGGTACTAAGGCGGTGGAGGATAACGGCCTTAGAGGTAGGCTCCCTGGGCCGGCGTGAGCTGTACCAGAGGGTCATGGCTTCGGACGTTTTGAGACCACTAGCCTTAAGGGACTGTCCAGACAGGGTTCTCAGGGAGGGACTAGCCCTCCTGAATTCCAAGAGAATTCCTGCCAAGTTCTGGGATCTCGCATGGAGGGCGTTCCACGGACGACTCTATGTGAGATCGAACTTGAAGTACCGGAGCCCAGAGGACAGAGGCTGTCCTCGCCCTGAGTGTGGTGGGGTGCTAGAGACCATGGACCACTTTTTGGTCGAGTGCCCCTTCAACTTGGGGGTTCTGGGGGAGGTTGGAGATGCCATTGGCTATCCCCGTCTCCAGGCCCTTGCCTATCCTGAGAGGGTGTACGGTGACTTCAGAGCCCGGAGGGGTTTTGTGTTATCATCACTGTATTTAGTTAGTGTCATATGCCTTTACTACACTTGGCACGCTCGGTGTTTAGTGTCCACTAGGGGCAAGTTCCTGCCCATGCATGAGGTGGCGGGTGATATCGTTCGGGAATTGGGTAAGGTGAGGTTTCTTGAGGGGGAAAGAATGGGTAGGGAAAGGTGTGCTAGGTTGTGGAGAGGGTTCTCTTTCCGGCCACCTTGATGATCTCCCCCTTCTTTTCCTTAGGTGGAGGTCTGTCTATCCTTTCACCCCCTTTTTTTAGCTTTTGGGCAACTTAATTTTAAAAACATGGTATGCACCGTCAGTTTCGTTACTTTCCTGCCTATAGGGGGTATGTAATATAAATGTACATAGTTAGAATAATGATTGGAAATTGTTTGGATAGGTTTTTTTTTTTTTTTTTTTTTTTTTTATTAGTCCAGATGATCATGGGACTAAGGGTCATCCGATATGGGCGATATGGGCAGTTTGAATAGATCCTGTCTATCTAAAAGCATTTGTACAAGTTGTTCTTTTGTTCTTTTTTGCTCAAGTATGAGTCTTTCTTAAGTTCTTGATTATGTAAATCAGTAGCAGTTTTATTTTAATAAAAATTTCCACCTATATAGCTAACTATCTTGCTCGCTTTAAATAGAGCTTTCAGTTGGTGTTAGGAGATTGTGCGTGCTGTCTGTGTGCTCTGAACGCAGTATACACCACTATATTCACCTATATAGCTAACTATCTTGCTCGTTTTAAATAGAGCTTTCAGTCAGTGTTAGGAGATTGTGCGTGCTGTCTGTGTGCTCTGAACGCAGTATACACCGCTATATCCACCTATATAGCTAACTATCTGTCACGTACCTGGTGGAAGGAGCCCGGAGTGCAGGGAGCGGCCTCTCGTAAGCCTCTGGCTCGAGATCCCCTGAGAGTGGGAACAGGGGCTCTAGAGGGCAGAGGGCACAAGTGCCAAGTCCGTGTAGGTGGGCTTGGTCCAGGAACTGGCGTCAGACAACAGCGGGTAACGGCAGGTGGTTCTGGAACGGCTGGAAAGTAGTCAGCAACTGGCAGCAGGTAGGTGCAGGAGATAACACAGGAACGGCTGGCAGGCAGGCAACAGGCAGCAGCGGTCACAGAACACAGACTGGAACAGCAGGCAGTAGCGGTCACAGGACACAGACTGGAACAGCAGGCAGTAGCGGGGTCAAACACAAGCTGGGTCGTCAACGGGCTGGCAGCAGAAGTACCGAAGGAGAAGGCAGAAGCGTAGTCAGGAAGTCCAAGGGTCAGGGCTGGCAGCAAGCAGGATAATCAGGAACAAGCCGGGTAGATCAGAGACAGGAACAATCAGGTATCAGAGGCAACTCTCAGGAACGCTGTAGACAGGACAGCACCGGGCCACTAGAACGGATCACTTAAGAAGCCCTCTGGGCGCCAAGAACGGTCGCACGGCGTGCCCGTTCGCGCCCACGTGAAACCGTGCAACCGTTCGTGACCCCGCGCACCCGCGTGCGCACGTTCGCAACCTCGCGCACCCGCGTGCGCCCGATCGTACCTGCTCGCACCCGCGTGCGTCCGTTCGCGCTAACGCGCGCCCGGGAAGACCTATTAGCGCTCAACGGACCAATACTGTGGGTAAGTCTTCCATGGACTGCTGGAACTCGGAACCGACCATGACACTATCTTGCTCGTTTTAAAAAGAGCTTTCAGTCAGTGTTAGGAGATTGTGCGTGCTGTCTGCGTGCTCTGAACGCAGTATACACCGCTATATCCACCTATATAGCTAACTATCTTGCTCGTTTTAAATAGAGCTTGCAGTCAGCATTAGGAGATTGTGCGTGCTGTCTTCGTGCTCTGAACCCAGTATACACCGCTATATCCACCTATATAGCTAACTATCTTGCTCTTTTAAATAGAGCTTGCAGTCAGCGGTAGGAGATTGTGCGTGCTGTCTGCATGCTCTGAACCCAGTATACACCACTATTCCACCTATATAGCTAACTATCTTGCTCGTTTTAAATAGAGCTTGCAGTCAGCGGTAGGAGATTGTGCGTGCTGTCTGCGTGCTCTAAACCCAGTATACACCGCTATATCCACCTACATAGCTCTTCTCTATTTGAGCCATCTGCCATCTGCAGGAGTTAGTGGAAGCACAATATACACTACCCAATTGCTGGTTTTCCCAACTCCCTTCAGGCCATTACCATGTCTGGAAGGCCAGCAAGGAGAGGCAGACAGGCGCGAGCCGATAAAAGACGGCAAGCAGGCTCTGTGTCTAGAGACAACAGTGCTGGTCGTGGACGCGGTGCGTCGTCATCATCAGCACGTGGCCATGGGACACGCTTGTCCTTTTCGGCAGCTGGACATGTTGAGTCGCAACATGCCAACGACTTGGTAGAGTGGATGACCAAGCCCTCTTCATCCTCCTCATCCTCTCTCACCCAGTCTCAGGGTACTAGCAAAGCAGCTGCCAATGCATTGTCTTCCCTCCTCTCAATGTCATCATCAGTGACTCCTTCTCTAGACCCACCACGTCCTCCTGAGGAGTCTCCTGAACTCTTTGAGCACAGTGTTGGGTACATGCTCCAGGAGGATGCCCAGTGTTTTGTAGGCTCTGATGATGATACTCAGTTGGGGGGAAGGCAGTAGCGTGAATGCAGAGAGAAGGGATGCTCAAGAAGGACAGCAATCTGGCAGTCATGTTCCACAAGCTGCAGCATACTGCCAGGTTTGCTCCAGCGATGAAGAGGGAGGGGATGATGAGGGCACTGACTCCACGTGGGTGTCTGGTAGGAGAGAGGAGGAGGCACATGTCCAACGAAGCAGGATGCCCTCCGGGGGCCAGCTTAGGGGCAGCACACCGACTGAATCACACCGCAGAGCTCCGCCTGCGCAGGGCGCTGCCTCTGCGCGTTATTCTAAAAGTTCTTTGGTGTGGGCCTTTTTTGAGACGAGTGCATCAGATCGCACCGCTGCTATTTGCAACATATGTCTCAAGCATATCTTGCGTGGCCAAAACATCAGCCGCTTGGGCACCACATGCTTGACCAGACATATGTTGACCTGCCATGTAGCTCGTTGGCAAGCGTACCTCAAAGACCCACACCAAAGAACAATGCGGACCTCTCCTTGCTCCTCATCAGCTGGGATCTCCAACCCCACTAGACCTTCAGTCCTCTCTGAAACCTGCTCTGAGAGGAATGAAGGTGTAGAATTAGGTGTGTCACAGCCAAGTGCTTCCGGGCAATCTGCTAGCAGTACACCCATGTCCGATTATAGCAGGCAAATGTCCCTGCCCCAGCTGCTGGACCGGCGAAAGAAGTTCACTCCCAGCCATCCACATGCCCAGCGGTTGAATGCTAGCTTGGCTAAATTGCTAGTACTTCAAATGCTGCCTTTTCAGTTGGTAGACGTGGCCCCCTTCCATGAGTTTGTACAATGTGCGGTTCCTCAGTGGCAGGTCCCCAAATGCTTTTTCTCACGGAAGGCGATTCCGGCTCTCTACCGGCATGTGGAAGGCATGGACAGGGACGTTATCTGTCTTTCACGGCCCATTGGGTCACTCTTCTGCCAGCTGGGAAGGATGCAGGACAAGGTGCAGTAGTGTTGGAGGTTGTTCCACCACCACGCCTCCAAAATGCTACTATTGGTTGTGACACACCTTCCTCCTCCACCCCCTCCTCTTTTTCTTCCTCCATGGCCTCTTTCAGTGCTCTGTCCTCAGAACCAGCGGTGCTCCGTAGGCGTTCCAGGGGCTACGTAAGTACGCAGGCAAGGCGATGCCATGACGTGCTTGCACTGGTTTGTTTGGGGGACAGGAGCCACACTGGGGTGGATGTTTTGTTAGCTCTGCAGGGGCAGGCCGAGAGGTGGTTGACGCCATGCCAGCTTAAGCCAGGAATGGTGGTTTGCGACAATGGCACCAACCTCCTCTCTGCCCTCCGACAGGGACAACTGACCCATGTGCCCTGTGTGGCTCACGTCCTTAACCTGGTGGTTCAGCAGTTCTTGGGCAGGTAACTGGGCTTACAGGATGTCCTGAAGGAGGCCAGGAAAGTCTGTGTGCATTTCCGCCGATCATTTAATGCCTGTGCTCGGCTGGCTGAGCTCCAAAAGGAGTTGAACCTGCCCAAGAACTGCCTTATATGTGACATGCCCACCAGGTGGAACTCAACGTTGGCCATGCTGCAGCGGCTGCACACGCAGCAGAGGGCCACCAATGAGTACCTGTGCGACTACGGCACCAGGACAGGGTCAGGGGAGCTTGTGTTTCTCTCACCACGCCAGTGGGGCATGATCAGGGATGCATGTACTGTCCTGTCACCATTTGAGGAGGCCACAAGGATGGTGAGCAGTGACAGTGCATGGCTCAGTGACACTGTACCTCTTGTCCACCTCTTGGAGCATACGCTGCGTGGAATAATGGACAGGGCACTTGAGGCAGAACAGAGGCAGGAAGAGGAGGACTTCCTTGCCTCTCAAGGCCCCCTTTATCCAGACAGTGTACCTGCTGTGCCACCCATCACACAGGAAGAGGATGAGGAGGAGGAGGAGGATGATTGTGTCAATATGGAGGTGGAGGCTGGCACTCAGCATCAGCAGCAGTCTTGTAGGGATGATTTACAGTCCCAAGAAACAGATGGACTTGTACATGGCTGGGAGGAGGTAGCTGCGGATCATGTTTTCCTTAGTGACCCAGAGGACTCCAGACCGAATGCCTCAGCTAACCTACGCTGCAGGGCCTCCCTGATCCTGCAAAGCCTGTGGAAGGATCCTCGTATTCTTTGGATCAAGGAGAGGGACCATTACTGGCTGGCCACTCTCCTTGATCCACGGTACAAGGGTAAGGTTGCGGAACTTATCTTGCAATGGCAGAGGGAGCAGAGGATGAGACATCTCCGGTAGGCCTTGCAGAAAGGTCTGTGCAACGCGTTCCCAGAGACTGGGAGGTTACAAACTCCTGGTCCTGGACAACGTGTTGCTGAGGCATCGGTGAGAAGGAGCGGTGGAGAAGGTGGCCGTCTGACCGATGCTTTCAGACAATTTTTTAGTCCGCAGCCCCAAGGTATGATTGGTTCCAGCAACCATCGCCAGCGTCTGATTTACATGGTGCAGGAATACCTAGGAGCAAGGTCAGACTTGGACACCTTTCCCACCGAAAATTGTCTGGCTTACTGGGTCTTGAGGATGGATCACTGGCCAGAGCTTGCACAGTATGCAATTGAGCTACTGGCCTGTCCTGCATCCAGCGTTCTTTGGGAACGCACCTTCAGTGCTGCTGGTGGCTTTGTTGCCAATCACAGGGTGCGCCTGTCCACCGAATCAGTTGATCGACTGACCTTCATCAAGATGAATCAGTCTTGGATCACCCACAGCTACCAAGCACCTGAAGCTGATGTAACCGAATAATTGTTTTTGAAATATCACATCCCTTCAAGGCTGCCTATGCTGATGCTGAGTGACTGTCCTGTTATTTTGATTGTCTATCCTCTTCCTCCTCCGCTGATATGTTGGAAGAACATTTTTGGTTCTGGGTGATGCCATCAGCCCAATTTTTCTGCCCCTGTTTAACAGGGGCGTTTAATTACAATTTTTGATGCAATGCTTTGCAGCAGGGCTAATTCCTGCACTAAAACTAGAGTATATGGGAGAGGTTGCAGTGTCGTGGCACCAGTGCCTAAGGCCCAATTTTTCTGCCCCTGTTTAACAGGGGCGTTTAATTAAAATTTTTAATGCAATGCTTTGCAGCAGGGCTAATTCCTGCACTAAAACTACAGTAGATGGGAGAGGTTGCAGTGTCGGGGCACCAGCACCAGTGCCTAAGGCCCAATTTTTCTGCCCCTGTTTAACAGGTGCATTTAATTACAATTTTTGATGCAATGCTTTGCAGCAGGGCTCATTCCTGCACTACAACTAGAGTATATGGGAGAGTTTGCAGTGTCGTGGCACCAGCACCAGTGCCAGCAGCCCAATTTTTCAGCCCCTGTTTAACAGGGACATGTAATTGCAATTCTTGATATAATATTTCACAGGAGGGCCCATTCCTGTGCCCACCCAGAGTAACTGTGAGGACTTATAGTGTTGTGGCACCAGCACCACAGCCACCAAAGGTAAATTTTTCTACCACTGTTCAACAATGGCATGTAATTACAATTCTTGATATAATCGTTCACAGCAGGGCGCTCCAGCGCCCACCAAGAGTTACTTTGAGGGCTTACAATGTTGTGGCAAAACCAACACCTTGTTCCACCATTTCTGCAGAGCATATAGGGCAGGCCCCTACTTTCAAACATCCAATTTACAAACATCTCCTACTTGCAAACGGAAGGAGACAACAGCAAGTGAGATGAAAAAAGACAGACGGCAAAACAAATTATACAGGGGTGATAACCCTTCCCTATGTTTTCCAAAAAGTTTAAAAATATTTTTTTTGACTGGAGCTACACTTTAAAAATGTACCAGTTGAAAATTACAAACAGATTCAACTTAATACAACAAATCTACACAGTCCCTGTCTTGTTTGCACCGCCTGTATACTGCTGTTCTGAGTATATAGGGCCTGGGGGCCACATGTATTTCCTTTTTTTAATATGGGTACAGGGTTCCCCTTAATATCCGTACAAGACCCAAAGGGTCTAGTAATGGGCAGGGAGGGCTACCCATGCCATTTTTCTCAATGATTTTCAACCATATTGCAGGAACCAGATATGACATTAAAACCGCAAGCATTTTAAAATGACGTTATTTCCGTTAAATGCCATTTTGTGCAGGGACTTTTCTAAACACGGGAAACACGTGGCACTTCACAGGCATACTATAGACACCCTCCAGGCATGATATTTAAAGGAATATTTCACTTTTTTTTTAACTTTAATCGTCATTAAAATCAGTGCTCCCGCCAAAACGGACATTTTTAAAACTTTTTTTTGCATTGACCCATGTCCCCTGGGGCAGGAGCCAGGTCCCCAAACCCTTTTTAGGACAGTATCTTGCATATTAGCCGTTAAAATTAGCACTTTTAATTTCGAACGTTCGAGACCCATAGACTTCAATGGGGTTCTAACGTTCGTACGAATTTGGGGTCCGTTCGAAAGTTCTGGTGCGAACCGAACCGGGGGGGTGTTCAGCTCATCCCTAGTGCCAAGATACACCTGACCACAGACACGTGGTCTAGCAAACACAGGCAGGGAAGGTATATAACTTTTACTGCCCACTGGGTGAACCTTCTGATGGCCGTCAAGCATGTAACCCGTGGCACCCATGTCGATTTGGTTTTACCGCCACGGATTGCATGCAGGCCTGGCTCTTCTTCTCCTCCTCCTACTCCATCCTCCCTCTCCTCCTCAGCTGACTCCTCCTTTAACGCTGCTAGCCTCTCTTCCACTGCACCACCCAAGATCCCCAGAACCTATTCGACATGCCAGGTGAGACGTTGCTATGCTGTGCTGCGTCTGTTGTGCCTGGAAGTCAAGAGCCACACTGGCCCTGCACTCCTTTCAGCTTTGCGTTCACAGACAGATCAGTGGCTAACACCGCTCAATTTAACAGTTGGTAAAGTGGTGTGTGACAACGGTGCCAATCTGCTTAGTGCATTGAAACAGGGCAAAATGACACATGTGCCATGCATGGCACATGTCTTAAACTTTGTCGTGCAGTGATTCATTGTCAAATACCCTGGGGTCCAGGACATTTTGCAGCAGGAAAGGAAAATCTCGGCCCATTTCAGAAGATCTTACACGGCCATGGCTCGACTTGCTGACATTCAATGATGACACAATCTTCCGGTCAGATGTCTTATTTGCAATTGCCCAACGCGATGGAACTCAACCTTCTATATGCTTGATAGGCTGCTCCGCAGAAACGTGCGGTTAACGACTACCTGTACGAACTCTGCAGCAGAACAGGTTCTGGGGAGCTTGTTTTTTTTCACAGCGCCAGTGATTGCTCATGTGCGACGCATGCAGACTTCTGCGGCCATTTGATGAGATCACCAAACTGGTCAGTCGCAGCCATGGCACCATCAGTCAGATCCTACCTTATGCCTTCTTTATGGAGCGTGCATTGCATCGTGTCATTGATCAAGCTGTGGAGGAGCAGGAGCAGGAAGATGAGGAAGTCGCAATGCTGGATGAATTCCCAGGGGGGGCTACTCTATCTGAGACAAGTCAACAACAGGAGTCTGAAGAGGAGTCAGAGGAGGATGGTGTCGGGGTGGATGAGGAGGAGCAAGAAGAGCATGCTGTTGTCTGTGGATGGGGGGAGGAGAACGAGGAGGACGACATTATCCTGGATGATGAGCAGGAGCCAGGCCACCACACAGCTTACAGTTTAGTGCAAATGGGGGCCTTCATGCTCCAGTGTTTTAACAGGGACCCCCGTATAAAAAGCATAAAGGTCAAGGACCAGTACTGGGTGGCAACGTACTTAGACCCCTGGTACAAACATAAAATGGCAGAAATGTTACCACCATCACAGAGGGCTGTCAGAATGGAGAACTTCCAGGCCTTGCTTAGAGAAATGCTGCATTCTGCTTTTGCGTGCACTGGCAGAGTAATTCCCACTCCCAGAGAAAGAGTTGTGGGTACCAATCCAACAGCGCCTGCAAGAAGAGGGCGGTTTGAAGATGTGTTGGTCACTTCTGATATGAGATCATTCTTTCAGCCGACCCATCGACAGGTCTCATCCGGATCCAGCATCAGGGAACGCCTAAACCGGCAGGTGTCCGACTACATTGGGTTAACAGCCGATGTGGATGCTGTGAGAAGTGATGAACCCCTGGACTACTGGGTGGGCAGGCTTTACCTCTGGCCAGAGCTTGCCCAATTTGCAATTGAACTGTTGGCTTGCCCCTGGTCCAGTGTCTTGTCCGAAAGGACGTTCAGCGCAGCAGGGGGGATCATGACCGATAAGCGCACTCGCCTAGTTCACAACAGTGTTGACTACCTCACATTTATAAAAATGAATGAGGCATGGATCTCAGAGGAATTCAACACATGTGACCAGTAGACCATGTATATGCATAACTCTATAAACAATTTATATAATCTAGCACACAGACCTTTTTTCTACCTTTTGGCTCACTTCCTTTTACAAAAAAAACACACCGTACTATATGCCCGTACCCTCCTGTTTGAAGAGGTTGAGCTGTGTCATATTTTTGCTGGTATCAGTGCTGGTGTCAGTGCTCTCTCTCTATCTCGGTGCTGGTGTGGTGTCAGTGCTCTCTATCATGGTGCTGGTGTCAGTGCTCTCTATCACGGTGCTGGTGTCAATGCTCTCTATCACGGTGCTGGTGTCAGTGCTCTCTATCTCTGTGCTGGTGTCAGTGCTCTCTATCATCGTGCTTGTGTCAGTGCTCAGTCTCTATCGCGGTGCTGGTTTCAGACAGTGAGGGAGATAGCAGCGGAGAAGCCAATCAGCAGGCAGTGCCAGCACCATGGCTGAGGATCAGCACTGGACTGGCACCTCCGGACCACCGCAGTGGAGCTCTGCATAGGTGGGGGTAAGGGCCGGGCAGAGGGAGGGGCTCAAGCACAGGTTGGCACACTGGGACACTGGCACAGGACTGCACTGCCCTGACTGTGGCACTGATCATCTCCTGCACCCCCTTCATAGCCTGGCCTGACCTTGCCTCTGCTCCATGGCCTTCATGCACTCTTGAATTATCTAAATTTCACATATAAAAAAGAATGCTTGTCATTGTCGATCCCAGATTCACTTAATACTTTTGTTATGTCAGTGTCCATGTCGTGGGACTATGTGTGCACAGCTAGTAAGTATTATGTGGCTGAAAATATGACCTGGAGGTTTTTAAGGTTCGCCTGTCATTAAAGTCAATGGGGTCCACCGCGAACCGAACTTTTGGCCACGTTCGCGGTTCGCATTCGCGAAACGTCCAGTCGGAAGTTCATCCATCACTACTGAAGAGGGCCGATTATGGTGGGAAGTATGGACCGTACCTAAACCCAAATGTGAGCAAGGCCAAGATCATGACTAAGGTTGTGAAGAGTCTGCACCGGAATTTTGGGGTACGACGATCCAAGGAGCAATTGAGGAAACACTGGTGAGACCTGAAATTGAGGGAGCAGGACCAGTACAGGGTGATCAAGAGTTCTTCTAAAAAGTAAGTAGTTGTCATTTGTTCCTATTATTATTATTACTTGCATGCTGCTCCATGTGCTTTTCTTTACTGTTGTACAGTTTAAAATGGCTACTTTAATTTTCGTGGGCACAATAATCAGTTAAAAGAAACATTGGTCATTTGCCAACTAAATACGATGTTTTGAGCAGATACAGGGTTAACTACATTTGGTCATGCTAATTTGTAAAGAAGTGTAGAACATTGTTGTCTAGATGTGTTTGTAACTAGAATGAATTGCAAACTTGATTCAGTGTAATGTAAGGAGAGGACACTCAGCAGCTGTTTACACCTCTGGACTCAGGAGCACTAGTGTGGGACACAAGAACAATCTTTTTAAGGTGTCCCACACAGGTACTCCAGTGGATACTTGGGGTGTCTACATGTGTGAAACTTGTCCAAAAAAGGAAAGTATTCCAGCTTGGTTAAGGGAATTAATCATGTCTTCAACTTGGAACTCAAATCAGACAATTGTACCCTGCTTCCAAGCAATGTTTCACATTCATATTTCTCGTTCAAAAGTTTTTATTTTATGTTAAAATAAATTACATGTACAGAATATAAGACAAATTATGTGATACCAGAAATAAAAAGTAGACATATTGAAGTACGGATGATACAAAGCAAAGAGGAATTTCAAGATATTCTCGTGGGAATGACAATAAATGGCCTTATATATTTTTGAATTTGAAAACATTCTTATAGCTGAGTTTTAAACATTTTAATCCCAAGAAAATATAAATATGTCTAAAAGAAAATATATGATTTTAAAGTTTTGACCATAACTTCTAAAGTATTTTTATAGTAAGTATTATATAGTAAGGGAAGAACATAAAAGGTATATAGGAGGGGAAGGGGAGGGAATAATTCTCCGGAGGAGGTTTTATATATCAGCTAATGTTGTAATTCTATAAAAATTCTTAATCACCATAACAATAAAACTCGGTTGTCAATATTATCTGACGTATAATATTTAAACCAGGGTTTCCATATATCATCAAACTTTGTCATCTGGTTTTTATCTATAGCGTCCATTTTAGCATGGATGAAAGATTGATACATTCTACGTTTGGTTCCTGCAATATTCACCATATCTGTTTTCCACGCATTGGCTATAGTCTGCTTTGAGGCTATCAGGAGTGTAAGAACTAATTTGAATTGTTTCTGATTCAGAAAGGCTGGTTTTAAATTAAGGAGAGCTATAATTGGGTCTGGAAATTTTTTTTTGTAATTATCAGAAAGATCTTTTTCCAAAATGATTGTACAATTGAGCAATGCCACCAGGTATGTATATAGGTACCTTTTTCTGGACAGCCACTAAAGCAGAGGCCAGTGTTGTCTGTTGAGAATTTGGCAATTCTCGCAGGAACCAAATACCAGCGTGTGAGAATTTTATATGATGATTCAGATGCCAATATATTTATAGAGGAAGATTTTGTGAAAGACCATATGTTGGACCAAGACCTAGAATCGATCGTACGATCCAAATCTTTTTCCCACTTGGCCACATATTTAGGTATAACAGTATTAGAATTAGATATCAATTGTGTATACAATGATGTAATACGACCTTTTTAGTATGTGGTTCCTTGAGACAAAATCTTTCAAATTGAGAAATATTATGTAAGTTTACATATAAATTGAGAAGAGGAGTATAAATATTTTTGATTTGGAGATATCTGAATATTTCTGATTGTGGAAGCTTATATAATTCACATAGATCTGTAAAAGATTTTATTGATGTAGTTGAAGTTAAATTATATAGACAAGTTATACCAGCCTTAGACCAAGCTTTAAAGGTTTTGGGATATTTCCAGGCTGGGTAAAAAGTCGGATTCTTGTAAAGAGAATAGCGGATTTTGTGGAGATTGCAGACCATGTGAATTTCTATACCTATCCCATATAGATAGAGAGTGCTTAGAAATGGGGTTATTTATAGACTTACGATCCGCAGGTTGTAACCATAATATATTGTTTATAGGAAGAGGATCACAGTATACAGCTTCAATGAGGACCCATAAAGGAATCTCTGTAGAAGAGTGATATTTTGTTAATTGAGATAATCGAGCTGCCTTATAATATATGTTAAAGTCTGGAAATCCCAAACCACCCAAAGCTTTGGGGAGAACAAGTGTTTTTTGTGAAGTCTGGGTTTTATTTTCCCCAAAGTAAATTTCGTTACTTTTTGTTGAATCAGCCTAAGAAAATATGCAGGAATATGAATCGGGAGAGTTCTGAATAAATATAAAAATTTCGGAAGAACAGACATTTTTATGACATTGATTTTCCCAAACCATGATATCGGTATTGATGACCAATTAGATAACAACCTTGTAATATTTTTTTGGTTCAATAGTTTTTATTCAAGAAATTTTCATAGTTTAACAACAACATAGGGTTACAGATTGGGTGTTACATATTACATAGAAAAAGATAAGAAGAAAGAAAACAAAAGCGCAATTAACAATCTTGATGACAAAAGAGGACAATGCCAATTGTAGAGGCAAAAGTATATGCATACCCAGACCATATACTGTGTTGGTTCCTGCCGCTGCTGTGTGAGTGACCTTATTTGCTAACACTCTTAGCTCTCCCGCTCCATGGGTGCCCCAACTGGGAACTAGCTGCACCCAAGAGGCAAGAAGGCCTGGTCTCCGGTCAACCATAAGTCAGAAGGCCAAAGTGGGCAACATCTAGATATAGACTGCCTAGTAGTACCAGAAACGAGAGTCATTCAATAATGCAGTAACCCAAAGTAAAAACAAATATAAGTAACGGGGGAGGGGAAAGGAATAGGGGTTTGGAGCTGTAAAAGGGCACGAGAAGAAGGGGAGTCTGTCCTATTAGAGAGACTTTGTAGAAAATGCATGCATAGACTGTTCTTACAACAATTTGTGAGATTCGTACCAATCTACCCAAGGTTGCCAATCTTTCAAGAATGCTGCCCTTTACCCTGAGTTAGTTGCCAATGCTAGCTCATATGTGTAGTGAATAGATAGGGTTCGCAGAGGCTCCCGCAGATCCGGTGGCTCTGGCGACTTCCAAACTCTAAGAATAGTTAGTTTGGCTGCTAAAAACAAATGGGTTGTGAACTGCCTAAACAGTGGTGGAATGTCCTCAATGCCTACATTCAATAACACAAGGGAGGGGGGGGGGGGGGGGGGTGTGGCAATGTCATACCAGTTACCTGATGGAATATCTTAAGAGCCTCTGTCCAAAACCCAGCCAACTTACTGCATTCCCATAAAACATGGATCAAAGTACCACTTTGGGAGCACTTTCTCCAACAGAGGGGAGAAACAGAGGGGCTAAATTTAGCAATACGATGTGGGGTTAGGTACCATCTATGTATGATTTTGTGCGAAAGTTCCCATAGGGAGGTGCATTTTGTAGCTGAGTGTGTGTATTGGATAGCTTTGCTCCATTGTGAATTGGAAATAGGCATACTTAAGTCTCTTTCCCATGCTAGCATAGATTTGGTTTTTTGGAAAACTGTTTTGTCCTGTAAGCTATTTTAAAATAAAGAGATGCCGCCGCCTACACCTTTCATTAGTAGTTAGATACTTCTTGACTTTCCAATGTATTTCATAAGGTGAAATGGTGGTACTATTGAGGAGCGATTTGACTCGTGCATATGAGAGGAATTTTGTATGTGGTAATCCGTACTCCTCTTGCATAGCTACAAAAGACTTAATCGTACTGCTGCTGTATAAGTCACGTATCCATAGGATTCCTGATTTGGACCATCTATCCAAGACCAAATCTGGAATTAAAAGTGTTAGAACCCGGAAAGGGACATGCATAACCGAGGTTGGGCCTTCTATTGGTTTGTGCAACGTTAAATATTTCCAAGCCTGTAGGGAGGCAACCACAGGGAGTGGGGCATCCCTTGGGGCCTGTGACATAAATGGGAAAGCCATAACATAGTTAGAAAGATTTCCACCCGGTACAGTTGTCTGCTCTAGTTCACCCCACAGCGAGGAGGGATGGGCAACCATCCACTCCTTGATCTGTGCTAGGACAGCCGATCTGTAATAGTCTGCTATCACTGGTAGACTCATACCTCCTGCTTTTCTAGACCTAGTCAAGTTACCGAATGTGCACCTTGCCCTTCTACCTTCCCAAAGAAATTTCAATAATAGTGATTGCAGTCTCGCAAAGGAGGATTTGTTGGCTGGGACTGGGACAGTGCGAAATATGTAAAGCAACTGCAGTAGGATTTGCATTTTAAACGCCGCTAGGCGACCCGACCATGAGAGAAAGTGCTTTTTTAAGGTTTGAAATCCCAACCGCAGTTTATTTTCTAATGGTAGATAATTGGCTTTGAAAAGATGGTCAGGACAAGAGGTAAGTGTAATCCCTAGATAAGAAATCCCAGAATCCTGCCATATAAAAGGATAAGTATTTTGTATATGGTGTTTCTCTTGTGGAGATGTGCCTAAGTCTAGGATATAGGATTTAGTGTTATTGACTTTGTAGTATGAGATCATGCCATATTGAGTCAGAAGAGCCGTTGCATGGAGTAGGGAGTTCTTTGGGTGTGCAAGCATAAGTATCACGTCATCAGCGAACAAACTGATAATGTGCTTACGGCCTCTTACATCAAATCCCTGTATATTGGGGTCTTGCCTGAATTTCGCTGCCAGGGGTTCCATAAGCATATTTAAAATTAAAGGGGACATTGGACATCCTTGTCGGGTGCCGTTCGTAATGTTAAAGGGCTTTGATAATATTCCTGAGGTATATACTCTAGCTGAAGGCGAAATGTAGAGTGCAAGTATAGATGTGAGGATGTGGCCTCTAAAGCCAAACTTCTCCAATACCTTGGCCAAGTAGACCCAGTGGACCCTATCGAACGCCTTCTCTGCATCCAGCGCCAGGAGCAAAGAAGGCGTTCGCTGTCTTTTTGCTAGACTAATGATGTCAATGACTCGCCAGGTGGCGTCTGAGGTCTGTCTGCCCTTTGTAAACCCTGACTGATCTGGATCTATTAGGGCAGGCAAAATTGACATCAGTCGTAAAGCTAACATTTTAGCATACAATTTCAAATCATTATTCAATAACGATATAGGCCTAAAGTTCTGAGCCACGTCAGGAGCTTTACCAGGCTTAGGCAGAGTCACTATAATTGCCTCCAGCATTTCTGAAGGGAAGAGAGACGAGGCAGCAGCACCCTGGAAGACCTCAAGCAAATGGGGTCCCAGGATAGGCATAAATGCTTTGTAGTATTCCCCAGTTAGCCCGTCGCGACCAGGGGATTTGTTATTCGGTAAAGATGTGATAGCTTTAAATATTTCGTCTACTGTAAAGGGCAGGTTTAGCTCATCCAACTGAGAAGGACTTAGTTTAGGTAGATTCACTGTCGCCAAAAAATTATCAATATCAACCCCAGAAGGCTGCGGGTAGACCCGTCATCGGCCAGGTTATATAAGGATGCATAATAATCGCTAAAGGAGTCTGCAATTTTCTGGGGGTCCTGCTCTTTAGCTTTAGATGTTGGGTCAATCAAATAGTGAATTTTGGATTTGAAGCGCTGTCCCCGCAGTCTATGGGTCAAGGCTTTACCTGCCCTGTTACCAGTAGAGTAGAAGGACAACTTCAGTCTTTTTTCCTTTTGTTCAAATTTTTGTAATAAGAAAAGTCTAAGATCATGACGTAAGTTAGTAAGTTTAAAATGAAGGTCAGGGGAAGGATGTGTTTTGTGTAAGCCCTCTAGGGTTTCGATTTTTTTCAAAAGCTCGTCTAATCGCCGCTGCCTCTGCTTCTTTGCTCTAGCCCCTAACTGAATAAAAATGCCACGAATATATGCCTTGTGAGTGTTCCACACCGTGGACGGTGTGACATCAGGAGTGGCGTTGAGGTGAAAAAATTCGGAGAGGTGGCTTTCCAGTACGGATTTAGTGTGAGGGTCTTGAATTATGTGAGCATTCGCTCTCCACAAATAAGTGGTGGATGCGAGGTTGTTATCTGCGACCTGGACCAGAACTGAAGCGTGATCTGACCATGATATCGCATTAATTTTGGTCTTGGAGATTTTTTGCAGAAGCCACCTGTCCGACAAAAACAAGTCAATTCTACTGTAGGAGCGATACTGGTGAGAGTAGAAGGAGTAGTCCCTCTCACAGGCATGTCTACAACGCCAAACATCATACAGTTCATTAGATCTCAAGAAATTAACTAAAGATAACATTCTTTTGGAGGAAGTAGCAGTAGAATCCACCTTTGGGTCCGGGGTAATACTAAAGTCCCCACATAACAGCAATGCTCCTTCCTTCACGTTACGTATTTTCTTCATAAGATTATTTAGAAAATGTATCTGGCAAGCATTGGGAACATATACATTAACCAATGTGTAGCGATGATTATTAATGTCACAAATCAATATGAGAAACCGACCATTAGGGTCCATGATTTGCTGATACAACTGGAAGGAAATCGAGTCCTTGATTGCAATCATGACCCCTCTCTTCTTCTCCTGTGCGTTTGCAAAATAATAGTGTTGAAATCCTTTGGACGTACATTTGGGAGGTGCGCCTGTGGGAAAGTGCGTCTCTTGAACACATAGAATGTCGCAGTGCGACGACTGGGCTTCAGACCAAAGAGAGAACCTCTTAGAAGGTAGTAAGCACATTGACAGCTCCTGAAACAAGAAAGGGAAGGGAAGGGAAAACAAAACCAACAGTGTTGAACAAGCCGTTAAAAGGAGGGTCATCATAACCCGTGTGCAGAAAGTATCGGCTCAAGATAACGGGGTAATTGGACCAGCAAGAGGCTCCTGTGCGCGGGGCCCATTAGGTAGACTGCGCCTTGCAGTGTCCAGGTCTCTGGGAAAGCAATAGGTAGCTGCTGCCAGGCGTGCATTATTCATGAGGTAAATTCTTTGGCATGTCAGGCATAGGTGAGTTTAACGAATCTTCCAGAAGTATCTTCCATGACTTGAGGAGTTGAAGGCCTTTGGTAGGCGAGGAAATTATATAGTTAGTCCCCTCCTTGTGCACAATCAGTTTGGTGGGGAACCCCCATTTGTAGCTAATGCGATGGTTTCGCAATACTTTAGTGATGTTGTTTAAATTTTTGCGAAGTTGCAGGGTATGCTGCGAAAGATCCGCATAAAACTGGAGACCTGAAAAGTCTGTATTATGGTGTTCCCCCTTTCTCGTCATCTGCATTAAACGATCCTTCATTTGATAAAAATGCATGCGAAGCAAAACGTCTCTGGGCACATGAGCTGGTATAAAGGTAGGCTTTGGGATGCGGTGTATCCGATCAATAGATATCTCAATGGGTGTGAGATCTGGCATGAGAGTGGATAGCAGTCTTGTAATATTTTTTAATAGAGCTGGGTAATTAGCAGAGGGGTTAGGAGTAAACTGCACACCCAGATATGGGAGGCTATGATCTACCCACTTAAAGGTAAGTGCTGAAATCGCCATGAAACACGTAGAGTCCATACTCAGGGATGTCAAGTCAAGTTTGCTACAATCATGAATTTCTTTTATTAATTTATAGTTATATTTATTAGGATAACCATGTTCACCTGCTCTGTATATCCATTCAATTAAATTTTAGGTATCCTAGACCATTTCAAACACATATCCATGCCTCATTTAAAGTCCCACAATCCACTTTTTTCATTTCCTTGTGTTTTAGATAGTCACATTCATATTTCTGGCCAAAAATATCAGTTTACTAAGCTTTGTTTCATTCTCATAGGGGAGAAAAGACTCGGGGCATCTGAGGACAACAGGAAACCCCCACTGTGATGAACACGGGTGTCAGATCCCTGGCTTCCTCGCTAATTGGCAAGGAAGGACCAGCCAACCTCACACCACGATGTCACTTGTGTAACAATGCCACACTCAGCTGCGCCCAGCACAAAGATTTTCCAGGTTGTGGGACACAATCTAGGTGTGGGCAGCCTGAGAGTGATTGTCACTGGGCTAATTACACAATTAACCCTTTAACTGCCACCACCCCCATTTTAAAAGACAGAGCCGGGGGGACTCGTAATTTTAGCAATACCAATTATAATTTTAGAATAAGCATCTGCAACGCACACTGCCACCACAGACAGGTCTGCTCAGAAGCCTTACTCTACAACAGTAGCGCCCTTTTAAGAGGCAGGTTTGTTTATAGCTTACATTAGGAGCTTTAAAGACAAGGTTAACACTTTTCAACATAGGGGTTTATTATGAAAAGGTCAAGGTTGGTGCAAATAAAACATTTACAGAAAAAGGATGTTTCAAAAAATAAAGACAATATACAGCCACAAAGAAATAAGGTAGAATTGGGAAAGAAGAATACTTGCAATTAATTTCCGAGAGTTGATCAGAGTTCGATCGATGAGCAAAGGTAATCGGTTCTCAAACTTGGCAGATGTTCCTGCTTGGATGGTAAAAGGAGAACTGCCCATTGCCTTGGCCTCTCATCTTTTCTGTCAAATCAAAGGGGGTTTTGACAGCGACCAGTGACCAATCACCTGGTCATCTTGTTTAGGGGCTGGTTGCTGGGAGGTGTCTACGCTAATGACCCTGTCCCAGGTACACTTTGTGATACATATTCATATCTCTGCCTCTCTACTGCTTATAGGTGGCAGATATCCATTTTCGTGATCAGCGTGATATTTGCTTCAACACAAGTACATACGTGACAGGTTTCCTGTTTCAGGGTTACCTAGGAAGAATAAGGGGCCCCAGTGGTTTCCCATATGACCTGACATAGGGGTGTCTGGACTTGAAATGTTAGAAATTATCTGAGGAAACTAAATATGTCCATATTATGCCTGTGCTATTATTACTTTCAAAGTTATGAAACAAGCTGAAGTTTCAGAACTATACTAATCTGTCTGCACTCTAAGTGGTTTGATGTATTTACGACAGGTATCTGTTGGTTCGCTGAATGTAGAGGGTGACCGTTTTACAAAAGGCCTGAATATCCTGCCAGGCAACATGAGCCTTGTTTACTGACCTAGCCTGGTTCTGCTTCCTCTGCTGAGATAACCTTTTTTTCCTTTTGAGATTTTAAAAGCTTTGAATTCCTAAGACAAGGGAGGAGGAAGTTCAGATTCTTCTGTAATGTTACAAGGTTAGCCAAGCTGTCATGGCTGCGTTCCAAACAACATGGCAGCTAGCTACGTTTCATGTCCAGTACGTGATATCTTTACACCCACCACTTGAAGAAGGGGAACAGAGGACACCACAACCTGAAGATGTGGAGGAAGTAGAGGTGAAAGAAGTGGTTGAAACTGTCATCACAACAGGTCAGTGTATGACACCACAGCTTCAGATAATAGATGTATGCCTGCCTATTTATAATACACGGTGTGTATTTTTATTTTAGGTGATGTGCAGGTTGTGGAAGAACAATTTCCTCATTTCACCAGTGACGGTGCACAATGGCTTATCCAGGACATAATGTGGTGTAGTCGGGATTTAGTCGGGAGATTGAACAAAGACTAAAGAACATGATTGATGTACTAGGGAGAATCTAAATCCAACAAAGATTACACCTTTTTTATTTTTTTTATTAAAATGTATCTAAAGTTTTTATACAGTTTAAAAGCCAAATTTGGAAGATGCACACAGTGTGTCAACATGTGCTATCAGGGGATTTCAATGTACGCGTTTTGTGGGTGTAACCCCTTCCTCCCAACTCTAGTAGGTGGGAGGAAGTGGTTGCACCCCCAAATCATGTCCATTGATCCCCCATGATGGGAGATAGCACATGTTGACATTAGGTATGGGATCAGAAAGGAAATCCCCATTTTGACTCACAATTTGTGTGCATCTTCTAAATTTGGCTTTTACAGGGGTACTTCACCCCATTGGATGAAGGCAAGATCAAGAAATTTTTCACCATATAATATCTGATATTGCCTTAATTTTTTAAATGTTGAACTTTGTAAGTTCCATAGTTGTGTATGTTATATTTGGAAACATGCCTGTTCATGTACTTTTTCAAAAATTTCAAGGTAAAACTTAAAAAAAAAAAATGTGTTTTTTTACCACAAAATGTTTTAGAACGCACATGTGAATGTACACGGAGTAAAAGGCTTTCCACTCAACAATGTGTGGCTTCTTCTTTCAATGCTCAATAACACTTTTTGTATTAAGTTGGTGTTTACAGTGACAATGGGTGTTATTTAAATAATGTTAAAACCACTTGGCACTACAAGTGCACTAGTAGACAAAGAAAAGAAACACAAGCAGTAAATCAAAATCAAGATTTTATCATATTCAATTAAAAAAAAAAATTCCACATATATTTCACACACTTCACGGGCGCTTTTGGGGGGGGGGGGGGGGGAGCCAGGAAGGCCAACTTCCAGGGCCGTCATTGGATTCTCATGAAGTCCGGCCTCAGGCACAACTGTGGCAAAATAACCAGGCGCATTTCGCTTTAAAAAGTTGTGCAGTATGCAGCAGGATAAAACAATGTGGTTAAGTTTGTACTCCGCCATGTTAGTTGTTGTTAGAAATAAGTGGAACCAGCTGGCCATTATCCCGAAGATGTTCTCCACAACTCTTCTGGCAAGTCGGTAATTAAAAACCCTCTCCTCCAGGGTGAGGGTCCTCTGGGTGAATGGACTAATCATGTGATCACCCCGACCAAATGCTTCATCAGCGATAAAAACAAATGGGAGTCCTCCGACATTCTCTTCTGTGGGTGGCAAACCCATGCCACCACTCTGGAGATGTCGGTAGAACTCGGTCTGGGCAAAGACTACACCATCCGACATCCAGCCATTCTTCCCCACGTCCACATAGAGAAACTTGTATGTCGCCGACACCGCTGCCATCAACACGATACTATGAAACCCCTTATAGTTAAAAGTATGACCTTAAATGGGGTGGTGGGATGATCTGGACGTGTTTCCCATCGATTGAGCCTCCACAGTTGGTGAAAGTCCCAATGATGATCAAACTGGGAGGCCACTTCTGTGGCATTGAAAGAAACTGGAGTCAAAAAAATAAATTAGTAATTTTGCACATAAACATTGCAAGCAGTTTAGACACCAACATTCTTGGCCAACATCAGTATAACATTTATTTTAAGGAATATTTAAAGACAAAAGTATAAGGTCCACTTATCAGACCCCCCCCCCCCCCCCCTCTGATGGCCCATTGTAAAAATAACTTTAAGGGGAAGGAGGGTTCTAAATGAGTTTGGGAGCCAAAAAAAGCCTCTGCCTGAATTTAAAGACAACAATAACATTTGGACACATTTTAGGGGGTGTTTAGGGTAAAGCACTACAATGGAGCTGGCAAAATACATTGTTAAGTGATTAGGATATGTGAGTATTGTCCTGCTTCGTAATATAAGGGGTCAGCAAAGTCAACAGATGGTGAAAAATGGGGTCTTTCATCCGAAGAAAATTCCTGAAATCATCAGGATCATTTTCCTGGATCTCACGCAGCAAAGGCATATGAGAGAATTGGTCCCACTGGAGTAACCAAGTCTTGGTCCATGAACTCCTCCCCACCCTGTTCATGGACTGGGCTTGGGTCAAAGTAAGAACCCCAACACCAAGCCTCAAACTCTACGACGAGTACGTAACCGCCAAAACATGGCTTCAAAATAGTCGGCTGGTCAGAACAAACTAAACAGAATGCACTGAAGAACAGCAAGGCCTGTGAAGAGCGAGATGAAAATAGCGTAACGAACGGACAAGAACGTACTTAAAAAACAGATACAAACTGACTACACACACTGAAAAACAGATACAAACCCACAAGCACAAACTGAACAGCAGTAAAATGATCTGAAAAAGCACGAGTCTGAAAAGCGTGAATTGTCCCTCACCAAACTTCTACTGACATGAAATTAGCAGAAGGAGCCCAAAGGGTGGCACACTGGCTATTGAACTTCCTTTTTCTAGTTCCGTCATACGTGTTGTACGTCACCTCGTTCTTGATGGTGTTTCAAAATAATTCTCTCAAATTGTCTATATTGCACATTATAATCAAGAACCATTTTGAAATCCTGTCTATATTTACACTTTCCTCCATTGGAATCTGCAACCAATATATTCCTCTCCAATTTGCCTATTTTTTTTCTCTTTCAGAATTAACCTGCTCTGGTACATAACCCTTTTGGAGGAATCTGTTGGCCAGGAACAAAGACTGATCCTGATAATCAAAATCTAGAGCACAATTGCATCTTAGGTAAATAAATTGGACCTGGGCATATTGAATGAATGAATGAATGAAATACTTATATAGCGCACAATGCGAACTGAATCGCCTCTAGGCACATATTGCACAACCAAGTGTTATGATGACAACTATCTAAAGGAATATATCTGTTCTTGTCAGTGGGTTTAAAGTAATTTTGTGTTCTAAAATGATCCCCATCCTTAAAGATTTCCAAATCAAGGAACGTCATACATACAGTATGGATGTTCCAGGAGGGGGAAATATTCTTGGTGTTATCATTCAACCCTGATAGGAAAGTTTCAAGACCAGCATATCTCCATTCCACACCATGATTAAATCGTTGATGTAGTGTTTGTAGCAGACCAATTGGTCTGGGCGATGAAGAAAATTAGACTCCTCCTCCCAGAGGGCCATAAACAAATTTGCCACACTGGGGGCAAATTTTGCCCCCATGGCTACGCCCATGATCTGTAAATAAATCTGTCTGTCGTTCCAGAAATAATATTTTGTAAGGCAAAACTGTAGGAGAAATTTCTTATGTGAGCCACCAATAGCTGATTTGTTCAAGGCAGATCTAACTTAGCTTCCCGGTGACCAATAATAGTTTGAACTCGGAGTCAATCTGAGGATAGTATGGCAAGGAACAAAGAGCAACAAAGAACATAGACTTGAAGTGTGCCGGGGTCACGTAGTCAGTATGCCTAAAAGGGGGCATACCCAAGTATGAAATATAACGAATGAAATGAAAAAGGGAATGGGTGGGTGGGACACGAGAGCCAGCGTCCACGAGAGGAGGAGGCAGAGGAGGGCAGACTTTATGCAGCCTGACTCCTCCTACAATCACAGGCTGCCCTGCGGACAGCCTTACATTTGAACTCGGAGTCAATCTGAGGATAGTATGGCAAGGAACAAAGAGCAACAAAGAACATAGACCTGAAGTGTGCCGGGGTCACGTGGTCAGTATGCCTAAAAGGGGGCAAAAAATACAGAAGGATGAAAGTTTTAACAACCAGATACACTGTGAATTGACATCTAACCTGGGGTGGCGACAATGAAAGTATGAACCTAGCTGCAGAAAGGGGGAGTGCTAGGAAAGGCAGCAGAGGACCATCCCAGGGTTTGGCAAATGTAACACAACAAGCTGGTATAGACCAACCCGAGCACCACACCTTACTGGGCTCCAAGAACCTGATAACAGAGCTGCCCCCAAAAGCTGAATCTCGCCAACATACAGATGTAACAGAAAGCCGGGGTGCAAATCAGTTGATTGGCTAAAGTAAGCGAGACCCTGGGCCAGAAGCACCACTCCCCCTGGCCCTAGGAACCACAAAACAGCTATGCCCTGCCTTGAGCACCAGACCGGTAACCAAGGCACAAGGAGACCTGAGAGTATGACAGATATGTCACGAAAATAAGACCCACAATGAGAAGTCGGCTGAACACAGTAGGGGGACTACTCTGCTGAAACCCCTGAGGATGGCTTCAATCGGAAGTGCCGAAAATAAACAACCTGATGGGTTAACCCACCTGAAATGGCGAGACACAACTCAATCCGACCCGAAAGTGCTGTGGGCTGATACGAGCTGGAAGAGGCCAAAAAGAAACAGAAAAGCAAGTAGGAACTGGATGTTAACCATCAGGACTGGAAACCTAGACTGGAAAACCTGGAAAACATGCCAAGCAGTGACATGAGACAAACCTAACCCGTGACAAAAATGTAACCCTTGCATGAAGGAAACATGACTGAACAGGAAACACGAGTAGCATGAGCTGAAACAAACAAGAGCAGCAAAAACTGAGGCTGCAACAAAACACCATCAGCATAAGAAACGTGAATTGATGAAAGAACGAGAAAAACGAGAATTGATGAAACAACGAGAAAAACCTAGGAAAAAAAAAAAGAAAAAAAAAAGAGGAACCTAGGGACACTGGGGACACGAGAGGGAACCTGGGGACACAAGAGGGAACCTGGGGACACAAGAGGGAACCTGGGGACACAAGAGGGAACCTGGGGACACAAGAGGGAACCTGGGGACACAAGAGGGAACATAACATAGCATGAGAAACGTAACATAGCATGAGGACATGCATTAGAAACCGTAACATTGCTTGAGAACCAAAATATTCCATGAGAAACATAACTTGCATGAAACTTACCTGCATAAGAACAAACCTCATGAGAAATGTGAGTAAAATGAAATACGAGTAGTGTAAGAACAGATGAGGAGACTTGCCACCGAACAAGCCAATTAACAATGATCACCTCAATCTGTTAAACCCATAAGCGTGATGGGTAACCCGCGGTGGAAGAACATGGACAGCCCAGCTGCGTGAAACAACCAAAGAACATGATAGACCACCTACTCATGACATGACCATCCCCCTGGTATCTGCAAAATATAAGGACGTGGGTGTCGAAATGACAGGACCAACAACGCATGAAAGTGAACCTAATGACAACACCACCCTAGTGAATGCAAAAGTAAGCCTGAGCAACCTGCAGCACTAAGACAGGAAATTAAAATGAACGCTCAGGGCTAAGGTGTAAAGGTGAACGTAACATATGACGTATGGACTACAGGCGAGAAGATTGTGGGACGACAATCAATTAATAACGAAACCTCAGCCCGTAAGGACCTGTAAACATGACAGATCCTGGATGTAAGCACCAGCTAACAGAAAAGCAGTGAACGAAGGGCAATGACAAGAAAGGCATAAACATAAACGTGCGGCACATGGGAATACATAAGAAACACGAGAAAAGGCAAGAAAACACGAGAAAAGGCAAGAAAAACATGGGGAACGTCAGCAACATGGGAAACGTCAGAAGATACATGACACACGAAAATAGCATCAGACACGTACCTTACATTCGACACGTAAATTGCATGAGGAACGTAAAAAACCTGAGAACCATAAAATTACATGAGGGAAATGACATGAAACGTGCGGCACATGGGAATACGTAAGGAATCACGTCAGAAACATGAGAAACACGTCAGAAACACAGGAAACACGTCAGAAACACGGGAATACGTACACGATAAAACATGGGAATATGTAAGAAACGCTAGAAAACATGGGGAAACGTCAGAAACATGGGAAACGTAAGAAGTTGCACGAGACACATAAATTGCAACAGACACGTACATTACATCTGATACGTAAATCGCATGAGAAACATAAAATGCCTGAGAACCATAGTCATGAGAACCATAATTGCATAAGAACTGTAAATCGTTTAAAAACGTCAACTGCAAGACGCACGAGAAACACAATCTGTATGAGAAACCGTAAAATTGCATGGAAAACCGTCAATTGCATGAGAAACACCAACTTCATGAGAAAAGTAAGTCACATGAGAGACCCAAATCGCATGAAAAACAAAATTGCGTAAGAACCATAAATTTAATGAAAAACATCAACTGCATGAAAACCGTGAATTGCATAAACTGTGTATTGCATGAGAAACGGCAATTGCATGTGAAACCGTAAAAAACGCGTAAGAAACGTGCGTGAAAACATAATGCATGAGAACGTCAAATCGAATGAGAAGATAATTGCATGAGAGCATAAATCGAACGAGAACGTAACTGCATGAGAACGTAAAATCGAATGAGAACATAATTGCATGAGAATATCATATTGCATGAGAACGTAAATCGAATGAGGAGGAAAATCGAATGAGCACATAATTGCGTGAGAAACATAATTGCGTGAGAACATGAATCGCATGAGACCGTAATCGCATGAGAAAACCGTAAAATGCACAAGAACGTAAAATTGCACGAGAACATTAATAGCACAAGAACGCAAATCGCACAAGAACATAAATAGCACATTGCATGGGGAGCTCAGGCGGGGGGAGGCATGCCATGTGGGGCTCAGGGGGGGGCAGGCACGCCACGTGGAGTTCAGGCGGGGGCAGGCACGCCACGTGGAGCTCAGGCGGGGGCAGGCATGCCACGTGGAGCTCAGGCGGGGGCAGGCACGCCACGTGGAGCTCAGGCGGGGGCAGGCACGCCACGTGGAGCTCAGGCGGGGGGAGGCACGTATAACGTGAAAGATTTTACATCACGAGAAACCCGATCTTTTTATTCTAAGCAGAAAAAACGTGATTCTCATTCCGGCCAGAATCGCGCAGCTCTTCCTCGTCAGCAAGTGGTTAAATCTCCAGAGTGAATGCTTTGACCAAAGAAATAAGTTAATGTCGAGGCACTGGACACACCCAATCACATCACGTGCGTTTACAAGTGTCAACCGTGTTCTGCTGCCAGGAGGAAAGGCAGCTAGGTGAGACCTTGCATGGGGCCCAGAATCAACGGCAACCCCATGCATCCATCGAAGCGCAGAGTGCCTCCCACCACGTGGAGCTTGGGGGGGGGCCCACTAGAGGAGCTCGGGGGGGGGGGGGAAATCCACCAGAGGAGCTGGGGGGGGGGAACCCACCAGAGGAGCTGGGGGGGGGGGGGGAAGACCCACCAAGTTTGTTCTGCCAGTAAAGGTTCACAGCACTTCCACATGCTCATTTGCAGATCAGAGCTGTATTCACTTGTGCCATTGATGCTCATGTCTGTCCTTCTAGTCGCTTCACATCTATTTATATTTGGCCTATTTTGGAGATTAAGGCTTTCAATTCCTGCCTCCAGTTATTGCTATATATAGCTCATGAATTATTGCAGGTGTACCTTTTGATAAAAAATTCCAGCTGCAGTTTGTAAAAGTTAACACACTATACTAGACACAGAGAAGGGTCAATAACATAGGACACCGGGAGAAAGGGGGCGGGAGAAACGGCTCCCCCGCAGCCACACCCCCTCCCCCGAGGCAGGCTAATGCATCCACACCCCCTCCCCCCGGCGAACCCTGGGAGAAGGGGGCGGGCAGGAGAAACGGCTCCCCCGCAGCCACCCAGCAGGCTAACACGTCCTCCCCCTCCTCCCGGCGGAACACCGGGAGAAGGGGGCGAGCGGGAGAAGCGGCTCCCCCGCAGCCACCCGCGGACAAACCCCCCCGGCAGGCGAAGCATTCCCCCCTCCCCCCGGCGGAACACCGGGAGAAGGAGGCAGGCGGGAGAAGCGGCTCTCCGCCGCCCCCCAGCGGACGACCCCCCCCTCCCCCGGCAGAAGCAGACCACCGGGAGAAAGGAGGCAGGCGGGAGAAGTGACCCCCGCCGCAGTTCAAAAACCCAAGAGAAACCAAACGAAAGCCCTCTCGTGGAGCCGGACGAACCTCCCCCTCCTCCGGCAGCACGCCAGGAGAGGGAGAAACAAACAGAAGTCCTCTCGTGGAGCCGGTGTTCTACCTAATAGAGTCCGCCCATCAAATGGTGTCCGCTCCGTACTGCGCATGCGCAGTACGGAGCAGACGAAGCTTCGGAAAATCTCTGAAGCTGAACGGTGCCTGCGCCGTGAGTGGAGGTGGTAGCCCCACCATCCAAGCGGACATAGGGTTGTGAATTTTAGAGGGCCCCTCGTGGGCGAGCTTCGCTCGCCACGCTTCGGGCTCGGCCTCGCTCCGCTCGGCTCTTTTTTATTCTAGCTCTATGTCCACTTGGATAGTGGGGATAGAACCTGGACTCGTCCTCTGCAATTTTCGGAATCTGTGTTCCTGTGTACTGCACATGCGCAGTACGCAGGGGACACTATCTGATGGAGGATGGTATTTGACAAGACACCGGACGAGCCAACACGAGCGCCGGCATCCACGAGAGGAGGAGGTAGAGGAGGGCAGGCTTTATGCAGCCTCACTCCTCCTACAATCACAGGCTGCCCTGCGGACAGCCTTACATATGTAAAGAGCTGACATCAGCCGTAACTGATACACTACCATCGGTGCAAGGAAGAGATTCTATAATCTGAATAATGTGCTTGGTATCACAAAGGAAAGCAGGAGTAGTATACACCAAAGGTTTAAGAAAAAAATCAATATACTGGCCCAGGCACGAGGACATTAATGTAAATAACCATCAGGCTACAAAAATTAAATGGGACTTCCGATTTTAATCAACCATCAGGCTACAAAAGGTAATTGGGATTCACCTGTATTGTATAAATATTCCATCCCTATTCTGGTGTTAAAAATAACATTCAGATAATTCATTACTTAGGGTTTCTGCATTAGGGCCTGTTCACACCAGAACAACATGTGGGAAGGGAGCATTTCCTCCACTGTAAAGAAACATGCTACCGTTGCTAGATGTGCACAGGCGCTTTTAATTGTTACTTACACTCCAAACATATCTAGGTGCCTTTGCTACCACCAAAAAGCAGGGTCCTACAGTACCATGCAGTTTAGTGCAGCTCAATTTTCAAAATTCACTCCTGCCCTACTTTTTGGATGTTCCCATGCATTTGGCAGGCTATTGCAATGAATGGGCTGTTAAAAATTAGACGTGCACTGCCGAAAAATTTGTTTGTTGTCATTTAATTCGTTTTTGCTTTTTTTTTTCGTTTTCCGGGTCATCCGTTATGATCCAAATTCGTATGATCCAAATTCGTAAACCTAACTAGTCATTCTGTCAGCAGGGGGTTATAGGCCTTCTGGTAGAAATTTAAAGCACTTTTTTCTAGAGACTCTGGTAGGAGAAGCCCCTCCCTTTGTCAGCGGACTCTTTTCAAAAGGGCTTGTATCAGTAGACTAGACCTCACCCAAGCTCATCAGTAGGAACAGTTCATCCATCTGACAAAGGTCAGGGTGGCAGGCCTTCCTAGTCCGTAGCAACAAAAACACAGGCAGTAATTCTCCCAGGTGTCCATGTGAAGATCCCCACCTGTATGCAGTCCCTCACAGATAAAAATCAGGGTTGGACAATCTTTTCATGCTGCCATCAGCTCTCCTGTCAGCAACAGAGTGGCTCCCAGCAGGCCGTCCCACTTTCACGATCACCACTCTGTCTTTGTAGATTGCCCTCCCCAGTCACCATTCCTGATGAATGTTCTAAAACCCTGCCCAGGTCTCCTCCCAATCTGGCACCTGCAGAGGCTTGGGGATGTGCATGTACTCCTACACCAGGTCATCCTCCCACTCTCTTTGAATGTCTTCAATGATGTTCATGATGTTGGGAGGGACATAGGAGTAAGTCCAGACACCACTCCAGAGTTGCTTTTCACAGAATTTCCCTCTTGAATTTGGAAAACCTGGGCAACGTATGTTCGACTCGAACATCGGCTGTTCACATATTCGGCGACTACCAAATTTTATGGGCCGTTCGCACCAAATTCGTGTGGCGCTCACGGCCCACAATGCACTACGCCATCGCAGTGCATTGCTGGCTCATGATTGGCCAAGCATGCACTGTAAGCCTGCATGCTAGGCCAATCACAGCGCCGGAGCGAGGAGAGCCATAATTGGCCACAGGCAGGATGACTGTGGCCAATTATAGCTCAGGGGGTTTAGTACACGCCCCACATTATATAAGGCCACCAGCGTGGGGGCCTTGTGTAGTGTGTTCCGGCATGCAGGGAGAGAAGGATAGGCAGAAACAGTTTGTTCTTTTCTCAGGCATCTGCAGGAGTTAGTGGATGTTGTGTGCCTCCAGCGCAGTATACACCTGTATCTACCCTTTATTGCTGTTGTTCTCTAATACAACCATCTGCAGGAGTTAGTGGGTGTTGTGTGCCTCCAGCGTAGTATACACCTGTATCTACCCTTTATTGCTGGTTTTCTCCAATACAGCCATCTGCAGTAGTTTGTGGGTGTTTTGTGCCTCCAGCACAGCACAATATACACCTGTATTTACCCTTTATTGCTGTTGTTCTCTAATACAGCCATCTGCAGGAGTTAGTGGGTTTTGTGTGCCTGCAGCACAGCACAATATACACCTGTATCTACCCTTTATTGCTGGTGTTCTCTAATACAGCCATCTGCAGGAGTTAGTGGGTGTTCTGTGCCTCCAGCGCAGTATACACCTGTATCTACCCTTTATTGCTGTTGTTCTCTAATACAGCCATCTGTAGGAGTTAGTGGGTGTTGTGTGCCTCCAGCACAGTATACACCTGTATCTACCCTTTATTGCTGGTGTTCTATAACAAAGGCATCTGCAGGAGTTAGTGGGCGTTGTGTGCCTCCAGCACAGCACAGTATACGCCTATATCTACCCTTTATTGCTGGTGTTCTATAATGAAGGCATCTGCAGGAGTTAGTGGGTGTTGTGTGTCTCCAGCAGAGTATACACCTGTATCTACCCTTTATTGCCGGTGTTCTATAATAAAGGCATCTGCAGGAGTTAGTAGGTGTTGTGTGCCTCCAGCACAGCACAATATACACCTGCATCTACCCTTTATTGCTGGTGTTCTCTAATACAGCCATCTGCAGGAGTTAGTGTGTGTTGTGTACCTCCAGCACAGTATACACCTGTATCTACCCTTTATTGCTGGTGTTCTATAATAAAGGCATCTGCAGGAGTTAGTGGGTGTTGTGTGCCTCCAGCACAGCACAGTATACACCTATATCTACCCTTTATTGCTGGTGTTCTATAATAAAGGCATCTGCAGGAGTTAGTGGGTGTTGTGTGCCTCCAGCACAGCACAGTATACACATATATCTACCCGTAATTGCTGGTGTTCTATAGTAAAGGCATCTGCAGGAGTTAGTGGGTGTTGTGTGCCTCCAGCACAGCACAATATACACCTGTATTCTTCCCCTTAATATCCATATAAGACCCAAAGGGGCTGGTAATGGGCGGGGGGCTACCCATGCCATTTTTCTCAATGATTTTCATCCATATTCCTGGAACCAGATATTACATTAAAACCACAAGCAGTTTTAAATGACTTTTTTTCATTAAATGTAAATTTGTGCAGGGACTGTTCTAAACACGGGAAACATGTGCCACTTCACAGGCATACGATAGACATCCCCCAGGCACGATATTTAAAGGAATATTTCACTTTATTTTCACGTTAATCATCATTAAAATCAGTGCCCCCGAAAAAAAGGCAGTTTTTAAAAACAATTTTGGCATTGACCCATGTCCCCTGGGGCAGGAGCCAGGTCCCCAAACCCCTTTTAGGACAATATCTTGCATATTAGCTATTAAAATTAGCATGTTTTATTTCGAACGGTCGAGTCCCATAAACTTCAATGGGGTTCTAAAGTTTGCAGGAATTTTCGGTCCGTTTGAAAGTTCTGGTGCAAACCGAACCAGGGAGTGTTCGGCTCATCCCTACTCCTGAACCACTGCTTGAATTCTGCTGCTCTGGTCTGGGTGGTGGAGGGTCTGTTAAAGAAGGTTTGCCTGACGCTGACTGGGGTCTTTGCAGCTTCTCCGGTCTCTTCAGCTGGATCTGGTACAATTAACACCAAGGGCCTGCAGTCTAGACGACCACTCAGTCTATGGCCCTGTCACTGCCTTTCCCTCCTGGCCCACCTCAGGGCCCATCTCCCTCCTGCACTGGTTTCTTCCAGGTGGGGTCGGCAGAGCATGTGGGCACAGCCGGCAATTCAGAGACAGTGTCTGGTTCCTGGTGGGCAGTACTCACAGTTACCAGGTCCCTGACTGGGCTGCAGGCCATTTCTTGGTTTCTTGACAATCTTGAGTTGGTTTCCTCACCTTCCCCATCACATGAAAAGAAAAGTTTTACATTTCTTAAGGTGCAAAAGTTTTTGTATATATGAGAATTTAAGTTCTTTATCCTACAATATTTCTTGATTGTGATATTAATAAGAACATTGGGTTTTTAATGAATATAATATACATACTGATTTATGTAGTATTTGGTTAAGATGTTATATTGTATACGTTTAAAGTTTTCACACATTGTTCTTCCCCATTACTCAGGAATGCCAATGCATAGATACTGAGCAACTCCCACCATTAGGTGAGGGGGTTAAAGCCCGCGGTTTTCTGTAGAACTGCAATACAGCCTTTTAACCAGCCTTTTAAGGAAGCAGGGGTCAGATTTTAGGAGTAAAAGCTAAAAACAGTAAAAACAGTTGGGCAGACTGATTAAGGCAGACATTTAAGGAAGCTGCTACAGTTACACACACACACACACACACACACACAAAGACACACGTCTGATTCAATCTTCATCTTACATTATTGATGTTATTTTTACATTCTATATTTTGATAGTGTTCTTGTAATATTTTGCTATTTTATTATTAAATCGATTTTTTAGTTTTTACAAAAGAACTAAACAGATTTTCTTGGAATTTTCCTCATCAATATAATTTACTAAATATCGATATTAATACCATAAAAACATTATTTTAACATCCAGGAGATGGCCGCCCTCATCGGAGCAATCTCGCTCTGCTTTGCCGCAAACACACAGAAGACAGAGAGGATGTAGAGGGAGATCCATGAGATAGCCGTCCTCAGCGGATCCCGACTGCATGAGTACTACCCATGGGGAAGAGAGGGGGGAGCACCAGCTACCACTGGGCTGACCCGGTGTGGGGGGGTTTCATCTAGTATGATTTCTCCTGTCTCTGAGGGTAAATTTTATGAGTGAGAAGAGCTGCACTGCATTGTCTCCCCCAATCTCTGCTACACCTTTCTACTCATTACCTGCCCACCTGTACACAGGCACATTCTCCTCCTCTCCTGCATTACCACCTCATGTGTCTGTGAGATGCTGGGGCACTACAAGTTCCTGTGAGCCAGTAGATGGGGCAGCAGCAGTGTGTTTGATCAGGCTGATTTTTAGATGAAAGGTGCTGGTTAGGGATGAGCCGAACACCCCCCGGTTCGGTTTGCACCAGAACCTGAAACGCAACCACGACACTACCTGCCTGGAGTTTGCATGTTCTCCCTGTGCCTGCGTGGGTTTCCTCCGGGTACTCCGGTTTCCTCCGACACTCCAAAGACATGCTGGTAGGTTAATTTGATCCTGTCTAAATTGTCCCTAGTATGTATGAATGTGAGTTAGGGGCCTTAGATTGTAAGCTCCTTGAGGGTAGGGACTGATATGAATGTACAATGTATAGGTAAAGCGCTGCGTAAATTGATGGCACTATATAAGTAACTGAAATAAATAAATAAAAAATAAACCTGCAAATGGACCGAAAGTTTGCGCGAACTTTAGAACCCCGTTAAAATCTATGGGACTCGAACATTCAAAATCAAAAGTGCTAATTTTAAAAGCTAATATGCAAGTTATTGTCCTAAAAAGGGTTTGGGGACCCGGTTCCTGCCCCAGGAGACATGTATCAATGCAAAAATAAGTTTTAAAAATGGCAGTTTTTTCGGGAGCAGTGATTTTAATGATGCTTAAAGTGAAAAAAAGTGAAATATTCCTTTAAATATCATATCTGGGGTTGTCTATAGTATGCCTGTGAAGTGGCACGTGTTTCTCGAACAGACTCTGCACAAAATGAAATTTTTAAAGGAATAAAAGTAATAACTGCTTGAGGCTTTAATGTAATGTCTGGTCCCAGCAATATGGATGAAAATCAGTGAGACAAACGGCATGGGTACCCCCCCAGTCCATTACCGGGCCCTTTGGGTCTTGTATGGATAATAAGGGGAACCCCACACCCAAATACGAGGAAATAAAAAAAGGAAAGGCGTGGGGGCCCCCAGGCCCTATATACTCTGAACAGCAGTATACAGACGGTGCAAACAAGACAGGGACTGTAGGTTTGTTGTTAAGTAGACTATATAATTTTGAACTGGTAAATTTTTAAAGTGTAGCTCCAGCCAAAAAATCAATTTTTAAGCTTTATGGAAAACATAGGGAAGGGTTATCAGCCCTTTAACATTTGTTTTGCTGTCTGTGCAACCCTTCAGAAGATTTCACCTCACTTTCTGTCCTAATTACAAATATTTTTTGAAAATGTGGGTTTTTTAGTGAAACAAGGATTGGTGATAAAGTATCAGTGGAGAGGAGACACGTTTTTTCCAATATCAACTCTTACAGGAGACAATTTCCCTTCCTAAGGGTCTCCTTCCATTTGCAAGTAGGAGTTGTTTGTAAGTTGGATGTTTCAAAGTAGGGGCCTTCCCTATATGCTCTGCAGAAATTTGGGCCTAAGGTATTGGTGTTGCCACAACACTGTAAGCCCTCACAGTTACTCTTGGTGGGCGCTGGAACACCCTGCTGTGAACTATTATATCAAGAATTGTAATTACATTCCATTGTTAAACAGTGGTAGAAAAATTGGGCCTTTGGTGGTGGTGCTGGTGCCACAACACTGTAAGCCCTTGTACACACGGTCGGAGATTCTGGCAACCAAATCCGTCTGATTAATTCCGACGGATTTAGTCCGGAAGAGGTCCGGAAGTGATGTTGCATACACACGGTCGGGGACCAAGTTGTAGGAATTTCTGGTTGCCAAGAACGCGGTGACGTAAGCTGCGTATGGCGGCACTAGAAAAAGGAAAGTTCAGCACCACGTCCGGCACCCTTTGGGCTCCTTCTGCTGATCTCGTGTCTATCGCGTGTTAGTAGAAGTTTGGTGAGAGACGATTTGCGCTTTTCAGATTTGTGCTTCAGTTCAGTACTGCTCTTGAGTTTCTGCTTGTCTTTCCGTATCTGTCTCCAGAGTGACAGTCTGGGCTTGCCACCCCCAGAGGAGAATCAGGAAGGACTCCACTTCGTCTTTTGTCGCGCATGAGGCGTTTGCCCTGGCAAACCATCTAATGCGGCCTTTCCTGATGAGGACCCTCACCCCGGACCAGAGGATCTTTCATTTCCGGCTGGCCAGAGCCAGAAGAGTGGTGGAGAACACTTTTGGAATACTGGCCAGCCGGTTCCGCCTTTTTTTAACGCCTATCCACATGGCGGAATATAAAATCAATCACATAATGCTTGCCTGCTGTGTTCTGCACAATTTCTTAAAAAGACATTCAGCAAACTGGTCTCAGTTGGCCAAGATACAGACTTGCCTGAAAATGAGAACCTCACGGTCCTTGAAGCTGCTCGTCCTGGCTTGCCCCCCCAAAGCGCCCGTGGGGTCCGAACCCAATACATGGAGTACTTTGTGGGTAGGGGGGCCATTGATATGCCAGACAATGTCTGAGAGGCATTTTTTAATACATTTTTCTTTGAAACTACAATAATCTTTGTTTTCATTTACTGCTTGGCTTGGTTTTAGGTGTCTCCTAGGTAAATTTTAGATTTTTGTTGTTGTGGCTTTTTCTACAACAGTGCAAACCCAAGTTCTGAGC
This sequence comes from Lithobates pipiens, assembly GCF_037356315.1. Lineage (NCBI taxonomy): Eukaryota > Metazoa > Chordata > Amphibia > Anura > Ranidae > Lithobates > Lithobates pipiens. The sequence continues at coordinate 493,976,206 of NW_027507758.1, forward strand.
GAGATGAGGTGACAGTATCTTCTTCATAAAATCTTATTATGTTGTGGGTCTGCTACACACACACACCTTGTTTTTGTTAACTAATGTATGTAGTGCATTACTGACAAGAATCTTGCTCATTTTCAGCACCATGGCAGAAATATGTGGGGTCAGGAAAATGGCATGATTGTGAAAATTAACACATCACTGTGGGTGTTATTTACTAAAGGCACATCCACTATGCACTACAAGTGCACTGCAAAAGTACACCTGAAACTGCACTTGGAGTGCAAAGTGGAGTTGCCTTTAGTAAATAACACCCATTGTCACTGAAAACAACAATTTTACTCCAAATAATGCTTTTGCGCATTGAAAAAGGAAGCCACACATTGTTGATAATTTCACTTTTTAATCAAAGCACATTCACATGTGCGTTTAGAAAAGGGTTTTACAACAAACCAACATATTGGGTGTATCAAAAACATTATTTAAGGTAATTTTTTTGCAACTTGGTGTTTTTGCGTAAACAGGCATGTATCAAAGCGTAACATACAGAACACAGGAACTTACAAAGTTCAACTTTGAAAAGTGAAGACAATATCAGACATGAGTATGTACAAACTGGGCTGATATTACCTTCATCAAATGGGGTGTCACCCCTGGAAAAGCCAAATTTGGAAGATGCACACAGTGTGTCAACATGTGCTATCTCCCATCATGGGGGATCAATGTACATGTTTTGGGGCTGCAACCCCTTCATCTTAGCCACTTTCCACAAAACACGTACATTGATCCCCCATGATGGGAGATAGGGCATGTTGACACACTGTGTGCATCTTCCAAATTTGGCTTTTTGTAAAATACAAAAGTTGTTGTTTCAAAACACAAAAATAAAACCCTAGCTAGTTTGGGGTGTTTTACACTCTCCCCAAAACATCAATGATGTTCTTTATTTTATTTTGAACATCATGGATGTTTTTCTGTATATTTTTAAATCCCGATTGCACCCCATTATCTCCCCAATCAGGATCTGGGCACTTTCACTGGTAAAATGTGATTCTTCTTCCAAATCACCTACAAAAAAAAGCAAAAAAACACACCATGTATTAGAAATATGCCGACATACATTGATGAGCTTACCGGAAGCTGTGGTCTCCGACACTCACCTGTTGTGGTGACAATTTGTCCAACTTCAATGATCTCTCCTTCCTCCTCCTCCTGCTCCTCTGCTTCTGGTGTTGAAATTTCGCCTTCTTTGGGAGGTGTGGGGTCCCTGGTGTCCTCAGACTTCCCGAGTCTTCTCTCCCCTATGAGAATGTAAAAAAGGAATACTTAGCACACAGAGGGCAGAAATAGGAATATGAAACATTGCTTGGAAGTGTGGTACAATTGTGTTTTTTGGCCGAGTTCAAAGGTGAGAACATTATTGTGGACACTTTGTTAAGCTGGAATACTTACCTGCAGAACGATGTTTCTTATGAACGATTGAAACCATGAACTTGAAAGTGGCCATTTTGAACTGTACAACATGAAATCAAAGCACATGGAGCAGTATGCAGGCAAGAATAATCATATGAACACACGACAACTACTTACTTTTTTGAAGAACACGCTTGATCCTTCTGTACTGATCGTGCTTCCTCAGTTTCCTCAGTTTCAGTTTCAGGTCTGACCAGTTGATCCTTGGATCGTCATACCCCAAAATTCTTCTGAAGACTCTTCACAACTTTAGTCATGATCTTGGCCTTTCTGATATTTGGGTTTGGGTAAGGTCCATACTTCCCATCATAGTCGGTCCTCTTCAATATGTCCACCATCTCCAACATCTCTCCAAAAGACATATTTGAGGCCTTAAATCTTCTCTTCCAGGATCGGGACGTTTCAGGCTCCTGGCTTTCCTCGCCCTCCTCCTCGTTAGTGGAACTCTGATTGCGCACATGCGTTCTCTCTGCCATGTGCTCTCCCCACTGCGCCGAAAGCGAAGGGGCGGGGAATAGTCTAGAAAGAACATCAGGGGCGGGCGGAGTTTCACGCATGCGCACTGTATATAAAACGCAACACGTGTGTGTCGTACGTACGATCTGTGAGTAGAGGAAGGAGGAACTGAAACGATCGTTCAAACAAAGGTACAATTTTAACTTGGTACATCACTAGCCTATACTGCTTCTAGATTGAGGCCTATATTGGCACAAGATTATAGAGAGTTTAGCCTGAAATTATTAGGTTTTGTCTTGTGTTGTGTCTTGCAGACAAGATGGATCCCTTCAAGGAACTTCATTTTCTAGAAATGATCATTGATATGCTCAGGGGGCTGCCCTGCCTGTGGCAAATGAAAAAAACCCTTTCTAAGGACCGAAGAAAGAGGAAGGCAGCGCTGGAGAAAGTGCCTGGTTTGGTAAGCCCATGGCAGACATGACCTATGTGATGGCCAAAATTGGTGCCCTGAGGTGTACTTATCTCAGGAAGCACAAGAAGTTCCAGGATTCCCTGAGATCAGGAGATCCAGATGCCATTTATATCCCCAGGATGTTGTACTATGAGAGGCTGCATTTTCTGGCAGACCAGGGGGAACCCAGGCCACCACTCTCCAGTCTTCCTTCAAGGCTTCCTTCACCCCCAGCTGAGGCTTCTGATGTCCAACCTGGGTCTTCCAGGCAACAACATGTGGAGGGGCCCAGCTTGAGACAGGTATAGTGATGTTAACTAGATGTTATTATTGATTAGTAAGTTGTGATTTAACAAAGTGGTTTACATCTCAATAGACAGTAGTGATCAAAAATGATTGGGACAAGAATGAAAAATGCTGGGCTCAGAATGATAGTCTGTTCTATTTGGTAACATTCAATTTGCAACAGTCATGAGCACAAAATTGTGTGATTGATGAGCAAAAAACTAAAACTATGTCCCATTTTCATACACGGGAAGACCTCAGCCGGGGAGAGGCCATGGCAAGTGGCAGCCAGGAGGTCAACCATTGCCTTCCTCCTCCTCCTGCCACAACTACAGGAGCCCAGCCACAGCCTGGAAGGAAGCCTGGCGGGAAGTGCCTAAGGAAGACGAGAGAGTGATGGCCTGGGTTCAGTCTAGTCTGACAGATGATGCAGCCTCTTGAAGAACCACATCCCGGGGACATAGATGGCATCTGCTTTTCCTGATCTCTAGGACTTCTGGGCCAGACTTCTCTCCCTGAGATATGTACTCCTCAGGCCACAAATTTTTCTTTTTCGAATTAGTTCATGTCTGCCCTGGGGGCAAAAGGCTTCGCCAAATTGACAAGTTTCTCCAGTGCTGCCTCCCTCTTTTTAGTTGTTTGACACCTAAATAAAGTTTTTTTTGGTTTGAAGAAATACTTGTGTAAGTGTTTTACTTCAAAAAGGACCGTTTAGTTGTGAGTAGGCAGGTACAATTCAAAAATACAAAGTGAAATGAATAACAAGGGGCACCAACACCAAACAACCTCCTGTAGATTAAAAAAGAAAATACAAAAAAGATAATAATGGTGTTGTGGTAAGTTGAAACCCAAAACACACCCCAAAAAAGGCAAAGATGAGCAAACTGACAAAAAAGGAGATGATGATGAAAAAAACCAACCACAAAATTCCCCAAAAAAAAAAAAAATTGTGTAGATGTGACGATTTAAAATATTGTAGTGCTGAAATGAGTAAAAAAAGACTCAGGAAATACGTTCGGGAGAAGTGTGTGTGACTATGAGCATCAAAAGAAGTTAATTCTTGCAGCATTGTAAAGAACAAGAGAATGCACTTCATGAAAGAATTTTTAACATTGCAGCGTGACGAATGTGCTATATCGATTATGAGCAGTAGTTTTACCTGAGCAAACACTTCCATGTCCGAATTTGATTGTGAGCATGTGTGGCATCTTGTCCGTCAGAGTAGGCTACACATGATCGGAGTATGTCCGATCAGAGCATTTTGACGGAAAATTTTACCGGCAAGTTGTAAAAGTTGGTCCGTCGGATATTCCGACGGAAACAGTCCGATGGAGACCACACACAGTCGGAATATCCGACAAAACGGTCCGATAGGACACATTCCGTCGGAATCTCCGACCGTGTGTACAAGGGCTAAGTCAGGGGTGCCCAACCAGTGGCCCGGGGGCCACATGTGGCCCGCGGAGCCCTCTGATGTGGCCCGCGACCTCCTGCTCTGGGATGGAATAGAATACTGTTGTTAAAAGGTACACTGGGTTGCACATAGTCACACAGGTACTCATTGATGGCCCTCTGCTGCGTGTGCAGCCACTGCAGTTTGGCCAACGTTGAGTTCTACCTGGTGGGCATGTCACAGATTAGGCAGTTTTTGGCAGGTTAAATTCCCTTTGGAGGTCAGCCAGCTGATCACTGCCATTATATGACTGCCAGAAATGCACACAGACTTTCCTGGCCTGCCTTAGGACATCCTGTAAGCCCAGGTACCTGCCCAAGAACCACTGCACCGCCAATTTAAGGACATGAGTCAAACAGAGGACATGGGTCAGTTGTCTCTGTCGGAGGGCAGAGAGGAGGTTGGTGCCATTGTCGCAAACCACCATTCCTGGCTTAAGCTGGAATGGCGTCAACCACCTCTCAGCCTGCCCCTGCAGAGCTGACAGAATATCTTCCCCAGTGTGGCTCCTGTCCCCCAAGCACACCAGGGCAAGTACCGCATGGCATCTTTTTGCCTGCATACTTGCGTAGCCCCTTGAACGCCTACGGAGCAGCGCTGGTTCCGAGGACAAAGCACAGGAAGAGGCAATGGAAGAATAAGAAGAGGAGGGGGTGGAGGAGAGAGTTGTATCAGAATCACCAGTAGTAGCATTTTGGAGGCATGGTGGCGGAACAATCTTCAACACTACTGCATCTTGTCCTGCAGCCTTCCCAGCTGCTAGCAGAGTCACCCAATGTGCCGTGAAAGATAGGCAACGTCTCTGTCCATGCCTGCTGGACCATGAGTCAGCAGTAATATGCACCTTACCGCAGACCACCACAGTGGCCAAGACATTGCCTTCCACATGCCGGTAGAGAGCCGGAATCGCCTTCCGTGTGAAAAAGTGGCATTTGGGAACCTGCCACTGAGGAACTGCACATTCCACAAACTCATGGAAGGGGGTAAAGTCTACCAACTGAAAAGGCAGCAGTTGAAGTGCTATCAATTTAGCCAAGCTAGCATTCAACCGCCGAGCATGTGGATGGCTGGGAGTGAACTTCTTTCGGCGGTGCAGCAGCTGGGGCAAGGAAATTTGCCTGGTACAATCGGACGTCAGTGTACGATCTGATGCACTTGTCTCAAAAAAGGCCCACACCAAAGAGCTTTTGGAATAACGCGCAAAGGCAGCGCCCTGCACATGCGGAGCTCTGCGGTGTGATGCAGTCGGTGTGCTTTCCTTAAGCTGGCCCCTGGAGGGCATCCTGCCTCCTCCTCCCTCCTATCAGGCACCCACGTGGAGTCAGTGATCTCATCATCCTCTCCCTCCTCATCACCGGGGCAAAAATGGCAGTATGCTGCAGCTGGGGGAACTTGACTGCCAGATTGCTGTCTTTCTTGGCTACCCCCTCTCTCTGGGCTTACGTTACTGGCAGTGATCTCTTTTTTTAATATGGGTGATGAGCTATCCTACTTGAATTTTCAGGGTCCTAGAGGTGCGACCTATATACTGTAACCCGCAACCACATTCCAGCACATATGTGTCAAGTTGTTTCTGTTTCTTAGGGGGGTGTATTATAAGGTGACCAGATTTTCAAAATGAAATCCGGGGAAATATATATTTTTTTTCTATTGGCAAATGGTAAACTATTTTATGAGCATATTTTCCTCAAATGGTATATGCAGTGTATGTGGTATGTGTTTATGGAATGATTGTATGATATACATTATTTTTCACATTTCGTCGATGAGATTAAAAAAAAAACACTTCTTAGCACCATCCAGAGCACTGTGGACATTACAGGCCTCCTCTCAGACCACCGTCCAGAGCACTGTGTAGCCTACCAAGTCTGCCCAACCCCCCCAGTCTGCACAATTCCTCCCAGCCAGCACAATCCCCCCCCCATCAGCACAACCCCCAAGTCTGCACAATCCCCCCCAGTTAGCACAATCCCCCCCCCCCAGTCTGCACAATCCCCCTCAGTCTACACAATCCCCCCTCAGTCTGCACAATCCTCCCCCTCAAGTTTGCACAATCCGTCCCCTCAGTTTGCACAATCCTCCCCCTCAGTTTGCACAATCCTCCCCCAAGTCTGCACAATCCTTCCCCAAGTCTGCACAATCCTCTCCCCCAGTCTGCACAATCCCTCCCAGTCTGCACAATCCCCCCTGCCCAATCTGCATAATCCCCCCAATTTGCACAATTCCCCCCAAGTCTGCACAATCCCCCCCCCCCAAGTCTGCACAATCCCCCCCCCAAGTCTGCACAATCCTCCCCCCCAAGTCTGCACAATCCTCCCCCAAGTCTGTATAATCCCCCCCCCCCAGTCTGCACAGGGGGAAAAATTAAATGAGAAGGGAAAGAAGCAAAGAGGTCTGGGGAGAGAGGAGTGCTGTTCATGAAGCGGATGGCTCACTCACCAATTATGCATCCCTTCTCAAGCTGGTTTTCACAAGTAGGCTGAGCACAGTGCATGCATTGCTTGCAGGAGGCTGGAGTGTGGGCAGGGTTTGGCGGACACCAATTTGAGGCGGATTGTCTGATTGGACAGGCGGCGGAGTGAGGAAGGAGCCAGGAAGTGCTGATGAGATGGGCAACAGGCGATACAGCCCGACACTCGGAGCTAAAATGCAGAAGCTCCTGAGACTAAGCAGCTGAAAATAGTGCCATGGCTGCTGCGGCAACAATCCAGGGATAAAACCGGAGACATATTCCATCTGGGGAGAGCGTCCCCAATCCGGGGACTGTCCCTAGAAAACGGGGACGTTTGGTCAGCCTAGTCTATTACCCCTGGTGCTATTAGGTCTTTCAGGGTAGGGGCCTTTCTATATACGAATCCTGGGAGAGCAGGTAACCTGTCTTTTCTTAAAATATCCCAATGTTTCTTAATTTTTTTCCACCTGTCTGAATTGAATATTAAAATCAAGAACCACATTGAATTCACGACAAAAGGGCTCTTGTTGCTTGATTTCTGATAACAATGTATCTCTATTCATATTCAATACTTTTATTTTATCTTCTTCAATTTACTCATATCATAGCCTTTTTCTCTACCCCAAAAATCCATACCAGACCCTTATCCAAGCACGCAACCTGGCAGGCCACAGAAAAAGAGGGGGGACGAGAGAGCGCTCCCCACCTCCTGAACCATACCAGGCCACATGCCCTCAACATGGGGAGGATGCTTTGGAGTAGCCCCCCAAAGCACCTTGTCCTCACGTTGTTGGGGACAAGGGCCTCATCCCCACCACCCTTGCCCGGTGGTTGTGGAGGTATGCAGCCAGGGGCTTATCAGAATCTGGAAGCACCCTTTAACAAGGGGACCCCCAGATCCCTCCCACTATGTGAATTGGTAACAGGGTCAGGTCCGTCTTTAAGGCAGGGCAAAAGGGGCAGCTGCCCTGGGCCCTGTCGTTGTTGTGGGGCCCAAAGCAGCTGCCTCATACTTGCCAACTATCCTAGTTTACATTCCCTTGTCCCTTGAAGTTTTAGTCCTGTGCTGCTACTAATGCTGCCCAGCTCTGCCCTATTGTTGTGTACAGATGACTCACCTGCAGACCTGTGTTTACATGTAAATACTGGCATTCATATGTAAATAGCAGTGACATGCATATGTAAATAGCTGAGGCCAACAGCATTGATATGTAAATAAAGGCAGCATTCATAGGTATATCATGCCCCCCTGCAGTAAGGAGATGATGTGCTGTAACCTATAGCAACCAGTGAGCAGTATTACTGTACAGCAATCTCCAGCAGCCAATCAACAAACAGAAATGTGCTGTAACTAATCAATGAGCCTTAAGGAGTGCTGTAACCTCTAGCAACCAGTCAGTAAGCAGTAATTATATGCTGTAACCTCTGGCAACCAATCGCAATCGCTGCCTGATCTGATACAGTAAACTGATTTTAAGTCTAGCTGCAATTTATTGTATGTCTTAGAGAAGGTGGAGAGTGAAATTGCATGGGGGGAGGGGGGCCCTAAGAAAATTTTTGCCCAGGGTCCAATCAATATTAAAGACAGCCCTGAACAGGGTACATTGTTTTTGCATTGATACATGTCCCCTGGGGCAGGACCCGGGTCCCCAAACACTTTTTATGACAATAACTTGCATATAAGCCTTTAAAATTAGCACTTTTGATTTTTCATGTTCGTGTCCCATAGATTTTTGTATATAGAAAGGCCCCTACCATGAAAGGCCTAATAGCACCAAGGGTAATAGACCCCCCTAACAAACAGGTTTGGTTTTTGCAGTATTTACAGGTTGGGGTAGGTGTAGGGTCTGTCGTCATGTCAGGAATAATATTAAAAAAAGAAAACAATTCTGTTCGAGTACAGGTTAAAAATATGTGATCAAAGATTTTGTAACCTGCTCTTCTACTGGCGTGATATATGTACTAGAATGTGGGTGTGGGTTACAGTATATAGGTCGCATCTCCTAGGACCCTGCAAATTCAAGTAGGAGAGTACATCACCAATATTAAAAAAGGGATCATTACTCAAAGGGGGTTATTTACAAAAGGCAAATCCACTTTGCACTGCAAGTGCACTTGAAAGTGCAGTCACTCTAACTGTAAGGCCGCGTACACACGGGCGGACTGTTCGCCCAACTTTGTTCGTCAAACAATCCGACAAACAGTCCGCTCAAAATTTGCATGAACGGACTTGACCACACACGATGAACGAACAGTCCGCTGAAAGCGTGCGCGATGACGTGAACGGCACGTACGACGGGGCGAGAAATTCGACGTCCAATACACTGCAATGCAACCTTCGCCGTGTAAATCCTTTCTGAGCATGCGCGAAACTTAGTTTGTCAAACAAGCCTACACACGAGCGGACTGTCCGCTGAAACCAAGTTTCAGCGGACTGTCTTACGGAAATTCCGAAAAACTTTGTGTGTCAGACTGTCCACTGAAACTGTCCGCTGAAGCCCACACACGAGCGGACTGTCCTCTGAAACACTGTTCAGCGGACAAAGTTGGGCGAACAGTCCGCCCGTGTGTACTCGGCCTAAGGGGTAGATCTGAAATGAGTGGAAGCTCTGCTAATTTTATCATCCAATCATGTGCAAGCTAAAATGCTGTATTTTATTTTTTTATTTTCCTTGCATGTCCCTCTCAGGTCTATAGCGACTTTACTTTCAAATGCACTTGCAGTGCCAAGTGGATTTTCCTTTAGTAAATAACCCCCATAGTATCTAAACACTTCAATTTGGTGCATAATAAGGATCCCAGTTTGCTTAAATTTTGGGGTACTGAACAGGTGGAAAAACATTGGAGGGGTGGTCATTATATCAGACAACTCAGTAAAAGGGAATCCTTCTGGATTTGTGAGACTAAGGTTCATTGGTCAAGGGGTTTGAATATTGACTTTGACCTGAACTGCTTTATTAGTAACTTGTAATATGTAATTTTAAAGTTGTTTTTAAATTATTTTTAAACTATTTTATATGAAAATAGTTTTTATATATATTTTTATAATTTTTTGTAAATATTTGTATTTGAGCAATGCTTTAACCATATTTGCTGTTTGAGATATATATATATATATATATATATATATATATATATATATATATATATATATATATATATATATATATGCAGAGGGTACTTGCATGATGGAGTCTCCCGCGTATTTTTATTTAGCCAGATTTTGGATGATTTGGTGTTCCGAGCGTCCCGTTAGTATTAGTGCTGTTTGGCTACTTCCTGTTTCCTGTGTGAGACACAAGGTTGTGTCTCACACAGCTGGCTCTGTTAATTGAATCTAGATAGAAAGGGAGGAGCGGTTGTGCATTACGGGGGAACATGCAGTGTATTTAAACATTTGGCATACAGAGCTCACTAGATCTGGTGTGTTTTTTTTTTTTTTATTTATTTATTTAATATATTTAAATCCTATGTTGTACTGGGGTCACCTGAGGGAGGGCTAAGACTGGTCAAGCCAGCAAAGAGAGGGCGAAACGGATGGATTAGGAGCTCCATGTCAGGTTGATTCATCGATTACCCCCAGAGGGGCTCTGCTTTATCTGACCTGCTGGTAAAACAGGGGTTAGATTTTAAGGTGAGCTGCTAGGATATTGAGGTGGAGGAGAGCTCCAGCACTTATTTGTTGTGCACTATTTGGAAGGAACTGAAGACTTTTGTCAGTTTGGTCTTTCATTGTTATTTATTTATACAATTGAAATGTTTTATAATTGTATGTGATATTAGTGTGGCACCGTTCTATTCATTTGATCAGGCACTAGCAGCAATTTGGAGGTGTAGTTGTACACCCTATTTTGCACTGAAACTGTATGTTTTGTACACAAAAAAAAAATATATATATATATATATATATATAAAAAAATTCCCAGGTAAAATTGATTTAGTATTGGGCTTCATGCACACAAGACGCAGATGCAAACTCTGCTGGACACATGTTTTTAGAAACGCGCGTTTTGCCGCGATTTTTACCGCGATTTAGCGGCGATTTAGCGGCGTTTTACCGCGTTTGCGTCTAGAAGCATTTAGTTAAGCTAACCTCATAGACCCTCCCCAGCTCAAAAAACAGTATTATTAACTATTTCAGCAATTTTGTGAGACCAGAGTGAGTAGCAGCAGCTGTGAGAGCTGCAGTGTACTTGTATTTAGCGTGTCACTTGCCACAAGTTGTGGATTGTCCAACTGCCACAAGTTGTGGATTGTCCAACTGCCACAAGTTGTGGATTGTCCAACTGCCACGTCACCTGCCACAAGTTGGGGATTGTCCACTTGCCACGTCACCTGCCACAAGTTGGGGATTGTCCACTTGCCACGTCACCTGCCACGTCACCTGCCACAAGTTGTGGATTGTCCACCTGCCACGTCACTTGCCACATTACCTGCCACAAGTTGTGGATTGTCCACTTGCCACATCACCTGCCACAAGTTGTGGATTGTCCACTTGCCACATCACTTGCCACAAGTTGTGGATTGTCCACTTGCCACGTCACCTGCCACGTCACTTGCCACAAGTTGTGGATTGTCCACTTGCCACGTCACCTGCCACGTCACTTGCCACAAGTTTTGGATTGTCCACTTGCCACGTCACCTGCCACAAGTTGGGGATTGTCCACTTGCCACATCACCTGCCACGTCACTTGCCACATCCACTGCCACAAGTCGTGGATTTTCCACTTGCCACGTCACTTACCACATCACCTGCCACGTCACTTGCCACAAGATGTGGATTGTCCACTTTCCATGTCACCTGCCATGCCACCTGCCACAAGTTGTGGATTGTCCACTTGCCACGTCACCAGCCACAAGTTGTGGATTTCCACTTGCCACATGACTTGCCACATCACCTGCCATGTCACTTGCCACGTCACCTGCCACAAGTTGTGTATTGTCCACTTGCCACGTCACCTGCCACGTCACTTGCCGCATCACCTGCCACATCACTTGCCACAAGATGTGGATTGTCCACTTGTCACGTCACCTGCCACGTCACCTGCCACAAGATGTGGATTGTCCACTTTCCACGTCACCTGCCATGCCACCTGCCACAAGTTGTGGATTGTCCACTTGCCATGTCACCTGCCACAAGTTGTGGATTGTCCACTTGCCACGTCGCCTGCCACGTCGCCTGCCACGTCGCCTGCCACGTCGCCTGCCACGTCGCCTGCCACGTCGCCTGCCACGTCGCCTGCCACGTCGCCTGCCACAAGTTGTGGATTGTCCACTTGCCACGTCACTAGCCACATCACCTGCCACAAGTTGTGGATTGTCCACTTGCCACGTCACTTGCCACAAGTGGATTGTCCACTTGCCATGTCACTTGCCACATCACCTGCCACAAGTTGTGGATTGTCCACTTGCCACGTCACTTGCCACATCACCTGCCACAAGTTGTGGATTGTTCACTTGCCACGTCACCTGCCACAAGTTGTGGATTGTCCACTTGCCACGTCACATGCCAGTCACCTGCCACAAGTTGTGGATTGTCCACTTGCCACGTCACTTGCCACTTCACCTGCCACGTCACTTGCCACAAGTTGTGGATTGTCCACTTGCCACATCACTTGCCACCTGCCACGTCACTTGCCACAAGTTGTGGATTGTCCACTTGCCACGTCACTTGCCACCTGCCATGTCACTTGCCACAAGTTGTGGATTGACCACTTGCAATTGCAATTGTTTAAAATATTTTTCTAATGGTTTTTCATCATTTGCAATCATTTTTTGAGATTTTTAATGTAAAAAAAAAGTCACCTTTAAAAACGCTTATAAACGAAAACGCGGTAGTCGCGTTTTGCCGCGTTTTGGTCTGAAATGTGGAAACTTTTGCGTCTGAACCCATTTTTTTTGCTTCTGGAAAAACGAGGTTAAACGCAACTGCATAAAAACTGCAAAAAACGAGACTGTGTGCATGGATACATAGGATAACATTGAATGAGTTCAGGAGCAGTTGAAAAAAAGTCTCCAACTGCCTCTGAACACACGTTTAACTGTGTCTCGTGTGCATGAGGCCTTAATCTTATTATCCACACATTTATATTAGCAGCGCAGCACTGTTTTGGTATATATTCAACTAATGTGACGTGGACACGTTTTCTGTGTTCGCAGCAGCCAGGTAGGGGGGTATTTAGCAAATTTGCACTTTTGTCATTTTGCACAGGCTTTTACAATTTGGTGTCACCAAGTTTAAGTTTATTTATGCTGATAGAAACTCAGTTTATTAACTACACTACAACCATGTGTAATGCATGCAATTGTGATGTGGTGCTGCAGGCATTCAAGGGTTAAAGTGGTTGAAAAGACACACAAGGATTTTTATCTTCATGTATGAAGGTAAAAAAACCTTCTGTGTACAGCAGCCCTCCCCAAACCCCCCAAATACTTACCTGAGTCCCATCTTGATCCATCAATTTTCTCTCGCTTTCTTTTTCTCTCGCTTTCTTTTTCTCTCGCTTTCTTTTTCTCTCGCTTTCTTTTTCTCTCGCTTTCTTTTTCTCTCGCTTTCTTTTTATTTTTATTTTCTCTCTCTCTTTCTTTTTATTTTTTTTTTTTCTCTCTCTCTTTCTCTCAGTAGCGGGAGCCATTGGCTCCCAGTGCTGTCAATCACAGCATAGGGCCAAGTCATGGCTCCATATGTGAAAGGACATAGAGCCACAAGTCGGGAGCATGCCTGCTTGGGTGGCCGCAAAGCAAGCTGCTTTCTGTGGGAGCACACGGCAGGAAGGAGGGGCCAGGAGCACCGGTGTGAGACCCTAAAGTTTATTTTAAAGAAAAAAGACTTTAATAACCCTTTAATACAGGTGGCTAGCAGGTGACGAACTGCTTCTGAGCCTCCTGCCAAATGCCTTTGAAAAGCAATCCACAGCAGATTGCTATTTAGAGGCGCTGTAGCGATGGCAGCAAGTATAAATAAGCCCTAAAACTATCCCACTTCCCCTGTCTCACCCATACATTACTACAAGTAGGTTTTTTGCTGCCTCTCCCAGATTTATTTCACATGTCCCTGCGTATACCTCTGTTAGGAAACACATGAAAAGATTACAGCACACGCATACTAAAATGACATTTAAATTCTGCAAGGCTATTGAAAGTGGTTGTAAACCCTCCCCCATAACTTTTGCATATCTAAATCATCTATAAAAGCCCTGCTTGACCTTGTATGTAAATTAAGGTGACCAGATTTTCAAAATGAAATCCGGGGACTTATTTTTATTGGCAAACGGTAAACTATTTTATTCTCCTCAAATTTATATATGCAGTGTATGTGGTATGTGTTTTATGGAACGATTGTATGATATATAGATTATTTCTCACATTTTGTCCATGAGAGAGAAAAAAACAAAAAATATATACTTCATACCACCCTCCAGAGCACTGTGTATATTACAGGCCTCCTCTCAGAGCACTGTGTAGTCTCTCTCCTCCCCCCCCCCCCCCTTGCACAGGAAGGAAAACAAAATGAGAAGGGGAAAGAAGCAAAGAGGTCTGCTGAGAGGAGAGCTGTTCATGGAGAGGATGGCTCACTCACCAATTATGCCCCTCTCAGGCTGGTTTTCACAAGTAGGCTGAGCACAGTGCATGCAGGAGGCTGGAGTGTGGGCAGGGTTTGGCGGACACCAATTTGAGGCACATTGTCTGATTGGACAGGTGGCGGAGTGAGGGAGAAGCCAGGAAGTGCTGATGGGATGGGTAACAGGCACTACAGCCTGACTCCCGGAGTTAAAATGAGGAAGCGCCCGAGACTAAGCAGCTGAAAATAATGCCATGGCTGCTGCAGTGCCAATCCACAGACAAAACCAGGGACATATTTGGTCTGGGGGAGAGCGCCCCCAATCCGGGGACTGTCCCCCAGAAAACGGGGACGTCTGGTCAGCCTAATGTAAATGTCCTCTTACTTGCTCCGTTGGCATGTAATCAGTTATTCTTTGTAGTGACGTCAGGCACGCATGCACACTATTCACAGCACGCTTCTTCCATTAACCACTTCAGCCCCGGAAGAATTTGCCTCCTTCCTGACCAGTGCACTTTTTGCAATTCGGCACTGCATCGCTTTAACTGACATTTGCGCGGTCATGTGACGTGGCTCTCAAACAAAATTAACGTGCTTTTTTTTTTTCCCCCACAAATAGAGCTTTATGGTGGCATTTGATCACCCTTGAGGTTTTTATTTTTTGAGCTATAAACACAAAAATGGAGCGACAATTTTGGAAACCCATTATTTTGCTATAATATATTAAAACGTTTTTTTTTTTTTCCCTCAGTTTAGGCCGATACGTATTCTTCTACATATTTAAGCGTTTATTTGGTTTGCGCAAAAGTTATAGCGTTACAAAAAGTTATAGCGTTCCAGGACAGCCTCTGAGATATAGGGCTCCTCCCTCCGGGACAGGAAACACGTCAACCCAATCAAATAAAAGGTGTGGTCCTCCAGGCCCTCCTCAGTTTTGTGTTTCCTGCCGGACGGGAAGGAGCACGTTGGAACTAGTAAGGGGAGCTCCTTCTCAGGGGTTGGTCCTGGGGGGAGCACCTGGTGGACCTGACCCTTAGCACCCCTTGGTCCGTTCGGAGGGAGGAGAGGGTAGCTATCAGTCCCCGCTGCCATTTAAACGTTCGGAGAGAACGGAACCCCGATGGGCGGCAATCTCCCCCCTCTGTAGCGCTAACCGCTCGTACCTGGTCGGTCGGATGGCGGGCGAGAGACGTTCGTTTCACCGGCTGGCGTTCGGGTACCGTGAGCGGTGCGTTCGTAAGGAACGCATGGCGTTGGGGCGGAGTCTTTGCGTTCC
The DNA here is from genome assembly GCF_037356315.1 of Lithobates pipiens. Taxonomy (NCBI): domain Eukaryota; kingdom Metazoa; phylum Chordata; class Amphibia; order Anura; family Ranidae; genus Lithobates; species Lithobates pipiens. The sequence continues at coordinate 493,991,598 of NW_027507758.1, forward strand.
GGCATCCGGAAGTGGGAGAGACACACTTCCGCCGGATTTGCGTCATCTGGGGGCGCCGCAGGACCTGTTCCAGTCCTTTGGGCGCGGCGGTGTGACTACAGGGTTGCCTGGAGCGGAGTGAAGGCTCAGAGAGACTGAGTGAGACACAGGAACCATGGAGAGTGCAGTTGTGCAGGTGGACTCCGGTTCAACAGGCTCCAGTACCTCTCAGGTAAGCTTGGTGAGGGCAGACCAGGACTTACACTGGGGGGTGGAGGGGTCACTCTGACCATAGTACCTTCCCGGGGTGGAGAACCTGCTGGTGAAGGGGGGCACTTCCTAGGCAGACCCTAGAAGCACAGTGGTGTGGTCAGGGGTGGTATTGTAATGGGACCCTGTTTTTTCGTTGTTTTTTAGGTTAAACAGGACAGAGCCCAGATACCTTTGCCCAGAAGGAAATGTGCCGTGTGCGGGGCTAAGTTAGGCACCGGTTGGGAGAAGCTGCTTTGCCCGGATTGTGTCAGTAGCCTGGTGAAGGAGGACTCGGTGGCAGCTTGTCACAAGGTTTTGACGTCCGTAAAGGATGAGATAGCATCCACCTTCCAGTCATTTAAAAGCATGATGGATAGGGTGCAGGGTCCTTCTGTCTCTTTACCCAGGGCCGGGAGTATGCCCTCCTTATCCGAACCAAGTCAGGAGGAGGAGGTGGATAGGGAGAGGTTACCTAGGTCATTAGCCTCCTCTAGGACAGAATCTACTTCTGAGTCAGAGGGGGAGGAAGAATCCATTAGATCAGCCAGATACAAGCTGTCTTTGGACGATGTGGGTGACCTCCTCAAGGCTATATATGACACTTTGGAGATCAGGGAAGAACAGGTCCAGCTTTCAAAACACGACATGATGTATCAGGGGTCGAGTGTGCTGAAAGACAGGGTATTCCCTGTCCATAAATCGCTGGTTGAGGCGATTCTGCTGGAGTGGGAACAACCGGAAAAAAGGCCATTTTTTTTTTTCAGGTAGCCTTAAAAGGAGGTTCCCTTTTGAGACGGATGCGGTGCATCCCTGGAACAAGGTTCCCAAATTGGATGCTCCCTTGGCTAAAGTCTCTAAGAAGACAGATTTGGCCTTTGATGATATGGGTTCACTCAGGGATCCTATGGATAAGAGGGGAGATGTGCTGTTTAAGAGAGCCTAGGATGCCTCTTCCATTGGGCTTAAACCAGCCTTAGCAGCTACCTGTGTGGCCAGAAACTTAGAGTGTTGGCTTACACAGTTACAATCGCATATTTCTGCGGGCACTTCTAGGCAACGGCTGTTGAAGTCCTTTCCGCTACTGTTCAAGGCAGTGGGGTTTTTGGCCGATGCCTCTGCAGAATCAGTCAAATTGGCTGCTAGAACTGCAGCACTAGTGAACGCTGCCAGAAGGGCCGTTTGGCTTAAAACCTGGTCAGGTGACGCAGCTTCAAAATTGAAGCTATGTGGATTACCCTTTTCAGGGGACCATTTGTTCGGGCCCGGCCTGCAAGAGGCGTTAGAGCGCACGCAGGATAGGAAGAAAGCGTTCCCAGAAAGGAAAGAGACCTGAAGGGAAGCGCCTTTTTCGAGGCCCTAGGCAGCAGAACCTGCAGGAAAGGGAGGTTCGCGCCAAAAAGCATTGGACGGGTCACAAGGGAAGGGGCAGAGGAGGAATCTTATTCAATCCTCAACCCTCCCCTAAAACCCAGTGACTCCTGCGTCCCGGTGGGAGGAAGACTGGGGAAGTTCCTCCCACAATGGGATGCTTCAACCGAAAGTCCGTTCATTCGAGATGTAATAAGGAACGGCTACATGTTGGAGTTTGGTTAAGTTCCCCTCCCAAATTTTCAAGTAACCAGGTTACCAAGGGACCAAGAGAAGGCAAAGGTGCCTCAGGAGGAGCGAGGCTTGGGGGTTTACTCCCACGTATTCGTGGTAAAGAAACCTTCAGGAAAGTTCAGGCTAATACTGAATCTCCGCCCCCTGAACAGATTCATAAAATACAAGCGGTTCCGGATGGAGTCAATCTTCTCGGTAACCAAGTTTCTGTTTCAGGGCTGTCACATGGCCACCGTGGATCTCGGGGATGCATATTTGCATATCCCGATTCATCTGGAATCAGATTTCTCAGGTTGGCGGTGAGGTTGATCACGGGTGTGTTACACCTCCAGTTTCGAGCTCTCCCTTTCGGGCTTTCAGCCTCACCAAGGATCTTTACAAAAGTTCTGGCAGAGGCACTGGCCCCGTTAAGGCTCAAGGCTATAACAGTGATTCCATATCTGGACGATCTACTGTTCATAGCCCAGTCGGCCCAACAGCTGCAGAAGGATGTACAGGAGGCCTTGGGTTTCCTGCGCTCACTGGGGTGGCTAATAAACCAGGAAAAATCCCAGTTGTCCCCCTCACAGGAGGTCCTGTATTTAGGATACAGGATTTCTTCGGTGGAGATGAGGGTAATTCTTCCTGTGGAGAAGATCAGCAAGCTAGAACAGGCAGTAGCCCAGCTTCAATCAGGTCTGGAAGCCCAGATCAGGGAGGTTATGAGAGTCCTGGGGTTGATGACATCATGCTTTCCAGCGGTGGCCTGGGCAAGGCATCATCAGCGCCCTTTACAGAGACTCATGCTCCGTTATTGGGATGGCAGGCAGCAGAGCCTGGATCAGGTTATGCCCCTATCCTTGGCAGTCAGGAGGTCTCTGTGGTGGTGGCGGGCCCAGGTCAACCTAGAGAGGGGTCTTCCCTGGTCCCCACAAGCTACGGTGGTGGTCACGACCGATGCCAGTGCACTGGGTTGGGGTGCCCACCTAGAGGGAATCTTAGCCCAAGGTACCTGGTCGAATCTAGAGACAGGTCGTTCCTCAAACCAGAAGGAGCTTCTGGCGAGTTGGAAGGCTATAGAAACCTTCCAGTCCCAGTTACAGGGCAGGGACTTGCAAGTTTGTTCAGACAATGTGGCAGCAGTAGCCTACCTGAACAAGCAAGGGGGAACCAGAAGCCCCGCACTGCAGGTGATTGCGGACAGAATCTTCTGCTGGGCAGAGAAGAACTTTGTCCTCAATATCAGCCATTCACCTGAAGGGAACTCAGAATTTGCTGGCCGACTTTCTCAGTCGCCAGAAGATAGGTCAGGACGAGTGGTCCCTCAACAAGGAAGTGTTCGAGGAGATTGTGTCATGCTGGGGAAGGCCAGAAATAGACCTATTTGCAACAGAAGGCAACAGGAAGGTGACGCAATTTTTTTTTTCGGTTCACCCACAGGATCGGGCCAGGGGGATAGACGCCCTTGCCAATCCATGGCTGTTCGGCCTGTGTTATGCCTTTCCTCCTGTAAGGATGGTGGCGGAGGTCCTGCAAAAGTTCCGATCGGAAGCTACGGACCTCATTTTAGTGGCTCCTTTTTGGCCAAGGAGACCCTGGTTTGCCAGCATAAAGAGATTGGCTGTTCATCCTCCGCTGTTTCTACCAGTCAGGGAGGATTTACTTTCCCAGGGGCCGATCCTGTATCCTCAGATAGAGAGGCTCAAGCTTGCGGCCTGGTATCTGAGGAACAGATCTTAAGATCACAGGGTTTTTCAGGAAGAGTGGTTAAGACCTCGTTAGAATGCCATAAACCAGTTACTAGAGCAATTTACGCCAAAATAGGAAAGAGGTTTAATTCCTGGTTGCGAGAACAGGGGATTGCAAGTCCTGGGGTCCCGGCAGTCCTAGATTTTCTACAAGCAGGGATAGAGCTGGGCCTATCTATCAGCACTCTAAAGGTACAGGTGGTGGCCTTAAGTGTTTTCCTTCAGTCCTCCCTTCAGCAGAATCCCTTTGTCAGGAACTTCTTCAAGGCTTTATCTAGATCCAGGCCTGTGAGAATGAAGACCTGTCCTACTTGGGATTTGGCCTTGGTTCTTAGGGCTTTGACCCAAGATCCATTTGAACCATTAGAGGGAGCATCACTTAAGTGGATGGTACTAAAGACTGTGTTTTTGATAGCGATCACGTCAGCTAGAAGGGTCAGTGATCTGCAGGCGCTCTCGGTCAGAGAGCCATTTTTGTTAATTTTTAGAGGACAGGGTAGTACTTAAGACTGACCCTAGTTTTCTTCCTAAGGTTGTGTCCACTTTTCATAGGACACAGGATATTATTTTACCAACATTTTTCTCAACCTCAGGAGAGGAGGAGGCGAGATCTTTAAGTTTGTTAGACGTCAGGAGAAGTGTATTAATTTTTTTAGAGGCCACTAAGGTCTTCAGGAAGTCAGACTCACTTTTTGTTAACTTTTCGGGCGCCCGCAAGGGCTGCAAGGCGTCCAAATCGTCTATCGCCAGGTGGATACGAATGGCGATAGTTAAAGCCTATGAATTAGAGGGGAAGCAGGCACCCTTAGTTAAGGCACACTCTACAAGGGCGGTTTCCGCATCATGGGCAGAGAGGGCTGGAGCCTCTCCGGAGGAGATCTGCAAGGCAGCAACATGGTCCAGCTACTCAACGTTTGCAAGACATTACCGTCTGGATTTATGGTCTGATAAAGAGCAGACTTTTGGACGTAAGGTCCTCCAGGCAGTGGTCCCGCCCTGACAAGGTGAGCTCCTTGCTTATCTCAGAGGCTGTCCTGGAAGACGATATGAGAAAACCGGAGTTAGACTTACCGGTAACTCTTTTTCTAGGAGTCTTCCAGGACAGCCTGGTTTCCCACCCAAAGTTGTTTAAGTAGGACTAAGTGGTGAGGATGTGTACTAACGTGATTGTTAGTGTGTTATGTCTTTCAGAGCCTTCTGGCGGTTCTTGGAGTAAAACTGAGGAGGGCCTGGAGGACCACACCTTTTATTTGATTGGGTTGACGTGTTTCCTGTCCCGGAGGGAGGAGCCCTATATCTCAGAGGCTGTCCTGGAAGACTCCTAGAAAAAGAGTTACCGGTAAGTCTAACTCAGTTTTTTTTTTTTTCCCCTCAGTTTAGGCCGATACGTATTCTTCTACATATTTAAGCATTTATTTGGTTTGCGCAAAAGTTATAGCGTTACAAAATAGGGGATAGTTTTATGCCATTTTTTTTTTCATATTTATTATTATATATATTTTTTTATTGTGACTGCGACATTATGGTGGACACAGATATTTTTGGGACCATTGTCATTTATACAGAAATCGATGCTATACAAATGCACTGATTCCTGTGTAAATGACACTGGCAGTGAAGGGGTTAACCACTAGGGGGCAGTGCAAGGGTTAAGTGTGCCCTGGGGAGGGGCGTGGCTACATGTGACATGTCACTGATCTCTGCTCCCGATCACAGGGAGATGCTTGTTTACATTAGCAGCTCCCCGTTTTTCCTCTCCGTGAGGCGATCGCGGGTATCCCCAAGGCGATCGAGTCTGCGGGACCCTCAACCTGACTCGTGGAGCTTGCTGCGCACGCCTGCTGGCCGCCCCTTAAAGGGCCACATACAGGTACGTTAGTTTGCCTGTACAAGCCCTTCTGCTGACGTATGTCAGCGCGAAGTGGTCGGCAAGCGTTTAAGAAATGTCATTAGAACACCATGTCTGTCATATTGGCTCCATGCGGCACTGCGCCGAGACTACAGTCTCATTCATACTCTTCTCATACACCCCACGTCCATGCGAGATTGCAGCTGAATGGGCGGAAGTATATTACACAAAGGACTCGAAGACAACAGTTAAGATGGCCCTGTCTTATCACAGGAAGCGCAAACTTTGAAAGAGCTGGAATAAAGTAAGGAATATGCAATTGGGGCTGAAATATTAAACACAAATCTACGAGGTAAATGGATAAATCAATTCACCCGTAGAGACAACAGCGCATAATACTCAATAGATAAAAAGAAATTATATGTGATTTGTGCTAGTGAAAACTGTTGTTCTACGGAAAAACATGTATATCTTCCCAAATGTAGTCATACAAAATAAGTACTGTCCATGATCACTGTCCATATATCTAGATTATACTGAATAATCAAGATGGTTTCAGGAAAAAAAACTGAAACGGAATATCTATTTCAGTCCATAAACAAAACGTAAAACTGAAACAAAGTGTCCTGGTACAGGTCATAAGGAGTATGTGATACAATCCTTCCTTCCAACAGTAAAATGCAGTGTTCCCGAATTTGCTGGGGTGCAATCTCAAGCATAAGGTGACCCCCCCTTTAGTAATATTCTTACCAGATATGCCTGGTTACATGGGCTCTCAGATATTACTCCTCATCGGCTTGATCTCCTCCGCTTCGTAAGTACCAGGTCATGCACGATCAGATTTGATTGGTTGCAACGGGCTCTCAGATATTACACGGGCTCTCAGATATCACTCATCGGCTGGATCTCATCCACTTCATAAGTGCTGGGTGATTCAAGATAAATCCTAATATAGGTGTCTTTGCATGTGTATCTTCTGCTTGAAGTATGTTGGAATCCAGAGTGTGTCAGAAGTGTCAGGGGGCTTGCAAGATCAGGGCAACTACTGGGGACAAGCGACTTCCAGTGGTCTTTGCTGGGGTAGTGCTTTCACATGAGTATCCAGGTAGTTGATCCACATTTTTACTGCCCGCTGATCACCCACCTACAAGCGAACATGGTTCCCCTTGAGTGAATATACACTGCTGCTTCTTAGATCCTACGCATCGTGGTGTGCCAATTTTAACAGAGGCGATCAGGTGAGGACTCGTCCTCCTCACCTGATCGCCTCTGTTAAAATTGGCACACCACGATGCGTAGGATCTAAGAAGCAGCAGTGTATATTCACTCAAGGGGAACCATGTTCGCTTGTAGGTGGGTGATCAGCGGGCAGTAAAAATGTGGATCAACTACCTGGATACTCATGTGAAAGCACTACCCCAGCAAAGACCACTGGAAGTCGCTTGTCCCCAGTAGTTGCCCTGATCTTGCAAGCCCCCTGACACTTCTGACACTCTGGATTCCAACATACTTCAAGCAGAAGATACACATGCAAAGACACCTACCGTATATACTCGAGTATAGGCCGACCCGAATATAAGCCGAGGCCCCCAATTTACCCCCAAAAAAACTGGCAAACTTATTGACTCGTGTATAAGCCGAGGGTGAGACATGCCTGTCCATCCCTGTGTGTGTGTCCGTCCATCCCTGTGTGTCCGTCCATCCCTGTGTGTCCGTCCATCCCTGTGTGTCCGTCCATCCATCCCTGTGTGTGTGTGTGTCCATCCATCCATCCATCCCTGTGTGTGTGTGTGTCCATCCATCCATCCATCCATCCCTGTGTGTGTGTGTCCATCCATCCATCCCTGTGTGTGTGTGTGTCCATCCATCCATCCATCCCTGTGTGTGTGTGTGTGTCCATCCATCCATCCATCCCTGTGTGTGTGTGTCTCCATCCATCCATCCATCCATCCCTGTGTGTGTGTGTGTCTCCATCCATCCATCCATCCCTGTGTGTGTGTGTCTCCATCCATCCATCCCTGTGTGTGTGTGTGTCTCCATCCATCCATCCCTGTGTGTGTGTGTCTCCATCCATCCATCCCTGTGTGTGTGTGTCTCCATCCATCCATCCCTGTGTGTGTGTGTGTGTGTGTGTGTGTGTCCAGCCTACCTGTGTCCCGAGCCTCCGTCCCGTGCCTTGCCTCCTTGCCTCCGTCCCGTGCCGTGCCTTGCCTCCTTGCCTCCGTCCCGTGCCGTGCCTTGCCTCCTTGCCTCCGTCCCGTGTCGTGCCTTGCCTCCGTCCCGTCCCGTGCCGTGCCTTGCCTTGCCTCCGTCCCGTGCCTTGCCAGGATCGCCGCTCTTCGTCGGTGCCTCGGCGGCCATTCTAAAATTCAAAAGCCGCGCCTCCGCCTTCGCCTGTGATAGGCGGAACACTGAATTTCCCAGCAGCCTGTGTTCCGCCTATCACGGACATCGTCTCATCCTCGTCCGTAGTACGAGGATGAGCGGATGTCCGTGATAGGCGGAACACTGACTGCTGGGAAATTGAGTGTTCCGCCTATCACAGGCGGAGGCGGAGGCGCGGCTTTCGAATTGTAGTATGTCCGCCGTCTGTCTGCTCGATACGCTGATCGAGCAGTCAGACGGCGATGACTCGAGTATAAGCCGAGGGGGGCACTTTCAGCCTCAAAAAAGAGGCTGAAAATCTCGGCTTATACTCGAGTATATACGGTATATTAGGATTTATCTTGAATCACCCAGCACTTATGAAGTGGATGAGATCCAGCCGATGAGTGATATCTGAGAGCCCGTTGCAACCAATCAAATCTGATCGTGCATGACCTGGTACTTACGAAGCGGAGGAGATCAAGCCGATGAGGAGTAATATCTGAGAGCCCATGTAACCAGGCATATCTGGTAAGAATATTACTAAAGGGGGGGTCACCTTATGCTTGAGATTGCACCCCAGCAAATTCGGGAACACTGCATTTTACTGTTGGAAGGAAGGATTGTATCACATACTCCTTATGACCTGTACCAGGACACTTTGTTTCAGTTTTACGTTTTGTTTATGGACTGAAATAGATATTCCGTTTCAGTTTTTTTTCCTGAAACCATCTTGATTATTCAGTATAATCTAGATATATGGACAGTGATCATGGACAGTACTTATTTTGTATGACTACATTTGGGAAGATATACATGTTTTTCCGTAGAACAACAGTTTTCACTAGCACAAATCACATATAATTTCTTTTTATCTATTGAGTATTATGCGCTGTTGTCTCTACGGGTGAATTGATTTATCCATTTACCTCGTAGATTTGTGTTTAATGTTTTCTAGTGGTTTTATTGATTTAATACCTTTTAAAACAGCTGCTTAAATTCCACAGCTCCCAGGTAGAAAGCACATTTTTGATGCTGAGCGCCTTTTATTTGCATGGTTAACGGGCGGAGGTTATCCTAAGCAAAGGTGCACATTGGGGCTGAAATATGATGCAGAATGTATTAGAATACCTTTAGCTACTGGCTTGTTTAAAAAGCAGCATTGGAGTGGAGAGTTGACTTCCTCTCTATAACATCCAAACATATTCAGCAAATAAGCAAAATATATGGGGATTTGGTCGCACTATATGGCCACATAGTGCTTAAGCCCACAACTGGGTCCAAGTACCCCATTATCAGAGGGTCCTACACTATTCATAGAATGTCAGGGCCAGAAAAGAATAAAATAGAGAAGTGGCCCCATGGGATTGGCCCCATGGGATTGACACCCAGTTTGTTTTTATAAATAAATTTCACTATTAATAGAGTTATGATAATTGTTAACCACTTGCCGCCCGCCCTATAGGCAATTGACGGCTGCAAAGTGGTTGCATAATCCTGACCGGACGTCATATGACGTGATCAGGATTATGAGCCGCTGCGCGCCCCCGGGGGCGCACATCGCAGCGATCTTTGTTGCGGGGTGTCAGTCTGACACCCGGCAACTACGATCTCGGTAAAGAGTCTCCGACGGAGACTCTTTACCATGTGATCAGCCGTGTCCAATCACAGCTGATCACAGTGTAAATGGGAAGAGCCGGTGATCGGCTTTCCCTCACTCGCGTCTGTCAGACGCGAGTAGAGGAGAGCCGATCGGCTGCTCCTCTGACAGGGGGGTCTGTGCTGATCGATTATCAGCACAGCCCCCCCCCCCGAGGATGCCCACACTGGACCACCAGGGACGCCACCAGACCACCAGGGAAAAGGTAATCCTCCCTAGACCACCAGGGACGCCAGTCAGCACAATGGGTGCCAATCAGTGCCCACAATGGGCATCACTGATTGGCATGCATTATTGTTTGGCACTGGCATCCATTACTATAGTATAACACCTGTGCCGCCTATCAGCGCCCACCTGTGCCGCCCATCTGTGCCGCCCATCCATGCAAATCCGTGTCGCCCGTCCGTGTCGCCCCCATCAGTGCCCATCAGTGTAGGAGAAAACGTACTTATTTACAAAGTTTTGAAACTGAAACAAAAAAAAAAAATTCCCAAGTTCGTCTTTCAGGACAGCCACCTTTGAGAGACACTGGCTCCTCCCCTCTTAGGAAACACCGCCTTCAATTTCACAATTTAAGCCTCCTCCTCTCTCCGTCCCTCAGTTATGGTGTTTCCTTCGGTGGGGAGACACCGCTAAGGAACCTTAGCTGAATCAGTTGGCGAAACTGAAGCTATCCGAGCAGAGCTCTGGCCCCACTCGGCAGTCCGATCGTCTATCGGTCTACTTTCGGCAGTCCGGTCAGCTGGGGAGCTGAATTTTCGTACTGACCATACACTCTAAACTTCGCTTGGGGAAAGCAGGAAGTTTTTAGAGGGTCATCTGTTCGTTCGCCCAGGAGGGTGCTTCAACGGGATAGGCAGTCCAGTCGGCTGGGGAGCTGAACTCTTGTACTGACCTTTTTTACACGCAGGTTCCTGCTTCTCCTCCCTATCTGCTGGTCCATATCTCCCTCTGAACTCCCCTCCTCTTCCTCTCTTGTGGGCACCCACGTGACATCACTAGACATGTCATCATCGACGTTTCCTTCCCCACCGCTATAAGTAGAGATCTCAGAGTAGGCAGCAACACCGGGGACCAACCTCCTCCTTGGGCTGATCTGGGTACTGTCGTCAGACTGCTGAGTAGCGGTTGTTGCTACCTTCTCTTCCTGATCCAATACCAAGAGTGGCTGCGCATCGGAAAATAATTCCTGTGACTCAAGCGGAAGGTATGTGGTGGTGGTGGTAGTGTCTTTGGGGGTGCACATAGCAGAGAGTGAAGAAGAGGGTGCAGATCGAGAGGATGAGGGTGCAGAAGAGTAAGGCTGAGTGAGCCACTCAACCAAGTCTGGTGCATCCTTTAAATGAACTGAACGCACCTTCTGCAACTTCCCACTTTGGCTCAAGCCTGTTGCTCCTGCCCTACCCCTACCACCCCTGCGGAAAGGGCCTGCCTCTTCCTCTGCCTGTCATTTTTTTAAATGACCCTGTGACAAAACTCAGTCCCTATACTGAAGGACTGCTGCAGTATAGGGCAGCGGTCAGCAGTAGTGCATCTCAACCCTATGTATTGTGGACCTATACCAGTCCTTATAGAATAGCAGACTGTACCTCACTCACTGTACTATAGCACCCTACACCAGGTTATTACCAGTCCTTATAAGGACCTTTGTGGAACAAGTAGGTTGTGAATGATTAGCAGATGGCAGCAGAAGGGCAGCAGTCAAGTATAATATTCTTTCTCTATTTGGAAGAAAGAATATTATACGTGTACAAGCCTATTACCATACCACTGATACCAGTCCTGAAAAGAACCTTTGTGGACCTAATATAGTAACAGCTACTGATTAAACTGACCCTCACTGCCTCACACACTGCTTCCTGCCTGTCCCTATATAAACTGACAAAACAGAGGCTACTGGAACCATAACTGGAATAGCACTTTTGTGGACCTGATAGTAACAGCTAATGACTAAACTGACTGTCCCTACAGCAGACACACCGTCCTGTCCCTTTCTCTAAACTGACAAAAGACACTCAGGCTGTTGCAACAATCAGTAGCACAGCAAACCTATATACACCTAACACCTATACCAGTCCTGAAAAGAACTTTTGTGTACCAAATAGCTAGCGATTTGGGTCACTGCAATCCTTCCGTGCTCCACACAGCAACCTCTCCCTATAGTGACAGAAGAAAGAATGTAAAATGGCCGCCGGATCTGGTGTATTTATAAGTTAGGGGGAATGTCCAAGTGTCCATGTGCTGTAATGTCTTAATTGGCTGTCCTGTACCCCATGATGGATGTGTCATCATAGGTCAAAGTTCTTTTACACAGTAAACACGGAAGTCCGCCGGGCGAACAGCACCAATAGTCCGCCGAACCGCGAACAGCTGAAATTCACCGCGAAATGACCGCCGGGCGAACCGTTCGGCCATCACTAGCCTCAACACCTGACTTTATTTCAAAGAATAAAAATCGCCGATTTCAAATACAGGTGAGGTGGATCCGTTGATCATACTTTCACCTACAGTCTGTGATCTGCCATCACAACAGGGAAATATAGAAAGTTCAATTGGCGATCTAGATCTAGAGAACTGGCATATGAATATGACCCAAGTTGTCACAAGTCGGATTTTGATACCCCTCAAATTGACTACACTTTAAATGAGAGTATAATTGAGCCACAAACTGTAGATAGAATTAATGATCCCCTTAATTTGGTTTGTGAAAAAAAAATGTATTTGTCTTTTTGAAAGTAGTCTTGATACATTGCATTTTAAACACTTAACAACCGGCCCATAGCCGATTAACAGCTACAGGGCGGTTGTTTAACTCTGAGAGGCCGTTAATTAACGGCCTCACAGAATTCCCCTCTCGCGCGCACTCGAGAGCATCCATGACCGCTGGGTCCACAGGACCCGGCGCATCACGGATCACGGATCATGGTAAACGGCCGCTCATATGACGGAGCAATCACTTGTAAACAAACCAGCGTCATGTTCTGACGCCGGTTCCTCCCCCCCCTCTCTGTACTGATCGGTACAGCGGAGGGGGAAGAGATCGGCGTTAGCAGCGCTGTGGGCTGCATCTGCAGTGCCCACATCGCTGCTCACCGAAATTTAACCCCTCAATACCCTGCCTTTTTTTTTTTTTTTTTTTTTTTCAGGCTTCCCAGCCTAGAGGTGAGATGTGGGGTCTTATTGACCCCATATCTCACTGTAAAGAGGACCTGTCATGCCTATTCCAAGGGATGTTTACATTCCTTGTAATAGGAATAAAAGTGATCAAATTTATTTTTGGGGGAAAAAAAGGTCAAGCTAAAAGTAAAATGAACAATGAAGAAATCTTTTTTTTTTTTTTTTTTAAAGTGCCCTTGTCCCTATGTGCTTGCATACTTAAGTCCCGCCTACATATGAAAACTGTGCTCAAACCACACATGTGAGGTATCGCTGTGAACGTTGGAATGAGGGCAATAATTTTGGCCTGAGACCTCCTCTGTAACTCAAAACATGTAACCAGTAAAAAAATTTAAAGCATCACCTATGGGGATTTCTAAGTAGCGCCATTTGGCGCCATTCCATGAGCATGTGCAATTTTGAAGGGTGACATGTTGGGTATCTATTTACTTCATCTTTCACATTATGCAAAAACATTGGGCTAACGTTACTGTTTTTTTGTTTTTTGTTTCCTTAAAAAAATTGCTGTGCAAATACCGTGCGTGATAAAAAGTTGCAATGACCACCATTGTATTCTCTAGGGTCTTTGCTAAAAAAAAACATATATAATGTTTTGGGGTTCTATGTAATTTTCTAGCAACTAAATGATGATTTTTACATGTAGGAGAGAAATGTCAGAATTTGCCTGGGTGCTCCAGAAAGCCTGATGGTACTCCCTGCATGTTGGGCCTCTGTATGTGGCCACGCTGTGTAAGTCTCACACATGTGGTATCTCCATACTCGGGAGTAATAGACTGTGTTTTGGGGGTGTAATTTGTGGTATGCATATGCTGTGTGTGTGTGTGTGAGAAATAACCTGATAATATGACAATTTTGTGAAGGGGGGGAAAAAAATCTTGATTTTGCAAAGAGTTGTAGGAAAAAATGACAACTTCAAAAACCTAACCATGCCTCTTACTAAATACCTTGGAATGTCTCCTTTCCAAAAAGGGGTCATTTGGGGGGTATTTGTACTTTTCTGGCATGTTAGGGTCTCAAGAAATGAGATAGGCCGTCAGTCCTTCGGGTGTGATCAATTTTCAGTTATTGGCACCATAGCTTGTGGACTCCATAACTTTCACAAAAAACTAATTAATATGTACCAATTTGTACTTATTTTTACCAAAGATATGTAGTAGTATAAATTTTGGCCAATTTTTTTGAATAAAAATGACTAATCTGCTAAATTTTATAACCGAAACTAAGAAATTCATTTTTTACAGAATTTTCAGTCTTTTTTTTTCTTCTATAGCACAAAAAATTAAAAACCCAGCGGTGATTAAATACCACCAAAAGAAAAGCTCTATTTGTGTGAAAAAAAGGACAAAAATTTCATATGGTTACAGTGTTGCATGACTGAGTAATTGTCATTCAAAATGTGAAGGCACCGAAAGCTAAAAATTGGTCTGGTTATTAAGGGTGTTTAAGTGCCCAGTGTTTAAAATGCAATGCCCCGACCAGACCTGCTTTTCCAAAATTAAAACAATTGAAAAGAAAATAGTAGTTACAATGCTGATAGTGTTTTCTACATGTAATGCACAGCACCGCATCAAACTTTGGGAAAGCCAACCAAAGATAAAAAAATTATGCTGCAGGCAATATCGTACTTGCTGGCGCCATTTGTTTATCAGGTGGAAGTTATCAAAAGGTAAAGGAAATGTTTGATCTGAGTGGAATTATGATGTTTGGCAAATCGTCCTATAACCAAGAGAAAAACCAGTATATTTTTCCTTCCATTGATTACAGCTGGAAGCAAAATGATCAAAATGTAAAAGAGGAGTTAACGGGAACTCCATTATTCCTCATTGGTGATGGACAATGTGATAGTCCTGTTTTTTGTGCGAAATATACGACGTATACTGTTATGGATATTCCAAAAAAAAATTGTAGATTTTTAATTGGTGCAGGTCTCCCAAACAACATCCTCAGTTACCATGAAAAAATTGGGCTTTACCAAAGCACTCGACAGAATACTGGAAAACAAATATGATGTTCAATATGTAGGCACTGATAGACACACGGGAATTAGAAAACTATTGACTATGGCTAAATATGAAAATATAAATCATCAATTTGATATTTGGCATTATATTTAAAAAAAAAAAAAAAATTAATGCAGCTCTCCAAAAAAAAAGCTTTTCGTCCAATTTTACCGTGGATTGGAACCATATTGACACTTTTCTATTGGTGTAGCAGAAATTGTGATGGAAATGAGGATGTTTTCAAACTACAATGGCAATCTCTGCTACATCATGTAGTGAATGAACATACATGGCGAGTTGGAGACCTACAACATCAGTGCTTGCATGATGATCAGAGTATTCTTTTTCCAAAGATTCCATGGCTTCTAAAAAAACACACCTGCATTCGATTCATTGTCTGCAATTATAATGGGCGCACAAATCGAAAAGGATTTAAAGCATCTGACTTATTTCTGCCAAACTGGTAGCATTGAGACCTACCACAGCAATTATGATTCGATGGAGGCTAGAACACGATTGGCTGCATTGCAGCACAACAACCATGTAGGAAGAAAAATGGCAACAGTAAAAAAAATTGACAGCGGGGAAGTCTTTCAAATTGAGCGTAAAAATTTGGAATTCCCCGAGGACATAAAAAATGGATAGTTAGACGCGTTTATGAAAAAATGTCCAACGAACATGCAAAAAAAATTTTGGTGAACATGCTGGCAATCATAGAAGGTACTTTAAAAAGTACATGGAAACCCAAAAATGTCCTATTTCCGAAAAATATTGCGACTGAAGAAAGGCCTGAAACCACTGCTGCTATTGCAAAGCACAGAACACGGTTTCCCGTTGTATAAAATTTAAAATGTATTATTTTTGATTCTAATTTTTACAATGTTAAATGTTTTGAATTATTGATTAATTGATGTCTAAAAAAAAAAATAAAAAAAATATTTGGGTTGTGGTATGCACATTGAACTGTTAGTGATTTTTATTTTTTTAATTTATAATATAAATATTTAATACAATTGATTCTTAAACTGTTATTAAAACCAGTAATATGCATCTAGTTTCTCAAATTGGACATTAAATCGACATCAATAATATTAGCATAAAATAAATCGCACACCACTTGTATTTTAATTTTTTTTTATTAGAAAATGTAATCAAAAATTACTTTACTTTATACATTATTTTGTTTTAATAGAAAGCCATTTCGGAAGCATCATAATCATTGGCATAAAGAAATCCGACATCTGATCAATTGGAATCTGGAAAAACAAGTCATACTGCATTGACTGCACAGGAAGGTATAACCCTTTGGTTTCCCTTTCCTAAAATACCATAAATCCATGCAATGTAAGTTCAATACGCAGTTTTACGTAATCCCCCTGGAATAAATAAAAAATTGAAAATAAAGTCTAAAGATTTTCTTAAAATAAGTCACAAATTTACAATTTCAATAAATTATCAGCTTATTGATTTACTACAGATATTTCAGATTTATAAACTGTAGAAAAATTATTCAAATAACGTAATCACCTGTTGTTGGCATCTACAAGAGGGAGATTGTCCATATGAATCACCGTATATGAAATTCTCACGTGTTGATGGTGCACTATTTGAGAAATAAATGTATCTGCCTGCGTAATGCATTGATGTCCCTCTGGTATACAGGCATCAACCGTGTCGATTTCCCGGCAGCAGACAGACTCCACTTGGGTGGGCTTTTAAATGCACCTTTCACAGGAACACCACGTGATATTGCCAATTCTATCTGTTTCACTTGGTTCGGTTTCTGATATAGAAGATCCTTCCCATGTTTTCTTTATCAGCATTCTGCGCTAAAAGTACACAACGAAAATAAATGTATATTATAATTAGATTTTTTTTTTTCCATTAATTTCATTTAAAAAAAACTATGATGTTTTATGCATCATTAATGTACTCTGAAGAGGCTTCTCGGATGTATACAAAAATAATTCCCTTATCCTCAACAAGGAGGCAGGACTGATTGGCTGCACTGGCAGGAACCAGTGGCGGCTGGTGCTCCAAATTTCTTCACACAATTCTATGCAAACAGAAGTTTTTTTTTTTTTATAAATTGTCATGTTATCAGGTTATTTCTCACACACAGCGTATGCATACAACAAATTACACCCCAAAATACATTCATCCCGAGTATGGCGATACCACATGTGTGAGACTTTTACACAACCTGGCCACATACAGAGCACCAACATTGAAGTAGCACCTTCAGATGTTCTACAACCAAAAGTGACACATCTCATTTCACAACCACCTATTGCACTTTTGAAGGCCCTAGAGTACCAGGAAAATGGAATAGCCCACAAAATGACCCCATTTTGGAAAGCAAACACCTCAACGTATAATCTGAGTCATAATGTGTATTTTGAAGGGTTACCGTATATACTCGAGTATAGGCCGACCCGAATATAAGCCGAGGCCCCCAATTTACCCCCAAAAAACTGGAAAACTTATTGACTCGTGTATAAGCCGAGGGTGAGACATGGCTGTCCATCCCTGTGTGTCCGTCCATCCCTGTGTGTGTGTCCGTCCATCCATCCCTGTGTGTGTGTCCATCCATCCATCCATCCCTGTGTGTGTGTCCGTCCATCCATCCCTGTGTGTGTATTCATCCATCCATCCATCCCTGTGTGTGTGTGTGTGTGTGTATCCATCCATCCATCCATCCCTGTGTGTGTGTGTGTGTGTGTATCCATCCATCCATCCATCCCTGTGTGTGTGTGTGTGTGTGTGTATCCATCCATCCCTGTGTGTGTGTGTGTGTGTGTGTGTGTGTGTGTGTGTGTGTGTGTGTCCGTGCAGCCTTGTGTGTGTGTCCAGCCTACCTGTGTCCCAAGCCTCCGTCCCGAGCCGCCGTCGTCCCGAGCCTCCTCCGTCCCGTGCCGTGCCTCCTCCGTCCCGTGCCGTGCCTCCTCCGTCCCGTGCCGTGCCTCCTCCGTCCCGTGCCGTGCCTCCTCCGTCCCGTGCCTCCTCCGTCCCGTGCCGTGCCGATGGATCGCCGCTCTTCTCGGCGGCCATTCTACAATTCAAAATTCCGCCTCCGCCTGTGATAGGCGGAACACTCAATTTCCCAGCAGCCTGTGTTCCGCCTATCACGGACATCCTCTCATACTCGTCCGTAGTATGAGAATGAGCGGATGTCCGTGATAGGCGGAACACTGACTGCTGGGAAATTCAGTGTTCCGCCTATCACAGGCGGAGGCGGAGAAGGAGGCGCGGCTTTTGAATTTTAATGTCCGCCGTCTGTCTGCTCGATACGCTGATCGAGCAGTCAGACAGCGGTGACTCGAGTATAAGCCGAGGGGGCACTTTCAGCCTCAAAAAAGAGGCTGAAAATCTCGGCTTATACTCGAGTATATACGGTAATTTTTTTTTTTTTTTTTTATTTATTTTTTTTACACAAAGTTCTAGATTTCTAAGATATTTCTAACACATAGCATGTATATAGCAAAAATTGCACCCCAAAACACATTCTGCTTCTCCTCCCGACTATGGCGATACCACACGTAAGGCTTTTACACAGCCTGGTCCCATAGAGAGGCCGAACGTTGAAGTAGTACCTTCAGGCGTTCTAGGAGCATAAATTACACATCTCATTTCATTCCTACATATCACACTTTTGAAGGTCCTGGAGCACCAAGCTTTTGGAAAGCAAACACCCGAAAGTAAATTCTATGAGGCATGGGCTGCAAATAGGTACTCGTGTACTCTCATGAGCTGGTGACAGGTACTCGGGTACTCTGATGGACTGTGAGTGACAGGTACTATGATGGGTGGTGACAGGTCCTCTTTATTGGGGGGGGGGGCGCAATCAGTGTGATTGTTGTACACTGTATGTGGTAACTAGATGTTTCCGCAATCTCCTCCTCACACACGATCGGTGTGTGAGGAGGAGAACCCAGTAACATCTAATTTCCGCGGTTTGTTTACATTTAGTGATCGGCTGTGAAACTATCACAGCCGATCACGTGGGTAAACAGCCAGCCAATGGCTGTTTACCAGTGTCGGTGACAAGCAGTTTTCTAGGGAACACGCAGCCACCGACATGCACGCACAGCGAGCTCGCGATTGCACCATGCACAGTGTGGGTCTAACCATCTGGGATCGGCCATGATGCAGTCACGTGGTAAACAGCCATACCCAATGGCTGTTCACCCCCCTCATTGGTGAGGGGTGTTTCTGTGACATGCTGCCACCGAAGGAACAGGGATGCGCATGCACGATCGCGCGCCTTCCCTGTTTAAATGGGAGGCCATCCTATGACGCCCCCTCTGCCACAATAGTTGCACCGCCTGGCCATCATTTGACAGCCGGCGGCCGGAAAGCAGTTCATTATACTTCCTTTTTCATCCTGAGTCAAGGGCATGGTATTTTGAACGATTGACGGTTCGGTCACAGCATGATTGTCCTAAACACGTATTAAAAAATACATTTTAATTGACGAGTTATTTTTTCTATAATAATTGGAGACAAAAAATGAATTTAATCTTATTTATTATAAAAATTTTACTTACCATGGCAGTTGATTAAAAGAAAAGGATCATAACAAATTGCTTTAGAATATTGTATAAAGATGGAAAATCTGTAAAATAATAGAAAAATGTATTATCTTTGCAAAATTTAGATGATTGGCAATTTACAGCGATCTGTGACTGGCTGTGTCCAAGGGAAACAGGAGGACATCCAGGGACGCCCTCCCGGCAGTTATCGTCCGCGCTGTAACCATCTTTTGGCTATAGCGCGGGCGCAAAGTGGTAAAAAAAAAAAAGTACCATTTGAAAAATAAATAATTTGACTGTGTCTATCACAAAATATAAATACTTAAGATGATTTAAAGAATTAAAAAAATATATTTTCATAGATAAAAGGAAAAAAAACATTGTCTAACAACGTACAAAAAAATGCAAATAAGCTAGATTTATAAATATATAGAGATTATATAGATATAGAGAGAGAGATATACAGTGCCTTGCGAAAGTATTCGGCCCCCTTGAACTTTTCAACCTTTTGCCACATTTCAGGCTTCAAACATAAAGATATAACATTTTTATTTTTTGTGAAGAATCACCAACAAGTGGGACACAATTGTGAAGTGGAACGAAATCTATTGGATAATTTAAACTTTTTTAGCAAATAAAAAACTGAAAAGTGGTGCATGCAAAATTATTCAGCCCCTTTACTTTCAGTGCAGCAAACTCACTCCAGAAGTTCAGCGAGGATCTCTGAATGATCCAATGTTGTCCTAAATGACTGATGGTGATAAATAGAATCCACCTGTGTGTAATCAAGTCTCTGTATAAATGCACCTGCTCTGTGATAGTCTCAGGGTTCTGTTGAAAGCGCAGAGAGCATCATGAAGACCAAGGGACACACCAGGCAGGTCCGTAATACTGTTGTGGAGAAGTTTAACCCCTTCCCGCCGAGCGTATGCAGATCTGCGTACTCGGCTTCCGGGGGGTATACCGGGATGATGCCCGCACCTGCAGGCATCATCCTGGTACAATTTTCTTCAGCAGGCGATTGGCTTTCCAGCCATAACAACCGATGCAGCTAAAAGCCGCTCGGCTGTTATGCCGGAGGAGCGGGAGGGGACGTCCCCCCCACCCTCCCGCCGCTGTTACCGGTGCTCCCGTTCGATCCGGAGCACCGATTCCATGTGTGATGCCTCCGGCTGCTGGGGAGGAACTGGAATGAAGCCGTAATCGGCTTCGTTCCAGTCTCCTCATAGTAAACACGGAAGCGACGTCATGACGTCACTTGACGTTTACTCGGCTGCCAATGGCGCCGGTTTTAAAAATATATACGGTATTCAGAATTGCCGTTTTCGGCGATCTGAATACATTGAAGTGTAAAGGAGGGGTGGGGGGTCTTTTAGACCCCCGATCCCTCCATAAAGAGTACCTGTCACCACCTATTACTGTCACAAGGGATGTTTACATTCCTTGTGACTGCAATAAAAGTGATCAAATTTTTTTTATTTTTTTTTAAAACAATTTAGTAATTTTAAAATGAATAAAAAAAAAAAAAAAAAATTAAAGCGCCCACCGTCCCCGCGAGCTCGCGAAGCAAAGAAAACGCATACGGAAGTCGCGCCCGCATATGTAAACAGTGTTCAAATCACACATGCGAGGTATCGC
This sequence comes from Lithobates pipiens, assembly GCF_037356315.1. NCBI lineage: Eukaryota > Metazoa > Chordata > Amphibia > Anura > Ranidae > Lithobates > Lithobates pipiens. The sequence continues at coordinate 494,012,378 of NW_027507758.1, forward strand.
CGCTATCATCAGAGCGAGAGCAATAATTCTAGCACTAGACCTCCTCTGTAACGCTAACCTGGTAACAGTAAAAGAAATTTAAAGCGTCGCCTATTGAGATTTTTAGGTACCGTACTTTGTCGTCAATCCACAAGTGTGTGCGATTATAAAGTGTGACATGTTTGGTATCTATTTACTCGGCGTAACATTATCTTTCACATTATGCAAAAAATTGGGCTAATTTTTACAGTTTTTTTTTTTTTTTTTTTTTATTCATGAAAGTGTCCCTTTTCCCAAAAAGTTGCGTTTAAAACACCGCTGCGCAAATACCGTGTGACATAAAATATTGCAAAAATCGCCGTTTTATTCTCTAGAGTCTCTGCTAAAAAAATATATATATATATATATATAATGTTTGGGGGTTCCAAGTAATTTTCTAGCAAAAAATATGGATTTTAACTATTAAACACCAAATATAGGCTTAGTCATGAAAGGGTTAAAGCCGGATTTGGATACAAAAAGATTTCCCAAGCTTTAAACATCCCAAGGAGCACTGTGCAAGCGATCATTTTGAAATGGAAGGAGTATCAGACCACTGCAAATCTACCAAGACCTGGCCGTCCCTCTAAACTTTCAGCTCAGACAAGGAGAAGACTGATCAGAGATGCAGCCAAGAGGCCCATGATCACTCTGGATGAACTGCAGAGAACTACAGCTGAGGTGGGAGAGTCTGTCCATAGGACAACAATCAGTCGTACACTGCACAAATCTGGCCTTTATGGAAGAGTGGCAAGAAGAAAGCCATTTCTCAAAGATATCCATAAAAAGTCTCGTCTAAAGTTTGCCACAAGCCACCTGGGAGACACACCAAACATGTGGAAGAAAGTGCTCTGGTCAGATGAAACCAAAATCAAACTTTTTGCCCACAATGCAAAACGATATGTTTGGCGTAAAAGCAACACAGCTCATCACCCTCAACACACCATCCCCACTGTCAAACATGGTGGTGGCAGCATCATGGTTTGGGCCTGCTTTTCTTCAGCAGGGACAGGGAAGATGGTTAAAATTGAGGGGAAGATGGATGCAGCCAAATACAGGACCATTCTGGATGAAAACCTGTTGGAGTCTGCAAAAGACCTGAAACTGGGACGGAGATTTATCTTCCAACAAGACAATGATCCCAAACATACAGCAAAATCTACAAAGGAATGGTTCACAAATAAACGTATCCAGGTGTTAGAATGGCCAAGTCAAAGTCCAGAACTGAATCCAATCGAGACTCTGTGGAAAGAGCTGAAAACTGTTGTTCACAAACGCTCTCCATCCAACCTCACTGATTTGCAAGGAAGAATGGGCAAGAATTTCAGTCTCTCGATGTGCAAAACTGATAGAGACATACCCCAAGCGACTTGCAGCTGTAATCGCAGCAAAAGGTAGCTCTACAAAGTATTAACGCAAGGGTGCTGAATAATTTTGCACGCCCCACTTTTCATTATTTTATTAGTTAAAAAAGTTTCAAAAATCCAATAGATTTCGTTCCACTTCACAATTGTGTCCCACTTGTTGGTGATTCTTCACAAAAAATAAACATTTTATATCTTTATGTTTGAAGCCTGAAATGTGGCAAAAGGTTGAAAAGTTCAAGGGGGCCGAATACTTTCGCAAGGCAGTGTGTGTGTGTGTGTGTGTGTGTGTGTGTGTGTGTGTATGTATGTATGTATGTATGTATGTGTGTATATATATATATATAATCTCTCCCTCCATTTTAATTTTAAACATAATTACAATCTTTTTCCCCAGAGCATTCGTTTTTATATAGAAAATTTTTAAGCTGCAAGATAAAAGATATTTTTATACTTACCTTTCCTCTAAATCCAGCGCCGCTCTCTCATCTATGATTGTCTCATCTGTCCTCTTTGTTTCATTGTTTATCTCTGTTGCCATCAAAATGGGGCGGGACTTCCTACGACGACACCCGTTGTGATGGCAACCGGAGCTGTTGACGGCGCTCGAAATTGCACTTACTGCGCATGCTCGAGATCTACAATCGAACGGGCGGTGCATGCTGGTCTATTAGCAGCACTGTCCCGGAAGAAGATGCCTGTGAGCTTCACATGCCCACAGGCAAGATGACAAACGTCAGGAGATGGTTTTATAAAATCGTTTTTGGGGAGAAAACAGCATGCTTCTTTATTGAAAAAAAAAACACAAAGTGACTCTTATCTTTAATACTAATGATAGTCAGTATGCCAAAAAACAAACGATAAAGCGGGGGTTCCACTGTCTTTAAGTACATGTCTCTCAATGGCTGTTTTGCTGGTTCTTTCGGTTTTGTGGTTCAGGTGATAAGCTGCCTGCTCTTGCTAGGAAGATTTACCTCAGCTGAGCACTGGATCGGTGACAAATCCTTTGGCGGGAAACATCTAGCTAATGAGTGAACCAAAAGTTAGGACACCTCTAGTGGTGGACTTTTTTGGCACATACACGGAGTATCAAGTATGTAGAGTACAAAAGATTTTTTTTTATTGAAGTAATATTATAAGAGACATATATAAAATAAGGAATGCACAAATAATCTGTATACACACTAATTGATTAGAATACCCTACGCATTTCAGAGAGACCGAATCTCCTTCTTCATCGGTATGTATACGTATAGAAAAAGATAGAATATATATTCTAAAAAATTAATTAAATGTACATGCATTATATTTATATACCAGTATTTTAGTATACACTTACATATTCAAAATAATGTGTTAAATAGGCATCCCAAGAAACTTGTAGTTAAAAACACAGCAGGAGGACACGGTAGCTATTGCCGATGGCTATTCTCCCTCCAGGAACTCCTAGTGTGGTCGCCCCAGCAGAGATGGCCGAAAAAGCCTAAACCTCAAAGCTCAAACCCCTAGTGCAGGTGGTACAGTGGAGCAACCCCCCCCCCCCCCCTTCTCTCCTCCCGTGCGATTTTTTTTATATATATATATATATATATATATATATATATATATATATATATATATATATATATATATATATATATTATAAAAAAAAGTACTTTTCTTCATAAAAAAAAATAAGAGATGAATAAAAAAATTTTAATGTGAAAAATAAAAATATAAATGCATAAAAAAATAATTTGTTAGCAAGAAGTGTAGAGTTAATTAAATGATGTCATACCTGAAAAATAGCAGATATTGCAATGGTAATGCTGGCAAGTAAAGGCAGCTCCTATAAAATTATATTTATATCATTGTTATTAAAATGTATTCATATTTTATCTAGTGTGTGTGTGTGTGTGTGTGTGTGTGTGTGTGTGTGTGTGTATATATATATAATATGCCATTATGGTAGTAACCTGGCGGCTTCATATACTCTCCAAATTATATAGCGGATATGTCCGATGTCAGGATTAGTTACATCCGTATGACAACCATAAGTGTTTTAATAAGGACCAAATTAATGTTTTTGTATAAAATTAATTGAAAAGACCATACGTTTTTTTTTTTTAAATTAATTTACTAGTAATTAATATTCAAATATAGTTACCATAATAATGGAAAAGGCAGTAAGTTTTTTTTTTTTTTTTTTTTTTTTTTTTTTTTATAATTAATTTAATAGTCATTGGTAGTAATTAATATTTATCAGTATACCCTAGTTTATTAATATTGGCAGTTGGAAAAAAAAATATTTTATGTCTTGGTTGCTTTAAGAAACCCTTTACATTGTATATATCCACCCGTCCGTCACGGCATCCAACATCCAAATGTGAAGGACGCCGAACGGACGGTGGATGTGTCTTTTTGTAGTGATCCCCATCCAGTCAGCTGGCGCAACAAATTGCAGCAGCTGATGGATGGATGGGGAGGAGAGACTGAGTGCGCATGTGCACCGCCCTGTCCACGGTGTGTGCGCACACACATGTCGGAATGAGGCCATGCCCCCTCTCCACCCACCGACACCGGTGGGAGTGCCCAGGGAGAAGTCGCAGATGACGAATGTGACTGGTGTGCCGGGTGCTTCCCCGGGCCGCCCACCTGCATAAAAAGAACAGGGGAGTGATCAAAACAATAAAAACCACCAAGCGGAATGGCAGCTTGATTCCTCAGCTCCTGCACCGAACGGAATAAACGGACTGTTACAGCACCGATCGAGACACCGAAATGATCTCAGCGGATCTCCACACCCGGGGGAACCCGACCGGAGGGTCTAGGAAACGCAAAGACCTTAAACTGCCTAAGAAACTTACCGAATTCTTTGCGATCCCTCATGGAGGAAAGATCCAAGATGGCGCCCGCGGCGCCTCACAGCGCTCGGCGGCCTCTTACACAGATCTCCCGGACGCAGCAGATGATCCCACAATACCTCCATACCCGAATCTGTCCTCCCCACAGACCTGAATTCATATGCCCGACAGCTCATCTCCACAATTCTGCCAGACCTACCACAGATCGAAACTATAGTCGATCGCATTCACCGCTTACCAAAACCTCCACACTTGCCACCTGAGGTACCTCGCGACACCTTGATGAGAATCCATTTTTTTTCATACTAAAGACATGCTACTTGCTCAATCCAGACGCATGGGTCAACTCCCACCCCCCTATGCGAAGCTCCAACTTTTTGCTGATATCTCACAATATACTCGTCAACAGAGACGTCAACTCCAAAGCATCACAAAACCGCTCAACAATCACAGGATCCCTTATCAATGGGGTTTCCCTACCAAGCTGGTGGTCACCAAAAACGGTACCCGCCACAACATCCACACAGTGGAAGAGGGCATTAAACTGCTCCGCACCTGGGGCATACTCCCAGAGATCGCACCTACTGGCTCGCAGCCATCTGCAACGTTCCCTCCGACTTACAACCATCATCAACGCTCTAACTTGATCCAATGATTGCAAGATTAGTGCTGCACCACCTCTACTAGTTATTTGCAACCCGCTCGGTGCCTGCTCGATGCACTTAGTTCACGGACTTCTCCCCCGGTTTCGATCGGCAGTCCTTGATACACTGCTGATTCCTCCCTACCCCCCCTCAGATTTCACAACCGGCTGTTTCTCAATCTGCTCATTCTTTGCCTTTAACCATTTCTTTTTTTGCTTTTCTTTTTTGTCTTCCACCCCCTGCTACTTGTTCTTTTGATCTAGCAGGATCATCTATTTCGGAACACTACGAAGGATCATATCCTCATCCCCTTTACGCTAACCGTAAGATCCAGGACCGTTTCTACCAGGAACTGTAAGTACTGCTCTACTTGCATTTACCACCACTCTCCCTCCACACTATGCCCAAATTTTTGTCCCTCAATGCGAAGGGCCTAAACCATCCGGCCAAGAGGAAATCCCTCTGGCGTACGGCTCGGGAATCTCACTGCGATGTGCTTTGTGTTCAAGAAACGCATTTTAAAAATTCCGCAGAACCTACTTGCTCCCACAGATTATTTCCCCACATCTTCAAGGCCTCTGGTCCAGAAAAAAGAAAAGGGGTGTTGATTGCCATCAACAACACCTGCTCATTCACCCTTCATGACACCTTACAGGATCCGGAAGGCAGATACCTGGCAATAGCTTGTGACCTAAACAACACCAGATACACTATTGTTACTCTGTATGCTCCAAACAAAAGACAAATCCGCTTCCTCTCTAAACTAATGAAGAAAATCAACAGATTTAAACAAGGTCAATTTCATCATTTGTGGAGATTTCAATCTGGTACCTGACTGCTCCATAGACTCCTCCTCCCAACTCAAGAGGCTGACCTCCCCTATGGGTTCTTTCATTCGCTCCCATGATCTTTTTGACGTCTGGAGATGCCACCACTCCACTGAAAGAGACTATTCATACTTCTCCCCCCAACACAACTCCTACACCCGGATTGACTATTTCCTAGTGGATAAATGGACCTTACCTAAAATCTCCTTCTCCACAATAGACACCATTACATGGTCGGACCACACAACAGTTACTATTTCCCTAGAAGAGTCATGAGCACGCTCCTGTACCAGACTCTGGAGAGCCGACGCAGCGATCGTCAATTCTCCAACCCACTCCTCCTACATCAGAGACTGTCTAGTCGAATTCTTCAGTAATAATGTTGGTCCTGTTAAAGACAATACTGTCCTCTGGAATGCCCACAAGGCATTCATTCGCGGTATACTCATACAAATTGGTGCTAGAGAGAGGAGGAAGACATCACAGCGTCTAAACCTACTCACATCAGAAATTAACACGCTTGAACACCTAAACCAATCCGCTCCCTCCCTAACAACTAAAGCTAAATTAGACTCCCTCAGATTGGAGCTTAGATCTCACCTTTTACAGTCGTATGAGAAAGCCCACAATTATTTTAAAGCAACCCACTATTTTACGGGTAATAAAGCGGGCAAACTTATGGCAAATAGAATCAAGGGCCACTATGCTAAGTCCAAAATTACACATCTATTTCACCCCACTACCAAACAAAAACTACTTGACCCCAAAACATTGCAGATGCATTCAGTCACTATTACAATACCCTATATAACTTAAAAGACGATGCTTCTGTTACCCAACCCTCTTTGTCAGACATCCAATCCTTTCTCCAGGAAATCAATCTACCAAAATTGTCACCAGATCAACTGGCTTCCTTAAATACCCCTTTCACAACCTTGGAAGTCGAATCCGTGATCAAAGCCCTCTCATTCAACAAATCACCTGGCCCAGATGGCCTTACTAGCAATTATTATAAACAATTCATCTCCCTTCCTAACTTTAGTATGTAACGACGCTGCCTCTTCCTCCTCTCTCCCACCAGAAATGTTACAAGCTTTAATTGTCACTATACCAAAGCCAGGCAAGGAACCAACCCAAGCACAAAACTTCAGACCAATCTCCCTTCTGAACTTAGACACGAAAATTTACGCCAAGTTGATTGCCAACTGATTGTTATAAGTTATGCCCCTATTGATCCACCAGGATCAGTCTGGATTCACCAAGGATAGGCAGGCGTCTGACGCCACAAGAAGAATTATCAATATAATTCACAAAGCTGAGGCTAACCGAATGCCTTCTCTGCTCCTTTCCTTGGATGCAGAGAAGGCGTTCGATAGGGTCCACTGGCTGTATCTCCGAGCCACTCTATCTAAATTTGGATTCCAAGGTCCGATCCTCTCAGCCATTATGGCCCTGTACTCCGCCCCCTCTGCACGGGTATATACCTCTGAAATGCTATCCACACCCTTTTCCATTTCTAATGGCACACGCCAAGGTTGTCCACTATCCCCATTCATTTTCAATTTGGCTATGGAACCCTTGGCGGAACATGTACGTCAAGCTCACACCATTTCCGGTTTTAAAATTGGGGAAATCGAGCATAAGATAAACTTGTTTGCAGATGACGTAATATTAATGGTCACAAACCCCCAGTCCTCCCTGGCTTCGATACAAATCCTTTTGCACAGATTTAGTAATGTATCTTACTATAAGGTCAATGAACACAAATCCTACATACTAGACCTGGGTATGGATGCTATCACGAGCAATATCTTACGCAACGCGTATCCTTATCCTTGGGCTGATAACGGTATCCCATACTTAGGGATTACACTAACCAAATCCACTAGATCTCTCTTCTCATTTAATTATACAGAAGCGAAACAAATGCTCCTTTCTGAATCCAACAAACGTACTAAATACGAATTCTCCTGGGCCGGCCGCCTGGCAGCATTTAAAATGATGGTCCTGCCAAAACTCCTCTACATCTTTAGGGTACTCCCCATCCCACTCTCAGCCTCATACCTTACATCACTGCAGTCTGTCTTGAACCATTTTGTATGGCAAGGGAAGAAATCTAGATGCAACCTAGCTAAACTTATTAAACACAGATCTAACGGTGGGATGGGATTCACTGACATAAAAGATTACTACTTAGCCACAATTTTATCTCAGATGAAAGATTGGTTGCTACCTTCCCCCACTTCGCTTTGGGGATCCATTGAGAATGCAGACACACCAGGCCCGAACCTCCGAGATTGGCTATTTAGCACAACCTCCACTACTACCTTCTTACGACACTATTCCCCTCCTATTCAAGCTTCCATCAAAGCGTGGAAGATACTGCATCGCACCACATGGTCCCAACTCCCGACCAAACAAATTCACATCCCTCTCAATACTCTGAAACACCTTACACCAGACTTAACTATTCCAATAGAGATTACGTCTAAACTGTCCTCTACCCTGGAGCTTCGCTCCGTGCTACATAACAAATCCTTCCATCACATTAGCTTAGATCTCGGAGCCCCCACTAAGGATTTCCTAACGTATCATAGGCTACGAACATGCCTTTTAACACACCCCTCACTAGAAGGAGCCATTCCTGTGAAAATATGGGAATCTTTTTTTTCTTCTAATTCCTCTTTAAGGGAGTCGCCCTCATTTACTCCACACTGCAGGAAAAACCCACGTTTCACAAATTCAAACCCCTCCTAGACTGGGAGTCTGACTTACAACTCCAATTCTCAGACCAACAATGGATTGCTGCAATAAACTCCATATACAAAGCCACTTCATGCACCTCACTCTGTGAACTCTCCCAAAAAACACTTATGAGATGGTATCTGACCCCCCATAGAATTGCCAAATTTCATCAACCCACCTCTCCAAATTGTTGAAGAAACTGCAATGAATCTGGCACCCTACTACACATTCTTTGGTCCTGTCCCCTAATTCACATGCTCTGGGAAGACATTCAAGCCTTGCTTCAAGAACTTTTACATTTTTCTATTGTTTTATCCCCCCAACTAGCCATTCTTAACCTAACGATCGAAGACCTGATTCCAGCCCATAGACATGTGCTCACTCACGTCCTCTTAGCCACAAAACTCCTCCTGACAAGGAACTGGAAAACAAATACCATCCCACTTAGAGCCGAAGTTATCAATCTAGTCCAAACACACTTTATATATGAAACCACTCTCGCCCGTACTACGACCAAACACTCCTCCGTTAGACACCTTTTGGTACCCATGGTCCTCCTGGTACAATGCCAATTGTAAATCTTGATGATTCAACTGTTAATTTTCTGGTGATCTTGCTGCTCCCCCCCCCCCTCCTCCCCTCCTTCCCCCCTTTTTGCTCTTCTTTCTACCCTCACCTACTTACCCCCTTGTCCTTCTTTATTTACCGTTATCCGCCAACGACACTCCTTCAAATTGTTGCTTCCTTTGAAGCTGTTTGTCACAATCTGTATTATTGATTGTTATTTTAACCACACTGTCAATCCCTGTACGTACTGTTTTGGTTAATTGCGACTCATGTCATTCTTTCACACATAGTTTGGGTTATGTACTTGCTATCTTTACATCTACTTTTCTGTCACTGTATAATTTGTACACTGTGAAAATTCAATAAAAATAATTTTGAAAAAAAAAAAAACAATAAAAACAACGGCTGGAATGGGATATTATACAAGGGATAGTACACAAAGAAAAAATTATAAATAGGACTACCAAACAGGGAAAAAAGCTACCTGCCATTAGTACAATTAGAAAGCCCATATACAGTGCCTTGTGAAAGTATTCGGCCCCCTTGAACTTTTCAACCTTTTGCCACATTTCAGGCTTCAAACGTAAAGATATAAAATTTTAATTTTTTGTGAAGAATCACCAACAAATTGGACACAATTGTGAAGTGGAATGAAATCTATTGGATAATTTTAAACTTTTTTAGCAAATAAAAAAACTGAAAAGTGGTGCGTGCAAAATTATTCGGCCCCTTTACTTTCAGTGCAGCAAACTCACTCCAGAAGTTCAGCGAGGATCTCTGAATGATCCAATTTTGTCCTAAATGACTGATGGTGATAAATAGAATCCACCTGTGTGTAATCAAGTATCTGTATAAATGCACCTGCTCTGTGATAGTCTCAGGGTTCTGTTGAAAGCGCAGAGAGCATCATGAAGACCAAGGAACACACCAGGCAGGTCCGTAATACTGTTGTGGAGAAGTTTAAAGCCGGATTTGGATACAAAAAGATTTCCCAAGCTTTAAACATCCCAAGGAGCACTGTGCAAGCGATCATTTTGAAATGGAAGGAGTATCAGACCACTGCAAATCTACCAAGACCTAGCCGTCTCTCTAAACTTTCAGCTCAGACAAGGAGAAGACTGATCAGCGATGCAGCCAAGAGGCCCATGATCACTCTGGATGAACTGCAGAGAACTACAGCTGAGGTGGGAGAGTCTGTCCATAGGACAACAATCAGTCGTACACTGCACAAATCTGGCCTTTATGGAAGAGTGGCAAGAAGAAAGCCATTTCTCAAAGATATCCATAAAAAGTATCGTCTAAAGTTTGCCACACGCCACCTGGGAGACACACCAAACATGTGGAAGAAGGTGCTCTGGTCAGATGAAACCAAAATCGAACTTTTTGCCCACAATGTAAAACGATATGTTTGGCGTAAAAGCAACACAGCTCATCACCCTCAACACACCATCCCCACTGTCAAACATGGTGGTGGCAGCATCATGGTTTGGGCCTGCTTTTCTTCAGCAGGGACAGGAAAGATGGTTAAAATTGAGGGGAAGATGGATGCAGCCAAATACAGGACCATTCTGGATGAAAACCTGTTGGAGTCTGCAAAAGACCTGAAACTGGGACGGAGATTTATCTTCCAACAAGACAATGATCCCAAACATACAACAAAATCTACAAAGGAATGGTTCACAAATAAACATATCCAGGTGTTAGAATGGCCAAGTCAAAGTCCAGACCTGAATCCAATCGAGAATCTGTGGAAAGAGCTGAAAACTGTTGTTCACAAATGCTCACCATCCAACCTCACTAAGCTCGAGCTGTTTTGCAAGGAAGAATGGGCAAGAATTTCAGTCTCTCGATGTGCAAAACTGATAGAGACATACCCCAAGCGACTTGCAGCTGTAATCGCAGCAAAAGGTGGCTCTACAAAGTATTAATGCAAGGGGGCTGCATAATTTTGCACGCCCCACTTTTCATTATTTTATTAGTTAAAAAAGTTTCAAAAATCCAATAATTTCATTCCACTTCACAATTATGTCCCACTTGGTGATTCTTCACAAAAAATAAAATTTTTATATCTTTATGTTTGAAGCCTGAAATGTGGCAAAAGGTTGAAAAGTTCAAGGGCGCCGAATACTTTCGCAAGGCACTGTAGGGAATGAACAGATTCTTGTATGGATATATTATTGACATATGCAGATCTCACATATAGCCCACGGGCATATTTTGTAGTATATTTATTGTGATTACCGCTATAATAATTCATATGACAACAAATAGGAAACTGAAAATCACATTTTGATCCACAAACAGAAAAACACAAAATGCATATTGAATAATTAAATAAACAAGCATTTGATACATTTACTAAATTCTATAGACATCCTTTGCAGTAGCATACAGTATCTGTATATAGACCCATATACATAACACATTGTATTAAAGACATGAACATATCGTATTAACAAGTATGTATAACATTACCAAAAAACACATAACATCAGAGAAATACATATTAATTCATAATTTCCAGCAGTTTGTAACTTAGTAAAGACAAAGAAAACCTCTATCTACACGGTGTATCTAGTATGTGTTGAGCAATCTGTGAGTGGGAGATCATTGTTTGAAATCTTAAAGTAATTATTTCTCCACTTCCCCTGAAAAAAAAACCCCTCAAGAAAGGGTTTAAATCGGATGGTTTCATTTAGCACTGGAGGTTGTGTGGCCTTGAGTTTATGAATCCCATCGGGATTTCAGTTGTAAAAGGGCCTTGTTCCAATCCCCCCCCGGGGTCGGGATGTACATGGTCCAGAATGAGAAATTTTATGCTGGGAAATTTCCCGTTGTGTACTATATTGGTATGTCTTCCTAGGTGAAGGTCAGGGTCACAGGTTTGCATACTTATGATATGCCTATATGCATGTGCAATTGCAAAGTAGTAGGTAAACTACCCCAAACGTCCTGCAACTGGCAAAATGCCTGGGGTGGAAAATCTGGCCATTGGGTAGCCTAGGGTTCTTTTGAACCAACATGTACTTACAGTAATGGCATTTACCGCAAATGAACGTCCCTTTATATTTACAATGTATCTTAGCAGTATCACCTTGAAACTCACTACTAACCACCCTACCTCTGATGGATGTAGCGTGTTTAAAGGTGAAAAGAGGTTTGATCGGGACAAACTGTCCCAATGTTGGGTCCAATAAGAGCAGATGCCAATATTTCTCTATAATGGTTTGAATTTTCTCTTGCTGATTACTGTATCTTGTAATAATTCTGCCAGTGTTTATCTTTTTTAGTTTTATTAGAATAGAGAAGATTCTCTCTCATTTGTAAGGAGGCTTTTCTAAATTACAGTTTCAAAGAGGTATGAGAGTATCCCCGTAATGATAACTTGTCACGGAGCTTGTCAGCTTCTACCTTAAAGGTGTTATCACCCGTACAGTTTTGCCTTACCCTAAGGTATTGGCTGTAAGGGATCGAATCCATCAATGGCTTAGGATGGAAACTGGTGGCATGCAGAATCGCATTGCCAGCAGTTGGCTTCCTATAGTTTGCTCATGATGGATCCTCCCTCTCCCCTGTAGATCTCTACATCTAGAAAAGTGACCCGATATTTGTCAAAAGACATAGTAAATCCTGAATTTAAAGTCGCTTTTGTTCATTCTCAACAAACATTCTTGCAGTAAGTTAGGGTGTCCGTCCCAGACGATGAACACGTCATCAATATACCAGTAACATACTATGTGGTCCATGTACATTGATAAGGCTTCATCGTCCAGGAATGAAGACTCCCACTCCCCCCAGGTACAGGTTGGCATAAGATGGGGCACAACATCACCACCCCCTGCACCTGGAGGTAGTGGGAGCCATTAAAAACTAAAAAAGATATTATGTTCCAAAATAAACTCAAGGAGTGAGTGGATGAATTCTCCATATACGGGATCTACATTTTTATTTCTCTGTATGACGTGTCTCATTGATGCTATGCCCTTTGGATGAGGGATAGAGCTATATAAAGATTTGATGTCTATTATTTGTTTTGTTTTTTTTGTTTCAGAAGTTTTTTTGAAGGAATGTACATTTTAACCCAACAATGCAATAATGCAAAATCATCTTGCGGATGCAGCCGGTGCATTGAATGCTAAATAAGCAACAACTGTAGAATCAATACATACATAAATACATTCAGTTTTGTATACAAATGCAATTGAGCATGTTATATTTAGGTTAGGAAAACAGTAGGAAGAACAGTTTAAAGGAGATGGTACTTATGTAAAAATCCATCTATTAATTGTAGGAGCTGGGTCCATATGTCTCTATGATGAAAAGATGTTATGGTAGACATAAACTCTCAATGTGTGGTATTGGTGTAGGGAGAACAGGTGTGAGGGGGATGGGGAAAAGAGGAGGCAGGGGAGGGACCGATAATGAAGGCCTAACAATGTGACACATTCTGTTTATAAATGGAGGCGTTTAGTGGGGGGTATCTTTAGTAATGGAAGGGGGTGTGTCGAAACGATTTGAGGACAAATGAAAGGAAGGAAACCAGGTGCAGGGTTTCCCAAGAATGTATTTTATTTTATATCACCAACTGTGGTGTGCAGTTACGTGGAGGTCGGATATTCAATTGTCGTAGTAAAATGGAGCCAGTTGGACCATACAGCAATGAACTTGTGTTGTGTGTCGTGAGCCTGGTGTATCCGTTCTTCCATTTCTGTGTTTTTTTTGTATGTGCTTATACCAATCAGATTTAGATGGAGGAGTTTAGCTGCATTAACCATGTGTATGGCTAGGGAGAGTATATACTGTATTTATCGGCGTATAACACGCACCCGAAGTTTAAGGAAAAAAAACTTACATTTAAATGCCCATCAATGCAGCCTTATCAGTGTCCATCTGAAGCCTTGTCTGTGTCATTTGCAGCCTTGTCCATCATTGCACCCTTGTCAGTGTCATATGCAGCTTTATCATTGCAGCCGTGTCCATCATTGTCCACTTGTCAGTGTAATTTTCAGCCTTGTCAGTTTTTATTTTCAGGTTTTATTTTTAAAAATGGCGCCACCAAGATGTCCTGCGGCGCTCGGTAGTTCTCAGCCTTCGGCCCATTCTCGTCGGCCGTTCTTGTCGGTTTTCGGCCACCGAGAAGGGCCGAAGGCGGCTGAAAGCCACTCAGAGGCTCAAAAATAGTGGAGGATCGGCGTATAACACGCACCCATGATTTTCCCATGATTTTAAGGGGAAAAAGTGTGTGTTCTACGCCGATAAATATGGTAAGTCTTCGTAAGGTAATTTGGAGTGGTGCAGCAGAAATTGCGCCAGTGTATAGTCTAGGTCGTATGTGGTAATTTGATTGGTGAGTCTGTGGACTTCTTTCCAAAAGGGCTGTAATTTAAGACATGTCCACCATATATGAAGAAGGGAACCGATTTCATTCCCACACCTCCAGCATGATGGCGAAAGAGAATGGTAAATGTGATGTAGTCTTGGGGGGGGTTTGTACCATCTTTAAAAGATTTAAAAAGCATTTTCTAGCGTGTGTACATTCACTGTACCCTTGTGAATACGTGTGTTTTCCCAGTCGTGATTGGTTAAGTCGAGGGAGAGTTCTTGTTCCCAATTCTGGCTGGCCCAATTGAGTTTGGGAAGGTGGTCTCCCCCATCCCGTTACTGAATAAATTTAGAAGGAAGACAAATGTGTGGAAACGCCTGCCATTATCGGTGACCGTTCGCTGTAAAATGATATGGATGCCGCAGCTTCTCTATGTATTGCATAATTCCCCAATTTGGTTTATATAAGATGTGATTTCAAACGGTGTTCAGGAAACTGATCTGGAAGTCGGCAAGAATTTGAGTACTTTGCAGTTACAAAAACAGGAAGGAGGAGTAGCACTCCCACACCCTTTTAGCTTCTTCCTCGCGTCACAACTCCAGTATATGGGGGGGGGGGTGTAATTTAGAAGGGGGAGAGGCAGGGAGAAAAATGCTCCTACAAAACACACCACATGACTTAATAGTGGAAGCTCTGGAGGCAGGATCCTTTCCATTCATCCATTAGGACTCCCTACTTTTTAGTTTAATGACGAGAGTGTGGGACACAGCGAAGGCCATATGAAAATACAGAGGATTTAATGAGCATACCCCCTTATGGAAGAATAGCAAATTGGGAGAACTGCAGAAGATGGGGACAGTAAGAGATGTGGAAAAAATGTATCGCTCAGCTATACCAAGATGGTGCCCTGAAAACCTTTCAGGAACTGAGAGATATTTTGCTCTAACAAATAAATCCTTCTATAAGTGTAGCGGGGTCTCTTTAAAAACTATAAAACTACTGTTCCCAGAACCCCGCTGGTTCCCAGGATGCTTTTGAGTTATGCCCCAGAGACTTATGGGGGAGGAAATATAAGGAGGGGGAGAGGCCTAGTTCGCTCTCTTTGGACACCCCCCCTCTCTTCAAGCAAGAGGAGATCTGTGCTGAACTGCTGAGGCACAAGGCCTGAAGCCTGGGCCTTGTGCTCTTTTCCAAAGAGCTCTCTGCCAGCCTAGTTGCACCTGAGAGACATTTTCTCATTCCTTGCTGCTGTACACCAGAAGGATTGAAGACTCGGAGGTCGGTGGATTCCTGTTCCTAGACGAAAAGGCAGAGAAACCGGACTTGGACTTGTCCGGGTGGTGAGAGCTGTTTAAAGACAGATGCTTTATCTTTATTATTCGTTTGGATTACAAAGTTGTTCTTCAAGTGCACCACCGAAAGATTGCTAGCGAATATTGTTTTACTGGACTTCCATCTAGATCAGTCAGGCCTGACTGCATAGGTAGACAGTGCTGGGTGTTTACCCATGTGGGGAAGTAGCTGAAAAAGGGCAGCGCTAGAGTTGCATAGCAATACTTTATTATGCTGATTACTTTGTTTATCTTTATTACTGGTTACTGCAGGGACCTGATTATGTGTTGCAATCCAAATGCTTGATTCATGTTATTCCTTTTATAAAAACAATAAGTAAAGTCAGTTATATACTTTCAAAGATTGTCTATGAGCTTGAGATACCCACGCACGCACACACACATATTTAGAGTATAAGTGATTTAATGTGTATTGCTAGATATTAACTGTGCCAGAGTGGGTAGTGCAGATTGCCGGGGGGTTGGCGGAGCTGTGCTCAGGACCCAAACCAAACTTGCGGCCCTCTTAAGTGAGGGTATCGCTATATAAGTATTTGCAGGTCAGGCAGTTTAGAGGGAGGACCTTTAGAATGGAGCATAATCCCAGTTCTTCAAAAAATAAATAATGCAGAAACAGGGAAAGGTTTAATTTTGAAAATATACCCACATATAAACAAGGGGAAAATGGGAGGGATAGAGACCCCTATGTATAAGAGGAAGTGGGGGGGGGGAACAGATGTGGGAGATATCTCCGAAATACAATGGAATAGAATCCTTTAACTGGCTCCGTTGGTATCACTCTCTCCCTCTCAGAGGATGTCACATCTGTTATTATATAGAACCTATTATGCTCCTTGTGAACTTTTTCAATTTGGCTGACGGCTGGACACAAGCTGCCCCCGGTGCGGGGACATAGTTACATAGTTAGCAAGGTTGAATAAAGACACCAGTCCATCCAGTTCAACCTGACTGTCTACAATTGTCCCTATCCCTATACATTGTACACTCACATGGGTACCTACCCTCAAGGAGCCCACAATCCAAGGTCCCCATTCATATACTAGGGTCAATTTTGGACAGAAGCCAATTAGCCTAGCTGCATGTCTTTGAAGTGTGGGAGGAAACCGGAGTACGCGGAGGAAACCCACGCAGGCACAGGGAGAACATGCAAACTCCAGGCAGGTAGTGTCATGGTTGGGATACGAACCAGTGACCCTTCTTACTGCTAGGTGAGAGTGCTAACCACTACACCACTGTGCCGCCCGAACATGAAGGGAGGCATGATTCACATGTTTTGGAGATGCCCAAAGTTGATCCGCTACTGGACGGAGGTGACAGGAACCATTGATCGGGCGTTTGGAACCTCCACCAGGATGAAGGCGAAGTATTGTCTCCTGGGATTAGTTGAAGTAGTTGGAAACCCGGGAAGCAGCCAGACGGCAGTTCTGAGATGCCTATTTAAGGCAAGGAAACTGATTGCCCTAAGATGGTTGTCGGTGTCGCCTCTGTCCGGTAGAGCATGGAAAAATAGCATGAATTTGGTAATTCTTAAAGAGAAAGCGTTATATATAAAACAAGGGACTTTAACCACTTAAGCCCCGGACCAATTTGCAGCCAAAGGACCAGGCCCCTTTTTGCGATTCGGCACTGCGACGTTTTAACTGACAATTGCGCAGTCGTGCGACGTGGCTCCCAAACAAAATTGGCATCCTTTTTTTCCCACAAATAGAGCTTTCTTTTGGCGGTATTTGTTCACCTCTGCGGTTTTTATTTTTTGCGCTATAAACAGAAATAGAGTGATAATTTTGGAAAAACATGCAATATTTTTTACTTTTTGCTATAATATCCCCAAAAAATATATAAAACATTTTTTTTCCCTCAATTTAGGCCGATATGTATTCTTCTACTTATTTTTGGTAAAAAAATAAATCGCAATTAGCGATTTATTGATTGATTTGCGCAAAAGTTACAGCGTTTAAAAAATAGGGGATAGTTTTATAGCATTTTTATTAATATTTTTTTTTTTTTTTTTTTACTAGTAATGGCAATGATCATTTTTTTTGTTTTGTTTTTGTGCCTGCAACGTTATGGCGGACACATCGGACATTTTTGACACATTTTTGGGACCATTGTCATTTATACAGCAATCAGTGCTATTTAAATGCACTGATTCCTGTTTAAATGACACTGGCAGTGAAGGAGTTAACCACTAGGGGGCAGTGTAGTTTTTTTTTTTATTGTAGGGGGCGTGGCCTGGAATGTGACATCACTGATCGTCTGTTCCCTTTTATAGGGAAAGACAATCGGTGACAGCCACACTAGGAAGCACGGGGAGAGGTTTGCTTACACAGACCTCACCTCGTTCTTCAGCTCTGTGACCTGATCACACTCCCAACCCATGGCTGGGCACTTAAAGAATCACGTACAGGTACGTGATTGTGCCCAGCCATGCCATTCTGCCAACATATATCGGCGTGAGGCGGTCCTTAAGCAGTTAAACACATATGACAAGATGTGGAAACCTTGGTGGGAAGCCAAAGGGATTGATATGTGAATAATAATAGTATGGAAAAATATTCCAACGATGAAAAGTGACCCAATAGGAATTAAAGCAAGAGAGAAAATGAAGAGGATGGACGTGTGCGAGAATGGGGATTAGAGAGAAGTGTGATAGAGTAGGAATCTAGATTAAATGGAACATCAGATAGGATGGCCAATCCCCTCTTAGGCCACCCAAGATATAAACAATTGTTTTTTGTTTTTTTTTTGTTATATTCTCATCTCATAAGGCGATGGGAGGGGTCTGAGGGGATGTTTGATTTTGATGTATTTTGTAAACAAAATAAATATCTTAATAAAGAAATACATTTAAAAAAAGTTTGGGGAGGTGGTCTGAAAATAGCAGCATATATGTGCAGGAGATCAAATGTCTAAGTGGTTCAGTACTCTGACAGAGGGACTCAAAGGGTGTGGTTTGCCGTGACCAATCCAGGTTTGGATTGTGTTTGTCAAAAAAATTTCTGATTTGAACATAAGTCCAAAAGGGAAATGTGCCATTGGTTGTTTTAGTGGCAATGTCGGTATGGGGGATTAAGTGGTGGTTTTCAAAGAAGTGTTCAGCATAGATCGTCATGTGAGGCCAAATAGTCTTTTATAAGGAGGGCGACATTCCAAGATTAAAATCTGGATTAAGTCTGAGAGGGGTCATGAGGCCTAAAAGTGAGGAAATTTTATATTTAGAGCATGTATCACAAAATGAAATTAAGGTCGGATGAATGAGTGGATGCTTCCCGTATGCCGGAGGGATGTGGTTCGGTGAAAGCCATGGAGATTGACCTAGTGGGATGTGTGACATGGATTGTTCCAAAGCAATCCATGCTTTGGTTTTAAGATGTACGTTCCAGTCGATAATCCTGCTTAAGTGGCAGTCCTGTTGATATTTGCAGAGGTCTGGGAGACCTATGCCTCTGTTTTGGGATAGTGAGTCTAGCATAACTTATTCTAGGGTGCAGTGAACCCCCATATAAAATCTGTGCATGCTTTCCAATATGTAGAAAAGAAAGCTGGTGAAGTATGATTGGAACGGTCTGTAATGGAGAAGTCTGGGTAGGACGTTCATTTTAATTATGGCCGCTCTGCCGAACCAGGAAAAGATCTGAGGACCACTTTTTCAGATTTTATAATGGTTTGGAGCATTGGAATATGGTTAATAGTGTATAAGTCAATAATGATGGCAGTTTGATACCTAAATGTGAGTGAGTGAGTACGCCATATGAATGAGAAATTATCTTGACATTGCGTACATATAGCGGGGGGTAATGTGATATTGTGGGCATTAGATTTTGCAAAATGAATTTGTAGGTTACTCATATAATTAAAAGTTTTGAAGTCACGCAGAAGATTAGGGAGTGTCGTGAGAGGTTCTGTAAGGAAAAGGAGAATATTGTCAGCAAATGCTGCTATTTTGTATTCATGTCGGTCAATAGTTATGCCCTTGATATCTGGGTTTGCTCGGAGGCATCTCAGCAGTGGTTCAAGGGTAAGGACAAATATACGTGGGAAGAGGGGATATCCTTGTCTGGTCCCATTGAATATCGTGAAGGCATTCAACAGGTGGCCATTAACTCGGACTCTCGCAGTAGGTTTAGTATCTAGTGCCTGAATGAAGTGAAGCAAGCGTTGGGGGGGGGGGGGGGGGGGACCCATAATCCTTAAGGCTTCTATCATATAGTCCCAGGCCACTCTATCGAATGCCTTCTCCTCATCCAAAGAGAGCAGGAAACCCAGTTTGTGATTTGTAGTAAGCCAAAGATGGACGTTAATGGCTTTGAGCGCATTATCTCTCGCCTCTCTACCAGGGATAAAGCCAACTTGGTCCAGATCTATATGTTGGGCAACTAGAGGGAGAATACAATTTGCAAGCATTTTGGAGTACCATTTGAGGTCCACATTGAGCAATGAAATGGGTCTGTAGTTTGTGACTGAGGGGTCCTTTCCTGGATTTGGGATTACCGTTATATAGGCTTTGAGTAGATCTCGAGGGGGTGCATTAGGCGTGGCAAAATAATTAAATGCAGAGACAAAAACCAGGGTAAGAAGGTCGGCATACGTTTTATAGTAGGCTGCTGTTTAGTCCGTCGGGAACTGTGCTTTTCCCTGATTTAATTTGTGTGTGGTTAGAAAGGTGTGTGTGTGTGTGTTGTACAGGACGCCGTGGCTGGGTCCTGGAAGGACGCTATATTTCCCCTCTGTTTGGGTTGTGGTCTTTTTAAATGAAAAAAATTGATTAACCCACCTGTTAAGGGAGTGCCTTTAAAAAAACAAGACAGGAAGTGGTAGGTGTGTGTGGAGGAGTGGAGAACACATGGTGGATGGTGTTTGGTGTTTGTTTTGGGTTGCAGCAACTGAAGTGGACAGCAGTGTCCTGTTTGGAAGGCTCCTGGCAGGGGAAGTTGCCTGCCATCAAGATCAAGCTCCGTTTCTGATAAGGACAGCTATTCTGGACTTTGCAAGTCGGTGAGACTACAAACCTTTTTCCTTTTTGTTTTTGGCTGCTGTAAGCTATTTAAGTTAATAAACCCTTTGTTGTATGAAAAGCCTGTGTCCTGCGATCTACCTGGTCCCCCGAACATTACAGTGTGTGTGTGTGTGTGTGTGTGTACAGGACCTGGACGGCTGCGGGAGTGAGACTCCTCCTTAGGTCTGTATTGAAGTAAGAAGTTTTGTAAGAAAAGCAAATTAAAATCTAGTGTCAGCAGTCTTACAAAAATAAAAACCAGATAAACAGGTTAATGGTATTGCAAGTAAAGTACGGGCCTCCTGAGTATATAAGAACCTCTCACAAGTAAAAACAAAAGCAAGTATACCTGGTGCCAAGTCGCACTTATACAATCATGCAGTGCTACGGAGACCAATATATCAGTTTTTTTTTTTTTTTCCAATAATTTTACTTTATTGAGAAATATGAAAAGATTTACAGAAATCGTAAACAGAAATAAACACATGAAAATTTCAAAACAGGGAAGGGGGAAAGAAGGAAAAAGCAAAGGAGATTTTTGAACGGTGCGATTATAAATACTATTAGAACAAGATATAATAAAAATCCATTTATTTATATGCATAAAAAGCACTATATTGTTATATATAGTACATGGGAATACAAAAGACAAAATACGCGTTTTTACTGGACTGAAGGGATCCCGGCAAAGCAAATTGATGAGCCAATAGCACTCGTTCCCAACATGTTTCGCAACAAGCTTCTTCAGGGGAGTGTGCAACTAACAATAAACCTAGTGTAGAATTAATATACAGAGAAACATAAATATACAATATAATTACAACAATGCCTAAAGACCTATAATTATATATTTGCAACACAAGCATATGTGATCTAAACAAAATGGCGCTTACCACTCTTCAATTGGCAACCGCAAGCCAGGGATAACCACTAGATGTAAAATACGTGCAATCAGCTGGCCAAATCAGAGGCCAATTGGCCTTATGGAGGACACAGATGGAGGTAAGTCAGCACTGAAAAATTGGATAATAAGTGAAAGACCAGAAGACCTGGTCTTTCACTTATTTATTATCCAATTTTTCAGTGCTGACTTACCTCCATCTGTGTCCTCCATAAGGCCAATTGGCCTCTGATTTGGCCAGCTGATTGCACGTATTTTGTTTAGATCACATATGCTTGGGTTGCAAATATATAATTATAGGTCTTTAGGCATTGTTGTAATTATATTGTATATTTATGTTTCTCTGTATATTAATTCTACACTAGGTTTATTGTTAGTTGCACACTCCCCTGAAGAAGCTTGTTGCGAAACATGTTGGGAACGAGTGCTATTGGCTCATCAATTTGCTTTGCCGGGATCCCTTCAGTCCAGTAAAAACGCGTATTTTTTCTTTTGTATTCCCATGTACTATATACAACAATATAGTGCTTTTTATGCATATAAATAAATGGATTTTTATTATATCTTGTTCTAATAGTATTTATAATCGCACCGTTCAAAAATCTCCTTTTGCTTTTTCCTTCTTTCCCCCCTCCCTGTTTTGAAATTTTCATACAAACTAGGAGATGAGGTGCCTATATTTATATGGTGTCACTGGATAGATTGGAACACACTTTTTCTAAGAAATAAACACATGTTAGGGGGTTACAAGGCCAAAGACTTCCACATTATTACATGACTTTTAGTACAAAAACATAGCTAAGGAGGGTGGGGGTCGGGAGTTCCTACTATTCTGGGTAGGATGCCAGGTGGCAAGGCATAGCATGTTGAAGAGGTAGCATGGAGTAGAGCAGAAGGGGCTTAATTATGGGGAGGTGTGCTGTAGAGGAGCCCAGGAAACTTAGAAGTAACCTGGTTATGTGCGAACAAGTGAGTGGGAAGGGGATCTGACGTTCTCCCTCTTGCGTTGTGGGTATTTGTTGCCTGGTCTTGGGCCTTGTAAAGGGGGAGATGGACTAGTTGCTTGTCCAGTGGATAGAAGGTGCTGGTTAGGAAGTATGCGTAGATAGGGTTGTCATAGGGGTGTGTTAGGGGCAAAGTAAGGGAGGGGAGAAAAGGGTAAGGGGATGGGGTAAAGGGTGAATGTGGGGTGGTGGCATCTCTGGCTTCCCATATTCCGTTGTATTCCAGTAGGGGTCCTAAATGTCAGGGGTACCTATGATCTTCTGCATGGCGGATTCGTCAAGTGGTAAGGGAGGAGGATAGAGGGGGGATTATAGTGGAGTTCCAAGTATGGCATAATGCTGCGTACACACGATCGAATTGTATGACGTACTTAGTCCGTTGAAACTCATTTCAACGGACAATCCGCTCGTGTGTGGGCTTCAGCTGACTTTTTCAGCGTGAAGTTCGGAGTACTAAGAAGGTCGGTTTGCACACCAATCTTCCCGTCGTACTTTGGTTTCAGCGGACAATACGTTCGTCAGTATGCTAGTCCGACGGACTAAGAATGGCGCATGCCCAGAAAGGATTTACAGGGCGGAAGCGTTCTGTCTTGTAAAACTAGTGTTCGTATTGAAGCTAGCATATTCGTCATGCTGCTAATTTTGTGATCTTTTAATATAGCACATTCTTTTCTTCTTCATAATGCGAGAAAAGTGAAGTTGCTTTGCTGCTTATATTCACACAGAGTTATCACAAATGTCTTTATTCATCCTCATCTTATGATTAATATTCCAATTCGAGAATAAATAAATAAAAAAAATAACGGACGAATTAAGCTGAAGTCTGAAAAGCGCGAATCGTCTCTAACCAAACTTCCACTAACACAAAGTCAGCAGAAGGAGCCCAAAGGGTGCTTTGCTGTGTCTTGGACTTCCTATTTCTAGTCCCGTCGTACGTGCTGTACGTCATCGCGCAAGCTTTCGTCGGACTGTGTGTGTATCCGTGTGTGGCCAAGTCCGTTCGGTAGAAATTCCGCCGGATTGTCCGCCGGATTGTATGACGGACTAAGTATGTCATACAATTCGATCGTGTGTACGCGGCATAAGACGAGCCCATGTTAGGTCAGCATCTGCGTGGGTGAGGCCATTTATAGTCATATATTCCGGTGTTGACTGAAAATGAGACCAGCAGGCCCATTTTGTGCTATATTTCGCGGGAGTGTCCCGTGCAATGTGGATGAGTTTCTCCATTCCGGCCACTGTGGAGCCAGTCTGTGAGTGAAGGTGCACGGGTGGAGTTCCAGAATAAGGGAATGCATTGTTTTGCTGCATTAATCATATGCATGCCAGCATGCCAACGATTTGTGGTATGAATGGCATGGTAAGCATGAGTGATGGAGGAGGAATTGGGCTGGGGTAAAATTAAGTGTGTATGAGGTAACTTGGGATGTGATACGGCAGACTTCTTTCTGGAAAGTTTGAAGGGACGTGCAAGACCACCAGATGTGGAGTAAGGAGCCCTTCTCCTGATGGCACCTCCAACATACGTCTGATATGGCGGGATTAAATTTGTGTAAGAGGGAGGGTGTAAGGTACCATCTAGTTTTGGATTTTGTATCCGTTTTCTTCGGTGTCAACATTAACGGATCCTTTATGGATGTTTAGAAAGATCGATTCCCATTGCTCGTCTGAGAGCGAGATGGCAAGGTCTTTCTCCCATGCTTTGCATGCGGGGCTCTCATTGGCTAGTGTGTTAGCGAAGATGAGCTCATGTGTAACAGATATTAGGTGGGCTTGTGGTGACTGTTGGGTGCATAACCTTTCGAAGGGTGTGAGCTGGCTTGAGCATTGCATGTCTTTGTTTAGGGATTTTAGAAAGCGTGTCAGCAGTAGGTAAGTCCAGGGAGGAATAGGTGGTTTGTCCCATTGGGTAGATAGCTGGGAAGCTGTCAGAGGTTTATTTTGGTGGAACAATTGGTGTGCCCTCATCTGATCATGTGGCCAGTTGTCAGTGAGGAATCGGCTATGCATACCCTGCGGAAAGTCAGGGTTTAGTTTTCCGGTGTTAGCGGGCCAGGAGTGGAGGATATTGGGGTTTTGTGGCATATTTTCCAGAAGCATTCTAGAGTGGGACCAATTAGGGGGTGTTGTTTTAAGTTTTGGGGTATGTGCTTTGGGAGAATCCAAGGAAGGGAGTCCAGACGCATGTTTGTAAAAGATGCTTCAAGTGAAACCCAATCCTTTTGGGGTGGAGTGAACGTTCCAGTCCACTATTCTTGTAAGGTGTGTGTGTGTGTGTGTGTGTGGCCGTATGATACCGTATTTGCCGGTGTATAAGGCGACTCGGCATATAAGACGACCCTCTAATCTTACAGGACAAAAACGCTTTTAAAACTGTACTTACCGTATAAGACGACCCGGCTTTCGAGGCTTTCGAGGCTTCCGAGGCTTCATATTTCTTCCTTCTTCCTGCATTTGCTGGAGCCAATCACAGCGAGCGATGTATTCTATTAATGAATACAAAGCCTGCTTGGATTGGCAGAGGCTGTAACATCATCAGCCCGCGCCTCTCTGACTCTCCAAGCCAATCCGAGCAGGCTACAGAGTAGCCTGCTCGGATTGGCAGAGGTCGTTACTCCAATACGAGCAGGCTCGGTATTCATTTGAATAAATTGCTCACCAGGATTGGCTCAACGGTATATACTGTATGAGCCAAAGCTACATACAGTATTACCGAACACCAAGCAGGCATCCGAGGGGCTGACCTGGCGTATAAGACGACCCCTGCTTTTTGGCTAATTTTTTTACATGTAAAAGGTCGTCTTATACACCGGCAAATACGGTAATTTAGGAGGTCTGGAAGATCTATTCCTCCCAAGTAGTTTTGGACGAGAAAGTAGGGAGTAACTGATTCTGGCTTTGCGGTTCCCCCCCATAGGAATCTGGAGCAGATGCTTCTGTATGCTTTGAAAAATACGGGTGGGGGTTGTATAGGGATCGTTTGTAGTATGTAGAGCATTCTCGGTAGAGCGTACATTTTTAGTACTGCCGCCCTACCGAACCAGGAAAATAATGGTTTGTTCCATGATTTAAGGTCAGAAGACAGTTTGTTCAAAAGGGGAAGATGATTCAGCGTGTTTGGATGGGAGTTGTATTCTCAGATACGTGATAGATTCCCGCTTCCATTGGAATGGGAAGTTTTCTTTGCAATGGGAGACTAGGGGTGGAGGTAGGGATATGTTGAGGGCAAAGGACTTCGAAAAGTTGATTTTTAGATTGGATAGTAGGCAAAAGTTTTTGAATTCCGCCAGTAGCGTCGGTAGGGAGGTCACTGGGTTTGTTAGGAATAGCAGGATGTCGTCCGCGAAGGCAGCGTACTTCTACTCCTTTTTAGGTGTTCCGATACCCTTGATATCGGGGTTGGATCTCAATTTGCGGAGGAATGGCTCAAGTGTAAGAACAAAGAGAATGGGGGAAAGGGGGCATCCTTGTCTCGTTCCGTTACGGATGGGTAATGCATTAGACAGAGTGTTGTTTACTCGGACTTTGGCCGATGGCCCCGTGTATAACGAGAGGATTAGGCCCAAAAGGCGTGGGCCCAAACCTATCGCCTGAAGGAGCGCTCTCATGTACTCCCATGACACCCTGTCGAATGCCTTCTCCACATCCATGGAGAGGAAGAAGCCTTTTTGGTTTGTGTGCATCATCAGGTGGTGTAGGTTGATTGCTTTTAATGGTGTTATCCCTGGATTCTCGCCCAAGGACAAACCCTACTTGATCTTGGGAAATAACTGAAGGGAGTAGTGGCAAGAGTCTATTAGCTAGTATCTTGGAAAAGATCTTGACGTCCGCATTCAATAAGGATATGGGTCTATAGTTACTCGTGCACATCTTCTTTGGGGAGGACGACAATGTGGGCTTTTAACATTTCGCTAGAGAGAGGGTTCACGGAGGATACGGAATTAAAGGCATTAAGGAAGGGAGTCTGAAGGGTATCGGAGAATGTTTTGTAAAATACTGCGGAAAGGCCGCCCGGACCTGGGCTCTTTCCTGGTTTAATTGTTTTATCACCTGGTTCCACTCCGCTGCGGTGATCGGGAATTCGAAATGAGCGACGGTTTTGGCAGAAATCTTATCCGGGGAGTATTGGGCTAGGAACGATTTTATTTCACCTATGCTTTTGGAGGGTGATGGTGAGTTCGGATCAGAGCACTTGAGGTTGTACAGCGAGGCGTAATATGCTTCAAATTCTGCTGCTATGTCAGGGTATTCGTGATCGTTTTACCCGTATTGGAACGGAGCTGGTGGACTGCAATGTTAGATTTTTTTTTTTTTTGCATAGGGCTTGTGCTACGAGGTGACCGCATTTGTTTCCGTAAAAAAGTTTCTGGGATAGTGTGTATTTTTTCCCTTAAGTATTGGCCCAATTCCTCTTTTATCTGGGTGTGTGTTGCTATTAGTTCATTATGGGTTTGTGTGGCTAGGTTGTACTTATGCAGAGATTCAAGTTTTTTGAGTTTGGTGTAGAGAGTAGCTAGTTTGAGTCTCTTTTCTTTTTTGAGTGCCGATGTTAGGGAGATCTGTATGACGCATTTGTGGGCCTCCCATTGCGTCAGTTTTGACGTGTCTGGGGTGTCATTGTCAGTGAAGTAGTTGGCTAAGTATTCACAGATCTCTTGTTCTTTTGAACTTTCTGTTAAAATTGTAGGGTCTAGTCTCTAGATATAAGCATGGTTGATCATATCTGGGAAGGTAAGGGTTACCGTGACCGGGTGTTGGTCCGAAAGTGTCATCGGTTCTATTGTTGCCATTTGCAATTTGGGGAGATCTTGTTGCGTGAGGAAGAAGTAGTCAAGGCGAGAATATTTATTATGGGGGTTAGAGAAAAAAGTGTAATCTCTTTTGCTCAGATGGTGTGTATGCCATGTGTTTTGGGTTAGTAGCTCTTGGAAGCATTTTTTGATTTGTTTGAGGGCTCGGTAGGGTAGGTGGGAATGCCCCGTGGAGGAATCCAGTAGGGGGTCAAGTGGGATGTTAAAATCTCCTCCAAAGATCAAAATACCCTCCTGAAAATTAGCTAGTAGTCGTGTGATGGCACGAAAGAAGGGGACTTGGGCTTTGTTTGAACTATATATATTTGCTAGCATGATGGGTTGGTTTTTAAATGTGCCCTTCAGGAAGATAAATCTGCCTTGGTCATCAATGAGTTTGTCTTTGATGTCAATAGGGACGCTTTTGGAGAGGAGTATTGAGACTCCTTTGGACTTTGAGGTCAGGGAAGTGGAGTGGTAGCTAAAGGGGTAAATCTATTCGTCAGAGATGGTGTTTTTTTTTATAGCAAAAATGGGTCTCCTGAAGAAACATTGCTTTCATGCTTCTCATGTTACTAATTGGGAATGCTTCTCTGGAGTGTTCAGGCCTTTGGTGTTAAGGGAAACAAATTTTTAAGGGAAAGGTTCGATCTGCTGGTCTTGGGTGAGGTCATGTTTTGCTTAGGTAGGGTGATGTCCAGTCAGCTATATTGGTTTAGGGAAGCCAGAGACGCTGGGAGGCAAGGGGGAGAGGTAGGGGGGAAAGGGATCTGACATGTGGTTAGAAGGGGTAGAGAGGGTCAAGAGGGTGAGGGAGTGGCGAGTTGTGGTGAGTTAGAGTGAGTCTGATATTAAGGGTTTGGGAGAATGAGGGTGTGTCGGAAGTGGGAATTGTCTTGCAATCCCACTCAAGGGTTGGGGAGATTCCGGTTAATGTCAGCGGTGTCTACCAGAGTCCGCTGTTGGGGGGATTGGTAGGTGGCAATCAACAAGAGGATGTGTTTTGCGTCTCTAGGAGGTCTATGGTGCAAAAGAGTAATATCATGTTAGATGCTCACGGATAGCAGGTGGGGAGTGATTGTCCCCCTGGTTACCCTGATTAGCTTCTCATGGGTATGGTGACATGGTTAGAATGAGTATGTTTCGGGTAATGGGATATATCTGGATTGGGGTGCTGTTCTTGTAAGAAAGGAGCCTTAGTTTATTTCGGTGTTTGGAGATACGGAAGGGGCTCTATTTTTTGTCGAGTGTCATAGGCCAGGATATTGGAGACCCATAGATTGGATTTGAGCACAGTGTTCAGCTATTTTTTAGTTAAGCTAAAAATGTATTAACACTAAGAACTGTAGGTACACATGACACAGGGCGAGAAAAACTATGTATTAAGTACAATAACCGTAACAATAACATTGACAACTAATGTATAAGTAGTAGCTATCAGTATAACTAAACCCGTATGAGGGACTAGACATAAACGTAGCACCGGGGAGGGGGTCACACCCAGCCCTGATTTGTAAGGCGAGGTCGCCTGTGCATTGATCAATGAGGATTGAGGTGTTGTGTTGTGGGGGAGCAATCGCCTGTTACCTCAGTAAAAAAGAGTGGCTGGACACCTTGCTTTTGTTTGGCAGTCTTACCTGTGTGTGACCCCCTTCTGTGCTCCAGGCTCACCATTGTAGCTGAGCCATAGGCAAAAAGGTTTCCCTAATTCCTATGATGGGAGAGAGGGTTGTTAGTGCAACATAAATTATCTGGTTAAAAGCCTATTCTTGTTGACCTGAGGATAAGGGCTGGAGGAGGGAGGAAAAGAAAAAGGGGAAAAAAAAAGAGCAGAAGAAAACAAGAGGGGGGAGGTGTGTTCGCTGGAGTAGAGGAGGGTAGGAGGGACAGGCCAAGAAGTAAGAATGGTGAGTGCTTGGACCTTTTCAGAGAGGGGTAGACTTCACCTGCTGTTTCAAGAGTCTCTGTAGAGAGGTACTGCGGAGCTTCAGGTACGCTATGGCCGGGACGTAAGAGTCCATTGAAAAGTCCGCCTTTGAGATACATTGTGAGGGATAACAGTTAGAGGGACAGGTGGGATAGGGAGAGCCTTGACTGGAAGGTAGGGAGCCAGTGATGACTTCTACAGGATGCAAGGGTGTAGGCGTCTTTGTTTTTCATTTTGATTGTTGTATGTTACTTGAACAGTTCAGGAAGAGGAAGAGACCGTGGGACTGTGACAGGTCAAGTAAGGGAAAGAAAAATTAAAAAGGAAGAGGGAGAACACAAGAAAAGGGCCTTACGGGTTGCAAGTATGGTGGGCCTGAAGTATTGTCTCTGGCTATTTCAAGGCTAAGATTATAATCCAGATGTTGAGAATTTTGTTTATTCTTCCTTATTTCTGAGCTTAACTCTTTTTTTTCCTTGTCCCCCTTTCTCTATTTGAGGAGAGTGGGGGCCCTGTGTCATGAAAAAGGAAAAAAGAACAAAAAGAAACATCAAAAAGCAAAAAGGAAGGGCCTGGATACCCATCTAGGTGCGGTGTGCTGGGGAGGCTGTTGGGCTACCATTGCGTTGGGCTCCAGGTATCCGTGGTGGGGTGAGTGGAGCGAGAGGATGGGCTCGGCGGTGACTGATACTGTAGGTACTTGCTTCGTCCACACCTTCCATGGAAGTGGCTCTTTTGGGTAGGCAGAAGTCGCTGTACCAATCCGGGAGGGCGACCATCGGGAGATCTAGTGTAGAGCAAAAGTGTTCCAAGTCCTCCGGCACTCTGAGGTTTGCTGTGCGACCCTGGTACTTCACCAACAAGCAGAAAGGGAACTTCCAGCGGTAGATAATGAATCTGGATCTGAAGGTTTCCAGCAAAGGTCGCAGCTCCCTTCTGCGTTGTAGGGTAATGTTAGATCCTGGTATATCTTTATCGTCGCCCCCTGGTATGTTATCTGGTTTCTGTTACTTTATTTTTGAAGGATTTCCTCTTTCAGGGGAAAATCCATGAGGCAGCAGACCGTGTCTCTAGGGGAGTCTGTGTATCGTCCCCTCGGGCATAGTGCCCTGTGGATCCGGTCAAAGGCTATTGGTGTGTCCAGGGGTTATTCTAGGAGGTCATTAAAGATATTTGTGACCGTTAGGGAGAAGTGGCTGGGGTCGATCGATTCTGGAATCCCTCTTACCCTGAGGTTTTGGCATCTCCCATGGTTGTCCAGGTCCTCCATGTGGCGATTGATCTCTCTGAGGTGGACGGCATGGGACTCTGTCAGCTGCTGTACGTGGCATAGTGTGGTATCTTGGTGGGCTTGAGTGATTTCCACCTCTTCCACTCGCAAGGCTATGGCCTGTAAGTCTGAGTGCATGTCTGTTATGGCCGCCATGAGGGTGTTCTGTATGTTGGCTGCAACGCTATGGAGATCTTCCAGACTCCAGTCCCGGTGTGGCCGGCTGGAAATGGGAGCCATGGAGGGGCTGGAGAGAAGATGAGGCAGTAGGTTAGAGGAGGATCTAGGTGTGGATGGTGAGCACCGTCTTCGATGTCTTGTGTCCTGTGCATCTATCAGCTCTTCTCTGGTGGATTGTCAGTCCAGGTTTAAGGTCTCAAAATCCGCATACCAATTTGGCACTGCCACAAGCGGGATGTCCATCGATTGGCAGAAGTTCTCCAACTCCTCCGGAACCCTCTGGAGAGCGGTGCAACCCAGGTGAGAAGCAGATAAGCCAAATGGGAACTTCCATCGGTAGTGGATTTCCTTGGCTTGTAAGACGTCCAGCAGGGGGCGCAGGTCTTTGCGATGTCTGATTTTAATGGCCGACAAATCCTGATAGATGTGAATGACACTACCTTCCCATAGCAAATGTGCTTTGGGCTTCTCTGAGTGAGTATTTCTTCTTTAATTTGGAAGTCGGTCAAACATACGATAACCCTGGGAGGGTCAGATTATTTTCCCCGTGGTCTCAAAGCCCTATGGATCCGTTCCATATCAATGGGGGTTTGACGGGGTTTGTCCAGAAGTTGAAGAGCTCCATCACTGTTGATAGTAAGCGGTCAGGTTCAAATGATTCGGGGAGGCCTCTCACCCGGAGATTGTGTCTTCGCCCCCGATTGTGCAGGTCTTCTATGTGGCTCTGTACATCGCGGAGCTGCATGGTGTGGGAATCCACTTTGCGGTGTACAGAGCGGAGTACATTATGGTGGCATTCAGCTGAGCGTTCAACCTCTTGTACTCTGCCGCGATCACCTGTATTTCATTGCGGAGATCAGTGATAGCTGCGAAGATCGTATTCTTGATATCGGCTGCTACCGTGTGGAGGTCATTCAAGCTGGGTTGTTGGAGTGCCGGTTGGGTATTGCCCTGCACAGAGGGAGGCGGTATGGTGGAAGTAAGAATAATCCCATTAGAGGCCTGCGAGGAGTTTGAGGGAGAAGAGGAGCTAGCCATGTTGGTTCTCTGCGATCTAAAGATGTCCGGTATAAAATTGAGTAATGCGGCTGTCAGTGTCTCTTGGAGAGCAGGATCTAGATGTAGAGGAGCTACGGGAAGAAGTCCCCATAGTTGGCTGAGGAAAGATAGAGGAGTATCCCAGATGGAGCAGATATTTGGCCAAGGTCTATCAGAGCCCAAGGGTTAAGCGGCCATCTTCTTCCAAGGCAAACCACACCCCCGTCTATTGTTACCAATAGAGCGTTCTCCAGAATATATAACAGGTCAATTTGTAAAAAAAATGGAGCGTGTCTTTTAGAAAGGAGGGCAGAGATGTAACGAAGAGTTTTAAGGATTCATCCATTAGCCTGCTTGCATTTTCGCTAATGGCTCCCACACCTGAAATGATCGGTCTTCCAGGTGGGTTGTTGGCATCCTTATGGATCTTTGGGAGTGCATAAAACACCGGTATACATGGAGACTCGTTTTTAATGAACTCCCAAAGCTGTTTTGTAGTAATGTTGTTCATATAGGCAGTATCAATGAGCGTGTAGAATTCTTTGTTATATATATATATATATATATATATATATATATATATATATATATATATATATATATATATATATATATATATATATATATATATATATATATATATATATAATTTTTTTTTTTTTTTTTACAATATCAGCCAGAATACGGCGATACCATTCCAAATTTCTAAGTATTTCATGATTACATTAGAGAGGATATCAATCCGTTTGGATTGCGGGTTCAGATTTTCCCTACCTTGGAGGGTCTGGACTCGGAATTTAAAGAGAAATGGGAAAAGGTATTACGAGCATGTTCAAAAAGCCTCATGAAAATTCTTATAGAGGAATACAGTAAAAGATCTAGTGTCCTAGATATGGACATTATTAGCCTCTGTAATAAGTTACAACAATTTAAAACCCAAAGATCATTCACTGCCAAAGAGGACAGATTAAAAACACATTTGGAAATTTTCAACAAAGAAATATTGAGGGGAAAAAGGGACAAAAGTTGTCCCGTGATGGAAACTCATTTAAAGATGGAAATAACCAAAATAAAGGCTATCAAAACCAAGGATAGGTCCCAATTATTTTACAATCGGCACCTAGTCACATGAAAAATCCCTCCTCCCCCCTCCTCAATCTTCTCATAAAGCTAAAACGGGACTAAGCACAAACCGCCAATACTATGGCGATTCCACTGAAGGACAATTAGCTAAAAAATTTACCTTAGATGTAACCCGTAAACTCACGCATGCTAATGCACCCCACAATATTCCACCACAAATCCCTATCAGGTCCCAAATAAATAATTGCACCCCAACTAATGATACCACCACTCAATCACAACGGATCACGGGAGAATGTACATCTCAATCTAACATCCTCACAAATCGATTCTTTTGACACAATCTCCAATGATCCTTCTTTTTTTAGAACGTATCTTTGGCAAGTACTCAACCCCCAATCAATCTCAACACCTACACTCGGGTAGCACTCTAATACCTACAATACAAATTCAAGAGCAAAGTTCTGACTTCAATGTAATTAATCTCTCCTCTTACAAACTTTCCAATAACGAAATAAGTGTGCTTAAAAAAACCTGAATTTTTGTCCAAATCAGGACACAGACATTTTCGAAGTCTATAAAGACCTTCAACTGTTTGTTCACAAGATACTTTTAAAAAAAATTGTTTCTTAACCACTTGGCACCCATACTATGTCTATTGACATCATGGGCTTTCAGTGGTTATATCTGAATGATGCCTGAGGCCACAGACATCATTCAGATATCGGCGTTTTCAGCCGGCGATTCCCTGCACCATAAGAATGATCATAGCGGCTGTTCCACCGCTTGATCATTCTTATGGGCGGCGGGAGGGGACGCCCCCACTCCTGCCGCCCTCCAGTGCTTGTACCGACTCACCGCTTCCATCGGTGAGTCGATGACAGGATCTGCCGCCCCCCGCCAGTTACCATAGAGATTTCCGGCGGACCAGATCATCCCCGGAGTCTCTATGATCGTTATGACGTCATGACGTTATGACGTCAAGCCCGGCCTCGGTATTCAAATTAACGGCGCCGATTTGGCAGGGAAGCCAGGATCGTGTTTGTTTTTTTTGTTTTGTTTTTATTCTTCCCAGCCTAGAGGTGAGATATGGGGTCTTATTGACCCCATATCTCACTGTAAATATGTCCTATCGTGCCATATTCCTATTACAAGGTATGTTTACATTCCTTGTAATAGGAATAAAATTCATCAATTTTTTATTTATTTTTTTAAGTGTCAAACTAAAAAATAAATAAATAAATAAATAAAAAAAATGTAAAGCGCCCCTGTCCCTGTGAGCTCGCACACAGAAGCAAACACATACGTAAGTCCCGCCCACATATGAAAACGGTGTTCAAACCACACATGTGAGGTATCACCTCGAACATTAGAGCGAGAGCAATAATTCTAGCTCTAGACCTCCTCTGTAACCCAAAACATGTAACCAGTAAAAAAATTTAAAGCGTCGCCTATGGGGATTTTTAAATACCAAAGTTTGGCTCCATTCCACGAGCACGTGCAATTTTGAAGCGTGACATGTTGGGTATCTATTTACTCGGCGTATCCTCCTCTTTCACATTATGCAAAAAAATGTGGCTAACTTTACTGTTTTTTTTTTTTTTTTTTTTTTTTTAAGCATGAAACTTTTTTTTTCGGAAAAAAATGTGTTAGAAAAATTACTGCGCAAATACCGTGCAAGATAAAAAGTTGCAACAACCACCATTGTATTCTCTAGGGTCTTTGCTAAAAAAATATATATAATGTTTGAGGGTTCTATGTAATTTTCTAGCAAAAAAATTTGGAATTTTACATGTAGGAGAGAAATGTCAGAATTGGCCTGGGCGCGAAGTGGATAAACAAGGACCCTCTACAGAGCTTACTTCCCAAGAAACTCAAGCAATAGACCAATTGGTCTCCTTGTTGGAAGAGAGCAACCCGACAGATTTTATTGATCAGGTCGACCTCTCCCAGATTTTGGAACAGAGTCCTGATGATTCTCCCATTAAGAAGAAATCGGTACTAAAGAAGAAATCCATCTTCTGTCCAGCACCGAGTACCTGCCCCAACGCAGCAATATTTCTCAAATTTGTTCTGCAGTGAGCTTGATAAATTAAAAAACATAATAAAAGTCCAGCTATCTAAGGGGGAAAGAAAATGCGGCCCTAAAACAACTTTCCAATAAAATTACAATTAAGCCGGCAGACAAAGGCGGAAATATCGTTGTCTTGGACAATGAGTTTTATGTCAGTATGTGCAATAAAATACTTAAAAATTTGGAATGGTATCGCCGTATTCCGGCTGATATTGTAAAAAAAATATATATAACGAATTCTACACGCTCATTGATACTGCCTATATGAACAGCATTATTACAAAACAGCTTTGGGAGTTCATGATGAGCGAGTCTCCACGTATACCGGTGTTTTAGGTACTCCCAAAGATCCACAAGGACGCCAACAACCCACCTGGAAGGCCGATC
Organism: Lithobates pipiens; assembly: GCF_037356315.1. Taxonomy (NCBI): domain Eukaryota; kingdom Metazoa; phylum Chordata; class Amphibia; order Anura; family Ranidae; genus Lithobates; species Lithobates pipiens. The sequence goes on from NW_027507758.1 coordinate 494,047,711, forward strand.
ATTTCAGGTGTGGGAGCCATTAGCGAAAATGTAAGCAAGCTAGTGGATGAATTCTTAAAACCCTTTGTTACATCTCTGCCCTCTTTTGTAAAAGACACGCTCCATTTTTTACAAATTATTGACCAGTTATATATTCCGGAGAAAGCTCTATTGGTAACAATAGTTGTCAAATCTTTATATAGCTCTATCCCTCATCAAAAGGGCATAGCAGCAATGAGACACATCATACAGAGAAATAAAAATGTAGATCCCGTATATATGGTGAATTCATCCTCTCACTTCTTGAGTTTATTTTGGAACATAATGTCTGTTTTTACGGCAGCCTGTACCTGGGGGAGTGGGAGTCTTCATTCCTGGACGATGAAACCTTATCAATGTACATGGACCACATAGTATGTTGGTACCAGTACATTGATGATGTGTTCATCGTCTGGGAAGGACCCCAACTTACTGCAAGAATGTGATGCGATTCTGCATGCCACCAGGGTAAGGCGTAACTGTATGGATGATAACACCGTTAAGGTAGAAGCTGACAAACTCTGTGACAGGTTATTGTTACAGGGATACACTCACACCTCTTTGAAACGGTCATTTAGAAAAGCCTCCTTATAAACGAGAGAGAATCTTCTCTATTCTGATAAAACTAAAAAAGATAAACACTGTCAGAATTATTACAAGATACAGTAATCAGCAAAAGAAAATTCAAACCTTTATAGAGAAATATTGGCATCTGCTCTCATTGGACCCAACATTGGGACAGTTTGTCCCTATCAAACCTCTTTTCACCTTTAAACGCGCTACATCCATCAGAGATAAGGTGGTTAGTAGTGAGTTTCGAGGTGATACTGCTAAGACACATTGTAAATATAAAGGGACGTTCATTTGCGGTAAATGCCATTACTGTAAGTACATGTTGGTTCCAAAGAACTCTAGGCTACCCGATGGCCAGATATTCCACCCCAGGCATTTTGCCAATTGTAGGATGGTTGGGGTAGTTTACCTACTACTTTACGATCGTACATGTTTTTATGTTGGCAAAAAGAAAGTGGAGTTCTAGCATAGGGCATATAGGCATATCTTAAAGTGGTTGTAAAGTTGTTTTTTTTTTTATATGACAAACATGTTATACTTACTTCTACTGTGCAGCTAGTTTTGCACACAGTGGCCCCGAACCTGGTCTTCTGGGGTCCCTTGGCGGCTGTCTCAGCTTCCCCCCTCCTCCCTCGCAAGCCCTTGTCTTGTTCATGCAAGCTCCCTCCCATGGTGAGAAGAAGCACTTGCGGGCGCACTCCCGTGATACAGCCGGCGGCTATAGATGCTCACCGTATTACTCGGCCCTGCCCTGGTGCGCCGTATCATTGGATGTGATTGACCGCAGCGCGAGCCAATGGCTGCACTGCTTTCAATCCATCCACTCTAGCCAATCAGCCAGGCTGAGCGACGAAGAGGACGTCGGGGACGAGCCTGGGACTTTCGAGGGGTCAGGTAAGTAAATGGGGGGGATAGAATGCATTAAGGTGAAAAAATATTTACCTTTACAACCCCTTTATGTATGCAAACCTGTGACCCTGACCTTCGCCTAGGAAGACATACCAATATAGTACACAACGGGAAATTTCCCAGGATAAAATTTCTCATTCTGGACCATGTACATCCCGACCCCAGGGGGGGATTGGAACAAGGCCCTTTTACAACTGGAATCCCGATGGATTCATAAACTCAAGGCCACACAACCTCCAGGGCTAAATGAAGCCATCTGGTTTAAACCCTTTCTTGAGGGGTTTTCTTCAGGGGAAATGGAGAAATAATTACTTTAAGGTTTCAACAATGATCTCCCACTCACAGATTGCTTAACACATACTAGATACACCGTGTAGATAGAGGTTCTCTTTGTCTTTACTAAGTTACAAACTGCTGGAAATTATGAATTCATATGTATATCTCTGATGTTATGTGTTTTTTGGTAATGTTAGCCAGCACAAACCACACAACCTCTTCTTCCCGATGCGCCGGGGATCAGGACACAGAGAGACTCCCATCCAGTCATTACAGCGGGCCTACCCAAGGTTGCCACACTTTCATAAACTTCTGGGGGAACCCCCTACTGGCATATGTCAATTTATACATTGGCAGAACTTCATCAATGGACTTTTCCCAAGCTCTTCGCGTAGGTGGGAGGGGTGAGGTCCAATTAATAAGTATTTGGTTTTTTTTTGCATAGAAGAGCAGCAATGAGATCAGCATTTTGGTGTATCTGGGTCTCTGTTCATCATCATGGATGGCCAACAGAGCCAGCTCTGCCGTCAGGGGTATGTTCAACTGAAGACTCTCATTAATGCACTCCATAACAGCAGACCAGTACTGCGAGATGCGTGGGCACTCCCAAAACATGTGTAAAAGCGAACCCTCAGGGGATCGACATCTTCGGCACTTTGGGGATCTATCCGGATAGATTCTGTGCAGTCTCTGAGGCGTGAAGTGCACTCTATGTAAACATTTGGTTTGTATTAACCTATCCTTAGAGGATATCAGAACCCTGATACTCCTCTCGAACCATTCCTCCCAGGCCTCTTAATCCAAAGTTGGGACGTCCCCCTTCCACTTGTCCCATAACGCTTCCATCCTAGGTGACTCCCTACTGATCAGCACCGAATACAATGCAGAGAGGGGTTTCGCTAAGGACTCCTGATCCAACAGGCCCTCCAGTACATCCACCCCAAGAACCGGCGGCTCCTGGAACTGCGCCCTGAAGGCATGCCGTAGCTGCCAGTACCTGAAGAGCATGCCATGCTTCTCCGCTAATTCCCGGAAAGGGACAAGGGTCCCATTGGAAATCACATCCTCCAAGATCCTAACACCATATCTGGCCCACAACTGTGGGTCCGGGATAGTCCTGAAGTGGGGAAGGTACGGATTCTCCCACAAAGGGCAACGGGGGGGACCATCTATTAGGGGCCAAGAAACGCTTCCTAGCCGCTTCCCAGATCTGTACCGTAACTTTGGTAGGGGAGGGCGACGTGAGGACCCACGATGCACCAAATTACTTAATTCCATAAGGGAACCAATTATCGCAGCCTCCAGGCAAACTGCCATTTTCGTCCTAGACTGTTAGAACCACCACCGTACCGTCACCAACATGGCCGCTCAATAATACACCAGCGTATTAGGCATCGCCAGCCCCCCGCTGGTCGGCAGCTGAAGGGTAGCCCTGGCCATCCGAGGGGTAGAGCCCCGTCATAAGAAGCCTCCAAGGCATCCCTCCAGCACCCTGAAAAAAGCCTGGGGCAACCGCACCGGACTATTCCGGAAAATGTAAAGAAATTTAGGCAAATAAATCTTTTTAATAATACTAATTCGTCCCAATAAATTCAAGGGGAGAGTGGTCCACTTGGAGCAGTGGTCCTTCATTTGTGCCACAATGGGGCGGAGATTTAATTGTTGAAATGATTGGAGATCCCTCGATACTCTAATACCCAGATAAGTAAACTCCTCAACCCACCTCAACGCCAACTGAGTTGCAGAGTTGGTGGCCCGCGCATCCAGCGGTAAGAGCACGGATTTGGACCAATTAATGCAAATCCCCGAGAACCTGCCAAACTCATCGAATAACGCAAGGGCAGCTTGTAATGATGACTCCGCATCCTGCAAATACAGCAGGGCGTCATCTGCATACAGGGAGATTTTCTCCTCCAGAGGGCCCACCCTGAGTCCGACAATCCGCTCGGACTCCCTAACCAGCGCCGCCAGTGGCGCCAAAGCAAATAGACTAGGAGACAGCGCGCAGCCCTGTCGGGTGCCCCTCTGGAGGAGAAAAGCCCCCGTGAGGGAATCATTCACCCTAATCCGTGCTCTAGGGGTCCGATACAGCAGACTCAGCCAGTGAAGGAACTTTGGCCCCAACCTAAATTTTTGTAGTACCTTCCAGAGGTACCTCCACTCTACGGAGTCGAAAGCCTTCTCTGCATCCAGAGAGGCTATGACTCTCGTCCCCCTGTTGTCATGCAGTGCAGTTAGGTTCAGGAATAGCCGGCGGATATTGACATCAGTGCCCTTACCCGGCATAAAGCCGGTTTGATCCGCATGCACCAAATCTTCTATTACTCTTCGCAGCCTAAGGGCTAAAATTTTTGCCAATAATTTAGCATCTGCCTTAATCAAAGAGATGGGCCTGTAAGACGCACACTCCTCCGGGTCCTTACCAGGCTTGGGCACCAACACCACAACCGCATCAGCCAGCGACTCGGGAAGTGCATCCAATTCCAAGCACTTGTGTACAAGAGACGTGAATCTAGGAGCTAAGTATTCCTGATACACGGAGTAAAATTCAATGGGTATACCATCAGGCCCCGGGGCTTTTCCCCGACTGCATAGACCCCAAAGCCTCCTGTACCTCCTCCAGGGTGATATCTCTGTCCAGCTCAGCACATTTGTGCGGATCCAAGACAGGGAGCTCGATCCGGTCTAAATATTGAGACAGGTGAGAATCGTCCTGGAAGAGTACCTGGAGGAGTACAGAGCCTGATAGAACTCAATAAATCTCGTCGCAATGTCAGCAGGCGATGTCAGGAGTCTGCCCATCTGATCTCTCACCCTTGCGACATGGGTCATGCTGCGTAGACCCTTGGCCTACCATGCAAGCTGCCTCCAATTTTTGACCCCGAACTCAAACACCCGTTGGCCACTATCAACCATGGATTTTTGGGTAAGATCTACCCTAATTAACGAAAGGTGCCTTAGAGTTTCCTGCCAGGCCTCGTACTGAGCCCAATCAGGGCGATGCACATACTCGGCCTCCCTCAACATGGCCTTCTCCTCCGCCGCCCTCAGAGACCGCTCAGCCTGCCTTTTCCACACAGATATTCGGGTCATGTATTCCCCTCTGAGCCAAGCTTTAAATGTGTCCCAGACAATTGGGGGGCTAGCCGATTCCTCATTAGTAAGCCAGAAAGTACACATAGCCTCAGGAATTTCCGTTTGGATCTCCGGATCCATCACCCAGAACCTGGACAAGCACCATATCCTCTCCATTCCCCCCGAGTGAGCTGAATCTCTGACACCGGAGCATGGTCCGAGATGCCACGCGAGAGGATCTCAGCAGAGGCCACCCTATGGAGCAAGTTCGAAGAGGCAAAAGCCAAGTCAATCCAGGACATAGTCCGGCGCGTGGCGGGCAAGCATGTAAACTCCCTATCGGGGGGTGGAAACGTCGCCAAAGGTCCGACAGGCCAAAGACCAAGGACAAGCGGGAGAGATCGTCCCGCTGAGGGGCCGAGGCCTGCAGCCTGTCCATATCACCATTCATCACCATGTTAAAGTCACCAGCTATAAGAACATTGTCTACATTGTACAGAGTGATCTTTTGCATTCGCTCATGTAGCACCCTTACATCGGCCAGAGGAGGCAAGTAAATCCCCACCAACACCACAGGGACCCCTGAGAGGAGAGCATGCAGAAGGACATACCTGCCTCCGGGATCAGTCTTAACATCCAGCAACTGGAAAGGCAGCGCCCGGTGAACCAGCACACTGACTCCCCTTGCATAGTTGGAGTACGTGGCATGATAATGTGCTCCTATCCATGCCCTCCTCACACTAAGCGCTTGGGAACCCACTAGGTGAGTCTCCTGCAGAATCTGCAGAGATAATTAAGGACCAGTGACCGTTTACCCACCGAGTTGAGCCCCCGCACATTCCACGACACCACTAAACACTGTGCCATTGTGCAATCAGCCTGGCAATGTGCGAGGGGTCCCCCCAGCGGCATCCTCGTGGGCGGCGGCCCAGCGCGCCGCCACCCCCGGGAACCGCAGGCCGCCATCCCCCCTCCATCCGAGCCGAACCTGGGTCCAATGAGCATGTACCAACCACCTCCCCCCAAAGACCAACCACAGTGAAACAATAGAAAAAAAACCTTCGAAAACAACAAACGCGGACAGCAACGGCTACCCCCCCCCCCCCCCACCCCGTGCATCCCAGAAAAAAACAAGGAGCACCTAGAACCCAAAACCCCCATCACTCAGCAACCAGTAACCTAGGTTAGGGTTGTGTAACCGGAATGGGGCATCATTCCAAAGTCACCATGCTAACAGGGCTAGGCAAAGAAAACAAAACAGTTTATGTCCAGAGCTTGTGGAGTGAAGTAGCAGCCTTACGGCTGAGTCAGTGACTGACTTAGGTAGGAGTATCACAGAAGGTAGATTGCAAATTGCAGGGGACAGGAGCTCGCACCACATCCTATATGTTCCAGCGCCTCGGCTATAGCCATGGCTGCGGGGGGGTCGCCACCAGCCCGGGGATCCATCCTAGTGTGTGCCGCTCCCCCCAAGGAGCCAAGGGTAGCCCAGGGGATGGACAGCTAAGTCAGGAGAACAGACAGGTCAGCCAGCGCCTACAACATTTGCAAAGGATCTAAGGATCCACACCATGTGCAGTCATAGTACACTTAAAGATACCTGGCTCACCCGCTAGCAACAGTAACAACCAGTCCCCGTGTCCATCCACCCTGGAAGGGATCCATCACTGTCCACTATGGAAGGGTCTCCAACCACGCTGATGCCTCTTAAGGGTTGGTGAAAAAACTGACAGTTTCGCCATCCACCACACGAAGCTTGGCCGGGAACAGGATACTGTATTTAATTCCCTTTCTCCGCAGGACGGCTTTCACTGCGTCAAAGGAGCGGCATTGGCGTTGGGTCTCCATAGTGTAGTCCGGAAACAACATAAGTCTACCATTCTCGTAGGGAAGATCCTTCACCGCACGGGCGGCCCTGAGCAGCTCGTCACAGTCACAGAAGTTTAGCAACCGAAAGGATGAAAGTCCGGGAGGGAGCCCCCTCCGGCCCTGGGCGGGGAGACACCCGGTGGGCCCTCTCCACCGCAAAGTACGGAGAGAGGGGGGCCGCTGGCAGCAGGGACCGCAGCAGACCCTCAGCGAACTGGGCAGGAGAGCGTCCTTCAGCCCCTTCGGGCAAACCAACAATGCGGAGGTTGTACCTCCTGCTCCGGTTCTCAGCATCCTCGGCCCTGTACTCAAGAGCCTTTACCTTCAGTTGCAGCGTGCATATAGAAGCCGAGTGTTCTGCAACGGCATCCTCCGTCTCTCCCACCCGCGCGCTCGGTCTCAGACACCCTAGACCGTATCTTGTCCAAATCTTGCCGGACCAGACCTACATCCAGCCCAACCCCCTCGATTTTCAAAGCCAGTGTGGATTGACAGGCAGTCACCGCAGCGCGGCATGAGGTAATTGCTGACAGGATCTCCGGCAACTCCGGGGGCTCCGACATCTGGTCCCCCTTGTGGTCTGTTTGCGACGCCATGTTGCAGTGGCGCGCAGCTTCTCCCTGGGTACAAGCTTCGGGCACCAGTTAGTCCTAAATGTCAGATACGGATGTATATACGGATCGTACTCCAGGAGAGCTCAGCTAGCACGTCCGTTCACTCCACCATCCCGGCCACGCCCCTGAGTGTAACCTTTTACTTATATCCTCTCCTGTCACTGGGCAGAGTTAGCATTTACCTAAGGTCTCTCAGCTGGACTCGCCTCTGGATTCTCCTCAGCCTTCCTTCTGGATCTTTTGACTTGATCTCCCACCCTCCCTCCCCCCGATAACAGTCAAGACAGGGTCAAAAGCGCTGCTACAGCAGCGCTATGCTGGCAGTATAGCCGCGCTGCCCCATTGATTTCAATGGGCAGGAGCGGTGTATACACCACTCCTTCACCATGCCAAAGATGCTGCTAGCAGGACTTTTTTTAGCGTGTGCTGCAATCGCACCGCTCCAATGTGAAATGGCCCTTTCAAGAGCAATAGACGGAAGTGATTTTTTGCCGTCGCTTCTGCCCTGCAATGTTATGGAGACGTCTCTATACCCAGCAGGGGTGAAGATCCAATTGCCTCCGCCGCTGCTGACGGCTCCGGTAAGAGGGCACTGGAGCGCGGCGGGAGGGGGCATCCTAGACTATTGTAGGACCCACTGATAATGGGGTACTTTACTGCAGTAGTGGGCTTAAGCACTATGTGGCCATATTGGGGGTTATTTACAAAAGGCAAATTCACTTTGAACTACAAGTGCAAACTGCACTTGAAATTGCACTGAAAATGCACTTGGAAGTGCGGCAGCTGTAGATCCGAGGGGGACATGCAAGGAAAATAAACAGCATTTTAGCTTGCCAATGATTGGATGATAAAATCAGCAGAGCTTCCCCTCATTTCAGATCTACCCCTCATATTAACAGGGACTGCACTTCGTCACATTCCCATGACTTCCTGAGACATTTCCGCAGATCCCTCCAGGACTATGCCCTGGTGGACTGCTGGAGAGCAATACATGCATCTGAAAGGGACTATAGCTACTTCTCTGGAGTACACAAGGTGTACACTAGAATTGAATTGCTGCTAGTGGACCAGGACACCTTGGATTTTATCCTGGGAGCAACCATAGACCTCATAACCATCTCTGATCATGCCCCGGTGACGCTTACGCTTTCACTGGCCCAGGCCTCGACTAAAGCAAGGACGTGGAGACTGAACGAGAACTTGTTAGATGACCTGGCGGTAGTGACGGGGGTGCAGGAGACTCTGACACACTACTTTGCGGAGAATGATAATGGGGAAGTGAGCAAGGGCATTCTCTGGGAGGGACATAAAGCCGTGATCCGGGGCACCTTCATTGCACTGGGAGCTAAACTTAACAAAGAGAGGCGGGCGAGCTTCCTGAGGGTGTTGCTGGAGCTGCAACGCGCTAAGCTTGCACATAAAAGAACGTCGGGCTCTACGGAGCTCAGGCGCTTGACAGAACTCAGACAAATATTTTCTAAACTGCTGGACCGGAAAATTAACCGGAAACTGCGCTACCTGGCCCACACTTACTACGAACACGGCAACAAGTGCGGCAGGCTACTGGCCCGAGCACTTCGCAAGAAGACTCCTGGCTCATGTACATAAATTGTGCTCTCCTACCGGGGACTATACACAGCACACATCCAAGATAGCCTCTATGTTTCGCGATTATTACGCGAACCTATACCACTTGGACCAGGCCTCCTCCCCGGCCGACATAGCCCTTAAGAAGACACGCATACAGTCATACCTCTCCTCCGTAGGACTCCCCACCCTTACTACGGATCAGGCAACTGACTTAGAATGCCCAATTACAGGGGAAGAAATCTTAGCTACGATTAAGTCTATGCCTACAGGCAAGAGCCCCGGCCCTGATGGTTTTACCAGGGCCTACTATGTAAAGTTCTTTGACAAACTGCAATCCCCTTTGTGTGCCCTCTTCAACTCCCTCGCCTCAGGCCGGGTCTTACCACAAGAGACCTCGCTGGCGCATATTACCGTGCTCCCGAAGGACGGGAAAGACCCATCCCAACCGCAAAGTTATCGCCCAATCTCCCTCCTGAACACGGATCTTAAAATCTTTTCCAAAATTATTGCCAACCACCTGAAACCGCTATTACTGGAGTTGATCCACGCTGATCAGACAGGTTTTATAACGGAGCGAGAAGCTAGAGACAACTCCAATAGAGCTGTCCAGCTTATCCACTGGGCACGTACACGCGGTCGGATGCCTCCATACCTGGTGTTGTCTACAGATGCGGAGAAGGCATTCGATCGTGTGGACTGGGAGTTTCTGAATGCAGTGCTTAGGGGTATGGGGCTGGGCCCACGCATGCTGCAATGGATCTCGGCTCTTTACGTGTTTCCTACGGCCCGGGTTAAGGTGAATGGTGGCCTCTCCTCATCGTTCCCTATTCGTAACGGCACGAGACAGGGCTGCCCGCTCTCGCCCCTTCTATTTGCACTGGTTGTGGAACCATTACTACAGAAGGTCAGAGACAATCCCAGTGTCAAGGGGGTGATGGCGGGCTCCTTAGAGCACAAACTTTCTGCTTATGCGGACGACATATTGTTTCATGTGGTGGACCCTCTGGTCTCGTTGCCGAATCTGATGGGAGAACTACAGGCGTACGGAGAGGTATCCAATTTTCGGATAAATTATTCCAAATCAGAGATGCTGCCGATCACCATTCCCCCGGCTTTGGGGGACACCTTGAAGGGCTCATTTCTGTTCACATGGGCTGTCCCCTCCTTGAAATATCTAGGTGTCCAGCTCACCGATAGTACTGACTCCCTGTATGCACACAACTATTTGCCCCTAATGCAGAAGATTTCAACGGATTTGTCCACTTGGGACAAATCACTTTTTACCTGGGTGGGTCGAACAAATATTTTGAAAATGACGATACTACCTCACATTTTGTTTCTCCTACAAATGATACCGATACACCTGCCGCAAGGGTTTTTCTCGAACCTACGTAGCCTTTTTGTTAAATTTGTGTGGGGTGGGAAGAAGCTGCGTTTGGCCATAGCGACGCTCCAACGCTCTAAGCTGAACGGCGGCCTGGGCATACCTAACATACTCCAATACTACCAAGCGATCGCATTACATCGCATTTTAAATTGGAAGTTTCATACGCTACATAAGCTATGGGTCCCTCTGGAAATGACTATGGTGGACAGAGACCTGGCCTACGCACCCTGGGTCCCGGCCGGGGACAGGGGGCTCTCAGGGTGGGTTTTCCCATTTACAGTCCACTCCTTGGAAACGTGGGATAGGGTTAACGCACTCTTTGCACTAGCACCACAGTTATCCCCTCTGACACCGGTGAGTGGGTACCCGTGGTTCCACCCAGGGGAACAGATGGCCGCGTTCGGTTCGTGGATACGGGATGGGAAGGCAGCTTCCCCTTTGATTTCTGGAGGCATCGCCAACTGGAGGCCTTTATATCCAAGCACCGTAGACAGACACCACTTCGGGCCACGCTGACAACCTTCGAGAACATGTGGGCATCCGCGGAGCCTCTGACACACATGATCTCAGAGATGTATGGGCTGTTAGAGTCCACCACACCTACTCCCAAACCACACTATATTACAGACTGGGAAAAGGACCTCCAACATGAATTTACAGGCGACCAGTTACATTGTTTATACCGCCTAACACATACCAGCTCGATAGACTCTAAGATTCAAGAAAATAACTATAAAATGTTATCCAGGTGGTACAGGGTACCTGTCACCCTGGCTAGAATCTTCCCAAACACTCCGGATGTATGCTGGAGGGGATGTGGAATGAAAGGCACCTTCCTCCATATTTGGTGGGAGTGCCCTGTGCTAGCACCATTCTGGAATATGGTTCGCAAACACGTGTCAGACAGTCTGGGTACTGATATCCCAGCCCTGGCTAAGCACTTCTTGCTCCACATACCCACTATGCCTCCATCACGTTATAAAAAGGGTGTACTCCCCCATCTCCTCAATGCAGCCAAGCACTTAGTACCACTATATTGGAAGAGCTTGCAAATTCCAAGCAAGCAGGAATATTTGGGGAAGGTGGGGGAGATAATGGAAGCAGAGAGCTGGATGGCCACTTGTAGGGACACCAGGGAGAAATTTGAGCATACGTGGGCACCATGGAAGGCCCATGTCCAGACCGCAACTGTGGTTACATCCAGTTTAGATGTCACGCTTCTTGCCCTAGCAGACCCTGAATTTGGGAGACTTGTCCAGGCGAACCTTCCTCCTCCGAACGCACCTTCTGCTGGTGAGTTGAACGCATAATCCGGTGAGGCATGAGGTTCACACTTCCTTTCCCACCCACATCCCAACTCTCTTCTCTTTCTGTCTTCCCTTTGCATACTCTAATGGAAGATGTTTGGTTTTGGTTGACTTAATATGTTCTTCCCTTTTTACTATGCGGTAGGAGTCACTTGTAAAGCTTTAACAGTGTTAAAGGGGCACCCCACTCTCTTCTAGTACGGGAGAGGGACCCGCTCGTGTGGATCGAATGTCTGGAGCGGGAAGGGGGATGCCCTGGGTTTGTTGAATGGAAGTAACTCTCTGCCACCATGTATGCTTACATGTAACTTGACTAGGTTGTATGTATCCCCCCACCCCCATGGAACCCCCCCCTTTTTTTTTCTTTTCCCCTTACTTTCCCTGTGTATGTTGATTTTTTTTGTGTTGTTTCTCCTTCTTTTTGTTAAATTTTGAAAAAAACAATAAAATACCAATTATAAAAAAAAAAAACAGGGACTGCACTTTCAATGCAATTTCAAGTGCACTTTGCACTTGCAGTTTGCACTTGTAGTGCAAAGTGGAGTTGCTTTTCGTAAATAACCCCCATAGTTTCACCAAATCCCCATATTTTATGATTAGTTGCTGAATATGTTCAAGTTTTTTTAAATAGCCTTGCAGAATTTAAATGTACTTTTAGTATGTGTGCGCTGTAATCTTTTCCTGTGTTTCTCCAAGTACTGTATATCATTGTCTGTTAGGAAATGTTCTGCCTAACATGCAACAGCATACTGGAGGAAGAGGAAATAGAAAGTAAGCCCGGAGCAGAGGAGACAGCATAGGCGCAGGTCAGCATGACGGGGTTAACATGTGGACGTTTTTTACGAAGAGAGTGGGCGGTTCAGTCATAGGACTGGGAGGGGAGGAGCAGAGTTAATGTGCGGAGGCGGCTCCTCCCCTCCTCAGTCTGCTGATCGGGAGCGAGCTGGGTGGCAGCATGGCGGCGGTGGAGGAACTTTTTGCAAAGCTAAAGGCGGAATCAGCGTCCAGGGGCCCTGGATGGCTAGAGTCTCGTTTGGCAGTGGCGCTGGGTGAGTCTACACCAGCGGCTAAGTGGTCTGAGCGGGTGACGGCGCGAGCACGGCGCGAGCGGCCGCCGGATCGCTTCTCACTGGACCCCCCTCTCTCCCCCCTCCCCAGGAATAGCAGCACTCGTGGCCGGGCTCACAGACTCCCTTCAGGCCTGCCCACGAAGCGAGCGGCGGGGCCTTCGGCGGATGGGCTCCCTTAAGCGGCTTTCTGGATCGGGCAGGGCGGTGGGGGGGCTTGCAAGGCCGGGACTGTTACTGTGAGGGCTGGGGGACCACAGATTGTGCGGGAGGCCCCTGCTCCAGGCATGGCGGGGCGGGGCTTACATGTGAGGCACCCAGGGGGATGGCTGCTGGGCTCCAGGGACGTGCGGAAGGTGGCCCCTCTGGGACGGATGGACGGCAGGGGCCCCCTTCCGGGGGTCGCCGGGCTGAGGCTGATGGAGGGGGAGTGATGGCGTTGGGAAGTGGCCTGGAGCGGAACTGTCCCAGGGGGCGGGCGGGCCCCGGCAAGTCGTTGCGGAAGTCATCGGTCGGTCCGCGGATCCCCGGCATCCAGTGACGCATCCGCTGGAGGGCAGTCGGCAAGTGAGGCAGAGCTGGTGGAGGATCGCTCGGAGGGGGAGCTGTCGCAATCGGAGGACGAGGGGCAGTAGGAGCTGCCGGCGGTGGTGGACTCGGGACCTTCGGCTGGTGGGACTCCTTCCAGGCATCGCGGTGAGTCCACAATTACTTTGTCTGCTTTACATGGTACTGTTGGGGGAGGTGTGGTGGTGGGGCGGGCATGCAAGGGGCGGCCAAGTGGGGCCGCTCCAGTCACGCCGGCCGCGCTGGTGTCAGATCGTGCGGTGCCGGATGCGGGTTTGCAGGGATTTTTGCCGGGCTTGAAGGAGCTGGTTCAACGGTTTGAGCCGGGGGTGGGGGGGACCGCCCCCTGCGGCAGCTTGGGTGGGACCGGGCGCGGGGGTTGGGAGGGACGGGGGGTCGGTGGGTCAGGTGATCGGGGCCGCGGAACCAGCGGCACCTGCCTCTTTGGTGGCGGGGGTGGCTGAACAGGGGATGGATAAGCCGTCCGCAGGGGGAAGACCACTGTGCCCGCAAAGAAACAGGATTTGGTTCGCTTAGCGGACGCGGCGAAGTGCGAAGTTTATGTCTGCGTCGAGGGGCCCCTGGGGGCCCATCTGAAGCCAGAAGTTAGGGAGAAGATATGGAAAGGCGCATATGTGGAGATTTTCGCCCTCCAACCGTTGGAGAAGTTTAATCTCGATAGGGTGAGGCCGGAGGATCACAAGGAGGACGAGGAGAAGAGGCGTTACAGGCTCATTCCTCGGACATTTACGAATTGGTTACAGGCATTCGCCATTTTGGCTAGTGTGATAGGGGAACGGAACACTGCTCAGCGCTGTTTTGCTACCTTGACACCGTGGGAGAGGCCTACAGAGTCTACGGGGGAACGTCATGGTTGCGTTATGACGAGCAATTTCCTCAGCGGAGGGCCATTCGCCCGTCCTTGAAATGGGATCATAAGGACATCAGCTTGTGGATGCGCCTTCTGACCTCGGCGAGGTCACCTAGCCAGTTTTTTCACGGGGGGGCCAGTGGGTCCACTAACCCCGGACAATCGGCCACAAGAAAAAAAGGGGTGTGCTGGCAGTTCAATGAGGGCTCCTGCAAGTTCGGAGAGTCATGCAAGTACAAGCATGAGTGCTCTGGATGTGATGGGGGGGGGGGGGGCACCCCTTGTCCCGCTGCTTTAAGCAGGGAAAGGGCAAGCCCGGTGTTGCTGCTGGAAAGGGGGACCACGCTGGTGAGGGTGGCAAAGATGCTGCCTTCCTCGCTAGGTACCCGGATCAGGAAGCCGCACAGTTGCTGGCCCGGGGTTTTGAAGAGGGTTTTCGGATTCCGGCGCAGCTGGGTGAAGTGCCCCCAGTGGCACGCAATTTGCGGTTGGCATTGCAACACGCCGGGGTAGTATCGGACAAGTTAAAAAAGGAGGTGTCTTTGGGGCGCATGAGGGCCCCTTTTCTGTTGTGCGCATTCCGGATTTGGTGGTGTCGCCTTTGGGTGTGGTGCCCAAAAAGGAGCCCAACAAATTCAGGCTCATTCATCACTTGTCGTATCCGAAAGGGGGATCGGTGAACGACGCCATTGATCCAGCAGTTTGCGCAGTGTCATATACGTTGTTCGATGCTGCTGTTTTCTGGGTAAGGAAGTATGGGAAAGGGGCTCTGATGGCGAAGACTGATATTGAATCGGCTTTTCGCCTGCTTCCCGTGCATCCTGAAAGCTTCTGGCTGTTGGGCTGTCAGTGGCAGGATGAATTCTATGTCGATCGTTGTTTGCCTATGGGCTGTTCCATCTCTTGTGCGCTGTTCAAACAATTTAGTTCTTTCCTGGAGTGGGTTGTGCGGGATGTCGCTGGACTGAATTCGGTAATACATTACCTGGACGACTTCCTCTGCGTGGGCCCGTCTGCTTCTGAGGTTTGCGCAGTACTGCTGGCTACGTTGGAACATGTTGCCAAGAAGTTCAGAGTTCCCCTGTCGCCGGACAAAACGGAGGGTCCTTGTACGGTGTTGAGCTTCTTGGGCATTATTTTGGATTCGGAGAGGAAGGAATGTAGGCTGCCGGAGAACAAGTTGAGGGCGCTTCAGGCGGAGATTCGTGGGATGTTGGGGTTGCGCAAGGTTCAGCTTCGACCATTGCAATCGCTGTTGGGTAAGTTGAATTTTGCGTGTCGCATCCTGCCAATGGGGAGGGTGTTTTGCCGACGGCTGTCGGCCAGCACCGCGGGGGCCACCTCGCCCAAGCACTATATGCGTCTGTTGAAGGCACATAGGGAGGATTTGGCGACATGGCACACGTTCCTGGCTAACTTCAACGGCAGGGCGCTGTGGATGTCGGGCTCAGTTAGTAATTTTGACCTGGAGCTGTACACGGATGCAGCGGGGGCGGCTGGCTTTGGTGCTTTTTCCAAGGGCGCTGGAGTGCGGGGCCATGGCCTAAGTCGTGGAAGGCGGCAGGCCTGCTTAAAAACATGTTACTACTGGAGCTGTTTCCAGTGGTTCTGGCGGTGGAACTGTGGGGCAAAGCGTTTCGGAATCTGAAAGTTCGCTTTCACGGGGATAACTTGGGGGTGGTGCAGGTGATCAACAAGGTATCGGCGGCGTCTCCGCCGGTGGTCAAGTTGCTCAGGCACTTTGTGTTGCACTGTTTACAGTTAAACGTGTTTATCTATGCTGTACATCTTCCGAGGGTGGAGAACGTTATCGCTGATGCTTTGTCTCGCTTCCAGTGGCACAAGTTTCCGGAGTTGGCACCAGGGGCGGAGGAACGCAGGGTTCCTTTTCCGGAATGGCTGTGGAGGATTGCTTTGGAAGAGTAGCCGGCTGGATCAGATGGTCGGTGAGCGAGGCTACGTGGTCAGCATATAGCAAAGTGTGGGCAGAGTGGGCCGGCCTCGTACAGCAGGTTTCGGCGGGGCAGGAAGATCAGGACTTGCGTTTGCTGGTGATTTATTTTGTTTCCAGGAATTTTGAGTTAGGAGTGTCTGTGTCCGGGCTTAATCGAAAGTTGGTTGGGCTGGCGTTTTGGTTCAAGTTGAGGGGTTTACCTGACGGGACAAAAGATTTTTGGGTCAGACAGTCTATGAAGGGTTACAGGCGCTCTCATCCCAGTAGGGATACCAGGAGCTCGGTTTCGTTTGAACTTTTGGCGAAATTGTTGGTGCAGCTACCTGGGATCTGTTCTTCACCCTACGAGGTGGCCTTGTTCAGGGCAGCGTTTGCGTTGCCATTTTTCGGGGCGTTGAGGGTTAGCGAATTGGTGAGCCCGTCGTGGATGCGACAGGGGGGTCTGGGGATGACTGAAGTGGTATGTGAGGGGGACCGGCTATCCATTGTGGTGAGCCGGTCAAAAACTGATCAGTGGGGCAGGGGACAATCAGTGCAGGTGTTTGCGCTGCCCGGATCTCCCTTGTGCCCTATTACGTTAGTGCGCAACTTCCTGAGCGTGCGCCCAACAGTGGGTGGCTCTTTGTTGGTGCCTCAGGATGGATGGTCCCTCTCGAAGTTTTAATTTACGGCTGTTGTTAATCGGTGCTTAGTAGCATCGGGTTTGGAGGATCAAAGATTTTCCTCGCATTCCTTCCGCATAGGGGCGGCGACGGAGGCAGTCAGGTGGGGATTGGACGAGGTGGCGGTTAAGCGGATCGGGAGATGGGAATCCAAGCGTTTTCTGTCGTACGTTCGCCCGCATTTGTTTAACTTCGTCAGGGTATGTACAGGTACTTCTGATGTACTGTTTAGTTATTGACGTTTTGGGTTGTGTTTTCTTCTCTTCCGTTCTCACAGGCGGACAACAGGGATTGGTGTGGATAGTTGGCCACTCGTATGTTTGTTGGGGGGCCAGAAGGGGTGATGCTCGCCCGGACGGTCGTCAACTCGGTTTATCCCGCCAGGATGCAGTTATCCGGTGGTTAGGTGTGCCGGGCATGCTGTGGGGTCGATGTACATGCACGCTTAGACGGCCCCCCGGATGTGCTGGTTTTGCACGTGGGGGGCAACGATTTGGGTGTGAAGACTATGTTGGATTTGGTAAAGGAAATAAAACTTGATTTTTGGCATCTCCGCTTTGTTTTTCCACACATGATCATTGTGTGGTCAGATATGGTGGGTAGGACGTCCTGGAAGTTCGCGAGGTCGGTGGACAAAATTAACAGGGCCAGGAAGAAAATTAATAAGGAGGTCAGCGGCTTTGTGGTCAGGAATGGGGGGTTGGCGGTAAGGCACTTAGAATTGGAGGTGGATACGAGGCGCTATCTCAAAAGGGATGGGGTGCACCTTAATGATGTGGGGACGGATTTATGGTCCCTGGGTATTCAGGATGGAGTTCAGAGAGCGTTGAGGGTGTGGCAGGGGGCGCAAGGGTAAGGCTTTGCCCTTGCGTGCTGTGCCATGGTGTTGGTCTGTGCGGATGAAAGATTTACCCCAGTGATGGAAGAGTGTGGTATAGTACCCGTCGGTGGGGATACAGCTAACAGTGGTTTTAGCTGAAGTTGGTATCAGGTGCACTGCGGTCAGGGTTTGACCTCTGAGCTAGTTTGTCAGCTTGAGGTCTATTAGAGTTGGGTACCGCAGTGCCGGATGGTTTGTTATGATGGTGGTTGGTGGGTTTATCTTATCACAGACCAACGGGAGGAGTTCAATGGAGGAAGTGCCTTAATACCTGAGTTTAGATTTGTTAATTATGTTATTTATGTTATTTATGCTAATTATTTTGAATAATTTTATAATAAAGATAATTGGCTGCTACGGCATGTTTTACTCCAGATTGGTGTGGTCTCAGTTTCTGGGGTATTTAAGCATAAGGGGGCGTAGCAAGTCACAGTATGTCGTACCCTAGTCAAGGACATAGGTCTTTTTCTTTTTTTTTCTCTCATTTGCCCTGCCTAACTCCTCACTGTAATATGGAAATATGTTTTATAGTAATAGCATTTGAAAAGTATTGCTGATGTACTGTAAAACTATACAACAATGCACATGAATAACAGTTGATTTTATAGTCTTCAGCGTCTTTAACAGCTTCTATGTACTGCTTAAAGAGGCCGGTCTAAACACAGCACGTAACCACCATGACTTGCTTTTCCTGATCATACAGTTCAGTGCATTTCATCACTCATTTACCGGCAGTGTCTCTCCAGTCCAGGTACGTTACTCCTGCATGGATTTCAATGTGTTACTCTGTAGTATAGAAGTAACGTGATTCAAAAGTTTTTGTTCATTTGCAAGAGGGCAACAGCTGGAGGGCCATAGTTTGAGGATCCCTGTTCTAGCAAATGGCTAAGCCCCTGTACACACAGTCGGAGATTTCGACAACCAAATCCGACGGATTTTGTCCGTCGGATCTTGTCCGAAACTGTTGCATACACACGGTCGGACTAAGTTGTCGAAAAATCCGATCTTTCAGAACGTGATGATGTAATTTCGTTACGATGGGACTACATTCAGGCTAGTAGCCAATAGCTTTGATGTAGGAATTTGATCTGAGCATGCGTGGCACTTGGTCAAAATTCTCTACACATGATCGGAGTATGTCCGATCAAACCAGTTGGTCGGAAAATATTTCCAACAAGTTGTAAAATTGGGTCCGATGGATATTCCGATGGAATCAGTCCGATGCATACCACACACAGTCGGATTATCCGACAACACGGTCCGATAGGACACATTCCGACTGATTCTCCGATCGTGTGTACAAGGGCTAAGAGTGGATCGTGTGTGTGTGTGTGTGTGTGTGTGTGTGTGTGGCTTTCCACCCTTGGATTGTGTTTGTCAAAGCTTAAGCTATATTCACACGGCTATAAAAAAAAAAAAAAAATAAAAAAAAAACACATTTACCAGAATTTTTAAATTATGGATCTGAACGCAGCTGCATTGTTTTCAATGAAGACATTTGGGTTGATTTACTAAAGGCAAACCCCCTCTGCACTGCAATTGTACTTGGAAGTACAGTCATGTAGATCTGAGGGAAAGCTCTGCTGATTTCTATCATCCAATCATGTGCAAGCAAAAATGCTGTTTTATTTTCCTTGCATGTCCCCCTCGGATTTACAGCTAGTGCACATTGGAGTTGCCTTTATTAAATAACCCCAATTGACAGATGCATACACATGCACTACTTTCAGATCTGTAACAAAATCCAAAAATCTGCATCTGAGGACATGCTAATACATGTATACTATGCATTCTTTTATTTAAAAAAAAGTATGCATTTAAAACTGATCTAAAGGCAAGAATAATTTACGCAGGAACTTTTATTACAGAAAAACATCAGTAAACTGAACGATCACTTAAAGTGATTGCAAAGTTTTTTTTTTATATTTTTTAAGTAACATACATATCATACTTGCCTCCACTGTGCAGCTCTATTTGCACAGCTTGACCCTGATCCTTGATTTCTGGGGTCCCTGGTGGCTCTCACGGCTCCTCCCCACAACAGATAACCCCCCTAGGAGAAGTACTCTGCCAAGGGAGTTACCTTGCGGGCAAGCTCCCGAGTCCAGAATTTGCGCCTATAGACAAGAATGCCGGACTCGGCCCCGGAACCTGAGTTATTGGATTTGATTGACGGCGGCAGGAGCCAATGGCTGTGCTGCTATGAATCTATATAACCAAGTGCCAAGAACCCTGGGCAGAGAGACATTGGAAATTCCAGGGCTCAGGTAAGTAAGATGGGGGGGGGGGGGGGCAAAGCATTAAGGTGAAAAAACATGAGGGTTTACAACCCCTTTAACCACTTCCCGACCGCCGCACGACGATGTACGTCGACAGAATGGCACGGGCAGGCATATGGGCGTACCTGTACGTCCCTGCCTTCCCGCGGGTCGGGGGCCCGATCGGGCCCCCGCCCGGTGCCTGCGGCGGTCGGTATTCGTTCGCGAGCGATCCGGGATGAGGGGGCGGCCATTCATTCATGGCCACCCCCTCGCGATCGCTCCCGACGAATAGAAATCCTTTGTGACATCACTTCCTCTCCTGTAATGTAAACACAGGAGAGGAAGTGATGTAATCTCTCCTCCGTGTCGGTATTTTTCGTTCCGACACCGAGGAGAGAGGATCGGTGAGTTGCACCAACACGACACTTCACAGTAGAACATGCCAGGCACACTCACACCCCCCCGATCACCCCCCCAATTACCCCTGCCCCCCAGTCACAGTGACACCAATGTCATTTTTTTTTTTTTTTTGCATTGGTGTCATTTGTGACTGTAATAACTGTTAGGGTTAGCCCCCTTTAGTTCTAATGTACCCCCCTAACCCCCCCAATAAAGGTTTAACCCCGTGATCACCCCCCGTCGCCAGTGTCACTAAGGCTGGGTTCACATTGCAGCGGTTTATGAGAACGAATGTGATTCGCACCGCACTGCAGTGCAAATCACATCCGATCTCTGTGCGATTCGAGTTCAGCCATACAGATAGTATGGCTGAATTCGCATCGCACCCGCCGCAAATTCGCACGGGACCCTTTTTTTGGCCCGCAGCAGAATCGGATCGCATGGGTGTTCACACCATGCGATCCGAGTTTGCAGATCGCACTGCGATATGCGAATTGATCTGGGGGTGTCATTAACATTTCACTGACACTCCCAGCAGTTCGCATAGGGCAGTGTGAAATGCCGCCGGGAGGCATGCGATGCGGGAACCCGCCGCGGATTCGTGGCGTTCCCGCATCGCTCCAGTGTGAACCCAGCCTAATAAGGGATCATTTTTCTGATCGCTGTATTAGTGTCACAGGTGACGCTAGTTAGGCAGGTAGGTATTTAGGTTCGCCGCAGCTTTTTATAGCGCCAGGGACCCCCATATACTACCGCATAAAGCCCCCTGATTGCCCCCTAGTTAACCCTTTCACCAGTGATCACCATATAACTGTTACAGGTGACGCTGGTTGGTTAGTTATTTTTTATAGTTTCAGGGCACCCGCCATTTATTACCTAATAAAGGTTTAACCCCCTGATCACCCGGCGGGTGTCATTTGTGACTGTAATAACTGTTAGGGCAGTTAGGGTTAGCCCCCTTTAGTTCTAAGGTACCCCCCTAACCCCCCCCAATAAAGGTTTAACCCCGTGATCACCCCCCGTCGCCAGTGTCACTAAGGCTGGGTTCACATTGCAGCGGTTTATGAGAACGGATGTGATTCGCACCGCACTGCAGTGCAAATCACATCCGCTCTCTGTGCGATTCGAGTTCAGCCATACAGATAGTATACAGATAGTATGGCTGAATTCGTGTCGCACCCGCCGCAAACTCGCACGGGACCCTTTTTTTGGTCCGCAGCAGAATCGGATCGCATGGGTGTTCACACCATGCGATCCGAGTTTGCAGATCGCACTGCGATATGCGAACTGATCTGGGGGTGTCATTAACATTTCACTGACACTCCCAGCAGTTCGCATAGGGCAGTGTGAACTGCCGCCGGGAGGCATGTGATGCGGGAACCCGCCGCGGATTCGTGGCGTTCCCGCATCGCTCCAGTGTGAACCCAGCCTAATAAGCGATCGTTTTTCTGATCGCTGTATTAGTGTCACAGGTGACGCTAGTTAGGCAGGTAGGTATTTAGGTTTCCCTGCCGCTTTTTATTGCGCCAGGGACCCCCATATACTACCGCATAAAGCCCCCTGATTGCCCCCTAGTTAACCCTTTCACCAGTGATCACCATATAACTGTTACAGGTCACGCTGGTTGGTTAGTTATTTTTTTATAGTTTCAGGGCACCCGCCATTTATTACCTAGTCTCACTAGTGTACCCCTAAATTTAGGGGTGTCTACTTTCCAAAATGGGGTCATTTGGGGGGGGGTTTGTGCCATCTTGGCATTTTATGGCCTTCAAAACTGTAACGCCCTTAGAAAGCCTGAAGGCGGTGCTTGGTTTTCGGGGCCCCGTACGCGGCTAGGCTCCCAAAAAGTCCCACATATGTGGTATCCCCGTACTCAGGAGAAGCAGCAGAATTTATTTTGGGGTGTCATTTCACATATGCCCATGGCATGCGTGAGCAATATATCATTTAGTGACAACTTTGTGAAAAAAAAAAAAGTTTGTAATTTTCCCGCAACTTGTGGCAAAATATAAAATATTCCATGGACTCAACATGCCTCTCAGCAAATAGCTTGGGGTGTCTACTTTCTAAAATGGGGTCATTTGTGGGGGTTTTGTGCCATCTTGGCATTTTATGGCCTTCAAAACTGTAATAGGTAGTGAGAAGTGAAATCAAAAATTTACGCCCTTAGAAAGCCTGAAGGCGGTGCTTGGTTTTCGGGGCCCCGTACGCGGCTAGGCTCCCAAAAAGTCCCACATATGTGGTATCCCCGTACTCAGGAGAAGCAGCAGAATTTATTTTGGGGTGTCATTTCACATATGCCCATAGCATGTGTGAGCAATATATCATTTAGTGACAACTTTGTGTAAAAAAAAAAAAAAATTATTTTTTTTTGTCATTATTCAATCGCTTGAGGCAAAAAAATAAAATATTCAATGGGCTCAACATGCCACTTATCAATTTCCTTAGGGGGTCTACTTTCCAAAATGGGGTCATTTGGGGGGGTTTTGTACTGCCCTGCAATTTTAGCACCTCAAGAAATGAGATAGGCAGTCGTAAACTAAAAGCTGCGTAAATTCCAGAAAACGTACCTTAGTTTGTAGATGTGACAACTTTTGCGCAAACCAATAAATATACAATTATTGACTTTTTTTTTACCAAAGACATGTGGCTGAATACATTTTGGCCTAAATGTATGACTAAAATTGAGTTTATTGGATTTTTCTAATAACAAAAATAGAAAATATAATTTTTTTTCAAAATTTGCGGTCTTTTTACGTTTATATCGCAAAAAATAAAAATCGCAGAGGCAATCAAATACCATCAAAAGAAAGCTCTATTTGTGGGAAGAAAAGGACGCAAATTTTGTTTGGGTACAACATTGCATGACCGCGCAATTACCAGTTAAAGCAGCGCAGTGCCAAATTGTAAAAAGACCTCTGGTCATTTACCAGCAAAATGGTCCGGTCTGAAAGTGGTTAAAGTCAGGCAGTTTTCCTATGCATGTACATTATCTGTTTATCCTTGATTGACTTACCAGCATTGGTTTGCTTACCTGTATAGTATAAACAAGACTACAAAGATAGGATGGCAGTGGCAAGCACCAACCTGATCTGATAAAGAATGTTAGTTTGGATAATAGAGTGCCCTAGGTTTTTAGGCTCCATGAGAGCAAAAACAAATTCTGCATATATACACACACAATAAATATATATCTAACACGTGCGCGCGCGCGCACACACACACACACACGTAAGGGCTTCACACTTGACTAAACTTCTAACGCTCCTATAGCTTTTGTATGGCTTTAGTATAGGCATTAGGCTGGCATTTTACAAGCATTAATAAGGAGTTAAAAATGCTCCCCAAACAGGCTATGGGCAGTTTTGAAGCATTTGATGAGCGTTAAAACTGCTCCACAAATGCCTCTTCCATTACAGTAAGGCTACTGTCACACTGGGGTTCTTTGCAGGCGCTATAGCACTAAAAATAGCACCTGTAAAGTGCCTCTCTTCTCACTCCAGTGTGAAATGCGATGCTAACCCCTAGTGTGAACAGCACTCTGGGGGTTATTTACAAAAGGCAAATCCGCTTTGCACTGCAAGTGCAAAATGCTGCTTTTTTTTAATCTTCCTTGCATGTCACCCTTGGATCTATAGTGACTGCCCTTCCAAGTGCACTTTCAGTGCAATTCCAAGTGCATTTTCAGTGCAATTCCAAGTGCATTTTCAGTGCAATTCCAAGTGCATTTTCAGTGCAATTCCAAGTGCATTTTCAGTGCAATTCCAAGTGCACTTTCAGTGCAATTTCAAGTGCACTTTGCACTTGTAGTGCAAAGTGGATTTGCCTTTAGTAAATAACCCCCTATGTGCTGTCTAATGTATCTTGTGCATAGCCATTTGAGGGGGCTTTTTAACGCCTCTCAAACGCCTGCACTTAATGACAGTTTTTATATATTTTGGGGGATATTTATTATAGCAAAATTTTTAATTTAATTTTTTTTTTCAAAATTGTCGCTCTTTTTTTTGTTTATAGTGCAAAAAATAAAAACCGGAGAGGTGATCAAATACCACCAAAAGAGAGCTCTATTTGTGGGGAGAAAAAATATGTCAATTTTCTTTGGGAGCCACGTCGCACGACCGCATAATTGTCAGTTAAAGAGACGCAGTGCCGAATCGCAAAAAGTAGCCTGGATTTTGGCAAGCCAAATGGTCTGGGGCTCAAGTGGTTAAAGGGTGTGGTTACCAGGGCCGTCTTTAATATTGATTGGACCCTGGGCAAAAATTTTCTTGGGCCCTCCATGCAGGTTTGCTCTCGTTTCGATCAATGGCAATGCTGATTTTTCTTACCGACTACCAATATAAAGAGGAGTTTCAACACTGGTCACCAATGTAATAGAAGCAATTTTCTTACCTTTGCAGAACATGCTGATGATAGGCTTAAAGCGGGAGTCCACCGGGACTCCGCGTTTTTTTTTTTTTTTTTAAAGCCAGCAGCTACAAATACTGCAGCTGCTGACTTTTAAAATAGTGACACTTACCTGTCCAGCGCGCCCGCGATGTCGGCACCCGAAGCCGATCTCTAGGTCGCCTGTCGGGTCCTGCCGCCGCCATCTTGGGTATGGGAATCAGGAAATGGAGCCTTTCGGCTTAATTTCCCGGTTCCCTGCTGCGCAATAAGGACGCTCCCCGCTGCCTCTGGGATCTGTGTGTTTCCCAGCAGGCAGCGGGGCACTTGCGGGAAGGGGCGGGCACTTGCGGAAAGGGGCGTAAGTTACGCCCCTTTCCGCAGAGAGCTATCCCGGAAGTGGGTGCAGTTACCTGGATTATCCAGGTAACTGCACCCCCCTCCCCCCTTAAAGGTGCCGATTGTGGCACCGGAGGGGGGGAGGGTTCCGATGAGCGGAAGGTCCACTTTAGGGTGGACCTCCGCTTTAATGACCACGGCTGTAGGTCGGACTTTTAACCATTCCCCTTTATCTCCCCAGTGGGCAGCATTCAGAATAGGTGATGGTGGCTAGGACATCAGGGAGGCATGATATACATATGAATACCACCTTTATCTACATATGAATGTTGACACTATGTACATATCAATGCCGGTATTTACATGTAAACACAGGGTCTGCAGGTGAGTCATCTATACACAATAATAGGGCAGAGCTGGGCAGCATTAGTAACAGAACATCACACTGAAATATCAGGACAAAGCACAGGAATAAAACCTAAAGGGACGAGGGAATTTAAATTTGGATAGTTGGCAAGTATGAGGCAGCTGCTTTGGGCCCCACAACAATGAGAGGACCCAGGGCAGCTGCCCCTTTTGCCCTACATTAAAGACAGCCCTGGTGGTTACATAGGGTCTGAGACGAAAGAGGGATGCAGGGGGGAAGGAAAAGAGGGATGGAGGGAGTGAAAGAAAGGGAGAAAAAGAGATGGGGAGAGAGGGAAGGAAAGAGAATGAAGGAAAGAAAAAGGGATGGAGGGAAAGCAGGTCCAGATCCTACACCACAATAGCAATATGTGTATGGCAGAAAGTTTAACAATCAGCAGATAAAGATATTCCAAACATCCCCACAGTGTGCCCAATCCTGTGTGTAGGTTAAACCCTTTGCCTTCTAGAACTCTGCCTTCCCTGTCACGTGCCCAGACCCATGTGCAGATTAACCCCTTTTGCCTGCAAGAATGCTGCCATCAACATTGTGCACCCAGCCCTGTGTGTAGATTAATCCTTTTGCTTGCCAGAACTCTGCCATCCCTATGTACCTAACCCTGTATTACTTGGTTAACGCCTAGTCTGCCTAAAATTCCTGCTACCTGACTGAGAGCCAACTCTCTGCTGTTCAATAAAAGCATTGTGTGTGCCTACTCTCGGCGTGTGTTCCAACCACACCTTCGTCACAGTATGTCTGTGCAAATTCATCCTCTCTTGCAACATCTGTCCTGTTTCGTCAACATAAGATCCTTTGCTACATCTTTTGTATTGGATGAGGTACACAACATTACTAGAGGTACAGCTGTCTGATCCTGTGATATTGAAGGTCCCATTTGTGTGTGTGTGTGTGTGTGTGTGTGTGTGTGTGTGACACTTTTGGATAGATTGATTCTGATTGCACAGTTTGCAGCTGTTAGGGCTTACTTAGGTTGGAGTCCATGGCGCAGAGATGTAGGAAAAACAACAAATTCTCCTGCGCTCTGGTTTCTTGGTCTTTGAAATGTGATATATACAGTTTGAAATGGTGTTGTCGCTAAGTCTTGCAGCCCTCCTTTAGAACATTGGGTGTTCAAATACTAAAGAGAAACAATACAAAAGAGGGGAAGGCGCACTGACCTAGTGCATTACCATAAAACAGCTTTATTTAAAAATAAATCAAATAGCAGAATGGCTACTCACAAACGAGTATTGATCAAAGGCAAAATCAATACAAATAGATCCATCGCACCAAACGTTTGGCGAATCCAGACCAGATGTCAGAGGAATTGGTGAATACCTCTACGGAAATGGCTAACGCGTTTCGGGAGTGACCCCCTTTCTTCAGAGCCAAAAAAGGGCAATGGTCTCTCGCTGGAGGCTACCGGTATATATATATATGGAAGCCTCTAAACCCATGTGGTCAGAAGGGTCATGAAGCTCCACCCCAAAAAAAAAAAAAAAAAACCCATTCACATATAGGGAAACATTTTCTAGTAAACACCTCCATGCAAAAGAGGGGGCGACTACGAGTGTCCCCTCTTTTACAAAAACACACGCGTGTGCACATACACACATATGTGTGGGTGCACATAGTTCACTCTAATTTACTTATTTATTATGCTCCTATCTGTATAGTCGTGCGGGAAAGAAGGACAAGGCTTTACCTTAGATTTGACCACTCCGGCATTTTATTCGTTGATACATGAAAACCACACCTGTATGTACAGGGAGGAAGTACTCGGTGATCGCTCTCATGTAGGCTGGAGCGCACCTAGTCCCGTATAACAGGAAGTGCGGGCGGATATGCGTTCCACCCGCAACTTCCGGGCGCTCCAGCATGGACACTTCCGCTCAGGCACACATCGGGGACGCCCGAGCACAGGCATCCATCTGCATATCATGCTCCACTCACGCTCCTGCGTGTAACCAGACCGCTGGAGCCAGGACCCGGAAGCGCGGGCGGAGAAGAACCCGCCCACACATTTAGGCCACCGGACTCAGCCCAACCTCCCATACGTACACCAGCCTATTTACTGGGGGCAGCAAAGTGACAAAATAAACTATGCAAAAATAGGGGAAAGGGGGCGGCATTCAAAATAAATAGTGAAAAAAATAGAGGAAAAAAAAAGGGGGTTATAGAAAACTTCCAAAGGTCATACCAGCTCTCCAGCGAGAAGCCACACGCCCTAAATTAATATTGCTACAGTTATAAAGTGGAAAACAAATGACAAGACATTTTTGAATTAAACATTAAAAATTAAAAAATTCAATTAATTATTGAATAATTAGTAATTACATTAAAAAATCAATTAAACACAAAAGAGAGGGGAATACTTTAGAACTAATTAATTACATAGATAATTAGTTAAAAAATGAATTAAAAATTTATTAAAAAATGATGAATGAAAAGATGTATATAAAAAATATATATAAAATATATATAAAATATATATATGAGTATATATAAATAAACCAGGACTAAGTCTATCTGGTTAGCCAACAGGTCTTATACCCAAGGCTGGGTCTACCATCCTTTAAGTATGTATGCTGCCTCTGCGGGAATATACCCTGAATACATCGCCCTATCAGAAGGTTTGGGCCCTCAGTTGCAATGAACCACCAGGGGGAAAAAGGTTAAAAAAACTAAAAAAGGAGAAATTAGTTAAAATTGACAATTGGAAATTGTAATTCATTAGTTAATTGGTTAAAACCTGAACCGAGACTAAGTCTATCTATCCAACATTCACTACTTAAGGCTGAGCCTAGCGCTAGTTGCCTCTGTATACCGTATCTAAAGAAATGTACCCAAGGTACAAGCACCTTGTCTAAAGAGTTGGGCACCCGTGTGACCAACGGGCCCCATACACCGATCAAATGAGCCTCATGTAGCCATGATTGAATAAATAGATTCGATTAAATTAAATTAAATTAAATTTAATTAAATTGAATTGCCTCAGCTACATAAGGCCTTAGCCCTCCCCAGAGCTCGCAAGGGCTACCCATCTTACAGGAGGTTGTGTAGTTCGATTTCTTCATTAAGGCCTTTAGGGGCCATAGTTCCTAGACAGAATATCCAGTAGGCCTCTCCATTACAGAGTAGCTGATGTTTTTTGCAGTTGTCCACATCGTTTGGCATAGCCTCAATCCCAAAAACCTTCATGCCCTCCACATTACTGGCGTGAGTCTCTTTAAAATGTCTTGGTAGCGAATACTTGTCCTTCTCCGTCTGAATGCTACTTCTATGTTCGTTCATTCTGGTTTGCATCTGTCTTGAAGTGCGGCCAACATAGAGGAGGCACAAGGGCACAAAATGCCATAGATGACATAAGTGGTCCCACAATTAATGAACTGCTTGATCTTGTGGACTTTACTATCAGTGCCTATTACGTCTCTTTTCCTATGGCACATATACGTACAATTAGCACAATTTGTACTCCCGCATTTATAGCTGCCCTTTTGATCGAATTTTGTGGTCCAGATGCTATTTAGGCCTCTGCTTTTGATCTTCTTCACCCTACTTGGGGCAATAATGCTCCTCAGATCTTTCGGTCTCCTGAAGACTACATTCGGGCATGGGGGGAGGCTAGTTTTCATGATAGGATCAGATTCAAGTATCCTCCAGTTTTTCTTAAGGATCCTTTATATTGCTGGAGCCCTATTATTGAACCTAGTACAAAAGCGTGTCTGAGGATGTTTGTAAATGTGGGATGTAGTCGTCAGAGCTTCTTCTCCAGTCTTGTCACACAATAGCAGATACTTTGAGAAGGCTTCCTCAATGTACTTTTCCTTGTATCCCTTTTCTCTGAATTTGTTTTTAAGAATGAGGCTCTGTGTCTCGTAGTCTTGTTTGAGGGTACAAGTCCGCCTGAGTCTGCAGAATTGCCCAAAAGGGACATTTCAGATCCATCTTGGGTGGTGGTGGATATGGGCATGAAGATATGAATTTCCAGAACTTGGTTTGAAGTGGGTTTTGGAATAAATCAATCCTCCTTCGTCAGCTCGCAGTTCTAGGTCTAGGAACACCAGAGATACCTCATCCACCACATGCGTGAATGTGATTCCAAAGGGGTTTTCGGCACAGTGCGTCAGGAATCCTTCTAGATCGTCATCGCTACCATTCCAGATAATGAGGACATCGTCTATATATCGAGCGAATAGAACTAGATTCTTTCCAAATGGATTGTTGGTCCAAATGTACTTTTACTCCCAATAGCCCATAAAAAGATTTGCGTAGCTTGGCGCAAATCTAGCCCCCATCGCAGTACCTTTTACTTGTCTATAGAAACATTTCATAAACATAAAATAATTGTGGGTTAAGGTGAACTCCGTGCTGTCATAGATGAATTTAGCCTGGGCCGGGTTGAACAGATGTGCTTCTGCCAGATAGTATTCGATTGCTCTTAGGCCAAACTCATGTTGAATGGAAGTGTATAGGGATACCACATCCAAAGAGAGACATTTATACCCCTTTTCCCAAGTATATGCACTAAGGATATCCAACGCATGACCAGAATCCTTAATGTATGATGGCAAGTTGGTTACCAACCTTTGAAGGAAGTAATCAATATAGCTACCGAGATTACTGGTAAGGCTATTCATTCCAGCAATAATTGGTCTGCCTGGGGGCTTTTTCAGGTCCTTATGAATTTTTGGAATGTGGTAAAAATATGGGACTACTGGGTGCTTGGCATTCAAGAATTGATATTCATTCTTAGTGATGACATCATTGGATAATGCTTCATCCAGAAGTTTTTTAAGGTCAGTACTGTAGTTGACTGTGGGATCACAGGTAAGCTTCTCATATGTGTTCTTATCTCCAATGAGTCTGGAGGCTTCATCCACGTACTGTTCCCTGTCCTGTATCACCAGACCACCTCTCTTGTCTGCCTTTCGTATTACGATGTCAGAATTGTCTCTTAGGCTTTTTAGAGGGCCGTCTAAAGATGTATCGTGGCCCTTATTGTATTTGCGAGTCCCATTGCCACAGAGCCTTCTGAATTCCTCTAACACCACTTCATAGAAGGTCGGTATAGAATTCCCTTTATTCCAGTGGGGATAGAAGCTTGATTTGGGTCTAAAAGTGGTCTTGATGGTCTTATCTTCATAAATCATAGAAGAGAACTCATCTAAGCAAATCTGTCCCCCTTCCACATACAGGTCTTCCAGAATCTCCAATGTTTTTAAATCTTCTTGGGAATCCGCAGAGGAAATGGGAGAGGTTGGTATAATGTTAGTGTCTGCCGTTACATTGAGTTCCTTCAACTTAAAGTGACGTTTTACTGTAAGGTTGCGTATGAACTTATTCAGATCTATAAAGAGTTCGAAGAGATTCGGTGGATTTTCAGGAGCATAGTTGAGTCCCCTTCTAAGCAGCCTCAATTCAGACTCAGGGAATTCCTGCTTTGATAAATTGAAAATCTTGATTGTGGATTCACCCTCTATTATTTTGAAGGCTTTTGTGATTTTCCGCCCTCCCCTACGACCTCTTCTCGTTGCTTTTGCTGCCTCCTGGTGTTCGGGGGTGGTAGTAGTCGAGATATATTGTTTTTCTGCGCTGCGGGTTTTGTCTTTCCCGCAGCTCCTTCTACCAAAAAAGAAATCTCACCATTTAATTGAAGTGTTTTGTTATTAGTGAGGTTTTCATTATCACCTAATGAATCCTGAGTTTTTGCTCCTTGGGTCTGTTTTTGATGTTTCTTTGGTGACCCCATATTTGGGTACACCTTCAATGTCAAATCTGATAGTTCAGAGATGTAGGCTCACCCTTGCAAATGGACACCGGGGCCTGATGGGTTCACGGCAGAATTTTATAAAACCTTTAAGAGCCTTTTGGCTCCTCGTCTGAGGGAGGTGTTCAGTGAGTGTTTGGCATCTGGCCTGCTCCCTCCCTCGATGAGAAGGTCGGCCTTGATCCTTCTGTCCAAGGGGAAGGATCCTTCCATGGGTGAGAATTGGCATCCTATCGCCCTTCTCTCCACGGATAGAAAGATTCCAGCAAAGATTTTGTTTACGCGTATGTCTGCTGTTGCGGGCAAGCTGCTGTCTGCCTCCCAGCACTGCACAGTTCCCGGCCGTAGCACCTTTAGTGCAGTCCTTAACGTCCGGGAGGCTGTGGAGAGGTGCAGGGCAACGGGTGATGGGCGGTATCTGCTGGCATTAGATCAGGCGAAAGCTTTTGATCGGGTAGACCACGAGTACCTCTGGCTTCTCCTTAGTAGATACGGCCTGCCTGATCGATTTATTGATTGGCTCTGGACTATGTACAGAGGGGCCGAGAGCTTCCCTCTGGTCAATGGTTGGGTGGGTCCTACCTTTCCGGTGGACTCTGGTGTTAGACAGGGCTGTCCGCTGAGTCCCCTGCTCTATGTCTTTGCAGTCGACCCCTTCGTAAGAAGGCTAGACTGTGGGCAGCTGAGGGGGGTCCTGATGGAGCCCGGCAGTGGCCCGGATAAAGCGGTGAAGGTGGTGGCCTACGCGGACGACGTCTCAGTGGTAGTGGCTAGCCGAGAAGAGGCCCAGTTTGTGGAAACACAGATTGGAGGCTACTCCGAGGCGTCTGGTTCGTTGGTCAACTGGGACAAGAGTGAAGCTCTCTGGTTGGGAAGGGAGGGTGAGCAGTTCGACCTCCCGGACGTTTTTCCCCTGCCCCGACCAGAGGTTAAAATCTTAGGCATTTATTTCGGCCAGGGTGATTGTCCCAAGCTAAATTGGGAGCGCAGGCTGGTAAGTGCCACCCAGAAAGTTAACGCCTGGAAAGGCTGGAAGCTGTTGTTGAGGGAAAGGGTGAGCCTGGTTAAAACCTATTTGCTTCCCGAGTTCCTCTATGTCAGCTACGCATGTCTGTTGCCAGAATCACTCTATGCGCGGGTCTGCGGTCTGTTTTTTCTGCTTTTGTGGGGAAACAGACTGAACCTGATAAAGAGGGAGGTCACGTATCGGCGGAGAGGGGAGGGCGGTTTGGACATGATCAACCCCACGGTTTTTTTTCACTGTGGTGTTCCTGAAGTTCAATCTGCAATCCATTTTTGTGGACGAACCCTCTCTGTGGGAACGTTCGTGCAAGAATTGGTTCCTAGTGTTCCTGAGCAGGTGGGAGGGGGGCGGTCGCCCGGGTGACCTTCGGAGGTCCCACGGGTACCTCCCCGCCTATGTCCCAACCGCCCTGAAGGTACTAAGGCGGTGGAGGATAACGGCCTTAGAGGTAGGCTCCCTGGGCCGGCGTGAGCTGTACCAGAGGGTCATGGCCTCAGACGTTTTGAGACCACTGGCCTTAAGGGACTGTCCAGACAGGGTTCTCAGGGAGGGACTAGCCCTCCTGAATTCCAAGAGAATTCCTGCCAAGTTCTGGGATCTCGCATGGAGGGTGTTCCACGGACGACTCTATGTGAGATCGAACTTGAAGTACCGGAGCCCAGAGGACAGAGGCTGTCCTCGCCCTGAATGTGGTGGGGTGCTAGAGACCATGGACCACTTTTTGGTCGAGTGCCCCTTCAACTTGGGGGTTCTGGGGGAGGTTGGAGATGCCATTGGCTATCCCCGTCTCCGGGCCCTTGCCTATCCTGAGAGGGTGTACGGTGACTTCAGAGCCCGGAGGGGTTTTGTGTTATCATCACTGTATTTAGTTAGTGTCATATGCCTTTACTACACTTGGCACGCTCTGTGTTTAGTGTCCACTAGGGGCAAGTTCCTGCCCATGCATGAGGTGGCGGGTGATATAGTTCGGGAATTGGGTAAGGTGAGGTTTCTTGAGGGGGAAAGAATGGGTAGGGAAAGGTGTGCTAGGTTGTGGAGAGGGTTCTCTTTCCGGCCACCTTGATGATCTCCCCCTTCTTTTCCTTAGGTGGAGGTCTGTCTGTCCTTTCACCCCCTTTTTTTTTTTTAGCTTTTGGGCAACTTAATTTTAAAAACATGGTATGCACCGTCAGATTCGTTACGTTCCTGCCTATAGGGGGTATGTAATATAAATGTACATAGTTAGAATAATGATTGGAAATTGTTTGGATAAGTTTTTTTTTTTTTTTTTTTTTAAGTAGTCCAGATGATCATGGTCGTCCGATATGGGCAGTTTGAATAGATCCTGTCTATCTAAAAACATTTGTACAAGTTGTTCTTTTGTTCTTTTTTTGCTCAAGTATGAGTCTTTCTTAAGTTCTTGATTATGTAAATCAGTAGCAGTTTTATTTTAATAAAAATTTCCACCTACATAGCTCTCCTCTATTTGAGCCATCTGCCATCTGCAGAAGTTATTGGAAGTTGTGTGTGCCTCCAGCACAGCACAGCACAGTATACATCTGTATATACCCCTTTATCTCTGTTGTTCTATAATAAAGGCATCTGCAGGAGTTAGTGGGTGTTTTGTGCCTCCAGCACAATATACACCTGTATCTACCCTTTATTGCTGTTCTCTAATAGAGCCATCTGCAGGGCTTAGTGGGTGTTGTGTGACTCCATTACAGTATACCCCTTTATCTCTGGTGTTCTATAATAAAGGCATCTGCAGGAGTTAGTGGGGGTTGTGTGCCTCCAGCACAATATACACTACCCAACTGCTGTTTTACCCAACTCCCTTCAGGCCATTACCATGTCTGGAAGGCCAGCAAGGAGAGGCAGACAGGCGCGAGCCGATAAAAGAGGGCAAGCAGGCTCTGTGTCTAGAGACAACAGTGCTGGTCGTGGACGCGGTGCATTGTCATCAGCACGTGGCCATGGGACACGCTTGTCCTTCTTTTCGGCAGCTGGACATGTTGAACCGCAACATGCCAATGACTTGGTAGAGTGGATGACCAAGCCCTCTTCATCCTCCTCATCCTCTCTCACCCAATCTCAGGGTACTAGCAAAGCAGCTGCCAACGCATCGTCTTCCCTCGTCTCAATGTCATCATCAGTGACTCCTTCCCTAGACCCACCACGTCCTCCTGAGGAGTCTCCTGAACTCTTTGAGCACAGTGTTGGGTACATGCTCCAGGAGGATGCCCAGTGTTTTGTAGGCTCTAATGATGACACTCAGCTAGAGGAAGGCAGTAGCATGAATGCAGAGAGAGGGGATGCTCAAGAAGGACAGCAATCTGGCAGTCATGTTCCACAAGCTGCAGCATATTGCCAGGTTTGCTACAGCGATGAAGAGGGAGGGGATGATGAGGGCACTGACTCCACGTGGGTGCCTGGTTGGAGGGAGGAGGAGGAGGCGGCACATGTCCAACAAGGCAGGATGCCCTCCGGGGGCCAGCTTAGGGGCAGCACACCGACTGAATTACACCGCAGAGCTCCGCCTGTGCAGGGCGCTGCCTCTGCGCGTTATTCTAAAAGTTCTTTGGTGTGGGCCTTTTTTGAGACGAGTGCATCAGATCGCACCACTGCTATTTGCAACATATGTCTCAAGCGTATCTCGCGTGGCCAAAACATCAGCTGCTTGGGCACCACATGCTTGACCAGACATATGTTGACCTGCCATGCAGCTCGTTGGCAAGCGTACCTCAAAGACCCACACCAAAGAACAAAGCGGACCTCTCCTTGCTCCTCATCAGCTGGCATCTCCAACCCCACTAGACCTTCAGTCCTCTCTGAAACCTGCTCTGAGAGGAATGAAGGTGTAGAATTATATGTGTCACAGCCAAGTGCTTCCGGGCACTCTGCTAGCAGTACACCCACGTTCCATTATAGCAGGCAAATGTCCCTGCCCCAACTGCTGGACCGGCGAAAGAAGTTCACTCCCAGCCATCCACATGCCCAGCGGTTGAATGCTAGCTTGGCTAAATTGCTAGCACTTCAACTGCTGCCTTTTCAGTTGGTAGACTCGGCCCCCTTCCGTAAGTTTGTACAATGTGCGGTTCCTCAGTGGCAGGTCCCCAAACGCCACTTTTTCTCACAGAAGGTGATTCCGGCTCTCTACCGGCATGTGGAAGGCAATGTCCTTGCCTCGCTGGACAGGGCGGTCAGCGGTAAGGTGCATATTACCGCTGACTCATGATCCAGCAGGCATGGACAGGGATGTTACCTGTCTTTCACGGCCCATTGGGTCACTCTTCTGGCAGCTGGGAAGGATGCAGGACAAGGTGCAGTAGTGTTGGAGGTTGTTCCGCCACCACGCCTCCAAAATGCTAATATTGGTTGTGACACACCTCTCTCCTCCACCCCCTCCTCTTCTTCTTCCTCCATGGCCTCTTCCAGTGCTCTGTCCTCAGAACCAGCGGTGCTCCATAGGCTTTCCAGGGGCTACGCAAGTACGCAGGCAAAACGATGCCATGCCGTGCTTGCGCTGGTTTGTTTGGGGGACAGGAGCCACACTGGGGCGGATGTTTTGTCAGCTCTGCAGGGGCAGGCCGAGAGGTGGTTGACGCCACGCCAGCTTAAGCCAGGAATGGTGGTTTGCGACAATGGCACCAACCTCCTCTCCGCCCTCCGACAAGGACAACTGACCCATGTGCCCTGTGTAGCTCACGTCCTTAACCTGGTGGTGCAGCGGTTCTTGGGCAGGTACCCCGGCTTACAGGATGTCCTGAAGCAGGCCAGGAAAGTCTGTGTGCATTTCCGCCGATCATTTAATGCCTGTGCTCTCTTCTCACTCCAGTGTGAAACGCGATGCTAACCCCTAGTGTGAACAGCACTCTGAGGGTTATTTACAAAAGGCAAATCCGCTTTGCACTACAAGTGCAAAATGCTGCTTTTTTTAAATCTTCCTTGCATGTCACCCTTGGATCTATAGTGACTGCCCTTCCAAGTGCACTTTCGGTGCAATTCCAAGTGCACTTTCGGTGCAATTCCAAGTGCACTTTCAGTGCAATTTCAAGTGCACTTTGCACTTGTAGTGCAAAGTGGATTTGCCTTTAGTAAATAACCCCCTATGTGCTGTCTAATGTATCTTGTGCATAGGCATTTGAGGGGGCTTTTTAACGCCTCTCAAACGCCTGCACTTAATGACAGTTTTTATATATTTTGGAGGATATTTATTATAGCAAAATTTTTTAATTTATTTTTTATTTTTTCAAAATTGTCGCTCTTTTTTTTGTTTATAGTGCAAAAAATAAAAACTGGAGAGGTGATCAAATACCACCAAAAGAGAGCTCTATTTGTGGGGAAAAAAATGTAAATTTTGTTTGGGAGCCACGTCACACGACCGCATAATTGTCAGTTAAAGAGACGCAGTGCCGAATCGCAAAAAGTAGCCTGGATTTTGGCCAGCCACGTTGTCTGGGGCTCAAGTGGTTAAAGGGTGTGGTTACCAGGGCCGTCTTTAATATTGATTGGACCCTGGGCAAAATTTTTCTTGGGCCCTCCATGCAGGTTTGCTCTCGTTTCGATCAATGGCAATGCTGATTTTTCTATACGACTACCAATATAAAGAGGAGTTTCAAAACTGGTCACCAATGTAATAGAAGCAATTTTCTTACCTTTGCAGAACATGC
This sequence comes from Lithobates pipiens, assembly GCF_037356315.1. NCBI lineage: Eukaryota > Metazoa > Chordata > Amphibia > Anura > Ranidae > Lithobates > Lithobates pipiens. The sequence continues at coordinate 494,084,564 of NW_027507758.1, forward strand.
TGATGATAGGCTTAATGACCACGGCTGTAGGTCGGACTTTTAAGCATTCCCCTTTATCTCCCCAGTGGGCAGCATTCAGAATAGGTGATGGTGGCTAGGACATCAGGGAGGCATGATATACATATGAATACCACCTTTATCTACATATGAATGTTGACACTATGTACATATCAATGCCGGTATTTACATGTAAACACATGGTCTGCAGGTGAGTCATCTATACACAATAATAGGACAGAGCTGGGCAGCATTAGTAACAGAACATCACACTGAAATATCAGGACAAAGCACAGGAATAAAACCTAAAGGGACGAGGGAATTTAAATTTGGATAGTTGGCAAGTATGAGGCAGCTGCTTTGGGCCCCACAACAATGACAGGGCACAGGGCAGCTGTCCCTTTTGCCCTACTTTAAAGACAGCCCTGGTGGTTACATAGGGTCTGAGACGAAAGAGGGATGCAGGGGGAAGGAAAAGAGGGATGGAGGGAGTGAAAGAAAGGGAGAAAAAGAGATGGGGAGAGAGGGAAGGAAAGAGAATGAAGGAAAGAAAAAGGGATGGTGGGACAGCAGGCCCAGATCCTACACCACAATAGCAATATGTGTATGGCAGAAAGTTTAACAATCAGCAGATAAAGATATTCCAAACATCCCCACAGTGTGCCCAATCCTGTGTGTAGGTTAAACCCTTTTGCCTTCTAGAACTCTGCCATCCCTGTCACGTGCCCAGACCCGTGTGTGGATTAACCCTTTGCCTGCTAGAACTCTGCCAGCCTCACTGGGTGGCCAGTCCATGTGCAGATTAACCCCTTTTGTCTGCAAGAATGCTGCCATCAACATTGTGCACCCAGCCCTGTGTGTAGATTAATCTTTTTGCTTGCCAGAACTCTGCCATCCCTATGTGCCTAACCCTGTATTACTTGGTTAACGCCTAGTCTGCCTAAAATTCCTGCTACCTGACTGAGAGCCAACTCCCTGTTGTTTAATAAAAGCATTGTGTGTGCCTACTCTCTGCGTGTGTTCCAACCACACCTTCGTCACAGTATGTCTGTGCAAATTCATCCTCTCTTGCAACATCTGTCCTGTTGCGTCAACATAAAATCCTTTGCTACATCTTTTGTATTGGATGAGGTACACAACATTACTAGAGGTACAGCTGTCTGATCCTGTGATATTGAAGGTCCCATTTGTGTGTGTGTGTGTGTGTGTGTGTGTGTGTGAGACACTTTTGGATAGATTGATTCTGATTGCACAGTTTGCAGCTGTTAGGGCTTACTTAGGTTGGAGTCCATGGCGCAGAGATGTAGGCTCACCCTTGCAAATGGACACGGCCCATGGTAACAAAGAGACACGCTACCTGGGCTGTGAATCTGTGCACAGGGGCTTGACAGGAATTTGCCAAAGGATTGTCCAGGTAAAGCCATAGTCAGGGTTTCCAGAAGTAAGAATAAATGATAAACAAGCCAGGGTCTGAAGCCGGGTCAGTCTTGGAACACTAGAACTCTGCAACAGCAGACAGGCACACAAGAACACTTGGCAAACATGACAAAATGAACTGGCAAAGCCCTCAGAGTGAGACAGGGTTTTATACCCAGCTAATTAGGTAACCTGCCTCAGCTGATCCAGGAGTGACAGGTACAAACAGAGAATTGCTCACAGTACTTTATGCTAAACTAGGCATGATTGGAACGCAGGCTGAATAGAACTGAAGTGTGGCCCAGAGGTAAAGAAACAGAAGCAACAACTGGCAGTCATGAGTTAAATACCACCCAGAGCCACTTGGGGCGTGACCACACCTGGCCGTCTAAAAGACATGGTAGGGACCGTGACAGCAGCATGTTTTATTACAGGATTTGTCTCCATTATTTGTGACTTAATAATCAGAATTGGGGATGAGCTTCGTGTTCGACTCGAACATCGGCTGTTCGCCCGTTCGGCGAATTCCGAACGTTATGGGCCGTTTTCGTGCCAAATTCATGTGGCGCTCACGGACCACAATGCACTGCGTCATCGCAGTGCATTGCTGGCTCATGATTGGCCAAGCATGCACTGTGACCCCGCATGCTTGGCCAATCGCAGTGCCAGCAGCGAGGAGAGCCATGATTGGCCACAGGCAGGATGCCTGTGGCCAATCATAGCTCAGGCTGTGTAGTACACGCCCCACACTATATAAGGCCGCCAGCACGGCGGCCTTGTGTAGTGTGTTGGCGTCTGAAGCAGTTAGTGGGTGTTCTGTGTACCTTCAACACAGTATACACCGATCGTTATCGGACGATTTTCGATCTTGCTCTTCTGTAGTGGTTGTTGTCTGCGTGCCCTGACCGCAGTATACACCACTATATTCACCTCACCTATATAGCTAGTGATCTATCTTTTATAATAGAGCTTGCAGTCAGTAGTGTTAGGAGCTTGTGCGTGCTGTCTGCGTGCTCTGTACCCAGTACACACCGCTATATCCACCTACATAGCTCTTCTCTATTTGAGCCATCTGCAGAAGTTATTGGAAGTTGTGTGTGCCTCCAGCACAGCACAGTATACATCTGTATATACCCCTTTATCTCTGGTGTTCTATAATAAAGGCATCTGCAGGAGTTAGTGGGTGTTGCTTGCCTCCAGCACAATATACACCTGTATCTACCCTTTATTGCTGTTCTCTAATAGAGCCATCTGCAGGGCTTAGTGGGTGTTGTGTGACTCCATTACAGTATACCCCTTTATCTCTGGTGTTCTATAATAAAGGCATCTGCAGGAGTTAGTGGGTGTTGTGTGCCTCCAGCACAATATACACCTGTATCTACCCTTTATTGCTGTTCTCTAATAGAGCCATCTGCAGGGCTTAGTGGGTGTTGTGTGACTCCATTACAGTATACCCCTTTATCTCTGGTGTTCTATAATAAAGGCATCTGCAGGAGTTAGTGGGTGTTGTGTGCCTCCAGCACAATATACACCTGTATCTACCCTTTATTGCTGTTCTCTAATAGAGCCATCTGCAGGGCTTAGTGGGTGTTGTGTGACTCCATTACAGTATACCCCTTTATCTCTGGTGTTCTATAATAAAGGCATCTGCAGGAGTTAGTGGGTGTTGTGTGCCTCCAGCACAATATACACTACCCAACTGCTGTTTTACCCAACTCCCTTCAGGCCATTACCATGTCTGGAAGGCCAGCAAGGAGAGGCAGACAGGCGCGAGCCGATAAAAGAGGGCAAGCAGGCTCTGTGTCTAGAGACAACAGTGCTGGTCGTGGACGCGGTGCATTGTCATCAGCACGTGGCCATGGGACACGCTTGTCCTTCTTTTCGGCAGCTGGACATGTTGAACCGCAACATGCCAATGACTTGGTAGAGTGGATGACTAAGCCCTCTTCATCCTCCTCATCCTCTCTCACCCAGTCTCAGGGTACTAGCAAAGCAGCTGCCAACGCATCGTCTTCCCTTGTCTCAATGTCATCATCAGTGACTCCTTCCCTAGACCCACCACGTCCTCCTGAGGAGTCTCCTGAACTCTTTGAGCACAGTGTTGGGTACATGCTCCAGGAGGATGCCCAGTGTTTTGTAGGCTCTAATGATGACACTCAGCTAGAGGAAGGCAGTAGCATGAATGCAGAGAGAGGGGATGCTCAAGAAGGACAGCAATCTGGCAGTCATGTTCCACAAGCTGCAGCATATTGCCAGGTTTGCTACAGCGATGAAGAGGGAGGGGATGATGAGGGCACTGACTCCACGTGGGTGCCTGGTTGGAGGGAGGAGGAGGAGGCGGCACATGTCCAACAAGGCAGGATGCCCTCCGGGGGCCAGCTTAGGGGCAGCACACCGACTGAATTACACCGCAGAGCTCCGCCTGTGCAGGGCGCTGCCTCTGCGCGTTATTCTAAAAGTTCTTTGGTGTGGGCCTTTTTTGAGACGAGTGCATCAGATCGCACCACTGCTATTTGCAACATATGTCTCAAGCGTATCTCGCGTGGCCAAAACATCAGCTGCTTGGGCACCACATGCTTGACCAGACATATGTTGACCTGCCATGCAGCTCGTTGGCAAGCGTACCTCAAAGACCCACACCAAAGAACAAAGCGGACCTCTCCTTGCTCCTCATCAGCTGGCATCTCCAACCCCACTAGACCTTCAGTCCTCTCTGAAACCTGCTCTGAGAGGAATGAAGGTGTAGAATTATATGTGTCACAGCCAAGTGCTTCCGGGCACTCTGCTAGCAGTACACCCACGTTCCATTATAGCAGGCAAATGTCCCTGCCCCAACTGCTGGACCGGCGAAAGAAGTTCACTCCCAGCCATCCACATGCCCAGCGGTTGAATGCTAGCTTGGCTAAATTGCTAGCACTTCAACTGCTGCCTTTTCAGTTGGTAGACTCGGACCCCTTCCGTAAGTTTGTACAATGTGCGGTTCCTCAGTGGCAGGTCCCCAAACGCCACTTTTTCTCACAGAAGGTGATTCCGGCTCTCTACCGGCATGTGGAAGGCAATGTCCTTGCCTCGCTGGACAGGGCGGTCAGCGGTAAGGTGCATATTACCGCTGACTCATGATCCAGCAGGCATGGACAGGGATGTTACCTGTCTTTCACGGCCCATTGGGTCACTCTTCTGGCAGCTGGGAAGGATGCAGGACAAGGTGCAGTAGTGTTGGAGGTTGTTCCGCCACCACGCCTCCAAAATGCTAATATTGGTTGTGACACACCTCTCTCCTCCACCCCCTCCTCTTCTTCTTCCTCCATGGCCTCTTCCAGTGCTCTGTCCTCAGAACCAGCGGTGCTCCATAGGCTTTCCAGGGGCTACGCAAGTACGCAGGCAAAACGATGCCATGCCGTGCTTGCGCTGGTTTGTTTGGGGGACAGGAGCCACACTGGGGAGGATGTTTTGTCAGCTCTGCAGGGGCAGGCCGAGAGGTGGTTGACGCCACGCCAGCTTAAGCCAGGAATGGTGGTTTGCGACAATGGCACCAACCTCCTCTCCGCCCTCCGACAAGGACAACTGACCCATGTGCCCTGTGTAGCTCACGTCCTTAACCTGGTGGTGCAGCGGTTCTTGGGCAGGTACCCCGGCTTACAGGATGTCCTGAAGCAGGCCAGGAAAGTCTGTGTGCATTTCCGCCAATCATTTAATGCCTGTGCTCTCTTCTCACTCCAGTGTGAAACGCGATGCTAACCCCTAGTGTGAACAGCACTCTGGGGGTTATTTACAAAAGGCAAATCCGCTTTGCACTACAAGTGCAAAATGCTGCTTTTTTTAAATCTTCCTTGCATGTCACCCTTGGATCTATAGTGACTGCCCTTCCAAGTGCAATTCCAAGTGCACTTTCAGTGCAATTTCAAGTGCACTTTGCACTTGTAGTGCAAAGTGGATTTGCCTTTAGTAAATAACCCCCTATGTGCTGTCTAATGTATCTTGTGCATAGGCATTTGAGGGGGCTTTTTAACGCCTCTCAAACGCCTGCACTTAATGACAGTTTTTATATATTTTGGAGGATATTTATTATAGCAAAATTTTTTAATTTATTTTTTATTTTTTCAAAATTGTCGCTCTTTTTTTTGTTTATAGTGCAAAAAATAAAAACTGGAGAGGTGATCAAATACCACCAAAAGAGAGCTCTATTTGTGGGGAAAAAAATGTAAATTTTGTTTGGGAGCCACGTCACACGACCGCATAATTGTCAGTTAAAGAGACGCAGTGCCGAATCGCAAAAAGTAGCCTGGATTTTGGCCAGCCACGTTGTCTGGGGCTCAAGTGGTTAAAGGGTGTGGTTACCAGGGCCGTCTTTAATATTGATTGGACCCTGGGCAAAATTTTTCTTGGGCCGTCCATGCAGGTTTGCTCTCGTTTCGATCAATGGCAATGCTGATTTTTCTTACCGACTACCAATATAAAGAGGAGTTTCAAAACTGGTCACCAATGTAATAGAAGCAATTTTCTTACCTTTGCAGAACATGCTGATGATAGGCTTAATGACCACGGCTGTAGGTCGGACTTTTAAGCATTCCCCTTTATCTCCCCAGTGGGCAGCATTCAGAATAGGTGATGGTGGCTAGGACATCAGGGAGGCATGATATACATATGAATACCACCTTTATCTACATATGAATGTTGACACTATGTACATATCAATGCCGGTATTTACATGTAAACACATGGTCTGCAGGTGAGTCATCTATACACAATAATAGGACAGAGCTGGGCAGCATTAGTAACAGAACATCACACTGAAATATCAGGACAAAGCACAGGAATAAAACCTAAAGGGACGAGGGAATTTAAATTTGGATAGTTGGCAAGTATGAGGCAGCTGCTTTGGGCCCCACAACAATGACAGGGCACAGGGCAGCTGTCCCTTTTGCCCTACTTTAAAGACAGCCCTGGTGGTTACATAGGGTCTGAGACGAAAGAGGGATGCAGGGGGAAGGAAAAGAGGGATGGAGGGAGTGAAAGAAAGGGAGAAAAAGAGATGGGGAGAGAGGGAAGGAAAGAGAATGAAGGAAAGAAAAAGGGATGGTGGGACAGCAGGCCCAGATCCTACACCACAATAGCAATATGTGTATGGCAGAAAGTTTAACAATCAGCAGATAAAGATATTCCAAACATCCCCACAGTGTGCCCAATCCTGTGTGTAGGTTAAACCCTTTTGCCTTCTAGAACTCTGCCATCCCTGTCACGTGCCCAGACCCGTGTGTGGATTAACCCTTTGCCTGCTAGAACTCTGCCAGCCTCACTGGGTGGCCAGTCCATGTGCAGATTAACCCCTTTTGTCTGCAAGAATGCTGCCATCAACATTGTGCACCCAGCCCTGTGTGTAGATTAATCTTTTTGCTTGCCAGAACTCTGCCATCCCTATGTGCCTAACCCTGTATTACTTGGTTAACGCCTAGTCTGCCTAAAATTCCTGCTACCTGACTGAGAGCCAACTCCCTGTTGTTTAATAAAAGCATTGTGTGTGCCTACTCTCTGCGTGTGTTCCAACCACACCTTCGTCACAGTATGTCTGTGCAAATTCATCCTCTCTTGCAACATCTGTCCTGTTGCGTCAACATAAAATCCTTTGCTACATCTTTTGTATTGGATGAGGTACACAACATTACTAGAGGTACAGCTGTCTGATCCTGTGATATTGAAGGTCCCATTTGTGTGTGTGTGTGTGTGTGTGTGTGTGTGTGTGTGTGTGAGACACTTTTGGATAGATTGATTCTGATTGCACAGTTTGCAGCTGTTAGGGCTTACTTAGGTTGGAGTCCATGGCGCAGAGATGTAGGCTCACCCTTGCAAATGGACACGGCCCATGGTAACAAAGAGACACGCTACCTGGGCTGTGAATCTGTGCACAGGGGCTTGACAGGAATTTGCCAAAGGATTGTCCAGGTAAAGCCATAGTCAGGGTTTCCAGAAGTAAGAATAAATGATAAACAAGCCAGGGTCTGAAGCCGGGTCAGTCTTGGAACACTAGAACTCTGCAACAGCAGACAGGCACACAAGAACACTTGGCAAACATGACAAAATGAACTGGCAAAGCCCTCAGAGTGAGACAGGGTTTTATACCCAGCTAATTAGGTAACCTGCCTCAGCTGATCCAGGAGTGACAGGTACAAACAGAGAATTGCTCACAGTACTTTATGCTAAACTAGGCATGATTGGAACGCAGGCTGAATAGAACTGAAGTGTGGCCCAGAGGTAAAGAAACAGAAGCAACAACTGGCAGTCATGAGTTAAATACCACCCAGAGCCACTTGGGGCGTGACCACACCTGGCCGTCTAAAAGACATGGTAGGGACCGTGACAGCAGCATGTTTTATTACAGGATTTGTCTCCATTATTTGTGACTTAATAATCAGAATTGGGGATGAGCTTCGTGTTCGACTCGAACATCGGCTGTTCGCCCGTTCGGCGAATTCCGAACGTTATGGGCCGTTTTCGTGCCAAATTCATGTGGCGCTCACGGACCACAATGCACTGCGTCATCGCAGTGCATTGCTGGCTCATGATTGGCCAAGCATGCACTGTGACCCCGCATGCTTGGCCAATCGCAGTGCCAGCAGCGAGGAGAGCCATGATTGGCCACAGGCAGGATGCCTGTGGCCAATCATAGCTCAGGCTGTGTAGTACACGCCCCACACTATATAAGGCCGCCAGCACGGCGGCCTTGTGTAGTGTGTTGGCGTCTGAAGCAGTTAGTGGGTGTTCTGTGTACCTTCAACACAGTATACACCGATCGTTATCGGACGATTTTCGATCTTGCTCTTCTGTAGTGGTTGTTGTCTGCGTGCCCTGACCGCAGTATACACCACTATATTCACCTCACCTATATAGCTAGTGATCTATCTTTTATAATAGAGCTTGCAGTCAGTAGTGTTAGGAGCTTGTGCGTGCTGTCTGCGTGCTCTGTACCCAGTACACACCGCTATATCCACCTACATAGCTCTTCTCTATTTGAGCCATCTGCAGAAGTTATTGGAAGTTGTGTGTGCCTCCAGCACAGCACAGTATACATCTGTATATACCCCTTTATCTCTGGTGTTCTATAATAAAGGCATCTGCAGGAGTTAGTGGGTGTTGCTTGCCTCCAGCACAATATACACCTGTATCTACCCTTTATTGCTGTTCTCTAATAGAGCCATCTGCAGGGCTTAGTGGGTGTTGTGTGACTCCATTACAGTATACCCCTTTATCTCTGGTGTTCTATAATAAAGGCATCTGCAGGAGTTAGTGGGTGTTGTGTGCCTCCAGCACAATATACACCTGTATCTACCCTTTATTGCTGTTCTCTAATAGAGCCATCTGCAGGGCTTAGTGGGTGTTGTGTGACTCCATTACAGTATACCCCTTTATCTCTGGTGTTCTATAATAAAGGCATCTGCAGGAGTTAGTGGGTGTTGTGTGCCTCCAGCACAATATACACCTGTATCTACCCTTTATTGCTGTTCTCTAATAGAGCCATCTGCAGGGCTTAGTGGGTGTTGTGTGACTCCATTACAGTATACCCCTTTATCTCTGGTGTTCTATAATAAAGGCATCTGCAGGAGTTAGTGGGTGTTGTGTGCCTCCAGCACAATATACACTACCCAACTGCTGTTTTACCCAACTCCCTTCAGGCCATTACCATGTCTGGAAGGCCAGCAAGGAGAGGCAGACAGGCGCGAGCCGATAAAAGAGGGCAAGCAGGCTCTGTGTCTAGAGACAACAGTGCTGGTCGTGGACGCGGTGCATTGTCATCAGCACGTGGCCATGGGACACGCTTGTCCTTCTTTTCGGCAGCTGGACATGTTGAACCGCAACATGCCAATGACTTGGTAGAGTGGATGACTAAGCCCTCTTCATCCTCCTCATCCTCTCTCACCCAGTCTCAGGGTACTAGCAAAGCAGCTGCCAACGCATCGTCTTCCCTTGTCTCAATGTCATCATCAGTGACTCCTTCCCTAGACCCACCACGTCCTCCTGAGGAGTCTCCTGAACTCTTTGAGCACAGTGTTGGGTACATGCTCCAGGAGGATGCCCAGTGTTTTGTAGGCTCTAATGATGACACTCAGCTAGAGGAAGGCAGTAGCATGAATGCAGAGAGAGGGGATGCTCAAGAAGGACAGCAATCTGGCAGTCATGTTCCACAAGCTGCAGCATATTGCCAGGTTTGCTACAGCGATGAAGAGGGAGGGGATGATGAGGGCACTGACTCCACGTGGGTGCCTGGTTGGAGGGAGGAGGAGGAGGCGGCACATGTCCAACAAGGCAGGATGCCCTCCGGGGGCCAGCTTAGGGGCAGCACACCGACTGAATTACACCGCAGAGCTCCGCCTGTGCAGGGCGCTGCCTCTGCGCGTTATTCTAAAAGTTCTTTGGTGTGGGCCTTTTTTGAGACGAGTGCATCAGATCGCACCACTGCTATTTGCAACATATGTCTCAAGCGTATCTCGCGTGGCCAAAACATCAGCTGCTTGGGCACCACATGCTTGACCAGACATATGTTGACCTGCCATGCAGCTCGTTGGCAAGCGTACCTCAAAGACCCACACCAAAGAACAAAGCGGACCTCTCCTTGCTCCTCATCAGCTGGCATCTCCAACCCCACTAGACCTTCAGTCCTCTCTGAAACCTGCTCTGAGAGGAATGAAGGTGTAGAATTATATGTGTCACAGCCAAGTGCTTCCGGGCACTCTGCTAGCAGTACACCCACGTTCCATTATAGCAGGCAAATGTCCCTGCCCCAACTGCTGGACCGGCGAAAGAAGTTCACTCCCAGCCATCCACATGCCCAGCGGTTGAATGCTAGCTTGGCTAAATTGCTAGCACTTCAACTGCTGCCTTTTCAGTTGGTAGACTCGGACCCCTTCCGTAAGTTTGTACAATGTGCGGTTCCTCAGTGGCAGGTCCCCAAACGCCACTTTTTCTCACAGAAGGTGATTCCGGCTCTCTACCGGCATGTGGAAGGCAATGTCCTTGCCTCGCTGGACAGGGCGGTCAGCGGTAAGGTGCATATTACCGCTGACTCATGATCCAGCAGGCATGGACAGGGATGTTACCTGTCTTTCACGGCCCATTGGGTCACTCTTCTGGCAGCTGGGAAGGATGCAGGACAAGGTGCAGTAGTGTTGGAGGTTGTTCCGCCACCACGCCTCCAAAATGCTAATATTGGTTGTGACACACCTCTCTCCTCCACCCCCTCCTCTTCTTCTTCCTCCATGGCCTCTTCCAGTGCTCTGTCCTCAGAACCAGCGGTGCTCCATAGGCTTTCCAGGGGCTACGCAAGTACGCAGGCAAAACGATGCCATGCCGTGCTTGCGCTGGTTTGTTTGGGGGACAGGAGCCACACTGGGGAGGATGTTTTGTCAGCTCTGCAGGGGCAGGCCGAGAGGTGGTTGACGCCACGCCAGCTTAAGCCAGGAATGGTGGTTTGCGACAATGGCACCAACCTCCTCTCCGCCCTCCGACAAGGACAACTGACCCATGTGCCCTGTGTAGCTCACGTCCTTAACCTGGTGGTGCAGCGGTTCTTGGGCAGGTACCCCGGCTTACAGGATGTCCTGAAGCAGGCCAGGAAAGTCTGTGTGCATTTCCGCCAATCATTTAATGCCTGTGCTCTCTTCTCACTCCAGTGTGAAACGCGATGCTAACCCCTAGTGTGAACAGCACTCTGGGGGTTATTTACAAAAGGCAAATCCGCTTTGCACTACAAGTGCAAAATGCTGCTTTTTTTAAATCTTCCTTGCATGTCACCCTTGGATCTATAGTGACTGCCCTTCCAAGTGCAATTCCAAGTGCACTTTCAGTGCAATTTCAAGTGCACTTTGCACTTGTAGTGCAAAGTGGATTTGCCTTTAGTAAATAACCCCCTATGTGCTGTCTAATGTATCTTGTGCATAGGCATTTGAGGGGGCTTTTTAACGCCTCTCAAACGCCTGCACTTAATGACAGTTTTTATATATTTTGGAGGATATTTATTATAGCAAAATTTTTTAATTTATTTTTTTTTTTTTCAAAATTGTCGCTCTTTTTTTTTGTTTATAGTGCAAAAAATAAAAACTGGAGAGGTGATCAAATACCACCAAAAGAGAGCTCTATTTGTGGGGAAAAAAATGTAAATTTTGTTTGGGAGCCACGTCACACGACCGCATAATTGTCAGTTAAAGAGACGCAGTGCCGAATCGCAAAAAGTAGCCTGGATTTTGGCCAGCCAAGTTGTCTGGGGCTCAAGTGGTTAAAGGGTGTGGTTACCAGGGCCGTCTTTAATATTGATTGGACCCTGGGCAAAAATTTTCTTGGGCCCTCCATGCAGGTTTGCTCTCGTTTCGATCAATGGCAATGCTGATTTTTTTTACCGACTACCAATATAAAGAGGAGTTTCAAAACTGGTCACCAATGTAATAGAAGCAATTTTCTTACCTTTGCAGAACATGCTGATGATAGGCTTAATGACCACGGCTGTAGGTCGGACTTTTAAGCATTCCCCTTTATCTCCCCAGTGGGCAGCATCCAGAATAGGTGATGGTGGCTAGGACATCAGGGAGGCATGATATACATATGAATACCACCTTTATCTACATATGAATGTTGACACTATGTACATATCAATGCCGGTATTTACATGTAAACACATGGTCTGCAAGTGAGTCATCTATACACAATAATAGGACAGAGCTGGGCAGCATTAGTAACAGAACATCACACTGAAATATCAGGACAAAGCACAGGAATAAAACCTAAAGGGACGAGGGAATTTAAATTTGGATAGTTGGCAAGTATGAGGCAGCTGCTTTGGGCCCCACAACAATGACAGGGCACAGGGCAGCTGTCCCTTTTGCCCTACTTTAAAGACAGCCCTGGTGGTTACATAGGGTCTGAGACGAAAGAGGGATGCAGGGGGAAGGAAAAGAGGGATGGAGGGAGTGAAAGAAAGGGAGAAAAAGAGATGGGGAGAGAGGGAAGGAAAGAGAATGAAGGAAAGAAAAAGGGATGGTGGGACAGCAGGCCCAGATCCTACACCACAATAGCAATATGTGTATGGCAGAAAGTTTAACAATCAGCAGATAAAGATATTCCAAACATCCCCACAGTGTGCCCAATCCTGTGTGTAGGTTAAACCCTTTTGCCTTCTAGAACTCTGCCATCCCTGTCACGTGCCCAGACCCGTGTGTGGATTAACCCTTTGCCTGCTAGAACTCTGCCAGCCTCACTGGGTGGCCAGTCCATGTGCAGATTAACCCCTTTTGTCTGCAAGAATGCTGCCATCAACATTGTGCACCCAGCCCTGTGTGTAGATTAATCTTTTTGCTTGCCAGAACTCTGCCATCCCTATGTGCCTAACCCTGTATTACTTGGTTAACGCCTAGTCTGCCTAAAATTCCTGCTACCTGACTGAGAGCCAACTCCCTGTTGTTTAATAAAAGCATTGTGTGTGCCTACTCTCTGCGTGTGTTCCAACCACACCTTCGTCACAGTATGTCTGTGCAAATTCATCCTCTCTTGCAACATCTGTCCTGTTGCGTCAACATAAAATCCTTTGCTACATCTTTTGTATTGGATGAGGTACACAACATTACTAGAGGTACAGCTGTCTGATCCTGTGATATTGAAGGTCCCATTTGTGTGTGTGTGTGTGTGTGTGTGTGTGTGTGTGTGTGTGTGTGTGTGTGTGTGTGTGACACTTTTGGATAGATTGATTCTGATTGCACAGTTTGCAGCTGTTAGGGCTTACTTAGGTTGGAGTCCATGGCGCAGAGATGTAGGCTCACCCTTGCAAATGGACACGGCCCATGGTAACAAAGAGACACGCTACCTGGGCTGTGAATCTGTGCACAGGGGCTTGACAGGAATTTGCCAAAGGATTGTCCAGGTAAAGCCATAGTCAGGGTTTCCAGAAGTAAGAATAAATGATAAACAAGCCAGGGTCTGAAGCCGGGTCAGTCTTGGAACACTAGAACTCTGCAACAGCAGACAGGCACACAAGAACACTTGGCAAACATGACAAAATGAACTGGCAAAGCCCTCAGAGTGAGACAGGGTTTTATACCCAGCTAATTAGGTAACCTGCCTCAGCTGATCCAGGAGTGACAGGTACAAACAGAGAATTGCTCACAGTACTTTATGCTAAACTAGGCATGATTGGAACGCAGGCTGAATAGAACTGAAGTGTGGCCCAGAGGTAAAGAAACAGAAGCAACAACTGGCAGTCATGAGTTAAATACCACCCAGAGCCACTTGGGGCGTGACCACACCTGGCCGTCTAAAAGACATGGTAGGGACCGTGACAGCAGCATGTTTTATTACAGGATTTGTCTCCATTATTTGTGACTTAATAATCAGAATTGGGGATGAGCTTCGTGTTCGACTCGAACATCGGCTGTTCGCCCGTTCGGCGAATTCCGAACGTTATGGGCCGTTTTCGTGCCAAATTCATGTGGTGCTCACGGACCACAATGCACTGCGTCATCGCAGTGCATTGCTGGCTCATGATTGGCCAAGCATGCACTGTGACCCCGCATGCTTGGCCAATCACAGTGCCAGCAGCGAGGAGAGCCATGATTGGCCACAGGCAGGATGCCTGTGGCCAATCATAGCTCAGGCTGTGTAGTACACGCCCCACACTATATAAGGCCGCCAGCACGGCGGCCTTGTGTAGTGTGTTGGCGTCTGAAGCAGTTAGTGGGTGTTCTGTGTACCTTCAACACAGTATACACCGATCGTTATCGGACGATTTTCGATCTTGCTCTTCTGTAGTGGTTGTTGTCTGCGTGCCCTGACCGCAGTATACACCACTATATTCACCTCCCCTATATAGCTAGTGATCTATCTTTTATAATAGAGCTTGCAGTCAGTAGTGTTAGGAGCTTGTGCGTGCTGTCTGCGTGCTCTGTACCCAGTACACACCGCTATATCCACCTACATAGCTCTTCTCTATTTGAGCCATCTGCCATCTGCAGAAGTTATTGGAAGTTGTGTGTGCCTCCAGCACAGCACAGTATACATCTGTATATACCCCTTTATCTCTGGTGTTCTATAATAAAGGCATCTGCAGGAGTTAGTGGGTGTTGTGTGCCTCCAGCACAATATACACCTGTATCTACCCTTTATTGCTGTTCTCTAATAGAGCCATCTGCAGGGCTTAGTGGGTGTTGTGTGACTCCATTACAGTATACCCCTTTATCTCTGGTGTTCTATAATAAAGGCATCTGCAGGAGTTAGTGGGTGTTGTGTGCCTCCAGCACAATATACACCTGTATCTACCCTTTATTGCTGTTCTCTAATAGAGCCATCTGCAGGGCTTAGTGGGTGTTGTGTGACTCCATTACAGTATACCCCTTTATCTCTGGTGTTCTATAATAAAGGCATCTGCAGGAGTTAGTGGGTGTTGTGTGCCTCCAGCACAATATACACTACCCAACTGCTGTTTTACCCAACTCCCTTCAGGCCATTACCATGTCTGGAAGGCCAGCAAGGAGAGGCAGACAGGCGCGAGCCGATAAAAGAGGGCAAGCAGGCTCTGTGTCTAGAGACAACAGTGCTGGTCGTGGACGCGGTGCATTGTCATCAGCACGTGGCCATGGGACACGCTTGTCCTTCTTTTCGGCAGCTGGACATGTTGAACCGCAACATGCCAATGACTTGGTAGAGTGGATGACTAAGCCCTCTTCATCCTCCTCATCCTCTCTCACCCAGTCTCAGGGTACTAGCAAAGCAGCTGCCAACGCATCGTCTTCCCTTGTCTCAATGTCATCATCAGTGACTCCTTCCCTAGACCCACCACGTCCTCCTGAGGAGTCTCCTGAACTCTTTGAGCACAGTGTTGGGTACATGCTCCAGGAGGATGCCCAGTGTTTTGTAGGCTCTAATGATGACACTCAGCTAGAGGAAGGCAGTAGCATGAATGCAGAGAGAGGGGATGCTCAAGAAGGACAGCAATCTGGCAGTCATGTTCCACAAGCTGCAGCATATTGCCAGGTTTGCTACAGCGATGAAGAGGGAGGGGATGATGAGGGCACTGACTCCACGTGGGTGCCTGGTTGGAGGGAGGAGGAGGAGGCGGCACATGTCCAACAAGGCAGGATGCCCTCCGGGGGCCAGCTTAGGGGCAGCACACCGACTGAATTACACCGCAGAGCTCCGCCTGTGCAGGGCGCTGCCTCTGCGCGTTATTCTAAAAGTTCTTTGGTGTGGGCCTTTTTTGAGACGAGTGCATCAGATCGCACCACTGCTATTTGCAACATATGTCTCAAGCGTATCTCGCGTGGCCAAAACATCAGCTGCTTGGGCACCACATGCTTGACCAGACATATGTTGACCTGCCATGCAGCTCGTTGGCAAGCGTACCTCAAAGACCCACACCAAAGAACAAAGCGGACCTCTCCTTGCTCCTCATCAGCTGGCATCTCCAACCCCACTAGACCTTCAGTCCTCTCTGAAACCTGCTCTGAGAGGAATGAAGGTGTAGAATTATATGTGTCACAGCCAAGTGCTTCCGGGCACTCTGCTAGCAGTACACCCACGTTCCATTATAGCAGGCAAATGTCCCTGCCCCAACTGCTGGACCGGCGAAAGAAGTTCACTCCCAGCCATCCACATGCCCAGCGGTTGAATGCTAGCTTGGCTAAATTGCTAGCACTTCAACTGCTGCCTTTTCAGTTGGTAGACTCGGACCCCTTCCGTAAGTTTGTACAATGTGCGGTTCCTCAGTGGCAGGTCCCCAAACGCCACTTTTTCTCACAGAAGGTGATTCCGGCTCTCTACCGGCATGTGGAAGGCAATGTCCTTGCCTCGCTGGACAGGGCGGTCAGCGGTAAGGTGCATATTACCGCTGACTCATGATCCAGCAGGCATGGACAGGGATGTTACCTGTCTTTCACGGCCCATTGGGTCACTCTTCTGGCAGCTGGGAAGGATGCAGGACAAGGTGCAGTAGTGTTGGAGGTTGTTCCGCCACCACGCCTCCAAAATGCTAATATTGGTTGTGACACACCTCTCTCCTCCACCCCCTCCTCTTCTTCTTCCTCCATGGCCTCTTCCAGTGCTCTGTCCTCAGAACCAGCGGTGCTCCATAGGCTTTCCAGGGGCTACGCAAGTACGCAGGCAAAACGATGCCATGCCGTGCTTGCGCTGGTTTGTTTGGGGGACAGGAGCCACACTGGGGCGGATGTTTTGTCAGCTCTGCAGGGGCAGGCCGAGAGGTGGTTGACGCCACGCCAGCTTAAGCCAGGAATGGTGGTTTGCGACAATGGCACCAACCTCCTCTCCGCCCTCCGACAAGGACAACTGACCCATGTGCCCTGTGTAGCTCACGTCCTTAACCTGGTGGTGCAGCGGTTCTTGGGCAGGTACCCCGGCTTACAGGATGTCCTGAAGCAGGCCAGGAAAGTCTGTGTGCATTTCCGCCAATCATTTAATGCCTGTGCTCTCTTCTCACTCCAGTGTGAAACGCGATGCTAACCCCTAGTGTGAACAGCACTCTGGGGGTTATTTACAAAAGGCAAATCCGCTTTGCACTACAAGTGCAAAATGCTGCTTTTTTTAAATCTTCCTTGCATGTCACCCTTGGATCTATAGTGACTGCCCTTCCAAGTGCAATTCCAAGTGCACTTTCAGTGCAATTTCAAGTGCACTTTGCACTTGTAGTGCAAAGTGGATTTGCCTTTAGTAAATAACCCCCTATGTGCTGTCTAATGTATCTTGTGCATAGGCATTTGAGGGGGCTTTTTAACGCCTCTCAAACGCCTGCACTTAATGACAGTTTTTATATATTTTGGAGGATATTTATTATAGCAAAATTTTTTAATTTATTTTTTTTTTTTCAAAATTGTCGCTCTTTTTTTTTGTTTATAGTGCAAAAAATAAAAACTGGAGAGGTGATCAAATACCACCAAAAGAGAGCTCTATTTGTGGGGAAAAAAATGTAAATTTTGTTTGGGAGCCACGTCACACGACCGCATAATTGTCAGTTAAAGAGACGCAGTGCCGAATCGCAAAAAGTAGCCTGGATTTTGGCCAGCCAAGTTGTCTGGGGCTCAAGTGGTTAAAGGGTGTGGTTACCAGGGCCGTCTTTAATATTGATTGGACCCTGGGCAAAAATTTTCTTGGGCCGTCCATGCAGGTTTGCTCTCGTTTCGATCAATGGCAATGCTGATTTTTCTTACCGACTACCAATATAAAGAGGAGTTTCAAAACTGGTCACCAATGTAATAGAAGCAATTTTCTTACCTTTGCAGAACATGCTGATGATAGGCTTAATGACCACGGCTGTAGGTCGGACTTTTAAGCATTCCCCTTTATCTCCCCAGTGGGCAGCATTCAGAATAGGTGATGGTGGCTAGGACATCAGGGAGGCATGATATACATATGAATACCACCTTTATCTACATATGAATGTTGACACTATGTACATATCAATGCCGGTATTTACATGTAAACACATGGTCTGCAGGTGAGTCATCTATACACAATAATAGGACAGAGCTGGGCAGCATTAGTAACAGAACATCACACTGAAATATCAGGACAAAGCACAGGAATAAAACCTAAAGGGACGAGGGAATTTAAATTTGGATAGTTGGCAAGTATGAGGCAGCTGCTTTGGGCCCCACAACAATGACAGGGCACAGGGCAGCTGTCCCTTTTGCCCTACTTTAAAGACAGCCCTGGTGGTTACATAGGGTCTGAGACGAAAGAGGGATGCAGGGGGAAGGAAAAGAGGGATGGAGGGAGTGAAAGAAAGGGAGAAAAAGAGATGGGGAGAGAGGGAAGGAAAGAGAATGAAGGAAAGAAAAAGGGATGGTGGGACAGCAGGCCCAGATCCTACACCACAATAGCAATATGTGTATGGCAGAAAGTTTAACAATCAGCAGATAAAGATATTCCAAACATCCCCACAGTGTGCCCAATCCTGTGTGTAGGTTAAACCCTTTTGCCTTCTAGAACTCTGCCATCCCTGTCACGTGCCCAGACCCGTGTGTGGATTAACCCTTTGCCTACTAGAACTCTGCCAGCCTCACTGGGTGGCCAGTCCATGTGCAGATTAACCCCTTTTGTCTGCAAGAATGCTGCCATCAACATTGTGCACCCAGCCCTGTGTGTAGATTAATCTTTTTGCTTGCCAGAACTCTGCCATCCCTATGTGCCTAACCCTGTATTACTTGGTTAACGCCTAGTCTGCCTAAAATTCCTGCTACCTGACTGAGAGCCAACTCCCTGTTGTTTAATAAAAGCATTGTGTGTGCCTACTCTCTGCGTGTGTTCCAACCACACCTTCGTCACAGTATGTCTGTGCAAATTCATCCTCTCTTGCAACATCTGTCCTGTTGCGTCAACATAAGATCCTTTGCTACATCTTTTGTATTGGATGAGGTACACAACATTACTAGAGGTACAGCTGTCTGATCCTGTGATATTGAAGGTCCCATTTGTGTGTGTGTGTGTGTGTGTGTGTGACACTTTTGGATAGATTGGTTCTGATTGCACAGTTTGCAGCTGTTAGGGCTTACTTAGGTTGGAGTCCATGGCGCAGAGATGTAGGCTCACCCTTGCAAATGGACACGGCCCATGGTAACAAAGAGACACGCTACCTGGGCTGTGAATCTGTGCACAGGGGCTTGACAGGAATTTGCCAAAGGATTGTCCAGGGAGCCCCGGAATGACACGTACTGAAGGGGAGGGGTAATGGAGGGGCGGGCATGACCGGGTGCCTAGAGACACCAAGACAGAGGATAGGTGGAGGAAGAGAAACACGCAAGGGGGAGGAGCCATATAAAAGGGGGGCGGAGCCGGAACGGGACCAGTCTCGAGGGGAAGACATCAGAGGAGGCAGCTTTCCAGCGCTGCTCCTCTCTGGGCAAAATGGCGGCGATCGAGCACGTGTTGGAGCGGCTGCGGGCTCAAGCGGAGGTGCGGGGTTCGGAGTGGCTAACAGAGCAGGTGGAGCGCTGGATGGGTGAGACGGAGGCAGGCACGAGTAGCGGGGAGTCGGTGCTGCGGGCCCGGAGGTCTCGGCCTCCGGCGCGCTTTTCGCCGGGACCCGCCCCTCGGCCACCTCGTGATCGGCGGAGCCCGGGGGCGGACAGGTCGGTCCCCCCCGCAAAACGGAGACAGCAGGACGATCGGGGCCTGGGGCGGTCTGCACGCCGCCGGCCTACCCCGGGGGGCGGGGCCACGGGCCAAGATGGCGCCGGCTCCCCGCCGTCCAGCCCGGCGACCGTTCGCGTGGGGGACCCCTGTGGGGGGCCCTGCACGAGCAGGGGGACAGCCAGCGGTGCGGAGGGTTCTGCAAGACGGACGGAGTCGGCCTACAGGGGGGCACGGGCGGTGGGTGGGGGGCGCCGGGCAGATGCGGGCTTACTTGATGGACAGACTGGAGGACTGACGCCCAGGGGTGGTGCGGGGGGGCGCCCTAGGTCTGGTTCTCTACGCCAGTCTGGGTGCAAGGCCCCTGTGGTGAAGGATCTTCCCAGCCACCTGCTTGCTGCGGCCTCTGGGAGCGGATCGCCCAGGGGGCTTCTGGCGCCTGCGGAGAGGGAAGAGGAGGACCGGTCGGAGGGAGAACTGTCCGCTGAAGACGACGTGGTTCCCCCGGCGGTGGAGAGCGGCAACGCGGCTGCGGGACGTGTTCCTGGTCGGCCCGGTAAGTCAGTACCTACTGTTTTCTCTGATGTTTTGCAGGGGTTGCTGGGGGTGGTGCAAGGGGCGGCTGGTTCAGCGGCGCCTCCGGCGCCGCTGGGTGGGGTGTCGGTGGCGGGGTCGGGTCAGGTGGACCCGGGGCCCGCGCCGCCCATGCAGGGTTTGTTGGAGGGATTGCGGGCTTTGGTGGACAGGTTTGGGGGGGATGGGGGATCTCCTGCCCTGTCGGCGCCTTGGGGGGCTGGTAAGGTAGCGGGGGCGGCGGGGGTCCCGCCGGCTGCGGGTGGGGAACCCGCGGCGTCCGCAACGGCGGTGCCGGTGGTGGGCGGGGGGTCCGGTGGGGAGGAGGCGGCCGCGACACCCAGCCGTACTGATGTGGTTCGGATTGGGGATGCGGCGCGTTGTGAGGTGTACGTCTGCTTCGAGGGACCGCTCGGGGCGCACCTGAAGCCGGAGGTGCGGGAGAAAATTGCAAAAGGTGAGTATGTGGAGATATTCTCGCTGCTCCCACTGGAAAAATTCAATTTGGATCGGGTCAAGCCCAATGACACGAAAAAAGACGATGAGGAAAAGAGGCGTTATAGGCTGATACCGCGTACGTTTGCGAATTGGTTGCAGGCGTTCGCGATTTTGGCGAGCGTCATCGGCGAAAAGAACCCCGAGCACTGCTCGGCGTTGTTTTGCTATATGGACGCCATTGGGGAGGCACACCGGGTGTACGGGGGGGTGGCATGGCTCCGGTACGACGAACAGTTCCGGCAGCGGAAGGCGGTGCGTCAGGAGTTGCGGTGGGAACACAAGGACATCAGCCTCTGGATGAGGCTGATGTCCTCCGCCCGGGCCCCGCCTCAGTTTTTTCAAGGGGGGGGCCGGGGGTACACCCTCCTCAGGACTGTCGGCCGGAAAGAAGTGGGGGGTGTGCTGGTCTTTTAACGAGGGTGCCTGCAAGTTTGGAAGTGCGTGCCGGTTCAAGCACGAGTGTTCCGGCTGCGGGGGGGCTCACGCCCTGTCTCGCTGCTTTAAAAGGGGAAAGCGTCCCGGCGACGCTGCTAACAAGAGGGAAGACGCCGGTGAGGGTGGAAAGGATGCTTCCTTTCCTAAGTAGGTACCCGGACAGGGTGGCTGCGCGGCTGCTGGCCGAGGGGTTCCGGGAGGGTTTCCGGATTCCCTGTGACTTGAAGGTGGTGCCGCCGGTGGCGCGAAACCTCAGGTCGGCCTTGCAGCACCCTACGGTGGTGGACGAAAAGTTGGGGAAGGAAGTGGCGCGGGGTCGGATGGGGGGGCCGTTTACGGTTAAGCCGTGGGACTCGCTGGTGGTGTCCCCCTTGGGGGTTGTCCCCAAGAAGGAGCCGGGCAAGTTTCGGCTCATACACCACTTGTCGTTTCCAAAGGGGGGTTCGGTCAATGATTTCATTGACCCGGACGTCTGTGCGGTGTCGTATACGTCATTTGACGCGGCTGTTCGGTGGGTGCGGCGCTACGGCCGGGGAGCGCTCATGGCCAAGGCGGACATTGAGTCGGCTTTCCGGTTGCTGCCGGTGCACCCGGACAGTTTTCGGTGGTTGGGTTGTCACTGGCGGGAGCAGTTCTACGTGGACAAGTGTTTGCCTATGGGCTGCTCCGTTTCTTGCTCCGTGTTCGAGCAGTTTAGTTCGTTCCTGGAGTGGGTGGTGCGGGATGTTTCCGGCATTGAGTCAATCATTCACTACTTGGACGATTTTCTCTGCATCGGCCCCCATGCCTCCGCTGTGTGTGCGATTCTCTTGTCCACGTTGCAGCACATCGCAGGCGTTTTTGGGGTGCCATTGGCGGCCGAAAAGACGGAGGGCCCAGTGGGGGTGTTGAGTTTCTTGGGTATAGTGATAGATTCGGCGGCTATGGAGTGCAGGTTGCCGGACGACAAGTTGGCGGATTTGCAGCGGGCGATTCGGGAGATTCAGGGCCGTCGGAAGGTTCAGCTGACGACCTTGCAGTCCTTGCTGGGCAAACTGAACTTTGCGTGCCGCATCATCCCGATGGGCCGGGTGTTCTGCCGGCGGCTGTCGGCGGCGACGGCGGGGGTGCGGGCGCCCACGCACTTCATTCGGTTGACGGAGGAGCACCGGGACGACTTGGGGGTGTGGCATGATTTCTTGTCCTCCTATAACGGCAGGGCGGTGTGGATGTCGGGGCCGGTGAGCAACTTCGATGTCGCATTGGTCACCGACGCAGCAGGGTCTACGGGCTATGGTGCGTTTTTCCAGGGCAGGTGGAGTGCGGAACCTTGGCCGCGCTCGTGGAAGGAAGCGGGTTTCCTGGGTAACCTGGTGTTGCTGGAACTCTTTCCGATTGTGTTGGCTCTGGAGCTGTGGGGGGAGAGTTGCAGGAATTTGAAGCTGCGCATCAACTGTGACAACATGGGTGTGGTGCAGGTGGTGAATCGCATGTCTGCCTCCTCCCCTCCTGTTATCAGACTGTTGCGCCAATTGGTCCTTAGGTGCCTGCGTTTGAATGTGTTTTTGTATGCTGTGCATATACCTGGGGTGGAGAATGCCTTAGCTGACTCCCTGTCTCGTTTCCAGTGGGACAAGTTCTGGGAACTGGCACCTGGCGCGGAGGCAGTCGGGATTCCGTGCCCGGGGTGGATTTGGGCGCTGCCCTTGGAGTCGCCGCGGGCTGGATACGCAGGTCTGTAAGTGGGGCTACCTGGACGGCATACGTGAAGGTATGGCGGGAATGGCAGGAGTTGGTGCGAGAGGTGGACGGAACTGGGGGAGCCGGGGATGGGCGCTTGCTGGCACTTTATTTTGTGGTCCGGAACGTGGAGAGTGGGCGCTCGGCGGCAGTGATCGATCGGAAACTGGCGGGCTTGTCATTCCTTTTTAAGTTGTTGGGGTCGGAGGATTGGTCGAAGGGTTTTTGGATACGTCAGATGCTGAAGGGTTTTCGGAAGCAGTCGAAGAGGGGGGACACGAGACGTCCGGTGACGTTTGGGGTCTTGGTGGCCATTTGTGGTACATTGGTTTCGGTTTGCACGTCTCCGTTCGAGGTGCGGTTGTTCACGGCGGCCTTTTCATTGGCTTTTTACGGGGCTTTTCGGATTGGGGAGTTGGTCAGCCCGTCCCGGAAAGTTCCTGGGGGGCTGGGGGATCATGATGTTCGGGTGGCAGGATCAGTGGTGGAGATAACTCTTAGGCGTTCGAAGACGGACCAACGGGGTAGGGGTGTGAACATTTGCTTATTCAGTTTGGCAGGGTCACAGGTTTGCCCGGTAGAAGCGGTTCGGAGTTACCGAGCGGTTAGGCCGGGGAGTCCGGGTCCATTCCTTGTCCACGCGGACGGGTTTTTCCTGTCCAGATTCCAGTTCGTGGCGGTTTTCCGGCGAAGTTTGGCGCTTAATGGTTGGGAGGAGTCGGAATATGCTTCACACTCCTTCCGCATCGGGGCGGCCACAGAGGCGGCCCGGTGCGGGTTGGATGAGGCGGCGGTACGAAGGATTGGTCGTTGGGAGTCGCGTAGGTTTAGGTCATACGTTCGACCTCAGTTAGCGGTTGGGCGGTCCAGGGAGTGGGATGGCCCTTAGTTGTATTCCTGGTTGGTTGGTAATACGGAATGCGATACAGGAACCGTTCCTGGGACTGATGGAGTTTTTTCCACGGGGGTAGGGTTGGGATCTCCGTGGGGTGGTAAGGGCAGTGGTTAGTGGTTTTGCTGTGGGGTTATTGTTTTTCGGGGATCAGCAGGTTTTGGTTTCTCGTTTCAGATGGAGGTTCACCGCGCCTCGTTTGGATCGTGGGCCACTCCTACGTGTGTTGGGGGGCCAGGAGAGGAGACATGAGACCTGCGGGGAGGCAACTGGGGATTTCCAGGGCAGAAGCGGAATTGCGATGGTTGGGGATACCAGGAATGCGGTGGGAGAGGGTGGTGAGTGTGGTTGAAAGGTTCGTGTGGCTGCATGGGCCCCCGGATGTGTTGGTTCTGCATGCTGGGGGGAATGACCTGGGAGCCCGGAAAGTCCGGGATTTACTGAATGACATTAAGGCGGATTTTCTGAAGCTGCGTGCTAGGTTTCCCAGTACGATCCTGCTGTGGTCGGATATTGTCGCCCGGACGCAGTGGAGATGGGCAAGGTCAGTGGCCAGCATTCAGAAGACGAGGATCCGGGTGAATAAGGTGGTGGGGAGATTCGTGATTCAGAATGGAGGGCTGGTGATCAGGCACAGGGAACTGGAGTCCAATGTGGGTCTGTACCTAAGGGGGGATGGGGTTCATCTCACGGATGTCGGGATTGACCTGTGGTCTTTGGGTTTACAGGGGGGGATCCAACAAGCTTTGAGGGTGTGGGGTTGCCCTCAAGGGTAAGGTGGTCACCCTTTTCAGGCTGTGGCGTGAGATTTCTGGTGGTCTTTGACGGTGGCGGTAAAACAGAGGTGATATAAAAGGGTGGGGGGGGCTCATTGGTATTATGGGCCCCTCAGTTGTATTCCCGAACGGTGGACGGAATACTGGGAGGTTTTTCACTGCAGGAATTGTTTGTCTCTGAGCGGTCACAGCGTGAGGCCTGGTATGGTAAAAAGGTAAAGCAGTGAGGTTGGTGTTTTTGGAATTAAAGTGGGTCACCGTCAGAGATCACCAGACTGGAGTTGATAAAAGTTGTTCAAGGTTTTGGTTTACAGTTGTAGATATATATTTATATATTTATATATTTATATACATATTTTGGAGGGAGTAAAATATTTTGGTTATGTTTAATAAAAGGCTGTTGTGGCCATTTTACTCCAAAGAAAAGGTGTGGTCTCATTATTATAGATATATAAGGGCTGGTATGGGACATTATTGAGAGGGGGACTGTTGGGCTACGCAGGTCAAGGGAGCCCCGGAATGACATGTACTGAAGGGGAGGGGTAATGGAGGGGCGGGCATGACCGGGTGCCTAGAGACACCAAGACAGAGGATAGGTGGAGGAAGAGAAACACGCAAGGGGGAGGAGCCATATAAAAGGGGGGCGGAGCCGGAACGGGACCAGTCTCGAGGGGAAGACATCAGAGGAGGCAGCTTTCCCACCCTCCCTCCCTACTGGATAGCATGTTTGGGTGTGAGTTGTTGGTTTGATTGCTGGTGTTTTCGTTGTGTTTGTTTTCTGTCTTTCAGGTGCAGTGGGCTGTTCGTCACAACAGTGAAGTCGGCCCTTTGGGGGGCTGCTGCGTGAGATTTCTGGTGGTCTTTGACGGTGGCGGTAAAACAGAGGTGATATAAAAGGGTGGGGGGGGCTCATTGGTATTATGGGCCCCTCAGTTGTATTCCCGAACGGTGGACGGAATACTGGGAGGTTTTTCACTGCAGGAATTGTTTGTCTCTGAGCGGTCACAGCGTGAGGCCTGGTATGGTAAAAAGGTAAAGCAGTGAGGTTGGTGTTTTTGGAATTAAAGTGGGTCACCGTCAGAGATCACCAGACTGGAGTTGATAAAAGTTGTTCAAGGTTTTGGTTTACAGTTGTAGATATATATTTATATATTTATATATTTATATACATATTTTGGAGGGAGTAAAATATTTTGGTTATGTTTAATAAAAGGCTGTTGTGGCCATTTTACTCCAAAGAAAAGGTGTGGTCTCATTATTATAGATATATAAGGGCTGGTATGGGACATTATTGAGAGGGGGACTGTTGGGCTACGCAGGTCAAGGTAAAGCCATAGTCAGGGTTTCCAGAAGTAAGAATAAATGATAAACAAGCCAGGGTCTGAAGCCGGGTCAGTCTTGGAACACTAGAACTCTGCAACAGCAGACAGGCACACAAGAACACTTGGCAAACATGACAAAATGAACTGGCAAAGCCCTAAGAGTGAGACAGGGTTTTATACCCAGCTAATTAGGTAACCTGCCTCAGCTGATCCAGGAGTGACAGGTACAAACAGAGAATTGCTCACAGTACTTTATGCTAAACTAGGCATGATTGGAACGCAGGCTGAATAGAACTGAAGTGTGGCCCAGAGGTAAAGAAACAGAAGCAACAACTGGCAGTCATGAGTTAAATACCACCCAGAGCCACTTGGGGCGTGACCACACCTGGCCGTCTAAAAGACATGGTAGGGATCGTGACAGCAGCATGTTTTATTACAGGATTTGTCTCCATTATTTGTGACTTAATAATCAGAATTGGGGATGAGCTTCGTGTTCGACTCGAACATCGGCTGTTCGCCCGTTCGGCGAATTCCGAACGTTATGGGCCGTTTTCGTGCCAAATTCATGTGGCGCTCACGGACCACAATGCACTGCGTCATCGCAGTGCATTGCTGGCTCATGATTGGCCAAGCATGCACTGTGACCCCGCATGCTTGGCCAATCACAGTGCCAGCAGCGAGGAGAGCCATGATTGGCCACAGGCAGGATGCCTGTGGCCAATCATAGCTCAGGCTGTGTAGTACACGCCCCACACTATATAAGGCCGCCAGCACGGCGGCCTTGTGTAGTGTGTTGGCGTCTGAAGCAGTTAGTGGGTGTTCTGTGTACCTTCAACACAGTATACACCGATCGTTATCGGACGATTTTCGATCTTGCTCTTCTGTAGTGGTTGTTGTCTGCGTGCCCTGACCGCAGTATACACCACTATATTCACCTCACCTATATAGCTAGTGATCTATCTTTTATAATAGAGCTTGCAGTCAGTAGTGTTAGGAGCTTGTGCGTGCTGTCTGCGTGCTCTGTACCCAGTACACACCGCTATATCCACCTACATAGCTCTTCTCTATTTGAGCCATCTGCCATCTGCAGAAGTTATTGGAAGTTGTGTGTGCCTCCAGCACAGCACAGTATACATCTGTATATACCCCTTTATCTCTGGTGTTCTATAATAAAGGCATCTGCAGGAGTTAGTGGGTGTTGCTTGCCTCCAGCACAATATACACCTGTATCTACCCTTTATTGCTGTTCTCTAATAGAGCCATCTGCAGGGCTTAGTGGGTGTTGTGTGACTCCATTACAGTATACCCCTTTATCTCTGGTGTTCTATAATAAAGGCATCTGCAGGAGTTAGTGGGTGTTGTGTGCCTCCAGCACAATATACACCTGTATCTACCCTTTATTGCTGTTCTCTAATAGAGCCATCTGCAGGGCTTAGTGGGTGTTGTGTGACTCCATTACAGTATACCCCTTTATCTCTGGTGTTCTATAATAAAGGCATCTGCAGGAGTTAGTGGGTGTTGTGTGCCTCCAGCACAATATACACTACCCAACTGCTGTTTTACCCAACTCCCTTCAGGCCATTACCATGTCTGGAAGGCCAGCAAGGAGAGGCAGACAGGAGCGAGCCGATAAAAGAGGGCAAGCAGGCTCTGTGTCTAGAGACAACAGTGCTGGTCGTGGACGCGGTGCATTGTCATCAGCACGTGGCCATGGGACACGCTTGTCCTTCTTTTCGGCAGCTGGACATGTTGAACCGCAACATGCCAATGACTTGGTAGAGTGGATGACCAAGCCCTCTTCATCCTCCTCATCCTCTCTCACCCAGTCTCAGGGTACTAGCAAAGCAGCTGCCAACGCATCGTCTTCCCTCGTCTCAATGTCATCATCAGTGACTCCTTCCCTAGACCCACCACGTCCTCCTGAGGAGTCTCCTGAACTCTTTGAGCACAGTGTTGGGTACATGCTCCAGGAGGATGCCCAGTGTTTTGTAGGCTCTAATGATGACACTCAGCTAGAGGAAGGCAGTAGCATGAATGCAGAGAGAGGGGATGCTCAAGAAGGACAGCAATCTGGCAGTCATGTTCCACAAGCTGCAGCATATTGCCAGGTTTGCTACAGCGATGAAGAGGGAGGGGATGATGAGGGCACTGACTCCACGTGGGTGCCTGGTTGGAGGGAGGAGGAGGAGGCGGCAAATGTCCAACGAGGCAGGATGCCCTCCGGGGGTCAGCTTAGGGGCAGCACACCGACTGAATTACACCGCAGAGCTCCGCCTGTGCAGGGCGCTGCCTCTGCGCGTTATTCTAAAAGTTCTTTGGTGTGGGCCTTTTTTGAGACGAGTGCATCAGATCGCACCGCTGCTATTTGCAACATATGTCTCAAGCGTATCTCGCGTGGCCAAAACATCAGCTGCTTGGGCACCACATGCTTGACCAGACATATGTTGACCTGCCATGCAGCTCGTTGGCAAGCGTACCTCAAAGACCCACACCAAAGAACAAAGCGGACCTCTCCTTGCTCCTCATCAGCTGGCATCTCCAACCCCACTAGACCTTCAGTCCTCTCTGAAACCTGCTCTGAGAGGAATGAAGGTGTAGAATTATATGTGTCACAGCCAAGTGCTTCCGGGCACTCTGCTAGCAGTACACCCACGTACCATTATAGCAGGCAAATGTTCCTGCCCCAACTGTTGGACCGGCGGAAGAAGTTCACTCCCAGCCATCCACATGCCCAGCGGTTGAATGCTAGCTTGGCTAAATTGCTAGCACTTCAACTGCTGCCTTTTCAGTTGGTAGACTCGGCCCCCTTCCCTGAGTTTGTACAATGTGCGGTTCCTCAGTGGAATGTCCCCAAACGCCACTTTTTCTCACGGAAGGCGATTCCGGCTCTCTACCGGCATGTGGAAGGCAATGTCCTTGCCTCGCTGGACAGGGCGGTCAGCGGTAAGGTGCATATTACCGCTGACTCATGGTCCAGCAGGCATGGGCAGGGATGTTACCTGTCTTTCACGGCCCATTGGGTCACTCTTTTGGCAGCTGGGAAGGATGCAGGACAAGGTGCAGTAGTGTTGGAGGTTGTTCCGCCACCACGCCTCCAAAATGCTAATATTGGTTGTGACACACCTCTCTCCTCCACCCCCTCCTCTTCTTCTTCCTCCATGGCCTCTTCCAGTGCTCTGTCCTCAGAACCAGCGGTGCTCCATAGGCTTTCAAGGGGCTACGCAAGTACGCAGGCAAAACGATGCCATGCCGTGCTTGCGCTGGTTTGTTTGGGGGACAGGAGCCACACTGGGGCGGATGTTTTGTCAGCTCTGCAGGGGCAGGCCGAGAGGTGGTTGACGCCACGCCGGCTTAAGCCAGGAATGGTGGTTTGCGACAATGGCACCAACCTCCTCTCCGCCCTCCGACAGGGACAACTGACCCATGTGCCCTGTGTAGCTCACGTCCTTAACCTGGTGGTGCAGCGGTTCTTGGGCAGGTACCCCGGCTTACAGGATGACCTGAAGCAGGCCAGGAAAGTCTGTGTGCATTTCCACCGATCATTTAATGCCTGTGCTCGGCTGGCTGAGCTCCAAAAGGAGTTGAACCTGCCCAAGAACCGCCTTATATGTGACATGCCCACCAGGTGGAACTCAACGTTGGCCATGCTGCAGTGGTTGCACATGCAGCAGAGGGCCATCAATGAGTACCTGTGTGACTACGGCACCAGGACAGGGTCAGGGGAGCTCGGTTTTTTCTCACTACGCCAGTGGGGCATGATCAGGGATGCATGCACTGTCCTGTCACCGTTTGAGGAAGCCACAAGGATGGTGAGCAGTGACAATGCATGTATCAGTGACACTGTACCTCTTGTCCACCTCTTGGAGCATACGCTGCGTGGAATAATGGACAGGGCACCTGAGGCAGAACAGAGGCAGGAAGAGGAGGACTTCCTTGCCTCTCAAGGCCCCCTTTATCCAGACAGTGTTCCTGCTGTGCCACCCATCACACAGGAAGAGGGTGAGGAGGAGGAAGAGGAGGAGGAGGATGATTGTGTCAGCATGGAGGTGGAGGCTGGTACTCAGCATCAGCAGCAGCAGCAGTCTTGTAGGGATGATTTACAGTCCCAAGAAACTTGTGGACTTGTATGTGGCTGGGAGGAGGTAGCTGCGGATCATGTTGTCCTTAGTGACCCAGAGGACTCCGGACCGAATGCCTCAGCTAACCTACGCTGCATGACCTCCCTGATCCTGCAAAGCCTGCGGAAGGATCCTCGTATTCCTCGGATCAAGGAGAGGGACCATTACTGGCTGGCCACTCTCCTTGATCCACGGTACAAGGGTGAGGTTGCCGACCTTATCTTGCCATCGCAGAGGGAGCAGAGGATGAGACATCTCTGGGAGGCCTTGCAGAAAGGTCTGTGCAATGCTTTCCCAGAGACTGGGAGGTTACAAACTCCTGGTCCTGGACAACATGTTGCTGAGGCATCGGTCAGAAGGAGCGGTGGAGAAGGTGGCCGTCTGACTGATGCTTTCAGACAATTTTTTAGTTCGCAGCCCCAAGGTATGATCGGTTCCAGCAACCATCGCCAGCGTCTGATTTACATGGTGCAGGAATACCTAGGGGCAAGGTCAGACTTGGACACCTTTCCCACCGAAAATCCTCTGGCTTACTGGGTCTTGAGGATGGATCACTGGCCAGAGCTTGCACAGTATGCAATTGAGCTACTGGCCTGTCCTGCATCCAGCGTTCTTTCGGAACGCACCTTCAGTGCTGCTGGTGGCTTTGTTACCGATCACAGGGTGCGCCTGTCCACCGAATCAGTTGATCGACTGACCTTCATCAAGATGAATCAGTCTTGGATCACCCACAGCTACCAAGCACCTGAAGCTGATGTAACCGAATAATTTTTTTTGAAATACCACATCCCTTCAAGACTGCCTATGCTGATGCTGAGTGACTGTCCTGTTGTGTCTATCCTCTTCCTCCTCCGCTGATATGTTGGAAGAACATTTCTGGTTCTGGGTGATGCCATCAGCCCAATTTTTCTGCCCCTGTTTAACAAGGGCGTTTAATTACAATTTTTGATGCAATGCTTTGCAGCAGGGCTAATTCCTGCAATAAAACTAGAGTATATGGGAGAGGTTGCAGTGTCATGGCACCAGCGCCTAAGGCCCAATTTTTCTGCCCCTGTTTAACAGGTACATGTAATTACAATTCTTGATATAATATTTCACAGGAGGGCCCGTTTCTGTGCCCATCCAGAGTAACTGTGAGGACTTATAGTGTTGTGGCACCAGCACCACAACCACCAAAGGTCAATTTTTCTACCACTGTTCAACAATGGCATGTAATTACAATTCTTGATATAATCGTTCACAGCAGGGTGCTCCAGCGCCCACCAAGAGTCACTTTGAGGGCTTACAATGTTGTGGCAAAACCAACACCTTGTTCTGCCATTTCTGCAGAGCATATAGGGCAGGCCCCTACTTTCAAACATCCAACTTACAAACATCTCCTACTTGCAAACTGAAGGAGACAACAGCAAGTGAGATGAAAAAAGATGTACGACAAAACAAATTATACAGGGGTGATAACCCTTCCCTATGTTTTCCAAAAAGCTTAAAAATAGTATTTTTGACTGGAGCTACACTTTAAAAATGTACCAGTTGAAAATTACAAACAGATTCAACTTAACACAACAAACCTACACAGTCCCTGTCTTGTTTGCACCGCCTGTATACTGCTGTTCTGAGTATATAGGGCCTGGGGGCCACACGCATTTCCTTTTTTTAATATGGGTACTGGGTTCCCCTTAATATGCGTACAAGACCCAAAGGGGCTGGTAATGGGCAGGGAGGGCTACCCATGCCATTTTTCTCAATGATTTTCAACCATATTGCAGGAACCAGATATAACATTAAAACCACAAGCAGTTTTAAATTATGTTATTTCCGTTTTAATGTCATTTTGTGCAGGGACTGTTCTAAACACGGGAAACATGTGGCACTTCACAGGCATACTACAGACACCCCCCAGGCACCATATTTAAAGAAATATTTCACTTTTTTTTTTCACTTTAATCGTCATTAAAATCAGTGCCCCCGCCAAAACGGCCATTTTTAAAAACATTTTAGGCATTGACCCATGTCCCCTGGGGCAGGAGCCAGGTCCCCAAACCCTTTTTAGGACAGTATCTTGCATATTAGCAATTAAAATTAGCACTTTTAATTTTGAACGTTCGAGTCCCATAGACTTCAATGGGGTTCTAAAGTTCGTACGAATTTGGGGTCCGTTCGAAAGTTCTGGTGCGAACCGAACCGGGGGGTGTTCGGCTCATCCCTAATCAGAATGAAGTTTCCTGCTGATTAGTTTGTCTGAGGTTGGGTGGTTGTCTGAAAGCAATATTGGGGGGTCGTTGGAATATTTCTTTCAGAGTTTCATCCTCTGTTAAAATGGGTTGTAAATCTTTAATTATTATTATTTATTTTTTTTGTCCCTTCTAGTGTTGGGTTGCATGTGCTGACTAGTGGTACACGATTATATGTTTCTTTCTCTTTGTATTGGACAGGGTGGATAAAAATGTGTTTGTTTTTTTTTTTTTTTAAATATCTGAAAACTTGGATTTTAACCTATTATTTGTTTGATTTGTATCAAATTTATATAAAAAAAAAAAATGCTTTTGGAGTAAAAATCTATCTAAAGATAGTTTATATTTAAGATGCATTAATAAATTAGTTTATTCAGCAAGAAATGAAGCTTAGTTATGTAGCATGAGGCTGTATATTCTGCAATATTTACATTTTTGGTAAACTCATTCAATGAATCCAAGCTCCGCAAGCTGAGATAACATGCACCCCATTGATGTATTCATACAATTTCCCAATAGACATGAGATAAAACTAAGTTCAGGCATATTACCTTAGTCAATTGTTTTGCAAATCTATGTACACTACAAACTGTATGATTGAATCGGTTCTGATATTGTTGTTTACTAACCTGACAGCTTATTATTCTAAATAGGAAATTTTAATTTTGTTTGCAAATATTAAAGATTCTAACTACTAGCAAGATTGAGTCCTTATATTTAAAAAGCACCTGTCGTTTCAAATACATCATTGCAGTGCCTTTTTAGCGGGCATTCACTCACTTGCTGCCGCCATGTCCCCCATTTTGTTGTGTCACTGCCACATCACCAGCCGCTTCATTAACCACTTGCCGCCCGCCCTATAACAAAAGCACGGCGGCAAAGTGGTTTCAAAATCCTGACCGGATGTCATATGAAGTGATCAGAATTTTGAGCCGCTGCGCTCCCCCGGGGGCGCGCATCGTGGCGATCGTTGTTGCGGGGTGTCAGTCTGACACCCCGCAACTACGATCTCGGTAAAGAGTCTCCGACGGAGACTCTTTACCACGTGATCAGCCGTGTCCAATCACGGCTGATCACAGTGTAAATAGGAAGAGCCGGTGATCAGCTTTTCCTCACTCACGTCTGTCAGACGCGAGTAAAGGAGAGCCGATCGGCTGCTCCTCTGACAGGGGGGGGGGGGTCTGTGCTAATCGATTATCAGTGCAGCAGCACCCCCCCCCCCCCCGAGGATGCCCACACTGGACCACCAGGGATACCCAGCACAAGGTATGCCACCCTAGACCACCAGGGATTCCAGTCAGTGCCCACAATGGGCATCACTGATTGGCATGCATTATTGTTTGGCACTGATTGGCATCCATTAGTACAGTATAAAACAATACAATTCCGCCTATCAGTGGCCATCTGTGCCGCCTATCAGTGGCCATCTGTGCCGCCTATCAGTGCCCATCCGTGCCCATCTGTGCCACCTATCCATGCCCATCTGTGCCGCCTATCCATGCCCATGTGTGCCACCTATCCATGCCCCTCCATGCCGCCTATCAGTGCCCATCTGTGCCGCCCATCAGTGCCGCCTATAAGTGCCACATATCAGTGTACATCAATGCCACCTTATCAGTGCCACCTCACCGGTGCCCATCAGTGTAGCCCCATCAGTGCCCATCAGTGAAGGAGAAAACTTACTTATTTACAAAGTTTTGAAACTGAAACAAAAAAAACATATTTTTTTCAAAATGTTCGGTATTTTTTTATGTTTAGCAAACAATAAAAACCATAGAGGTGATCAAATACCACCAAAAGAAAGCTCTCTTTGTGGGATAAAAATGATAAAAATTTCATTTGGGTACAGTGTAGCATGACCGCGCAATTGTCATTCAGAGTGCGACAGCGCTGAAAGCTGAAAATTGGTCTGGGCAGGAAGGTGTTTAAGTGCCCGGTATTGAAGTGGTTAAAGTAAATGGGACTGTCGGTGAGTCAACAACGGGTCAGAGGAGTAGCTGCGTTACAGAGATGACAGTTGCCCTTTAAAAATGATGATTTAAATCCAGTGTTTTTATTAGTGATTTAAATCAACTTGATTTAAATCAAATCCTCTCCGGTATTGGAGGAGATTTCTCTTTGGGTTTTCAAGGCAGTGTTTATGCTGTTGTTGATGGTTTTGTCTATGTAACCTTTCTTATGGAAGGAGTCTGCTAGTGTTCTGAGATGTTTATCTCTGTCTTCTGGGTCTGAACATATTCGTGGTATCCAATGGCCTGGCTGTGTATGATGACCCTTTTTAGTTTGTTGGGGGTGAAATCTGAAACTATGGAGATAGTTGCATCTGTCAGTTGGGTTCCTCAATATTGAAGTGTGATGTTTGTCATCCCTGATATATACTGTCATGTCTAGGAAATTGAGGTGTGTTAGAATAATCCATTTTTAGTTTGACAGATGGGTAAAAAGTGTTGATCAATGTGTAAAACTGTTTTAGATTTTCTTCACTCTCTGTTCATATGATGATATCATCGACAGAGCGTTCATATCTGTATGGCTTTTGTTGTATGCTGTTCAGGAATTTGTCCTCCAGGTCAGCCATTAGGGATGAGCCGAACGCCCCCCGGTTCGGTTCGCACCAGAACTTTCGAACGGACCCCAAATTCGTACGAACGTTAGAACCCCATTGAAGTCTATGGGACTCGAACGTTCAAAATTAAAAGTGCTAATTTTAAGGGCTAATATGCAAGATACTGTCCTAAAAAGGGTTTGGGGACCTGGCTCCTGCCCCAGGGGACATGGGTCAATGCAAAAAAAAGTTTTAAAAATGGCCATTTTGGCGGGAGCACTGATTTTAATGACGATTAAAGTGAGAAAAAAAAGTGAAATATTCCTTTAAATATGGTGCCTGGGGGGTGTCTGTAGTATGCCTGTGAAGTGCCACATGTTTCCCGTGTTTAGAACAGTCCCTGGACAAAATGACATTTAACGGAAATAACGTCATTTAAAACTGCTTGCGGTTTTAATGTTATATCTGGTTCCTGCAATATGGTTGAAAATCATTGAGAAAAATGGCATGGGTAGCCCTCCCTGGCCATTACCAGCCCCTTTGGGTCTTGTACGCATATTAAGGGGAACCCTGTACCCATATTAAAAAAAGGAAATGCGTGTGGCCCCCAGGCCCTATATACTCAGAACAGCAGTATACAGGCGGTGCAAACAAGACAGGGACTGTGTAGGTTTGTTGTGTTAAGTTGAACCTGTTTGTAATTTTCAACTGGTACATTTTTAAAGTGTAGCTCAATCTCCTAACACTGACTGAAAGCTCTATTTAAAACGAGCAAGATAGTTAGCTATATAGGTGGATATAGCGGTGTATACTGGGTTCAGAGCACGCAGAGAGCACGCACAATCTCCTAACACTGACTGAAAGCTCTTTTTAAAACGAGCAAGATAGTTAGCTATATAGGTGGAAATAGCAGTGTATACTGCATTCAGAGCACGCAGACAGCACGCATAATCTCAGAAAAACTGACTGAAAGCTCTTTTTAAAACGAGCAAGATAGTTAGCTATATAGGTGGATATAGCGGTGTGTACTGGGTTCAGAGCACGCAGACAGCACGCACAATCTCCTAACACTGACTGAAAGCTCTATTATAAAAGATAGATATATCGCTAGCTATATAGGTGAATATAGCGGTGTATACTGCGGTCAGGGCACGCAGACAACAACCACTACAGAAGAGCAAGAATGAAAAATCGTCCGATAACGATCTGTGTACCTTCAACACAGTATACACCGAACACCCACTAACTGCTACAGACGCCAACACACTACACAAGGCCACCGTGCTGGCGGTCTTATATAGTGTGGGGCGTGTACTACACAGCCTGAGCTATGATTGGCCATAGGCATCCTGCCTGTGGCCAATCATTGCTCTCCTCGCTGCCGGCGCTGTGATTGGCCAAGCATGTGGGGTCACAGTGAATGCTTGGCCAATCATGAGCCAGCAATGCACTGTGCCATCGCAGTGCATTGTGGGCCGTGAGCGCCACCCGAATTTGGCACGAACGGCCCATAACGTTCGGAATTCGCCGAATGGGCGAACAGCCGATGTTCGAGTCGAACGTATGTTCGACTCGAACACGAAGCTCATCCCTATCAGCCATAAATAAGTTTACATATGATGGTGCCATGTTACTTCCCATAGTAATACCCATACATGGATGTCATTTTTGAAATTTAAGGTGTTGTGTAAGAATGAATTTGATGAGCTGTGTAACATCCTCAGCAGTGAGGGATGTTACTGTACAGAGGTTCTACATCCATAGTGACTAGAAGTGTATATGGTGGTAATTGCTGTATATTGTTGAGCTTGTTCAAAAAAAATCTGTTGTGTCTTGCAGGAACTCATAGTATTCATGACTAACGGTTTTAAGGTATTTTCTACAAGGCCTGAGATATGTTCATTAAGTGTATTCATACCTGTTATGATGGGTCTGCCTGGATATCCTGGCTTGTGAATCTTGGGTAGCATGTCGAAGTCCCCAATTTCTGGATTATCTAGACTCGCATTGATAAGTTCTGAATGTAGGTGGGTTGGTATTGTTTGTTTTAATGAGACCTTTTAGTTGCTTAATAAAATCCTGGATCATAAGGCAGTTTTTTATAGTAAGTAGTATTTGCCAGCTCCCTCTGGCCCTCTTCTATATATTTGTCTGTATCCATCACAATGACTGCTCTCTCCTTTATCTGCTGGTTTGATGGTACCTCCAGTAATGATGTATACCTCATCCAATGCAAAAGATGTAGCAAGGGATCTTAAAGCGAGGTTCCACCCTAAAGTGGAACTTTCGCTGATTGTAACCCTCCCCCCCCTCCGGTGTCACAATTGGCACCTTACAGGGGGGAGGCGGGTGGAGATACCTGTCAAAGACAGGTATTTACACCCACTTCCGGGCATAGACTCCCGTGGGAGTCTATGTCATTTCCTGCCCTGCCGCGCTGTCTGCTGGGACACACATGGGTCCCAGTGACAACGCGGACAATTCCTATTGCGCTGCGCAAATTGCACATGCGCAGTAGGGAACGGGGAAGTGAAGCTGATTCGCTTCACTTCCTGATTCCCTCACCTAGAATGGTGGCGGCAGCAGCCGAGAGCCGAGCGATCGATCGGCCTCAGCTGCCGGCATCGCTGGACCCCAGGACAGGTGAGTGTCCATTTATTAAAAGTCAGCAGCTGTAGTATTTATAGCTGCTGGCTTTTAATATTTTTTTTTTTTTAGGTGAAATCCCTCTTTAAGTTGGCGAAACAGGACAAAAGCTGCAAGTGAGGATGAATTTGCACAGACATGCCATGACAAGGTAGCCAGATACCTTACTACGCCAATCCATACATGTACACCCCTTTTATACCTGACCTACTGCTCCAGACTGCTGACCTTCCTGGACTCACGTGCCTTCACATCAACTCTACTCCACCTCCTCTTACACCGTGGATTTCTGTACAAAGGGTGTTGCCTTTGAACTTGTTAAGCATAAACACGATCTGACTTTTTTAGCCAACTTTCACCAAATCGCTTGGTTTTTCTGCTCTTTTCCGCCATGGTCAACTTCTGTATTGTTGTCTGAGCTTTTGCATTGGTTCTGAGCATGCGTGTTTGTAAAGTCCGATGGTTTTCTGTACACACGATCGGTCTTTGCTCCATCGGACTTATGTTGTCAAAGTTTGTCCGTTCACACAGCCAACAAAAGTCCGATGAAAACCGAAAGTTTGTCCGATGGAGTGTACACACGATTTGAAGCTAATTTGCATGTATGTTATTTTACACAAAAAATAACGGCCTAAATTTAGATATGGGTTTACTTACCCATTATGCAACAGTTTTATGACCCCCCTCTGTGACTAACCCCCCACCCCCCTCCCCCCTCCCCCCTCCGTCTGTAGCTCCCCCTCTGTCTTGTCTCACTAACTGTACTAGTTTAATCACCATTGCCATGTACATTTGTTTTGTGTGTTTTGTTTTTCTTGTTGTTCCTTTCACTCTGAGATTCCTATTTCCATTATGTTTTAGGTTCAATTTATGTTTCTAATGTTAAGTGCTCAGGTACTATTATTAGGCATTATTTGGACATGTTTTGTTGTGGTTTTGGCACCCGCACTCCCATCTTCTGTCTTTAGGGGGAGTTTCTGGATGACCCAGCTGTTTGTGTCCTCTTATGCCTGCTAACACTGCCGTTTGGTTATTTTTACCAGGTAGTATCTGGGTTTGCCAACCTTGACACACGCGCTCTCACCTTTGCCTATAGGGTCTGGGTGAACCAGTTGCCTATATTTTTTTATGTGTCTTCCTTTAACATTGATATATGTATTTCTATACCGATATATTTACATTACTGTTTGTCGCTATGTATCTAGTCATTAAGGGAGAGCGGGTTATTATATTTAAAAACATTTTTTTAGGTTTATTTTTATTTTATACATCCCATTTGATCCACCACTGGAACGGATTCCTACCCAAACAGAAATTAATTTGCATTGTGTGGGGTTTCCCTCTTTCTTGTTTTTGGTTGGGTTGGAGTCAAGTGGGTGGGGTTTCACGGCTGCTCTCCCTTACAAATTACGTGGTGTGCAGAAAGTTGATACTGCCACTGAAGATGTCCATGACGAAATGCGTACGTCTCATTACACACACTACGTCACTTCTGGAGGCCAGAGCTAGTGAGTGGAACGCAGATTGAACGCACACTGCTCAGTCAAAGATCAGGCTCCTCATGCTAGCCATCAGATAGTTGTCTTTTGGGAAGAAGCACCTATGATGTATGTTTTTTGCTTATTTCTTTTATTGTTTACTCTTTCTTTTTTTTTATTTAAAAAATCCTTTTTAATAAAAGATTTTTTGGATACTACACTAGAAGTATCTCTACCCATCCACCACTATGACACTGGATGGGTTCACCATGCTTTTTACACCTTATCATACAAGATAAAATCACAATATATGTTGGCACCCCTGGCTTTTTTCTAAGACCCAGTTTTTGTGCTCCATTGGTCCTGGCCACGGTCCTGGGCCTCTTCTGGCCAGCCTCTTGAGTGCAGTCCGGTGCCCGTCTTTCTATTCTATTTTTGGCTCAGCATCAGCACGCAGTGACACAATTATTTCTGTCTTTCAACAAATATCCCCTGATGAAGCCCCAGCGGGTGAAACATGTCGGGACACAATTGCTGAAAGACCCCGATCTATCATCTACTAGATGTGCACTTATATCTGCTCAATGTCTGTATAATCAACACCACTGGTTTTAAAACATTTGTCCGTTGTTTAACCACTTGGCGCCCAAGCTACGTCATGACATCGTGGGCTTTGTGGTGTTATATCTGAATGATGCCTGAGGCTACAGACATCATTCAGATATTGGCATTTTCAGCCGGCGATTCCCTGCACCATAAGAATGATCATAGCGGCTGTTCTGCCGCTTAATCGTTCTTACGGGCGGCGGGAGGGGGCGTCCCCCCCGCCACCCTCCGGTGCTTCTACCGACTCACCCCTTCCATCGGTGAGTCGGTCACAGGATCCGCCCGCCCCCGGATGGTACCATAGAGATTTCTGGCGGACCAGATGGTCCCCGGAGTCTATGATCGTTCAGAGACCAGGCGTGATGTTATGATCATGCCAGGCCTCCGCATTCAAATAAACGGTGCCACCTCAGCTGGGAAGCCGTGATCGTTTTATTTTTTTAGTTTGACACTTTAAAAAAAAAAAGTAAAATTAACAAAAAAAATTTAAAGCGCCCCTGTCCCTGTGAGCTCGTACACAGAAGCGAATGCATACGTAAGTCCCACCCACATGAAAACAGTGTTCAAACCACACATGTGAGGTATCGTCGCGAACGTTAGAGTGAGAGCAATAATTATAGCCCTAGACCTCCTCTGCAACTCAAAACAAGTAATCAGTAAAAATATTTAAAGCGTTGCCTATGGGGATTTTTAAATACCAAAGTTTGGCGCCATTCCACGAGCGTGACATGTTGGGTATCTATTCGGCGTATCTTCATCTTTCACATTATTGAAAAAAATTGGGCTAACTTTACTGTTTTTTTTTTTGTTGTTGTTGTTTTTTAAAGCATGAAACTGTTTCTTTTTCTGAAAAAAAGTGTTCGAAAAATTGCTGCACAAATACCGTGCGAGATAAAAAGTTGCAACGACCGCCATTGTATTCTCTAGGGTCTTTGCTAAAAAAACATATAATGTTTGGGGGTTCTATGTAATTTTCTAGAAAAAAAAAATTATGAATTTTACATGTAGGAGAGAAATGTCAGAATTGGTCTGGATGCGAAGTGGTTAATAAATGTTACTTTTTTTTATAATTGTTGTTTTATTACTCAGTTTTTTGTACTCCGCACCCTGAAAGTCCCACTAAATTACCCTCTTAGATTTACATACTATTCAGGTATGGTGGTGCCTTTTATTGACACTGTCACCTATCCATATCACTTAATACTTATGATCAATTAGACCTCGTGCTGTCTGGAGTTCTTAAAGCCGGTAGAGGGACTGCAGAAGCTGACACCTGTGAACATCGGTCTACACTGTGGATATATATGCGGATCACCCCTGTAGGGGTTATAGGAGCTGGTGAGTGGGGATCTAAGAGGAGGAGTAGGCAAGTCATCTGTTAAGATTTTGTGAGCACTCAATGTCACCTGTAAAGGTTTATTAAAGCACAAACAGTTTCTCATATTGGAATGGTTGCATTCATTTTTTTTTTTGTAACTGATGAGATTTATTCTGGTGCCTTTTTTTTTCTTTTCTGGTTTTTGGTGCGTGTGTGTTTTTTTTTTTTTTTGGTACACTTAACTGAACTAGTTGTGGTTAATGTTTTTGGACACTTTATGTTTAGATATATATTTTAGAGCTTGGACTTCATACACTGTGTATTTATAGAGGTTTCCCTTATACTTCATTTGGATTTATGTAATTATTGTTTGAATCTATATTCATTACTACTTTGGTTATCCTTTTAGGTACTGGTTTAGTAATTAATTATCCACTTTGCTGTTAGGAGCTGGATCCCCAGTGCGGGCTTAGTATCTCGGTCTTGGGCTGAGAGCATTGTCCACATATAGGTGAATATTATACCCTTTGGGATAGGTTAAGATGGTTTATTTTACCACTGTGACCTAACCACAACTTGGATCTGCTTTAGCCTATAAAGAGTGATTCACTAGATCACTCTTTAGTATAGAGGTAGCTCCACCAACCCCTTTTTTTCTGTTTATTTTTTAAGAGCTCCCCTACGGGTGTTTCTTTCTGGGAAGGCTGCAAACTTTACTTTATTTTTGTCCTAAGCGCGGTACCCTTCTATATATATTTTTTTGTAGGATCTTGATGTTCCCATAATGGCGAGGCCTAAGCCAGAGCCTCTCCTGAAAGGAATGAAATCATGTACACCACCTTGGAATGATAAGTAGTAAAATAATGGACAATTAGCTCATTGAATCGAGCACTGATTGATGAAGCCCTGACAAGCTTTAGGAGCACCAGAGAAGAGAGGCGGTAGAGACAACTGGAGTTTTGAAGGACTGCCCTCTGCTGGAGGGATTGCTGGAGCAGCAGGGACTGAAACAGAACTAGACACTAGGGTGAGGAAGTGGGCACAACCTGCAGCTGATCCAAATGGGAGGAAAGTTCCTGCAGACACTGCATAATCTGTTCTTGATAGGCTTGCTGGACATAAAATCTCTGCGCCAAACAGTGAAGTTGATCCAGAAGAGGCTGCAGTGTCTGAGGAGCTCATGACCTCAGAATACTATCAAGAGTCTGTGGTAGTGAGCT
Organism: Lithobates pipiens; assembly: GCF_037356315.1. Classification (NCBI taxonomy): domain Eukaryota; kingdom Metazoa; phylum Chordata; class Amphibia; order Anura; family Ranidae; genus Lithobates; species Lithobates pipiens. The sequence goes on from NW_027507758.1 coordinate 494,126,465, forward strand.
CTTGTAGATGGCCAAATCAGGGTTTCCCAGGGCGTGGAGTCTAAGCCCCAGCCTGCTTCTTCCCCAGGGTCCCTGATAGTGGGGATGGACTTGCAGCAAGCTGGAACCAAGTCATGGCCCCCGGGTATGCCTAGCCGGGGATGTGGAGACCATTTGTATGTGCAGAGTACAAGCAGCAGGCAAAAGGGAATCCAGAAGACAAGCAGAGATCAGGGCAGGCAGCGAACAAGCACAGACAGTAAACAAAGCCGGGGTTGGTGCACAGGTAGGCAGACACAGTATGAAGAAGAGGTATGCAAACAGGAGCTCAGACAACTATGAAGTTGCTCAGGCAATGTGGGTTACACTGAGCATGTCTTGTATAGACAGGCAAACTAGGAGATGGGCCAGGAAGTGATGGAAGGGAAGGAAATAAAGGTCCACAGAATAGTAGACAATGCCCTTAGTTGAGCACAACCAAGCCACATATGTGAATAAAACAGGTAGAGAAACACTGCAGTAATAAGGTAAGAGTATACACAAGCAGGAAACTGCAAGCTAACTTGTGGGATCTGGTTTTTGGAAATTTACAAATGTAGCAATTTACAAACTGGATGAAAGGTGGAAACAATTTTTGAAAGATAAAAAGTGCATTAACTATATAATTCAGACCAAAACGAGGGACAAATAAGGAGGAAAGAGGGACAGAGGGACTTTGTTCTAAACCAGGGGCAGTCCCTCGAAATCAGGGACAGTTCGAGTTGGATTTGGACATCAATTTTTTTTTTTTATAAACACACACCTAATGCCCCGTACACACGATCGGAAATTCGGCCAGCAAAAGACAGATGAGAGCTTTTGGTCTGAAAACACGACCGTGTGTATGCTCCATCGGACTTTTGCTGGCCGAATTCCAGCCAGCAAAAGATTGAGAGCAGGTTCTCTATTTTTCGGTCGGGAAAAGTTCCTATCCGCCTGTATGCAATTCGGACGTGCAAAAAATCACGTGCAGCACTAACGCACAAAGGAGCTGCTGGTTATTTTTGGGCTTACAGTTACCTTCCATTCTCCTTGTTGCACGTCTAGGGGATGTCCCATGGTAAATGGCCTAGTAACTTGAGACTGACAATGGATCCACTTGAATGGATTTTATTTGCAAAACTCAGACAATTGAACAGTCTTTCAACTTGGGATCAGAGGGTTGGAAAGGAAGTTTAGGTACTCTTAGTGTCAAAGTCAAAAAAACGTTGAACTTGGTTACTTTGACTGCATCCAGAGAATAGCCATTCACAACTGGATGATCACTCGGGTTGGACAGTCCCTCTCTCACAAGGCCTAGCAGCCAACTTGGTGCTTACTCAGGAACAAGTCTCTGCCATAGACGTAGAAACGTACAAGATAATGTCTCTGCCACAGATGTTGTTGTAGAACCTGTAGGAAAACTAAGCTTGAGAACACTTGTAGGATACCTGAATCTCTCAGCCTGCTTGGCGATATCCACAAGACCGGATTCTCTCGGTTACTTCAGCCCTTTCAGGCTCTTGCTAAAAAAAAGAAAAAACAATCCGTACATGGTGTTCTTCTGAAGAGTCCTCCCCTGGAATGCTTGAAGTACACTGGGTCTCTCCCGAACTGGAGACAGCACCCAACCACCTCAGAATCCTTCCTTTAGTTTCCTTGCCTCGGGCTAGCCAGCCCCGAGCTATTAAAGTCTGGTGTATCCGCACCCCAGGCCATAGCCTTCCTGGGGGCTGGTCAGGAGGACCAGGACCATGAAATCAGCACATCATTCTGGACCGGAACCTCGAACCAGTACCCTCTCCCAGAAAGCACAGCAAGAGCGCCACTCCCACTGGGCGGGCTCCGAGTGAGTAACTTAAGCACCTGACCAGACCATAGTTCCATGCCTGCCAGAAGAGACAGTGCCCCTTGTGGCCAGGCTTAACATCTCACAGTCCAGTCAGACTGAAGCAGAGGCCCAATTTAGATAATTGTACCCAAACCAAACTGCAGTTTAAGCAACTTTAACTTTATTAAAACTCATAGCGCATGCTCTTCAGGAGCCGCCTCTACACACGCATGCCCGGAAACAATTTGACGCATACTCGGAAGCATTGAACTTCATTTTCTCGGCTCGTCATATTGTTGTATGTCACCGTGTTCTTGACGGTCGAAAGTTCAGAGAACTTTTGTGTGACTGTGTGTATGCAAGACAAGCTTGAGCGGAATTCGGTCGGAAAAAACATCCAAGATTTTTCGGACGGAAATTCCGCTTGTGTGTACGCGGCAGTATTGTGCACAAAGATTTCCTTATTATAGAAAACATGGAATTGTACAACCCCACAAACATCCACCCTGATTCCACCCACACCATAACCATCTGATTGATCATGATAATAGAGAAAGTCAGGAAACTGAAGCGTCAAATTATGGCCGCAGCCCCTTTTATTTGGGTTTTAAAACATAATATGACAATTTTGAACATTTATTGTACCAGACCTTTAACATTAAATAGACCAATACCACGGTTAAAACTTTAAGGCCCCTTTCACACATGCGGACAGTATGTCCGTATTTCATCCATCCGTTTGCGGATGAAATACGGACATACATGTATTCCTATTGGATAACGGGTGTCTGCGGATGAACATCCGCAGACACCCGCTATTGTCCGCCTCCGCAATTGTCCGATTATACAGGCGGAGGAAAATCTTATTTTTTTTATCCCTCTGCAGAGCGGATCGGATGAACACGGACAGACGGTCCGTGCTCATCCGATCCCCCATAGAGGAGAGCGGAGAGCTGACAGGGCGGTCCCTGCACAGTGTGCAGAGATCGCCCTGTCTGCCGCTGGCTCAGCGGGGACAACGGAGCAATCCCCGCTGAGCAAGCGGATCATCACGGGGCAGATCATTACTGATCCACCCCGTGTGAAAGGGGCCTAACTAAACCACCTGCTCAGTCTTTCAGCAATCAAGCACCAAGTAACTGTTCCAACCACCTGATAAAACTATAAACACGGTACACCCACACATGGTGGGTGACCTTACCCCACATAGGTGTGCACACAGAGTTTGCTGGATGTGCCTGGGCACATTCTAATCACCACATGCACATTAGCATTATCGTTCTGTGTGCCAGCAGGAAGATGGGAAAGATTTGCCTCTTACCGGCTGTTTACGAAGTTCTCTTTCACTGTTCTGGCAGGGAGATCAATGTGTCGGGGTCATATATGTTTAGGGTGCACACCTTAATGCAATAGGCTGCGCATACCTACATATGTTACCCTAATAAAGTTAGAGCCCCAACAAAGGGAGGGAAGAAGACCGCTTGATTGAAGGTTCAGAATTTTGTACTGGACCACAGGTGTTGGCACCTATAACGGAAAACACTTCATCCCCATTGGTTCCTTGATTAACTTTCAAATTTCACTTCTAAGCATTTTTTTTAACTGTTCAGGATCAAAGCAGTAAGGATCTTCTGGCAATAGCTTTTTTATCAGTCCCCAGGATGTGGGTGGGAAGGAGTCACAGGACCTGTAAAGATAAACAGAAAACTAGCAGAAAGATTCTGTACCTGTTATTATATGAATTCAATCAAAGCTGTTAACCATTAAAGACAATATAGTAAAGAAAAGGAGGGGTTGGTGGTGAGGGGTGAGAAGCAGTTTTCATTTTGGCAGCAAATTTCTATTTAGTTTTAGTCCCATTTTAGTCATCTGCAATTGTTTTTAGTGTAGCGGATGACATTTTGGACAAAGTGTCATTCGATTGTGAATGTAGTTTTTGCCTCAGACTGGTAATGGGGTTCTGAGGGTTAGTTATGTAGGTTAACTTTGACATCAGTTAGGCTGGGCTGTGTTAGAGCTCTGCCTGGTCATGTGTACAGTGAGGTGCACATGACAGGCCAGAACCAGGCCTGGTTGGACGTTTTGGGTATCAGCTTCCTCGGAGCCAATCAGTGGGTGTGCTGGGCCCCGCTGAGGAGTCTGGGAAGGGGTACTTAAAATGTTGAGGTTATGGTTCGTTCAATCGTGAGGCCCTAGCTGTCTGTTCCTGTTTCCTGGACCGGGGTAGCCCCGCGAGGGCTCCTGGTCATGGAGCGTTCGGCATTCCCAAACATGCTTCAGTTGGTTACCCCCAATAGACCCGCCTGGTCTGGGGTAGGGATCAGTCTGTTTCCAATTCTCGGAACCAGCTGGTCTGAGGCGCAGTAACTGAGGGAGGATTCAAGGTGTTTGGGTGTGCTCTCGGCTTGGAGAGGCACCACAGCTCGTGAAGGTGCCCGGAGGAGGACTCTTCGGAGGGGGGCCAACAAGCTGGCATCCTGAGAAGTGCCTGGTTAATGAGTTGGAAAGGACATTGATGAATTCATGCTTTTTCCAGTACTATCAAGGAGACAGAGAACATTCCAGGTACTGAGGAAAAAGTTCCTGTTCACTTGCAGTTTAAAACTTGTTCAAAGTCAGAGATTTTACAAGTTCTGAATCAAAGTGCTGACTGCCATAATCTCTGGCTGAAGATTTGTTCAGCCTTGAAGCGCCCATCTGCGAGTGGCTACTCTCTGGGTGGTGCTAGAGACTTTATGTCTGCAGTTCAAGGTGCCCGAGTTCTTCACCCTTGCCCTCTGTTCCCATACGAGACTGTGTTGTTGGATGTTACCACTGCAAAATAAAACCTTTCAAAAGGACTTTATTGGTGTCAGCGTCCAAAGTTGTTGGGTATCAACCCTGGGAACCCCTAGATGTGAAAGAACAAGCCAAGCAGAGGTGACCAGTAAGCCCAAAAAGTTAAAGTGGTTGTAAACCCTTACAAACCACTTTGACCTATAGGTAAGCCTAGATTAAGGCTTACCTGTAGGTCCAAGAAATATCTCCTAAACCTATATGGTTTAGGAGCTATTTGCCCGAAAACAGGCACCGCTGTCTACGGCGCATGCGCTGTAGACAGCGGTGCGCAGGCGCACTGAGTGCGTCATTCTCAACGACGGAGCTGCCGCGCGTGTCTGCTCCCGTGCACATGCGCGGGAGTGACGTCATCGCGGCTTCGCCGAATGACAGCGGCGGAGCTGCGAGACCCCACCAAGAAGATGGATGCGGCGGACTACAGGGGACAGCGGCGACTTCGCTGGCTCCTGTGTCAGGTAAGTGACACATAATGGACTACTATGCGATGCATAGTAGTCCATTATGCTTTGCCTTTGCAGGGAATGAAAGAGGAAGTAAACCCATCAGGGTTTACTTCCTCTTTAAGGCCATCCTGCAAAGGGTTATGGCCACTGCATTCGTTTTAGTCGTATTTAATCGACTAAATCTGCAGTACATTTTAGTGGACTAAAATGCCCTACATAAATTGTAATGCGTTATTTAAGTATTACTTGTCACCAGTGTTAATTTCATCAATGATAAAGTTTTTGTCAGAATTTTTACAGCACATTTTAAGGCCGCGTACACACGGGCGGACTGTCTGCCCAACTTAGTCCGCTGAACAGTGTTTCAGCGGACAATCCGCTCGTGTGTGGGCTTCAGCGGACTTTTTCAGCGGACAGTCTGACGAACAAAGTCTTACGGAATTTCCGCAAGACAGTCCGTTCAAACTTGGTTTTGTCCATCCAAACTTGGTTTCAGCGGACAGTCCGCTCGTGTGTAGGCAAGTTGGACGGACTAAGTATGGCGCATGCTCAGAAAGGGTTTACACGGCCGAAGGTTGCATTGCAGTGTATAGGACGTCGTTTTTCTAGTCCCGTCGTACGTGCTGTACACGTCATCACGCACGCTTTCAGTGGACTGTCTGCTCATCGTGTGTGGTCAAGTCCGTTCATGCTAATTTTGAACGGACTGTCTGTCGGATTGTCTGCCGAACTTAGTTGGGCAGACAATCCGCCCGTGTGTACGCGGCCTTACAGTGACGAAAACTACACCCCATTTTTGTCCACTGACGAAAACTATGATAAATCAATTTAGAAACAAAGATGTGAGGCAGGGACATTTAACCTAGTGAACTAACGTCAAGTTTTCACAGTGCTCCACCTGCTTCTGTTCCCAGCAGGCAATTGTGCTGACAGTATTACAAGCCTCCCAGTCCTCAATGACTGTGCAGAGCAGCACTAAGCATTACAGGCCTCCCGAGTCCTGACGAGAGTCCAACTCACAACTACGACCGTCCAGAGCAGAGAGCACCCACTCTACATCTACTTGTACATTACAATTACAGGCCTCTCCTCAGACCACCGTCCATACAGAGCACTGTGTGTGTCTCAGGTCTGAGGGATGGCCTGTAATCCACAGTGCTCTGTATGCTGGTAGTAACTGGACAGAGGAGGCCTGTAATGCTACAGTACACAGTGCTGGATGGTGGTCTGAGGGATGGTCTGTAATGCACAGTGCCCTGCATGTCGGTGGTCAGAGGAGGCCTGTAATGCGCACACACACAGTGCTCTGTATGGACGGTGGTCTGAGGAGAGGCCTGTAATTGTAATGTACAAGTAGATGTAGAGTGGGTGCTCTCTGCTCTGGACGGTCGTAGTTGTGAGTTGGACTCTCGTCAGGACTCGGGAGGCCTGTAATGCTTAGTGCTGCTCTGCACAGTCATTGAGGACTGGGAGGCTTGTAATACTGTCAGCACAATTGCCTGCTGGGAACAGAAGCAGGTGGAGCACTGTGAAAACTTGACGTTAGTTCACTAGGTTAAATGTCCCTGCCTCACATCTTTCTAAATTGATTTTCATCATAGTTTTCGTCAGTGGACAAAAATGGGGTGTAGTTTTCGTCACTGTAAAAATGTGCTGTAAAAATTCTGACAAAAACTTTATCATTGATAAAATGAACACTGGTGACAAGTCACATGGGGACACTTGGTTAGCCCCATGTCCCCAGCAGTAATGCCAAAGCAAATCTTATAGCTTTCCTGAAAATGCCAAAAATCCATGAACAGATATGTTAAAGAGAACTTTATGGAAGAAGTTACCTTAACCGCTTTCAGACTATATAGATATATAGATGTATATATATATATATATAGATGTGTATATAGATAGATGTGTATATAGATAGATGTGTATGTAGATAGATGTGTATATAGATATGTATGTATGTATGTATGTATGTATGTATGTATATATATATATATATATATATATATATATATATATATATATATATCACACACTCTATATAGTGGCAAGGCGGCTTACCTGCACATACAGTGTTTGTTTGTTTGTTTTTTTGTTTTTTTTTACCAAAAATATGTAGCTAGCAGAATACATAGTGGCCTAAATTTATGAAGGAATTTTATTTTTATTTTTCAAATTTTTTTTTTTATTGTATTTTTTTTATAGTAAGAATTATTTATTTTTTTCCCAAAATTGGCAGTATTTCTTTTTGTTTATAAAGCAAAAAAACACAAAGGTGATCAAATACTCCCAAAATAAATCTCTATTTGTGGGGAAAAAAAAGGACATCAACTTTATTGGGGTACAGTCAGTGATGCTCAACCACGGAATTGTCAGTTAAAGTAATGTCAGTTAAAGTAAGCACTGCCGTATCGCAAAAAATAGCCTGGTCATGAAGGGGGGGGGGGGTAAACCTCCCGGAGCTCAAGTGGTTAAAGTGGTTGTAAACCCTTACATAAACCCAGTGAAGTGGCCTCAGATGGTACACAGAGATGAAACAAATCCTCCTACATAGGTTGTACCTGTTTATCTGCAACCTTCTCTTCTCTACATCCGTTCAAAGTCTAGAATTTAAAAAGTCTGAACTGTCAGCAAAAAAGGGGAGGAGAGCTAAAATGACACCTTTCAGATCTCAGGAAGGAAATCTCTGAGAGCTGATTTCCCCCCCCCGCCCCTTCACACTGCATACAGGAACAGAGCTGAGGCTGTCAGTCAGCTGGAGGTCTCTCCCCTGTCACCATTTTTCTTTTGGTGTCAGGAAAACTTGTCAGAGGTGACTCATACTGATAGCAGGGAACTAAACCGCAGACAGAAAGACACTTAGTGTTCCTGGGTTGAAACAAGTACATACTATAGAGGGATATGCTTTGCTCATATTTCATGTCTGAGGTTTACAACCACTTTATTGTCTTTTTTTTTTTTTTTTTTTTTTTATTTAAGGTTTGAATAGAGTAGGAAATGGTTAAAACATTTTTTCATTTGGGTGTCTTTCTAGGGAAATTAACTTGCATTTCTTGTCATAGTGAAACCATACCTCCCAACTTTTTGAGATGGGAATGAGGGACACCTATCAGCAAAAGTATGTAGGCATAGGACACACCCCTTGCCATGCCCCCTTAGTGGAGAATTGTACAAAAAAAGCAAGATTGGTTAAACTAAAAAGTGCTTTATTTACCATTACTAATCGTTTATATTGGTTTTTGGAATTTACAAATGCAGCAATTTAGAAATCAAATAAAAGGTTTAGCACTGGAAAACACTTTTTTTGATAGATTAAAAAGCGCATGTTATATACAACTATATGGATCGGACCAAAATGAGGGACACATGAGGAGGAATGAGGGACATTGCTCCAAATCGGGGACAGTTGGGAGCTATGGTGAAACAGGAAGTGAAACCTCGCTCAATTAGTTGTCACCAGAACAGGTGTTCCCATTAATGATTTCCTGTGATTTTTTGTTTCAGTAAGAACTGTAAAAGTTTGGAATTTTCAATTTCCCATCACGCCCTGTCCCAATTACAATCATCCAAGAGGAAGTATCTTCCCAGGGGGGTGCACACAGCAGCAAAAAAATGGATGTGTATATTAATACTTTGCTATTTTATTCTAAAGAAAAACAGTTCTGGCTTTAAATAGACTTTATACTCTTATATTTGTACAATGATTTAACCCTTTCACTGCCAGGTCCACACGTTGTACAGACCTGGCTGTAAATTGTGTGTATATCTAACAAGCAAACTCCTGTCGGTCAGATGTAAGTAGTCTGGCGGCTGCGCTGCCACCCAATTACTTCCACACACCCCTGGCAACATGCATTGCATTACATTGAGTGGAGCACAGAGGAGACCCTGGATGTCTCCTTAGAGAGAACCTGTCACCAAAAAATCCTCACGCAAGGGACTTTTTGTCCCCCATATGATGAATAAAAAAGTTAAGAAACATCTTTTTTTAAATTGTAAAAAATGTAAGTTACACCCAAACACATAGTCCCCCCCCCCCCCCCACCAAAAAAAAAAGTTTGAGCCCCCCCCCCCCACACCTCCACATATGCACGTGAACAAACAGACGCACGTGTCGCATGAAAACCTTGATTGTGATACCCATGTTGCATATCGCCGAGCAATATTTCCAGACCAGACATGCGCTAAACTGATGACCTATAGAGGGCTTTTAAAGCATTGTCTATGGGAAATATAGGGTACTTAAGTTTGCCACCATTTCACGAGTGAATGCAAATTAAAATTTTGGCATGTTGGGTATCTATTTCCTCGGTGCAACCTTGTCTTTTATATTTTACCCAGAAAATTGGGTAATTTATTGCGTTGGTATGCCCTAAAATTAACTTTTTTACTGAAAGTTTGCGTTTCCTAGTGTTCGCGTTTTATTCCTTTGGTAATATTATGTCAAATACAAAATTGGAACTCTCACTATTTTATTCTCTAGGGTGTCTGTTTTTAGAAAATATATAATGTTTTGTGATTTTTATGTAATCTTCAGGCCTAAAATGATTTTTTGCGCAGTTTTAGTAAATCTTCCCCTGCCGGGCAGGACCTTTCTGTAATGAAGACTGGTCACTTCTGTTCTCTCTCTTTTTGCACAGGGTAACTGGTCTTGTATTTGACCCCTCTTGTAGGTCTCTGCAGACAGCCTGTGGTGGGTGGAGCTTGCTGGCCCCTCCGACACCTTTGCTCTTTCCACAGACCATATACAGCACAGTGATGTCACTGCTACTTTAACACGGTAATATCTGGGTTTGCAAAGTCATATGGTGATCACAAAGTGAATTTAAATCCTTTGTGGCTATTGAGGAATTTATTTTAACCACTTCAGCTCCACAAGGTTTACCCCCCTTCATAACCGGACATTTTTTGCGATAAGGCATTGTTACTTTAACTGAAAACTGTGCGGTCGCGCAACACTGTACCTAAACAAAATTTATGTTATTTTTTTTCCCCCCACAAATAGAGCTTTCTTTTGATTTTATTTGATCCCCTCCTGCAGTTTTTATTTTTTGCTCCAAAAAATAATAATAAAATAAAACAAGACAGTGCCTGGATTAAGTATTCATACGCCTTAAAATCTTCCACATTTTGACGTTGCAACCAAAAGCATCAATGTATTTTATTGGATTATATATATATATATATATATATATATATATATATATATATATATATATATATATATATATATATATATATATATATGTGTATTATTATACATGTGTTTTTGTTTTGTTTTTTATATATAATCTGTCTCTGTTCCAGATGTTTCAACTGGAAATAGGTTCAACGTTCATCTAATGATTTAGCCACAAAGGAGTTAATCATTAATTTATGAAAAACATGCTCACCAGATTGTAAGCCAGAGACGCAGGTGGCTTTAACCCAGCCCGGGTAAATCGTTTTTGCAAGAAGGCACTCTACTGTGGTGCTGCAATGTATAGTTGTGAGCCGCTTAAGCATAGATTGTTGTTGATTCCACGAATCATGATTCCATGTTACCCAAAAAAGGAAAAAAATTGTGCACCATAGCGTAATATTGCCAAACTTAATGAATAAAAAAAAATATACACAGTTGCACTCACATTGAATTTTTTTTTTTTTTTTTATAAAATTCAATTTCACACAGACAGAAAACCACCCAGTGGAAAGTCTAAATTGTGTACCGCCACCACACAGAGAGCCTCCTTACCCGATGTCAAACCCAGAAGGCAGATGTCACTTTAAGGGAGTAAGTCCTTGATAGGAAAACAGGCATGCAAAGTACGAAGAACAAATAATCACACAAATAAAAAAACCCGGTGATTATAACTCAAATTGTGTGTACCGCCACCACACAGAGGGCCTCCTTACCAGATGCCAAACCAAAAGAATGCAGATATCTCTTTAGGAGAATGGATCCTCGGCAGGAAAACATGCAGTATATATTGATTGATAAAAGGGGGGAAAAAGCCTCCCAGCAGAGACCCAAACAATCCGGATCTGTAGGTATCAGTTGGTGGTATCCCAAGGGAGAATACAATACACCATAGTGTAATACCATCAACAAATATTTAATACAATGAAAGAGTTGCACTTATAAACAAACGTTAAAACTTTGCATAGAGATACAAAGCCGGCCGGCTATAGTAAAAACACTCCTGCCCTCCTCAACGAGACGTCGTGGTGACGTCCGTGATGCGCCGGGTCCAGAGGTCACGGATGCTCCCGTGTTCGTGCCCGATTCTGGAAGGGCGTCATAGTACGCCCTCCCAGATTTATTGAACTGCCCTGTAGCCATCATTCGGCTATGGGCTGGTTGTTACAGTAAGTGGTTAATCACAGCCAGTGAGCCAATGAGGAAAGAGTGGGGACCGACCAGAGACATCTCTGTGTCTTATGGATGTATAGAGCAGGGCTTGGGAGAGAGCTCACACCAGTGCCCCCAGAGCAAATGGCTTGCTATTGGGGGCACTGGCTGAAGAGGAGGAGCCAGGAAGAGGATTGGGGCTGCTCTGTGCAAAACCATTACACAGAGCAGGTAAGTATGACGTGTGTTTTTTTTTTTTGTTTTTTTTTATGAACCTTTTAGCGTCCATTCACACAGGGGCAACTTTGAATCCGACTTCAAGTCACCCCTAGTCGCCTCAAGTCGCACTACATGAAAAAAATCAATGTAAATTAATGGATCCATCTTAATGCACAGTACTGCAGTCGCTCCGACTTCAGAAAAGGTTCCTGTACTACTTCAATCCGACTTCTAGATGACTTGTGCCCATGAATTCAATGGAAGTCGCCTCCAAGTCGGATCTCCATCTATATTGAAGCGACTTTACAGGAAAAGCTGCCTCTAATAATCAAAACTGGCATGGGTTCCCCTCCAGGGGCAAACCAGGCCCTTAGGTCTGGTATGGATTTAAAAAGGAACCCCCTAAAAAAGGTTGTGGGGTCCCCTCAAAATCCATACCAGACCCCTATCCGAGCACGCAGCCCAGCCGGTCAGGAAATGGGGTGGGGATGAGCGAGCGCCCCCCCCGAACCATACCAGGCCGCATGCCCTCAACATGGGGGGTGGGAGCTTTGGGGAAGGGGGCGCCCTGCGGCCCCCCCACCCCAAAGCACCTTGTCCCCATGTTGATGAGGACAAGGGCCTCTTCCCGACAATCCTGGCCATTGTTTGTCAGGGTCTGCGGGTGGGAGGCTTATCGGAATCCGGGAGCCCCCTTTAATAAGGGGGCCCCTAGATACCGCCCCTCCACCCAATGTGAATCGTATACCTACCCATTCACCTGAGGGAAAAAAGTGCCAATAAAAAAATACACTAGACAGGTTTTTAAAGCAATTTATTAGGCAACTCTTGGGGTCCTCTTCTGACTTTGGGGGGTCTCATCTGACTTCTCCACGCTCTTTGGCCTCTTCTCCCGGTGTCTGGTTCTTCTCCTGCTCTCCGGTTCTTCTGCCGGGGTCCTCCGCTATCTTCTACCAGCTGTTTTACTAGCATTGGCCCGGTCTTCTGCATTGTCTTCTTCCCACTTCTCTTCCTCCGATGCTCTCTCCGACTGTAATGCTGTATGAGCGATCCACAACGACTTGTATAGGTATGGGGCGTGGTCAACGGGTGATGTGACCCCGCCCCTTGTGACATCAGTCCCAGCATGCCCCAGGCCCTGTTTATTAGGGGTGTCGAAAATGATCGATGCATCACGATTCTGCCCTTTCCCGATTCTGCATCGATGCGGTAGCCAGCATAATCGATTATGCATGATGTCATTCTGGCTCCTCCCCCCTCCCCCCGCACAGCAGTGTCTTTGCTGGTGATGACAAGCCACTGATTGGCTGGCTGAGCCTGGCGCAGTTCCCCATCAATGGGTGATGTAGCCTCAGCATGCTGCCCCCACCCAGGCTCCCCCCCATCAGGATTTTTACCTGTGGACACTGCACTATGACCCCTCTGGGCGCAGAGCCCCACGGAGCTGTGACACATCATTGTAGCTGTTATCACATTCATGGGAGTGGCAGAACAATCAGGGTTGGCGAAGTCCCCGGAGATCCTGCACTGGTGGGGGGGGCATTGCAGTGTTTCCAGCCTCCCATTATCGCTGTGAAAGTTTGATAAAAGACTGATTTCTCCCGTCTATAGAACAGGATAATCAGTGTGTACATTTAGGGGGTCGGTGTCTTGCCGAAAAAGGTCCCCCTGGTGGATAATGTCCCCCCCCCCCCCGTACTGCGCAGGCGCAGTACGAATTGCCGAAAATAGCCGAAGCGGAACACCTGTGAGTCAGCTGTACATGGTGCCCGCGCACTTGCTACATTCTGCCCTGAGTCCAAGTTCAAGCCCCACCAACCAAGTGGACATAGAGTTAGAATAAAAAATTGCCGAGCGAAGCGAGGCCGTGCCCGAAGAGTGGCGAGCGAAGCGAGCCGGCAAGGGGCCCTGTTACAAATTGGTGTCTTACTACAGTCTTGGAACGCAGGCACAAGCACTGTGTACAGCTGATTCACAGGTGTTCAGTTTCAGGGGTTTGCACTGTGCAAGCACTGCGCCTGCGCAGTACAGGTGGGACATTATCCGCCGAGGGGAGCTTTCTCGGCAGAACACCGGTGGCTACAGCTGAGCGGAGTGTCTTACACTCATCTTACACAGCCCAGTGAAGTTCACTTCCCCTCCCAGCAATGGACGGGAGATGAACGATGCATACAGCTGCCCCTCCTCCTCCTCCTCCTCTCTCCACCCGTATCTGCCCGGCCCAACCACTCTCCTATCCCAACGTACAGCTGTGAAGGAGACAGAGGAGAGTGGGGGGGGAGCAGAAGATATTTAGAACAGTCAGCAGCTACACATTCCAAGCTGTGTGAATTTCCAGCCTTGTCCCTGAATGAGTGAGCACTGCATTTTGCATTACATATTGTTTACTGAACGGTGTCTTTCTCTCCCCTATAGGTCTCCCTCCCCCGCTCTGTTTACCAAAATCCAGTTAACACTAAGCCACTTATGCAGCCCATATATTGATCGCTTTTTTTTTTTTTTTTGGTCATTACACTGGAAAAAAAAATATGATCCAATTCCCCCATCTACACATTCCAGGTAGATGAGGGAATCCTCCGACAATGGACCAGTGGGCAAACAACAAGGGTTGCTGTCCTTGCACCGCTATTGACAGCGCTGGTCTCTGTCTCCATGGAAGCAGCAGCGCATTAGAACCCAATGCTAGCTACTTGCCGCGTCATGTCTGCAGTCTCTGGCCATCCCCTGAAGTATGTCTGCAGTCTCTGGCCATCCCTTGAAGTATGTCTGCAGTCTCTGGCCATCCCTTGAAGTATGTCTGCAGTCTCTGGCCATCCCCTGTATCATGTCTGCAGTCTCTGGCCATCCCCTGTATCATGTCTGCAGTCTCTGGCCATCCCCTGTATCATGTCTGCAGTCTCTGGCCATCCCCTGTATCATGTCTGCAGTCTCTGGCCATCCCCTGTATCATGTCTGCAGTCTCTGGCCATTCCCTGTATCATGTCTGCAGTCTCTGGCCATCCCCTGTATCATGTTTGGTGTGTGTTGTGTGTTTTTTTTTTTTTTTTTTAAGAACTGAGATAAAATTAAAAAATCGAGTTCTCCTGAATGTTTGAATTTTTTTTAATGAAAACCGTGTGCAATAATCTTGATGCATCGTGGAATCGAATCGAATCGTGGACATAATCATAATCGAATTGTTAGGCCAGTGAAGATGCACACCTCTACTGTTTATGAGCCACTGTGGGCACTGGCAGGTGGCACAGGTTGGCACAGATGAGCTGACGGGAGCTCTCCTTGATCGGGACTAATGTCCCTCTGAGAGCCGTTGGTGATGGCTTTTTTTTCTCCTCACTATCAGCACAAGGAGAAAAAATAGCCGATTACCGGCTCTGTTTACTACACATGATCAGCTGTCATTGGCTGGATTGACCTCTCATAGACTCGCTGATCAGAGTGTGCCCTGCAGGGGGCGTGCAGTCCGCTTGGACACGGGAGGATGTCCATAGACATACTCCCGGCAAAGTAGGTCTGTGCTGTAGCTGTCATTTAGCTATAGCGTGGATCTGAAGCAGTTAAAAAGTATCAGAAAATGTTTTCCCTCTTAAAGTGGAGCTCCACCCTAAAGTGAAACTTCCACTCATTGGAACCCTCCCCCCCCTCCAGTGCCACAATTGGCACCGTTCAGGGGGGAGGGGGATGCAGATACCTGTATAATACAGGTATCTGCACCCACTTCCGGGTATAATACAGGTATCTACACCCACTTCCGGGCATAGATAGCCGCAGATTCTGCGGATATTTACGTCACTTCCTGCGGGGACCCCGCTGTCTGCTGGGAAACACACAGATCCCAGAGACAGCAGGGACCATCCTTATTGCCCACTGCGACTCACGCATGTGCAGTAGGGAACCGGGAGGGGAAGCGCAAGGCTTCACTTCCTGATTTCCATACCGTAGATGGTGGCGGCAGCACCCGAGAGCCGATCGAGAGATCGGCTTCGGGTGCCGACATTGCGGGCGCGCTGGGCGGTTAAGTGTCCATATTTTAAAAGTCAGCAGCTGCAGTATTTGTAGCTGCTGACTTTTAAAAACAAAAAAGGCGGAACTCCCGCTTTAAACGCTTAGGCCTCATGTACACTGCTACTGGTAAAGGGACGCTTAGGAGTAGTTGGGCATTTTTTTTTTCAACTGCTCCTGAACTCTCCTCTGTTATGTTATCAGTACATGTACACAGGGTTGTTTATAGTTGTTTCTAGGCAGTTGAGTTTAGAGGCTTTTTTGGAAAGCAAAAAAATTAGTTCAGACGCTGAGTTTAAAGGCCTTTCAAGTGCCAAATGCTTCTAAACGTGGTAACTAGCATTTAGCCACATTTCATTTTTGGCTATTTAAAAAAAAAAAAGCCTGTAGACTACAGTCCTGAACTCAATTTTTCTGCTTTAAAAAAATGCCTGTAACCTCAACTGCCTCTTAACTACTATAAATGACCCTGTGTACAAGTACACATAATATAACATAGAGGAGAGGTCAGGGGCTGCTGAAAAAAATGCCCAACTGCTCCTAAACTTCAGCTGTAGTGTACATGAGGCCTTAATGCTGTCAGTCTTTCAGTTTGTGGATTACGGTTTGTACGGTGAGCAACACTGCGCTTTCCATCCTGTCAGGTTCTGTTTAATTAGACTCTTCAGTCACTATTTACCAGCATACTTCTCAGCTCTCCCCACCCCAATCCACGTATCATCCTGCTCCTCCTCCTTTTTCCTTGCAGTCTGAAAATAACTTGACGAAGATCAGTAATAGCTGATGTCAGGACATTTTATCTTGTCTGGACATTTTTCGTGAGCTGTTGAACACATTAAACAAAGGGAAGACAGCTTTATCAGTGGACTCTACCCAACAGCTGCAGACAAACTTTGTGGATGTTTCCTGACATATGTGGATAAGGTAATGCTTATGGTGTTTGTAGCCGTATTCGTGCACTTGCAACAACAGTTACGTTTTGTCTGCACTACATTTTTTTCATTTATACTAAAGCCGGCCATAGGTGGTTCAGCAGGAACTGGCCTAGATTGGAACCATGTGTGGGCAAGCTGATTGTACCGAAGTTGATTCATCGATCAACATGGGTGCAACCAGCATATTGGACTTTTAGGATGCAGTTATTGCCAGCGACTATAAACACTAGCAATAATCGCTGTGTTCTCCAGACAGTGTCAGCTCCCCATGGCCCCCTGCTGGGAGAACACACAAGACACACAGCGAGTCGCGCTGTGCAATACAGATAGTCCCTTCTGTCTCTGGGACCCGTGTGTTTCCCAGCAGACAGCGAGGGGGGGGGGGGGAGCAGGAAGTGGCATAATAGCTGCAGAATCTGTGGCTATCTATCTCCAGAAGTGGGTGCAGATACCTGTATTATACTTTATATATATATTTTTGAGACGCAACTGTACTGGTTAACCACTAGCCGTCCCCCAGCAGGACGAGGCAGCTCTCATTCTGGGCTGCCGTCATATAATGTGATCTCCCTCCCGGGCCACTAGGGGGCACGTGACCGTCGCGTCACTGGCTGCGATGTCCACTGGGCACACGCAATTGCCCAGTAACTGAGCAGGACTGTGGATCTGTGTTTATAAACACTAAGGATGAGGCGAACACTCCCCGGTTAGGTTCGCACCAGAACCTGTGAACGGACCGAAAGTTCCCACAAACTTTAGAACCCCCTTAAAGTCTATGGGACTCGAACGTTCAAAATCAAAAGTACTAATTTAAAGGACGATAACTTTCATATTATCCTTTAAAAGGATAATATGCAAGTTATTGGCCTAAAAAGGGTTTGGGTCAATGCACAAAAAAAAAGTTTTAAAAACAGCCGTTTTTTCGGGAGTAGTGATTTTAATGATGCTTAAAGTGAAAAAAAAAGTAAAATATTCCTTTAAATATTGTACCTGGGGGATGTCTATAGTATGCCTGTGACGTGGTGCGTGTTTCCCGTGCTTAGAACAGTCCCTGCACAAAATTTCTAAAGGGGGAAAAAAGTAATTTAAAACTGCTCGCGGCTTTAATGTAATGTCTGGTTTTGGCCCATTACCAGACCCTTTGGGTCTTCTATGGATATTAAGGGGAACCCCGCACCCAAATTAAAAAAAG
Source organism: Lithobates pipiens (assembly GCF_037356315.1). NCBI lineage: Eukaryota > Metazoa > Chordata > Amphibia > Anura > Ranidae > Lithobates > Lithobates pipiens. The sequence goes on from NW_027507758.1 coordinate 494,144,250, forward strand.
GAATGGCGTGGGGCCCCCAGGCCCTATATAGCCTGAACAGCAGTATACAGGCAGTGCAAGCAAGACAGGGACTGTAGGTTTGTTGAGTAGAATCTGTTTGTACTTTTGAACTGGTACATTTTTTAAAGTGTAGCTCCAGCCAAAACATCTATTTTTAAGCTTTTTGGAAAACATAGGGAAGGGGTATCACCCCTGTAACATTTGTTTTACTGTCTGTGCACCTCTTCAGAAGAATGCACCTCGCTTTCTGTCCCAATGACAAATGTTTCACTAAAACCCCCAAATTTTCTAAAAACAAGAATTGGTGATAAAGCATCAGTGGAGAGGAGACATATTTTTCCCATATTAATTCTTACGGGAGAGAATTTCCCTTCCTAGGGGTAGATTGCATCTCACTTCCTGTTATCTACTTCCATTTGCAAGTAGGAGTCGTTTGCAAGTTGGTTGTTTGAAAGTAGGGGCTTGCCCTATATACTCTGCAGAAATTTGGACCTTAGGTGTTGGTGTTACCACAACACTGTAAGCCCTCACAGTTACTCTTGGTGGGCGCTGGAACGCCCTGCTGTGAAATATTATATCAAGAATTGTAATTACATGCCATTGTTGAACAGTGGTAAAAAAATGGGCCTTTGGTGGTGGTGTTGACACAACATTGTAAGCCCTCACAGTTACTCTTGGTGGGTACAGGAATGGGTCCTGCTGTGAAATATTAGATCAAGAATTGTAATTACATGTCCCTGTTGATCGGGGCAGAAAAATTGGGCTTTAAGCACTGGTGCCACAACACTGCAAACCCTCATAGATACTCTAGTTGGAGCGCAGGAATGAGCCCTGCTGCAAAGTATTGTATCACAAATTGTAATTGCACGCCCCTGTTAAACAGGGGCTGAAAAATTGGGCCTTAGGCACTGGTGCTGGTGCCACAACACTGCAACCCCTCACAGATACTGTAGTTGAGCTCAGCAACAAACCCTCATGCAAAATATTGCATCAAAAATTGTCATTACAAGCCCCTGTTAAACAAGGGCTGAAAAATTGGGCCTTCGCCACTGGTGGCGGCGCCCAGAACCAAAAATGTTCATACAAGCTATCAGCATGATCATTGAGGAGGAAGAGGATAGTCACTTAGCATCAGCATGGGCAGTCTTGACGAGATCTAACGTTTTAAAAAAAAATATTTGGTTACATCGGCATCAGGTGCTTGGTAGCTGGTGGTGATCCAAGACTAATTCCTTTTTATGCAGGTCAGTCGATCGACCGAGACAGTGGACAGGTGCACCCTGTGATCGGTTACAAAGCCTCCAGCAGCAAAGAACGCTGGATGCAGGACAGGCCAATAGCTCAATTGCATACTGTGCAAGTTCTGGTCAGTGGTCCATCCTCAAGACGCAGTAACCCAGAGGATTTGGTGGGAAAGGTGTCCAAGTCTGATCTTGCCCCTAGGTATTCCTGCACCATGTAAATCAGATGCTGGCGATGGTTGCTGGAACTGATCATACCTTCGGGCTGCAGACTAAAAAATTGTCTGAACGCATTGGTCAGACAGCCACCTTCTCCACCACTCCTTCTGTGACTGACCAAAGCCTCAGCAACACGTTGTCCAGGACCATGAATCTGTAACTTCCCAGGCTCTGAAAACGCGTTGCACAAACCTTTCTGCAAGGCCTCCCAAAGATGTTTCATCCTCTGCGACTGTAAGATAAGGTCCGCAACCTTGCTTTTGTAATGTGGATCAAAGAGGTTTGCCATCCAGTAATCATTCTCCTTGATACCACGAATACCAGGATCCTTCTGCAGGCTTTGCAGGATCAGGGAGGCCATTCGCTGAGGCATTCGGTCCGGTGTCATCTAGGTCACTAAGGACGACATGATCCGCAGCCACCTCCTCCCAGCCATGTACAAGTCCATGGGTCTTGGGACTGTAAATGATCCCTTGAAGACTGCTGCTGATGCTGAGTGCTAGGCTCCACCTCCATGCTGACACAATCCTCCTCCACCTCTTCCTGTGTGATCAGCAGGAACACTGTCTGGATAAAGGGGGGCTTTGAGAGGTAAGGGAGCCCTCCTCTTCCTCCCTCTGTTCTGCCTCAAGTGCCCTGTCCATTATTCCACGCAGTGTATGCTCCAACAGGGGGACAACAGGGACATTGTCACTGATACATTCACTGTCACTGCTCACCATCCTCGTGGCCTCCTCAAATGGTGACAGAACAGTGCATGCATCCCTGATCATAGCCCGCTGGCGTGGGGAAAAAAAACAAGCTTCCCTGACCCTGTCCTGGTGCCGTAATTGCACAGGTACTCATTGATGGCCCTCTGCTGCATGTGCAGCCGCTGCAGCATGGCCAACGTGGAGTTCCACCTGGTGGGCATGTCACAGATTAGGTGGTTCTTGGGCAGGTTGAATTAATTTTTGGAGGTCAACCAGCCGAGCACAGGCATTATATGACCGGCGGAAATGCACACAGACTTTCTTGGCCTGCCTCAGGACATCCTGTAAGCCCGGGTACCTGCCCAAGAACTGCTGCACCACCAAGTTAAGGACGCGAGCCAAACGGGGAACATGGGTGAAGTGTCCCTGTCAGAGGAGGTTGGTGCCATTGTCGCAAACCACCATATCTGGCTTAAGCTGGCATGGCGTCCATTACCGCTGAGCCTGCCCCTGCAGAGCTGACAGAATCTCTGCCCCAGTGTGACTCCTGTCCCCCAAGCACACCAGCTCAAGCACTGCATGGCATCTTTTTGCCAGCGTACTTGCGTAGCCCCTTGAACGCCTATGGAGCACCACTGGTGCCGAGGACAAAGCACAGGAAGAGGCCATAGAGGAAGAAGAGGAGGGGGTGGAGGAGAGAGGTGTGTCAGAATCACCAGTAGTAATATTTTGGAGGTGTGGTGGTGGAACAACCACCAACACTACTGCACCTTGTCCTGCAACCTTCCCAGCTGCCAGCAGTGTCACCCAATGTGCAGTGAAAGATAGGTAACTTCCCTGTCCATGCCTATGGACCATGAGTCAGGGGTAATATGCACCTGACCGCCCTGTCCAGCGAGGCCAAGACATTGCCTTTCACATGCCGATAGAGAGCCGGAATCGCCTTCCGTGAGAAAAAGTGGCGTTTGGGATCCTGCCGCTGAGGAACCGCACATTCCAAAAACTCACAGAAGGGGTCAGAGTCTACCAACTGAAAAGGCAGCAGTTGAAGTACTAGCAATTTAGCCAAGCTAGCATTAAACCGCTGGGCATGTGGATGGCTGAGACAGAACTTCTTTCTGCGGTACAGCAGCTGGGGCAGGGAAATTTGCCTGGCCCGCAAGTACTTGGGTGTGACACACCTAATTCTACACCTTCATTCCTCTCAGTGCAGGTTTCAGAGAGGACTGAAGATATAGTAGGGTTGGAGATCCCAGCTGATGAGGAGCAAGGAGAGGCCCGCTTTGTTCTTTGGTGTGGGTCTTTTAGGTACGCTTGCCAACGAACTGCATGGCAGGTCGACAAATGTCTGGTCAAGCATGTGGTGCCCAAGTGGGTGATGTTTTGGCCATGCGAGATATGCTTGAGACATATGTTGCAAAAAGGCCCACACCAAAGAACTTTTGGAATAACGCGCAGAGACAGCAGCGCCCTGCACATGCGGAGCTCTGCAGTATGATGCAGTCAGTGTGCTGCCCTTAAGCTGGCCCCCTGGAGGGCATCCTAGCTTGTTGGAGATGTATCTCCTCCTCCCCCCTCCTATCAGGCACCCACGCTGAGTCAGTGATCTCATCATCCCCTCCCTCCTCATCACTGGAGTAAACCTGGCAGTATGCTGCAGCTGGGGGAACATGACTGCCAGATTGCTGTCCTTCTTGGGCACCCCCTCTCTCTGGGCTCACGTTACTGCCTTCCTCTAGCTGGGTACCTCGGCACCTTCAAAACACTGGGCATCCTCCTGGAGCATGTACACAACAATGTGGTCAAGCGGTTCAGGGGGCTCCTCAGGAGGACATGGTGGGGCTAGGAAAGAAGTAACTGATGCCATTGAGCCGAAGGAAGAGGCCACATTGGCAGCTGCTTTGCCAGACAAAGTACCCTGAGCCTGGGTGACGGAGGATGAGGACGGCTTGGTCATCCACTCTACCAAGTCTTCGGCATGTTGCGGCTCAACGCGGCCAGCTGCCAAAAAAGGACGATACTTACCGTGTGGTTTGCACACCGTTTACATATTTGGGCGCTACTCACCTATGCATTCACTTCTGCACGTGAGCTCACCTATTACAAGGAATGTAAACATCCCTTGTAATAGAAAAAAAAGCATGACAGGACCTCTTAAATATGAGATCTGGGGTCAAAAAGACCTCAGATTTCATATTTGCACAAAAATGCAATAAAAGGGACTTTTTTTTTTTTTACAGCATTGGGTTGAAGTGACGTTTTGATGTAGCTTCTACCCTGGAAAATGATTTGGAGACGGGTGGAGGCCATCTTCTCCTCACTCATTTCCATGTTAGGCTAGGGAGAGGATCCAATAGCCTCTGCCGCTACCGATGGCTCTGGTAAGCGGCAGAGGGCAACTGAGGGGGTGATAAGTGACCTTGTGGTGAATCCGCCACAGAGACCACTTTTATCTTGAAGCAGACCGCCCACTGAAAAAGAGGATACCAGGGTTATGGTAGCTATCTGCTACCATAACAACGGTATTCCTCTTTAAAGTAGTGACGTAAAACAGCGGGCAGTCCGTTAGTGGTTAAGCACTCCAAACATGCTGCTTGCAGGACTTTTTTCAGCGCACTGCCCCCAGTGTGAAAGCATCCATTGAAATTAATGGGAAGCAGTTTTCAGGCGCTATGTTTAGCGTGAAAGTGTCTGAAAACGCCTCTGTGGCAAAGGGGTCTCTCTCATCAGCAGTATATAGCTTGTGATTTCTATCATTTTATGGTGAAGCTTGAAGGAGGAGTTTTCATACTGCACTGAGCTGTCCTATGAGGCTGCAGGACCCCTGACCCTCTGTCTGGACAGTGCTGATTGGCCCTGTGCTAATCGCATACACTTTCCCCTCCAAAAAACACAACTCTCTAGCAATACACACCAAACTGAACATGTGCAGCCTGACTCCAAAGGCTATGTCTTATCTGGACTTGTCCAGGTGGATAGTGTAGGAGGGGAGGATCTGTGCATACAAGATCAAGTAGCCTTTTTACACAATGCAGAGGATTAACCCCTTAGATTCCACAGTGAGTATAAAAAGAATGCTTTACTGCATATAGAGACTGATTTTACTGTTGTGGGTTTAGTAACACTTTAAGGACATAGCAATACAGCCCAGAAGAAGGGCACAACACCCAAAAGCTTGTTATGAAAATGTAACTATTAGTACAAATTAACCTGTTCCATCTGGTTGTGCGCGTATATTCGCAGCCTCTGGGCAGTTGGGCTTTCACTCCAAGCAGTCACATATATGCGTCTATAGATAACGGCTTTCTGTCCTGAAAGCACACTCGCTGCTTCTTTCCAGCACACAAAATAAAATCTCACAAAAAATCTTCCAATGCATACTTGTGATCAGGAGCTTCCAATCATGTGACCGCTATGACAGCCAATCACAGTGGTCACATGTTCGGAATGTCTGCCTTAAGGCTTTTAGATTCTCTTAAGAGCAGTGGGCGGTGGCGGAAAGGGGCTAAAAAAAAAAAATGTATTACAGACTCAGTAGTTTTCTGAATGAGGTAATACACCAATTTAATGATTTTCCTGAGCTGTTCTAGTGACACAACAAATCATTTGAACGACTTAAGGACCGAGGCACTTTTTGAAATTTGTTGTTTACAAGTTAACGTTTTTTTTTTTTTTGCGAGAAAATTACTTAGAATCCTCAAACATACATTATTATTATTATTTTTTTTTTTCCTAAAAACCTAGAGAATTAAATGGCGGTCATTGCAATACGTTTTGTCACACCGTATTTGCGCAGCGGTCTTACAAGCGCACTTTTTTTGGGGAAAAAAATACACGTTGTTTTAATTTAAAAAATAAGACAGCAGTAAAGTTAGCCCAATTTTTGCACCCGCTTGTGGAATGTCTACAATCTTTTACCCTTAAAAATCTCCATAGGCGACGTTTAAAAAAAATTCTACAGGTTGCATGTTTTCAGTTAGAGGAGGTCTAGTGCTAGAATTATTTCTCTACCAATCGCGTCAATACCTTTATTATTTATTTTACCATTTTTATTTTTTTACATTCTTCTGTTCTTTTAAAACAATAAAATTGTGTCACTTTTATTCCTATTACAAGGAATGTAAACATCCCTTGTAATAGAAAAAAAGCATGACAGGACTTATATAAATATGAGATCTGGGGTCAAAAAGACCTCAGATCTCATATTTACACTAAAAAAAGTCTCAAGAGCTATGGGCAGAAGCGACTTGTTCTTTTTTTATTTTTTTTTCTTTATTTGTAATGGAACAAAACGGTACAAGAACATATGCAATTGGTACAGGGATCACATTAAGTATTTGCAAATGTTAAGAATATAATGCAACTATAAAATACAATGCGTCCAACAACAAGGTACAATTGTTTGTAAGTCCTGCTTAAACAAGATCTGGTAAGCCGACTTCGAGATTATGAAACTCTCTGCATCCTGTATGAGATGAGATTAAGCTGCTTCCAGTTTTATTTTTAGGTAAAAGATATGGGGGTGCGACCTATTGGTCGTTAGTCCTGTAGAATTACTAGAGGGTAGTGTTGAGTCCAAAGAGAGGAAGAGAGAAAAAGAGGAGGAGCGGGGGGGGGGGGAAGATACAAGGGGGGGGGAGAGAAAAAGGGGGATGTGGGGTATGGGACTAAAAAGGGGAAAGAAGGAAAGGGAAGAGGGACCCCTCATCCATTCCCCATATCGGCAACCCACCAACCGTCCCGGGCTTTCTCAAAATACTTAGTAGTTAAGCCAACAACTCTGCACATTCCTCCTAATAGAAAAATTCAAGCCAATAGAACCACCTCTTACAAAACTTTTTAGAGTCCCCTCTCCGTTGCCACCAGGTCTTCCATTTTGTTGATCTCAGCTACTTTCCTCAACCAGACAGCCACTCCCGGGGGCTCCGCCTGCTTCCAAAATAGGGGAATGCAACTTTTTGCTGCTGTGACCAGTAGGGATAGGATTGATTTCCTGTAGGCCTTGCTCGGTATATCATGATGGTGTAATAAAAAGAACTCGGGAGACCTGGGCAGCTCCCGATCCATGACTTTGGTGTAATGCGATGGGCCTCTGTTCAGAAGGGGGTCAGGCACCTGCAGGACCAGAAGATGTGTAGGAGAGAACCTGCTTCCTCCCCACATCTCCAGCATCGGTTCGAGCTCTGAGGGAACATCCGATGCAACCGGACTGGAGTGCAGTACCACTGATAGTATTTTGAACCCTGCCTCCTGATGATTAGATGATTGTATGTGTAGCGCCGGCTCCTGAAGAGCGCAGGCTATGTTTTGTCAATTTAAAAGTTCCTAAGATCACAGTTGGGTTTTAGGATTAATTGTAGTAAATTATGGTCTCCGTATCAGTTTGGCTGGACTGTATTATGTTCTGCCTAGACATAGGTGTGGGTGTCAATTTTAGCAGGCATTGGAATGCAGTCTGGTTGGATGCATTGCGTACCAATCTCTCTCTGAGCCAATTAGTGGGTGCGTTGTCTCGCTGTGTATTCCGGGAGAGGGTACTTAACCACTTGGCGCCCAAGGTACGTCATATGACGTCGTGGGCTTTGTGGTGTTATATCTGAATGATGCCTGAGGCTACAGACATCATTCAGAGATCAGCATTTTCAGCCGGCGATTCCCTGCACCATAAGAATGATCATATCGGCTGTTCCACCGCTTGATCGTTCTTACGGGTGGCGGGAGGGGACGTCTCCCCCTATTATGAATTTTACATGTAGGAGAGAAATGTCAGAATTGGCCTGGATGCAAAGTGGTTAAGGTGCCGAGGTCACATGGTTCAAGGTTCCGGTCCAGAAGTATGTTCTGACTCCCTGGTCCTCCTGACCAGCCCTTGTGGCCTGTGGTGTGGATCTATCTGTTTCCGAGTCTCGGGGCTGGCTAGCTCGAGGTACAGTAACTGGAAGGAGGGTTCCAAGGTGGTCCGGTGCCATCTCGGGTTTGGAGAGGCCCAGCAGCTGAGAACTCAACCCGGGGAGGACTCTTCGGAAGAGGGCCACGCACAGGGCTGGCTGCTCAGTAAGAGCCTGGAAGCTAAGCTGGAAAGGACACCAGGTGAATCCACACTCTTACGGTATCGCCAGACTGTCTGCAAGATACTGGTACCAAATGAAAGTTCTTAACTTCATCCTTCAGTTACATCCAAGTCTGTGGCAGAGACTTATCTCATTCTACAGTTCTACAACCAAGTCTGTGGCAGCGACTTTTCTCATTCTAAAGTTTTACAACCAAGTCTGTGGCAGAGACTTTGCTTTATTTGAATCACCTGTCAGTTGCTAAATCCACAAAAGAGGGATTTATCAGATAGCTGTAACATCCAGTTGTGAATGGCTATTCCCTGGATTGCATAGAGGGAGACATTCAAGTGTCAGCAGTTCTAAGCCCTTGTACACACGGTCGGAGATTCCGTCGGAATGTGTCCGATCAGAGCATTTTGTCGGATATTCCGACTGTGTGTGGTATGCATCGGACTGTTTTCCTCGGAATATCCGTTGGACCAAATTTTCCAACTTGCCGGAAATATTTTCCGACAAACTGCTCAGATCGGACATACTCCGATCATGTGTAGCCTACTCAGACGGACAAGGTGCCACACATCCTCAGTTCAAATTCCTACATCAAAGCTATTGGCTACTAGCCTGAACGTACTCCCATCGTAACGAAATTACGTCATCACGTTCTGAAAGATCGGATTTTCCGACAACTTTGTCCGACCGTGTGTATGCAACAGTTTCGGACAAGATCCGGTTGTCGGAATCTCCGACCGTGTGTACAAGGGCTAAGAGTACCTGAGCTTTAATATCCATACCCTCTATTCCTTACTGAGAGACTGTTCTGTTCAACATTTTGCAAATAAATATCCCTAAAGTGGATTCAAGTGTTGGTCTCTACAGTTTATTGGGCCATCAACCTTGGGAAACCCCTAGATGCGCACGAGGTGGAGAAGGCAATGGTAAGCCCAAAAATAATCGGTTGCTCCTTCGGGGGTCAGTGCTACATATGTGAATAGGATTATTCTCTCTACTTGTCTCTCAGCTGTACTCCCAGATCGCGTTCCCATTTGGTTATATAGGGCAGTCTGTATTTCTTCGGAGGTGTGACAAGGAGCACTGGTTCGTTCTCCTGGCAGAGAAGCTCAAAAGGTGTCAGGGCTCTCTCGTAGGGTGCCAGAGAAGTTTGTGATTTAATAAAGTGGGCCAGTTGAAGCCTCTGCCAGAAAGAGAGCTGTCTGATGCCGTATTGGAGGCAAAGAAATTCCTCAGTTTCCTGGAGACCTCTTCTACTATAGGGGGCTTGAATCAGTGTGTCATTAAGCTTCCACTGCCACTGTTTGGGTGCATGGGGTAGTATGTCTATATCTATAAAGACTGGGGCATGAGCCGAGAAGGTGAAGTGGGCCAGTTGAAGCCTCTGCCAGAAAGACAAGTTTGCAAGGAGAGGGTCTTCCATGATACCCTCCCTAGACATCCACCTACCATTCTTGGTGAAGTGGCAGAGTTGACATCCTTTTTGTTCTAGAAATCTGGGGCCACTCAATCCCGGGCTGAACTCCAGGTTTCCAATTTACTGGAGTAAGTGGTGTGGGGATGGGTGTGATCGAATGCTCGTGGAAAGATTTTTGGGCTATCCGCCATTTCTCCCCTATAGTAGGATGATGTAAGGCATAATCCGGTAGATTCTTCCGGCACCATGGCAGCATATCTAACTCCGTTCTCACCAGGAGCCACTTTATTTGGATTCATTGCTTTTGCTCCCCGTGGCGTCACCAATCAATGATTCTTGTCAGATGACACGCCGCGTGGTACAGACTCACATCTGGGAGGGCCATTCCCCCTAACATTTTTGGTGGGTGTAGGATTGATTGAACCAGTCGTGGGGGTTTCTGGACCCAAATGAATGAGACTAGTACTCTGCTGCTCTAAGAAAAGCACTTGGAATCCTCACAGGGAGGGTCTGCAAATGATACAATAGTCTGGGCATAACATTCATGTTAATTATGCTACATCGCCCAAACCAGGAGAACAGGCCCACCTGCCATTTCCGTAGGTCTTTTTTGATGTCCGCTAAAAGGGGGGGAAAATTGAGGGGGAAGAGCTCCTCTATCTTACTTGGCAGACGAATGCCCAAGTATTTGATATAGGAACTCGCCCATTTAAAGGGAAAATCTGCTTGCAGCAGGTTGTCCATAGGTGGCATGGAGATATTTAAGGCCTCCGTTTTCTGAAAATTGACTTTGAAAAAGGACAGCTCTCCGTATTTATTCAGTTCCAACATCAGGTTAGGAATGGAGACCAGAGGGCTTGAGGCGAAAAAAAGCAAGTCATCAGCGAAAGCTGCTATTTTGGGAGATAGGGTGTCGCTTAGATGTAGTCCCGAGATGTTGGGGTTGTCTCTCACCGCATGGAGGAAGGGTTCCAGGGACAGAATGAATATCAATGGAGACCAGGGGCAACCCTGTATTGTCCCATTGGTTATCCCAAGGGGGGAGGAAAGTTGACCATTAACTTTTACTTGAGCTGAGGGTCTGGAATAGATGGCTTGTATACAGTTTATCATCCGCTGGCCTAACTCTGTGTCAAAGGGTCTCAAACCTAAAAGGCCAATGTACCCTATCAAATGCCTTCTCGGCATCTGTAGAGAGCAGCAGCATTGGGGTACCCCCAACTTTGGCCGCATGGATACGTTTAATTGCCTTTGTGGTGTTATCCCTCGCCTCTCTCGAGGGCACAAAGCCCACTTGATCCAAGTGCACCCAGAATGGGATCCATTCTGACAATCTCATCGAGAGCACCTTAGTAAAACATTTTAGGTCAACATTTAGGAGAGATATTGGCCTTTAATTTTGACACAGTAAGGGGTCCTTGTCTTTCTTAGGTATCACCATGATAAAGGCTTGCAATGTATCTGCCGGGAATGTCGCCCCCTCCCCGGCGTCATTATACGCCGCCAAGAAATGCGGCATCAACAGATCGCCAAAGGTCTTATAATAGAGTAGCGAATTGTCAGAAACCATGAAACAGACTGAGACAGAAGTACAATCAAATCACACTTGTTTATTAATAAAAATAAAAAGTTAAATAGAAAAAAGCGTAGTCAAGCATAGCCAGAGTCCTGTAGCCAGATCGGGTAGTTAGCCAGTTCAAAGTTCATTAACCAGATCAGGTAATCAGCCAGGCAGGAAGTCAGGGATCCAAGGAAAGTAACCGCAAGCAGGATAAGAAGCCAGGTGGGAAGTCAGCAAGCCAGTCTTGAAACAAACAGCAGGACATGGTTCCCTGTGATGTGACCAATGCGAAGGCAAGTGAAAAAGTAAGCAGGAAGACTTTAAATAGGCAGGTCAGACAAGCATCATCGGGAACAGCTGGTAACTGTGGAAAGAGAAGAGAGCTGGCAATTAGCCAACAGCTGAGTGGCCAGCCTAGAGGAGGAAGGGCTAAGCCAGCCCTGACAGGAATACCCGTCGGGGCCCAGGGCTTTTCCATTCGGCCATGGCTAACGTCACCTCCTCTCCCGAAAGAGAGGCGCCTCCAGGGCCGTTAAGGCCTCATCAGACAACTGGGTAAGGCCCGACCTTTGAATATATTCCCGTATGTGTTTCTGTTCATGGGACTTTCCTCTCTCCAAAGATTGACGCGGCAGGTTGAACAGGGAGGTATAATACTTATGGAACTGATCTGCAATTTCCTCCGTAGTGTACACACTAGAATTACCCTCCCCAATGAACTCGGGTATGAAGGCTCTTGCCCGTTGGGCTCTCAGGGCCCTTGGTAATAGTTTACCACACTTATTGCTATGTTCATAGAAGGTTTGTTTACATTTAGCAATGACCTCCTTCGCCCTAACCAATGCCAGGGATCTCAATTGATTTCTCAGTGTTGTAAGGTCTATCAACGCCTCGTCTCCATGTCAGGCCAGGGACAGGTCCGGATCGCCGTTACCGACCTGGCTCCTAACTTTTTAAGCTGGCTCCTAGATTCCAAGCAAATTTGTCAAGCCCTGCTATAGAGGCTGACTTTACCCTAAAAATGGGGCAACATAAATAAATCAATTCTGGTATATGAATCATGCGGGTGCGAGTAGAATGTGTAGTCTCTCTGGGTCAGGTTTAAAATCCTCCATACGTCCACCAGATGAAAAGCGTGAAGATTTTTCTTCAAACGCTTGAGAGCTGCGTATAAGAACTGAGAGGTTTGCCTGGAAAGCGTCCAAGGGGGGGGGGGTCCATGGTGTGACATTCATGTCATTCCCCCCCCTCCCCCCAAGATCACTGCCCCTTCGGCGAGGTCCTGCAATTTAGTCAAAGTGGACTCAAGAAATCCAACCTAGCCATTGTTGGAGGTATAAGTTCGCAGAGTCACTACGGAGCTGCCCAAGGTCCCCTTCACCAACATAGCCCTTGTCACTCCACTGGTCATGCAGCATCCATGGAGTCATGGAGTGTATTAATATGCTAACACCCTTAGATTTTCGACTCGGAGGAGCACCCATGGTAGACGGTTGGGAAACCTTGGTTATGGAGTCTTGGTATCCTATTGGCTCAAATGTGTCTCCTGTAGGAAACATATGTGGGCTTTCGCATGTCTCAAGTTGGACAACACCATGGTGCATTTCTCTGGGGTGTTGAGCCCCTTAACATTGATGGACATTAGTCTAAGTGTCGCTGGTGTGCTCAGGGTCCAATCAGGGACTGAAGAAAGGGAGGGGAAAAAAAGGGGGGGGAGGGGAATGAGAGAAGAGCGTGGAAGGTGTGTAAGAGTAAAGAGGGAATGTCGTAGTAAGGAGATAAGAGGAGATTTGCAGAATAGAGTAGAAAAAAGAGAAAAACGGGGGGGAATAGAGCAAAGAGGGAAAGATAAAAGAGCGGGTTACTGATAGATCAGTAAACCTTTACCTCTAAAACACCAACGGTGCTTGAGAGACCAAGTCTCAGTACACCCCAAGAGCTCCTACTCAGAGCCCCAGAAAGGTAGTTGGACACAGCAGGGGTCACAAACTCCCCCTCCAAATCCAAACCCTTAAAAGAAAACAGGATTGAAAATTCAACAATAACAGCACCAGAGAGGCAGTACTACAATAACAGTGTATGTTATTTGTTGGTATCTACTTCCCCCGCTGAACATAACCACCCGCATGCGGTAACACGCAGCCCCGAGGGGTCCCAATGGTCGCCCTCTGTGTCTATCTGATTGGGCGGGTGTTCAGCAGGTGAGGGACACCTTCCTCCCGTGTGATAGCAAAGCACAACACCCCAGTGACAGGCCTAATTTCGGGTATTTCTGTGCAGATGGGAGCCAACAATTGAATCTGTAGCCTCATTGCCCTCTGCGCAATCCTCTGCCCCCTGACAGCACCCCCGGGTCTAGCCTCCATCCCAGTATTCGCTATTCTCTTGGTGGACACGGTCCCTCCTTTCAGGTGAACTCTGGCCGGGGGATCCGTCCAATGCGTCGGTGGGGCTGTAAAGACCATCCTGAGTACAGAAAGCCCCCCCCAGCAGGGCCCAGCCCCCAGACTGCTCGACCCCGATAATATATCATACATTGGTCCCAATGCCCCCCACCCCACATCCCCCATAATGTCCAACATATCAGAGCATGTTACCAATAGCCCGCACCCAGAGTCCTGCACCCTCCTACTGGGCCAGGGGCCTCCTTAGATCAGTAGAAAACATTTCCATGGGTGGGGAATCACAAAGCGAACAGCGTGGTTTGCAGTTCGGCTGTGAATAGTCTATAGCTCGCTTTGGCCCGCGCTCACCCTCCAACTGTAGGTGTCCGTCTCCCAGTGTCTTCTGGAGTCCGCCTAGCTTGGGGTGCTTACACTATTTAGCATCTGGGAATACTCCCTCTTGCAGTCCCCTAAGCAGCAGGAGACAGAACACTTTAGACAGGTATTGTTTCTTGGTCAGGGGGGCAGTGTCGTTTGTCCTGAATATTAGGCTGCGACTTGGGAGACAGTGGGGGCGGGGTGGGGGGCATTCCGGGGAACCCAAGGGGACACCGAGGGACACTGAATAAGCGAGGGAGAGGGGAAATGATGCTGATAGGCCTGAGCCTTCTAGTGGGCAAGCAGTATTTACAATCCCATAGCACAGTCACCCCGATCTGCCCGACACTTATGTGTAAATGTCTTCCAAGCTTGCGGTTTCCGGATCGCCTCTTTCTATCGGGGATGACTCCCTCTGCCTCGAGGGAGGCCCATCGAAGCGGTCTGAGGGTCCGAGCGGAGATCTCCGCTGGGTAGGGGACTCAGCCAGTCCTGCAGTGGAATCGGTTCAATCTCCAGAAAAGAAAACAGATCCGGTAATTCTGCATAGCGCCACAGGGTGAAAAAGGTTTTTCCCTTCTGGATAGTCAGCAGAATAGGAAATGCTCATCGGTATGTCAGCTCAGCTCGGGAAAGCCTCTACAGCAGGGGCTTCAGCATCGCTCTCCTCAGTAGGGTTGCTCGGGACACATCTGGATACACCATGATCTGTGCTCCATCAAAATCTACTGGACCTTTAAGGCGAGCTGTCCGCATCCACATGATCTGTTCTGTGGCTGTACTGATGTAGGCAACAGATCATGTTGCGGGATCTTTCAATATCTGCCTGTATTTGGTACAACACAGACCCTCGCTGGATCAGGACGTCGCTCCAAACTGGATGAAAAAGACAGGAGGAAACTGGTCAGAGAAGCTACCAAGAGACCAAACTGAAGCAGTTGCAGAAATGTAGGACAAAGAGCGGTCCTTGTGTGCAAGTGACAACAATGTCACAAATTCTCCAATGTGGCTCGTATGGGAGGGTTGCAAGAAAAAAGCCACTCCTCAAAGGCCACATGCAGTCACGACTATGCTTTGCCAAAACGCATCTTAAGACCCCATTCACACCTGAGCGTTTTGTAGCTTGAAGCCTGAAGCTACAAAACGCTAGAGGGGAAAAATTCTATTATTCTCAATGGAGATGGTTCACATCTCCACTACATGTCGCCTGAAGCTCAAACAAGTTCCGGACCCTTTTTTGATGCTCGAATTGAGCAGATTTGGGCATTTTTCTTCTTTTAACATTAATGACCTTTTGCCCTGCACAAAATCGCGGTAAAAAACGCCGCAAAAAACGCTTGAAAACGATACGCTCAGGTGTGAATGCAGCCTAAAGATTCTGAGGCCACATGAAAAAAGGTGTAATGGTCAGATGCGACTAAAATTACATTTTGTCCTCAAAACCCAAATTATATTTCTGGTGGAAATGTAATACTGCTCCCCATCCAAATAACATTCCTACAGTAAAGCATGGAGGTGGTAATATCCTGTTATGTGCATGGAGCACTTGTCAGGATAGAAGAAAACTGGATGGGGCACAATAACCTCAAATTCTTGAGGAAAATTTTCTGCCCTCTGCCAGAAAGTTGTGAATAGGAAGATTTACCTTCCAACATGACCCAAAGCACATAGAAAAAATTACCACACAGTGGTTGATGGAGAAAAAGGTGAATGTCCTTGCATGGCTTAGGCCGCGTACACACGGGCGGACTGTCTGTCCAACTTAGTCCGCTGAAACGTGTTTCAGCGGACAATCCGCTCGTGTGTGGGCTTCAGCTGACTTTTTCAGCGGACAGTCTGGCGGACTAAGTCTTTCGGAATTTCCGTAATACAGTCCGTCCAAACTTGGTTTCAGCGGACAGTCCGCTCGTGAGTAGGCAAGTTGGACGGACTAAGTATGGCGCATGCTCAGAAAGGATTTACACGGCCGAAGGTTGCATTGCAGTGTATTGGACGTCGAATTTCTAGTCCCGTCGTACGTGCCGTACACGTCATCGCGCAAGCTTTCAGCGGACTGTCTGTTCGTCGTGTGTGGTCAAGTCCGTTCATTCAAAAGTAGGACGGACTGTCTGTCGGATTGTCTGATGAACTTAGTTGGCCAGACAATCCGCCCGTGTGTACGCGGCCTTAGTCAGAGCCCAGACTAAAACCCCATTGAGAATCTGTGGAATGACTTGAAGACTGCAGTCCACAAACAGTCACCATTAAATGTAACGGAACTTGAGCAGTTCTGCAAAGAAGAGTGGGCAAATATGGCAAAGTTAGTACAGACATATCCCAAAGGCTGTAATTAAAACAAAAGGTGGTTCAACCAAATACTGACACAAGGGGGTGATTCTTTTTCCAACTCAGTGATTCTGTTTTTGAAGTGTTTTTTTTCTAAAATGGTGTTATCTTTCACTTTCATGTGTCTGTCTTCATTTCAGGCTGCAAAGCAACAAAATGTGAGTATTTTAAAGGGGGGTGATGATTTTCTATACCCACTGTATTTCTGGCATAATAGAGTCCTACCTATATATATCATAAAAGATTATTATAAATACACTTTAAAATAATAAATGCTGGGAGATGCAGATTATTGAAACCAATATAATTTATTGCAAGATCCACGTCACGCAGCAATATTTCATAATCTTGAATTATGGGCCCCACACCATTTAAAGTGGTTCTAAAGGCAGAAGTTTTTATTTTATTTACCTTTTATGTATTTGGTAAAAAAACCTTCTGGGTGCAGCTCCATCACTCACCGCTTACCCCCCCCCCCCCCCCTTACCCAAGCTCCATTTCAATCCAGAGCGATGTGCATAAGAGCTGAGACTCTCCTGGTACTCTTTTTTCCTCTTTGGCTCACACAGCTGTCAATCCCAGCCAGTGAGCCAATGAGGAGAGAGCAGGGGGTGGGGCCGAGCTGCGCTCTGTGTGTAAATGGAAAATGTCCATTTACAGGAGCATGACGGGAGTGAGCCTGCTTAAGTGCCTCCATAGCAAGAGGCTTGCTAATGGGAGAACTTGGCAGAGGGGAGGAGACAGGACTGCTGGTGGGGGACCCAAAAAGAAAAGGATAACAGCTGCTCTGTGCAAAATCTATAGTGCAATCCTCCCTGCAGTAGCTGTAGTATAGAATACCCCTAGGTAGATCCTCCTACCACCCTGATAGAAGGCACCTGCTGGCCAACTGAGACCTGATGGCTTGCCTCAGGAAACGGTGGTCTAGACAGTCCTCCACCGTAAGCTAGACCAACTAATCCTAGATCGTCCACCACAGTATGCTGAAAACTGATAATTTACATGGGCCACAACAAAGTCTGAATAGTGCATACAGCCTGATAGAGTAGTTTTAATCACAGTTTATCAAATGGTTATTGACTGTACCAAAACAATAGTGCTAGTAATCACTGCTAGTCATTTGTTGGCTAGTAAAGGCCATATGGACATGAAGCAGTGAGTGCACTGTGGATTGCAGGCGTGGGTGCATGAGTGGATGGATAGATGAGCAGCTGCATGCGAGATAAGTATGGAGTAAGCAAGGCTGCCAGATGGATGTGAAGTAAGGTGCTCCTTCCGAATCCAAATATAGTAGACACTTTTTTTTTTAATGTCAGGCCATCTGAAAGTCAGTCATAATGTGGAGGAGTAAGAGCCACTAAGTGGTCATCTCAGTTCAAATATGAGAGTTGGATGCCCAAACACAGCATATAAGTAGTATCTGACTGGTACTAGGTACCTATTGGATGGTAGGGATGAGCCGAACACCCCCCCCCCCCCCCCCCTTCAGTTCGCACCAGAACATGCGAAGAGGCAAAACATTTGTTTTAAAATGCGAACACCATTAAAGTCTGAGACATGAACATGAATAATCAAAAGTGCTAATTTGAAAGGCTTATATGCATGGTATTGTCATAAAAAGTGTTTGGGGACCTGGGTCCTGCCCCAGAGGACATGTATCAATGCAAATTGATCATTTTCATTTTCAGGAGCAGTGATTTTAATAATGTTTAAAGTGAAACCATAAAAGTGTAATATTCTTTTAAATTTCATACCTGGGTGGGTGTCTATAGTATGCCTGTAAAGGGGCGCATGTTTCCCGTGTTTAGAACAGTCTGAGGGCAAAATGACATTCCTAAAGGAAAAAAAAGTATATTAAAACTGCTCGCGGGTACAAGGAATTGTTGGTCCACAATACACGTAAAAGTTCAGGGATAAAAACGGCATGGGGATTTCCCCACAGGAAAAAATCCATACCAGACCCTTATCTGAGCACGCAACCTGGCAGGCCGCAGGAAAATAGGGGGGGGGGGGCGATAGAGCGCTCCCCCCTCCTGAACCGTGAACCAGGACACATGCCCTCGACATTGGGAGGGTGCTTTGAGGTAGCTCCCCAAAGCACCTTGTTCCCATGTTGATGGGGACAAGGACCTCATTCCCACAACCCTTGCCCGGTGGTTGGGGGGGGTCTGCGGGCGGGGGCTTATCAGAAACTGGAACCCCCCTTTAACAAGGGAACCCCCAGATCCCACCCTCCCGTGTGGATTGGTAATGGGGTATAAATATACCCCTACCATTTCACCAAAAGGTGACAAAGGTTAAAAAAGACAAAAGAGTTTTTGACAAGTC
Source organism: Lithobates pipiens (assembly GCF_037356315.1). Taxonomy (NCBI): domain Eukaryota; kingdom Metazoa; phylum Chordata; class Amphibia; order Anura; family Ranidae; genus Lithobates; species Lithobates pipiens. Next base: position 494,162,857 of record NW_027507758.1, read on the forward strand.
CTTTATTAAATTCTTCTTCCTTGCGCTTCTTCTTTCAACTTCTTTCTTCTGGTCTTCCTTCAGTGTTGTTCTTCTTCTCCATTTTCTTCTTCATCTTCTTTTTCCTCTGCTCTTGTTGTTCCGCATCCTGCTCCGGCTTCTTCTCCGCAACATAAATGGGTGATCCCGCCCCCTCTGAAATCATGGGGAAAGCCATAGGGAAGTCCCCATGGCCCCGCCCTCCGTTATTTAACCAGTTGCCGACCGCCGCACGACGATGTACGTCGATAGCATGGCACGGGCAGGCATATTGGCGTACATGTACGTCCCTTGCCTCCCGCGGGTCGGGGGCCCGATCGGGCCCCCGCCCGGTGCCTGCGGCGGTCGGTATTCGTGCGGGAGCGATCCCGGACGAGGGGACGGCCATTCGTTCATGGCCACCCCCTCGCGATCGCTCCCGACGAATAGGAATCCCCCGTGACATCACTTCCTCTCCTGTAATGTAAACACAGGAGAGGAAGTGATGTATTCTCTCCTCCGTGTCGGTATTTTCCGTTCCGACACGGAGGAGAGCGGATCGGTGAGTTGCACCAACACTCTACACACACAGTAGAACATGCCAGGCACACTCACACCCCCCCTTTACCCCCCGATCACCCCCCCAATTACCCCTGCCCCCCAGTCACAGTGACACCAATGTCATTTTTTTTTTTTTTTTTTTTTTTTTGCATTGGTGTCATTTGTGACTGTAATAACTGTTAGGGCAGTTAGAGTTAGCCCCCTTTAGTTCTAATGTACCCCCCTAACCCCCCCAATAAAGGTTTAACCCCGTGATCACCCCCCGTCGCCAGTGTCACTAAGGCTGGGTTCACATTGCAGCGGTTTATGAGAACGAATGTGATTCGCACCGCACTGCAGTGCAAATCACATCCGATCTCTGTGCGATTCGAGTTCAGCCATTCGCCGCACCCGCCGCACCCGCCACACCCGCCGCACCCACCGCAAATTCGCACGGGACCCTTTTTTTGGCCCGCAGCAGAATCGGATCGCATGGGTGTTCACACCATGCGATCCGAGTTTGCAGATCGCACTGCGATATGCGAACTGATCTGGGGGTGTCAGTAACATTTCACTGACACTCCCAGCAGTTCGCATAGGGCAGTGTGAACTGCCGCCGGGAGGCATGCGATGCGGGAACCCGCCGCGGATTTGCGGCGTTTCCGCATCGCTCCAGTGTGAACCCAGCCTAATAAGCGATCATTTTTCTGATCGCCGTATTAGTGTCACAGGTGACGCTAGTTAGGCAGGTAGGTATTTAGGTTCGCCGCAGCTTTTTATAGCGCCAGGGACCCCCATATACTACCGCATAAAGCCCCCTGATTGCCCCCTAGTTAACCCTTTCACCAGTGATCACCATATAACTGTTACAGGTGACGCTGGTTGGTTAGTTATTTTTTATAGTTTCAGGGCACCCGCCATTTATTACCTAATAAAGGTTTAACCCCCTGATCACCCGGCGGGTGTCATTTGTGACTAATAACTGTTAGGGCAGTTAGGGTTAGCCCCCTTTAGTTCTAAGGTACCCCCCCAATAAAGGTTTAACCCCGTGATCACCCCCCGTCGCCAGTGTCACTAAGGCTGGGTTCACATTGCAGCGGTTTATGAGAACGGATGTGATTCGCACCGCACTGCAGTGCAAATCACATCCGATCTCTGTGCGATTCGAGTTCAGCCATTCGCCGCACCCGCCGCACCCGCCACACCCGCCGCACCCGCCGCAAATTCGCACGGGACCCTTTTTTTGGCCCGCAGCAGAATCGGATCGCATGGGTGTTCACACCATGCGATCCGAGTTTGCAGATCGCACTGCGATATGCGAACTGATCTGGGGGTGTCAGTAACATTTCACTGACACTCCCAGCAGTTCGCATAGGGCAGTGTGAACTGCCGCCGGGAGGCATGCGATGCGGGAACCCGCCGCGCATTCGTGGCGTTCCCGCATCGCTCCAGTGTGAACCCAGCCTAATAAGCGATCGTTTTTCTGATCGCTGTATTAGTGTCACAGGTGACGCTAGTTAGGCAGGTAGGTATTTAGGTTCGCCGCAGCTTTTTATAGCGCCAGGGACCCCCATATACTACCGCATAAAGCCCCCTGATTGCCCCCTAGTTAACCCTTTCACCAGTGATCACCATATAACTGTTACAGGTGACGCTGGTTGGTTAGTTATTTTTTTATAGTTTCAGGGCACCCGCCATTTATTACCTAGTCTCACTAGTGTACCCCTAAATTTAGGGGTGTCTACTTTCCAAAATGGGGTCATTTGGGGGGGGTTTGTGCCATCTTGGCATTTTATGGCCTTCAAAACTGTAACGCCCTTAGAAAGCCTGAAGGCGGTGCTTGGTTTTCGGGGCCCCGTACGCGGCTAGGCTCCCAAAAAGTCCCACATATGTGGTATCCCCGTACTCAGGAGAAGCAGCAGAATTTATTTTGGGGTGTCATTTCACATATGCCCATGGCATGCGTGAGCAATATATCATTTAGTGACAACTTTGTGAAAAAAAAAAAAAAAAAAAAAAAGTTTGTAATTTTCCCGCAACTTGTGGCAAAATATAAAATATTCCATGGACTCAACATGCCTCTCAGCAAATAGCTTGGGGTGTCTACTTTCTAAAATGGGGTCATTTGTGGGGGTTTTGTGCCATCTTGGCATTTTATGGCCTTCAAAACTGTAATAGGTAGTGAGAAGTGAACTCAAAAATTTACGCCCTTAGAAAGCCTGAAGGCGGTGCTTGGTTTTCGGGGCCCCGTACGCGGCTAGGCTCCCAAAAAGTCCCACATATGTGGTATCCCCGTACTCAGGAGAAGCAGCAGAATTTATTTTGGGGTGTCATTTCACATATGCCCATGGCATGTGTGAGCAATATATCATTTAGTGACAACTTTGTGAAAAAAAAAAAAAAAAAAAAAAAGTTTGTAATTTTCCCGCAACTTGTGGCAAAATATAAAATATTCCATGAACTCAACATGCCTCTCAGCAAATAGCTTGGGGTGTCTACTTTCTAAAATGGGGTCATTTGTGGGGGTTTTGTGCCATCTTGGCATTTTATGGCCTTCAAAACTGTAATAGGTAGTGAGAAGTGAACTCAAAAATGTACGCCCTTAGAAAGCCTGAAGGCGGTGCTTGGTTTTCGGGGCCCCGTACGCGGCTAGGCTCCCAAAAAGTCCCACATATGTGGTATCCCCGTACTCAGGAGAAGCAGCAGAATTTATTTTGGGGTGTTATTTCACATACGCCCATAGCATGTGTGAGCAATATATCATTTAGTGACAACTTTGTGTAAAAAAAAAAAAAAATTTTTTTTTTTGTCATTATTCAATCGCTTGAGGCAAAAAAATAAAATATTCAATGGGCTCAACATGCCTCTTATCAATTTCCTTAGGGGGTCTACTTTCCAAAATGGGGTCATTTGGGGGGGTTTTGTACTGCCCTGCCATTTTAGCACCTCAAGAAATGAGATAGGCAGTCGTAAACTAAAAGCTGCGTAAATTGCAGAAAACGTACCTTAGTTTGTAGATGTGACAACTTTTGCGCAAACCAATAAATATACAATTATTGACTTTTTTTTTACCAAAGACATGTGGCTGAATACATTTTGGCCTAAATGTATGACTAAAATTGAGTTTATTGGATTTTTCTAATAACAAAAAGTAGAAAATATCATTTTTTTTCAAAATTTGCGGTCTTTTTACGTTTATATCGCAAAAAATAAAAATCGCAGAGGCAATCAAATACCATCAAAAGAAAGCTCTATTTGTGGGAAGAAAAGGACGCAAATTTTGTTTGGGTACAACATTGCATGACCGCGCAATTACCAGTTAAAGCAGCGCAGTGCCAAAGTGTAAAAAGACCTCTGGTCATTTACCAGCAAAATGGTCCGGTCTGAAAGTGGTTAAGAAGTGTCAGAAGAAGTGAAGCATCACACTGCTGAAGACTCCCACAAAGGCGGATCGTGTGGACGGAAGAACGGAGAAAGAAGAACAAAACCGAAGGAAGACCAGATGAAAGAAGAAGCACAAAGAAGAAAAATTTAATAAAGGTCTTGTCTTTTTTAACCTTTTTGTCACACTTTTTTGTGAAATGGTAGGGGTATATTTGTACCCCATTACCAATTCACACAGGGGGGTGGCTGGGATCTGGGTGTCCCCATGTTAAAGGGGGCTTCCATATTCTGATAAGCCCCCCTGCTCGCAGATCCCCACAACAACCGGCAAGGGTTGTGGGGATGAGGCCCTTCTCCCCATCAACATGGGGACAAGGTGCTTCGAGGGGCTACCCCAAAGCACCCTCCCAATGTTGAGGACATGTAGCCTGGTACGGTTCGGGGGAAGGGATGCTCTCTCATCCTCCCCTCTGTTCCTGCGGCCTGCCAGGTTGCATGCTCAGATAAGGGTCTGGTATGGATTTTGAGGGGGACCGCCGCGCCTTTTTTTATTTTTATTTTTTTTGGTGTGGGGTTCCCCTGTGGGGAAAATCCCCATGCCATTTTTATCAATGAACTTGTATATGTGTATTGTGGACCGACAATTCATTTCAAATTACTTGTTTTTTCCTTTTAGAAATGTAATTTTTGCTGTCAGACTGTTCTAAGCACGGGAAACGTGTGCCCCTTTACAGGCATACTATAGACACCCCCCAGGTATGAAATTTTAAGGAATATTACACTTTTATTGTTTCACTTTAAGCATTATTAAAATCACTGCTTCTGAAAAACTTCTGTTTTTTTTTTACTTTTTTTTGCATTGATACATGTCCCCTGGGGCAGGACCCAGGTCCCCAAACACTTTTTATGACAATACCATGCATATAAGCCTTACAATTAGCACTTTTGATTTTTCCCATAGACTTTTAAATGGTGTTCCGTGGCTTTTGAATTTGCCACGAACACCCAAAATTGTTCACTATCTGGTGAACAGCCAATGTTCGACTCAAACATAAAGCTCATCCCTGTTTGATGGACTCAGTCGTGTTCCTGGTCCAACCTGTGCTAGATAGCTGATCCCAATGTGTGGGTGCCACAGCCTGATATGACCAATCCTGTGAACACTATGGAGTCAGAGATACTAAAAGAACCATGTCTATAGATCTGGCATCCATGTCAACAAGTTTTGGCATCCAGGCTGCTTCTCCTATTTTGTGTAAGAAGTGACCACTGCTATGAAGTAGCTTCCTGCCTTTGGAAAGATCACTGTGGTGGCTCTGGCTCTCTGGCAGCACCAGTTACCATTGTGTATGTGGTTGTGCTAGAGTGTTGGCCATGCGGTTCTGTAGGCGAATGGGGATGCATCCCCACGTCAACGTGTTTAATTCTGCCCACCAGAATTTTGTCAGGACAAAGCCGAAACCAGCTGACTTTCAGTACATGTGATCCGCTGTCTGTCAACAAGTCTAGCAACTGACTTCTGCTGGACAGTTTTGCTGGAATACCAGCCAATGGCTGCAAGCACTGATCATTGTATTGTGGTAGCGGAATCTCCCCCCCCCCGTCAGAATACAATAGCGATGGGGAGATCCCCCGCATCACTCATCGACCATAAAAAGTAAGGGGGCCCCAGTACTGCCCTGGGAGACATGTACCAATGAAAAAAAATAGGATTTTTTGTACTCACTGTAAAATCATTTTCTCTGTAATTCACTGACCGACACAGCTCCTCTCTTAGCCATTGGGTTGTATACCTCACCTCTAGGAGAAATAGTAGGCAAAGTTGTAATACAACACTCAGAACTTTCCATTCCGCCCATGGGGGTGGCCCCCAAGGTATCAACCCTCCTGCCTGCTAGCAGACCTCAGTAGGTCAACAAGCAGTACAACATAAAGATAAAAGGAGGGGTGGGTACTGTGTCGAATTACAGAGAAAAGGATTTTCTGGTGAGTACAAAAAATCCTATTTTCTCTTTTATTCACTGACCGACACAGCTCCTCTCTTAGCTATTGGGACGTCCCCAAGCAGTGCCAAACGAGGGCTGGGAAAACAGAATAAAAACTTCATCCACCGTGGCAAGTGGGAACTAGTGAAACTTTACCCACAAAAAACAGTGCGTGGAGAAATCCACCACAAAACCAGGGTAACATCAACAGGAGTGACTACCAAAAACCTGCAGAATGTAATGCAACAGTGCATTAACTTAACGGTACTGTGTTTTTTATCGAAAACCAGGAAAAAAGGTAAAATATTGCATATTCAATTGCAACTATACAGCCGCCTGCAAAACTTTGCGGCCAAAAACAGGGATCAGCCGATGCACTGACGTCTACCTTGTAGAACTTGGTAAACGTGTGGACAGACGACCAGCTCGCCGCCCTACACACCTGAGCCACAGACTCTTGGTGTCAGAAGGCCCAAGACGTCTCGATTGCCCTTGTGGAGTGGGCTGTAACAGGAAAGAGGGCACCTGCCCCTTTAAGGCATAGGCTTGTACTACAATCTGTCTGATCCACCTGGAAATGGTGGCTGATGAGACCGCCATGCCTTTCTTGGGACCAGCTACCGAGACAAAAGCGACTGACTTCCAAAAGGTAGCAGTGGTAGACAAATACACTTTCAGAGCCGAACCACGTCCAGAGCATGAAGGGCCACCTCCTTAGGGTGTTTCGGCCTAGGACAGAGAGATGGTAAGACAATGTCCTCATTAATGTGAAAAGCCGACCACCTTTGGTAGAAAGGACTGTTGCGAATGCAAAACCACCTAATCCTATGGATAACCAGATAAGGCGACTTACAAGACAAGGCCGCCAAATCTGCCGGACTCACCACCCTGGGGAGTTCTGCGCTGTCCGCAAAGGGGTGCCTGTAGTCCCTGAGTGCTCCCAGGTGCAGAGGAAACCAAAAACTGAGTTGGTGATAACCGCTGGAATGATCGCTAAAACGATCAGAAAAAATGCTCAGGCTTCAATAAAATGGCCGCTCAGCGTCCAGTACACAGACAGGAAACACAGGGAAAAAGGCTTTGAGAGCACATGAGCCATGCTGCTGCCCGGGAACACTGCAAACATATTCAGGCTCCCAGAAGATGGCTGCCAGTGCCTTGAATAGCAATCACATAGAAAATGGCTGCTGATGCCCAGTCAACCTGCTCTGCCCACACCTAAAATGGCCGCCAAACATTACCATGAGGTAGAAATAAAAAAAACCCTGCAAAGCCACAGCGCTGCACTATCCACAGCAGACCCTCAGTCACCTTTCAGGGGCATACCATACAGGTCCCAGGACCACCGCCATTCAGCCAGCCCCCACATGTCAGGTGAGAGCCCACAGAGAGCCCCTATATAGGCACACATACACACACACACACACCGATTAGCAGCCACATGCAGCATCCCCCCCGAAGGGGGGAGGGAGGGAAGATAGGGACAGGGGAGAGGAGAGAGGGAGGTGAGGGACCCCCGAATCGACCTCCCAGGGAATGCCCAGCTGCTCAGCCACGTCAGAACAGGGAGAGCTGTACTTATCAGTCCTGAAGAGCTGGGAGACATTCCACTGTAGACATACTCCTGATCAGTACAGGGAAGGCTACTGGCCCCAGCATACTGTGACGCAGACATCAGTAGCCCAGTCATATGTTTGCCCCGGAGCATAAAAGCTCACCAACCACCTCTGGAGCTGAGGTATGTCGTGGCCTGCCGAGCCATAGGTGCGACCTGCATACACTCGATGGCTGGACTGGGGAGACTACAAGGATAAGTGAACCAGCCTGTCACCCAGCCGGCTGTTAATAGAAGATCACAGGATCACTCATCTTGCGCAAAAAGCAAAGCTTCTGCATAAAAAACACAGACCTATGGGCCTGCAGGGTTCCTAGATCTTTCTCCTTCACTAGGCAAAATAAAACTGATGTCTGCTAGCAGGCAGGAGGGTTGATACCTAAGGGACCGCCCCCATGGGCAGAACTGAAAGTTCTGAGTGTTGTATTACAACTTTGCATAGTATTTCTCCTAGAGGTGAGGTATACAACCCAATGGCTAAGAGAGGAGCTGTGTCGGTTGGTGAATATAAGAGAAACAACTTTTAAAAAAGATCATTTTTATAGGAGCAGTGATTTTAATGATGCTTAACCACTTCAGATCCGCGCTATTGCCAAATGACGGCATTAGCGCGGACCTACATTTTCAGGACTACGTCTATTGACGTCGTCCTGGTTACGAGCGGCCTGCGCGCCCCCTGAGGGGCGCGCGCAGCGCGCTCTGTGATCGGCGAGTCCGTGAGACTCGCCTGATCACCGATCCGTGTAAGGGGTCGATCCCGACCCCTTATCACGTGATCAGCTGTCAGCCAATGACAGCTGATCATGTGATAGAACGGAGCCGGTAATCGGCTGACAGCGCGAGGAGAAAAAAAAAAAAGCCGATCACCGGCGGCCGTGATCGGGACATCAGTCCCGATCACGGCCATCAATACAAGGGACCACCTGCCACCTGCCTGTGCCCACCTGCCTCCCGCAGTGCCATCCTGAAGTAAAATAAAAGAAAAAGTAAGTGCCCCCCGTCAGTGCCCCCTGTCAGTGCCCATAGTGCCCACAGTGCCACCCACAGTGCCACCCCACAGTGCCACCCACAGTGCCACCCAATCTGCCTCAAAGGTGCTGCACCCCAGTGCCGCCCATCAGTGCCCAGCAGTGCCGCCCATCAGTGCCCAGCAGTGCCACCTATCAGAGCCACCTATCAGTGCCACCTATCAGTGCCCATCAGTCCCATCTATCTGTGGTACCTATCAGTGCCCATCCGTGCCACCCATCCGTGCCACTTATCCGTGCCACCCATCCGTGCCATCTTATCTGTGCCCATCTTTGCCCATCAGTGCCGCCTTATCTGTGCCCATCGGTGCCGCCTTATCTGTGCCTATTAGTGCCGCCTTAACTATGCCTATCAGTGCCCACCAGTGCAGCCCATCAGTGCCCACCAATGCAGCCCATCAGTGCCCATCAGTGCCCACCAATGCAGCCTATCAGTGCCGCCTAATCAGCGCACTTCAATGAAGGAGAAAAATGACCCGTTTGCAAAATTTTATAACAAACTATTAAAACATGATTTTTTTTTTTTTTTTTTTGCATCTTTTTTTGTTTGTTTAGCAAAAAATAAAACTCCGAGCTGTAACTAAATACCACCAAAAGAAAGCTCTATTTGTGGGAAAAAAATGATAAAAATTTCATTTGGGTACAGTGTTGTATGCCCGCGCAATTGTCACTCAAAGTGCATCAGCGCTGAAAGCTGAAAATTGGTCTGGGACTGAGGGGGGGTTTAAGTGCCCAGTAAGCAAGTGGTTAAAGTGGAACAATAAAAATGTTAAATTCCTTTAAATATTGTGTCTGGGAGGTCCCATTAGTCTGCCTGTAAAGTGGCTCATCTGTACAGTGTATAGAACCTGCTGTAGCAAAACTGACATTTATAAAGAAAAAAAGACATTTAAATTGATTTTCCCTGCAGTCTTTCTTGTGGGTGTCAGGGAGTATATTTTTTCTTTTTTTCACTGCAGCAACAAATTCAGAGAAATTTGCCTGCTATACTCTACAGCTGGTGGTGTGCTGCTGGCAGCCTTGTTGCAAGGACCTGTGTCACCCTTTGGTATACCATCATCCTTGTCAGTGGAGGCTGCTGAGAGGTCATGAGGTATAGCGGGGGGTAGACATGAAAAGTGAGACGAAGAATTGTGTTCCTTGTATTTGGTTTTAAGGTGCTCTTGTCAACAGGCTGAGTGGTGGGAGGTTAAAGAGGAAGTAAACCGTGATGAGTTTACTTCCTCTTTCATTCCCTGCAAAGGCAAAGCATAATGGACTACTATGCATCGCATAGTAGTCCATTATGTGTCACTTACCTGACACAGGAGCCAGCGAAGTCACCGCTGTCCCCTGTAGTCCGCTTCATCCATCTTGTTGGTGGCGTCTCGCAGCTCCGCCGCTGTCATTCGGCGAAGCCGCGATGACATCACTCCCGCGCATGCGCACGGGAGTCGACATGTGCGGCAGCTCCATTCTTGGAAATGCCACGCTCAGTGCGCCTGCGCGCCGCTGTCTATGGCGCATGCGCCGTAGACAGCGGTGCCCGTTTTCGGGCAAATATCTCCTAAACCATATAGGTTTAGGAGATATTTCTTGGACCTACAGGTAAGTCTTAATCTAGGCTTACCTGTAGGTTAAAGTGGTTTGTAAGGGTTTACAACCACTTTAAATGCCTTGTGAAGCATGTGGTAACCAAATTGCTGGTGTTTTTGGCATGTTTGAGCTATGAGACAATCTGATGGAATAGGGTGGCGGCAAAAAAAAAAAAAAAAAAATTAAAGGGGTGAGGTATACAGCACGAACTGTTATGTAATGCTGTGTTAAACACTGCACTACACAAACACACTATGCTCACACTGCACTATACTGACCCACTATACAAACACTCCACACTCAGTTACAATAAGTAAAAACACTAAGACCCCTTTCACACCAGGGTGTTTTGCAGGCGCTATAGCGTTAGAAATAGCGCCTGCAACCTGCCCTAAAAAAGCTGCACCATTGTTTGTAGTGTGAAAGCCCGAGGGCTTTCACACTACAGTGGTGCGCTGGCAGGACGTCAAGGAAAAGTCCTGCCAGCAGCTTCTTTGGAGCGGTGAAGGAGCGGTTTGTTTACCGCTCCTCCACCGCTGCTCCCCATTGAAATGAATGGGGCAGCGCTGTAATACCGCCGGCAAAACTGAGCTATTGCGGTGTATTGCCCGTGGTTTTAACCCTTTCTTGGCCGCTGGCGGGGGTAAAAGCAACCCGCTAGCGGCCGAAATGCGCAGAAAATCCTAAAAATATTGGCGTTTTACCGCCAATGCTGTGGGCGGTGTGGTGTGAAAGGGGTCTTACCCGCTAGTAGAAAACTGAGCCCTGCTCTATCTTCACTCCAACAACACACTGCAAAAGCTTCCTATGGGAAGGAACCTTTTATAGTGTGGGGTGGGACTATGAGCACTGAGCTGTGATTGGGGGGAAAAAGTAATGATCACTTTCAATTTTGGCTCTGACAGTGCTCTGTGTCCTAATTGGCAAAGGATTGCACAGGTGCAAGGCTTCATCCAATTAGGGCCCTAGAATGCCCTTGCAGTGCATTGTAGGGCATTCGGTGAGCTAACATCCCGCAGCGCGCCCCGCAAATTTTTGCTTGGCCCAACCATTTGCCCAACACTATTGATAAGATGATCTGTCAGTTGTTGGTTTATTTTATTTCTTTTTTTTTTGTTTTTTGTTTCTTATTTAACCTGTTGGTTGAGAAAAAAAACTGAATGTATACCCAGCTGTAGTTTATCAGTCATGCTGGGACTGATTAGAAGGGAACATTCTAAAAGCTTGTCCTGAAATTTTTAATGTTGGTGCAAGTAAAAACATGATCACAGATCATACTCGGTTGTATTAATATGCTATAGGATTCAATATGTATTTGGCACTCAATAACAATTTGTTTTTCTATTTTTGTAGCTTGGACATGGGACTTTGCAATCATGTGGATAAAGTTAACAAAATTAAAGGTGATATTCAGTATAATAACAGTTATAGCTCTTTTTGGAATAGTATGTTTTCAACAAAAAAATCAACAGGCCACAAACAAACTTACTTCAGATGTTTCAGCTTCCATTTCCACTGACAACCAATCTCATAGACTGACAAATGTAACCTCTAAGCCTATAACAGCATATACCATTCTAGGCAAAGGAAATGGAATCTTATTTATGGAGACCACAGACAGAATGGAACCACCATCCTTGGTCTTATGTGCTATTGAGTCAGCAGCCCGAGTCTACCCTGACAGACCGATTGTCTTTTTTATGAAAGGACTGGGGGATATCATGACAGAGGAAGATGAGCACAGAATTCGCAAACACTTTCCAACTTTTTTACCTTTTGATAATATCTACTTATTTCCATTGAAATTGGAGGAGCTGTTCATGTATACACCACTTATGACTTGGTATAAAAAGGTATGTATGTCATGGGGGAAATGGCTGACTGGTCTGGAGAAGCCCTCCCAAATCAAGCAGTACAGAAATGAAAGTGTACCTAAAACAGACCATGGGACTTAAGAATGTGGCTGGCAAAGTAACTTTTTGGTGGATTTAAAAGAGAAGCTCAGTGTTTGTGTTTTTTTTTTTTTTTCTTTATTTTTTTTTTATTAAAAATCCTACTTGCCTAGGTGGATGCAGCATCTGTCCCCTGCTGGCTCTAAGACTGAGAACCGAGCGATCAAAGACCGCTGATTGCTTGGTTCTCAGTGCTCCGGGAGCAAAGAATTGGTGACTATCAGTGTTGCCAACCTAACAGATTGAAATTTACTGACACGACACCCAAAATTTACTGGCACAGCCAAGTTTTTACTGGCATTTCCAAAAGTTCCAAAATTACAGTTTTAAGTACAAATTTCACTATTTAGGCTACAAACAAGTACAATATGTAATTAGAAATGTGATTTAAGGTAGATAATAAAGCAAAAAACATATTTCTTATTTGATTTTCGATATAGTAAGTATCTCAGGGACAGGACTCAGTAGGGCAAGAAATTAGAATGGGTGGCACACACACGAAATTGACTCTCACAGTGATACTAACAGCAGTGTGTAGCAGTCCAGATCACCGACATGACATGTCCCCTCCTGAGTCACAGTGACAGTCTCTCTCCAAGCCAGGTGGTCCCTTCAGTCCAAACAGCACTGCTGGTCCCGCTCCTGGCCTGCCTTGCTCCCATCCCGTAGACCCACACACAAGGCTCTGACGGCTCTGCTCGGCTCCCTTGCACCATAACATCTGCACCAGAGCCACCCAAATTCACTGTAGAAGGCACTTGTATGGTCTCAGCTGGCTCCGGGCCGAGTGTCACAGCCATATTTTTTACTGGCAACCTTTTCTTTTTACTGGCAGGAGAAAATTGCCTGTTTTTTACTGGCTGCCAGTAAAAATACTGACGGTTGGCAACACTGGTGACTATCAGATTTTTGTACTCGCTGTAAACTTTTTGAGTTTGGGCCAAAAGTATCAGACATTTAGGTCAGCCTATTATAATCACTCCTATTCCCAACATGTCTCAGTTTTGAGACCATAAACACAAAGGGTTGAGCCTGTGTCGCTTAAAGAATTCCAAAGAAAAGGATTTTAAGGTGAGCATTTGAGGGACACAGAATTCAGAGACATTTGGGATGTCAAAAGCAGTCAAACTGAAGGACAAGCTAAAAAAAAAAGCGCTGTCCCTGTGCAAAGATATAATATATATAGGGTTGTGCATGTCACCAAAAAATACATATGTAAACACATGCAATGTAGTGAACTTTTAGTGGATCTTTTCCTTCTGTTTAACCCCAATTTCCACAATAAATAAAAGTAATGATAATTATAATGAAATAAAGAGTCCTATATTCTGCAGTCTTTATAAAGTGCTGTGCTATTTGAGCAGTCTTGTGCTCTGTGAATCGTGTAGCTCTCCTACTTCTTGTTTGCAGCAACTTCACACATGCACAGTGCCCTCCTGATAGTGATTCCCCACTCACCAGGGGTTTTTGACCCTATAACTATATAAGTCTTAACCACCTTGTGATATTCCACTTCTGCTTGAATGAAAAAACACAATGGCATGTGCAAGTATTCTCCTGGAAATCCAGTATTTTACGCCCAATATCGTTTTCTGGTACCACCATCCAGGTCTAAGTTTACTCCATATGCGCTTTATTGTTAAAATCACACATACAAAATTATACCCTCACTTGTTAAAAGGTTTGCCAGGCATTACAACAGAAATATCAAGACCCAGAAATGCCATCTTGGCATGCGTTACACAGGTCAGATGTGACATCATCGGATCCAGAGTGATCCAGGTATAACTTTCAGTGCTGCTCTAAGCTGAGCTTAAGATCTCCCTTCTGGTTGCAGTGAAGGGAGCAAGCGCCTATGCACCATTCAAGGGTGTAGAAGTGACAACCGAGAAAAGAAGGGACACCACTCACCGACCCAGTGCAATGACATGTAAATGAATGTGACCTCAGCCACTGCTGCTTCAGCCAGACTCTGACATGTTTCGCCCAGCACACTGTGGCTTGGTCACAGGTTGGGAAAACAGAGCCAAGCATAGGTTTATTTTGAGCATCATCAGCTGTGAATGGAATCAATGCAGGTGTGTGTGTGATGCATAGTGATAAAGACTGTGAAATGGTGGTATGGAGAAAAAAGGTAAAAAAATAAACTGAATCATGAGAAAATGTATGTGAAAGAAAGGTTTCCGGAACCAGAAATGTGTTTTATGCACATTTTGCCCCACCTAGGGCCTCTTTAGGTGTCAAAAAGGCCAAGAAGCACTTAATTATCTAGTAGAGTATACTCTGACAGAAAAGGGTAGGACCTGTTCTTGGAGACAATAGGCATGAACAATAATTTGATGATATTTTTTTTGTTTCTTGGGAGGGGTTGATTTTGACAGGTACCCGCTACCCCAATTCCATTCTGAGCAGAAGTCTGCCTCCCCTCCTTCCCCCACAGCCTTCTGGGACACATCACAGATCCCAGAAGATTGCAGGACCAATCACAAAGCGCAGTGGCTTCACTGCCAGTTTTCCTCAGTGAAGATGCTGGTGCCTGCACCCGAAGCCGATTAAAGAATCAGCTTGGGTGAGGGCATTGCTGGATCCAGGGGCAGGTAAGTGTCATCGTTACAATACAATTCAATACAGGAGGAATCAGAGGGCCCTGTTCGTAAAAGCTTACAACCTAGAAGGAAGGGTCAAGTGCAACAAAAGGTAACAGTGGTTAGCATGGGTTTTAGGATGCAAGGGTGTACTGTATAAAGATGTAGGTCAAGTGTAGGGCAGCCCATTAATTTCAATGGGCTGCTCTATGCGCTACGAATGTGGAAGAAAGTCCCAAACCCTTTTTCAAAATCACACAGTGCCAAGACACATGTCACCAGATGCCTGAGTAAGAGAGCCCGGAGCACAGTAAAAGAAAGCACTAAGCGCAGGGCGGCATGACAGAGTTAATAGGGGGTTAAAAAGTCAGGCTTTGGTCATGAGGGGAGGGGGCGGAGGAGCAGGCATCCAGAGCGGGGAGTGGCTTCACACACAAGCTCAGTCTGGCCACGAGGAGCGAGCTTGCAGCATGGCTGGTGTGGAGGCTCTGTTTGCCCGGCTGAAGACGGAAGCGGCATCCAGGGGACGTGGATGACTGGAGGAGAGATTGTCAGCGGCGCTGGGAGGAGGTACTCCGGCGGCAGATGCGGTGGGTGCTCGAGCGGTGCGAGCACGGCATTCCAGGCCGCCGGCTCGCTTCTCCCCTGACCCCCCCTCTCCCCCTATTGCCTGTGCTACGGAGCGGCGGGGTAGGGCCTGCTTGGGGCCGCCGGCGAATCGCGCGGCAGTGCCCGCGGGTGGGGGGGGCGCACACCCACGGAGGACTGTTGGGAGGCTTGGGGGGACGGCGCTGGCATGTCTGCGGCAGTGGCTGGGCCCAGCAGGGGGACTGTGAGGAGGAGGGAGGCCCTGGCTTCTGGCCCGGAGTCGGCGGGGGCGGGGCCTGGACGTGGTGGCCGGGGAGGACTGAATACTGAGGCTGCTGAGACTGAGGCTGGAGGGTGGGGGCACAGGGATGGATGGATGGGGTCGGATGGAAGGCGCCCTGGCTTGGACAGACGGCAGGCGGTGGATGGAGCGCTGCAGGACAGTGATGGTGGGCGGGCTGAGGATGTGCTGGACAGAGGTGAACTGAAGGCGGCAGCTGGCAGTGGCTGTGGGCGGTGCAGCAAGCAGGCATGGTCTGGGCCAAAGAAGGCTTTGCGGAAGTCCAAAAGCGGATCTGGCGTGCTGCAGAAGAAGGTGGTGAACCGCGGATCCCCGGCAGCCAGTGACGTATATGCTGGTGGGCCTTCGGCGGGTGAGGACGAGATGGTTGCCGAGCGCTCGGAAGGGGAGCTGTCACAGTCGGACGATGAAGGGCTGCAGGGACAGACGGCGGCTGTCGTGCCGGGACCTTCAGCTGGTGGGACCCCCTCCAGGCATCACGGTAAGACTGCTTTGCTTTTTTCACGGGATTGTATGTCGGGGGTGGGGGACAGGGGGGTGGAGGGTGTGGGACATGGGGTAGTGGGGCGGTCGGCGGCAACCGTGCGTTCCCCTCCGGTGTCGCTAGCGAGCGACGCTGCCGGGCGGATTCTGGGTTCCAGGGGTTTCTCGCCAGTTTGAAAGAACTGGTGGGCAGGTTTGAGCCCGGTGGGGGGGGCGTTGCGGCTCCGGCATCTGCATGGGTGGCTCCAGGGGGGGGAGGGGGCAGGGACATCGCAGGCTGTAGTGCGCCGGAGCCAGTGGCGGCGCCCGTGGCGGGGCCGGCGGTACCCCTCAAGGAGGTGGTGGGGGGTCAGACAAGGCAGAGGCGACTAAATCTTCGGGGGAGACCGCTGCGGAAGTGGCGAAGAAGCAGGATTTGGTTAGGTTGGCGGATGCGGCGAAGTGCGAGGTATATGTGTGCTTCGAGGGGCCCCTCGGAGCTCATTTAAAGCCTGAGGTGTGCGAGAAGATCTGGAAAGGGGAATACGTGGAGATCTTTGCGCTCCTGCCGTTGGAAAAGTTTAACTTGGACAGGGTTAGGCCGGAGGACAGCAAGAAGGAGGATGAGGAAAAGAGGCGTTATAGGCTCATTCCCAGGACGTTTGCGAACTGCTTGCAGGCTTTTGCGATCATGGCAAGTGTGATTGGGGAGAAGAACCCGGAACACTGCTCGGCATTATTTTGCTACCTGGACGCCGTGGGGGAGGCATACCGAGTCTACGGGGGAAAGGCATGGCTGCGGTATGATGAACAATTCCGACAGCGTAGGGCGATCCGCCCGTCCTTGCGGTGGGACCACAAGGACATCAGTCTTTGGATGCGTCTGACTTCGGCGAGTCCGTTTTTTCCAGGGGGGGCCGGTGGGTCCGCCAGCCCCGGACTATCGGCCGCGAGAAAAAAGGGGTTGTGTTGGCAGTTTAACGAGGGAGCCTGCAAGTTTGGGGGGTCGCGCAAGTACAAGCACGAATGTTCTGGCTGTGGTGGCGGACACCCCCTGTCCCGCTGTTTTAAACAAGGAAAAAGTCGGCCGGGAGATGCGGTTGGAAAGGGGGAAAACGCCTGTGAGAGTGGAAAAGATGCAGCCTTTCCTAGATAGGTATCCCGATAGGGAGGCGGCCCAGTTGCTGGCCCGGGGGTTTTCAGAGGGTTTTCGTATTCCATCCAGACTGGTCACCGCTCCCCCAGTCGCTCGCAATTTGCGATCGGCTCTGCAGCATGCGGACGTGGTTACAGAAAAACTTCACAAGGAGGTGGCGCCAATTCCGGACTTGGTAATATCGTCTTTGGGTGTGGTGCCAAAGAAGGAACCCAACAAGTTTCGGTTAATACATCATTTGTCGTTTCCCAAAGGGGGTTCGGTGAATGATGCGATTGACCCGGAAGTTTGTGCAGTCTCCTACACGTCTTTTGATGCTGCTGTGTTTTGGGTACGCGAGTACGGACAGGGAGCGTGGATGGCTAAGGCGGACGTGGAGTCGGCGTTCCGTTTGCTCCCGGTTCATCCGGACAGCTTTCGCCTGTTAGGTTGTCACTGGCAGGAGGAGTACTACGTGGATCGATGCTTGCCCATGGGTTGCTCGGTATCCTGCGCACTGTTCGAGCAGTTTAGTTCGTTCCTTGAATGGGTGGTGCGAGACGTCGCGGGAGTGAATTCGATCATACACTATTTGGACGACTTTCTCTGCGTGGGCCCGCCTGCATCGGAGGTGTGTGCGATCCTTTTGGCCACGTTGGAGCACGTGGCAGAGAAGTTTGGCGTCCCGTTGGCACCAGAGAAGACCGAGGGGCCGGCGACAGTGTTGAGTTTTTTGGGCATAGTGCTAGATTCAGACAGGATGGAATGTCGACTGCCGGAGGACAAGTTGATGGCGCTGAAGGCGGAAGTTCGCGGGATCATAGGTTTGCGGAAAGTTCAACTCAGGCCTTTGCAATCGCTGCTGGGCAAGTTGAATTTTGCGTGTCGCATTTTGCCGATGGGAAGGGTGTTTTGCCGAAGGCTGTCGGCTAGTACCGCAGGGGTGAAGTCGCCTAAGCACTACGTGCACTTGGGGAAGGTTCACAGGGAGGACCTGGAGTGCTGGCACGCGTTCCTGGCTAATTTCAATGGCAGGGCGCTGTGGATGTCGGGTCCGGTAAGCAATTTTGATCTGGCATTGTACACGGACGCGGCGGGGGCGGCAGGTTTTGGGGCTTTCTTTCAGGGTAAGTGGAGCGCTGGGCCGTAGCCGGACTCTTGGAAGGAGGCGGGGTTTGTGAAGAACCTGGTATTGCTGTAACTGTTTCCGGTGGTGCTGGCGGTGGAGTTATGGGGGGATGCGTTTCGAAACCCGAAGGTTCGTTTTCATGGTGACAATTTGGGGGTGGTCCAGGTGATTAACAAGGTGACGGCGACGTCGCCCCCCGTGGTCCGGTTACTCAGGCATCTCGTTTTGCGGTGCCTGCAGTTGAACGTGTTCATTTATGCTGTTCATCTCCCGGGAGTAGAGAACGTCATTGCTGATGCGTTGTCTCGCTTTCAGTGGGACCGATTCCGGGAGTTGGCACCGGGGGCGGAGCTGTGCGGGGTCCCTTGTCCCGAGTGGCTATGGACGATTGCCTTGGACGACTCCCAGGTTGGATTAGAAGGTCAGTGAGCTAAGCTACGTGGTCAGCATACCTTAGGGTGTGGGGAGAATGGTTGGCTGTGGTTCGGGAGGTGGAAGATGGGCAGGAGGCGCGAGATTGGCGGCTGCTGGTTTTGTATTTTGTTTCGAGGCAGATGGAAGGGGGGGTTCAGTGTCAGGGCTGGACAAGAAGTTGGCTGGTCTGGCGTTTTGGTTTGTTTCAGGGCTGGCCGGATCTGACCAAGGATTTCTGGGTTAAACAGGCGGTGAGGGGTTACAGGCGCGCTAAGCCGAGCAGGGACACGAGACGGCCAGTGTCCTTTGCGCTGCTGGGCAGGTTGTTGACACAGGTGGGGGTCACCTGTTCATCGGTCTATGAGGTGGTTCGCCTTAGCATTTTTTGGGGCGTTCAGGATTAGTGAGTTGGTGAGCCCTTCTAAGCGACAACATGGGGGTTAGGGGTGGTGGATTTGGTTTGCGGGGCAGACAGGCTGTCAATATGGTTACGGCGGTCAAAAACAGATCAGCGGGGCAGGGGCAGGAAGGTGCAAGTTTTAGCATTGCACAGTTCTCCCCTGTGCCCAGTGGAGCTGGTGAAGGGGGTTTCTGGCGTTGCGGCCGGAGGTGGGGGGTTCGTTGCTGGTGCATCAGGATGGGTCATCGCTTTCTAGGTTTCAATTCGTGGCGGTGTTTAAGAAGTGTTTGGCGGCATTGGGGCTGGGTGATCAGCAATTTTATTCCCATTCGTTTCGGATAGGGGCAACGACGGAAGCGGTTAGGTGGGGGTTGGACGAGGTGGCTGTCAAACGGATTGGGAGGTGGGAGTCGAGGAGGTTCCGATCGTATGTTCGCCCTCATCTGCTGGGTGTTTAACAAGTTGTTGGTTGGGGGGGGCATTACGGTACAGTTAGTGTTATGGTTTTGGGTGCTACAGACTGTTATTGGGTTGTTTTGTTCTTTTCTTACAGGTGGAACTCAGGGCCTGGTCTGGATTGTAGGCCATTCCTACGTGTATTGGGGGGCTAGGAGAGGAGATGTTCGACCCGAGGGGAGGCAGCTCGGCTTTTCCAGACAAAATGCCTGTATCAGGTGGTTTGGGGTGCCGGGCATGCTGTGGGGGAGGACGGTTTCGGAAGTGCATAAGTTTGCACATCTGAGTAGGCCTCCTGACGTGTTGGTCTTACATGTTGGGGGCAATGATTTAGGCTTAAGTCCATGTTGGACCTGGTGCGGGATATCAAATTTTATTTTTGGCAGCTTCGGTTGGCCTACCCGCATATGGTCATCGTGTGGTCAGACATGGTGGCCAGGACCTCATGGAGGTTTGCCAGGTCTGTCGACAGGATCAATAGGGCAAGAAAAAAGGTGAACAAGGAGGTCAGTGGCTTCGTGGTTAGAAATGGGGGGTTGGCTGTTCGCCACCTGGAACTGGAGGTGGACACGTGGCGGTACCTGAGGTGGGATGGAGTGCACCTGAATGACGTTGGGATTGACTTGTGGGCCCTGGGGTTGCAGGATGGAATTCAGAGAGCCTTGAGGGTTTGGCGGGGGAAAAAAGGGTAAGGTTTTCCCCTGGTGTGCTGTGGCGTGGTGTTGGTCTTTGCGGGTGGAGGTTAAACCCCAGTTATGGAAGAGGGCGGGACTCATTGGTGATATGGGGCCCGTGGGTGGTGGTCCAGCTAATGGTGGTTTTAGCTGGAAGGTGGTTACCGGGTGCACTGCAGTCAGTGGTTTGTGTCTCCGAGCCAGCAGGTCAGCTGGAGGCCTATTTTAGTTTTAAGGTACCGCAGTGCCGGATTGGAGATGGTGGTTAGAGCGGTGGGTTTTTCCTGCAAAGACCAACGGGTGGAGTTAACGGATACTACAGTTTTATTACAGTTTTATACAGTTATGGTTATTGATGTTAATTTATTTGAATATTTAATAAACAAAGTTAATTGGCTGCTACGGCCAATTATTTACTCCAGATTTGGTGTGGTCTCATTTTCTGGGGGGAGTATGGGGACGTAGCAGTGGTTAAGATATATGGTTACAATATGGGGGATAGTAGCCCATCTATTATATGAGGGTCATGTCATTAACAATTAATGGCACTGCTGTGTATCTGCTAAAGGGAAGCACGTTTCTGTTGTGTCAGGAAAGCGATTTTGCATGCATTTCCAATGCACACAAATGTGAATGCAGGCTAAATATCTCAGTTACATTGGTGGTCAGTGTAAACCTTCTCATTACATTGGTGCTTGGTGTAGCATACTTTCATTCACACTAGTGGCCAATGTGAATGTCGCCCTTACATTAGTGGTCAGTGTAAACCCCTATTACATTAATGGTCAGTGTACACCCCTATTACATTAATGGTCAGTGTACACCCATATTACATTGATGGCCAGTGTTAAAACTCCTTTTTATATTGGTAGTCAGTAAAAAAAAAAAAAAAAATCAGCATTGCCATTGATCACATCCTCCTCTCCCCCCAGCACTGCCACTGATCCCAGGAGTACTAGGATCCCTAGGAGTTTTCTGTTTGTGTATTAATGGGTCCCCTCACCTTTGTAATCCATGGTGTGCAGGCAGTGAGGAGATGAAGTGCTGTAACCTCCTAGCAACCAGTGAGCAGTATTAATGTACAGTAGTCTCTAGCAACCAATTGACAAGCATCATGTGCTTTAATCTCTAGCAACTAATCAGTGAGCCGTAATGTGTACTGTAATATCTAGCAGCCAGTGAGAGCGGTAATGCTACACTGTAACCTCTAACAACCAATCGCATTTGCTGCCTGCTCTGATTCAGTGAACAGATTTTGAGTCTAGCTGCTATTTATTGTATCTCTCGGAGCAGGTGGAGCGCAAAACTGCAATGGGGGGGCACCCTTTTGCCCAGGGTCCAATCAATATTAAAGACTGCCCTGATTGGACAGATTGCGGTTCAGAGTTCCATAGGATTGGAGAGGCTCTGGAAAGAGAGAGCAGGAGGTCTTGAGAAGAACGAAGAGAATGATTAGGTTGGTATTTAGAGACTAGGTCGGTGATGTAGCTGGGGGCAGAGTTGTGGATGGCTTTGTAAGTAGTTGTTAGTATTTTGAATTTAATTCATTGAGTGAGCAGGAGCCAGTGGAGGGATTGACAGAGAGGAGTAGCAGACACAAAGAGATTGGTAAGGTGGATGAGTCTAGCAGCAGCATTCATGATGAATTGAAAGGGGGGGGGGGGTAGACTATGTAGAGGCAAGCCAATAAGGAGGGAGTTGCAGTAGTCGAGGGATGAGATGACAAGGGAGTGAATTAAGAGCTTTGTTGTGTCGTTGGTTAGAAAGGAGCGTATTTTGGAGATGTTGAGGTGCCAAGATTTGGACAGTGATTGAACGTGGGGCTTAAAGGGGAGTTCAGAGTCCAGGATTACACATAGGACCTTAGCATGTGGGGATGGGCTTATAGTTGTGCCATAGATTTTGACAGAGAAATCAGTGGGAGGGGCACATGTGGAAGGAAAAATGATAAGTTCAGTTTTGGGTAGGTTAAGCTTGAGGCAGTGGAGTGACATCCAGACTGATATATCCGATAGTAAATGAGTGATACGTGAGGCGGTGGAAGGAGTGAGCTGTGGCATAGAGAAATGCATTTCAGTGTCATCAGCATAGAGATGGCATTGGAAGCCATGGGAGGCTATCAGCTGACCCAGGGAGGAGGTGTAGGTTGAAAATAGGAGCGGTCCAAGAACAGAACCTTGGGGGACCCCAACAGAGAAAGAAAGAAGAAGAGTAGGTAGAATTTTTAAGTGGCGCCAAAAGAGCGATAAGTAGGAAAAGAACCAGCGAAGAGTACAGCCACGGAGACCAAAGGGTTGGTCAACCATATCAAAGACAGCAGAGAGGTCCAGGAGTAGGAGTACAGAATAGTGACCATTATTTTTGGCAATTAGTAGATTGTTTGTTTGTTTTAGCAGAGCAGTTTCTGTGGAGTGTTGAGGACGAAATTCAGACTGAAGGGGATCAAGAAGGCAGCAAGGTGGTTTCTCAGTCGGTTGTAGACCAGACATTCAAGTAGTTTGGATAAAAAAGGGAGCAAGGAGATTGGGCGTAGGTTGTTAAGAATGTAAGGGTCCATTCAGTGTTTTTTTAAATATGGGGCTGACAAGTGCTTGTTTTAGAGAGTTTCCAGAAGAGAGGGAGAGATTGAAGATGTGGGTTAGAGAGTGTAGAATAGAGCTAGAGGGTGAACATAGAATTTGTGAGGGAACAGGATCCAGAGGGCAGGTGGTAAGATGGGTGTTGGCAAGTAGTTTAGCAACCTCATCTAGAGTGGTGGGGTTGAAAGAGGGACGTAATGTTTGTACCTGCGGCCATGAAGTGTAAAGTGTGGAGGGTATCTGAATGGTAGAGATCTCCTCACAAATTGTATCAATCTTTTGTTTTAAGTGATTGGCGATCTCCTGGGCTGTGAGTGAGTTGGTGGTTGAAGGCAGTGGAGGACCAAGTAGAGAGTTGAAGGTAGAAAAGGGTTTATGGGGACGCAAAGATAAGGTGTTAATGAGAGAGATTAAATAGGACTGCTTGTCAGTGAGGAGGCAGGAATTGTATGTTTAGAGGGCAGATTTATACTGGCTGAAATCTTTCTGGGACTTTGTCTTATGCCATAGGTGCTCAAGAGCATGACTGTGTTTTTTCAGACTTCTAATATCAGCTGTTTGCCAAGATTGAAGGGGACGGGGCCTGATTCTGTGTGTAGTGAAGGGGGCCAGTGTGTCCAGCGAGGCTAGAAGTGAAGTGTTGTAGACATAAGTATCTAGGTTGGTGCAAGACAGGGGTGTGATTTTGTCATAGAGTTGGTCAGTAGAAGAGAAGGGTTGAGATGGATGGTGTAGGTTTCTACGGGTAACCATTCGGCGGTAGGAGGGAGAGGAGGTGGAGGAGAGGGAGATTGAAATTAATAAGGTAGTGATCAGAGACAGGGTAAGGATAGTTGGAGAGTTTGCACGGAGTGCATAGGTTGGAGAAAACCAGGCCAAGTGTATTCAGAGTGAGTAGAACAGGGATCCTCAAATTATGGCCCTCCAGCTGTTGTGGAACTATGCATCCCATAAGGCATTGTAAAATTCTGACATTCACAGACATGACTAGGCATGATGGGAATTGTAGTTTCTGAACAACTGGAGGGCCACAGTTTGAAGACCACTGGAGTAGAAGCATGTATCTATTGCTTCAGGTCAAAGTAGGAGGTTAGACTGAAGTTTGGAAGTAGCAGGTGTGTTATGCCACGTACACACGAGCGGACTGTATGGCGTACTTAGTTCGTCATACAATCCGACGGACAGTCCGTCGTACTTTCCACTGAACGGACTTGACCACACACGGATACCCAAACAGTCTGTCGAAAGCTTGCGCGATGACGTGTACAGCACGTACGACGGGACTAGAAATAGGAAGTCCAATACACAGCAAAGCACCCTTCCGCCGTGTAAATCCTTTCTGGGCATGCGCCATTCTTAGTCCGTCGAACTAGCATACTGACGAGCGGATTGTCCGCTGAAACCAAAGTACGACGGACAATCCGAAATTCTTAGTACGCCGGACTGCACGCTGAAAAAGTCAGCTGAAGCCCACACACGAGTGGACTGTCCGCTGAAATGTGTTTCGACGGACTAAGTATGCCATACAGTCCGCTCGTGTGTACGCGGCATTAGTATTAGTAGGGATGTTAAAGCCCCCAAGAATGATAGTGGGGATTTCAGAAGAGAGAAACTATGGTAGCCAGGCAGAGAACTCATCAAGAAAGGTTGATACCGGTCCAGGTACAGCTATTCTTAGAGAAACTAGGGAGAAGAGATTGTGCATCAATATATATTTAAAGTCAGCAGCTACAGTATTTAGAGCTCTACTTTAAGATATATACCAGCATTTGTGCATTATAAGAATTTTTCTGCCTGGATGTACATTAAAGCTGAATTCCAGATAAACCACTAAATACACATGTAGCACTGACCTCCGAAGGAGCGGCTGGTTTTATTGGGCTTACCGTTACCTTCCTGACCTCGTGTGCGTCTAGGGGTTTCCCGAGGTAGATGGCCCAAAGAATTGCAGAAACTGACACTGGATCCTCTTTTGGGATTTTTATTTGACAACAGGTAGACAAAACAGTCTCTCAAAGAAGTGTAGAGGGTTGGGTAGGAAGTTCAGGTACTCTTGGAACTGCAAAAGATAGGAAGTCTCTCACTATAGAAATCCAGAGAATTAACGCTCACAACTGGATTTTCACAGCTAACGGATAGATCTCCTCTCACTAGGCCTAACAGCCTATAGAGTGCTTAAATAAAGCAAAGTCTCTGCCACAGACTTGAATGTAGAACACTTGTGAATAAAGTCTCTGCCACAGACTTGGATGTAACTGAGGGACGTAGGTAAATTTAGAAAGCTATCATATAGTACCAGTATCTCAACTGGTCCAGCGATACCGTATGAGTGTAGATTCACTTGGTGTCCTTCAACTAAGCCTCCAGGCTCCTTCTGAGAAGCCAGCCTCATGCGTGGCCTTCTCCCGAAGAGTCCTCCCCTGGTTGCTTCTCCAGTTGCTGGGCCTCTCCACAGATGAGATGGCACCGGACCACCTTTGAATCCTCCTCCCAGTTACCTTGCCTCGAGCTAGCCAGTCCCGGGACTCAAAATTGGATGGATCCACACCCCAGGCCATGAGGGCCACGGGGGCTGGTCAGGAGGACCAGGACCAAGCAGACAGAAAGATCTCCTGGACCGGAACACAGAAGCACGTAATGTCAGTACCTTAAGTACCCTTTCCCAGAATGCACAACAAAATGACACTCCCACTGGGCTGGCTCCGAGAAAGAATGGCACTCAATGCACCTAGCTAACTGCGTTCTCACACTTGCCAGTGGTGACAGTGACACCTGTGGCCAAGCAAAACTCAGTGCAATCCAGCTACACTGATACTGAAACCATAATTTTCATATAGGGGATGTATTGTAATGGATATAAGTCCATCCAGTCCTGAAATTTTCACAGCCCTGCCATAAAGCACTGTCAGACAGATGGCATCATGTATACACAGTAGAAAGAATACAGTGGTGTCCTTTCAACAGCTTGCTGATTGGACAGTGGAAGAGCTGCAGTAGACTGATAAGTTAATCATTCTGCTTAAGATGCCCTCTCCTTTTATCAGTTTGTTCCTTGTCAGCATATTTGCATGCAGAACACTTGATCGGCTTCCAGTCCTGCACCTTCCTAACCCAGTCTGAGTGCTGTTGTAAAGAAGGTTGCAAGATACCAAGTAAAATTCAGTCGCTTGCACTGAATGAATTTAATGATTTAGATTAATAAATGTGTCTGTTTGTTTTTTGGGGGTGTTTGTTGAATCTGTCATAAAATAAAATAAAATTAAAAATGCAAAGTTAAAACCAAACTTAATTTAAGCTTATGGGGTATAAATCTTGAAAATGCATATTGCCCATAATGTGCAAGGCATTGACAAAATGGGCATTGGGGTCTTGGCACTGCCATGGTGGACATGTACCAATGCAAAAGGGAGAGGGTCCTTCATTGCAACTTTGCGGGTGACATGGTTAAAAAATAAAACAAAAAAAAACACCAATACTTTAAACTTACATGCTTGGGTGATTCTTTTTAGCTGAATGTAGTGTTACGGAACAGTACAACTCCCATGGACATCCCAAGAACGTCATATTCTGGAATTAAATATTTTGAATGTGTAATTTTTATACTTTTACCTCTAGTTTAGTTCAAATACAGCAACAACATCCCAGTCTGCTTTATTACAACTTGGAAGCCCCCTGGTGGTTAAATTGAGGTACAGTTTAAGCACTAGCTACAGCAAGGGAGCTGATGGAGTTGAGTAATGCTGTGTAGCTGTAACTTGAATAGCTGTAATGCTCAGGGTCCCCCTAGTGGCAATGTAGTGGTAAGACAAATCTTTTAACTAGGCTTGTATGGACTCAGGAGTCAGAATAAGTATAGCTTTCACTGTGAGCGTCTTATTAGAGGATATTATGGATGGGGAAAAAAAGGATATTGTGCATGGTAAAATAAAAAGGAGAACTTGAAGCCAAATGAAATACGAATTAAATAAAATAAAGTGATGATGATAAAAAAAAATGAAAATAATAAATGCTAGACTGAGCAGGTAAAATGGAATATGGAATAGTAAACATAAACTGATTTTAGATAATGAAACAAATATATAAGCTTGTTAGATGATTGAACAATGTGTGGTATAAACTGGTCTTCATGCTCTGTGATTACATAAAATATACACTGTATATAAGGGCACAAAGCAGCCATGTTTTTTGGCCTGCTAATGAGACCTTTTCTCTTCCTCAAGGCTGCAAATCAGCCATGTTTCTGAACTCTTAATATAGCCTTTTCCCCTACCCCTTCTTCTCAAGGGTGCACATTCAGCCTTTTATGACTGTAGACAGTTCATGTGGGGAAGCTGTAAAGAGACTTTATGAGATACACCAGCAGCCCTAACATAAATATCTTCCTCTCCCCCACCCCAAAATTCATAGCCACCTTATTCAAATCCCAAGAAGTGCATTATTGCTAGTTGGTTGTTAAAGTTTCGTCTCGCAACCAACCTCGACCCAAACTCAAAACCTCTAATTATTCTTACCAGGATGCATTTATTTATGTCTTTTATAACTGACTGGAGTTCATTTTTAAAAGTCAAAGTCTTTAGAAAGGTTCTGACACATGGTTCTCCTTTTGAAACTGAACATTATTACAAATAGAAGACACTCGTAGCCCTGATTTAAACCTTTGAAGCAGGAGACAAGAGGAAAGGCTCCATCATGCATACAAATCACAATAGTAGGTGGCTAAAAGCTCTTATTATCAATGTCCTTCTGAGAGCACAGCCAGGCAGAACAATTATTATTTTTCTAAAACCACACTTTGTCATATTTCTTCAAAACCTGCTCTCCTGCTTGAAATCCAGCTAGTGATCTGTAATTTAAAGTGTTAGCATCGCCAATAAGGATTATCCCATGGAACTAGCACAATATAATGGAGCAGCAAGTGTCACTGCAGTGTTGTAGTTTTTTTTTTTTTTTTTTTAATGGTGGTTCTCTCTGAAAATAAATTGCGTATTCATTAATGTCAAGTGGAACTACAAGGCACTAAATACTTAGCTGTTATTAATCTGAGCTGTCTAATCTGCCAAAGCATTTTTACTTGTCCTTTATCAGTTTAGAGATCCAGGCACCCCTGCCAGAGCATATATCCACACACTTATTTCTTAGCTGAGATTTGTAGCTTCTGTTATCACCTCTCCAGCTACATTGACATCAAGATGTTTCTGCAGTTGGCTCACTATCTGTCATTTCTTCAGTAATGACATGAAAATAAAACAAGAATTCTGACTAGATGTTATAGGCTGCAAGGATATTTGTTTTCCTAAACATACTTTTCATATGTCAGCCCCTAGGGGTTCAGATTGCACAATATACAGTAAGGTTAGATGGCACCATCTGCTGTCTCCACTGGTAGTTGTTGATGGAAATGCCAGTATGTTTCATGGTCTCTAAGATTTTCCAACAATTATAAGCCAAAAGGGAGGAGACGCTGCACTGGAAACAGTTGGTCGGTCCAGGAATTATTACTCACACTTCAAATATTTAGTAACTGTTTTGATCCTGAAATTCAGAAGGAAAACTCTAAGACAATGTTCATAATGGCTTTGTACAAAAGAAAGAAAAAAAAAGCTGTGTAGGACAGACTGTGTAAAGCAATTAATAGTCATCATCCAAGCAGTGTAGTTTTAGACCAAAGGTTAGAATAATATTTTTAATTTTTCTAATGAATTCTAATACACTTTTTGTCTAAAACTATACTTCTTGGGTGATGGCTATTACCTGCTTTTACAGTCTGTCCCCTACACAGCTGCTAGTTTTTTTTTTGTAGTTGTCCTCCTTATGTAATTACACCCACACCATAAATTTGGTGAGTCTGTGAGTTATACATTTGCCGTCATTTTTTTTGCACATTTTATTTCTATTTAGTGTCATAACGGCTTTGGCATGTACAATAGGTTTGGACAGAGTGCACATCTTTCAGAAAGCTTTAAAGCACTATCTAGTTACATTTTGGCAGAGGTTAAAAGGAGGATTTTCAGTCTCCATCCAAAACATTTAAAAGTCATGACTCATCAGCTACAAATACTATAGCTGACTTTTAATAAAAAAAGGAAAGGACACTTGCCTGTCCAGGGATTCAGTGTTGTCTTCCACAGGACCAATTCGTCTGGGGTCCCTAATGCCACAATGTCAACTCATTTCGGCTTCACATAGCCTCCCACTGGGCATGAGCAAGTTGCGCTATGTGTTACGAACGGACCCGCAGCCTCCTGGGACCTGTGACATATCCCAGAAGGCTGTGTGCAAAGGGGAGGGGGCCCTTTTGGGTGAAATTCCGCTTTGAATACAGGTCTTAAAACCGAACTCCAGGAAATATTAACTGTACAAAGTTATCCATCTCTGTATTTATTATTGCATTGGTAAAATAATTTTTTTTTTTAAATGCAAGTAGTGGAAGTACCTGAATTTGACTTGGTATAAGGCTCATGCAATCTCCTGTACAACAGGGCCCTGAATGGAAGAGAGAACAAAACATGAAGCCAATAAGTGTATAGATGAGATCACCAGTCTGCGGCTTCTTTTAGTGTGGCAGCAGAAAAAAGACGTTTCAAACAGCATATGCCCCTGACAGGCACAGTACCAAACATAGCCGTACGAAAATTGAAGTTTTCTCTAAAGCAGTGGTCATCGCAAAGGACAGGACACATACCCACCAGGGTTCAAAGAGCGCTGCTCACCCCGATATGCATCGAAAAAAGGAAGAAAAACTCCCCCAGGTGGGGTTTTTTGGCAGCAAACACAAAGAAATAAGGTGAATAACCTATTCTATAACTTCCTTAGGTTGGGTGAAGTAAATTCTTCCCTCTTTGGAATAATCTTATGGTGTGACTGTCCTACAGATTAGTCACGACATATATTTCTATCCTCTTAGCAGTGTAAGCTCTTGTGACTCTATCTCCACTATTTATTGCACTATCATCACCTCACTCACTATGTGCACTGAACTATTGGGGCGATATTATTAAATAATCTCCCCCTTTACCACTTCTTGATATTCACAGTTTCGCATGGTGGTTTGTGTGGTTACAAAATATTTTTTTTTTTTTTTTCCTTCACGCTTTCACTTTTTTTCACCTTGGTTTTTGGGTAGCTCTACCACAATTGGTGGCATTTCCTCTGCTATATGGGACCTCTTGTTTTGATATATACACAATTGGGCTGGCCATATTATTTAGGTATAAGCGGTGACACTCACACGTAGGGTTATATACCCCCTGCGGTGGTCAACCACGTGGAAGCATGCAATGTGATGACCCACCGGGTGGGACCCTCACAGTGGTGGATACACATTATTTATAATATATATATATATATATATATATATATATATATATATATATATATATATATAATATATAAAGAAAATTCACATAACTGTTTACTAAAATCTGAATTCCTGCCGTAGGTAGGTGCTGCACGCCTTCACATGCAGTCAGGGTGGGTGTCCCCCCCTCTCTCTGGTTTGGTAGGAGGGTGGGGCTACTTAAAGCAGGGCTCGACGAACCCCAGGCGCCAGGTCGCCAATGCGACCAGAAATCGCGACCTGGCGCCTAAGCTGCCACCAGCCGACTCACTATCGATGCCCCAGACATGCAGCAGCATTAACACTGACTGCCGTCCTCCTCCCTCCTTCACACTCTGCAGCACCGCGCTGTGTGTGAAACTGACACGCAATGGAGAGAGGAGGATCTGTCAGCCTGATGTCGGGGTGGGCGGGACCCGGCCGGGGTGGGGGCGGGACCCAGCAAGCTATCAAACACCAGCCAATGGGATCTGGGCGGGCCGCTACGTGTATGTGGCCCGCCCCTTTTCTTAAGCAGCCCA
The DNA here is from genome assembly GCF_037356315.1 of Lithobates pipiens. Taxonomy (NCBI): domain Eukaryota; kingdom Metazoa; phylum Chordata; class Amphibia; order Anura; family Ranidae; genus Lithobates; species Lithobates pipiens. The sequence goes on from NW_027507758.1 coordinate 494,193,513, forward strand.
ATCGTTGGCTGGTGTTTGATAGCTGCTGTGTCCCGCCCACCCCAGCCGGGTCCCACGGGTCCCACCCACCCCGACATCAGGCTGAAATCTGACATATCCACCTCTCTGTTACTTGTCAGTTTCACACCCCGGCAGGGTCCCGCCAGCTCCTCTGTTACATTTCAGTAACAGGGTGCTCTGTGTGAAACCTGCCAGTGCCAATCAGTGCCACCTGCCACCAATCAGTGCCAACCAGTGCCACCTCCAATACCACCTGCAACCAACCAGTGCCACCTGCCAGCGCCAACCAGTGCCACCTGCCAGCGCCAACCAGTGCCACCGCCAATCAATACCACCTGCCACCACCAACCAGTGCCACCTGCCACCAACCAGTGCCACCGCCAACCAGTGCCACCTGCCAGCGCCAACCAGTGCCACCGCCAATCAATACCACCTGCCACCACCAACCAGTGCCACCTGCCAGCAACCAGTGCCACCTGCCACCGCCAATCAGTGCCACCTGCCACCGCCAATCAGTGCCACCTGCCAGTGCCACCACCAATCAGTGCCACCTGCCAGCGGCAACCAGTGCCATCTGCCACCGCCAATCAGTGCCACCTGCCACCACAAATCAGTGCCACCTGCTAGTGCCAACCAGTGCCACCGCCAATCAATACCACCTGCAACCACCACCCAGTGCCACTTGCCACCACCCAGTGCCAATCAGTGCCACCTGTCAGTGCCACCTGCCAGTGCCACCTGCCAGTGCCGAGTACCACCGCCAGTCAGTGCCACCGCCAACCAGTGCCACCTGCCACCGCCTACCAAAGCCACCACCAACCAGTGCCACCTGCCACCGCCAATCAGTGCCACCGCCAATCAGTGCCATCTGCCAGTGACAACTAGTGCCATCGCCAACCAGGGCCACCTGCCATCACCAACCAGGGCCACCTGCCATCACCAACCAGGGCCACCTGCCAGTGCCAATAGTGCCACTTGCCAGTTCCAAACCAGTGTCACCTGCCAGTTCCAAACCAGTGTCACCTGCCAGTTCCAAACCAGTGTCACCTGCCAATGCCAACTAGTGTCACCTGTCGGTGCCATCTGGCAGTTCCACGTGCCTTCCAGTGGCAACCAGTGCCACCTGGCAGTGCCAGCCAGTTCCATCTGTTGCCAGCCTTACTCTTTCTGGTCAGCCCATACCCCTGATGTAACAGCGTTTCAATGGAGTTATTGACCGGGTACTCCATTGTGAGTTAGGGATAGGGGGTGAAAATGAGTGGCCTTACCCCGGGAGCTGAAAAAAAAACTGGCTCCTAACTTTTTTAACTGGCTCCTAAATTCAAAGCAAATTTGTCAACCCCTGACTTAAAGCGTGACCTCTTGTAAGCTGTGTTGGTGGGCGCCATCCTGTTCCTGGTCTGCGATACCTGTGGAGTAAAAAAAACAAAAAACTAAAACAGTAAAGTTAGTCCATTTTTTTTTTCGTCCAAAAGTTTTGAGTACTTGTTTTTATTTTATAGGCTGCTTGCACACTGGAGCGGGCAGGCGTTGATGGTAAAATGTTGCTAGTTTTAGCAGCGCTTTACCATCATTTTAGCGGTGCTATTCGGCTGCTAGAGAGGCGCATATAATCCAGCTAGCGGCCGAAGAAGAGGTTAAATGCGCCCGTGAAGCACCGCTGCCAAATCGCTTTGCATGCACTTGGGCAGTGGTGCCCATTAATATCAATGGGCAGGAGTGGTGGAGAAGCGGTATACACCACTCCAAACGTGCTGCTTGCAGGACTTTTTTTTTTAACATCCTGCCAGCGCATCGCCTCAGTGTGAAAGCACTCTGTCTTTCACACAGACTGCAGGGGAGCCGTTTTGCAGGCACTTTACAGGCGCTATTTTTAGCCCAAAAGTGCCTAAAAACACGCCCCAGTGGGAAAGGTGTCTGTTAGGTTTTATGAGATTAAGGGGGATAAAAAAAATAAATAAAAATCGGCCTAACATATCGGCCCAAAAAAATCGGCATCATATATCGGCCGCCATGATTTCTAAATATCGGCATCGGCCAGAGAAAAACCCATATCGGTCGACCTCTATTGATGACCACTGCTCTAAAGGATTTAGCTTGGCTGTTTGAACCTTGCCGAAAGCTTTACAGATGCTTTGCAGTAGCTTGCTGTACACACTGCTCTCATACAATCTGAAGACTGTATAAACAAAGCTTGAAAATGTAATAGACCCCTTTGGAATTCTTCTCGTATACAGAAAAGAACCAGACATGCTTTACAAGGTTGTTCCCATTGGTCTGCCATTTCTGTGTACAAAGTTGAATGAAACCTTTTATCAATCAATAAATCAATTTTCACTGCTTTTCTATGTGTTTTCAATATATTTCCAGGTAAACCCCAAAAAAGAAAAGTACTGGACCCATGTTCTTTCCGATGCCAGCAGGTTTGCTATGATGTGGAAACATGGTGGAATTTATATGGATACTGATGTCATCTCCATTCGCCCAATACCTAAGGATCATTTTGTAGCAGCTGAATCTGCTAGAGTTACCAGCAGTAGTGTTTTTGGGCTGCCCCCCTTTCATAGAGTGACCTGGGAGTTCATGGAAAATTTTGTAGTGGAATACAAAGGGTGGAAATGGGGACACCAAGGACCAGGAGTATTCACACGTGTTATACAAAAATTGTGTGGAGAAATGGTATTTACATCTTTCGTTGATATTGTATGTCAAGATATAGCTTACTTTCATCCTCATCATTTCTACCCAATTTTGTATACATTCTGGGAAAAATATTATACAGTTTATGAAAATCCACCAACTTTTACAGACTCGTATGGCCTACATCTATGGAACTATAAAAACAAAGTTGGTCTAACTATGGTTCCTGGAAGTAATACATTAGTGGAACACCTCTATAAAAAATACTGCCCATTCACATATGGCGCAATTCTGAGAAATGAATCGATTTACATTTAAAAAATAATTTAGCTCAGCATGGAGAATTTAGGAGTGCACAAAGAAAATACGTACTTTGTTGCTGCCACTACTAAACAGGTGAAAAGGACAGTGGGTAAAAGAACCCCCTTCCCCCAACAACCCTAATCCTCTGCATTCCTGTGCACCCCTGTCTCCTTCTTTCCGTCACAGCCATCGCTAAAATTGTTAGTGTCCCCTGAGATTGTTGATGCAGAGATCTCTCCTACTGTGCAATTCTATTGTGACAGTGGGGACTCACCCCTCTATCAGAATTTACAGACCAGTGTTACAGCCATTGGCTGTGAGTGCTGATTAAATGCTGGTCTTCCAGCATAACCCTTCGACAGAAGCCAGACGTTAGACAGACAGTGGCATACACGTACTGAAAGTGTACCGGGCTTAAAGAGGAAGTAAACTCTGTCACTCTGATGCTTCTTTTCATTTAGTCCATTATAATAAGTAATTATCAGACTATAACCACTGTAATCCAGCCCATATCGCATATTACTTACAGTTTAACCACTTGCTTACTGGGCACTTAAACCCCCCTCAGTCCCAGACCAATTTTCAGCTTTCAGCGCTGATGCACTTTGAATGACAATTGCGCGGGCATACAACACTGTACCCAAATGAAATTTTTATCATTTTTTTCCCACAAATAGAGCTTTCTTTTGGTGGTATTTAGTTACAGCTCGGAGTTTTATTTTTTGCTAAACAAACAAAAAAAGATGCAAAAAAAAAAAAAAATCATGTTTTAATAGTTTGTTATAAAATTTTGCAAACGGGTCATTTTTCTCCTTCATTGAAGTGCGCTGATTAGGCGGCACTGATGGGCTGCATTGGTGGGCACTGATGGGCTGCATTGGTGGGCACTGATGGGCTGCATTGGTGGGCACTGATAGGCTGCATTGGTGGGCACTGATAGGCTGCACTGGTGGGCACTGATAGGCATAGTTAAGGCGGCACTAATAGGCACAGATAAGGCGGCACTGATGGGCACAGATAAGGCGGCACTGATGGGCAAAGATGGGCACAGATAAGATGGCACGGATAAGTGGCACGGATGGGTGGCACGGATGGGCACTGATAGGTACCACTGAGAGATGGGACTGATGGGCACTGATAGGTGGCTCTGATAGGTGGCACTGCTGGGCACTGATTGGCGGCACTGCTGGGCACTGATGGGCGGCACTGCTGGGCAGCACTGGGGTGCAGCACCTTTGAGGCAGATTGTGGGCACTGTGGGTGGCACTGCTGGGTGGCACTGTGGGTGGCACTGTGGGCACTGCTGGGTGGCACTATGGGCACTGCTGGGTGGCACTGACGGGGGCACTTACTTTTATTCAGGATGGCACTGCAGGGGGCAGGTGGGCACTGGCAGGGGGCAGGTGGTCGCTTGCATTGCTGGCCATGATTGGGACTGATGTCCCGATCACGGCCGCCGGTGATCGGCTTTTTTTTTTTCTCCTCGCGCTGTCAGTGCGAGGAGGAATACTAGCCGATTACCGGCTCCGTTATATCACATGATCAGCTGTCATTGGCTGACAGCTGATCACGAGATAAGGGGTCGGGATCGACCCCTTGCACGGATCGGTGATCAGGCGAGTCTCATGGACTCACCGATCACAGAGCGCGCCGCGTGCGCCCCTCATACACGGGACGACGTCAATAGACGTAGTCCCGGAAAAGGAGATCCGCGCTGTAGCCGTCAATTGACTATAGCGCGGATCTCAAGTGGTTAAAGAAACTTTAAAAAAAACTTGTTTCCAGGGGTTAGGCAGCACCATCTCAAGTATTGTTTTCTGAGTCCACAGTGGAGTGTATTTCCGCCCTTACTTCCTGTATTGTTAGCCAAGCCTCCTTCTCAATATAACGTTTCTATGGCAACCCTGCTTCCCTGTTCATAGCTTACTTGTTTATTTCATTGTATTTACTTGTGCCAATGTCTAATGTTTGCCTTTGTCAGACTTATCAGCTTCAGGTGATAAGACTGCAGTAATGGCTGCAGTTTAGACTGTATGTGATTAGCAGAGTTCAGTGGTGTGCCTTAGGGCCGGTTCACACTGCGACGCGAGGCGAGGCGACACGGCTCGCCTCGCCTCGCTCCCGCAAGTCGCCCCCATTCAGTACTATGGAACCGTTCTGAGAGGAGCGACTCGAGTCGCTCCGACTCAGAAAAAAGGTTCCTGTACTACTTCGGGGCGACTTCGGGGGCGACTTGCATTGACTTCTATGCAGAAGTCCTCTGCAAGTCGCCGCTGAGCTCCCCGCAAGTCGCGGCGAGGTAAGTCGGAGACGCCTCGCCGCGGCTCGCTCTGTGAACCGGCCCTTAGGAAGTCCTGATCACAGATAGATAAGACATAGAGAGTGTGCCTTAAATCAGGGGAGATCTGGGCATGCTCAGTGACTTCATTCTACAGAACAACAAGGATTACAACAATACTAAGCAAGTAAGGAGATATCTACAAGCCTTGTTCATTGGGGTTTTTTATGCTGATTTACATGGAACAAAGTTGTGGGGGAGGGTTTACAACCACTTTAACCACTTCAGCCCCAGACCAATTAACAGCCTAAGGACCAGAGGTCTTTTTACAATTTCGCACTGCACTGCTTTAACTGGTAATTGCGCGGTCATGCAATGTTGTACCCAAACGAAATTTGCGTCCTTTTCTTCCCACAAATAGAGCTTTCTTTTGATGGTATTTGATTGCCTCTGCGATTTTTATTTTTTGCGATATAAATGGAAAAAGACCGAAAATTTTGAGAAAAAATTATATTTTCTACTTTTTGTTATAAGAAAAATCGAATAAACTCAATTTTAGTCATACATTTAGGGCAAAATTTATTCAGCCACATGTCTTTAGTAAAAAAAATGTCAATAAGCGTATATTTATTGGTTTGCGAAAAGTTATAGCGCCTACAAACTAGAGTACATTTTCTGGAATTTACACAGCTTTTAATTTACGACTGCCTATCTCATTTCTTGAGGTGCTAAAATGGCAGGGCAGTACAAACCCCCCCCCCAAATTTTGGAAAGTAGACACCCCAAGGAAGTTGTGGAGAGGCATGCTGAGCCCATTGAATATTTTTTTTTGTCCCAAGTGATTGAATAATGACACACAAAAAAAAAAAAAGTTTACAAAAAGTTGTCACTAAATGATATATTGCTCACACATGCCATAGTTATATGTGGAATTGCACCCCAAAATATATTCTGCTGCTTCTCCTGAGTACGAGGATACCACATATGTGGGCCTTATTTCGGAGTTTAGATGCATACGGCACCCCGAAAACCAATCACTGCCTTCAGGGTTTCTAAGGGTGCAAATTTTTGATTTCACTCCTCACTACCTATCACAGTTTCGAAGGCCATAAAATGCCAAAATAGCACAAAACCCCCCCAAATGACCCCATTTTGGAAAGTAGACACCCCAAGCTATTTACTGAGAGGCATGTTCAGTCCATGAAATATTTTATATTTTGCCACAAGTTGCAGGAATTTTACAATTTTTTTTTTTTTTGCACAAAGTTGTCACTAAATGATATATTGCTCACACATGCTATGGGCATAAGTCAAATTACAGCCCAAAATAAATTTTGCTGCTTCTCCCGAGTACGGGGATACCACATGTGGGGGGACTTTTTGGGAGCCTAGCCACGTACAGGACCCCGAAAACCAAGCACTGCCTTCCGGATTTAAATATAAAATGCTACCAAAAAAAACTGTTAGCGATCGCAGGGATCAGGCCTGACTCTGCAATCGCTGCAGTTATGTGTTTAATGTTTTGTAAGTGACAGTGATCGATCGATACTGCACTTGGGTGGGCTGGGCAGAGGGGCAAAATGCAGGTGCCAGCAGGTATCTGGGCTGATCCCGCTAACAATGCGTTTTTTTGGAACCCTAAACTGCTGGGGATGCTAGTATAGATCTGATCAGATCAGATATTGATCTGTTCAGATTCTATACCACTACGGGAGGTTTATGCTTTGCGTGTGGGTGTTAGCGGTACTGGCACTAACCTAGCGCTGCCTGGGGCGACGCAGACCCTGACCCTAAAACCTAATTGATATCACCCGCCGGGTGATCAGGGGGTTAAACCTTTATTGGGTAATAAATGGTGGGTGCCCTGATGCTATAAAAAGCAAACTAACCAGAGTCACCCGTAACACTTATACGGTGATCACTGGTGAAAGGGTTAACTAGGGGCAATCAGGGGGTTCAAATTTTTATTAGGTAGTATATGGGGGTCCCTGGCGCTATATAAAAACCTGACGGGGAGCCTAAATAACTAACTGGCGAACAAGCGTCACCAGTGACACTTATACTGTGATCGCTGGTGAAAGGGTTAACTAGGGGCAATCAGGGGGTTAAAACCATTATTGGGTAGTATATGGGGGTACCTAGCGCTATAAAAACCTGGCGGTTAACCTAAAAAAATAACTAGCTACCTAGCGACACTAATGCAGCGATCAGAAAAATGATCACTTAGTGACACTGGCAAAAGGGGGTGAAATGGTTAACTAGGGGCAATCAGGGGGTTAAAACCATTATTGGGTAGTATATCGGGGTACCTAGCGCTATAAAAACCTGGCGGTGAACCTAAAAAAATAACTAGCTACCTAGTGACATCAGTGACACTAATGCAGCGATCAGAAAAATGATCGCTTAGTGACACTGGCAAAAGGGGGTGAAAGGGTTAACTAGGGGCAATCAGGGGGTTAAAACCATTATTGGGTAGAATATCGGGGTACCTAGCGCTATAAAAACCTGGCGGTGAACCTAAAACAATAACTAGCTACCTAGTGACATCAATGACACTAATGCAGCGATCAGAAAAATGATCCCTTAGTGACACTGGCAAAAGGGGGTGAAAGGGTTAACTAGGGGCAATCAGGGGGTTAAAACCATTATTGGGTAGTATATCGGGGTACCTAGCGCTATAAAAACCTGGCAGTGAACCTAAAAAAATAACTAGCTACCTAGCGAAACTAACGACACTAATGCAGCGATCAGAAAAATGATCGCTTAGTGACACTGGCAAAAGGGGGTGAAAGGGTTAACTCTAGGGGCAATCAGGGGGTTAAACCTTTATTGGGGGGTGGTAGGGGGCAACCCTGGACCTAACACTAACTGCCCTGACAGTTTTTACTTTTACAACTGACACTGAATGCAGTGATCAGTAAATAAATGATCACTGCAATCAGTGACACTGTGACTGGGGGGGGAGAGGGGGGCGGGGGGCGATCGGGGGGGGGGGGGGGGTTTGTGCCTGTGTGTGCCTACATGTCAGTGTAGTGTTGGTGCACACTTACTTTCTGTCTTCTCCTTGTAGTCCGGTCAAAAAGACCGCCCCGAGGAGAATGACATCACTTCCTCCCTGCTTGTGTTTACTATACACAGAGGGAGGAAGCTTCTCATTCGCCAGGAGCGATCGAGAGGGGATGACCAGAAACCAACAGCCATCCCCTCATCTCGGATCGCTCCTGAAGAGAAACGGACCGCTGTATCCAGCGGGAGGGGGTCCGATCGGACCCCCAACCCGCTGGAAGGCAAGCACGTACGTGTACGTGCTTGTGCCTGCCGGTGCCATTGCGATGACGTACAATGGCAATACGGCGGTCCTTAAGTGGTTAAGAATAGTAGTCAGATCACACTCCAATGTTCATGTGACATCACTGGGACCTAGCAATTGGCTGCTAGACTCAAGTACTCTTACAGGGGAGTAGATCACATACACCGAATATTGTCTAAAGCTGCTGTGGAAGTAGAAGCAACAATAGAGCACTGGCAAGGTGATCGTCAGTTTTAGTAGGGTGCCCTGAATGAGACAGTGGCACTGTCTCTGTCACTGTCAAAATAGACTGTGCACTTTGAAAGTGCAGTTGCTCCAGAGCTTAGTAAATGAGAGGAAGCCTCACTTTGCAAAGACTACCCAATCAAGCATTTTTGCTTGCACATCATTGGATGATGGAAGTCAATAGAGCTTCACCTCATTTACTAAGCTCTGGAGCAACTGAACTTTCAAAGTGCACAGTCTGTTTGTCTTTAGTAAATCAACTCCAGCCTCTCTTTAAAGAATATGTAAACCCAATATTTCATATGTCTGATATGTGTCTGCTCTACCATGCACTTGAATGAAAAAGTATCCTATTTTATTTGTAATGCTTCCTTTGTATGAAATCCCTGATGTTCCTGCCAGTCCCTCTGCTTTCCTGTTAAAAACTGACCACACTAGGCAGGAGGGAATGACATGGTTAGTGTTCTGGCTGTACTGGGAGCTATGCCAATGATCAGACTTGTCCTGACAGGCCCCCACTCCTGCGCAGCTATTCACTGTGAAGATTAGTGTGCTGTTGTTTATCCTCCCCTATCTATTAATGCAGCTGAGAACAGAGGGAATGTGATTACTTGGAAAAAGGGGAAAACTGTTTTTTTTTTTTTTTTTATATCTATACACAAATGTTTTGCCTTTAATTTCTACTTTAAACTAAATGGCCTGTTTTACAAGGTGAGGGTTTTTCATATGCTTGAAGTATAGCCATTACAGCGACTTACTGAACAGGGCAAACTTTGGAAATATTTACAATGTAGAAAGCGCCCTAAAAAAGAAGAGTAGAGGCAGAAATGCTTGGTAAAATATTTTCACTTTCAAATCAGGAAAATGAGCAATAATCTTATATTTTTTCCCAGTCTCCTTCTGGTCATTATCATTTAGAAAAAGGTATTCGTAAAACAGGTTGGACTTCAGTCTTTGTTTTTTTGATAGTCGGGAAATCCTGCCAGGTTGTTATTGCTGTCTATGTTTACACAGAGATTTCCCCTCTTCTGTTCTACTACAACCAGAGTCAAGTTAGGAGTAATATAATCTCCAACAGTTGTCACTGAAATAATTGTCTCAATTTGAAGATTTTCCCTCACCTTCTGTCTGTAAGACTCTAGTCACACCTATAGGTACATGCTTGTGTTCACAAAAACGTGTACCCCCACAGCATATGTTATATGTGTGTTGTGGTACATTGTCCCCCAGCTTGAGTGACATCTCAGTGCTCATATAGAGTATGAATAAGGCTGGATTCACACCTATACATTTTTTTTGTGTGCGTTTTGCATTTTGCAGATTTGCACCACAGATTGTGTTCAATAGGAAACAATGTTAAATGGACTGTAGTGCAAATCTGCAAAATGCACTAAAACTGCATAGGTGTGAATCCAGCCTAAGTGCACCCGCCCTTTAGAGCATCACAATGCAAAGATGTGAATGCACAATGTGTTGTGTTGCATTGCTCAAAAGAGATGCTGGTGCATTGAGGCTCGTTAAGGTATTTGTAAAGTCATTAAAAACTACTTGCGCTCCCTTAATAATTTGCCTACAATATAAATGACTGTAAATACCTTTTTTTCATTTTATCAGTGGCAACATGACATTTTGGCTCCATCCTCTCCCACTAGGGTTTGAGGTGGTGACTCAAAAAGATGTTGGAGAGAGTCCCGGAGGATGCTGGGACTGTGACATAAGGGGACGGGGTCGCCACGTGACATCACCCGGTGACCCCGCCCCGTGTCCCTATATAAGTCGCCGCACAACGCATCCCTGTCATTGCGGCCAGAGAGAGTGTCGAGTCAACATCTCAAGTAAGAAGAGAAGACGAGAAGGCAGCGGCGACAGAAGACTGGGCCACTGCTAGTAAAAAAGCTATAAGAAGATGGTGGAGGCCCGGCAAGAAGAACCGAAGAGGGGGACAAGAACCCCGACAACCAATGGCCAGGGTTGTCGGGAAGAGGCCTTTGTCCTCATCAACATGGGGACAATGTGCTTGGGGGTGGGGGGGCCGCAAGGGGCCCCCTTCCCTAAAGCACCCCCCATGTTGAGGGCACGCGGCCTGGTACGGCTCGGGGGGGGGGGGGCGCTCGCTCGTCCCCACCCCCTTTCCTGACCGGCCGGGCTGCATGCTCGGATACGGGTCTGATATGGACTTTTGGGGGACCCCCATGCTGTTTTTTCGGGGTAGGGCTTCCCCTTTAAGTCCATGCCAGTTGACGAGGCCAGCGAGGTGTCAATCTCGCCGATGGAGGCGGCGACATTGACTTCCTGCACTAGTCCATCTACCTGGAGCTGCGTTCAAAATGAACGGACTTTTCTCTGTGTGTGTGGGCAAGTCCGTTCATTTCAAAAGTCCGAGTTTGGCTGACACTTTTGAGTCAAATCTTCTTTCTAAGTCCACCGGAGCCCACACATGGGCGGATTGTCTGGCGGATTCTGGGCATTAGTGTTGAGATTCTCAGATGATCTAAATCAGTGTTTCTCAATTCTAGTCTTTTGGAACCTCCAACAGTTTTGGGTTTTCTGGATATTCTTCAGCTGTGGTAATTACAAAACTAGAGATACTCCCACCCAGTGTTGGTAATCAGTGAGATAAAACAATAACCTAGCAATTGCCCAATAGTATATAGTGCCCCATTGTTGGCATCAATGGGAGGGCCACCCTGAAAAACAAAAATTCATAAAAATTTACCATAAAATCAGAAAAAAAAAATGTTTTTTTTTTTTAAACTTACCAGAAATGCCTGTTGCTAGGCATATCATCCTAATCTGCCTCTTCCTTCTCTGCGGTGATCTTCGGTCTTCTCTCCTCCGTGTGGCGTCTTCTGGGTAATGGGGCGCTGTGTGTTCTGGGAACTGTGTGGCCCAGAACACAGCGCGCCCCATTTACAAAGCACATGCGCAGTAGGAAACGGGCCGCAAGGCTCCACTGCCTGTTTCCCTTAGTTGAAATGGTGGCGCCTGGAGCCGAGGGATGGGTCAGCCTCGGGCGGCCGACATCGCGGGCACCCTGGACAGGTAAGTCTGCTTAGTAAAAGTCAGCAGTGTTTGCAGCTGCTGACTTTTAAATAATTTTTTTTAAAGCTGGCTCTCCTCTTTAATTGTTTTAACCATTCTTTACTCCATCCAAAAAAAGGATATCCAATTCACTTTAAACCAATTAATAACAAACACAGTGGGGTTGATTTACTAAAGGCAAATAGGCTGTTCACAGGGATGTTCCCCACAGCTTAGTGATTGTGAGGAAGTTTCACTTTGCAAAGAATACCAGATCACGTGATGACAGAAGTCAGCAGATCTTCATCTCATTTACTAAGCTCTGGGGCAAATTGCCATGCACAATGCAACTTCCCTTGCAAAGTGAACTTTGGTAAATCAATTCCACAGATAGATTATATTAGTGCTCTCTATATAATAAAATATTTTTTTTTTTTTTTTTTTTTATAATAAAATATTTTTGATTTAAGCCACCCTTATTTTTTATTTTTTGCTCTGCTGCTGTTCAATTGATCTTGTCCCCACTGATTCATTTTGCTTTCTTCATCTGGATGATTAACTTTGTTTGCATGAAAGGCATGAGGTAGTCTGACAGGGCAGGCCGATGAAGAGGAGGCACTCTCCTTAAAAACAAGTGGGCGTGACTATGCTTGAACCTGTATTTCTATATTTGTTATCCTGTGAAATTTTCAATAAAAAGATTTTGAAAAAAACAAAACAAAAACAAGTGGGCGGAGCCAGGTGAGCTGTCATTGTACCGCACAGTGGATGTTCTGCAGCCCTTTTCAGCTTCAGGGACTTTACTGTTACTCTCAGTGCTTCTAATCTGCCACACATGGTATTGATGGTATTGATGTGCCTGAACACTTTTTTTTTTATCTTTGATTAATAAATCCAAATACTTTTATTACTACATTATGGTGGTGTTTGTGTTGCTCTTTTGTGTTTTTTTTTTTTTTCAGATTAGATATCATTGTGTGTATTTATTTTTACCACTGTCAAATTCATGAGATATTTATGAATTGATGTTTCCTTTATGAATTTTATATTTTCCTGGTCCTTTCTTCCCCCCCACCCCTTCTTCACCTGTCTTTTTGATCTGAGTGCCATACAATTTTGGTATTGACAGGGTTGTTGGTTGTTGAAACTTGGACAAGGTTCTAGTCTATTGCAACCCTGATTTTTAATACCAGCTGTTTTCAGGATCTTCTGTGGGTACTTATATAAAATTAGCTCATTCTGCAACTGGCAACAGCAAGGCAATGTTGGAATGCTTATTTGATCTGAGATCTATGTAGTACCCCCTTTCCATACTAGCGATTTATCAGTGCTGAGAGTGCCTCCAGCAAAAAACTGTCAGACATGTCCCTTACACATTCCTCGTTATTGAATTAATAACCAGCTACACTCCAACATTCAAACTGACTGCTACATTTCACACCTAGTACATCAGCTACAGTCCACCCCCCCCCCCCCAATAAATATAGACATCCCTCCCCTCCTGCAGGTGGAGCTCAGCGTACTTTTTCAGATGTTTGCAAACAGGGAGGTGAGAAGGTTTAATTGCAGGAGAAACATATAAGATAATTTATTAAAGTGTCCAGGAACTTCAGTACCACACATGTATATGTGAGCTAAGCTCATTAAAACACATTTCTTTTCAAAGTGTCCATGTGTTGAGACTATGCTGATCTATGTAGGCTAATACTGCTCAAAAGACATCATGTGAATGAGCCCTAAAAAATATACACAATTTCATCACAACCAGCACTAAATGTACTAGAGGCATAATATTTTAGCTATTTCTTAAAAGTAAATATGGGTGCTGTTAGCTAGCTATGCGACCATATGTAAATATTCACTGAAGCTTAGGTATAATCTATAGTGCAGGGATCTCCAAACTTTGGCCCTCCATCTGTTGCGGAACTACATGTGCTCTGAGGCATTGTAAAATTCTGATATTCACAGATATTGGTAGACATGATGGTAATTGTAGTTCCTGAACAACTGGAGGGCCATAGTTAGGAGACCCCTGCTATAGTGAGTAAATCTGTCATGAGTAAAATATGTAGGCTGCAATTGCTGAATGTCCTATGAAATACTAGTTGCCTAGCTGTTATGCTGACCCCAGGCTTCTGTATCTTTGACTGGGGTCAGCCACTTTCTCAGAACAAGATGCAGATTATGTCAATTTGAAAAATATCAGATGATGGTATCTGAAAGCTTGCTCTGGGTCAATGAATCATTAAAGCAAGAGAGTCGTTTAAGACAGTCACACAACTGCCTATTTTAGAAGCCCTAATGTACCTTAACTCAGTGGTCATCAACCCTGTCCTCAGGACCCACTAGGGTTGCCACCTGTCCGGTTTTGACCCGGACAGTCCGGGTTTGGACACATGTGCCCAGGTTTTCCACCCGCCGGAAACCCGGGCACATATCAACCATCCTGTGGCAGCCGAATCTCTGGCTCCAACCACAACAAACATCTGGGTGCATGATCATCCTGTCCCATGTCTGCTATCAATATTTCCAACTTAACACAAACATCGGTGCATCAGAGTCTGAGCCCAGCTCAGCAAAGGGCAGCGGCAGGTGCTCTGTTATTGCTGAGCAAGCTACAGGTGACAGGTAATGTGCGGGACGGGACCGGATGGCGGACATGAAGGTCAGTGAAAAATTTGTCTGAGAGAGCCGTAGCTGCTGGTCATATGTGCATGCAGGCTGCACTGTGTCTAGACAATCGCGCTAGCCCTGCATGCTCCGGAGTGCTAATCCACGCTGTGTGTCCCACAACCTGAGGTCCGTCTCTCTCTCTCTCTCATCTGCTCTGTCAACCCAACCGGCCCCCTTCTCCTCTCTGTCAGACCCCCCTTCTCCCTCCTGTGAAATGACCCCTCTAAATCTATTAGACCCCCTTTCTCCATTTGTCAGACCTCTCTCTCTCTGACCCCCCCTCTCTCTCTCTCTTAGACCCTCTCTCTCTCTCTCTCTTAGACCCCCCTCTCTCTCTCTGACCCCCCTCTCTCTCAGACCCCTCTCTCTCTCTCACTCTCTCTCTCTCTGACCACCCTCTCTCTCTCTGACCCCCCTCTCTCTCTCAGACCACCCCTCTCTCTCTCTCTCTCTTAGACCCCCCTCTCTCTCTCTCTGACCCCCTCTCTCTCTCTGACCCCCCTCTCCCTCTCTGACCCCCCCCCTCTCTCTCTGACCCCCTCTCTCTGACCTCTCTCTCTCTGACCCCCCCCTCTCTCTCTGACCCCCTCTCTCTCTCTCTCTGATCTCTCTCTCTCTCTCTCTCTACCCCCCCCCTCTCTCTCTCTCTCTGACCTCTCTCTCTCTCTCTCTCTGGCCCCCTTCTCTCTCTGACACCCCCTCTCTCTCTCTCTCTCTGACACCCCTCTCTCTCTGACACCCCCTCCTCTCTCTCTCTCTCTCTGACACCCCTCTCTCTCTCTCTGCCCCCCTCTCTCTCTCTGACCCCCCGCTCTCTCTCTCTCTTTAGATCCCCCCCCTCTCTCTCTCTCTTAGACCCCCTCTCTCTCTCTGACCCCCCTCTCTCTCAGACCCCCTCTCTCTCTCTCTCTTAGACCCCCTCTCTCTCTCTCTCTTAGACCCCCCTCTTCTCTCTCTCTTCCCCCTCTCTCTCTCTCTCTTAGACCCCTCTCTCTCTCTATCTCTCTGACCCCCCTCTCCCTCTCTGACCTCTCTCTCTCTCTCTCTGACCCCCTCTCTCTGACCTCTCTCTCTCTCTCTGACCCCTCTCTCTCTCTCTGACCCCCCCACTCTCTCTCTCTCTCTCTCTCTCTCTGACCTCTCTCTCTCTCTCTCTCTCTCTGGCCCCCTTCTCTCTCTCTCTGACACCCCCCTCTCTCTCTCTGACAACCCCTCTCTCTCTCTCTGACACCCCTCTCTCTCTGCCCCCCCCCTCTCTCTCTGCCCCCCTCTCTCTGACCCCCCCCTCTCTCTCTGACCCCCCTCTATCTCTCTCTGACCCCCTCTCTCTCTCTCTCTGACCCCCCTCTCTCTCTCTCTGACCCCCTCTCTCTCTCTGACCCCCTCTCTCTCTCTCTGACCCCCCCCCTCTCTCTCTCTGACCCCCCTCTCTCTCTGACCCCCCCTCTCTCTCTCTCTCTCTCTCTCTGACCCCCCCTCTCTCTCTCTCTCTGACCCCCCCTCTCTCTCTCTGACCCCCCCTCTCTCTCTGACCCCCCCTCTCTCTCTGACCCCCCTCTCTCTCTGACCCCCCTCTTTCTCTGACCCCTCTCTCTCTCTGACCCCCCCCTCTCTCTCTCTGACCCCCCTCTCTCTCTCTCTCTCTGACCCCCTCTCTCTGACCCCCCCCCCCCCTCTCTCTCTCTGACCCCCCTCTCTCTCTCACTCTCTGACCCCCTTTCTCTCTCTCACCCCTCTCTCTCTCTGCCTCTCTCCTGGCCCCCTCTCTCTCTCCTGGCCCTTCTCTCTCTCTGGCCCCCTTCTCTCTCTCTCTCTCTCTGTCTCTCTGACCCCCCCCTCTCTCTCTCTCTCTGACCCCCTTCTCTCCTCTCTGGCCCCCTTCTCTCTCTCTGACACCCCCCTCTCTCTCTCTCTCTCTCTACACCCCTCTCTCTCTCTGCCCCCTTCCTCTCTCTCTCTCTCTCTCTCTCTCTCTCTCTCAGACCCCCCTCTCTCTCTGACCCCTCCCTCTCTCTCTCTCTCTCTCTGACCCCCTCTCTCTCTCTCTGACCCCCCCTCTCTCTCTGACCCCCCTCTCTCTCTGACCCCCTCTCTCTCTGACCCCTCTCTCTGACCCCTCTCTCCTCTCTCTCTCTGACCCCCTCTCTCTCTCTCTCTCTGACCCCCCTCTCTCTCTCTCTCTCTCTCTCTCTCTGACCCCCCCTCTCTCTCTCTGACCCCCCCTCTCTCTCTGCCCCCCCCCCTCTCTCTGACCCCCCTCTCTCTCTCTCTCTGACCCCCCCTCTCTCTCTCTGACCCCCCTCTCTCTCTGACCCCCCTCTCTCTCTCTCTCTCTGACCCCCTTCTCTCTCTCTCACCCCCTCTCTCTCTCTCTCTCTGCCCCTTCTCTCTCTGGCCCCCCTCTCTCTCTCTGGCCCCCTTCTCTCTCTCTCTGCCCCCCTTCTCTCTCTCTGGCCCCCCCTCTCTCTCTCTGGCCCCCCCTCTCTCTCTCTCTCTCTCTCTGCCCCCCCCCCCCCTCTCTCTCTCTCTCTCTCTCTGACCCCCCCTCTCTCTGGCCCCCTTCTCTCTCTCTCTCTCTCTCTCTCTGGCCCCCTTCTCTCTCTCTCTCTCTCTCTGACCCCCCCTCTCTCTCTCTCTCTCTCTCTGACCCCCCCTCTCTCTCTCTCTCTCTCTCTCTGTCTCTCTGACCCCCCCCCTCTCTCTCTCTCTCTCTCTCTCTGACCCCCCTCTCTCTCTGACCCCTCTCTCTCTCTCTCGGACCCCTCTCTCTCTCTCTCGGACCCCTCTCTCTCTCTCTCTGACCCCCCCTCTCTCTCTCTCTCTGACCCCTCTCTCTCTCTCTGACCCCTCTCTCTCTCTCTGACCCCCCTCTCTCTCTCTCTGACCCCCCTCTCTCTCTCTCTCTGACCCCCATCTCTCTCTCTCTCTGACCCCCATCTCTCTCTCTGACCCCCTTCTCTCTCTCTCTGACCCCCTTCTCTCTCTCTCTGACCCCCTTCTCTCTCACTCTCTCTCTGACCCCCCTCTCTCTCTCTCTCTCTGACCCCCCTCTCTCTCTCTGACCCCTCTCTCTCTCTCTGACCCTCCCTCTCTCTCTGACCCCCCCCCTCTCTCTCTCTCTCTCTGTCAGACCCCCCCTGTATCTTTCTCCTGCCTCTCTTTCACCCCCCCCCTCCCAACCCCTCTTTCCCTCCTCAGGTGATGGGGCCCCAATCATTTCTAACAGCAGCCCTGTGAGTGAATGCTCCGACTCCCACACTTCCTGGCTCGAAGCAGCTCTTGGTAAGGCAGTCTAGTGGGGGTCTTTCAGGTCAGGGGACACTGATGAAGGGTCCCTGATCTAATCGGGGGGGTCAATATAAGGGAAGGGGAATCTGAACTAATGGAGGGAGTCTGTGGGGAGGGGGTTCTGACTGCTGTTGACCACTTAGAGACCCCCATTATATCAGCACCCCCCTACTTAGAGACCTCTATTAGATAAGGGAAACTCTCTTTATATAAGCACCCCCTTTGGAGACCCACATTATGATATAAGGATTGGTGTTTCCTTATATCACCCCTCTCTTTAGACACACCCATTATTTCACAGTCCCCTTACATCAACACCCCCCTTAGAGACTGGTCTCTAAAGAGAATCTGATATAGGGGACTCTGATTTAAAAGAATAAAATTTAAAAAAAAGCCTCATTTTTTAATTTTTTTTAAACACGCAGTGCATCCTCCACATATAATTATATTAATACAAATGTGAAAAAAATTAATTGTGAATGATGGTGGAAACCCCCCAGGATAATCCAAGTATTAATACACCCCAATCTTATTTAAACATACATATTGTTCAATTTCACACATACACTAGTGTATGAATAGTGGTGCAAATCCACTCCACAAGGTGCTGTGCTAATATCCAACGTATATAACTCAAAAGGTGTTTATAAATTGGATATTAGCACAACACATTTTGAAATGGATTTACACCACTATTCATACACTATTGTATGTGTGTGGAAATTGAACAATATGTATGTTTAAATAAGATTGGAGTGTATTAAAACTTGGATTATCCTTGGGGGTTTCCATCATCATTCACAATTAAGGTTGTGCTGCATTTTTTCAATTTTTATTTTTTGGGGTTTTTAAGGGGAGGACTGATATAAGGGGATTCCTGTCTAATGGGTTCCTCTATGGGGGTCCATGTATTATGGAGGGTGTAATACTGACCCCTACATTAAGTGGGTGACACCAACCCTCTGTTATGGGGGATGAGGGTAACACTGACCCCTATATTACAAAGGGGGGGTGATACTGACCCCTAGGATTGCCACTTGTGCGGGGTCCACCGGAAATAGCTCACATTTTGAATCATGTGTCTGGATTTCAGTCTGCTTAAAACCCAGACACATTATTCAGACCGGACTGTGGCTTCCCAAGTAACCAAAATAGTCAGACACCAATCTGTTGCCACCTGTTAAAATTGGCCACTCCAACTGTTTGCCGCGGTGTGCTAAGTGTGATGCATTATTGCTCTCCTCCAGGTCTTTAAAATCCTATAGCACAAAAAAATTTGCCATGTGGCGCTAAAGTGTTCGGGTTTGGCTTGAAGAAAGGGTGGCAACCCTAGGACCCACTAACAGGCCAGGTTTGGAAGATAACTGAAATACATCACAGGTGATATATTTGCTGCTCAGTGATTGCAGTATTCTAGTCTGCATCTCCCCAAGGTAATACTTAAAACCTGGCCTGTTAGTGGGCCCTGAGGACAGGGTTTATGACCACTGCTTTAACTGATAGATTTCCTAAAAGCAAGCACATTCAACTTAAGTTAGATACTAAAAATCAGCACACTTTTTAAGTATCCCAGTGCCATCTTGTGGACAGTGTGCAGAATGCAATTCTCATTGAATACAAAGAAAAAAAAAAGCCATTTTGTCCTAATGATGAAACCTTTTTGAAAACTTGAATCATTTAGAGAATTCATTTTAGTAGGTAACATTAGAGTTTAGTCTGACACAGGCTATACAGAGGGAATGGGAGATCTCCTTCCAGAGTCCTGAGCTGACATCTAGACTTGATGAATATGACTTACTGTGGTTCAAACTGAGCATCAGCATGGGGAAGAAAGGGGATTTTAATGACATTGAACATGACATGGTCATTTGTGCCAGGTGGCTAGTCTGAATATTTCAAATACTGATGATCTACTGGGATTTTCCTGCACAACTATCTCTAGGGTTTACAGATGCATAGCTCTCCCTGACCTCCAGAGGCCTGGTAGTGACCCCCAGAGTCAGGGAGGGCTGACATTCCTCCTCAGGGTGCAGGTTACTAGGCATGGTGGGTGTTGTGCAAGGTGGAAAGATGGGCGCCAGTCACTTTAAAAAAAATGAACATATGAAATAGCAAGTTGACAGACTCCTTAGACAAAAATAGAACTAGGCAGACAGCTATACAGAAAAAGGGCATTCAAGCTGAATTCAGTTATTTGTATTTTGTAGCAACTGCTGTCTCCTATAGCAACAAGCTCAGCTCCCAGCTATTCGTTGGATTCCTCAAGCTTAATTCACAGCTACCCTATGGATTCCTCAAGCTTAACTCACAGCTACCCTCTAGATTCCTCAAGTTTAACTCACAGCTACCCACTGGATTGCTGAAGAGAAAATATCCAGTGAGCGGCAGTCGTGTGGACATAAAATGCCTTGTTGAGGTCAGAGGAGAATGAGCAGTCTGGTTTGAGATGATAGAAAGACAACAGTAACTCAAATAACCACTTGTTACAACCAGGGTATACAGAATACTGTTTCTGAATGCACAACACATGGAACCTTGAAGCAGATGGGCTATGGCAGCAGAACACTCCTGTCAGCTAAGAACAGGAAACTGAGGCTACAATTCGCACGGGCTCACCAAAATTGGATAGCATTGGAAGAAGATTGGAAAAACGTTGCCTGGTCTGAGGAGTCTCGATTTCAGCTGCGACTTTAGATGGTAGGGTCACAATTTGGTGTAAACAACATGAAAGCATGAATCCATCCTGCCTTGTATCAACAGTTCAGGCTGGCGGAGGTGGCAAAATGGTGTGGGGGTATTTGGGCCCCTTACCAGTTGAGCATTGTTTAAACATCATGGCCTACCTGAGTATTGTTGCTGACCATGTGCATCCCTTTATGACTACAGTGTACCCATCTTCTAATGGCTACTTCCAGCAGGATAACGTCACAAAGCTCAATCATCTCAAACTGGATTCTTGAACATGGCAATGAGTTCACTGTACTCCAATGGCCTCCACAGTCACCAGATCCCAATCCAATAGAGCACCATTGCTATGTGGTGGAATAGGAAATTTGCATCATGGATTTTCAGCCAACAAATCTGCAGCAACTGCATGATGCTATCATGTCACTATGGGCCAAATTCTCTGAGGAATGTTTCCAACACCTTGTTGAATCTATGCCACAGAGAATTAAGGTAGTTCTGAAGGAAAAATGAGGTCCAACCCATTACTAGCAAGGTGTACATAATAAAGTGGCCAGTGAGTGTATTTTTGTGTGGAGTTCTATCCCACCTGCACATTACATTGTAGAATACATAAAATAGTACAAGTTATTTATAATATTGCTGATTATGGCACACTTCACCTTCAACTGTGCTTTTCTCCAGGCTCCTGTCACTACTCCATCCAACATCATTTCTTCTGGGCCCTGTGATGCTCCTTTTTGGCCACTGGACAGCCACTAATGAAATAACTCTTCTGCATGTGCACAGGAACTACAGTACATGATCCTCAGCATCCATCCATCTTAACATGCAGTGTACACAGAAAAGAAAAGATTGATAGGAGGCGGGGGAAACGGCTTTTGGCATAAGAGACTTTGCATGACTCTTTTCTAAGCAACCCTACCTCCTAGAGATGTTTTATTGCAAGATTTTAATTTCAAATTTATTGTGCGGTCAGCATAAGGCAGTGCAAAGCAATGATGATCCATAACCTGTAAAAAACAGAAATTACTTTTTTGTGCCAGTAAATTAATATCTGATCAGTTTTTATTACCGTAGTTAGTTCTTTTCACATTCCTTTTTTCAGTTGAGCTTTTAAAATATTAAACCTAAAAGTACATTGTACTAAATCTGACCTATTGGATATAATAGGGCATTTGCTGACCAGTGTGTTGGTTGCCACAGTGATAATACTTGAGGAAAAGGATAGCCGAATGACAAAATCATGAGGAGGGCACATTATGCAGAAATATATTCAAATGCTGTATAAAACAAATTGAAACTGTTTACATGCTTTAACATTACCAGCACTTAATGCTCAAAAGTGGAACTTCTGCTTTAAGCACTCCCCCCCTGATTTTTTTTTGGGGGGGGGGGTGACTACTTTTAGAGAGGTACTTCCTGTCTCACTTCCTCCTTCCACCCACGGGCTGCCTAGGCGACTCTCCCCTAGGTGGTCCTCTCCTGTCCACTTGAAGAGCACAGTGCTGCAGTGTGCGCCTGGCCATGAAGCCACAAGCTGTGTGTCCACTGTGTGCCCACAGTTCCAATGGATGCGCCAAGGAGAGGAGTGGGACTCTGTGCAGCCGCATCACTGGACCGTGGAACAGGTAAGTGTCTGTTTATTAAAAGTGAGCAGCTAAACTTTTTGTAGCTGCTGACTTTTAATAAAAAAAAAACTGGAACTCTGCATTAACAGATCTTAATAACAGCTGCACAAAGCCACATAATCAAACTGAACAGTCTGTTGAATGGAATTTGACCAAAGCCGTAAATGAATATGGGCTCCAATATGATTGAATGTATTTGTTAAAAAAGGAAAGATATTATGTGAAATAGTGTTTGGATAGATAAATAGCTGAAATGTTAGCCAAAGTTTTCCAATTTCAACCCAAGCTTTCAATCACAGAAATTCCTAAACAGTATTGAGCATGGCTAAAGATTGCAACTGAACACGCAGAGCACAGAGCCTAATTTACTAAAAGAGTTGAGTATCTTCACTCAGGTGTCCATGTATGAAACTGTGAACAGCGAGGATCCTGAGGATCGCCACTGATCACAGTCCATAAACAGTTTATGAAACAGACATAATTGAGGGAGAACAAGTTTGAACCTGTTCTCCTGCCGATGATCACCACACACTGAGAATCCTCATTGACTGACACAGAAATGGCCAGTTTATGAAGCTGCTGATCTGTGTCAGAATTCACCCTCCTTGAGTCACCAGCTCAGAGGTGGAGAATCGGGGAGTAACGTGAGAATCCGGGGTGGGGGGATCGAAGGGGGAAGAATTAAGATTATTAACTTCCTTCTATCTTGATCAGACCCCCTAAGACAGTAACCATGCCCCCCTGTTATATTTATGTGTGTCTATATATATATATATATATATATATATATATATATATATATATATATATATGTAGCACTAACACCCGAAGGGGCAGCTGGTTAGATTTGGGCTTACCGTTACCTTCTGTTTTCCTCGTTGCACGTCTAGGGGTGTCCCGTGGTAAATGGCCCAGTAACTTGAGAGACCGACAACAGATCCACTCCCCACACACACACACAGGTGGAACAAACCGGGGAGGAGCAAAGATGACTGGACCGACGTCCCTGAGCAGTACTCCAGGCAACCTCCTAGACAAGAGATCGGAGCTGAGAGTGGAATCCAGAATGGTGACGACATCACCCAACCTACCACCTAAGGACCGTGGCTTGGACACACCCTGAGAGTATGAATCCCAGGGCGGTAACCAGGGCCTCTATGCAACAGGATGTCAACTAAGAAAATTGACGTCTGCTTCCAACCCGAGGGTGCGCCCAGTGGCGAAATGACATCTGTAAGTGAGTGCAGGCATGGTTGATATTGGTATGGATGCCAAGACGGCCCAACCTGAAAACGCAACTAGAAGGAAAGACAGACAACCAGACATGAGAACAACAACGCCCCTCTGCCTACCTAAGAATGAGAACATGGCAGAAAAGTCAAGACCACAGCGCATGAATGAACCTAATGATGAACCCCCCCCCCCCCCGTGTGTGAGTTGTGAATAGTGAGTTAACCCGAGTAACCTGCAGCGCAGAGACAGGTAATTAACATAAACTCAGGCCTAGAGTACCCACAGACCGTGGTGGGTAGACGTACAGGTATGGTGAATGAACATGCATCGTATGACGTATGGTATACAGGCGAGAAGATTGTGGTCAACAATCATTAATAAAGAAACCTCAGCCCGTATGGATCTGTAGACGTGACAGATCCCGATGTGCGAGCCCTAGCTAACTGACCCCGGTACAAACATGAACACAGATACGATGAGACATGACAATGAATGCAGACAAACCTAACAAGAATATGTCATAAGTGAACGCCCTTCTGCAAACTCTGAAGCCAAACACAGAGGTTGAAACACCATGACAGAGCCACTGAACAGAAACACTATGACAGAAATACTGACAGAAAAATGTCACGACAATGCCATGACAGAAATGCTAAAAGTTAACCTAGGTAGAACGATGACTGAAATCCCGGGGCAGAACGCTATGACAGACATGCTGGCAGAACGCTATGACAGAACTCCAGGGGCAGAACACTGACAGATAACCTGGGGCGGAACGCTATGACAGACATGCCGGGCAGAATGATATGACAGGAACCCAGGGGCAAACCACTATGACCGCCATGCTGGACAGAGCGCTATGACGGAAATACTGGACCGAACGCTATGACGGAAATACTGGACCGAACGCTATGACGGAAATACTGGACTAAATGCTGTGACCGAACCTGGACAGAACGCTATGACAGGAAAGCTAGAAAGAATGCTATGACCGAGAATGCTGGACCAATCGCTATGACAGAATTGCTGGGCCAAACGTTATGACAGAAAATGCTGGGCCGAACGTATGACAGAAAATGCTGGGCCGAACGTATGACAGAAAATGCTGGGCCGAACGTAATGACAGAAAATGCTGGGCCGAACGTGATGACAGAAAATGCTGAGCCGAACGTAATGACAGAAAATGCTGAACAGAACGCTGTGACAGAAAACTGGACTAATGCTATAACCAAAACCTGGACAGAACGCTATGACAGGAAAGCTAGATCGAATGCTATGACAGAAATGCTGGACCGAACGCTGTGACAGAAATGCTGGACCGAACGCTGTGACAGAAATGCTGGACCAAACGCTGTGACAGAAATGCTGGACCAAACGCTGTGACAGAAATGCTGGACAGAACGCTGTGACAGAAATGCTGGACCGAACGCTGTGACAGAAATGCTGG
Organism: Lithobates pipiens; assembly: GCF_037356315.1. Classification (NCBI taxonomy): domain Eukaryota; kingdom Metazoa; phylum Chordata; class Amphibia; order Anura; family Ranidae; genus Lithobates; species Lithobates pipiens. Next base: position 494,218,247 of record NW_027507758.1, read on the forward strand.
GCAGAACGCTATGACAGAAAATGCTGGGCAGAACGCTATGACAGAAAATGCTGAACAGAACGCTGTGACAGAAAAACTGGACTGAATGCTGACCGAAACCTGGACAGAACGCCGTGACAGAAATGCTGGACAGAACGCTATGACAGGAAAGCTAGATGGAACGCTATGACAGAAATGCTGGGCCGAACGCTATGACAGAAAATGCTGAACAGAACGCTGTGACAAAAACTGGACTGAATGCTATGACCGAAACCTGGACAGAACGCTGTGACAGAAATGCTGGACAGAGCGCTATGACAGGAAAGCTAGATAGAACGCTATGACAGGAATGCTGGGCCGAACGTTGTGACAGAAAATGCTGAGCAGAACGCTGTGACAGAAAAATGCTGGGCAGAACGCTGTGACAGAAAAATGCTGGGCAGAACGCTGTGACAGAAAAATGCTGGGCAGAACGCTGTGACAGAAAAATGCTGGGCAGAACGCTGTGACAGAAAAATGCTGGGCAGAACACTGTGACAGAAAATGCTGGGCAGAACGCTGTGACAGAAAATGCTGGGCAGAAAATGCAGGGCAGAACGCTGTGACAGAAATGCTGGACAGAACGTTGTGACAGAAATGCTGGATAGCCCGCTGTGACAGAAAATCGCAGGCAGAACTCTGTGACAGAAAATCGCAGGCAGAACGCTGTGACAGAAAAACGCTGGCAGAACGCAGTGACAGAAAAACGCTGGCAGAACGCAGTGACAGAAAAACGCTGGCAGAACGCTGTGACAGAAAAACGCTGGCAGAACGCTGTGACAGAAAAACGCTGGCAGAACGCTGTGACAGAAAAGGCTGGCAGAACGCTATGACAGAAAACGCTGGCAGAACGCTATGACAGAAAACGCTGGCAGAACGCTATGACAGAAAACGCTGGCAGAACGCTATGACAGAAACGCTGGCAGAACGCTATGACAGAAAACGCTGGCAGAACGCTATGACAGAAAACGCTGGCAGAACGATATGACAGAAAACGCTGGCAGAACACTATGACAGAAAACGCTGGCAGAACGATATGACAGAAAACGCTGGCAGAACGCTATGACAGAAACCGCTGGAAAAAACGCTTATGACAGAAAACGCTGGCAAAACACTATAACAGAACGCTATGACAGAAAATTGCTGATGGAAGCTACCACAGACACCCGGGCTGACCCCAATATAACACCGACCAAAGAAACCACCAACAAGTAAAGCAGCAACCTGGGTGGACTGAGATCCTCCATCACTGCAGCAGAGATGCCAGTCTGCGCTGTGGGGAGGAAAGGAGCAACAGGTGGGTGACAGCCCATCCCCCTTGCAAGCACCAGGACCCACCGCTCACTTAGGCAGCCAGCCGATACCACCCTCCCCCCCCCCCCCCACATGAGCAAGGGGAGAGAGGATCCAGCAGCTGACCGATCACCAGGCGGGTTCTCGGCAGCTCTGGCGACGGACATGCACGGGGAGCGGAGCCAGCGGTGGCCGACCCCCCCCTCACCCCCCCGCCATGCGAGCAAAGGGAGAGAGGAGCCAGCGGGCGGCCGACCACCCCCCCGCCATGTGAGCAATGAGAGAGAAGCCAGCGGGTGGCCGATCACCAGGCGGGCTCCCAGCAGCCCCGCCGATCACACCCTCCCCCCAGGGAGAATCAGCCGAGCGGCCGCCACGTGGAGCCCCCCCCCCCCGGACGAATCGGCAGCACAACACACATGGGGAGAGAGAGGAGCTGGGGCGGCTGATCGCCCCCCCCCTCCCCTCCCCACACTGGAAGAAACGGCGGGTGGGTGGACAGAGCAAACGTGTGGGGAGAGAGAGGAGCTGGGGCGGCCGATCACCCCCCCCCCCACTCCCCATACTGGCAGAAACGGCGGGCGGATGGACAGAGCAAACGTGTGGGGAGAGAGAGAGAGGATCACCCCCCCCCTCTCCTCACACTGGAACATGACAGAAAAACGCACCCCCGCTTCCCCACCAGCATGAATGCAGAGCAGAGAGTGGTGGGGGATAGCTGGACAGCCCTTCCCCCATGAGCTGCCTACACCTAGAAAACCCCAGCCCTGGCCCTGACAGAGGAGGAGGGTTATATAGCCTCAGACTCCTCCCAAAAATACAGGCCAGCCTTCCCATATATATATATATATATATATATATATATATATATATATGTGTGTAGCACTAACACCCGAAGGGGCAGCTGGTTAGATTTGGGCTTACCGTTACCTTCTGTTTTCCTCGTTGCACGTCTAGGGGTGTCCCGTGGTAAATGGCCCAGTAACTTGAGAGACCGACAACAGATCCACTTGAATGGATTTTATTTGCAAAACGTAGACAATGAACAGTCTCTTAAATTGGGATCAGAGAGTTGGAAAGGAAAATTCAGGTACTCTTAGTGTCAAAGTCAAAATGTTGAAGAACTTGCTTACTTTGACTGCAGCCAGAGAATAGCCATTCACAACTGGATGATCACTCAAGTTGGACAGTCCCTCTCTGACAAGGCCTAGCAGCCAACAAGGTGCTCACTCAGGAACAAGTCTTTGCCACAGACGTTCTTGTAGAACGTACAAGATAATGTCTCTGCCACAGACGTTTTTGTAGAACACGTAGGGAAACTTAAGCTTGAAAACACTTGTAGGATACCTGTATCTTTCAGCCAGCTTGGCGATATCCACAAGACCGGATTCTCTTGGGTAGCTCTGCCCTTCCAGGCTCTAACTAAGAAACCAACCCGTGCGTGGTCTTCTTCTGAAGAGTCCTCCCCTGGAATGCTTGAAGTCACTGGGTCTCTCCCAAACCAGAGATGGCACCCAACCACCTCAGAATCCTTCTTTAGTTTCCTTGCCTCAGGCTAGCCAGCCCCGAGACATCAAAATCGGGTGGATCCACACCCCAGGCCATAGCCTTCCTCAGGAGGACCAGGACCATGAAGTCAGTACATCCTTCTGGACCGGAACCCCCGAACCACGTGATGTCCGCATCTAAAATACCCTCTCCCAAAGAGCACAGTGAGAGCGCCACTCCCACTGGGCAGGCTCTGAGAGAGAGTAACTCAAGAACCTAACCAGACCATAGATCCATGCCTGCCAGAAGAGACAGTGCCCCCTGTGGCCAGGCTGAACATTTCACAGTCCAGTCAGACTGATGCTGAAGTCTAATTTAGATAATTGTATCCAAACTGAACTGCAGTTCAGGCATAACTTTAATGTTGAAAAACCCATAGCGAGTGCTCTTCAGGAGCCGGCACTACATTAATATATATATATATTAATGTGTGTATGTGTATATATATGTATGTATGTATGTATGTATGTATGTATGTATGTATGTATGTATGTATGTATATATATATATATTGTAAGGGATCTTCCCGGGGTAGGGTGTGTTGGGACACAGTTCACAGCAGACTTGGAATTTTGATAAAGCAGATCTTGGCGTTTATTCGTGGTACAAACAGTCCAGCAAACAAAATATACAGCAACACCGTGCTTTCTAAGTACAACAAAAATAAAAGTCCTAGCCCGGCTGGGCGCTTACTAACAGGTTCTGCTCACCTATCTGACACTTACAAACACAGCATCTTTCGCCTGGATATCGCAGGGTGAGTTTTAGCTCCAGCAGTGGCTGTGCTTGCAGCTTCCTTCAACACACAGATTGTTCATTCCCTGGCTGAGAAGCAATCACCTGCAGACCCTACAGAGCCTTTAGCTTCCCAGGCTAATTAGGATCCAAGCTCACCTGATCCCAAACCCAGAACTGGATCGGGGGATGTGGAATGACAGGTCCCTCTACCAAACCTACCTGCCATTCCATATAAACCCAGGCCCGGCAAAATTAAATAACAACTCAGCAGCATATCGCTGCTGAGAAACTGATCCATCCTGGATTTACCATCTCACACTGTGTAGCAACCTAGGTGAGATGTACACCCCCTCGATCACTTCTCCAGTGACATGTCTACATATCCCCCCCCTCTTTTTCAGACCGGAGGGCTGAGCCTTTTGTCCCCACAGACAACTTACCCTTGACAATGCGTCAGCATTTGCCTGTAATTTCCCTGGCCTGTGTTCCACAGTGAAATTAAAGTTTTGTAGGGAGAGAAACCATCTAGTCACTCTTGCATTTCTCTCCTTGTTTAACTTCATCCATGTTAGGGGGGCATGGTCTGTCACCAACTTGAATTTCCTGCCTAGCAAGTAATACTTTAAAGATTCTAGGGTCCACTTCACTGCCAAACATTCTCGCTCCACAATGGCATAATTTTTCTCGGCCGGGGTTAGTTTTCTACTCAAGTACGTCACCGGATGCTCCTCACCATTCACTACTTGTGAGAGTACTGCACCTAAGCCTGTGCTAGAGGCATCTGTCTGGACCAGAAATTCTCGCCTGAAATCGGGGGTGACTAACACAGGTGGTTGGCACAAGGCAGACTTAAGGCTTTGGAAAGCCTCCTCGGCCTCTGGGGTCCACGTGACCATTGCTGTCTTTCCGCCCTTTGTCAAGTCAGTTAGCGGAGCAGCGACTGAGGCAAAGTTCGGCACAAATCTACGGTAATAACCCGTAATACCCAGGAAAGCTCTAACCTGTTTCCTTGTCAGGGGTCTAGGCCAATTCTGTATTGCCTCAATTTTATTTAGCTGTGGCCTAACTAATCCTCTTCCAACAATGTAGCCCAGATATTTGGCCTCTTCTAGGGCTAGAGCACACTTCTCGGCATTTATGGTCAACCCTGCATCACTTATGGCATCCAACACGGCCTGTACCTTACAGAGGTGACTTTCCCAATCAGGGCTAAAAATGACCACATCATCGAGGTAGGCAGCTGAGTAATCACGATGTGGTCGCAGAATCAAGTCCATCAACCTCTGGAAAGTTGCAGGCGCTCCATGTAACCCGAATGGCATCACTACATACTGGAATAGCCCATCAGGGGTGGAGAATGCAGTTTTCTCTTTAGCCTCACCAGAAAGTGGAATCTGCCAGTAGCCCTTTGTGAGATCGAGGGTGGTTATGTACCTGGCGTTACCCAACTTCTCAATCAACTCATCTACCCTGGGCATAGGATACGCATCGAACTTGGAGATCTCATTCAACTTTCTGAAATCGTTACAGAACCTCCAAGTTCCATTGGGCTTTGGGATTAGCACAATTGGGCTGGACCATTCACTCTGTGACACCTCAATTACCCCCAGAGCAAGCATACGTTTTACCTCGGCAGATACGGCTTCCCTACTTGCCTCGGGTATCCTATAGGGCTTAAGGTTTACTCTGCTTCTAGGCTCAGTTTCAATGTGATGATGGATGAGGTGTGTACGCCCTGGGAGGTCAGAGAACTTGTTTTTGTTTTTCTGTAAAAATTCCTGAGCCTCCTGTTTCTGTGACACTGATAGAGTATCACCTACCTTGACTGGAGGGATTGGTTGTGACAAATTATTAACAGTATTTGTCGCCCCCAAGGATTCCCTGTCTTTCCAGGGCTTGATCAAGTTTATGTGATAAACTTGGAAAGGCTTCCTTCTACCTGGTTGGTGCACCTTGTAGTTCACCTCACTGATCTTTTCAACAATTTCATAAGGACCTTGCCACTTCGCTAAGAATTTACTCTCAACAGTGGGGACTAGTATAAGGACCCTATCGCCTGGGTTGAATGTCCTGATTCTTGCGGACCGGTTGTAAATTCTACTTTGGGCCTCTTGAGCTCTCTGGAGGTGTTCCCTTACCAGGGGCATTACAGTGGCTATACGGTCCTGCATTTGTGCTACATGCTCAATAACACTCTTGTATGGGGTGGACTCATTCTCCCATGTCTCTTTTGCAATGTCTAGTAGACCCCTAGGGTGATGACCATAGACCAACTCGAATGGTGAGAACCCTGTGGACGCTTGGGGCACCTCCCTAATAGCAAACATGAGGTAGGGTAATAAATGATCCCAGTCACGACCATCTTTTGCCACCACTTTCTTCAACATATGTTTCAAAGTTTTATTAAATCTCTCCACCAATCCGTCCGTCTGGGGGTGGTACACAGAGGTACGGATGTGTGAGATTTTAAATAGTCTGCATAATTCCTTCATTACTTTCGACATAAATGGCGTACCTTGGTCAGTTAGGATTTCTTTGGGGATCCCAGTCCTAGAGAACATATAAAACAACTCACGTGCAATTGTTTTAGATGCAGTGTTTCTTAAGGGTACAGCCTCAGGATAGCGGGTCGCATAATCCAGGACTACCAAAATATACTGGTGTCCTCTAGCTGACTTTACAATGGGACCCACTAAATCCATGGCGATACGCTCAAAAGGCACCTCTATAATAGGGAGCGAAACCAAAGGACTGCGAAAATGTGACACTGGGGCACTAACCTGACATGTGGGGCACGACTCACAGTATTTTTTAATGTCATCATATATGGCCGGCCAAAAAAACCTCTGGAGAACCCTCTCTCGCGTTTTGTCAGTCCCCAAGTGTCCCCCAAGAACATGGTTATGTGCCATGTCAAGCACCTGACGCCGGTACGGCTTAGGTACCAGAAGCTGTTCCACAATCTCATCTTTAACCTTATTGACTCTATAGAAAAGATCATTAGTCACCGAAAAATGTGGAAATCTTTTTTCAGCATCTGGTTCCTGAGGTACCCCGTTCATAACAGCAACCTGCTCTCTCGCATTTTTGAGAGTGGGGTCCTGTAATTGTGCAGTCCCAAAATTATCGCTAGACACCTCTAAGTCTAGTATATTTTGCTCAGTGGGAGGAGCCTCCTCCTCCCCAGCCAGGACCTGCAAAGGAAAACAATCATTTTCATCCTGCACATTTTTATCATTCACAGTGGACAAGGCAACCCCCTTAGAGGTATCCTCACTCCTTTTGGGGATTTTTCTTTTTTCCCAAAGAGCCCAGAATAATGGAAAATCGCGCCCCAATATTACATTATGCATGAGGTTTTTAACCACACCCACTTCATATTGTACGGTGCCTTGTTCAGTCCCGACTTTAGCCAGCACTATAGGGTACACTTTTGTATCACCATGTATGCACACAACACTCATATGCTTTTTAGACTCTAAGTCCCCAGTCACCAGGCTAGCATGCACCAAGGTTACAAGGCTTCCTGAGTCCATTAACGCTTTAACAGGAAAGTCATTGATTGTGATGTTGCAGATTTGCGGTTCAGTCTCTAGTCCAGGAACTGCAGCACAAGATGGTTCCGCAAATAGCGACTGACGCCTGCTAGCGTCACATTCCATGGGTTCAGAGGTAAGAGGGCAATGGGCCGACACGTGTCCCGCCTCATGGCATCTCCAACACTGGATAGGGCCTGGTCTCTTTGGCAAGGAGTCCTTTTCAGAGCCCCTTAGCCACCCGGGACCATCACCAGTCTTTTGTCCCTGAGACACCACTTGAGCCCTTTTCCCCCCATCAGCACCCCTCCACACTCCCCCAATAGATGGAAGTCTCTTACCAGCTGACGGCACAGATCTGGCGCTCCGGGGAGGTGAAGATGCTGCAGGAACATCACGGAGGTAGTCCTCAGTCGCCTGGAACCTCTCCACAAGGTTGACAAGTTCGTTTGCATTCTTAGGATCACCTTGTCCCACCCAGCGTTGCAAGTCAGTAGGAAGGGCTCGGAGGTAGCGATCCATCACGACCTTCTCTAGGATTTGTGCAGGAGTAGAAGTGTCTGGCTCCAACCACTTTCTTGCCAAATGGATTAGGTCATACATCTGGGACCTCGCTGATTTGTCCAGACTGTAGCTCCAGTTGCGTACCCTCCGGGCACGGACTGCAGTAGTAACTCCTAGTCGGGCAAGCATCTCCTCTTTTAGCCGAGTATAGTCCTTAACCTCTTGCTCACTGAGGTCATAGTAGGCCTTTTGAGGTTCACCTGTTAAATAGGGCGCAATTACCTCTGCCCACTCAGCGGCTGGTAACTTCTCTCGCTCAGCCACGCGCTCAAATACTGTTAGATAGGCCTCAACATCGTCCTCAGCAGTCATCTTTTGCAGCGCTTTCTGCACAGTCCTTCTCCCAGAAAAAATCTCTGGAGCGGCTCCCTCCATTGTGGGTGGATTAGCAACCACAGGCGCCTCTCGATTTACTATCAGGTGCTCGATAAGTTGTTGTTGTGCAGCCATCATCTGCTGTTGTGCAGCCATGGACTGTTCATGTCGTCTATTGGCCTCTGTCTGAGCCTGCTGTTGTTGCAAACTCACTTGCATAAACTGCTTCAGCATCTCCTCCATGTTGCTGGACTGTTTTTGGAGTGTAGTTGCAGCTTTCACCCAGGACATCAGCAGCTGTAGCCAAGTCTGTCCACACCGTTGCCCCTAGCAACCGCGTTGCCCGCTACCTCCACCAATTGTAAGGGATCTTCCCGGGGTAGGGTGTGTTGGGACACAGTTCACAGCAGACTTGGAATTTTGATAAAGCAGATCTTGGCGTTTATTTGTGGTACAAACAGTCCAGCAAACAAAATATACAGCAACACCGTGCTTTCTAAGTACAACAAAAATAAAAGTCCTAGCCCGGCTGGGCGCTTACTAACAGGTTCTGCTCACCTATCTGACACTTACAAACACAGCGTCTTTCGCCTGGATATCGCAGGGTGAGTTTTAGCTCCAGCAGTGGCTGTGCTTGCAGCTTCCTTCAACACACAGATTGTTCATTCCCTGGCTGAGAAGCAATCACCTGCAGACCCTACAGAGCCTTTAGCTTCCCAGGCTAATTAGGATCCAAGCTCACCTGATCCCAAACCCAGAACTGGATCGGGGGATGTGGAATGACAGGTCCCTCTACCAAACCTACCTGCCATTCCATATAAACCCAGGCCCGGCAAAATTAAATAACAACTCAGCAGCATATTGCTGCTGAGAAACTGATCCATCCTGGATTTACCATCTCACACTGTGTAGCAACCTAGGTGAGATGTACACCCCCTCGATCACTTCTCCAGTGACATGTCTACAATATATATATATATATATATATATATATATATATATATATATATATATATATATATGTATATATATATATATATACATATATATATATATATATATATATATATATATATATATATATATATATATATATATATATATATATATATATATATATATATGTGTGTATATATATATATATATATATATATATATATAAAATGTAGGGGGACTCTTTATTTTCTTAGCATTAACCAAGTCATCTGATATGATATATGATATGATATTAGTGAACTTAGTGAACTAGTTACAGAACTATATTAGTGTCCCCAGCAGTTTAGGGTTCCCGATCGTCCTTGATCACTGTCTCTTACAAAAACACAAAACACATAACTGCAGCATTGGCAGAATCAGGGCTGATCCCTGCGAATGCTAACCGTTTTTTTGCAGAGTTTGAATCAGTCAATGACCGTCAGGAGCTTTTTGTTCCTGTGAGTCTCATTAGTGTACCAGCAAATTTAGAGATCAAAGTGTCAAACTGAATGTACACTAGTGAAGAGGCCTACACGTTTCTGAGCATGACAGATAGTGAAGAGGAAGTCACTCATCTGTCAGATTCAGGCTCAGAATATGATCCTGTAGACAGCAGTGGCATCCCGACAGATAGTTCTGACGGCGGAGTTGTGGCCCCTGCCAAGGTCAGGTGTACCCGACCCCGTTCCACTGCTGTCATTGAGGTGAACCGCAGGGCTCTCATATGGAGCAGAGAGCCAGTACTAATGCCACTCATCCTTCTGGAGAACTGGCAAGCACCAGCAGCCTAGTACATCCTGGTCGTACATCCAGCAATGCAGTAACACTTGGTGATGTGGCGAGTCCCATAAGTACAGTTCAAGCTGGCGAGGTGGCTAGCAATGAGTAGTGTCCCGCTGCCACGAAGAAGAAGACAAGCACAGGCCCGTTGAGCCCATAGTGCCCTTCCTGCTGCATTTGCCAATCCTAATTGGGAGCCCACCCCTTCTACAGTACCCAAACTTCCCCCATTGACTGGCCAACTCGTATCAGGTGGAAATAGTTCATTTTACGTCTTGGTTTTTATTCGCTGTTTTTCACCAAAGATCTCTATAGATCTATTGTGGATCAAAGCAATTTATATACTAGTCAATTCATCGCTGCTAATGCCCAGCTGACCCTTGCCAGAGATTGGAAACCAATTACGGTTTCCGAATCGAAGACCTTCCTGGGCCTATCCCTCTATCTTTTCTCATGGGCATAACTAAAAAGAGTGAGTTGCGGTCATATTGGTCCACTGACCCAAGTCACAATATGCCCGTGTTCTCTGCCTCCATGACTAGGACACGATACGAACAGATCTTGAGGCTCATGCACTTCGGCCACAATGAACTCTGTCATCCTTGGGGTGACCCTGGATTTGATCAGCTCTACAAAATTCGGCCCCTCGTAAACCACTTCATCCAACAGTTTACAGCCTTGTTTACTCCCGATCAAGTTGTCTGAGCTGATGAGTCCCTGATTAAGTTTTCTGGCCGCTTGTCTATCAAACAGTATCTTCCCAGCAAGCGTGCCAGATACAGGGTCAAGATGTATAAGCTCTGTGACAGGACCACAGGCTATACATATAGTTTTATGGTTTATGAGGGAAAAGATAGTCGCGTAGAGCCGGAGAACTGCCCAGACTACATAGGGAGCGCTGGTAAGATTGTGTGGGACTTGGTGCTGGTAATATTGTGTGGGACTTGGTGTCCCCCTTATTCGGAAAGGGGTATCACTTGTACAAGAACAATTATTACACGAGCGTGCAACTTTTTAGTCACCTTTTTGATTATGGAATTGGCGCATGTGGCACCATGTGATCTAATTGCCATAGAATCCCGACTTAGACGGTGGGGAGAGAGCCTGCTTGAAGTGTAATAATATGTTAGCAGGGAAGTGGAGGGATTCATGGAATATTTTCATTTTGTCCTCCCTTCAAGCAGATGAGACAGTCTAAATTTTTGCAGCAATTGGTGTTGTGGAGAAACCCCTCTGTGTCCACGAATACAACCTTAAAATGGGAGGGGTGGACCTCAACGACCAGTTGTTGGTGCCGTACCTAATTGCCGATAAGGCCAGATGCTGGTATAATAAAAGTGTCAGTATATTTATTCCAATTGGCTCTGCTCAACGGTTATATGCTATACAAAGCTTCAGGATGAACTGGTTCCTTCCTTAAATTCCAGGAAGAGATAGTCACAGCCCTTATGTTTTCAGATGGTGCTATGGCCCACCTTCCCAGCGCAAATGCAGTGAGCCGGCTGCATGAGAGGCATTTTACGTATGTCCTCCCTGGTACCCCTACCCAAAGAACACCCCAAAGAAGATGTCATGTCTGCAGAACATGCGGGTTTAGGCATGACACTGGCTTTTATTGTTTTCCTGTCCTGACCAACCTGGTCTCTGCATCGGTGACTGTTTCAAACGCTACCACACACCAGTTGAGTATTAGGGTACAGCACTACACAGCCCTAGGCACAGGTACACAGGGTCTCGAAAGATGTGATGGCCATCGCATTTTGAGAGACCCTCATCTGCAATGTTCAGTTTACAGTTTTTTTTACAGTATTTATACAAGTGAAAAAGTGGGGAAAAAAACACAAAAACACAAAAAAAATCTAAAATAAAAAAGCCAAAAATAGTTGTGGTTTTATTTTTCTTCTCTCTCTCTCTCTATTGCTCTCTCTCTTATGCTCGCTCTCTACTGTTCTCTCACTATATCTGTTCTATATCTATTGTTCTCTCTCTGTTTTATTTTTACTATGTTTTATTGTATTTGCTTTTCAGGTATGGTATGTTATACTGTAATGTTTGTTTTATTGTTAACCATCATTTGCTTAGTAGGTACGCCATTCAGCTGCAGCATGAGTTTATTTATCTTAACAGAAACAGCGTTTGCTTCCACGATACGTAAAGCCGTGAATCCATCGCTGTCGGAGGGGATTTATCTGCCACAGTTAAAAAAAAGAGCATATATGCCAAAGCACAGGGCATGGGGTGGAGGAGTGATTTGCTTCTAACATTAGGGACGGATTGCCCCTATGCTTTGGAATATATTTTTTAGGCACAGATTGCAATGTTTTATTTTTACTATGTTTTATTGTATTTGCTTTGCAATTACCAGTTAGGCTGGATTCACACCTTTTTTAGTGCTTTTTGCAGTTTGCAGATTTGCACTACAAAATATGTTCCATAGTAAACCATGTTAAATGGACTGCAGTGCAAATCTGCAAAATGCAAAAAGGACTAAAAATGCATTGATGTGAATCCAGCCTTAAAGCAACGCAGTGCCAAATTGTAAAAAGTGCTCTGGTCATTGAGAAGCCAAATCTTCCGGGGCTGAAGTAGTTAACCACTTTAGCCACAGAAGGCTGCTCAATGACCACGTTTCGGGTTCGACCAAGTTGATGTCACACAAAACCCACTCTTCTAACCTCTTAAAGACGAAGCCCTTTCTGACACATTAACATGAAAAAATATTATTTTTTTGCAAGAAAATTATGTTGAACCCCCGAAACATTATTTTTTTTTTGAAAGCAAAGGCCCTACAGATTAAAATGGTGGGTTTTGCAATTTTTTATCACACAGTATTTGTGTAGCGATTTTTCAACGCAATTGTTTTGGAAAAAACACACTTTTTAAAATTTTAATGCACTAAAATGCACTATATTGCCCAAATGATTGATGAAACAAAAAAAGATGAAATTATGCCGAGTGCATGGATAACAAACATGACATGCTTTAAAATTGCACACAAACGTGCAGCAGTGACAAGCTACATCATTTTTAAAAGCCTTTACAGTTTACCAGTTTAAATTTACAGAGAAGGTCTACTGCTAAATCTGACCTTTGTGGTGATACCTCACATGCATGGTGCAAGTTCTGTTTACATAAGACACCAGACCGACATTTGCGGGTAAGTACAGGGGTACTTTTTTTTTTTGCTTTTTTATTATATTTTTAAACTGTTCCTTTCATTGTTTTATTTTTTTTGATCCTTTTTATTGTTATCTCAGGGATTGTAACGATCCCCTATGATAGCAATATGTAGTGACAGGTACTCTTTTTTTGAAAAAATTGGAGTCTATTAGACCCTAGATCTCTCCTCTGCCCTCAAAGCATCTGACCACACCAAGATCGGTGTGATAAAATGCTTTCCCAATTTCCCAATGGTACTGTTTATATCCGGCGAAACCTAAGTCATGAAATGCTCATAGCGTCCGGTTTCTTAGGCCATAGAGATGATTGGAGTCATTCTGGTCTCTGATCAACTCTTTGGTCAGCTGGCGGAACCACCGGCTGCATTCTCGGGTTCCCTGTTGGGACAGGAGAGTCAGAGAAAACCATGGAAGATGGTGGGAGGGGGGTAGTTCCCTGCCACTGCTTGTAAAAGCAGTCTAGAGGCTAGTTAGCTGCTAGGATTGCTTTTACATGAAAGCGGATTGCTGGCTGAAAAGAATGATACCAAGATGATACCTAAACCTGCAGTCATTATTCTGGTATAACCACTCAAAGTCCAGCAACATATCAGTACATTGTTGGGCATATATTGTAATGTTCTTTTTTTTCATGTAGCCTGTGGGCTAAATGAAAAAAAGAGATTGATCGGTGGGTATGCCCACCATTAGAATACCGCCCTTCACCCACCTACTTCTAATAATGGGCATACATGTACCATTTTATTTTTAACTGTGGCGGTGAAATCACCTCCTACAACGCTGGAGTCGCTGATTTTCATATTGTGAGAGCAAACGCTGCTGCTGACAAGATAAATAAATCAGTGCTGCAGTGGAATGGCATACCTGAAAAGCAAACAATGGTAATGATAAAACATTAACTCAATAAAAGAACTTTTTTAACGCAATCTGTGCCTAAAAAATATATGCCGAAGCATTGGGGCAATCCACCCCTAATGCTAGGAGCAAATCGCTCCTCTACCCCGCCCCCATGATGCGGCATATATGCTCTTTTTTTTTAACTGTGGTAGTGAATTCACCATCTACAGCGCTGAAGTCACGGCTTTTACGTATCGTGGGAGCAAACACTGTTGCTGTCAGAATAAATAAACCCGTGCTGCAGCTGAATGGCGTACCTGCTAAGCAAATGATGGTTAAAGCGGAGGTCCACCCTAAAGTGGACCTTCCGCTCATTGGAATCCTCCCCCCCTCCGGCACCACATTTGGCACCTTTCAGGGGGGAGGGGGGTGCAGGTACCTGTACAGTACAGGTATCTGCACCCACTTCCGGCGTAGATTCTGCAGAAGGTACACCCTTTCCGAAAGTCCCCCGCTGCCTGCTGGGAAACACACGGATTCCAGAGACAGTGGGGACCATCCTTATTGTGCAGCGCGACTCGCGCATGCGCAGTAGGGAACCGGGAAATGAAGCCGAAAGGCTCCACTTCCTGATTCCCATACCCAAGATGGCGGCGGCAGCACCCGAGAGACGATCGAGAGATCGGCTTCGGGTGCCAACATCGCGGGCGCGCTGGACAGGTAAGTGTCACTATTTTAAAAGTCAGCAGCTGCAGTATTTGTAGCTGCTGGCTTTAAAAAAAAAAAAAAAACGCGGACTCCCTCTTTAACAATAAAACAAAGTAACATTACAGTATAACAGTAAGACATACCAACAAAGCAAATACAATAAAACATAGTAAAAAGAAAACATTACAGTTCTAAAATACAGTAACAATAGAGAGAACAATAGATATAGAACAACAGAGAGCGAACAATAAAGCAGACAATACAGAGTGAACATAAGAGAGAGAACAATAGAGGAAGAAGAAAAATAAAACCACAACTATTTTTGGCTTTTTTATTTTTTGTGCTTTTGTGTGTGTGTGTGTGTGTGTGTGTGTTTTTTGTTTGCACTATTATTTAAACTGTAAACATTCCAGATAAGGGTATCTCAAAATGTGATGGCAATCCCATACGTCGAGACCCTGTGTAAGTGTGCCCTAGGACTGTTCAATGCTGTACCCTATGCTAATACTCCATTAGTGTGTGGTAGCATTTGAAACATTCACCAATGCAAAGACTAGGTTGGTCAGGACAGGAGGGACAATAAAAGCGTGTGTCACACCTATATCCACATTTTCTGCAGGCACAATATCTTCTTTGGGGATTTCTTTGGACAGGGTTACCAGGGAGGGCATACAGAAAAATGCCTCTTATGCAGCCGGCTCACTGCATTTAGATTGGGAAGTTGGGCCACAGCACCATCTGGAAACAGAAGGGCTGTGATGATCTTTTCCTGGAATTTAAGGAAGGAACCAGTTCGTCCTGAAGCTTTGTATAGCATATAACCTTTGAGCAGAGACAATTGGAAAAAATATACTGACACTTTTTTATACCAGCATCTGGCCTTACGGGCAATTAGGTACGACGCCAACAACCGGTTGTTGAGGTCCACCTCTCCCATGTTAAGATTGTATTTGTGGACACAGAGGGGTTTCTCCACAACACCAGTCACCGTTTGAATTTGGACCGTCATGTCTGCGTGAAGGGAGGACAGAACACATACAAGTGGTACCCCTTTCCGAATAAGGGTGACACCAAGTCCCACACAATCTTACCAGTGCTCCCTATGTAGTCTGGGCAGTTTTCCAGCACTATGTAACTATCTCTTCCCTTGTAAACCATAAAACTATATGTATAGCCTGTTTACCTGTCACAGAGCTTATACATTCATACGTTCGTAAGTAAGGTTGAATAAAGACACCAGTCCATCCAGAGAGAGTGTGGGTGCATGTCTACAATTGTCCCTATCCCTGAACATTGTATCTCATTAAGATGCTCCTCTATTATATATTATTTATTTAAGGTACCCATATAGCACTGTTAATTTAAACAGTGCTCCACACATACATTGGTCCCTACCCTCAAGGAGCCCACAATCCAAGGTCCCCATCTCACATTCATATACTAAGGCCAATTTTGGACAGAAGCCAATTAACCTACCAGCGTGTCTTTGGAGTGTGGGAGGAAAACGGAGGACCCGAAGGAAACCCACGCAGCCACAGGGAGAACATGCAAACTCCAGGCAGGTGGTGTTGTGGTTGGGGTTCGAATCCTTTTTTCTTCTAGGTGAGAGTGCTACCCACTACACCACTGTGCCACCCATATCTGGCACACTTGCTGGAAAGATACTGTTTGAATCACAAGCAGCCAGAAAACGTAATCAGCACAGACAACTTGATCGGGAGTAAACAATGCGCAAACTGCTGGTTGAAGTGGTTTACCAGGGGCCGAATTTTGTAGAGCCAATCGCATTCAGGGTCCCCCCGAGGACGACAGAGTTCATTGTCATTGAAATGCATTAACCGCAAGATCTGCTCATATCGTGTCCTGGTCATGGAGGCAGAGAACACAGGCATATGGTTAATTGGGTCAGTGGACCAATATGAATGCAAATCACTCAGATCAAAGATATCAATCTGTTCAGACACTATACTACTAAGGGAGGTGTATGGTGCGTGCATGGGTGTTAGTGCTACTGCCACTAATCTGATGCTGCCTGGGGTGACACAGACCCTAGCTGACACTAAAACCTAACTGATATCACCCTCTGGGTGATCAGGGGGTTAAACCTTTTATTAGGTAATGTACGGCGGGTGCCCTGACGCTATAAAAAGATAACTAACTAACCAGCGTCACCCGTGACACTAATACGGTGATCACTGGTGACAGGGGGTGACCAAGGGGTTAAAACTTTATTTGGGGGATTTAGGGGGCATCCCTAGACGTATCTGGGCCTACTACTAAGTACCATAATGCTGAGTAGTGTCACAAATGACGCCAGTACAGTGATCAAAAAAAAAATATGAACACTGCACTGGGTGACACAGTGACAGGGAGTGGAAGGGTTAATGGGGGAGGGGGGGGTGATCGGGGTGTGAAATGTGTGCCTACATGTACTGTGTCAGTGTAGTGTTGGTATAACTGATGTTAGGATGTCCTCTCTTCTCTCTCTCTGGAACGGAAAATAAATCCAGAGAGGGAGATGACATCACTTACCCTGCCCGTGTTTACACCTACAGGCAGTGGAAGCGATCAGCAGGTCCAGACCACAAATCATTGGCCTGGGCCTGGAGATTGATTGATTGGTCCTGAAACAAATCTGATCGTAAGGTAACGTCATTTTGCCCATCCGTGCCATCCTGTCACAGTAAAACTGCGACGGCTGGTCGCAAAACGGTTAATAAACAACATCTCAGTGTTTCTGTGAATTTCTGGTGCTGTAATCTCATAAAGTCTCACGAGATTCCAGTATCAGGGGCCATTCTCCACTGTTTTGAAGTGTTTGTAGATCGCTTCACTCCTCCAAAGGAGATGCGACCTACAAAGCTCTATAAATCGGCACCCAGAGGAGAACAATCTCCTCTGAGAATGCCTGAGAATGAAGCAGTGAAATGTTTTCACTGCTTCATAAACGGACACCTCAGTATGCTGAGTGAACAGTCACTTCAAATCACGTAAAACGTAAATTCCTGTTTATTTTCGAATAGCCATCATGTACAAAGGAAGATAAGTAAATAAAATAAATATATATATATATATATGTGTGTGTGTGTGCATGTGTGAATGTTTGCTTTTCTAATTAAAGCAGCCTTTCTTACCACTTAAGACCCGGACCATTTTGCAGGCCAAAGACCAGACCACTTTTTGCGATTCAGCACTGTGTCGGTTTAACTGACAATTGCGCGGTCGTGCGACGTGGCTCCAAAACAAAATTGACGTCATTTTTTCCCCACAAATAGAGCTTTCTTTTGGTGTTATTTGATCACCCCTGCATTTTTTATTTTTTGCGATATAAACAAAGAAAGAGCGACAATTTAGAAAAAAACGCATAATTTTTTACATTTTGCTATAATAAATATCCCCCAAAAATATATAAAAAAATGTTTTTCTCCTCAGTTTAGGCCGATATGTATTCTTCTACATATTTTTGGTAGATCAAGTCCACGGGACCCGCGATCGGACTCACGGAGGTTCCGACCGGCGCACGTGCAGCACGTCGACAAATTTAGAGGGACGTGCCTGTATGCCCATTTGCCTGTCCGTGCCATTCTGCCGACGTACATTGGCGTGCTCCGGTCGGCATGTGGTTAACCAAGGTTCCATGGAATCCTGGGTGGGGTTCCTCCAGAGATTGCTAAGGGGTTCCTTGGGAAGAAAGCAGAGCCAAATTGATCTTCTACCTACGCTGACCTTCAATGATCACCCTAAAATGATCACTGTCTCTGTTTCTACTCTGGCCATTCATTTATTTATTTATTTCAGTTAGAATTATCAAGGAAATCCGCAGAATATTTTTTTAACTTAAAACTCTGAACAACATATTGCTCATGCTAATGTACTATGAGCTATAGTTCTAATAGAACTATAGAGCTGGGGTTCCCTGAGATCTGAAAACTATATAAGGGGTTCATCCATAGGTGTGCACAGCCTATTGCATTAGGGTGTGCATCTCAAAGCTCAAACACACGTGTGTGTGTGTGTGTGCATGTGTATACAGTATATATTTACGGTGTCAGTAGAGCAGCGGACGTTGTCAGTAGGGAAGAAATGTATTTCAGTAGGGCAGTGGATGGTGTCGGTAGTTTTTTTTTTTTGTCTTATTTTATTTTGTATTATTTTTACAATTTTATTTCTTTAATTCTTTTTTTTTAGAAGCCCCCTTAGGGGCCTTTGGTGAAATATTGGGGGTTTAAATAGGGGGAATCTGCGCCACACAGGGTGATTAGGGTGTGCTGAGGCACTCCTGGAAGTGCCCTATGGGTTCATCATGGTAAAAAAGTTGAGAAAGGCTAATGACAATGAGATGTAAGAAAAAAAAAGAAGAGGAAATAAAGAAGATGAAAGAAAGAAGGATCTTCTACATTGCTTTGTTTCTAAAACAACTGCTGGTGTTTTCCATCACGCCAGTATGCAGTTCAGTTGTGTATGTGGGATCCAGGGTGTAAATCAGGAAGAATTATTTTCCTTTGGAATCTAATTGCCCAGAAACGACTCTGGATTTTTCTTTGCCTTCTTCTGGATTCATAGAGCAGTGATTGCTAAAGCAGATCTCAGCAGCCACACATATCAGAGTTGATTTACTAAAGGAGTTAAACATCTTCACTTAATATATTGTAGCTGTGTTCACTTTGACCCAGTCATGCGCAGATTAAATAAATTTGGTTTTCGTAATTAGATGATTTAAGTAAACAGATAAACTTTCTAAAATGATCATTCCCTCCTTTATTAAATCATCATTGTTTTGTTTCAAATGTTCCTTTATACATTGACATACCTCCTTAGGCCCAGTCTGTCCGGATAATATGGTCACTTGTTCACTTGGCACGTCCCTAGGTAACTTAAAGAGGATCTTCACTCTAGAAAGAAAACAAATTAGGTCAGCAGCAACAAATATTGTAGTCCAGGGGCGGCCCATCCATTAAGGGCACACGGGCGCCACCCTCTATTCACACCACCCCCTATATGATTAATAGATAGATTTATGCATAGCATGAATCTATCTACGGCCACAGTGGCCACCCCCTGTTTATGCATCTAGCCCCTTTCATGGCACCTTTCATGAATTACAACGGTGGGGGTGTTTCTTTGAAGCACCTGATTAGAGCCATTGTCTCTAATAGGCTTTAAAATAGCGAGGACTCATGGTGCAGAGCATTGCGCTCTAAGCCCACTGAGGTGTGTTAGAAAAGCAAATGAATGTTTGCTTTTCTAACACTGAATCGACTCCCCACCAATCAGGAAGCTAGGTCTGATACCCGTTTCCCAATTGGCTAAAAGGTCAGGCCTTTTGGATGCCTATTGGATGCCTAGGAGGAGGGGGATGCATGGTGGAAGCCACCATGATCCACACCACAGGAAGAGGATGAAAGCTGCTGGACATGCTGCTCGCCCGCTTCCTAGATGGGGTAAGTGTGGGTCTTTGATGGCCCGAATGTCCTGGGTGAGGTTTGCCACCGGCCGACCGACTGGGGGTTGTGGCTGTTTGCTTCCCCCCTAAAAGAAAAAACCACCAGCTGTCACTGTCTGCTGACTTATAATAAAATCGCAATTTCCTGTCTAACGATCCATCACTGTTCTAACCTGGGATGGTTCTCTGCTTGTCTTTGGGTCCCCGGTGTTGGAATGTTTAGTGTGGAAAGTCGGCTGTGTCTACTTTTGGCTACACAGTCTATTTTCCACTGCACATGTGTGAGCCACCCTGCATTTTGTGAATGGTCCAGCAGCCTTCTGTCAGCAGAAGACTGTAGCCAAAAAGGGGGAGGGGGGGGGGGGGTTGAACATCTGCTCCAATCACCTAGGGAAATGGGAGTGGGTACATATTAAAATAAGACACAGAAGTTGAATCCATTGCAATTTTCAGCAATTTGCATTACAGAGGATGCTTTTCAGTCTTTTGAAGTGTAAGTGTAAGAAGACAATACATTTCCTAAGTTAATTATAAATAAACCTCGGGCAAGATGATGTTGGAATGGGACTGCTGAAATGAAATCCTGAATACTGGATTAAAGACACAGTGAAAAAAGAGTCTGTTATCTCTTTAAATCTGGTAGCCAAACCATTCTGATATGAATTTACTAATGATGGACTTTTTTGATTGTATGGTCATTTATTTTGATTTATGAATTTTAGTAATACATATGAATTTATGAAATTATTTGTATGTAATTTTGCATTCATAATATTTTTTTGCACCGGTTTGGTTATCAGATTTAAAGGGATAGGGCACTCTTTTTTCAAAATAAATTTCCTAAGCCCCGTCTCTGTGGTGCTAACACTAAGGGAACATGAAAGAAATAAGGAGGGGCTAACTAGCACTGAACTAACTAGCACTAAACAGGAGGGGGAGATACCAAAAACAAGTTGTAGTGCTGCAAAAAAAGGCCACTAGATATCAGCATACTAAAGAAAAATAACAACCTCATGCAGTTCAATAAGACACAGAAAAAACACATAAAAGAGGGTCAGAGCGATCCTCACTGTAAATTAATACAAATATCTGCACAATATTTGTGATGGTCATTAGGCTCAGCTCACCAAGTTCTAATACAAAGATAAGGATCTTTATTTTAACTGCATATTTTCAATGTTCACATCTTATTGAACTATTGGCTGAAAATAACTGGCACGTTATGGAAAATAAGGGTCTTTATCCTATGCAACAGGGCTGTATCCGCACTGCATGGGTTAACTGCTCATTTTGTCTATACTCACCTGATATCCTTTGGAAATCATTGCTCCCCCAAGTCCAGCAGTGAACTGTTCCTGACATGTCTGGAGCAGTCCACCACTCAAGACTGCTGGACCACAGAAGCTGATGGAGCCAAAGGGACTGGTCTTGCGCTGGGAGGATCAGAGGTTTAGGTGAGTATATCTCTGCTTCAAGAACCCCTAGACAAAAACAAGCAGTTATCCCATGCAGTGCGGGCACAGGCCCATTGCATGGGTAGAAAAAAAAGAATTGTTAGGAGTTCTGCTTTAATGAAGATATTAAAAACTAATATTTTTGCATAACATACACAAAAAAGTTCAAGAACTTTTCAAGTGGTGTCTCTCCACCACATCCAACTTTGAGCCAACATGGAAGAGGATAATTTGAGGATAATTTAAAATTCCATTCTACATTTTCAAAAATATGAGGTTCTAGATTCTGGGTAACAGCCTGTGGGACAGCAGCCTGCTACCTGGGATTAATCCCAAAACCACAGGACTTGGACCAGCAAGCTTGTGAGATTGATCACAAAATTGCACTTTCTTGCAGGAATCGAGGCACTGTACAACATCTCATAGAAACCAAACCAAATCTATCAGACTGATTCTTGCTGTCAGAACTCTGACTCCTGATTGGTTGCTGAGTTATTGTATAGTTAATGAACCGCACTGTGTGCAAACAGCATTTTTATTGGCTGTATACAGATGTCTAACTGCCATTATTTCCTACTAAATTTTCGTGGAGTATTATTTTAATTCTAAATAGGTTGCTGCAAAATGAGAACAATTTTTTGGCATTATTTAAAAAAAGCCTGCATCATGTAGTTTTATACTATGACCATAAGATGTCACTGTAGTCTACAAATAGGTCAAAGAGATGACATAATAAGGAATACATATGGCAGCCTTTAAAGGAAGCAGCGACTCACTCACTAGCTGTATACTAGTTGTAGGTGTTGATCGCACTAGCAATAATAGTTTGTGCAGCACTTTTTAGAAAATACAGGAAGACCGTGCATTTACAATTCAATGCAAGAGGGCTCAGAGGGTCCTGCTTGTGAGAGCTTACAATCTAATAGGGTACAGCTGTGGCCAAAAGTTTTGAGATAGACACAAATATTCATTTTCACAAAGTCTGCTGTTTCAGTGTCTTTAGATCTTTTTGTCAAATGTTACTATGGTATACTGAAGTATAATTACAAGCATTTAATAACTTGACTTTAATAAGTTTATGCAAAGAGTCAATATTTGCAGTGTTGACCCTTCTTTTTCAAGACCTCTGCAATTCACCCTGGCAGGCAGTCAATCAATTTCTGGGCCACATCCTAACGGATGGCAGCCCGTTCTAGTGCTTGGAGTTTGTCAGAATTTGTGGGGGGTTTTTTATTCACCCACCTCTTGAAAACTGACCACAAGTTCTCAATGGTATTAAAGTCTGGGGAGTTTCCTGGATATGACCCAAAATGTTGAGGTTTTGTTCCCCAAGCCACTTAGTTATACTTTTGCCTCATGGCAAGGTGCTCCATCATGCTGGAAAAGGCATTGTTCCTCACCAAACGGTTCTTAGATGGTTGGGAGAAGTTGCTCTTGGTGGATGTTTTTGTTCATGGCTGTGTTCTTAGCAAAATTGTGAGTGAGCCCACTCCCTTGGCTGAGAAGCACCCCCACGCATGAATGATCTCAGGAAGCTTTACTGTTGGCATGACACAGGCCTGATGGTAGTGCTCACCTTTTCTTGTCCGGACAAGGTTTTTTCCGGATGCCCCAAACAACCGGAAAGGGGATTCATAAGAGAAAATGGCTTTACCCCAGTCCTCAGCAGTCCAATCCCTGTACAGTTGCAGAATATCAGTCTGTCCTTGATGTGGAGAGAAGTGACTTATTTTCTGCCCTTCTTAACACCAGGCTGTTCCTCCAAAAGCAGTGGAAATGTTTTTTTATGGGATTAAGTTCATTTTCATAACAAACACTTTGCAATTAATTGAAATCCATCTGATCACTCTTCATAACATTCTGGAGTATTTGCAAATTGGCATCCTAAAAATTGAGGCACCAGACTTTGTAAAAATGAATATTTGTGTCATTCTCTAATCTTTTGGCCATGGGTGTATATTGTGGTTCTTTACACTGAAATCAGCATGTCATGGTTATGCAGTAATCTTCCTCTGCTTACCTCTCCTTATGTGTTCAGACTAAGAGGCCAGCCACTTCCACCTGGTGGTTTTTATAACCTCTCCTCTAAGCATGGCTCCACCCCAGGCCCTATCAGGGAACCCTATATTAACCTGTGCACTGCAAGCCAGGGTTGCTGATCAACCATTTTGTATTCATTGTGTGTTTGGCTTGTGTTCCCTGCTTGCCGTGTGCGCTTTGTTTGTCTCTGTTACTGACCTTGGCGTGTTCTCAACGATTCCTGTCTGCTTTTGACCTTTTGGCATGTCTCCGACCATCCCTGTCTGCCTGTGACCCTGAACCTTTGGCGTGTACTCTGTTGTTCCTGTCTGCTGGTTGCCCTGACCTCTGCCGTATCCCCTTACTATCCTTGTTGTTCCAGCCTGCTGCTTCCTTCTCCTGTAGTCTACTGTGAGTGTGAGCTGTGAGACCCTGGGGGCCGCGACCTGGAGCCAGACTGCAGCGAAGTCCATCCTCACCACTGGAGGCTCTGGTGAACACCGGCTGGCTCTTAGACTCCGTGCCCTGGGGAATCTATGCTTTAGCTCCTACTGGGATCTGTGTTAGTGATCCAGTAGACCCGTCTCCTGAATCTCCCTGGGTACAATCTGCAGCAGTCAGTCCTAAGGTCCACTACCTAGCGGTGCACTTCCGACTCCTACGGAGTGCATCTGTCACCTGGTCTCAGGTGACCTGACAGTTTGATCAGCCATGGACCCAGCTGATGTGCCGCTACCCGCAGATGATCCTTTGCAGGGCTTAGTTCGCAGACTTGAGACCCAAGAATCGCATCAGCCCCAGATGATGTGATTCCTTCAGGATTTGGCATCCCGTTTTTAACAGGTTCAGGCCTCATTAGGACCCCCAGTTCAACAACCTCAACCGCTATCTGCTGCTGCACCTATCGCATCACTCGCAGCCACACATTCTTTACAACTACCAGCTCCGGTCCGTTTCTCTGGGGACTCCAAGGCTGGAGGGGGTTCCTTA
Source organism: Lithobates pipiens (assembly GCF_037356315.1). Lineage (NCBI taxonomy): Eukaryota > Metazoa > Chordata > Amphibia > Anura > Ranidae > Lithobates > Lithobates pipiens. Next base: position 494,242,644 of record NW_027507758.1, read on the forward strand.
GCCAGTGCACAATTCATTTTGAACTTCAGCCCCAAAACTTCCTGTCCGATTGGGCAAAAGTAGCATATAGCATATCCCTCCTGTCTGGCGAGGCGCTAGCTTGGGCTGCCCCTCTGTGGGAACTGAATGAGCCAGTGGTTTCTAGCCTGTCTGATTTCTTGAAACTTTTTCGGAATATCTTCGAGGAACCGAGTCTCCTCAGCGGCTAGCGCTCTTTTACGTCTCCGTCAAGAGTCCGCGTCTGTGGGACAGTATGCTCTTCAGTTCCGTATCCTCACAGCTGAATTGAGCTGGAATAATGAGGCCCTAGTTGCAACCTTTTTACATGGCCTCTCTGATAGAGTGAAGGACGAATTAGCAGGAAGATCCCTTCCTGCTGATCTGGACAGTGTCATCACCTTGTGTAACCAGATCGATATTCGCTTTCAGGAGAGGGCCCTGGAAAAAAGATACCAGCACTCCTCGTTCTTTAGGCAGCCTGAGCCCCCAGTCCTTTCTCTTCGATCCGAGGAGCACCCCCTGCCTACTGAGGAACCTATGCAGTTGGGCTGGACTAAGTTATCTCCCGAAGAACGTGCTAGGCGCAGAACTCTGGGCCTATGCCTCTATTGTGGGGCCAAAGGTCATTTTCGTGACACTTGTTCTCTTTGTCCGGAAAATGCTCAAGGCTAATACATCTGGAAGGTGGAGTATTAGACCCTGAAATATCACCTTCTCGTCTTCTCCTTTCTGTGTTGCTTCATGTCGGTGCTTCCTCTCGTTCGGTCTCAGCACATCTGGATTCCGGAGCCGCTGGCAATTTCATGGTAATTTCATGGCAATTTCATGGATTGGGAAACTGCATCCTCCATGAGACTTACCCTTTTGCCCCTTACAACGCCATTGGTGGTCTTGGCGATTGATGGCACTGTTCTCCCAGGGGGCCCTATCCACTTCCAGACCCTTCCTGTTAAGATGTCAGTAGGGACACTCCACCAGCAGAGGATATGCTTCCTTGTCTTACCTAAGGCTTCATCTCCTATCATATTAGGTCTTCCTTGGTTATGGCTCCATTCTCCACACATTGACTGGTCTGCTGGACAGATCCTGGTTTGGGGTTCCTCCTGTTCCTCTTCCTGCCAACTCAAGGGTACCCCAAAAGAGAAACTTCCTATTGCCACCATCCCAGTATCTTCTGCTCTTCCCACTGTATATAGCGATCTCTGGGATGTGTCCTGCAATAGTCTGACTGGTGCACTCTCTGGGTCATGTGGTACTTTGGATGAAGGGCCCACCTGTGAACCTGAGTCGATCATTCACTCCAGTTTGCATGGCCATTTACCTTTGCCAGTCCCTAATCTCCCTTGGACGCACAGTCAGGCTAACTTGTCTGCAAGTTCCATAGTCGCTATGCCCTGTGATGCGATTGAGATGGTCGCTACACCTGACAATACTATTCAGTCGGCCTCTGCACCAGTTATGCCAGTCCAGCCCATGCCCAATGAGATTTCTGCTTCTTGTTCAGGACCTTCTGTAAACTGGCCTCACCCTACTGCTACTATGTCCGTTCAAACCCGTTTAAGAGGCTCAATCCATCCTTTGGATAGACTGCCTCATTCGGCCAGATGGGGTTTTCAATCTTTTTCTCAGGGCGTTCTGCATTCTGTTGGTGTTTCAGCTATCCAGCTTGACTCTTGTGACATGTCACCTTCTAACCAACCAGACCTCAGGGATCCACTGACCTCTGCTCAGTCTGGTGGTCCTGTGCTGGATGTCCAGCTCATCTTTAAGGGCCTGGGGGACCCTGCTCAGACTCCTGATGGTCTTATGCCCTTACCCATTCCTAAAAAGCCTTTAGTCCTCAATAAGTCCTCTTGTCCTCTTCCTACCCCGGTTCCGGTCTCTGAGTCTAATCTAAAATACGAGGTTAGTCAAGTTTTGGATTCCCGACTCCGTAAAGGCATTCTTCAGTACCTCGTACATTGGAAGGGGTTTGGCCCTGAGGAGAGGTCTTGGATCACTGCATCTGAGGTCTTTGATCCTCGTCTGAGGAGGTTCCATCTGGAGTTTCCCTTTAAGCCTGGACCCAGGCGGGGGAGGGGGAGGCCTCGTAAGATGGGGGGGGGGTACTGTCATGGTTATGCAGTAATCTTCCTCTGCTTACCTCTGCTCATGTGTTCAGACTAAGAGGCCAGCCACGTCCACCTGGTGGTTTTTATAACCTCTCCTCTAAGAATGGCTCCACCCCAGGCCCTATCAGGGAACCCTATATTAACCTGTGCACTGCAAGCCAGGGTTGCTGATCAACCATTGTGTATTCATTGTGTGTTTGGCTTTGTGTTCCCTGCTTGCTGTGTGCTCTTTGTTTGTCTCTGTTACCGACCTTGGCGTGTTCTCAACGATTCCTGTCTGCTTGTGACCTTGACCTTTTGGCATGTCTCTGACCATCCCTGTCTGCCTGTGACCCTGAACCTTTGGAGTGTACTCTGTTGTTCCTGTCTGCTGGTTGCCCTGACTTCTGCCATATCCCCTTACTATCCTTGTTGTTCCAGCCTGCTGCTTCCTTCTCCTGTAGTCTACTGTGAGTGTGAGCTGTGAGACCCTGGGGACCGCGACCTGGAGCCAGACTGCAGCAAAGTCCATCCTCACCACTGGAGGCTCTGGTGAACACCCGCTGGCTCTTAGACTCCGCGCCCTGGGGAATCTATGCTCTAGCTCCTACCAGGATCTGTGTTAGTGATCCAGTAGACCCGTGTCCTGAATCTCCCTGGGTACAATCTGCAGCAGTCAGTCCTAAGGTCCACTACCTAGCGGTGCACTTCCGACTCCTACGGAGTGCATCTGTCACCTGGTCTCAGGTGACCTGACACAGCATACAGTGAGAGTGTCATACACTTTCAGCTTCTGTCAAAAGCTTTTTGCAGAGGTTAAAACAAAAAAGCCATTGAGGTCAAACCAAAGGGAGCTTTATGAGATCTTGTTAGCTACACACGTTGTAAGAATTGTAGTAATACTCTGTTGCAAATACATATTTCTTTCTTTTTGTTTTTTTAAATTAGGATGGGTGACTGGAATTATATATCTAAATTTTAAATAAAAATATGCCAACCAAAAAAAAGAGAAAAGAAAAAGAAAATAAATTGGAATAATGGGTAATTCCAGATTAGTAAGTATAACGGGCTGTCTCTAGAGTTTTTGGGGATGCCACAGTCCATACAACCGACTGCCTCTTAATTGCTCTTAAGTTCTTTGTGTATTTTAGCCCTTGTACACACGGTCGGACATTCTGACAACCAAATCCGTCGGATTTTTTCCGAAACTGTTGCATACACACGGTCGGACAAAGTTGTCGGAAAATCCGATCGTTCAGAACGCGATGACGTTATTTCGTTACGAAGGGACTACGTTCAGGCTAGTAGCCAATAGCTTTGATGTAGGAATTTGATCTGAGCATGTGTGGCACTTTGTCCAATCGGAATTCTCTACACATGATCAGAGTATGTCCGATCTGAGCATTTTGTCTGAAAATTTGAACAAGTTGGAAAACTTGGTCCATCGGATGCTCCGAAGGAGACAGTCCGATGGAGACCACACACAGTCAGAATATCCGACAAAATGGTCCGATCGGACACATTCCGTCGGAATCTCCAACCGTGTGTACAAGGGCTTAGGGAATTGAGCCAGCAGGATCTGAAGGATTACAATTAGGCAGAATCCTCATAGCAGGTGTTCATAGCAAGTTCAAGATCTCATTAGTGTCAGGCTAGGTGCAGATAACAAGTAACAGTTCAGGTGTGCTGATTATACAAGAGTTCAAAGCACATACCATGAGCAGATCTAAGCAGAGCAGGTCAGCTGGGACTTGTGGTACACCGCTGCAGACGAAGGTAGATGATTGCTGGACCTTGTAGTTCACTGCTGTAGATGAGGATAGATGATTGCTGGACCTTGTGGTTCACTGCTGCAGATGAGGGTACTAGTAGAATCAGGCAAAGCGTAGTCTAGGCAAGCTGGGTCATACACAGGTAGATCAGAGTCCAAACGGTACAGAATCAGAAGCAAAGTAAGGAGGGTCAAACAAGCCGGGTCAAACACGAAAGTCACAGAGCAAATATCAGCTGGATCAAACAGAAAGAAATGTTCAATCGTGGTGTTGGCATCTGGAACATCAGAGGGCGGAAGATCAAAGGAGCACACACCCAGGATGCAACCCATAAACACAAAAGAAAGGAGAGGTCCCTGTAGATGTGCTGGCACAATTATTAAAGGCAAACTCTGCCCATGGAAGGATGTTGACCCACTCCACCTCATCTTTGGCCATCAGACAACGTACCATCTTCTCTAGAGTCTGATTAGTCCTTTCTGTTTGGCCATTAGTCTCAGGATGATATGCTGAAGAATATGATAATTTAATCCCCAGCTGAGAGCAAAGGGCCTTCCAAAACTGGGCTATAAACTGAGAGCCACGGTCAGAGACAATGTTAACTGGTGCCCCATGGAGCCTGAAAATGTGCTTAATGAATAAAGATGCCAGTTCTTTAGCAGATGGAAGCTTCGGAAGCGGAACAAAGTGGGCCATCTTACTGAACCTGTCTACCACCACCCAGATCGTGGAACATCCCTGGGACAGAGGCAAGTCTGTGATAAAGTCCATAGATAAATGTGTCCAGGGACAGGTAGGTATTGGTAGAGGACGAAGGAGACCGGGGGGCTTAGAGGTACAGCTTTTGCTTCTGGCGCAAACTTCACAGGCCTGGACGAAGGCTAACACATCCTGACTATGCGATGGCCACCAGAGGTTGCGAGAGACAATCTCAAAAGTTTGTCTAAACCCTGGATGTGCTGCAGGTTTTGATGCATGTACTTGTTGCAATACCTGCAAACGAAGAGCCAGGGGCACAAAGAGCATACCAGAGGGAGTGGAGGGAGGGGCTTCAGCCTGTGCTGGTAACAAGGCCTCAGAGATGTCAGTCTGGGTAAAAGCCAAAATCCTATCCTCAGAGATAATGGGTTGAGGAGGAAGCGGAGGAGGAGACTCTGATAAAAAGCTGTGAGACAAGGCATCGGCCTTAATGTTTTTTGGACCTGGTAAATAAGAAATTGTAAAGTCAAATCTGGAGAAGAACAATGACCACCTGGCTTGACGCAAGTTCAGTCTTTTAGCAGAACGGATATATTAAAGGTTTTTGTGGTCAGTCAGAACTATGAATGGATAGCGAGCTCCCTCCAGCCAATGTCTCCACTCCTCTAAAGCTAGCTTTATGGCTAAAATTTCTCTGTTGCCTATATCGTAATTGCGCTCTGCTGGGGAATATTTACGGGACAAGAAGGCACAAGGGTGGATGGCAGCGCTTACAGGATCTTTTTGTGACAAAAGCGCCCCCACTCCTACTTCAGATGCATCTACCTCTACAATAAAAGGTAGCTCAGGAACAGGATGGCGTAGAATTGGTGCAGAGGTAAAGGCTTTCTTTAACTGGGTGAAGGCTGCCTGGGCTTCAGTAGTCCATTTAAATGTACTAGGAGTCTCCCTGGTGAGAGAGGTGATGGGATGTGCAATGGTGGCAAAGTTCTTAATGAATTTTCGATAGAAATTTGCAAAGCCCAGGAAGCGTTGAACTGCCTTCAGGTCTGAAGGTGGTGCTCAGTCTAAAATGGCTTGAACCTTGGCTGGGTCCATGGTGAGGCCTGTGTCAGAAATTAGGTAACCCAGGAAAGGTACTTGTTTAACATGGAAAAGACATTTTTCAGGCTTTACAAAAAGGGAGTGAGTCTTTAGTCGGGCTAATACCGAGCAGACATGCTTCTGATGTGTTTCAAGATTGGGAGAGTAAATCAAAATATTGTCTAAATAAACAAGCATGAAGCGACCCATCATGTCACGGAAAATGTCATTCATGAAGTTCTGAAAGACGGCTGGTGCATTCCTGAGGCCGAAAGGCATGACAAGACATTCGTAATGACCATCCTTGGTGTTAAAGGCCGTCTTCCATTCATCGCCTGCACGGATTCGCACCAGATTATAAGCTCCCCTTAAATCCAGTTTGGAGAAGATTTTGGCTCCCTGGATTTGAGAGAACAACTCTGTGATGAGAGGGAGAGGATACCGATTGGGAACGGTTATTTTATTTAGACCTCTGTAATCAACACAAAGTCGCAGTCCTCCATCCTTCTTCGGGACAAAGAAGCATCCTGCTCCTGCGGGAGAAGTGGAGGGACGGATGAAACCCTTAGCTAGGTTTTCCTGGATGTATTCTTGCAAAGCAAGATTCTCTGGTTCAGACAGTGGAAAGACTCTCCCTCGAGGAGGTGTAGTGTCAGGCAAGAGGTCAACGGGACAATCATAACTGCGATGAGGAGGTAAAGTGTCAGCAATTCCTTTAGAAAACACATCCCGAAAGTCCTTATAACAAAGTGGAATCTGTTCTATTCCCACTTGACAGGTATCAAGTCGAACAAGGTGTTGGATGCAGCTCTTTTTACACTGATTGGACCAAGCCAGAATATCTCCTGTTGGCCAGTCAATTACAGGATTGTGCTTCTGAAGCCAAGGAAGGCCTAGGATCAAAGGAGTGGATGGAGAGTCAATGACAAGACAAGAAATCTTCTCCCAATGCAAAGCCCCTAATTGTAACTGGAAAGGGTTGGTGGATTCGAGCACTAGGTCTTGAGAGAGAGGCCGATTATCCACGGAGATCAGGCAGACTGGACAATCTAGAGCATGAGTTTCCAGGGACAAAGAGGTGATCAGAGTTTTATCAATACAATTCTCAGCTGCTCCAGAATCCACCAAGGCCAGCAGTTCATGAGCCCCTGTCCCAAAGTGAATGACAGCGGGTAAAAGTATACGATTGTCCCCCTGGGGAGATGAGAGTAGACCTAAGGTGACCTCCCCGCAATCACCTAGGTCCTGGCGTTTCCCGGACGTGTAGGGCACGAACGGTGCATATGACCCTTGAGGCCACAGTATAAGCAGAGTCCCATATTACGCCTGCGTTTGTGTTCCTGGGCAGATAACCGGGTGGAGCCTAACTGCATAGGTTCTTCCTCAGATTTGGCACTGGAGATGGAATAATCAGGTGGTAAAGAAGGTATATAGTTTGCCACAGCCATTGTTTGTTTTCGCCTTCTCTCTCGCTAGCGGCGGTCAATTCTAATAGCTAGACACATAGCCTCCTCCAGTGAGGCTGGGTAGGAGAAGTTGACCAGAGCGTCTTTAATAGCATCTGAAAGGCCAATTCTAAACTGGCAGCGGAGAGCTGCATCATTCCAGCCAGATTCCGGGGCCCACCTGCGAAACTCTGAGCAATACATTTCAGCTGTGGTAGTTCCTTGTTTTAAGTTACGCAGGGTCGATTCTGCAGTAGCAGCACGATCTGGATCATCATATAGCAACCCAAGGGCTTCAAAGAAGGCATCTACTGTTAGTAAGGCTAGATGGTTAGGTTCCAGGTTAAAGGCCCAAGCCTGGGGGTCACCCTGTAGTAGAGAGATAATGATTTGAACCCTCTGAGTTTCAGGGCCAGACGAGGATGGCCTCAACTTGAAATATAATTTGCAGCTGTTTTTAAAGTTGCAAAACGCTTTACGGTCACCAGAAAACCGGTCCGGCAAAGGAATTTTTGGTTCAGATGGAGTTTTAGTAATGGTGGTAGTAGAAGGAGATTGCACCGTGGCCATTTCCTGAACTTGGTGTGATAAACGGCAAAGTTCTTGTGTAAACAACTGAGCCTGTTCAGGATTCATGATAGGTTTCCCTTTATGTATTGGGCTCGTGTTAATGTCAGGCTAGGTGCAGATAACAAGTAACAGTTCAGGTGTGCTGATTATACAAGAGTTCAAAGCACATACCATGAGCAGATCTAAGCAGAGCAGGTCAGCTGGGACTTGTGGTACACCGCTGCAGACGAAGGTAGATGATTGCTGGACCTTGTAGTTCACTGCTGTAGATGAGGATAGCTGATTGCTGGACCTTGTGGTTCACTGCTGCAGATGAGGGTACTAGTAGAATCAGGCAAAGCGTAGTCTAGGCAAGCTGGGTCATACACAGGTAGATCAGAGTCCAAACGGTACAGAATCAGAAGCAAAGTAAGGAGGGTCAAACAAGCCGGGTCAAACACGAAAGTCACAGAGCAAATATCAGCTGGATCAAACACGAGTGAACTCTAACACGAGCACTGACTGAATGCTGATACAGGTGATTTAAACGTGTTGATTGAAACTGTTGTTTCCCAGACACAGGCTGTGTCAGGTGAGTTGTGCTGGGTCCTAAAGGGATTCTAGTACTGACAATTAGAAAGCGAAGATATGTAGCTTAAGGCCGGGTTCACACCGCTGCGATGCGGGAACGCCGCGAATCCGCGGAGTTTTCCCGCATCGCATTACTCCCGCCTGCAGTTCACACTGCCCTATGCGGACGGCTGGGAGTGTCAATGATATGTTAATGACACCCCCAGATCCGTCCGCATATCGCAGTGCGATCTGCCGACTCGCACAGGAATCGGATCGCATGGTGTGAACCCCCATGCGATCCGATTCTGTTGCGGACCAAAAAAAGGGTCCCGTGCGAGTTTGCTGCGGGAGCGATGCGAATTCAGCCATACTATCTGTATGGCTGAACTCGCATCGCTACGGAGATCGGATGTGATTTGCGGTGCGAATCACATCCGGATCTCCCCCCGCAGCAGTGTGAACCCAGCCTAAATGTATTTTCCATTAAACCTTAAAGCTCCTTTCACACTAGAGGTCTGATCGAGTCTGCCGGACACTCTATTCTCATCTATGGAGTGGTGGGTGTAAACAGACATTTGTCTGTTTACACCTGCTTACATCCAATCCAAACTGCTAAAAACCAGATGTATAGAGAGCAGTTTCTCTTCCATCTAGTGGAACAGAACGGATGGCAAAGAAGTGTAAATGGACAGGTGATCTTTTCACATCCAACTGCCCATAGAGGAGAATGGGCTGTGTCTGTGTGCGCTCTGCACAAGCGGAGCAAACATGGAGCAATCATCTGCCTGCTCACCAGGAATCAGCAGTCAGAAGCCCGCTAAGCAAGTAGACTCCTGGTGGAGTTCACCCCCTGTGAGAGGGGCCTATTTATTGCCGAATCACATGTATTTAAAATAAACCCTGCATCTTAAAGGATATGGGAACTTTCAAACTCAGTTCCCTAAAGGTGAACATTGCTGCAGGACATGGTTCTACTAGGTATCAGAACTAGATAAGTGTGCAGCTAAGAAGGGACAGGATTGGGTTCGATCAACTCTTTGAGACGCCAAATTTGTTTTAGAAAACTTTCATTAAAGTTTGTTTGCCCTTTAGGTGATATCAGCAGGCCATTAATACTAGGATCAAACCAGGGACCATTCCTTCGCTTTAATTCTGGCCATATACTTGACATCTATCTACCAGTTTCTAACATTTTACTCAGCTTTTAAATGCAAAAGAGATATATGACATGGATTATGGTAGGTTGCACTGATAGGCTCAGTGATGTGGCTACTGTCTGACTTCTCTGTTCAATAAAGTGGTTTTATATCTCCTTATTAACACCTGATAAAGAACTATGGTACTTATAAAGAAACTTGCTTCATGAAGGTTTGAGAGTCTGATCATACCCACTGGCTGGCTGGAGGTCAACAAGTTGGAGCTCAGGCATCATGTTGCAGAGCCTACTGCACAATGGTAAGAGTTTTGTTCAGCACTTCCTATTAGATTACAAATACAGAATGTGAATCAAATGTTAATTTGCGGAAACTAATTATTGGTCCCACTCCACCTAATTTCCAGTGTATGGTCTACATAACACTGCCACATTCAGCACAGTGCTTGTTGTTTAGTTTTAAGAAAAAAGAAGATGTTACTATTTTTTATAATCACATCATCTGCTAAAAGACTGGTGTTACTATGAAAGCACAGAATTTTTGTGTAATTTCACTGTAGAACTATTTATAAAGCCAAGAAGGTGTAGGACAGTGACGGCGAACCTTGGCACCCCAGATGTTGTGAAACTACATTTCCCATAATGCTCCACTACACTGCAGAGTACATGAGCATCATGGGAAATGTAGTTCTAAAACATCTGGGGTGCCAAGGTTCGCCATCACTGGTGTAGGACATTCAGGCATGTTATCATCACATTGAAAGTGTTTTATTTTTATTACTTATGTAGTGGTGACACTTTGGACAAAGTGTCATTCATGTGTAAATTATTTTTTTTTGCCTCAGAACGGTAATGGGGTTCTGAGGGTTAATTATGTAGGTTAACTTTGACATCAGCTGGCTGGGCTGTGTGAGAGTTCTACCTGGTCATGTGTACAGTGAGGTGAACATGACAGGCCAGAACCAGCCCTGGTTGGGCATTTTGGGTATCAGCTTCCTCGGAGCCAATCAGTGGGTGTGCTGGGCCCCGCTGAGGAGTCTGGGGAGGGGTACTTAAGATGTTGAGGTCACATGTTACGGGTGGTTCGTTCGTGAGGCCCTAGTGGTCTGTTCCTGATTCTGGACCAGGGTAGCCCCGCGAGGGGTCCTGGTCAAAGGAGCGTTCGTCGCTTTGCAACATGCTTCGGTTGGTTAACCCCAATAGACCCGCCTGGTCTGGGGTAAGGATCCGTCTGTTCCCGAGTCTCGGAACCACCCTGTCCAAGGCGCAGTAACTGAGGGAGGATTCAAGGCATCCGGGTATGCTCTCGGCTTGGAGGGTCACCGCAGCTCGTGCAAGTGACCGGGGGAGGACTCTTCGGAGGAGAGCCAACAAGCTGGCATCCTGAGAAGTGCCTGGTTACTGAGTTGGGAAGGACATTGGCGAATCCACGCTTTTTCCAGTACTACCAAGGAGACAGAGAACGTTTCAGGTACTGAGGAAAAAGTTCCTGTTCACTTTCAGCTACAACTTGTTCAAGGTCAGAGATTTCACAAGTTCTGAGTCAAAGCGCTGATTGCCATGATCTCTGGCTAGAGATTTGTTCAGCCTTGAAGTGCCCAGCTGTGAGTGGCTACTCTCTGGGTGGTACTAGAGACTTTGTGATATTTGCAGTTCAAGGTGCCTGAGTTCTTTCACCCTGCTCCCTGTTCCCATATGAGACTGTGTTGTTGGATGTTACTCTGCAAATAAAAACCTTTAAAAAGGACTTTATTGGTGTCAGCGTCCAAAGTTGTTGGGTACCAACTCTGGGAACCCCTAGACGTGGAAGAACAAGCCAAGCGGAGGTAACCGGTAAGCCCAAAAAGTTAAGGCCGCCCTGCCAAGGGTTATGGCCGCTACACTTATATTTCTTAAAACTCACCAATGCAATCTTTGATAGATTAATGTGGGATGGAATACAAGGGTTTGGGGAATTGGGTAGGAAGTATGAACTCCATCCACAAGTTAACCCTACCTATCCTGGATCATTATTCAGTTCCCAATAAGATACCGCCCATATGGATATAAAAACACATTTCAAATATCCACCCATATTCCTTTCTCTGTGACAACCACTGTGCTGTGTTGAGGCCCATGGTTAGGTAGCCTGTGACTAGGCCTAATGTTTGCTGCATCCTATGGTTGTCTCCATCACTTTGTGTACTATGCTCCATACTTGTGCTTGATGTCTCTGCAGTACCTCACCACTCTGTCTGTCACCCTCACTTATCCTATGTGTTTCTCTGTAACCCCTACTTATCTCACATCTCCTGTATGGCTGTGTCTATGAGGCTCCATAATGCAGTTCTTTTGTGTTCCAAAACCCCTTCCCTGAACTTAAAGAACTCTTAACAATGGTACCACTTGATACATATTCAACCACAGCCTGCCATAGACTTTGACAAATTGCCTGAAACATGCAACCTAAAGTGCCTGGAGGGACACATTGCAGCTGGATGGCCCTATGTGCATGAGTTTTAATTTGTATTTAACAAGAACATCATCCATATATTTTCTAACTGATGCAGGGTATTAATACACTTACTGGAACTTGGACATGCTTTGAAGCCGTTTTGCCGGTTTAAATATGACTGCCTAATCTACAAGGAACAAACTGAACAATATAAAAATGAAAATATCTTCCAATCAAAGCATAAAAAGATTGGTTGAAAAGAGTAGAGTGAAGTAAAAGTACATGAATCTTTTGTAAACTTACATACCTTTTAGGTTTTAGTGAAATTCCATCCAAATTAAGTAGATTGATCTGTTTTATACATGGATTCTTTGGTCTTCCCCACAAACGTTAAGCTCGGACCTTGAAAACCTAAATCTATGTCCAAATCCAGGTACATATTTCTCCTCCCTTGTCTGTTTCTGGCCAGATCAGAAGATTGCTTTAAGAAAGGCCTGGATTCCTTCCTAAATGTACATTATATAACTGGATACTGACATTTATAGGTAAAGTTGATCCAGGGAAAATCTGATTGCCTCCTGGGGGATCAGGAAGGAATTTCTTTCCCTGCTGTAGCAAATTGGATCATGCTTTGCTGGGGTTTTTGCCTTCCTCCGAATCAACTGTGGATATAGGATTGGGTATATGGGATTGTATGATATTATTTTTATTTATTTATTTTTATGGTTGAACTAGATGGACTTTTGTCTTTTTTCAACCTGCCTAACTATGTTATGTGACTATATGTCTAAAAAGTCTAGGGCAACATTCAGGGGCTCATTTAACCACTTGATTTTGGAGTATTTTCCTCCATTAAAGGATAAGTTCACCTTTGTAAACTACATTTCTTTGTTTTTTTACTAGGAGCCTGCAGAGCATTGCACCCACCACCAGCAGATCGCAGCTCTTGCATTCTGTCAGTGTAAGCTGTCTGCTTGTACCTCATATGGGCAGGCAGTTAAACACTGACAGGTAGCATCAATGAACTACCTAGAGAGCTCAACTGCGCACTGGTAGTTATTTGAGAACTACAAGCCAACAGCAGCAAAGGCTGTCGGTACTTGTAGTTGTCACCTTTACAGAACTCTGTGAATGAATGACCCTGCGGATTGAGCTCAATGTCACAACGGATGATGGGGGGGGATGTGCGGGGCTGCTGCAACAGTAGCATGTTACATGTTACACCCTGAATATGGGTATAATGTGTAACATGTTTCCAAAAGGTGAACTTATTCTTAAATAATTTCAAAGATGTCTCGGTTCCCACATTATGCAATTCAGTATTTGCAGCCCTATTGCATTATACTATATATTGTTTTTCAGGGCAGATGGGGTATGAGATATGTATTGATACATTTTTATTTATTGGGATTTTTTTATTAAAGAAATTGTAAAAAACATAAAAAAATACAAGTTTCTGTAGTTTTTCCCAAATGCAACACATGCATACAGTAGTTTGTGCACCACCAATTTCTACCAAAGTATGTCAATTAAAACTATACCACACAAGTGTGATTTATACATAGCATAGGAAAATGGAAAAGCTCAAAGTGAATGTTTTAGTTTTACTTTTGGAGACTTTATTTTCCATTCAACGTAGCATTCTGATACACACAGGGAAAAATAATCGGTTTGCACAAACGATTAGTATTAAGATAGGATCAGGTTGGCTTGGCAAGGGCACACTTTAACACAGTGGCTTTTTTTTTTCATTGCTGGGACCAGGGGATTATTCTGGAGAGGTTTTTTTTCTTTCTTTTTTTTGAAGCCCGCTGTTTGTTTTAGGGCTGACGGTTCTTGAGAGGTGTATTAAGACAGAGCCCTTTGATATTTTCACAAAGCTATGTACAGCTCCCTGCCAGCCCCCCCACAAGCTATGATCTGCATTGTAAAGAGAAGCACAGAGACCTAGTGATAACATCACTGATTCTAAAAAAAAATCTAAAATAGGCTATGCAATGAAGATGGAAAGGCTTTATTTAAAAAAATTTTTTTTTAGAATCACACTTACCTAGATGGATGCAGCATCGATCCAATGCTGCATCTGTCCCCCAGCACCTCTAACACTGAGAAACGAAAGATTGAACACCGCTGATTGCTCGGTTTTCACAGCTCCCTGCTCTGCCCCCCTGCACTCACTGGAGTGCTGGGCTGTAGAGAGGCCATTAGCATCCGGCTCAGGCTCTCAGCCGCTCACTGAGAGGTTGAGCCAGGTGGCGGTCCATGCATGTCGGTGGATCATGACTCTATTGTCGTGATCATGCTCAAAACTGGACTGACTCTGTGATGTCAGCCAACAGCTGGCTTCAGTCACTGTCTGCTGAAAAAGGGTCACAGGAGTGCAGAACAAACTGCACTCCTGTGATCCACAAGAGAATTACAGCCAAATGAGCTTTGGCTGTACGTCTCCTTTAGGAATTTCTATTAGCACGTTGATAAGGAGGTGGGGGCAAGAAAATCATAATATAAGCAGGATAAACTTAATCTTTAAGAATTGTTATGCATTTATAAAGGCTGGTATGTATAGAAACCACTGCAGCTCTCTCACCACTGTGTCTCTTTAAGAATTCTACCATGCACACCTTTGCTATTTACTTTATAGCCACAATTCCAAAGGACTCAAAAATTGGGCACACACTGTGGGTGTTCTTCTATCACACTGCCAAAAAAGGCATGAAGACTAGTTTAGAAGTTTTCATTACATGTTATTTCAAAATGCCAAATACTCTATTTTAAAAAAATCTGAGGTTAGACACAGTTGTGCTGAATGCCCTCAGAGAAGATAAGCACCGTTATATTAGTGAGGACAGCACACTGCCGCTTACAAGCTAACTTATCTAAACTGAGCTATTCTGGTAAGCTTTTATTTTCCTGATTAAGCAAATGTAAAATGTTTACAGTGCTATAAAGTCCTTTTTTTCAAACTACAAAATATTGTAGATGTAGCGCTAACCCTCGGGGGAGCTGCAGGCGATATCCACAAGACCGGATCCTCTTGGTTACTTTGGCCCTTCCAGGCTCTTGTTAAGAAAACCGCCGTACGTGGGGTTCTTCTAAAGAGTCCTCCCCTAGAATGCTTGAAATACAATGGGTCTCTCCCAGACCGGAGACGGCACCCATCCACCTCACAATCCTCCTCTTGTTTCCATACCTTGGGCTAGCCAGCCCTGAGGCATTAAAGTTGGGTGGAACTACACCCCAGGTCATAGCCTTCCTGGGGGATGGTCAGGAGGACCAGGACCATGTAATCAGCACTTCATACTGGACCGGAACCCCCGAACCATGTGACATCCGTATCTTAAATACCCTCCCCCAGAGGGCACAGCAAAAGGGCCACTCCCACTGACCTGGCTCCGAAAGAGAGTAACTTAAGTGCCTGTTCAAACCATAGTTCCATGCCTGGTACCAGAGACAGTGCCCCCTGTGGCTAGGCTGAACATCTCACAGTCCAGTCAGACTGACACAGAAGTCAAATTTAGACAAATAGACCCAAACCAAACTGTAGTTTGGGTAAAGTTTTAACTTTGAAAAACATAGCGCATGCTCTTCAGGAGCCCGGCACTACACACCCCCCTGCTTATTTAGATGATGTCCCCATTGTCTGGGAAAAACAGGAAAAAAGAAACCCAGAACTAACAACTAGTCCTATCAAAAAAAAAAAACATTAGAGTAACTGAATTGGGGTGGGAAAGGGAGAAAAGGGAAGGAAAGCAACAGTAAAATGTACACTGTACACACTGCAGCAACACAAAATTGCAGTTACATTACAATTACCACCCACGCCTGTAATTTACTCCTAAGGCTGCTTTCACACTGGGGCAGTATTCAGGCGTTACAGCGCTAAAAATAGCGCCTGTGTACCGCCTGAAAAAAACCGGCCCCTTTCACTCCAGTGTGAAAGCCAGAGGGCTTTCACACTGGAGCGGTGCGCTGGCAGGACAGTGAAAAAAGTCCTGCTAGCCGCATCTTTGGAGCGGTGAAGGAGCGGTGTATTCACCGCTCCTACCCATTGAAATCAATGGGACAGCGCGGCAATACCGCCGGCAAAGCGCCGCTGCAGCGGCGCTTTGCGGGCGGTTTTAACCCTTTTTCGGCCGCTAGCGGGGGTTAAAACCACCCCGCTAGCGCCTGCAGACCGCCGCTAAAACGACGGTAAAGCTCCGCTAAAAATAGCGGCGCTTTACCGCCGACGCCCGCACCGCCCCAGTGTGAAAGGGGCCTTACTGTTAGAAAGCAGGATTCCACCAATCTCCGTGAATTCCTCTTCTCTAACCTGTAAAACCTCTTAAATTTCTAAAACCGTTTGCCACCTAGTGGTATGCGTCGCTGAAGTGCAGTCTTTAACTGTTCCATTTCCTGTGTGACTGACTCTGACTAACTACCCTAAAGTTCAGCAGCTTGAAAAAATTTTTCAAAGAGGCAAAGACCAAGAGAAACCCTCCTTGCAAATTTTAAAGTCTTGACTCAGGAACAGTTCACCAGTAAAAACGGGGATCAGGCAAAGTTAAATCTTTTCCTTGTGCATCCACGGTAGTGATAAAATACACAGCACTGTCTTTATCCGGTCTGCAGATCACCACTTTGTCCTTATAGATGTGCCGACCGTAACTCCAATGCTGTAGACATCCGAGGAACCGTTCATAAAGCTCCGGTGAAAAGGCCCTTTTCCAGAGCAGCTTTGGTACTTTTAAATAGCTCCAAACATTGTCCTCGTACCAGGCCTCGTGGTTTTCTTCACTGATGGTCATAATATCCCTTGGTACATAAGGGAATTCCAACCCCATACTATGTTGCCACCCGCCTATTCTAACAGTCTCGGAGACCCGATTGGCCTCGTCATGATCGGGTCGTTTTTTTTTTTCCTTTTTCCTTCGCAAGCATGGCTTAATAACTACCATCCTCTAGCAGAAAGTTTAAAAGGGTACACACGGCAACTTGGGTTCAAAGTGCCAGTCATCCCCCTCATCAGAGCCAGAACTGTTCCCCGAGCTCTGCGATGACTCCCCTGCGGGCCGGCAGTTTCTGGTAACAACACCCACAGCCTTCCTATGCCTGTCCACGGGTATCTTCTTCCAGATGTTTTGCCCGGGACGGCATATAGACGATCCAGCTTTAGGGCCACATTTAAGACCTAGTTGACATCCTATCAAAGGTAATAAAATCCATTTCAAATTTCCAAAGAGGAAAACAGAAAAACAAAGTACATATCTATATAAATATAGAATCAAGGATATCAACCATACAGTCAACAATTACACAATTACATTGCTCGAGCACCAAAAATATATGTAATTGTTGACTGTATGGTTTTCCTCTTTGGAAATTTGAAATGGATTTTATTACCTTTGATAGGATGTCAACTAGGTCTTAAATGTGTAGTTATAAGGAGAAAATATCTCTCTTTTTTTTGTAAAAAGAAAATTGAATTTTTTATTTACTTTTTGTTTTTACTTCTGTTTTAGTAAATAGAAATAATTCTTTTTGAATATATTGGTTGTGTTTACAACTTCTTTCATGCCTAAAAAGTCCAACTGAACCCACATTTTTCGAGGTCTTTTATGTGAAGGTTCTTTTATAATTTTTTTTTTTTCTCCCTAATTTCCCTTTTTCCTTGTTAATGTTTACATTTATAATGTAGGAAACTAAGCTGTAGAACACTTGTAGGATACCTGGATCTTTCAGCCTACTTGGCGATATCCACAAGACCGGATCCTCTTGGTTACTTTGGCCCTTCCAGCTTGTTAAGAAAACCACCGTACGTGGTGTTCTTCTAAAGAGTCCTCCCCTAGAATGCTTGAAATACAATGTGTCTCTCCCAGACCGGAGACGGCACCCATCCACCTCACAATCCTCCTCTTGTTTCCAAACCTTGGGCTAGCCAGCCCTGAGGCATTAAAGTTGGGTGGAACTGCACCCCAGGTCATAGCCTTCCTGGGGGATGGTCAGGAGGAACAGGACCATGTAATCAACACTTCATACTGGACTGGAACCCTGAACCATGTGACGTCCATATCTTAAATACCCTCCCCCAGAGGGCACACCGAGAGGGCCACTTCCACTGACCTGGCTCCAAAAGAGAGTAACTTAAGTGCCTGACCAGACCATAGTTCCACACCTGCAACCAGAAACAGTGCCCCCTGTGGCTAGGCTGAACATCTCACAGTCCAGTTAGATTGACACAGAAGTCAAATTTAGACAAATAGACCAAAACCAAGCTGTAATTTGGGTAAAGTTTTAATTTTGAAAAACATAGCGCATGCTCTTCAGGAGCCCGACACTACATAGATGTAGCCCTGTCCTAGGCTAAGGATTCTAGATAAATTTTTTGTGGTTTGCTCTGTAGCCAGAGGAGCTGTCGTCTGCTGTTTTGGTCAAGTTCTGGCACCATAGTCTGGGCATTGATTGATTGCCCCTAAGTCTCTTGAGAACTTTCCAGAACTCAGGGCAGGGAAATTCAAATACCCAGGCTGGGCTCTTAGCTTGCTCCTGCCAATCCCTGAGGAGGTGTGCCCAGATGGTGGGTGGGAGAGGCAGGTAAATAGCTGGGAGCCCAAAGAGATGTGTTCTTCCCTTGGAGGAAGGGGAACTGTGTGCTTCAGGGGGCTGCTAAGCACTGAGGCGTTCCTGACTGGCTTTTGGACTACTCCCTCCCCTGGATCAAGCCCATAACCTTGCTTCCACTGGGATTTATAAGTAGAGCTGAATCCCATGAGGTGAAGTTTATCTATGATCCACAGCTGTGGATGTTAAAACCTTTTTCATTGTGCCTAGTGTGTTATTCTATTTTGTGATCTTCAGCTGAAAAAACCCAGACAGCTTTTAATAACTACCCAAACCCATATTGTGGTTGTAAGCTTCAGGAAACTTAAACTGTTCCAGTCTACTTTCTTGTCCTATCCATGCGCTAACATTCCCCTGGCCTATAGCTGGGAGTGTTTGTGAAGACTGTTGCTACTACCTAGTACAGAGGCGCTTCTGCTACTTCTGTGACTGATATTCTACTGGTCCACAACTGGGAGTAAAATACTGTGTTGCTGTCACCTAGAGAAGTGTCCTCTGCAACTTTGTGCCTAGACATTTTAGCCCTTGTACACACGGTCGGAGATTCCGACGGAATGTGTCCGATCGGACCGTTTTGTCGGATATTCCGACTGTGTGTGGTCTACATTGGACTGTTTCCGTCGGAATATCCGACGGACCAAGTTTTCCAACATGTCGGTAAAATTTTCCGACAAAATGCTCCGATCAGACATACTCCGATCATGTGTAGAGAATTCCGATCGGACAAAGTGCCACGCATGCTCAGATCAAATTCCTACACCAAAGCTATTGGCTACTAGCGTGAACATAGTCCCGTCGTAACGAAATAACGTCATCACGTCGGATTTTCCGACAACTTTGTCCGACCGTGTGTATACAACAGTTTCGGACAAAATCCGTCGGACAAAATCCGATGGATTTGGTTGTCGGAATCTCCGACCGTGTGTACAAGGGCTTAGAGTATTTCATACCAAACTGTTCTTGCTAGTTACAAGTTTTCAACAATAAAAAAAAAAAAAAAGACATCGCACTGATTGTTGAGCCAGAGTGAGTGAATTGTTGCTGTGTGCCTGACTGCCTCTGCACTAATTTGGGAGAAGAACCTGTGGAAACCAGCGGCCCTTTCAGAGGTGATTGCTACATAAACAAGACATAAAGTAACCAGAGACTTAAAAAAAATTGTTTCAGGCACCCCAAACAGAAGGATTCAAAGAGTGTAATCAATCAATGGTGATGAAAGTAAAGAAGTACTGTACACCTTGTTCCAACTGCAAGTAAATCACCCTGGTCACTGATGTCGTAGCTACTCAATGCTGCAGCCTATAATTGAAGTTCTGTTTAAACATCTACAGTAGTCATATATTTTGTAGACCTATGGGTAAAACCTACCCAAGGTCATCAATACATAAAGGTGATACTTGATTTTGCCACCTGGTGCCCAGATGTTAGTGTATTTCCTTGAAGAATGCTTTGTCCAAAACGATCACCCCTGAACCGTTCCAAACGTTAACTAAAACTAAGGTTTCCACAAATAAATTCTTACTCAGAACACCATAGATATTATTTTCTTTGGTGTCTTTAATCAAGATTTCAATAAAACTAGCCTTTGCATAGAATCTGGATAGATATCTCCTCAGCAACAGCTTTAAGACTGTACCCAGACCCCACTGGACTGAAAATTAGATATGAGCCAAATGTACCTGGGTTCAGTTTGAGGTGAGTGTAGTGATCATTATAAAAACCCAAAAACAAAAATGAATTGTATTGCAGTTTACCAATCCTTAACCACTAGCCAACCTACCACCGTCATTATACTGTGGCAAGTTGGTCCTCCTGGGCAAACCGTCATAGCTGTATGTCAACCCTTTAAATAGACTTGGCAGCGCACACCCACTGCGTGATGTAGGAGCTGATTCACGTGCCACGATGGCCACCGGGCACCCACGAGCGCTCCTAAGAGAGAAAGAACGGGGGATCTGTCAATGTAAACAGAGAGATCCCCCATTCTGTCAGGGAGAGGAGAGAGATCTTCTGTTTCTAGTGATTAGGAACAGCAAACTCTCTCTACTCCCAGTCACTACACTGCCCCCACAGTTAGAAACAACTCCCTAGGACCCATTTAACCCCTTGATCGCCCCCTAGTGTTAACCCCTTCCCTGCCAGTGACATTTATACAGTAATCAGTGGCTATTTTTAGCTCTGATCGCTGTATAAATGTCACTGGTCCTAAAAAATTGTCAAAAGTGTCTGATCTGTTCGCTACAATGCTACAGTCTCGCTAAAAATTGCAGATTGACGCTACTAGTAAAAAAAGACGCTATAACTTTTGCGCAAACCAATCAATATATGCTTATTGTGAATTTTTTTTATTTTTACTAAAAATATGTAGAATAATACATATTGGCCTAAACTGATGAAGATTTTTTTTTTTCTTCATTTTGGGATATTTATTATAGCATAAATTAAAAAAAAAAACATTGAGGGTTAAATCCACTTTGCACTACACTTTACACTCTGTACTTGGAAGTGCAGTTGCTGTAAATCCGAGGGGGGCATGCAAGGTGAATAAAAAAACAGCATTTTAGCTTGAACATGATTGGATGATAAAATCAGCAGAGCTTCCCCTAATTTCAGATCTACCCCTCAGATTTACAACGACTGCACTTCCAAGTGCACTATAAGTGGATTTGCCTTTTGCAAATAACCTTCTATTTTTTTCAAAATTGTTACTCTTAGTTCTTTTGTTTATAGCGCAAAAAGTAAAAAGCGCATGAAATAGTTAAATAACACCAAAAGAAAGCTCTATTTGTGGGGAAAAAAAGGACATAAATTGTGTTTGAGTACAACGTCGCACCCAATTGTCAATTAAAGCAACGCAGTGCTGTATCGCAAAAAATGGCCTGGTCATTAAGGGGGCAAATCCTTCTGTTGAGCTGAAGTGGATAATGTTTTACTAAAGTCAAAAAGTTTTTTTATTAAAATAAAAAACATGTTATACTTTCCTGCTATGTGCAGTGGAATTGCACAATGGCCCTGATTCTCCTCTTCTTGGGTCCCCGGCAGCAATCTTGCCTTATCCAATTCTTCTTGGGACTACCATAGCCAGCCGCTAACTATGGGGAGAGCATAGTATGCGTACTCCTGACCTGTGTGTCTATGAAGCCAATGGCTCCTGCTGCAGCTTGAATGCTGTGTAAAGTGGAAGTAAAGGGAGAATAGATGCAGCCATGCACAGCACTGATCTCTTCTCCCCTCTCTTCCCCTTCACACAGGGAAGGGGGTCACAGAGAAACTGAAAACATTTTTTACCTTAATGTAAACAATGAATTAAGGTAAAAAATATTTTTAGGATTTGTAACACTTTAGCTGTGGTGGCTGCACCGCTTTCCATAATATGATCTTTAGTACACAGCTTTCCAGAGCCGACCGCAACAGTTCATCTGAAATTATCCAAAGGGACAATCACAAACATTTTTCCCGTACAATACCAGATTATACGATTTTTGTTTAAGTATTTCACTTTTCACCCCAGAAATACAATACACATACAATACAATACATTACATCACTTCCGAAGTTTTATTCTATTGTATGAGAATTTTCATATATTGAATAACCTCTTAATTTTTTCAATATGGAGACTAGCATTCACAAAAAAAAACAGACAATCAATTGTCTGATAGTCTCATCATGTGTATGAGGTTTTAGGGTGTCTCCACTGAGGAGCAACGGATACCCATTTGGACAGTAGCAATGTCAATCT
Organism: Lithobates pipiens; assembly: GCF_037356315.1. Classification (NCBI taxonomy): domain Eukaryota; kingdom Metazoa; phylum Chordata; class Amphibia; order Anura; family Ranidae; genus Lithobates; species Lithobates pipiens. The sequence goes on from NW_027507758.1 coordinate 494,264,784, forward strand.
GGGTGTGTGGTGTATTAGAAGAATTTAATAAACTTGATTAACAAATTAAAGTGCAACTTAACCCATCAATATAATAGTTTAAACGTTCTGCCCATTTCACACGGCAATTATGTATGTTCGTTTTTCATCTATCCATTGACTGAGTCTCTGCTAAGCTCCGTTTTTTATGATGGAAGAAAACCCATTTTTTTTCTCCGTAAAAAAACGTAACGCACAAAAAACTGAATTTGGCAGACCTGCTTACATCCAATACGCTGACATCCATTTTCAAACCCTCCCCCTCCTCATTATACACACTGTATATAGCTGGTTGCTAAGAAAGGGGCTGGGAAGCCGGTTGCCGTGTACTTAACAACTGATGAGTCATCAACTGTCAACAAAACAATTGCTGAAAAAATAAAAAATAAAAATAAAGGCGTGGTATCCCCCCCCCCCCCCCCCGGGTCCATACTAGGTCCTTCGGGTCTTGTATGGATTTGGAGGGTACCTCCCCATGCCAACATTTTTTGTTAAAATGGTGTTGGGTCCCCCCCAGAATCTATGCCAGACCCTTATCCGAGCATGAAGCCCGGAAGGTCAGGAAAGGGAGGGGAAAAATTAGCGCCCCCTCCTGAACCATACCAGGCTGCATGCTCTCAACATATCGGCCTATATGTGTATTAACACATTCAGTCACACCCAAGTAAATGCCCTTTGCAGGCAGGGACCACAGGTCCTTTTGGTAGTGTAGCAGAAAGAAGGTCTAAGTGCTTAGCTGTCCTATTTCCATGGCTACTGCTCCTAGTACCACCTCTTCAGGCACTGCTAGCCCATCTGGCTGCAGCTGCCCCTTTCACTAGCCCTCCTGGCTACTTCTCCACAGTCCTCCCAGACTGAATCTGCATCCATCCCAGACTGCTTGCACCCAGTCCCTTCAAGCATTAGAAGGGATTCACTCTGCACCCGAGCCCAGGCCTGAGTTCACCCCCCCCCCCCAGACAGGGGGGCTACTCTCAAAGACCTTCAACAGCCTAACATTCCATCTCCATTTTCCATCCTAACTCCACTGCCCCAGCTGAGCTGACCCTGAGTAATTGAGGGGCCTGCCCCCTGCCAACCCACTGTTGGGCATTGATTAGGAACTACCAGCCAAGCCTGAATTTTCCTACACTTACAAAAATCCTAACATTAGCACTGTAGCCATGCTAGGGGGTGCTACATGTCCATGCACACACAGGCTTTTAGCAGGCTTTAGTGACAGGAGCTTTGAGCCTAGGTTCAATCTGACAGTGAGATTGAAATCCTGAAGTTCAGCTAAACTCACACAATTTCATACCCGCATGTCTGTCCAACTTCAGGGGGCGATTTCAGAGACAGATGCACAGACGTCTATACAAATCACACCTTGAAATCGCCAAAAGTAGTACAGGTACTACTTTTGGGAATCAACGTGGCACTGCAAAGCCGGCGTTGCACTGATTCAGACGGTACATGTCAAATCGCATGCCAAATTGCATCAATGTGAACCTAGGCTTAGAGGCAGAAAAAAAACCACTGCCAGTGTGTCCAGGAGCAGCCGATGACCATATTGGCTTTATTTACATATTTTTATACCAAAACACTTTTCTAATGCAACATCTACACAGTGATTGAGTAAAGTAACCAAACTGATATTTATAAAAATAAGAATTGGTTTTAAAAAAATGATCTAAGGCAATTTTTAAATATTTTTTTTTTATTGTCACCCACACAAGCACTTTCTTATAAATCACAGAGAAACAATTTCAGCTTTTTACAATCTCAGAGTTTCTCTGACCTTATGTCCTAGAAGCTTGTGACAGATTAGATTTAAAAGGTATTTTAGATGGAGTGTGGTACAGGCTATAGGATTCAGTACAGTCAGCATAAAAGCAACGACGATTGTTTGCTTGATTTGGTGTATTCCTAAGGCTCTGTACCTCTGTATATCCATTTTGCAAGCTAAGTGACATTAGCATAGATAAAAGAATTCTAAGTGCAAAATGTCAGTTAGGTGTCCTTCACTTTATGATACCATGTGTAAGGGTATTTTTTTGTATGCATTCTGTATTTATTGATTTTTGCACATTTAACACATCAGACAGTATACTATAAAGCATCGGAGGACATCAGTTGTTCAGCAAAAAAACAGCCAGCATTCAGGGAATACAGCTATTGACACAGGATAAATTGAATAATCATTAAGTAAACTTCTGCTGGTCTGGCAACAAACACAAGAAATGCATCAACTGTAGAATTTCATAGGTTCCCAGCTTAGAGAAGTCTTGGTCCTGGGCCATTTGAGTAGAGGTGATCCAGGACGATTGGTGTATAAAATGCATTGCCAAATGTTTAGTCCTGCTGCGTAGTTGAGGAGATTTGTCTCCAATTTGTGCCCAGTGGGATAGCTGCATTGCCCAGAATATGAAAAAGAGGCAAAAGGGATGGGGCAAGGTCTGAGGCAAGCAAGAGCATGCCCGCCACATTGGACCAATAGTGGAGTGATTTAATGTGTCCAAATATGCGAGTCTAGGGGTGATGGGAGTAATGATCTTGTTCAAGCAAGTACTTAGGATGTAACATGTAACCCTCACTGTGACAGCAAGTAGGGGGTTCTTCTCACTGCACCCGCTTTTTAAAATTTAAAAGGAGAGCAGCCATGCAGGGCTCCACCCACACGGCTGCATCATTCATTCACAGAGCTCTGTGAATGAATGATCTACAACTACTGTCTACAATTGTGCAGATGGCTTGGAGTTCCTAATGAACTGCAAGGTGCAGGTGAGGACTCAGATGGTCACAGACCTTCCCGCTCTCCAAAAACTGTTTTCCACTATGAGAGGTATGGGAAGAGAGCTACACTGTGACAATACAGGAGCCTGACATCGCACCCATGATCTGCTGCTTGTGATTGCAAGACTCTGCAAGCTCCAGAAAAAAATAATAAAAGCGCTTTTTTTTTTTTAAACCTTCCCATCCACAAGAGGAAGTAAGATAGGAATAAGAGGTTTTAAAACTGAAGTGGAACAGTTGATTAGGATCCTTGGAGAGTTGAATTCCCAGATACCTAATTTGAAACGTAACCCATTTAAATGGGAAGGCAGTTTTCAAATGCTAATGTTTGAAGGAAGAGTTAGGTTCAAGGCTTCCGATTGGAAAATAATATGACAGTTCAATAACAAAATTTAGAAAACTCTTCTACAAGATTTGGAAGGGTGATTTCTGAGTCATTTAGGAAAAGGAGAAGGCCATTTTCGTATGGAGAGTAGTGTACATGCTATCCAATCTTAATTCCATCAATGTTTTAATTTGCCTGGGCATTTAGTGCCATTTTACCGAGTGATTAGGGGGATGATGGTCTGGGCTCTCTGCTAGGGTAGGGTCTTAGCTAGGAGTTTGCTGCAGTGGTTTCCATTCTGATAATATGACCTCTTGCATCTGGTCAACATTGCCTACATTCCTCATGCATATGGATCCTACAGCATGCTAGATCTGCTAAAACATCTGGGATTTGATTGCGTTTATGTAAAGTTTCCAGGTAGTGTATCTGTTTAAGTAGTTTTGTCATTTATTGGCTACTTTGCTTCTCTAGTTGTGAGTCATGATTAATCAGCATGTCTCTTCTATAGGCATTGTGAGCTTCTTATTAGGTGGGTGGGAATGTTTCCAGGAACTGATTGGGGTCAAAATACAAGGATAGCTCACTTTCTAGATCTTTTTTAACTAAAGGGTCTTGTAATAAGGGTTAATTGAGCCTCCAATTAGAAGATAGTGCTGTTGTTGGGCCTAAACAAAGCTTAAAAGTGACTGGCACATGATCCAAAATGATATCTGTGAGACAAATCATAGGGAGGTGGCAATGTTTGACCCAAAGCATATCAATATGAGAATATGAATTGTGTATGGGTGAATAAAATGTAAAATCTTGTTTGTGGAATGTTGTACCCACCAGTTGTCTATAAACTGGTGAGTATCTGGGGCTTTACAAATACGTCCATGGGCCACTGCCGAGAGGTGGAACTGTGGGCATCAACAGATGGCTTGAGAACATAATTAAAGTCCCCACCCTAATATGATGACACCTTCTGCAAAGTCTGCCAAGGCTTATAAGGCAGGGAAGAGATGTGGTTTTTGATTAGGGACAAAAAACTGTCACCGTTTGTGACTGAAGTTGCCCTTTAATAAAAAGTAATTCTTCTCCTTTGTCCTCATATTCTGCTATGGTGGTCCAGGGAGCATTTTGTGCTATAAGAATGAAGACTCCTGTGGCGCATTTGTTGCAAAGACTCGGGATACATGGTTAGAAATAAGATGCATTTCTTGCTAATTGAAAGCTAATTAAATTTTCTCGTTTATGTAAAACTGTCAAGATGTTTCTATCTTGAATATTTAGACCGTTCACATTGAGACCAGGAAGGGGGAAGCTAGGGGGAAAAAATTGAAATAAAAGAACAGTAAGAGAAACAAGCAGAAACAGAGAGGATATGAGGATATTCCTTAGAAAATGTAAATGAGGGGTAAAAAATCTGAGACCATGTTGCACACTAGCTGGGGATCAGGGTAAACCTAGAGAGGGGAAGGCCAAATCATGGAGGGTGGGAGTTGAATGGACATGAATGGAGTCATGAATAAAGTCAGTTAATGGGTCACAGGGGACATGGGTCAAAGGAACGTCTCACTATGCATTAAACATCATTACTCCAGGGCCATGGCAGGGAGAAAGTAAGTTCAGTGAGCATTAAGTAGCCTTGAATGCTAAAAGGACAGAAGTACAGTATATAGAGACCTACAATAAAGTATCATGCTGTTGGTGATCAACTTCAGTGTTAAATGTATCAGTCCTCTAAGTAGTGGCTTAGGACTCCCCTATCAGGACTCCCCTCCCCCTGCACTATTGTGTTCTGTCACTGGGAAGCCTTCCCCACTGACAAAATTCAGTGTTGCTGCCTAAAGCCGGGGGCACTGATCATTCAGGAAAAACCTGGCAGGCTGCTTATACACAAGCCGATTGACAGTTCCTGCTGAACCGGCTGAATTTCGAACCATGAATTGCTGGATTTAGGAGTCTTGTAGCTCTCATAAGTATAGAGACACTACTTTCTTGGTAGATAAGGACATTAACCACTTCAGCCCCGTAAGGATTTACCCCCTTCCTGACCAGAACGTGTTTTATGATTCGGCACTGCGTTGCTTTAACTGACAATTGTGCGATCATGCGACGTGGCTCCCAAACAAAATGTGCGTCCTTTTTTTCCCACAAATAGAGCTTTCTTTTGGTGGTGATTACCTCTGCGGTTTTTATTTTTTGCGCTATAAAAAGAGCGACAATTTTGTATAAAACGCATTATTTTTAACTTTTTACTATAATTAATAGCCACCAAAAATATATAAAAAAAACATTTTTTCCCCTCAGTTTAGGCCGATACGTATTCTTCTACATATTTTTGGTAAAAAAATCGCAATAAGCATTTATTGATTGGTTTGTGCAAAAGTTATAGCGTCTACAAATTAGGGGATAGTTTTATGGCATTTTTATTAATAATTTTTTTTTTTTTTTACTAGTAATGCCGGCGATCAGCAATTTTTATCATGACTGACATTTTGGCGGACACATCGGACAATTTTGACACATTTTTGGGACCATTGGCATTAATACAGCGATTGATGCTAGGATCATTTTATCCTGGACAGAGATTTCTGCTTGGCCACTGACGCGGCTGGTTCTATTGGCTTTACAGCAATTTGGGGAGATCATTGGTGCGCTGAGCCTTGGCCGGTGAGTTGGTCCAGCAGAGGCCCCTGTACTAATATCATACTTCTGGAGTTGTTTCATCTAATTGTTGCACTTGAGCTATGGGGTGAACACTTTTCAAATAAAAGGATCCTTGTTAGTACAGATAACTGGGGTGTTTTGTTTGCAGTCAATCGTTTGTCTTCCAAATCTCCTCCTGTAATTGCTCTTTTTACCTGGTATATTGATGCCTCTGTCTAAATATATGGGTTAAGGGTAAATATATACCTGGTAAGGCTAATGAGACAGCTGATGCCCTTTCTCGTTTACAGATGGAGTGTTTTTTCTCCCTATTACCTACAGCAGATTTTATCAGCACACCTTGCCCACATGGGTTATGGGAAATCATTTAGTAGCTGAAAACATTGAGAAATCTTTGGCTGCAGCCTCATGGTCTGGTTACCGGTCTTCATTGTTATTATGGTTGCAATTTTTGTCCGCAAACTAGGCTTCAATTTCTGATTGTTCAGAAAGTATGGTCTTAATTTTTCTGGAATTTTTAATGTCCAAGAATTATTCATGGTCTCATGTTTATAACTTACTTTAGCAGGCATTTCATTTTTTCAAAAATGTAATAACTTAACCTCTTGTCTACATTATTTTTCAGTTCATCAAGCACTTACAAAAAACGACATTCTAAGGTTGATAATAGGAGACCTATAACTCCTGAAGTTCTTATGTCTTTTAATGAGACATAGATGGTAAAATAACAGCAATTGTAACCCTTCCCAGCTCTATCCAAAATGAAAAAACAAAGCTTTGCTACTTTATATTTTTGCAATAACATGTTTATATAATTTAATGTATCCATCCACCTTATTTTCTTCTTCAACTTTTTAAAGCATTTTTTTGTGAATTTATTATTCTCATATGTTTAAAATCAGACAGGTAGTCTAGCCATCTAGGCTTGCAGTGAAAGGTTAGGCTTGGCTTGTTGAATAATCCACTGTTTGTTTGCCTTGCAATCCATAATAGTCTTACAACTCTTCAACATCAAAGTTCGAAGGCAACAGTACTTTTTTGTCTTGCTTCTTCATTGTCCAGCTATCGTATTCATAGAGAGTGACAGAAAATAGCATAGCTTTTTTGAATTCTGATCTTTGTACTTATGTACTTTTGAACTAGCTCTTCCAAAGGCCAGTCTGTATCATATTTCCTGACTGCTGGATCCTTTGTCATTAATAATTGATCCAAGGAGGTAGAAGCTGTGTACCATTTCTGTGTTTTCACCACTGACTTTGAAGTTACTTGTCTTTTCTATTGTAATAAATTTATTTTAGCTGAGATTTCATCTTGTTTGCCAGTTTTTACTTGTTATTTATCCAGAGTCCTATATTTTTACTCTGTTCTTTAACTTATTCTTTGAGGCTATTGTCCTGTACATTTTCAGCTATGAGCAAAGTGTTATAGGCAGACCAAAGTGTGCGGATGTTTCTTCCACCCACCCTGAAATCTCCCCTCTTATTATATGCTCTGCATATGCTTAGAGTGTGCTGCCTTGTCTAAAGCTGGTCATGCACTGGTTGAAATTTGGCAAGTTCATTAGGGACAAGTCATGCAGACAGTTGTGGGGTCATTCTCACATGAAGGAAGTCAATCGTTTGACCAACTTCTGTCGAAGAGACATTTCAAGGTTTCTGCTGTCAGAATTTAAAGTGCCAGCATGTAGGTGGTGTCCAGGTGGTACCATGGAAGGGTGCTTACTCATGCCCCTACAGGCAGACAAATGCATATGCTGAAACTGGGGTATGATATTATGCAGCAATCTTTGTAAATGAGCAGAACTTCTCTGGACAGACAGTGATTTAACTCTTTGGATTCTGTGGCATTGATCTTTAGTTTTATATAAACTGTACATTACGGATAACAGTTCCTCATTAAACTTCTCTAATTTTCCTGTGCAGTATTTCTAAGCCAGTGCTGTGTGACATGCACTAGACTCCACCAGCCCAGTTGCCTGTCACCTCATCCTAGTGACACTGATCCATACGGTTAACACTTGACTCTAATTGTAATTAAACTTGAATGGCAGGGAAAAGCAAAAAAAGATTTGACTTTGTAGGCATGATTAAAAACTTTCTTGCGTACAATCTTTATTATAGCAAAAATACAAACAAATATAAAATATAGAGACCAAAGTAGTGATAGTTACAAAAAGGGGTTATGGGATCGCAGATAGGAATGCTTGGACAAAATGAACACTCAACACGAGACTACTTTTAATAAATAATTTTATTAAAATACTTTATTGGATAAAACTCGGTCGCGGCATATATTATTAGTTTAATAAACATATTTATTAAGTATTAAATTACCATATGTATTTTATTCAACCTAGAAATAACTCAATAACCAAAACTTTAGAAAATACAGCTCAGTCACTATGACTCAAGCTGAAAAACAATCTATCTTCAGTATTATTTCACAAAAACTGTCCCCAAAAGACAGGAAGGGGTTGTCTCAACCCCACCTGCCACCGACCCCAGCACGCAGCCTGTTCAATACAGGACTGAAAAGCAAGGTTCATTATGTCCAAGCTAATGTCGGATAGATATACCCCATCAAATCTATAAAGCCCCGGAATTCCACCGTCCAGATCAATATGCCTATAAGCAAAACCAAAATCCAGGGCCATAAATTTGGAAACTGCCCTATTAACCCTTTCCCTGACTTTTTCAAAAGGCCCCAGAACAGCAGAATCCAACCACCATAACTTGGGAATAATTTCCGAAAAAAAATGATCACAAAATCAGGGGACGACATGTTAATAAGATGGATGGAATTTTTAATGCTAAAAATAAGATCCAACATGCGCACCTGTCCCACATAATTTCCTCCCAAATGTAAAACTAAAATATTAGGCACAGGCCAAGAGAGAAGAAGTGTATTGAACTCAAACAATAATTCCTCCCACAGCATACCTCTTCTTCCAAACCAAAAAACTTGGAAACACTTTGGATCCAGACCTAAATTTGAAGAGTAAGAACGAGCAACTGCACGTTAATGCGCCCAATATACAAAAGTTTCCTAAAATCCAGACCACTCAAGGCACACCTATAATAATCAAATAACAAGGTTAGTACGAACATAGAGTTTGAAAGAATTTGACTTCCACCTACCTAAACTCTTAATGTGATCAGAACCAAGAACTAATTTAGCCGCTTCTGTGGCAGCACCGATCCTGAAAGAGTGTGATGAAATACGCACATCTGATAGATGCAATGCAACATCTGGACAAAATACTATTAAATTGAATCTTGTGAGAGGTGAACAATCTTCATGTATAAAAAACACCCCTTCTTTGTTGGGGAAAATTGCCAGATAAAGCCCCATACACACTATCAGATTTTCTGCAGATTTTTTCCTTCAGATTTACCAAAACCATATAATATGAGGTCAAACCTTAGGAGTTTCAATTTGCATGCAATCAGGCAGGCCCTTGTACTACATGGTTTTGGTAAATCTGAAGGAAAAAATCTGCAGACAATCTGATAGTGTGTATGGGGCTTTAGTGAGATTTCCCTTCACTTCTTGTCCTGTAGACTGAACAGGAAATTAGAGGATATCTTTATAGTGTGAGGGAAATCCCCACATTTGTCACAGGAGCAAGTGCCCCAGTTGGAATATTTCCCTCTTATTCCTGTTCTGGTGGCAACCCAAACTTTTGGATTTATCCTCATTTTCATTTTTAGTGACACTGGGGTTCAGGAAAATTAGAAAAAGTAAATCTCCCTTAGGCCTTTCACATGAGCATGCATGTATCTCTATGGGATATCGCACGTTAGCGGAAGATCATCCGCTGATATCCGCTAACATGTATCTCTGCTAAGCTCTGTTTTTTATGACGGAAGAGAACCCTATTTTTTCTTCCAAAAAAAAAAAAAATGGAATGGACAAAAAACGGTCATTAGTGGACAATCCATTTACATCCGAACTGCTGACATCCATTTTTAAATCCTCCCCCCCCCCCATTAAACACACTGTATATAGTAAATAAAGGGCCTGTTAAGGATCTGCCAATTTTCATGTTTCAGCACTGTCACACTTTGAATGAAAATTTCTACCCATCCAACCATCCCTCTGGCGGTGGCATGACATTAAATGGAAAGAGTCATATTACTTTGCCACTAAACTGACCTTCGGCTTTAAAAGCAGCCTGTGGCTCTTTGACACCTTCACACAGTCCCTCACTTGCATCCAGTCGCACCAAGCCCAGTGCCAGATGGTCATTTATTAGTTGGATGACTTCCTGCTAATCGAACAGCCCGGCGTGCCCCTGGTCAACCTAGATAGGTTAGCCACTTTACCCCCTTCCTGAGCAGAGCACTTTTTGCAATTCGGCACTGCGTCGCTTTAACTGACAATTGCACGGTCGTGCGACATGGCTCCCAAACAAAGATGACATCCTTTTTTTCGTACAAATAGAGCTTTCTTTTGGTGGTATTTGACCACCCCTGCAGTTTTTATTTTTTTGTGTTATAAACAAAAAAAAAGAGACAATTTTTAACATTTTTTTTAAACAATTTTGAACATTTTGCTATAATAAATGTCCCCCAAAAATATATATAAAAACTATTTTTTCCTCAGTTTAGGACGATATGTATTCTTCTACATATTTTTGGTAAAAAAAAAAATCACAATAAGCGATTATTGATTGGTTTGCACAAAAGTTATAGTGTTTACAAAATAGGGGATAGTTTTATAACATTTTTATTAATATTTTTTTTACTAGTAATGGCAGCGATCAGCGATTTTTATTATGACTGCGACATTATGGTGGACACATCGGCAATTTTTGGAACCATTGTCATTTATAAGTCAATTAGTGCTATACAAATGCACCGATTCCTGTGTAAATGGCACTGGCGATGAAGGGGTTAACCACTAGGTGGCAGTGTAGGGGTTAAGTGTGTCCTGGGGAGTGTTTAACTGTGGGGGGCGTGGCTACGTGTGACACGTCACTGATCTCTGTTCCTGATCACAGGGTAGCATCTCCCCGTTCTTCCTCTCCGTGAGACGATTGTGGGTATCCCCACGGGGATCGAGTCAACGGAACCCGAGACCCGACTCACGGAGCTTGCCGTGGGCACGCATGCCTGCAGGCCGCCTCTTAAAGGGCCACGTACAGGTACGTTAGTTTGCCTGTATGAGCCCTTCTGCCAACGTATATTGGTGTGAGGCTGTCGGCAAGCGGTTAAGAGTGGTGTTTGGGTATCTCAATGTGCCCATAGCAGAACACAAAGTGGAAGGCCCAGCACACTTTATCACCTTCCTCTGGGTTAACTTTGAAACTCGCTCCATGCAGGCCAGCCTGCCTCCCGACAAACAGACCCATATCAGGTTGGTTCTTCGTGACTTTGCCTATCCACAGGGGTGTACTAAGGAATAGCTTCAATCCCTCTTTTAGGGATTTTCAACGCAATGAGAATTATTCCCCAGGGCCGATTTTTGTTTTGCGCCTCTTGATATTCCTCTCTCAGACACAGGACCCCGATCCAATCCTTAGACTAGACACAGCAGCAGTAGTGGACTTTTCTATGTGGGATGAGTTCCTTACTATTTGGAATGGCATATTCACGTTCATACCATCAGTATCATCTTTATCATCGCAGGTAGTAACGTATGCTGCAGCCTCCACAGGCTTCGCTGTAATTTTTTTGCCATCATTGGTTTGCAGGACTGTGGCCTCCAGAGATACTCCTAATCCCCAGATTCATCTAGTCTTCCTCATTTTCAGCTATACTCGATCATGGCAGCCACTCTAATCTGGGGCCATACCTGGACTGCACAAATGGTGGCCTTTTGCCACCGTCAAGTAGGCCTCGGCCGATATCGTTACCAAGGCCAGGACCAAGTCACTCCCTATTATGTCTTTCCTACGCAGGCTGGTACAGTTATCCCTGCAGCATCAGTTCAACGTGTACTGCACATACATTCCGTGATTAGCTGTGATTGGCCAAAGCTAATCATATGGTACAGATGGGCTGAAATTGGCCCTGTTTGTATCATGTTATCACTTTAACCAATCACAGCTAGCAACACAATTGTATTTAATGGATGGCATAAAAGGAAGTCATCCATTGTTAACAACTGTCAAATGATCTGCTGTGATTGGTCACAGCGATTACATGGTACTAGCAGCAGGCTGGTACAGTGATCAGTCATCGGCTGAACCACAGTGCTCCCGCCCGGCCATAATTTTACTATAGGCTGTGTGGGAAGATGTTAATTATAATGTGTTTTTAAAAGTAATGAATTTATAAAATAGTTCAGAATACTGAGTCAAAATGTTTATATTCATGGACTAGATTTGTGTATAGTGGGGTGCACATTTATCCACCATACTCAGATGCAGGAGCAGTCCATTTAACTCTGTTTCCTAAAACTTCCTGGCTTTCTGGGCATGCCTAGGGAGTAAAAATCCTCAGCTTCCCTTCCATAGCAGCTCTGGGAGGCCACACTCGATGAAGCAAAGGTAGTTGCACAAGTGATCTGCAGCCAGATGAGAATCCCTCCATAGTCAGACTCAGAACCAGCCAGGCCTTAATAACATGCAGATTCACTAGAAGAAGTAGCTATTGTGGGGAGATATTACATGGTATGAATTCAGAAGATATAGTCAATCCACTTGTTGGTAATATTTTTTCCAGATTGGATGAGCAAGATCAACGCATGGATCAGTTTGCCTTGGCGTTACAAACGCTCCTGAATCGCGCGGCTCACCTGGAATCCCCCACGGTGGCTGCTCCGGTATAACCTGAGTTGTAGGCCGTCCCTGCTGCTGCGCCAGTCTCTGTGCAGGCACCTGCCTCGGGTATTACCTCTATAAGAGGTATGTCTGGTTCTGCTCCGCTTCCCCAGTGATTTGGGGGCAATCCAGTTCAATGCAGAGGGTTTCTCAATCAGGTTGAGATATACTTCGAAATGCTGCCCCAGGCGTTTCCCTCGGACAGAAGCAAAGTAGGTTTCCTGATATCTTTGCTTTCTGAGAGAGCCTTGGCCTGGGCTAACCCTCTATGGGAGACGCAAAAATGTGTTGTCTTGAGTTACCCTCAGTTTTTGGCCTCCTTTAAAAGGGTTTTTGATGTTCCCACATGCTCCGCTTCTGCTGCCAAGTGCCTCATGTCCATCAAACAGAGTACGAGAACTGTTGCTGACTACGCCATTGAATTCCATACTCTGGCAGCAGAGGTTGCTTGGAACAATGAGGCCCTCGTGGCTGCTTTTTCTCATGGTCTCTCGGATTCCATCAAGGGTGAGATAGCAGCCCGAGATATACCCACTGAGCTGGAGAGCTTGATCTCGTTTGCCATCCTCATTGACTCCAGACTCAGAGAAAGACTTTCTCTTAAGGAGCGCTTGCGGAAGCCTCCTGTACGTTTGCCTCCGAGCTTTGTAGTCCCACCCATGCCTCCCTCACCTCCCATGCCTCTTGGTACCGAGTTCAGTGAAGATAAACCCATGCACCTGGGCTTCATGCATCTCTCTGCGGATGAGAGAGCCTTTAGGAGGAGGGAGAGATTGTGCCTTTATTGTGGCCAGGCAGGTCACTTTTTGAAGTCTTGTCCCACCCATACAGGGAACGCCCGAACCTTGAGGTCCTGTCATGGACAGACCTTAGGTGGCGTTGTTTCATCCCCAGTTATCCAGAAGGATAAGCCCCTGGTTTTGGTCACCCTTTCTTGGGCTGAGTCATCCATCGAGATACAGGCTCTAATCGACTCTGGGGCTGCAGGCCTGTTCATTGATGCTGCATTTGTTTCGCAGTACTCGATTCCGCTGCAGCTGCGTGACACTCCATTTGCCATTGAGGCTCTTGACAGAAGACCTTTACAGCCTGCCCATGTGACTCATGAGACTGTTCCGTTGTCCATGGCCGTAGGGGCTCTTCACCATGAGATAATCCAATTCCAAGTTATTTCCTCACCCAGATTTCCGCTGGTTATTGGTTATCCTTGGTTACAGAGGCACAACCCCTCTTTTGATTGGCTCCGTGCTGAGGTTCTCTCCTGGTCACCACAATGCAGTGAGGCATGCTTCCTGAAGGTATCCAAGGTCCTGTGCAACGCTTCACTTCCCTCCTTGCTGGAGGAGTACCGTGATTTTGGCAATGTCTTTGATAAAGGTCAAGCTGGTAGTTTGCCTCCACACCGGCCTTATGATTGTGCAATTGACCTTCAACCTGGCGCCATACCTCCTTGTGGCCGGGTTTACCCTTTGTCAGTCTTGGAGGATAAGGCCATGGAGGAGTATGTTGCTGACGCACTTTCTTGAGGTTTCATCCGCAAGTCCTCGTCTCCTGCTGGTGCTGGTTTCTTCTTTGTGAAAAAGAAGAGCGGTGAACTGAGACCTTGTATAGATTATAGGGGTCTCAATCGTGTCACGACTAAGAATGCCTACCCGATTCCATTGATTACGGAGTTATTTGACTGCCTCAAGTTTGACCTGAGAGGGGCATACAGTCTTCTGCGCATTAAGGAGGACAACGAGTGGAAAACTGCGTTTTAATACCAGAACAGGCCATTATGAATACCTGGTAATGCCTTTTGGCCTTTGTAACGCCCCGTCAGTTTTCCAGGAATGTATTAAAGATGTCCTCCTAGATTTGTTGCAATTGAGTGTGGTGGTTTATCTCGATGATATCCTCATATTTTCCAAGTCCCTGGAGAGCCACCACACAAATGTCTGTCATTTCCACTGCTGGTTTTTCAATGGACCCAGAGAAACTGTCGGCAGTCCTACAATGGCCTCGACCCGTGGGTTTACGTCCTCTGCAGCGTTTCCTGGGCTTTGCCAACTTCTATCAGAAATTTATTCATAACTTCTTGTCTCTGGTCAAGCCTCTGACTGATATGACCAAAAAGGATGGTAACCCACAGAGTTGGTCTCCGGAGTCCATTAAGGCCTTTGAGACTCTCAAGGCTGCCTTTGTTTCTACTCCTGCGTTGGCATATCCTGATCCTACGTTGCCTTTTATCCTAGAAGTTGATGCTTCTGAGACTGGAGTTGGTGCCCTTCTGTCTCAACGTCCTAACTCTGAGAGCGCTATGCATCTGTGTGGCTACATTTCCAAGAAATTGTCACCTGCTGAGTGCAATTATGAGAATGGTGACAGAGAGCTGTTGGCGATCATTTTAGCCCTGAAAGAATGGAGACATCTCCTTGAAGGTACCACTGTGTCCGTTCTTATTCTTACTGACCATAAGAATCTTACATTCTTGTCTGAGGCTAAGCAACTCTCTCCCAGAAGGGTGCGATGGGCTCTTTTCTTGTCGAGCTTTAATTACATTGTCTCATTCTTACCCGGTACTAAGAATGTAAGGGCTGATGCCTTGTCACGACAATTTTCGGTCCGTAGGAATGCTCCTGGGTTTCATCCTCTGACGTACATGCCCCTGTCCTCCTCTACGAGTTCCATAGACGGTTTTCCCTCAAGCCCGGTGGCCCTCAGAGGGAGAGGGGTCATTGAGGGGGGGGTACTGTCAGGGCTGGCTTAGCCCTTCCTCCTCTGGGCTGGCCACTCAGCTGCCAGCTAATTGCCAGCTCTCTTCTCTTTCCCCAGTTACCAGCTGTTCCCGATGATGCTCGTCTGACCTGCCTATTTAAAGCCTTCCTGCTCACTTTTTCATTTGCCTTCGCGTGGTCACATCACAAGGAACCATCTCCTGCTGTTTGTTTCAAGACTGGCTTGCTGACATCCCTCCTGGCTTCTTATCCTGCTTGCAGTTGCTCTCCTTGGATCCCTGACTTCTGGCCTGGCTGATTACCCGATCTGGTTAATGAACTTTGGACTGGCTGACTACCCGATCTGGCTACTGGACTCTGGCTATGCTTGACTACACTTTTTTCTATTTACCTTTTATTTTTATTAATAAACAAGTGTGATTTGATTGTACTTCTGTATCTGTCTGTTTCATAGTTTCTGACATATGTATAGGAGGGTAGTGATGAAAAAAGTCACAAGGGGGGCTGTGCATTGGGCTATATATACTTCTGACTCTTAAACTATGTATGATACATACACCTGACCCCTGCACTCTGTACATTACCCTCTCCGGACCACAGTACTCTGTACTTTACAGGCCTAAACCCTCCACTATGCATGTTACCCACATCAGACCCTTGCACTTTGTATGTTACCCAACCCGGACCCCTGCACTACGTATGTTACATACTTCTGACCCCTGCACTCTGTATGTAGGATGAGATTTTAACACCACCTAAGTATTCAAACAATTTTGCCACATACATCATTCACAGTAATTGGCTCCACTTTCCACTCCATTCCTACTCCATCCCCTATTCTCAAGAATTCTGATTTTCAAATGTTCATAGGTATGGTGATGAGTACCATTGTGTGTATAAACATACAGTATAATAGGCTACAGAGATATCTAAGCTGGCTCCCAATGTCTCATCTTGTCTAGTTTCATATCACCTTTTGCTGCTCCTAGCTACAATAATTATTAGGCAAACAGTGTATGTGTTTTATTTACAGCATCTTGAGGCATGCATTTTTATTTATCCACCTCTCTTCTATATTTGAATTTGTTAAAGAATATTAAAAATTTCAGAAAATAACATTTTTCCCTGGCACAATAGTGTGAATTATGATAATGGCAGCCAGCCACATAATGATCTGAGGATTTGTAGCATGTTTAGAATGCGAGCATCAATTATAATCAGGTTTAGTATTCCACACAAAGAATTCTTGCATTAGACCGTAATGCCCAGCTTGCAAACATTCACTTGCTTTACATTTCAGAAGGGAATTTCAAGACAGACATTTACAACCCAAGCTTCTGTTCAGCATTTCTCTGAATACAATGCAAAGCAGAAACTTATTTTAATTCATCCACGTTCACTGTTAAAGTTTACACCATAAAAAATAACGAAGAAAGGGAAGAATTGGTTCAAAAATAAATATTAAGCTTGCAATGACAGAAATACATTTAATGCTATTACTGACCCCTTCTAAAAATGTTAGTTTATTCTGAACCTCGGTCTTCTCTGATTGGTGGATCACTTGTTTGAGACAAATATTCAGGTCATGAGTTCTGACTTTACCAGTTCCGTATTGTATTTGGTTATCTTTATAGTAGACCTGCGCTAAGGGAAATTTATTTTTTGCCATTTATGATCTCCTTCAGAACATGCTAGCTGGCTGACTGTGTATTCTGCATGCATGTTTTGGATCAGTAACTCAGTCAGAAAGCATTGAAGCCTGCTTTCTGAGTTACTGGTCCAAAACATGCATGCAGAAGTCAAAAGTGGCAGCCTTCATATTCCTCTCATAACAGGTTTCCTTTAAGATTATTCATGACCTTATTTTTCAAGCAGTGTACAGACAATACATTAATCAAGTATAGTTACTACTTGTAATCAGTTATGGGAGTACATATGTACACAGTAAAGCTGATTCCTGGGATACCCCCACCTCCCCACTATACTTTACACACTCCCTTCTAGATAATCACCCTATTAAAACATTTTTAAATGAAACTCCAGCCACACTTCTTACCTGAAATAATTGAGTCCAGAGTCTTTCTTCTTGACTGAAGGGTGGGGGGATCCTTCTTCAAGTGCCACTTTGAGTGTCGTAGTTTGGAGATGGAAGCGGATAGTTTTCTGGTGCCTGTAAGTAGTCCATCAGTTAGCTCCTTACAGGGTCCTAAAGACGTCAGTTTGCTGGTTTCATGATGTCACAAAGGAATGGGTGTTAAGAAGATGGGTTTAGCCTGGACTGCAGCATTGGATCACAAGCATTTACTACTGGAAGAGGCCATTACCATAAAAACTCTTAAGACCCATTTTAACTTATCTGAATATCCCACCATGTGATGTTCTGCAGCAGAGGTCACATGATGGAAGATTCAGGTAAGTTAAAACAGGTCTTAAGAGATTGGGTGCACATTGGGTGGAAGGGAGTAGAAGTTTCTTCTGTACCTGAAAATAGGGCATAAACTTTACATGCTGGTGCAATGTAAAGTATGTTGATATGGACAAATTTCGGCATTAAAACATGCAGATAGTAATCTGTGTCTACATTTGGTTATCAATGCCTTTTCTGTAGCTCAAAAGCCCTTAATCTTAGACTGCTGCAAGTCTCAACAGTTCCAGTTTCAGTCACTGGTTACACAGTCTTTGTTTTAATAGCACATCACTAGAATGGTGCCCCAACTGTCATTTGCTTTAGATTGTGTTTTTAGTGTGTTCCAAGGCTTCACTCCAAAAAACTCACATGTTACACTTGACACTGACGACACTTATTGGATCTGGAGAACTGGACAAGCTGCAAAACATCTTCAAAATTACAGAACAAGTCTAGTTGAATGTGACCAACTTGAAGGAGATAAACCTGGAAAAGGAATCTTCACAGACACGGTGTTACAGATGGATTTTAATTTAGGCCAACTGTGGCAGTGTTCTTCCCAAACATGTTATGTTCTCCACTTATTGCTTTAACTGATGGGTTGGGGGACTATTACATACCACATGCTGTTTCTAAAATAATTCTAATGGTTTTTGCACATTTGTTTGCGTCTTGTCTAAAGGTCCACCAATTCTTTTGCATGTACCGTATATACTCGAGTATAAGCCGAGATTTTCAGCCTCTTTTTTGAGGCTGAAAGTGCCCCCCTCGGCTTATACTCGAGTCATCGCCGTCTGCCTGCCCGATCAGCGTGTCGAGCAGACAGACGGCGGCCATTCTACTATTCAAAAGCCGCGCCTCCCTGTCTGTGATAGGCGGAAGACTCAATTTCCCAGCAGTCAGTGTTCCGCCTATCACGGACATCCGCTCATTCTCATACTACGGACGAGGATGAGAGGATGTCCGTGATAGGCGGAACACTGACTGCTGGGAAATTGAGTGTTCCGCCTATCACAGACAGGGAGGCGCAGCTTTTGAACAGAGGAATGGCCGCCGTCTGTCAGACGAGGAAAGCATGGCACACAGAGGCTGCAGATCGGCACAGGTAGGCAGGGATGGACGGGACACAGCGACGGACGGGACGCAGCGACGGACGGGACACAGCGACGGACGGGACACAGCGATGGACGGGACACAGGGACGGACGGACGGAACACAGGGATGGACACAGGGACGGACGGGACACAGGGATGGACACAGGGATGGACGGGACACAGGAATGGACACAGGGATGGACGGGACACAGGGATGGACACAGGGATGTCTCACCCTCGGCTTATACACGAGTCAATAAGTTTCCCAGTTTTTTTGTGGTAAATTGGGAGCCTCGGCTTATATTCGGGTCGGCCTATACTCGAGTATATACGGTATATTAACACTATTATTACACTATTACTATTACACAGTATTAAACTTTATAATATGTCATATGCATGTAGGTGGGGAGCAGCATCAATAATCCACACAGTAAGGTGCAAGATAAAACTTGTATTGAAGTAATATAGGTACAGTGCCTTGAAAAAGTATTCATACCCCTTGAAAATGTCCACATTTTGTCATGTTACAACCAATAACGTAGATATATTTTATGAGGATTTTATGTGATAGACCAACAAAGTGGCACATAATTATGTAGTAGAAGGAAAATTATAAATGTTTTTTCCAAATTTTTTACAAATAAATATGTGAAAACTGTGGTGTGCATTTGAATTCAGTTTCCCCAATACTCTGTAGAACCACCTTTTGCTGAAATTACAGCTGCAAGTCTTTTTGGGGGTGTCTCTGCCCATTCTTCTTTGCAAACTACTACATGTTTTTTTTTTTCAGCTCTTTAGTGCCACCCTTTGGGATCCTTCTGCTAATTTTGTGTTAGTAGAAATTTCGTGAGAGTTGATTTGTGCTTTTCTTTTCGCAGTTTTCAGTTTGCGCTTTTCAGTTCTTTTTTGAACGGCTGTTTGTGAACCAGACATATTGCGGAATCGTAGGAGATAACGTGTTATTTATTATTGACCTTAGCGTTATTGCTTTGACATTTTTATTTGGTTGAATAATGATTTGATTTGGTATATTTTCTATATTTTTGAATGCATAAAATGCACCTTTTGGTTAATTTCTATTGGCAGATAGCATGTCTAATTTTATTTGTAGAATAATACTTGGCTATACTTCAAATGACAGTTTGGGAGTAGGCAGTTACATTTTAAAAAATACAATGTAAAATTAACAAGGGACACCAACATAGTTGTATATTTGATCTTAAAAACGACGGGATAAGGTGTTGTGGTAACCTGCCCAAATAAAAAATAAAAAAAAACATAACAATATTATTCTTGATATTACTAGAAAAAAAGCGTTTTGGGGATCGAAAAATATAACAAACCATGGAGGGGGGCACATAAGGTCAGATCTATAAGTCAGAAGGAATCCAAATGGATCCATACCCTACATACTCTTACACCTGAGGGCCTGAATGTCAAATTCGACCTTAATAGTTTTTTGAGTAATTATTAATTTTTAATGATCTCTATGTGTACTGTTGATTTCCTAGTTATCTGTATTGATATACCTTAATATCTAATTTCCAGTACGCACATTGCTAATCCACCCTCTGCACTACTTGGTGATAAATTTTATTGTGTATATATATATATATATATATATATATATATATATATATATATATATATATATATATATATATATATATATATACACACCTTCTACACATTCTATTTGCCATTTACTTTTTCTTGCCTTTTATTCATTATTAAAATCCGGAAATTCAGGAGATTTTGTCTATATTTGATGTTAGATTCATATATATATTTTTAATGTATTATGTCTATTTTAATTATTTTTTATCCAAATACAATTAGTATATGGCCAGTATGATTATGTGGATGGTAGTCACCACCATATGGCCGCCAGAACACTTTTGTCAGTCTTGTGTTTACAAGATGGGCTAGATATATTACTCTGTCTCCTTTTTCAAACCAAGAAAATGGCAGCTATGTTATTGGAGGCATGGTCTTCATCCAACTTCCTGTTACCGCATATAAATATGATCATTTGAGATCCAATCCGGTGCCCCTGATGAAGTCATGTGACATGATGTAATGCATGGGGCGTGGCTGGAAATACATAGCGGACCGGAAGCAACGTAAGATGCATCTGAAACACTGTTGTTGCACTTTACATGTGCTTTTTAAACGTTTTCTATGACGTCCGGAACTTCGAGCGACCTGATAATCTGGAGTCTCGAAGTGGTAGCACGCTACCATCATAGGATCTCTATAAGGCTTATTCAACATCACATAGAACCGATACTTTGAGCGACCTAGTAATCAGAAATCTGGAAGTGGAAGCCTGCCACCACCACAGGATACCTATAAGGCTGATTCAACACCACATAGAGGTGAGAGTTCTGTGAGCACTAAGCAATTGTATGAAGTCACGGGAAGTTTGTTTGCAAGGAATTATAATTGGAAGGACTGTTATACCAGCACATTGAATAATTTTTTGGACTTTATAATTTTTTGCACTATTGTTTGTGACATTTAGCACGTCACTGTTATTGATTATTTGAATTTTGTTTACTATTATTGATATTTATGATTTAGAAGTTGCACTGATCACCTTATACTTATTTACAAATATCAATGGAAAATAAATGAATACTACTTCAGTTGCACTCAATGCTGATTTGCAGAGAGCTGATTATATTACTCTAAAAAAGAAGACAGGTTCCCTTTAACGTATATGCAGCATTTCTTTCAAGCAATAAATGTTCCACGCTGTGTTTTTATGGAAATGCTTTGCTGGACATTGTGGCAATGCTCAGATTAGAGAAGAAAAACTGAACTGTGCCAAGATACGTTTTATAAACTGGCTGCCATGTAATCAGATTAGTCAGATTTTCAGAGAAACATTGAGATCATTTGGTACAGAGAACACAAATCCCTCCGGTATTTATACAACGGGCAATTCGCTCTCCGTACTTAAGAGATGCAGCAGATTCGGGAAATGTGAATAATAACTCAGAGATATAACTGGAATGGGGCTAAGGAGTCTCTGAATGACTAGCTTCATTATTCTCCTGTCAGCCAACAAAACGGTACTGTTTTTATCTGGCCAGACAAGAAATTTCATTGGGCAAAAGATAATGAGCTGAGTATTTCAACATGAATTGCAATGCATACAGCTGCTCTATGATGTGCTTCATCTGCCTTGGAGAAGATGAACTTTAAAGGGAACTGCCTATAAGAACAGACAGGCCAGCTTAGATAGCATGACTCCACTGTCGTGATGTCTTTAGCTTACAAAGCTAAATATGCAATGCAGCTGACTTCCTCATATACATAGAGCAATGAGTAAATTGAGAGCAGGTATATCTTGGAGATATTCCCTCCAAATTTGGGGAAATGGGAAGAGAAGATAGGCCCGCTCAGATGAGGAACATAGAAGGAAAATTTGGAGAATGGCTTGCTACTCCTCAGGAGATACAAAGACAGCTGAAATGTGCTATAAACTCCTGGCAAGATAGTATGTGACCCCCCAGAGGACACACAGGATCAGGGCAGAGGGACCTGCAACTTGTTGGAGGGGATGCGATGCCCCCGGGGGCCTTTGCGCACCTCTGGTGGGAATGCACAAAGATCCAACCCTACTGGGAGGGAATCTTGGCAGCACCCTACCAAATTACAGGAGAACAGATTCAGAAGAATCCTTGGGATTGTTTATTTCATGATACAAAGAAAATGGCCCCTCAATATAATACCTTAGTCCTATTTTCTTAAATGCAGCCAAAAGCTTGATCCCGAGTCTCTGGAGGTCTCAGGAAGCCCTGAGCATGAAGGACTGGATTGTAAGGGTTGAAATGATAAGAGCCATAATAGAAACTATTCATATAGAAGAGGACTCCCTGGAGAGATTCCAGAATATATGGGGGAAATGGTGGGAGTTTAGGGAGTCTGGAACCTGGAGGAATTGGGAAGGTGTAGGGAATTGAGGAGAGGGTGGGGTGGGGTGGGTTGCTTTTTTTTTCTCTTTCGTGGGAGTTTTTTTTTTGGGGGGGAATAATTGTTTAGAGCATAGATAAAAGAATAGTATGTGTGTAACAAGTGAATGTGTTTATATCTGTCTATACAATACATTAAAAAAGGGGAATATGAATATTTTTTTTAAAAAAAGAGGTATCTTGGAGATCCAGTGAAAAGACAGGAAAGTAACCACATGACTTCAGTATGCCCAATTATGCTGAGGTACATAAAATCCTGGCAGAGCAGCAGAAGAAAGGAGTGGGAGGGAATGAAAAAAAATAATGCATTTGTCTTAGGCTAGTGCACGAGATATGTAAATCACCTGTCACTCACAGCAAGGGGGAGGATTTGACAACGTTTTTCTCTGTTCGTCAAGATTTATCTCACTGAACAATAAAAGAGGATTGCTCAGAGCTGGATTAACTCTTGGTGGCAAGACTGGGCTCAAATGATAGGAAATCTTATACTCTACATTATGACATAAAAAAAATGTGGGTTTACATCCACTTTAAGGTACAGCAACACACCAGAAACTCAACATCGCTTAAGACAGCCGAAGACCCCCCAGTGTGCAAAAAAAAAAAAAAAAGGGCAGCTGCTTGGATCAATTTATAATTAGTAAAAGGAACTGATATAGGGTAGACCAATCCCTCCTTTCATTTCTGTCCCAGGGACATAAAAAGTTAGAGGAAATTTCCCAAAGTGAGAGGAACTCTTGTTGACAGTTGTTCCTGGAAAAGATGTCTCAATTGGAAGATTTGCCCTTGCCTCTTGTTTTTGGGGGCAACTCTAATATTTTGGCAATGGTCAGCATTTTAATAATGGTTACCAGTACAAATAGAGGGGCAAATCTCCCCCGGTGGAGACGCAGACAGGATGAAAAACTTGAATGAGGGTCTAATGCATCCTCACCCTTTCCAAAATATTAAAAAAACAGGTTTTGTCTAGAGATATACTTTAATTACACAGACCCTTTTGGATGGTACATGTCAAACATGCTCATGCATATAACATAACACATCTGCAAAATGCATATACCCATACCAATAATATCTGGAAATCATTCAGCACAGGGAGCTGGTTACTCCTGCAACAATAGACCAAGTGCAGGCAAGGGCACCTAAATTAATAATGCACATGGAGGACTCAGCCATGAAGATAGATTAACTGAACTGAATGTATTCTTTCATGCAAAGAGGAAATTAAGGGGGATGTGATAACATTGCATAAATGGTCTACCTAGTAAATTCACTAGAAAGATGTTCACTTTGAGGTCACTGAAAAGACACAATGGGGGATATTTATGAAAGGTAAATCCACTTTGCACTGCAAGTGCACTTGAAAGTGCATTGAAAGTTTGCTTGAAAGTGCAGTCGCTCCAAATCTAAGGATAGATCGGAAATGAGTGGAAGCTCTGCTGATTTCATCATCCAATCATGTGCAATCTAAAATGCTGTTTTTTCTTTTCCTTGCATGCCCCCCTCGGATCTACAGCGACTTTACTTCCAAGTGCACTTTCAGTGCAAAGTGGATTTTCCTTTAGTAAATAACCCCCAATGGCACCCTTTGGAAATGGCAAAATTATGTAATTTATTGTTTGCATACAAGAATAGGACATTGCTCCAAACTCAATGAATTCCCCTTTGTCCCTGCCGTAGGCATATTGAGTGCTGTCTGAGGGGAGCCCGTCCACACATGTTCTATGTAGAGACAAACAAGTATCCATTCACCGATGATGTCACTTGTGATACATCTATATCAAGCCAACACAAAACACAACAAGAGTTCCCACCTACAGACAGCCCCTCAGTAATGCATTTCACCTTTAAGTCCCGTAAAGGTAAATCATGCCAGAGAGGGTAAGGACTGTAGTTGAGGGTTCTCAGTGTGTTTTGTGCTGACTCAATATAGATGTGTCATGAATGTTTCATTGGTGTACGGCTGTGTGTTTGTCTCTACAAGGTTTCACTTATGCTATGGAAAGGATTCTTTCCTGGAAGAGTTGTGAAAATGCAGAATAGCCTTCCACAGGAACTGGCTCTAACCACCTCAGTAGAAGTACTTTTTAAACAACATATAATTGCAAGTCTATCACACATTTGCACATTTGTTTGCTGGAAATGGACCCTTGAATCTTCTGGTATACACAAGATACCTCAGAAATAAACAGAATATTTCACAAAGCAAAATATGCTTGTGAGATGCCTCACATGGAAGCTATCATTCTTACACTTCTTGTACATAATTATTCTTGTGGTGAAGCTGTTGCTGAAATGTTTACTGTATGAACATGGATTTCATAGTAATGTACATCATTGAATGTAGTTGCATTTTAATACCCTTTGTAAAACTCATAACCACGCTACAGGAGTAATAGGTTTTATAGCATGATCTATACTGTAGTAATAATAATGATTTACCAAAACACATAACCAAACTACTGGGGTAGAGAAAGGCTTTGAACTGAATGGGTTTGGCTTTAGCACTATAATTAACTTTAATGAAAAGAAGAATTCTGATAGTAGAAGTGCACATCCAGTACACAGTTTATCGCTGTCTCTAGGAGTAGTTGAGTTAACCATAATCTGAAGTACTCCATCATGCTTCTGAGGTGCCAGTTGTTCAACACAATATATGTTTTACTACCCAACAAATAAAGATCAGCTTCTTAACTGAATAGAAAAAAAAAACATTTGGATGAGCTATTGATTTTCATCTTCAAATGGCTTTATTTTCTCCTCATATATATATCTGGGAATTTCTTATTGACCTGAGAGATACAGCAGATAGCTTGGTGAAAATGGGCTGTGTTTTGAAGGATTCAGTTAGATAATATATTAAGAGCTGGAACAGATTGCAAAGATTTAGGGTGTCATCAGGTTCAGGAATATCAGCAGCCAGTGTTAAGATTGATTGAAAGAATGGGGAGAGACACATAGAAATGTGCAATGTAAGTCAGCTGGGGGGTCATTCATTTGATGTGTGTGTGCATAGATCACGACTGCCCCTTATCTGGAGGGACTGTCCTTCATTTGATACCAAATCCCTTCCTTGTGCAGCCTCAGTTGTCCCTCTTTTTGGTCTGATGTGTACATTTCCTATAAAAGATGTACAATTTTACTACTAAAAGTGTTAAAACCACGTATTCAGCCTCTATATTACTGTATTTGTTATTTTAAAAAGTCAATACAATAGAAAAAAGGAAGTCAAATAAGCACTTGTGTGGTTTAGCCAATAATTTTTTTCAAATAAGATTTTTGTGATCCATGTAACCAAGACAGTGGCAGGGACTTGTCCTTTGCCTACGTAATGGGGTTTGTTTAC
The DNA here is from genome assembly GCF_037356315.1 of Lithobates pipiens. NCBI lineage: Eukaryota > Metazoa > Chordata > Amphibia > Anura > Ranidae > Lithobates > Lithobates pipiens. Next base: position 494,290,867 of record NW_027507758.1, read on the forward strand.
TAAAGCTGGAGAGTGTAAAATCAGGCTCACTCCTGCATAGAAACTGGCCTGCGGGATTGGGATAGCAGGCGCAGACACGCACGCTGCACTGCGGGGGTGCCGGTGCTCGTGGCCGCCGGTCGCGATGACCTCGGGCCACGAGCGATCACGGGCATGAGAGGCAGAACAGGGAGGTGTGTGTGTAAACACACAAATCCCTGTTCTGTGAGAGATGACAGATCATGAGTTCCTAATAGCTAGGAACCACGATCTGTCCCACCCCCCTACAGTTGTAAACACACACAGGGAACACAGTTAACCCCTTGATCACCCCTAGTGTTAACCCCTTCCTTGCCAGTGACATTTTTACAGTAATCAGTGCATTTTTATAGAACTGATCACTGTATAAATGCCAGTGGTCCAAAAATGTGTCAAAAGTGTCCAATGTGTCCGACATAATGTGCCATGGCCAGCTCCCAGCAGAAGCTACAGGCCAGCAGCCAGCAGGATCCACAGATCAGCAGCCAGCTGAAAGCACGGGTCAGTGGCCAGCAGGACCCAAAGGTTAGTAGCCAGCAGGACTCACAGCCTGTGGGTCCTGCTGGCCACTGACCGTGGACCTGTGGCTTCCCCTGGCCACTGATCTGTGGGTCCTGCTGGCCACTGGCCTGTGTGTCCTGCTGGCTGCTGACCTGTGGGTCCTGCTGGGAGCTGACCATGACCTGTTGGGCCTGCTGGCCACTAGCCTAGGATGACCAGACTTCCTCGGTTTCTGGGGACAGTCCCCGGACTGAGGGCACTGTCCCTGGACCAAGTCATGCCCGATTTTGTCCCCACTTTGCAGGGCTGATCCTGGATGGGTGCACTGTGAGCTGGGGCAGAGGGAGAGTGCCCAGGGCTGGCCCTATCATGGGTCACTGGGCCCATTGGGCTGCCTTTGAGGGGAAGCGGGCAAGAGCGGACGGATTACACAGATCGGGGATCTCCTGCTTACCTGACGGCCTTTGTCATACAAAGTCCCGCCTCCTGGATCAGCTCCTATGATAAACAGCACACTGATGACATCTATCATAGAAGCTGGTCCAGGAGGCAGGACTTCATATGACAGCATAAAAAAGATATATACAAGCTCCTGCGCTGTTATGGAAAATTATAACCACGCCTAAATGGATGCTGCACACACCGTATGAGTCAAACACTCTCATTAAAATAAACAGTGACAATAAATAGTGGTATTGCGCTCCCAAACGTGAATATATATAAATATCAAGAGTGAAAAAATATCATTAGCATAAAAAATAAAAATAAATCAAATCTCAAATATAAAAGCAATCGTGTTGCATATATGGCTGTTATATTAGTGCTGATGTGTAAATCAGAAAACACCAAATATGATTGATATTCACACTTATAAATATTTTAAAAGATATATACACTAATAAATATATAAATAAAATTAATAGATGTATACATGTGAAAAAAACTGTGAAATAAACAAATAAATAAATGAAAAAAAAATTAAAAAATTAATAACTAATCAATGCCAAAGTGATAGTGTCACTCAAGGTGAAAATCTATATAAAAGGTGAATAACGTCCTCCACACGATAGTGAACCAGGCATCACACCAGTGGCGGCCCGTCCATAGGGGGCGCCCGGGCGCCGCCCCCCCTGTGTGGTAAAAAAAAAAAAAAAAAAAAAAAATGTAAAAAAAAAAAAAAGTTTTAAAACTGGCCCTTTAAAAAAAAAAAAAAAAGTTCTTTAAGGAAGTGCTCGAGCGCCGGTCACACTGCACGCCGGGAAACGCCACGCCAATGCAATCATGAGATTGCAGGCGTGGCGCTTCATTTGCGGGCGTTTAGCCCGCCTCAGGGCGCTTTCTGAAGCGCTGAGTAGCTTCCGCCCGGCGCTGTAGTATGTGTTACTACGGCCGGGCGGGCAGGTTGATTGACATCTGAGTTGACTCAGATGTCACTTCCTGTCTTCTCTCTCCCATCTCACCTGAGAGAGGAAACAGGAAGTAAGAGGAGTAGAGCGGTGTGAGGAGCGGCTGCGGAGAGCACACAGTCAGGTAAGGTGTGTGTGTGTGTGTGTGTGTGTGTGTGTGTGTGTGTGTGTGTGTGTGTGTGTGTGTGTGTGTGTGTGTGTGTGTGTGTGTGTGTGTGTGTGTGTTATTTTTAAAACTTTCATTCATATAATGCCTGGCGATCAAGAGTGCTGGGATTCACGAAAGGAGGAAATGGTTAAAAAAAAGTAAAGTAGTAATTGTTCATAATACAGTCATGATGGGCATTATGCTTGATGTGGACCTGCAATCAGGATCGTGCTGCAACAGATAAGACCTGGGACTTAACTCAGGACTTGCCAAAGTATGAGGATAGCCCCATGAGAGAACAAGTGGTGCAGGATCCCCAAGGGCTCAGAGTATTATTCCGAGGCCTGTATTCACAAGGGACCCCCTTGCAGCTAGGACTTTTCTTTGTCCACAAAGGCAGCTTCTGTGTTTTACCTGGAGTATTAGATTATGATAGCTTTGTCCTCTATAGCAGAGTTGTGTTTTGGGTCTTACTGATCTGGCCAGTAATTCAATAGCTCATTCTACTGTTTGAATTCTCCCCAGCCTCTTACATCTCATGGCATCTTCAGCACCAGGACCTCCTGATATGGCTTCACCATGAGCTCATCCTAGCCACAGCTGGGTATCAGCGGAGACTTTTTAGGGTGTGATTGGGAACTCTGAAGGGGAAAATCTTTCCTCTGCAGTTCTGAAATAGGCCTGTGGGCAAAATACTGGTGTGTGTGTGTTCTCAGCAGGGTCAGGCTTTACAAAGCACATTCGTTATTTGTGCACGAGTTGGTTTTTGTGATGATGAGAAGTGCAGACTGTTGAAATGTGGCTTCTCCCTGTGCAGGTGTTGGAGTGGTTTGGTGTTACTTTACCTGCTTACTTTGTATTGGTTTCCCTGCTCAGTCATGGATCCATTACAGCTGTTCCATGTGTTGTGTTTGTGCTGACATAAGCATGGTTGCTCGGCTGTGCTGTTTCCAACAAAGTGACCTTCTCCCCTCTAGCTATGAGTTTTACCAGCACTATTTCTTATAGCTCCTGGCTACAGTATGATGTGCTGCTGCTTCTGGTGGCTGCCATCACATCCTTCATCGAACTGCGGAGCCCACTGACTGTGCAGACTCACATGGATTGCAGAGTGCTGTATTGATATCTATATGTATAGGTGTACTATTATCCAGGATTGCAGAGTGCTGTATTGATATCTATATGTATAGGTGTAACATAATCCGATATTTCAGAGTTATATATATGTACCATTATCCAGGATTGCAGAGTGCTGTATATATATCTATTTATAGTATCCATGTGAGTCTGCAAAACTTGGATAATATCACATCTATACATAGCTATACAGAAGTCTGCTATCCTGAATAATGGTATACCTATAAATACACAGTATATATCTATACAGCACTCTGCAATCCTGGGTAGTGGTACACACATATACACACAGATGTGTCTATCCAGAAGTCTGTAATCCTGAATAATGTTACACCTATACATATAGAACTCAGTAATTCTGAATACACAGCTACAGTGTTACACTACTGTTTTAATATATACAGTTTCTATACAGCTCTCTGCAATTCTGGGGCAATGATACGCCTATACACAGTTATACACAGGTATGCCTATACATAACCCTGTATTTCTGGATACATAGATAATGTTAGTACAGTATGTCTATGTACACAGCTACTGTATTTGCAGGACAATGAAATTCTGGATACACGCCAATATCATTCTACAAATTCTGGGTGTGGCTTATGAGAAGTGGGAGGGGCCAACCATGGATGGGCGGGGTCTTGCGCCCCCCCATCCTAAAACTTCACCAGCCGCCACTGCATCACACATATGTGGCAAACAGTATCCAAACAGTAACAGTGATATCCAGGTGTCCACTGAGCCCGTGAGTACACTAGGTGATTACCTTACAGCTGTAAGGTGCTGCACAGCATGTATATAACCTCCTAAAGAGGAGAAGCAAGGAAGGAGCTTCGTTTTTTTCTTCTGTCCTCACCGCTTCTTAATGCGAGATTAATACCCAAGGTAACTCTGGAGAGAGGCTGGGCGGACGAGGAATGAAGACTGGGATCGCTACACACAGGCGACAGCTCCGCTCAGCACCTCTGCCAAAGTTGGCCAATTCTGCAACCCATCTATGGCCTGTTGCATTAAACTTTGCTGTTGTAAGGACGTAAATTAGAAGGTTATTGTCAGTGTATACCACAAATGATGGACAGTAATATAGGTAATCTCGAAATCTGTCACAAATTGCCCAGAAACTCTAACTTTCCTGAGTGCGTGTGCTAATTCTTCTCAGCAGGTGTAAGAGTTATACATCAATATGCAATTACCGTTAATTTCCCCTCCTGATCTTGGTATAATACAGCACCTAGTCCTTCTTGAGAGGCGTCTCAGTGACGTACAAATGAATTCGAATAGTCTGGATAACCCATAACTGGAAGATGAGTTAATACTTCAATAAGCTGGCTCAATACTTCCTCATGGTAGCCAGTCCATCTATTGGATGATGGGAGGAAAGCTTAGCTTTCAATTTCGTTACTGGTTTCTTTTCCTTTCTGGTCTGGTTAGCAGGTGCCGTAGTCAGAGTAGGTTTTGAGTCTACTGGCAGTAAGTCGTAGGGAGGCTTTGTAATTCTGGAAGAGTTTTGTATGTAGCAGAGGTAGTAGGCAGTAAACCCCGATGATTTCCTGAGTTCTTCAACAGTCTCTTGTTTCTTATCTCTCAGTGCGAGTACAGGTGCACTCTCAGCTGGATCCATGGAATGGCCATCTTTGACACAATTTTGCCCAGAAATCTGACTTTGTCTTTAAAAAGCTTACATTTTCTGGCTGTTAGTTTGACTCCATGTTGTTAATAACGTTGAAGTACTAACCGTGGATGTTCTACGTTTTCATAGAATGATTTTCTGTGGACCAGATTGTCATCTAGGTAAGGCAGGTAGATGTCATCCCTAAAGACAGTTAAACATAATTCCATACTGTGTTGGAATACAGCAGGTGCTGAGCTAAGAACAAAGGGTATTCAAACCCATTCATACAAACCCCAAGGTGTGATAAAGGCAGTTAAGGGTTGACTAGCTTCTTCCACAAATCCTTGATAATATAATTTTCCATGGTCTAGCACAGAGAACCATCAACTACCTCCTAAACTGTCAAGCATGTCTTGAATCCTTGTAATTGGATGCCGGTCAGGAATGGACTTCTGGTTTAACTCTCTGTAGTCACAGCACAATCTTAAGTTGCCATATTTTTTTCTTAAACATACAATGGGTAAGGAATATGAAGATTTTGATTTGCAATCCATCCACAGTTTAGCAAGTCCTGCAGGTACTCTTTTACTTCTTGGTGCAATGGTTTTGGCACAAACATATAAGTTCTCTTGACAGGTGTGTTGTCTTTGAGGCGAATCTGTAACTGTAAGGAAGAAATACATCCGCTGTCAGAGTCATCTTTTCAAAAGCATTGCATTCTCCCCTTAACATCTTTTGGACTACTTGCTGTTCCTTATTAGTGAGGTGTTCTAGAGGCCCTGGCGGAACCCATGACTTGATTAGTATAGCTTTCAAGAGAATCAACCTTGTTGATACTGTCTATCTGGTCTTTTGGGCTTGTTGCAGATGCATGTGGATCATGACTTACTGAGTGAGTTGATACATCCATCACTTATTTCAGCTTCACTTTGTGCTGCATATGCTGTCTTTGTGGGCTCAATGCTTCCAAGCCTGGTTTGGCCTGGTAAAACAATGTCCTGTTTGGTTGTTTTCCAAACTGGAATTGTCAGTTTGGAGAACTGTCCTCTCTGAATTGTTAGTAATGTTTCACTGATATACAGCCCCTCAGGCAAGTGATGAATGCCACCAGGTGTAAACAGAAGAATCTGAGCTTGCAGTGAGGGTCCTGTATGAGCAGTACACCTTATGTGAGTTAAACGATTTGCAGGAATTCTTGGACTCTTATTACCAGTCTTTAGTAGAGCATGTTTTATTTGTTGACAAATCTAAAGCTGTTCTTAGTACCTCCACAAAACCTGGGATGGATTTCTTTCCCTCAGCAGATGTTTCTTTAATTCCTTATAACCAATGATTGGCTTCTCTGCAACTTTATCATCCTCTGATACTACCAGTGGCACTAATATCTGCTTTGTGTTATGACTTGATGTTAGCTGCAAAGTTACTTCAACCCATCCAGAGAAGGGAATTTCAGTCTCATTGGCTGCTTTTCTATGTAAAATTCCTGGTCCGAGTAATTCTTCAAATGATCTAAACATTGTATTTGGCAAGAATCGTTGCCTCCAGCCCTCATTGATTATACTAACCTGAGAGCCTGTATCCCATAAAGCAGTGGTCTCAAACCTTTTTGGCACCAAGGACCGGTGTTGTGGACATAGGCATCACTAGCAGGTGGTTATTGAGGCTGGAGCCCCGAATATGGTGCCCATAGCCCCGAGTCTAGGTTTGCCACCTGTCAGCTTGAGTATGGTAAGATAGCTGGAGAGAAGAGTGTGTGTTCTCTTCCCTCCAACCTGCAGCGGGTGGCAGAGAGCCGACACAGCTCAGTGTGTCAGTGTGGGACTGCAGGGAAGTGATGCGTGGTCAATATATGATTATTGAGGATCTGTGAGTGATCGTAATTCTCCCCCAAGCATTGTTGTAGAAGCCCCTTGTGTGTCTGATGCTCCCTGTACTTTGACTCTCACCACCTTCGGATTTGCCTAGTCTGATCTTCCTGCTTGCTGTATGACTCTCATCCTCTCCTCTCATTACTGTTCCCTCTGGAAGTGCTGAGCTGCTTCTTGACCCTGAGCCCTCCATCCCTGACTTCTAAAAGCTGTCTCTTTTCATGCAAAGTGAACAGTCAGCCCCCCCTGCAATAATCTTTTACAAGGCTTGTGTAAGCACTGCAGTGCTGTGTTCTGCCCACATCCTAATCCTCTGGTCTCCCTGCTGGGTGCTGTGTTCTGCCCACATCCTAATCCTCTGATCTCTCTGCAGAGTGCTGCATTCTGCCCACATCCTAATCCTCTGGTCTCTCTGCAGAGTGCAGCATTCTGCCCACATCCTAATCCTCTGGTCTCCCTGCTGGGTGCTGTGTTCTGCCCACATCCTTATCCTCTGGTCTCTCTGCAGAGTATTGTGTTCTGCCCACATCCTAATCCTCTGGTCTCCCTGCTGGATGCTGTGTTCTGCCCACATCCTTATCCTCTGGTCTCTCTGCAGAGTGCTGTGTTCTGCCCACATCCTAATCCTCTGGTCTCCCTGCTGGGTGCTGTGTTCTGCCCACATCCTAGTCTGCTGGTCTCCCTATAGAGTGCTGTGTTCTGCCCACATCCTAGTCTGCTGGTCTCCCTGCAGAGTGCTGTGTTCTGCCCACATCCTAGTCTGCTGGTCTCCCTGCAGAGTGCTGTGCTCTGCCCAGCAAGGAGATCAGAGGACTAGGATGTGGGCAGAACACAGCACTCTGCAGGAAGATCAGAGGACTAGGATGTGGGCAGAACACAACACTCTGCAGGGAGACCAGAGCTGCCTCTTTTCATGCAAAGTGAACAGTCAGCCCCCCGCAATAATCTTTTACAAGGCTTGTGTAAACACTGAAGTGCTGTGTTCTGCCCACATCCTAGTCCAGCACCCACCAGTCTCCCTGCTGGGTGCTGGTCTCCTTGCAGAATGCTGTGCTCTGCCCAGCAAGGAGACCAGAGGACTAGGATGTGGGCAGACACACACACACATATATATTATACACATGTGTATGCCCGCCCAAGCGTATGACTTTCTGTACTTCACTGCTATGGGCTCTAGCCCCAGATCTTTGTAGACCTTGCAACGCCCCTGGTTGTGGAAAAAAAGTGTGCCAAGGCCGGGTTGGGGTTTATGCAGCTTTTCACTGGCAATTTTTCAGGGAAATGGCTGGTGTTAGCGCTTCAATCATCACAGCACCATGGCTGATATGGTGTCAGGATGATTGAAGCACATTATTTTTGTCATTACATTGTAATATAAAATGATACAAATATAAATAATACAATGATAAAATACTTCAACTCACCAAAATGCAGAATCTGCCACCAGATGCATAGTGTCACTTGCCACCTTGCCTACCACCAGATTTGGTTTTACACTTTCCACGTCACCTGCCTCCAGATGCGGTTTGTCACTTGCCACGCCACCTGCCACCAGATGTGGATTGTCACTTACCATGTCACCTGCCACCAGATGTGGATTGTCACTTGCCACCTTGCCTGCCACCAGATGTGGCTTGCCACCTGCCACTAGATGTGGTTTGTCACTTGGACACGCCACCTGCCACCAGATGAGGATTGCCACCAGCCGCCAGATGTGGATTGTCGCTTGCCACGTCGCCTGCCACCAGATGTGGTTTGCCACCTGCCACCAGATTTGGTTTGGCACCTTCCCCCAGATGTGATTTGTCACCTGCCACCAGATGTAGTTTGTCACACCTACCACCAAATGAGGTTTGTCACCTTCCGTGGTGGCAGTACATGCCAGTGAGGAAGAACAGCAGTGATGTGGGGACAGCTGTGAGAGATGAGCTCGTCTCTCTGCTGTCCTGCCTCACCTCTAGCAGTGTAGTGGCTCCACTGTGTGGGCGGAAGAGTGGTGATCCATGTGGGTGGTGAGAGATGATCTCATCTCTCTGCTCCCTGCCCCACCGCAGTGAAGCAGCCCTGCTGCGAGGGTGGAACAGCGGTGATCCGAGCGGGCATTGAGAGATGATCTTATCTCTCTGCTCCCCCGCCTCACCGCAGTTTAGCGGCCCTGCTGTGTGGGCGAAAGACCGGTTTTCCGAACAGACGGTAAGAGATGTCATCTCTCTGCTTGCCCATCATCGCACGTCAGACAGAGCAGCCTTCATGGTCTGGCTGCAAAGAAGCCATGGCCCGGAAGTGGGCCATGGCCCGGGGGTTGGGGAACCCTGCCATAGACAGGAATGTTGTCTATCTTACAGTTCACATAGCATCTTTTCCCAATGAGATTCAGCAACTTACTATGATGTTTCGAGGTAATACAGTTCATTGCTGCTGACAGTCTGAGATGGTTGCTGGGTAGTGCAGCTCTGTGTTCTCTGCGAAGGGTATGAAATAAAATGTTTAGTGAGGTTACTCATTGCTATGTGGGAATTTGCCTTAGTAGTTTCTTTGGTACAGGGAAGTATGGGGCTTTGAGATGCAGATGTGGCGTAGGTTACTGTCTGTCCCTCAACAGTAACCCTTTCCCGTTTAGCTGGTTCTGTTTTGTTTCTCTGCATCCTTTTGCCAAATGTACAGATTGACCACATTGGAAACAATGGTCACATATGGATCCCCAATCAGTCTTTTCACAAAATTCACAACCCCTTATTCTTGTTCTCAGCATTGCTGTAAGCCCTTTAAAAATATGGTCATGTCTATCCCCTGAAATTTGAAGAAGCTCTTTAATTTCTAACATTTAGAAGGATCATCTAAATATTGCTTTAGTGGAATCTTGTTAGGTCCAGTACCTACTGACCTTAGGAATTTTTTCTTTACTAGCTCAGTCCCAAATTGTTCATCTGAACCTTCTCCTTGTGAAACAAACAAAAGGTGTCCTTTCAATTCAATGGCTCTAAAAACAAAAAGTTCTGAGGAGTCTCTTTGCTGTTTTGTAAGATGTTAATCAGCTGTTGGTAAAAATCTGAAGCATTTTCTTTCTTGTAGTGACTTTTTAAGATTCTTTTCAGTTGCACTAGAGTCAGCTCATTCTTCATTTCCAGCATGCCTCTAAGACCCCTTTCACACACACAGGGGCCCATGCCTAGCAGGAATCACTCCGTTGATCCCCACTGAGCCAGTGTATGACAGGCTTTCCTCTGTGGGGGATTGGATGAAAACAGATCCGCCTGTCCGTTTTCATCTGATCCGCCAGACGGGTGGAAAATAGGGTTTCCATCCGTCTGGATTCAGTGGATCAGATAGGAGCGGAGCGTATCGGAAGTCAGCAGACATGTCACCACTGACATCCACCGCTCCATAAACCTACATGGATCGTCCATTCAGATCCACCTAAAAAAACTGACAGGCGGACCTGAACGGTCCACATGTGTGAAAGGGGCCTAAGACTTAAACCAGTACTTATGGCCTTGACTACAGCTTCCACAATCTCAGACTTTGAGTATCATTTCTGCAGTCCCATATCAAGTTAGTGCATGAGGTTAGTATTAAACAGTTTGTCTTTCTGTCCCCTTTCACCTATCTGACCGACAATTTTAAAGTCCTTTCTTATTGTGACTTCTGGCAAGTTACTATGGTGAGGTGTCTTTGCAGCTAAAACAGGTTCTGATTGTGAATGGCTTTCCCTTGACTTTTGATTTCTAATGTTGAGTTCTTTAATCTGCTCCTCCATCATCTTATGCCCCATACACACAATCAGAAATTCTGCCAGCAAAAGTTGGATGTGAGCTTTTTGTCAGAAATTCCGACCCTGAGCGGTGGTTGTGGGGGTCTGCAGGCGGGGGGCTTATCAGAATCTGGAAGCCCCCTTTAACAAGGGGACCCCCAGATCCCAGCCCCCCCTGTTTGAAATGGTTAGGGGGTACAATGGCAGGTTTAAGTTACATCAGAGGGGGCAGGGTCACCCATACGTCACTGGGGAACCCCTGGCTCCCCTCACCAGCGTCAGAATGGGCGGGGTCAGGTGACGGGTGGCCCCGCCCTCCTAATATAAGAAACGTCAGCGATGGGAACCCCGCAGTGTCTCCGGAGTGGAGACAGAAGACGGATGTATGGACAGCGCTGGACTGAGAGATCCCCCGTCACTGGATATGATCATCCATCGCTGGATAGCAAGAGTGGATTACCACCGCTGGAATCTTTTTTTTTATTTTTTTTTATTTTTAATAAAGGAATTTTTCAAAAGTGTGTTTGTCTTATTTAACAATTTTTACACTTTCTTTGTGAAATGGTAGGGGTACTTTTGTACCCCCTTACCATTTCAAACAGGGGCGGGCAGGATCTGGGGGTCCTCTTGTTAAAGGGGGTTTCCAGATTCTGATAAGCCCCCTGCCCGCAGACCCCCACAACCACCGCTCAGGGTTGTGGGGATGAGGCCCTTGTCCCCATCAACATGGGGACATGGTGCTTTGAGGGGTCACAGACCCCCAAAGCATCCTCCCAATGTTGAGGGCATGTGGCCTGGTACGGTTCAGGAGGGAGGGGGGCCGCTCTCTCTCATCCCCCCCTCTTTTCCTGCGGCCTGCCAGGTTGCGTGCTCGAATAAAGGGTCTGGTGTGGATTTTTAGGGGGATCCCCATGTCAATTTTTTTTAATTTGATGCGGGGTTCCCCTTAATATCCATACCAGACCTGAAGGGTCTGGTATGGATATTTAGGGGGACCCCCACGTCAATTTTTTTTTTTATTTGACACGGGGTTCCCCTTAATATCCATATCAGACCTGAAGGGCCTGGTAATTGAATTTAGGGGAACCCCCACACTTTTTTTTTTTTTTTTTATCAATGAATGAATGAATTGTCGGCTAATACAGAGAACACTCATTGAGTGTTCTCTGTATTACGGGAGCCGACAATATAGCCGCAAGTGATTTTAAAAGACTTTTTTTCCTGCACAAATGACACTTTGTGCAGGGACAGTTCTAAGCACCAGAAACATGCACCCTTCACAGGCATACTACAGACACCCCCCAGGTACCACATTTAAAGGAATATTACACTTTTATTGTTTCACTTTAATCATTATTAAAATCACTGCTCCTGAAAAAACTGCCATTTTTAAAACTTTTTTTTGCATTGATCCATGTCCCCTGGGGCAGGACCCAGGTCCCCAAACACTTTTTAGGACAGTAACCTGCATATTACCCTTTAAAAATAGCACTTTAGATTTCTCCCATAGACTTGTATAGGGTGTTCCCGGCTTTTCGAATTTGCCGCGAACAGCCCAAATTGTTCACTGTTCGCTGAACAGGCAAACAGGCAATGTTCGAGACGAACATGAGTTCGACTCGAACTCGAAGCTCATCCCTAGTACTGTTGTTTTAAATGTTCTAATTGTGGTTGTTCAGTTTGGGAATCTTTGTCACTATCACTTGATGCTTCAGCGTTCTCTTTTCTGTAACTGAGATTCATTTTCTAGTTGCCTGTAGAAATTCCATGACAGACTCTGCATTCTCATGCCCTGTACACACGGTTGGACATTCCGATGACAAAATCCGTCAGAAATTTTTTTGGCCCAAACTTGTCTTGCATACACACGGTCGCACAAAGTTGTCGGAAAATCGGAACATTCAGAACGAGGTAACGTACAACACGTACGACAGGACTATAAAGAAGGCAGTAGCCAATAGCTTTTGTCTCGTCATTTACTCTGAGCCTGCGTGGCACGTTGTCCGTTGGAATTGTCTACACACGATCAGAATTGAAACGATCGGATTTTGTTTTTGGAAAATTTTAGATCCAGCTCTCAAACTTTGCGTGTTGGAAATTCTGATGGAAAAAGTCAGATGGAGCCCACACACGATTGGATTTTCCATCAACACGATCCGATCGCACATTTTCCGTTGGAAAGTCCGACCGTGTGTACAGGGCATACGTCTCTACCAGTTCATCCAGCACCGTATTAACTATCCTCATGTAATGGTGACAGGTTTTGCCTCTTGCCATACTTTCTTCTGATGCTTTAATAAACTGACAGGTTTCAATCAGCTCACTGACTGTCATCTGAGTTAGAGATCAGCTGATTTCCTCTTGTACACTCTCCATATCCATTTGCAAATGTTATATTTCTGTCACGACAAGGGTTAATTTATCATATATCCTTCATAGCTCCATAGGATGTCTTTATTCCTTTGCAGACAAGCGGTCCCCTCTTTGGACTCTATCACAGGAATTGTTTTCTTTCACTCATTGTTTTTACATGCAGTGATCACTTCTGCGACTTTTCTGCTCTCTATTCACCCACGCCCCACGTTGGGTGCCAGTTTTGTTGCACATTTAATGAATAAATAAATTCCACAGCGCAATAAGGGCAGGTGAAATTGGGGTGTTTAACCACTTAAGCCCCAGACCATTTTGCTGGCCAAAGACCAGATCACTTTTTGCGATTTGGCACCGCATCGCTTTAACTGACAATTGCGCGGTCGTGCGACATGACTCCCAAACAAAATTGACGACCTTTTTCCACACAAATAGAGCTTTCTTTTGGTGGTATTTGATCGCCTCTGCAGTTTTTATTTTTTGCACTATAAACAAAAAAACTGCGATAATTTTGAAAAAAACACATTATTTTTTACTTTTTGCTATAATAAATATCCCCCAAAAATATATGAAAAAACTTTTTTTTTCCCTCAGTTTAGGCCTATACGTATTCTTCTAAATATTTTTGGTAAAAGAAAACTCTCAATAAGCAATTATTGATTGGTTTGCGCAAAAGTTATAGCATTTACAAATGAGGGGATAGTTTTATGGCATTTTTATTAATAATTTTTTTTTTACTAGTAATGGCGGCGATCGGCGATTTTTATTGTGACTGCGACATTATGGCGGATACATCAGACATTTTTGACACATTTTTGGCGCCATTGTCATTTATACAGCAATCAGTGCTATACAAATGCACTGATTCCTGTGTAAATGACACTGGCAGTGAAGGGGTTAACCACGAGGTGGCAGTGTAGGGGTTAAGTGTGTCCTAGGGGCGTGTTGCTAACTGTGGGGGGGGCGTGGCTGTGTTTTATACATCACTGATCTCTGCTCCAATCACAGGGAGCAGAGATCAGTGCCACTGTTGCTAGTCAGAACAGGGAGATGCTTGTTTACTTTAGCCTCTCCCCGTTCTTCCTCTCTGTGAGACGATCGCTGGTATCCCCGCTGCGATCGAGTCTGCGGCACCCGCGATCGGACTTACGGAGGTCCGGAGCAGCATGCTCGCTAGTCGCCGGTGGCGCACACGCGATGGCATGGCTGCAAATTTAAAGGGAAGTACCTGTATGCCCATTTGCCTGTACGTGCCATTCTGCCAACGTACATCAGCGTGCGCTGGTCGGGAAGTGGTTAATAGATGGTAAATGCAAGACACATGGGACATACATTACTATGGAGGAACAGGGTGCAACTGAAAAAAACAATCATAAAATACAGCAAACATACATAAAACTGTACACATATAGTCTAAAATGCTTCTGAAAAACATTTCAGTAATGGATTGCAAAAAGCACATGTCCTGTACACTAGAAATATATATCTGCAAAAGTACAATACAAATCATACAGTTTGTTATTATAGTACACTGTGGCAGCATTTACTTATCACAGGGACATTATACTTAATGATTTTAGTGCTAGTTATGGTCCTGGATTTGATGTTTCTTACCTGCAAGACACATGGGACATACATTGCTCTGGGGGAACATGGTGCAACTGCAGGAAGTTACCACTAAAAACATGTTACTGTATTTTCCTTTCCACCTGCTGTACAGGAAATGTTCTAGGAAATGTGTCCCTTTTTCAGAGCAGGATTTTGGTTCCAGTCTGCTGCAGCTGCACATAATGATCAAATAAACTATATAATGTAAACTTTATTTTTTAGGGATGTCTGTTTCTTATACATCCTTTACACTCATTCACACTAGTGGCCACTGGCGTGCGCTGTGAAGGGAGCAATGCCGATGTGCCATATGTTCTTTTATTCACCTATTGAATTGTCACAAAGTGAACTTTCACTCATCTGTATTCACAACAGCAGGTTGCAATATGGTGTACTGTGGTGCAACACACTGCGCTAAAAAAAGCATTGCATCTCCTACGTTTTTTTCAGAGCACAACATATCTGAACCCATAAAGGAAATTGCCTTGTCTATGCATTGAGACTGTGTTATGCTGCATACACATGATCGGAATTTTGGGCGGAATTCCAATGGGATTTCGTTCAAGCTGTCTTGCATACACACGATCACACCAAATTCTGACCGTCAACAACGCAGTGACATACAACACATACGATGGGACTAGAAAAAGGAAGTTCAATAGCCAGTAGCCAATAGCTTCTGTCTCGTTGAATCTGAGCATGGGTGAGTTTTTGCGCGTCGGAATTGCATACACACAAAAGCATTTTCAGATAGGAACTTTTTCAGACCAAAAAATTGAGAACACACTCTCAATATTTTGCTGGCCAAAGTTCTGCCAGGAAAAGTCCGATGGAGCATACACACGATCGCATTTTCCGACCAAAATCTCCCATTGGTCTTTTTCTGGCTGAATTTTTGATCGTGTGTACGTGGCATTAGGCAAGGCTGCCCAGCTCACCCAACTCATATATGCTGCTACAATGAACACATCCAACAATTGCTGCTATGTACTGTATACTATTATATGCAGTAGTGAAACTTTCAGGGTCGCAGTAGTCGCACTTTCGACAGGGCACTGCGGTTCTGCCGCTGTGGGGGGGGGCAATACCTGGCACCTCCCCCTGCACCCCTGGTTTTCAGTTTGGGATGCAGTGGGGGGAGTGGAAGGTGGTGATCGGCAGCTCTATGGTGCCTGCGGGGCTAGTAGTTTTCAGTGGAGAGGGGAGGGGCCTCTGACCCGAGCAGCGATCAGTTTCACGATTCAGTGTACAAGTGAGTCACTCTGCTTGTACACTCTTGCTGATAGCTGCCCAGGTCAGAGGACCCTACCCTCTCCACTGTATACACTCGGGAGGAGAATTGCAAGCCACAGGGAGATCGCATGGTCCTGTGGACCATAGAGCTGCCGATTGCCCCCTTCCAACTCCCCCTGTTTTCAGGCTTGGAGGTGCACAGACAGCAGAGACCAGCCAGGTACATGGGGAACCACTAGAGGGGGGGCGGCTGTCTGGGGACCCTAATATAAAGGGGCCCTCTGGGGACCCTGATGTAAAGGGGGCTCTCTGGGGACCCAATGTAAGGGGTGCTCTCTGAGGACCCTGATTTAATGAAGGGGCTCTCTGGGACCCTGATTTAATGAGTGGGCTCTGGGTACCCTGATGTAAGGGGGGGCTCTTTGGTGAGCCTGATGTAAGGGGAGCTCTCTGTTGACCCAATGTAAGGATGGGCTCTCTGGGGACCCTGATGTAAGGGGGGGCTCTCCGGGGACCCTGATGTAATGAGGGGGCTCTGAGGACCCTGATGTAAGGGGGAGGCTGTTTGCGGACCCTGATGTAAGGGGGGCTCTCTGGGGACCCTGATGTAAAGGGGGACTCTCTGGGGACCCTGATGTAAAGGGGGACTCTCTGGGGACCCTGATGTAAAGGGGGACTCTCTGGGGACTCTGATGTAAAGGGGGACTCTCTAGGGACCCTGATGTAAAGGGGGACTCTCTAGGGACCCTGATGTAAGAAGGGGGCTCTCTGGGGACCCTGATGTAAGAAGGGGGCTCTCTGGGGACCCTGATGTAAGGAAGGGACTCTCTGGAGACCCTGATATAATGAGGGGGCTCTGGGGACCCTGATGTAAGGGGAGGGAATCTCTCGGGACCCTGATGTAAGGGGGATCCACACTAAGATATGTAACATATATATATATATATATATATATATATATATGTGGGAAGGCTGGCCGCAGGCCAGCCTGTATTTGTGGGAGGAGTCTGAGGGACTATTTAACCCTCCTCTATCAGGGCCAGGGTTGGTGTTTTTTAGGTTGCCATTTCTGGGTGGTGGGGGGTGCGTCAGGGCCTGCTTAGTCCTCCTCCCTTTCTCCCCTCTGCTACATCGTGTGCAGCCCACCCGATTCCCATGGCACTCATGCTAGGGAGGGGAGGGGGGGGGGCGTCCACCCGTCCGCCCGCCCGTCCACCCGTCCGCCCGCTTGCTTTCTCAGTCGCCCCTCAGCGCCGTGTGGCCAGCGTGCTCCCCGCCCGCTTTTCCCATCTCTCATGCGGGGGGGGGGGGGGCGTTCATCTGGCCATCCGTCCTCCTTTCCAAATCTCCTCACAGCTCCGTGGGGCTGGCGCGCAGCCCGCCCGTTGTTCCCGGCGCTCATGCCGGGGGAGCGGGGGGGATTTCATCCGGCCATCCATCCGCCTTCCATGATATTCTAATAGCTCAGTGGGGCTGGCGTGCGGTCCGCCCACTCTTCCCGGCGCTCATGCCGGGGGAGGGGGAGACGTTCGGCCATTCATCCGCCTCGATATCTCCCCAGTCAGTTCCCAGCTCCACCTGGCCAGCGTGCACGCCGTGCGAGCGCGGGGGGGGGGGGGGGCGGGTGGTTTGTGATTGGCCGCCTGCTCCTCTCCTCATGTATGTTTGGTTACGAGGGGGGCAGGCTGTCGGTTTACTCCTGGTGCTCCCGGGGGATGGGCAGTGTCCCGCCAGTCACTCCTTTTCTTCCCCTCAACCGGCGTCTTTGCTGCAGGGTCAGTGGGGATCAGACCACCCACTGCAGCCATGGCAACGGCCAGACCTGAGGCCAGGGTTGCTGCTTTCACTTGTTCACTTTCCAGCGTTTTTTCTGTCATAGCAGCTTTTTCTGGTGCAGCGTTTGTCCAGCATTTCCGTTCTGTCGTTCAGTCCAGCATTTCCGTCATAGCGTTCTGTCCAGCATTTTCGTCATAGCGCCCTGCCCAGCATTTCTGTCAGCGTTCAGTCCAGCATTTCCGTCATAGCGTTCTGCTCGGCATTTCTGTCGCACCATTCTGCTCGGCATTTCTGTTGCACCGTTTTGCTCGGCATTTCTGTCGCACCGTTCTGCTCGGCATTTCTGTCGCACCGTTCTGCTCGGCATTTCTGTCGCACCGTTCTGCTCGGCATTTCTGTCGCACCGTTCTGCTCGGCATTTCTGTCGCACCGTTCTGCTCGGCATTTCTGTCGCATCGTTCTGCTCGGCATTTCTGTCACACCGTTTTGCTCGGCATTTCTGTCGCATCGTTCAGTCCAGCATTTCTGTCGCACCGTTCAGTCCAGCATTTCTGTCGCACCGTTCTGCCCAGCATTTCTGTCATAGCGTTCAGTCCAGCATTTCTATCACAGCGTTCAGTTCAGCATTTCTGTCACAGCGTTCAGCTCAGAATTTCTGTCACATCGTTCAGTCCAGCATTTCTGTCACAGCGTTCAGTCCAGCATTTCTGTCACAGCGTTCAGTCCAGCATTTCTGGCTCATCGTTCTTCCCAGCATTTCTGGCACAGCGTTCGGCCAGCATTTTTCTGTCATAGCGTTCGGTCCAGCATTTCAGTCACAGCGTTCTGTCCAGCAGTTCTTTCTTAGCGTTTCTGCCCTGACATGTCTGTCATAGCGTTTCTGCCCGGCATGTCTGTCATAGCATTTCTGCCCTTGGATTTCTGTCTTAGCATCTCTGCCCCTGGATTTCTGCCTTAGCGTTTCCGCCCCTGGATGTCTGCCTTAGCGTTTCCGCCCCTGGATGTCTGTCTTGGCGTTTCCTCCCCTGGATGTCTGTCTTGGCATTTCCGCCCCTGGATGTCTGTCTTGGCATTTCCGCCCCTGGATTTCTGTCTTGGCGTTTTTTCTCCTGGATTTCTGTTGTGGTGTTCTACCCCTGGATTTCTGTTGTGGTGTTCTGCCCCTGGATTCCGGTCGTGGTGTTCTGCCCCTGGATTACAGTCGTGGTGTTCTGCCCCTGGATTACGGTCGCTGTGTTCTGCCCCTGGATTACGGTCGCTGTGTTCTGCCCCTGGATTTCGTCGTGGTGTTCTGCCCCTGGATTTTGATCGTGGTGTTCTGCCCCTGAATTTTGGTCGTGGTGTTCTGCCCCTGGATTTTGGTCGTGGTGTTCTGCCCCTGGATTTATGTCGTAGTGTTCTGCCCCTGGATTTCTGTCATAGTGTTTCTGCCTCTGGATTTTGTCTCAGGGAACAGTTTTCTGCATTTCTGTCTTAGCATTTCCTGCCCCAGTATTTCTGTCAGTGTTCTATCTAGCATTTCTGGCTCAGCGTTTCGGCCCCAGGATTTTCTGTCATGTCATTGCTGCCTCAGCGTTTCTGCCCCAGGATTTTTCTGTCATGTCATTGCTGCCTCAGCGTTTTTCTTCCCCAGGATTTTCTGCCATGTCATTGCTGCCTCAGCGTTCTGTCATTGCATTCTGCTCCTGGGTTTCTGTTTGTTTCTGCCTCAGCATTCAGTTCAGCATTTCTGTTGCAACATTCTGTCATAGGGTTGCTGTCCTTGCATTTCTGGCTCAGCGTTTCTGTCACTCATGGCATACTACGGTACCTGTTTTCATATTTGTTGGTTGTCATGTCTCATTGTGCCTGTGTTCATGTTTGTACCTAGGGCAGTTAGCTAGGGCTCACACGTCAGGATCTGTCACGTCTACAGATCCATACGGGCTAAAGTTTCGTTATTAATGATTGTTGACCACAATCTTCTCACCCGTATACCATACGTCATACGATGCATGTTTCATTCACCACACCTGTACGTCTACCCACCACGGTCCGTGGGTACTCTAGGCCTGAGTTTCTGTTAATTACCTGTCTCTGCGCTGCAGGTTACTCACTACTCACACAGGGGGGGGGGGGGGGGGTTTCGTCATCAGGTTAATTGATTTTCTGATAATGTTCTCATTCTTAGGTAGGCAGAGGGGCGTTGTTGTTCTCATGTCTGGTTGTCTGTCTTTCCTTCAGTTGCGTTCTCAGGTTGGGCCGTCTCGGCATCCATACCGATATCAACCATGCCTGCACTCACTTACAGATGTCGTTTCGCCACTGGGCTCACCCTCGGGTCGGAAGCAGACGTCAATTTTCTTCAGTTGATATCCTGTTGCATTGAGGCCCTGGTTACCACCCTGGGATTTGTACTCTCTCAGGGTGTGTCCTAAGCCATGGTCCTTAGGTGGTAGGTTGGGGGACATCGTCATGATTCTGGATTCCACTCTCAGCTTCGATCTCTTGTCTAGGAGGTTTCTGGAGTACTGCTAAGGGGACATCAGTCCAGTCATTTTTGCTGATCCCCGGTCTGGTCCAGGTGGGGAGGGGGGGCTTTAGTCACTTTGGGCATGGCTGGATCATGCCATGGGACTTATTTCCCTGGGTTGGAGTCTGTTTCTCCTTCTTCGGTGCAGGACTCGGTCTCGGTTGGTAGGTCTCAGGCAGTAGCATGACCTGTTCGCATCCGGTGGGACCAATCTGTCTTGGTGTCTCCATGTTGATGATGCTCATTGCCATGGCACCTACTCCATCACATCAATCGGGCAGCCAGCTTTTCCTCTCCTATCACTGGTATTTTTGGCACTTACCCTCTCACTTCCGCTTGCCAGGTATGGGTGTTCCACGGTGCTTCTTCTGGTGTCCATTGTGTGTTTTTCAGTCTGCTCTGCCATCTTCTTGCAGGGGATCCTCGGGTCAGCCCTTGTTCCCCTTTCCCCATGTATCCTCTCATTCACAAGCAGTTCATTCTCATGTCTGGGTTACCTTGGGCATCAGGCTCATCCTATCCTTCACAGGACATTCATTTGGGTTTGCATAGCTTGCAGGCTCTAAGGGGGTTCCTTCTCATTTCCAGGTCAGGAGTCGGTGGGTTCTACTCTCACAGCGGATACTTACTGGTTACTTACAGTTGGCGTTTGGGCATACGTCATTTTATGGATGGGATCTTTACCTTCCCTTTTCCACCTAAACTTGTGTCTTTTTGCCCTCTTTTCAGGCATACTGACCAGCCAGGCCATGGCACACCTCAGGCCTTGTTTCTTAAGTAATATCACATTTCCCACTTGAAGACTCTGATTACAAATGGGAAGGCTGGCCGCAGGCCAGCCTGTATTTGTGGGAGGAGTCTGAGGGACTATTTAACCATCCTCTATCAGGGCCAGGGTTGGTGTTTTTTAGGTGCCCACCCACCCGTTTCCCCCAGCTTTGTCATTCATACTCATGGTACTTTTTCTTATTCTTACATTCAGGGTATGCCCTCTTTTCAGGCATACTGACCAGCCAGGCCATGGCACACCTCAGGCCTTGTTTCTTAAGTAATATCGCATTTCCCACTTGAAGACTCCGATTACAAATATATATATTGTGGCAGCAGGCAGGTAAAGTCACCTGGTTGTATCCAGGATGGTAAATATGTGTGTCCTAGATTCAGGCTTTATGCAGACTTTTACAATTAGAGGGGAAGAGTTAATGAGCCCAGCTGAAGTAAGTGGGCTCATTAAGACCTCTACAAAAAACCCCAGCATGCTTAGGGAGATGCTCCATCCTGGAACCAGTTTTGTGTTGTATAGACTGGGGAGTGTGTCACCTGTACTGTGCGGTGAGTTAACGCCTGTGTGGCAAAACCTTTACAACAAAGGCAGGGACTGGTACAGCACAAGGCTGCACCCAGTTGTTAGACAGGGAGTCTACGTGTGTAGTTAGAGGTCAAGCTGACCAGGATTTATTTTCTTGTTTTATTTTGTTTGGCTGTTATATGTATCACTGCATGTAGCATAAATAAACCGGATCTTTTGTTTTTTTAACCTACACCGCTGTCTGCTGTGCCTGACTTTGTGTTGTGAACCCATGCAGGGGGTCACACACCCCCGCTGCCGAGCTAACCCCTCACAGTTGGTGGAGAATTTTGGCACTTTTTTTTTTGTTAAGGCCAGCATGGAGGAGATACTGAGACAGCTGGCTCTAGCAAATGCAAACCAGCAACAAGCAAATGCAAATCAGCAGCAAACAAATGCAGGTTTACAAAAGAGCCTTGCAGCCCAGCAGCAGATAAATGCAACTTTGCAGCAGAGTTTGGAAAATCAGCAGAAGGCTCACCAGCAGAGTTTGGAAGCTCAGCAACAAGCCCAGCAGCGATCTGAAGCCCGCTTCATAGACCTGTTGCAGAAGCAAGAGCAGAATTTTCAACAGAAAATAGAGACATTAATACAGCAACGTCCGCAGACCAATGAAGCAAGTGGTTACAATAATACCGCATCCTTTGGTGTGAGCCGTTTACTGACAAAAATGACTGGAGAGGATGATCCGGAGGTGTTTTTGACCACATTTGAAAGGACTGCTGATAGGGAAAAGTGGCCTAAGGAGCAATGGGCTGGACTGGTGGCCCCTCTGTTAACTGGGGAATCGCAGAAAGCTTATTATGACCTAGAGCCTGACCAAGCAAAAGACTATGTGGTGCTAAAAGCAGAAATATTGGCACGGCTGGGTGTCACCCTGGCCGTCCGGGCTCAGCGTGTGCATAACTGGACTTTTCAGGTTGGAAAACCTCCCAGGTCTCAAATGTATGATCTCATTCATCTGAGCAGGAAGTGGCTGCAGCCAGAGACTTTGACTGCACCAAACATTGTGGAACGTGTGGTTATGGATCGTTTCCTGAGAGCTCTTCCTACTGCCATCCAAAAATGGGTAAGCCATGGAGACCCAGAAAATGCAGATAAACTTGTGGATCTGGTTGAGAGGTACTTGGCTACAGAGAACCTGACCACCTCTTCCAGGGACTCACGGACTTTCCCCCCTAAGACCAGATCATCCCCAGTGACGGGTAAGATGACTCCAAGGGGTGAGGGTGGAGAGAGTGAGAGGGTGGGAGTTCTACCTAAGGTCTGGCGGGAGCAGCCCAGGAAGCCCATGCTGCAAGAGGCAGCGAAAAAGATTATTTGCTACCGCTGCCGGCAAGAGGGACATATTGCAGCCAATTGCCCAGTTGTGGATGAGCCTATCCAATGTGACTTTATAAGGAAGAGACGTCAGTCGCTGTTTGCGACAGTTGCATGCACTGCCATTCGGGGACCTGAGAAACATTTATGTAAAATGTGTATTAATGGTAGACATGTTGATGTGTTGCTGGATTCAGGTAGCCTGGTAACATTGATAAAAGCTGAATTAGTTACTACAGAGGTCTCTGGGAAGAACAGGGTGGCTGTTATTTGTGTGCATGGGGACACCCGAGAGTATCCTGTAACTTCAGTGTTTTTTGAGACCCCCAAAGGTAACCTCTCTCATCAGGTGGGGTTAGTGTCTCACTTACCACATGATGCTATTGTGGGAAGGGATTTTCCAAAATTCTGGGAACTCTGGGATTGTCCTGAGCCCCCCACTGGTGCCCCTATAGACCAGGAAGATGACCAGAATTCCTCTGGGAGTGGTGAGGACTCTCCTGAATTTCCCTTGTCGGTATTGGCGGGGGAAACTCGAGAAACTGGGGAGGAGCCAACATCCTCAGATGAAAACATGCCGTCTGTGGAGTTTTCGGATCTTGAGGTTCACAGGGAAAATTTTGCCACAGAACAGTTAAAAGACCCCACCCTAATAAAGGCACGGGAAAATGTGCTGAAAATAGATGGCGAGTTAGTGAACCCAGATAAGACTTGCCCTTATCCTTACTTCACTATGGAAAGGGACCTGCTATATCGAGTGGCTCAAAGGGCAGAAGAAACCATTGAGCAACTTGTGGTGCCCAAACCTTACAGGAAGTTGGTGTTAGAATTGGCCCATGGGCACATTCTGGGAGGTCATCTGGGGACCGAAAAAACCAGAGAGAGGGTACTGCAGAGATTCTATTGGCCTGGGGTCATGAAGGAAACAGAAAATTATTGTTCCTCCTGCCCTGTGTGTCAGAAGTCGGCACCTATGCCACATTTCCGTAACCCGCTGGTACCTCTTCCTATCATTGAGGTCCCCTTTGAAAGGATCGCAATGGATTTGGTAGGTCCGATAATGAAGTCCGCTAGGGGGCATCAGTACATTTTGGTTATATTGGACTATGCCACCCGTTATCCGGAAGCAATTCCTCTTCGAAATACCTCGGCCAAAACCATAGCCAAAGAGCTATCTCTTGTTTTTAGCCGCGTGGGTATTTGTAAGGAACTGCTTACGGACCAAGGTACACCCTTTATGTCCCGGGTTATGAAAGAATTATGCAAGTTGTACAAAGTGAAGCAATTGCGTACATCTGTGTATCACCCCCAAACAGATGGGTTGGTTGAAAGATTCAACAAAACCCTAAAACAAATGTTAAAGAAGGTGGTGGATAGAGATGGAAAGAATTGGGATTGTCTAATACCCTATCTGATGTTTGCCATTAGGGAGGTACCCCAATCCTCTACGGGTTTCTCACCCTTCGAGTTGCTCTATGGGAGACACCCAAGAGGGCTGCTGGATATCGCCAAGGAAACTTGGGAAAATGAGAGTTCTCCTCACAGGAGTGTGATTGAGCATGTTGCCCTGATGCAAGATAGAATTGCACAGGTAATGCCAATTGTAAAGGAACATTTAACCCAAGCGCAGTTAGCACAGCAGAGAGTGTACAACCGTGGGGCCAAGACACGTACTTTTTCCCCGGGGGATAGGGTCTTGGTGCTAGTCCCTACGGTTGAAAGCAAATTTCTGGCCAAATGGCAAGGTCCATATGAAGTAATTGAAAAAATTAGTGAGGTGAACTACAGGGTTAGACAGCCAGGAAGGCGAAAGCCGGAGCAGATCTATCACGTCAATCTGCTGAAAGCCTGGAGGGATAGGGAATCCCTAGTCGCAGAGACTTTGTCACAAGTACAGCCTGATTGCTTAGTTCCTGAGGTTGGAATAGCAGACACCTTATCGAAACCCCAACAACAGGAGGTTAAAGAGTTTGTACTTCGTAACAAAGAGATTTTCTCTGAGCTTCCGGGACAAACATCTGGCGTAGAGCATGACATTATCACCCCGCCAGGAGAAAGGGTAAAACTAAAACCTTATAGAATACCAGAGGCCCGACGGGAGGCAATACGTGGGGAGGTTCAAAGGATGCTGGAATTGGGTGTGATAGAGGAGTCCCAGAGTGACTGGTCCAGTCCTATTGTACTAGTGCCCAAACCTGATGGGAGCTGGCGGTTTTGTAACGATTTTAGACAATTAAATAAAGTTACAAAATTTGACACCTACCCCATGCCACGTATAGATGAGTTGATTGACCGGCTGGGAACAGCCCGATATATGACAACTCTTGATCTCACCAAAGGGTATTGGCAAATTCCCCTGGCCGAGTCGGCCAAGGAGAAAACTGCGTTTGTAACCCCAGATGGGGCATTCCAATATAAGAGAATGCCGTTTGGGTTACAGAATGCACCGGCAACATTCCAGCGGAAAATGGATAAGATTCTGAGGCCCCATCAGAAATATGCTGCAGCTTACCTGGATGATGTGATTATCCATAGCACAGACTGGGTCTCACATTTGCCAAAAGTACAAGCAGTCCTAGACTCTATCCGGGAAGCTGGGTTTACGGCCAATCCAAAGAAGTGTACCATTGGACAGGAGGAGGCCAAATATCTTGGGTACACTATTGGGAGGGGGGTGATAAAACCCCAAGTCAATAAAGTCGAGGCCATACAGAGTTGGCCACGTCCCAACAGCAAGAAACAGGTACGAGCCTTTCTGGGAATCGCTGGCTATTATCGACGATTCATTCCCCATTTTGCTTCTCAGGCTGTGCCCCTCACCAACCTGACAAAAGGGAAAGAGTCGGTTATGGTTAAATGGTCCCCAGAGGCTGAGGAAGCATTTCAGTCCTTAAAAACAGCCTTATGTAGCCAGCCAGTGTTGTACTCACCAGACTTCTCTAAGGACTTTGTTGTACAAACTGATGCATCAGACGTTGGGTTAGGAGCAGTGTTATCCCAGGTCTGGAACGGGGAAGAGCACCCAGTCATTTACCTCAGCAGGAAGTTAAAGTCCCATGAGGTAAATTACTCCACGATTGAGAAGGAATGTTTAGCAGTGAAGTGGGCTCTAGATTCCCTTTGGTACTATCTGCTAGGTAGGCACTTTGACCTGGTGACTGATCACGCTCCTTTAAAGTGGATGGCTCAGAACAAGGAGACCAATAGAAGGGTAAATAGGTGGTTCCTGGCCCTACAGGAATTTAACTTTACAGTTAAGCATCGCCCTGGTGTTAAAATGGGGAATGTGGATGCTTTGTCTCGGATACATGCGTGTCTGACTGCTGGTGTTACAACCCCAAGGTTGAAACAAGAGGGGGGGGGGTATGTGGCAGCAGGCAGGTAAAGTCACCTGGTTGTATCCAGGATGGTAAATATGTGTGTCCTAGATTCAGGCTTTATGCAGACTTTTACAATTAGAGGGGAAGAGTTAATGAGCCCAGCTGAAGTAAGTGGGCTCATTAAGACCTCTACAAAAAACCCCAGCATGCTTAGGGAGATGCTCCATCCTGGAACCAGTTTTGTGTTGTATAGACTGGGGAGTGTGTCACCTGTACTGTGCGGTGAGTTAACGCCTGTGTGGCAAAACCTTTACAACAAAGGCAGGGACTGGTACAGCACAAGGCTGCACCCAGTTGTTAGACAGGGAGTCTACGTGTGTAGTTAGAGGTCAAGCTGACCAGGATTTATTTTCTTGTTTTATTTTGTTTGGCTGTTATATGTATCACTGCATGTAGCATAAATAAACCAGATCTTTTGTTTTTTTAACCTACACCGCTGTCTGCTGTGCCTGACTTTGTGTTGTGAACCCATCCAGGGGGGCACACACCCCCGCTGCCGAGCTAACCCCTCACAATATATATATATATATATATATATATATATATATATATATATATATATATATATATATACATACATACACACACACACACACACACACACACACACACACACACACGTATATTGTATACACGTGTATATGTGTAAGCCCACCCAAGCGTATGTAGCGTTCTTTACTTGCAACACTGCTATGGGCACTAGCCCAAGATCTTTTGTAAACCTAGAGCTTTACAGGTGGTTCTATTATTTTAACTTTTATGTGAATATATATATATGGAAATAGTCTAATGTTCTGTGACATTAATAACATATTCATGTCATTCCTGTAAAATAAGTATGCATGCATGTGTGAGTATAATGCTAACCCATGTGCATTATAATTTGTAGGTAATTTTATTTGCCCTTCCTTCACACAGATGACTTTCAATGCTCAACCTTGCACAAAACATCATTATTTATTTCCCATAAGCCTTTCTCTTCTAATTTGCATCCATGAAACACTGGGTCCATTTATCCCAAATTGCAACATTACTTCTCTTTACTGCACCGAATCAAAAATACATTAATTAGCATAAGTGGCTGATACTCCCTAATTAAGACTCTAGCTATGTAAACAAGTAAATCTATTATTCATGAAATATTCATTCAACATCACACTTGCGTGTGTGAGCAAACAAAAAACATACACAAAACAATTCATTACTCAAAGCTTTTTCACATCATTAAAAAAAAAGTATCTCCTGCTGTTATCCTTAACACACAGTCTGGCTGGAGTGAAATTAGATTAGGCAATAATTGGGGAAGATCTACAGAAGCTTTGGGAAAAAAATAACTTTTCTCTATTTAGAGGGACCCAAAGCAGAGCAAAGCAACCTCTGGATAATTATGTTGTGTGGTGATGAGGGATGGGCCGAACGGAGCCCTGTTCGGTTTGCACCAAGTCTTTCGAACACTGTGTTTGGACCCGAATAATGAACCCCATTAAAGTCAATGACCCGAATGTCAAAAAATCAAAAGTGCCCATTTTGAAGGCTTATATTGCAAGTAATTGGGAATACAATGGTTATAGGGGTCCGGGTCCTGCCCTGGGGGACATGTATCAATAAAAAAAAACATTTGTGAAAACGTAATTTTTAGTGAAAGCATAAAAATGAAAAATTCCTTCCAATATAGTGCCTAGGGTGGTGTCCCCTTAGTCTACCTGTAAAATGCCAGATTTGTACCAGGTCTAGAATCAGCTGCAGCAATAATTGCATTTATAAAGCCAAAACAAATTACAAATTACATTTTCCCTGCAAGCTGCCTTTTCTTTACTCAGCAACAGCTGGGGAGCCAGTGTGTATGATGAGGCCACAATGTAGTGCACTGGGAACAAGATTTTTTGGATACATTCTGGTGTCACTTTGACTTTGTATAAAAGTAACAGGTATGTTAAAATTGGTCTTTGGGTGTCGGTGGCACCTTCTCACTGTAACTCTATAGAGGTAATCTCGATGAAAGCAAGAATTGGCCTTGCTGTAAAAAAATTGCAATGATATGCACCTGTCAAACAGGTGTAGAAAAATTACTCTTTGGGTGTCGGGGGCACCTTCCCACCATAACCCTATAGAGGTACTCTTGATGAAGGCAAAACAAATTGCACTGATTTGCACCTGTCAAACAGGTGCTGAAAAATTGGTCTTTTGGTGTTAATTGTGCCCATGTAACCTATACCAAAAACATTCTTCCAGATGAAATGATTGAACACCCTCAAAGCTAGGCAGCCTTGAAGTCCTGCAGAGATTCCACGTTCCAAAAAGACTTAATGACGTCAGCATCAGGGGCTTCATAGCTGGTAATCCAGGACTGAATTATTTTTATAAAAGTCAAATGGTCCACGGAGTCTATGGACAGATGCATTCTATGATCACTAACAAAACCTCTTGAAGCACTGAATGCCCATTCTGAGAGCATGCTGGATGCAGGGCAGCCCAACAACTCAATAGCATACTGGGCAAGTTCTGGTCAGTGGTCTATT
Source organism: Lithobates pipiens (assembly GCF_037356315.1). Classification (NCBI taxonomy): domain Eukaryota; kingdom Metazoa; phylum Chordata; class Amphibia; order Anura; family Ranidae; genus Lithobates; species Lithobates pipiens. Next base: position 494,319,377 of record NW_027507758.1, read on the forward strand.
CTCATGACCCAGTAAATCAGTGGATCGTCAGCTAGAAAACTCTCCATCTCTGTTTTGGCACCGAGGTAATCGACCACCATGTGATGCAGACCCTGCTGATGGGATGCGGAAGCTAACAGCCCTGGGCGGCGAGGACTAAAAAAATTCCAAAATGCCTCACTTAGACGGACGCCTTCTCCAACGTTCCTCTCTTGACCAACAGAAGACTCAAAATTATGTTTTCCACGACACTGTAACCTACTGGAGTCAGGATAAATGTTCAATAAAATCCTCTTTAACGTGTCCTCAAGAGATTTTATCTTCTGCACTCTCTGTGGGGGTGATCAAGAAGGGTTGTCAACCAGTAATCATCCTTCTCCTTTATGCCACGTATTCTTGGGTCCTTTTGCAGACTTTGAAGTTTGAGGTTGCCCATGTGCCCCAAATTTGCAGAGGCTTGAGAAACAGACTTCTCAGGGTCACTCAGGATGACAGCATCTGGAACGTCCTTCTCCCAGCCACGTACTACTCCCAATGGTCCTGGGGTTGGAAAGCCATCGCTTACAGATTGATGCATGTTTTCCTCTTCTTCAAAGCATATAAAAAAAAAGTGCCAGAATCCTCATCCTTATCCTCCTCTCCTCTCTCCTCCTGTGTGTTCTGTGACATAGGAATTATGATGTCTGGTTAAAGTGGGCCTTGAGAGGAAAGGAAGTCCTCCTTTTCCTCCTGCTGCTCTGCCTCCAGTGCCCTGTCCATAATGCCATGCAGAGTCTGCTCCAGCAGGAACACAACAGGGATTGTATCACTGATACATGCACCGTCACGGCTCATCATCCTTGCAGCCTCCTCAAATGGTAACAATACAGTGCATGCTTTCTTAATGATCAGCTATTGGCATGGGGAAAAAAAGCAGAGGCGGCCAGAGCCTGTCGTCATGCCGTATTCGCACAGGTACTCGTTGACAGCCCTCTGCTGCATGTATAGCTGCTGCAGCATCGGCAAAGTCGAGTTGGGTATGTCACAAATCAGGCGGTTTACAGGCAGGTGAAGTTCAACCAATCGAGCACTGGCTGAAATGGCTACAGACTTCTGGCCAGCTTTAGCACATCTTGTAACCCTGGGTACGTATTTAGGAAACGTTGCATCACCAAATTAAGGACATGTGCCAGGCAAGGCACATGTGTCAACTTTCCCTGTCTAAGGGCGGACAGGAGGTTAGAGCCATTATCACACACCACCATTCCTGGCTCCAGCTGGCGTGGTGTGAACAACCTCTGAGCCTGTCCCTGCAGAGCTGCAAGAATCTCTGCACCGGGTTGGTTCCTTTTCCCTTAAACACACTAGCTGAAGCACTGCATGACACATTTTAGCCTGATTCTGGGAATAGCCCTTTGAATGCTTAGGGGGTACCTGATGTCCATAGGACAGTTCTGCAGAGGAGGGCATGGAGGTAGCGGAGGAGGAGGGGTTAGAGCTCACAGGTCTGGCATCATCACCACCAGCTGTATGGAGACTTGGAGGAACAACAAGCTGCAGCACCAAGCCCTGTCCTGCATCCTTTTGAGTTGCAGGCAGTGTTATCCAGTGTGCTGTGAACTAATTATATTGTCCCTGACCATGCTTGCTGGACCACGTAGCAAGGTGTATTTTATGGCTGACTGCCTTGCCCAACAATGACAGAACATTCCCTTCCACATGATGGTAGAGATGGAATGGTCTTACGTAGTAGCGAGTGAAAACCTGCCATTGTGGTACAGCACATTGTGCAAATTCATGGAAGGGGCAAAATCCACGAGGCTGAAAGGCAGAAGTTGGAGAGCCAACAGCTTTGATAAGCTTGCATTTAGACACTGGGCATGTGAGTGGCAGGGACTGTATTTTTTTTCCGCTGCAGCAGATGGGGCAGAGAAATTTGCCAGCTACAGTCTACAGCTGGTGGTGTGTTGCTGGCAGATGTGCTGCTAGGACCTGGGACACCCTGTGCTATACCATCATCCCTGTCAGTGGAGGCTGCTGAGAGGTAATAACTCAGTATAGCAGGACCAGATTGAAGTGGGTGAGGAAGAGGAGGAGGGACAGATCTGTGCCCCTTTTGTGTGGCTTTTAGGTGCTCTTGCCAACGGGCTGAGTGATTGGACGTTAAATGCCTTGTTAAGCATGTGGTACCCAAATAGTTGCTGTTTTTGCCATGTTTGATGTGGCTGAGACACAGTTTGCAGATAGCAACAGTGCGACCTGCTGCAGATGTGTTGAAAAAGGCCCAGACCTCTGAGCTTTGGGGAGTGGGCCAGGAGATAACAGCTGCAAAATGTGATGGAATAGGGTGGCTGCTCTTTACTCTTTCTTGATGTTGGCCCCCTTCGGGTTGTGCCGCCTCACCTTCAGTTTCCTCATCTGCTCTATCTGGCATGCAAGTCGCACCAGTGAACTCATCATCATCATCTCCATCTCCTCCATCTTAATCATTACCACTGGAGACAACTTGGAAATACTCTGCGGCTTAGGGAACATGAATGCTAATTTGTTTACCAGTGTTCCTCCCTCTCTCTAGGCTCATGTCCCTGTCATCCTCAACCTCAGAACCAACATCTGAATCCAGTAATGGCTGGGCATCATCAAGGAGCAAGTGGCTGATGACGCTGTGGTCAAATAACTCAGCTGACTCCCCAATGGCTGATGTTGGGGCTATGGTAGGAATAGATGTGGACAAGGAGGCAGGTTTATCCACTCTAGCAACTGCATGGGACTGCACCCTTGTCTTTGCTTGTGTGACAGAGGATGAGGAAGGTTTAGTAAGCCAGTCCACCACCTCCTCTGCATGGATAGAATGAGCAAACTCAGAGGAAATGATGTCCTGCCTGATGACTGACCACCTTTGCCTGTGGAGACATTTGTTGCTGGCCCAGAGGGAACGTCTGCCTCTCCTTGTTGTCCTCCCAGACATTATTGTGAGGGGGGGTGCTTATAAGCAAATGTAAAGAAGAAGTTGAAATCTGTAAGTAGATGCACTTTAATCAATGTAAAGAGGTGTTTGGTGCACTTTAATTTGAGTACTCACACTACACAGACACATTCCATGGATACACTACAATATACTGAAATATACACACAGAACTATATGGCGTTAAACTGGCAGTAACGCACACAGAACTATATGGCATTAAACTGGCAGTGACGCACACAGACCTATATGGCGTTAAGCTGGCAGTAAAGCACACAGAACTATATGGTGTTAAACTGGCAGTAATGTACACATAACTATATGGCGTTAAACTGGCAGTAGGGATGAGGCAAACACCTCCCGTTTCGGTTCGCACTAGAACCTGCGAATGGACCAAAAGTTCACACAAACTTTAGAACCCCATTAAAGTCTATGGGACTCGAACGTTCAAAATCAAAAGTGCTAATTTTAAAGGCTAATATGCAAGTTATTGTCCTAAAAAGGGTTTGGGGGCCCAGGTCCTGCCCCAGGGGACATGTATCAATGCAAATTTTTTTTTTAAAAAGGGCCATTTTTTTCTGGAGCAGTGATTTTAATGATGCTTAAAATGAAAAAAAAAGTGAGATATTCCTTTAAATATCATACCTGGGGGTTGTCTAACACTGTCTATAGTATGTCTGTAAAGTGGCGCATGTTTCCTGTGCTTAGAACAGTCTCTGCACAAAAATTACATTTTTTAAGGAATCAAAGTCTTTTAAAACTGCTTGCGGCTTTAAGTTAATGTCTGGTTCCAGCAATATGGATGAAAATCAGTGAGACAAATGGCATGGGTACCCCCCCCCCCCCAGTTCATTACCAGACCCTTTGGGTCTTCTATGGATATTAAGGGGAACCCCGCACCCAAATTAAAAAAAGGAAAGGCGTGGGGCCCCCAGGCCCTATATACACTGAACAACAGTATACAGGCGGTGCAAACAAGACAGGGACTGTAGGTTTGTTGTTAAGTAGAATCTGTTTGTAATTTTGAACTGGTATATTTTTAAAGTGTAGCTCCAGCCCAAAAAGTTTTTTTAAGCTTTTTGGAAAATGTAGGGAAGGGTTATCACCCCTGTAACATTTGTTTTGCTGTCTGTGCACCTCTTCAGAAGATTTCACCTCACTTTCTGTCCCAATGACAAATGTTTTTTGAAAATTTGGGGGTTTTAGTGAAACAAGGATTGGTGATAAAGCATCAACATCAACTCTTAGCCACCGTACACACGTTCAGAAATTTCAATGGAAAATGTCCGATCTGACCATGTTGTCGGATAATCCGACCGTGTGTGGGCTCCAGTGGACTTTTTCCGTCGGAATGTCCGACCAACAAAGTTTGAGACCGGGATATAAAATTTTCCGACAACAAAATCCAAATGGACTTTTTCCGATCATTTGTAGAGAATTCCGACAAAGTGCTACGCATGCTCAGATCAAAGTACGAGAACAAAGCTATTTGCTACTAGCTTGAACATAGTCGCGACGGAGCGAACGAACGTCATCACGTTCCGAACGATCGGATTTTCAGACAACTTTGTCCGACCGCGTGTATGCAACACCAGTTTCGGACAAAATCCGTCGGAAAAAATCTGACGAATTTTGTTGTCGGAATGTCCGGCCGTGTGTACAGGGGCTTACAGGAAAGAATTTCCCTTCCTAGGGGTAGATTTCATCTCACTTCCTGTTGTCTCCTTCCGTTTGCAAGTAGGAGACATTTGTAAGTTGGATGTTTGAAAGTAGGGGCCTGCCCTATATGCTCTTCAGAAATGGCGGAACAAGGTGTTGGTTTTGCCACAACATTGTAAGCCCTCAAAGTGACTCTTGGTGGGTGCTGAAACTCTCTGCTGTAATTGCATGCCATTGTTGAACAGTGGTAGAAAAATTGGGCCTTTGGTGGTGGTGCTGGTGCCACAACACTGTAAGCCCTCACAGTTACTCTTGGTGGGCGCAGGAATGGGCCCTGCTGTGAAATATTAGATCAAGAATTGTAATTACATGGAGGAGTCACTCAGCATAACAGGATAGTCACTCAGCATAGGCAGTCTTGAAGGGATCTGACATTTCAAAAAAAAAAAATTCAGTTACATCAGCATCAGGTGCTTGGTAGCTGGTGGTGATCCAAGACTGATTCATTTTTATGAAGGTCAGTCGAACAACCGAGTCGATGGACAGGCGCACCCTGTGATCAGTTTCAAAGCCTCCAGCAGCACTGAATGTGCGTTCCGAAAGAACGCTGGATGCAGGACAGACCAGTAGCACATACTGTGCAAGCTCTGGCCAGTGATCCATTTTCAAGACCCAGTAACCCAGAGGATTTGGGAAAGGTGTTCAAGTCTGATCTTGGCTCTAGGTATTCCTGTACCATGTAAATCAGACGCTGGCGATGGTTGCTGGAACCGATCATACCTTGGGGCTGCGAACTAAAAAACTGACTGAACGCATCAGTCAAACGGCCACCTTCTCCACCACTCCTTCTGTGACTAACTGAAGCCTCAGCAACACGTTGTCCAGGACCAGGAATTTGTAACCTCTCAATCTCTGGGAACGCATTGCACAGACCTTTCTGCAAGGCCTCCCGAAGATGTTTAATGCTCTGCTCCCTCTGCAACGGCAAGATAAGGTCCGCAACCTTACCCTTGTAATGTGGATCAAGGAGAGTGGCCAGCCAGTAATGATCCCTCTCCTTGATCCGACGAATACAAGGCTTTCCAGGATCAGGGAGGCCATGCAGCGTAAGTTAGCTGAGGCATTCGGTCTGGAGTCCTCTGGGTCACTAAGGACGAGATGATTGGCAGCCACCTCCTCGCAGCCACGTAAAAGTCCATGGGTTTCTTGGGACTGTAAATGATCCCTTAAAGACTTCTGCTGATGCTGAGTGCTAGGCTCTACCTCCATGCTGACACAATCCTCCTCCTCTTCCTGTGTGATCGGCAGGCCAGAAGGAACACTGTCTGGATAAAGGGGGCCTTGAAAGGTAAGGAGGTCCTTCTCTTCCTGCCTCTGTTCTGCCTCTGTTCTGCCTCAAGTGCCCTGTCCATTATTCCATGCAGCGTGTGCTCCAACGGCCGCTCATCGTGGGCGTTTACCACGTGATCGCTCTGTCAAATCACGCCGGTTCCTCTCTCCCCTCTCTGTACAGATCAGTAAAGTGAGAGGGGAGAGATCGGTGTCAACAGCGTTGTGAGCTGGATCTGCAGTGCCCACTGCGCTGCTCACTGACAATTAACCCCGCAATTCCCTGCCAATACTCTGCAATACCCTGCCAGTACTCTGCAATTCCCTGCCAATACCCAGCAATGCCCTGTCAATACCCAGCAATACTCTGCAATTCCTTGCCAATACTCTGCAATGTCCTGCCAATACTCTGAAATACTCTGCAATACCCTGCCAATACTCTGCAATTCCCTGCCAATACTCTGCAATTCCCTGCCAATACCCAGCAATGCCCTGTCAATACCCAGCAATACTCTGCAATTCCCTGCCAATACTCTGCCAATACTCTGCAATGTCCTACCAATACTCTGAAATACTCTGCAATACCCTGCCAATACTCTGCAATTCCCTGCCAATACTCTGCAATTCCCTGCCAATACTCTGCAATACTCTGGAATACCCTGCCAATACTCCGCAATTCCCTGTCAATACGCTGCAATTCCCTGCCAATACTCTGCAATGTCCTGGAAATACTCTGCAATACCCAGCAATGCCCTGCCAATACTTTGCAATTCCCTGCCAATACTCTGCAATGTCCTGCCAATACTTTGCAATACCCAGCAATGCCCTGCCAATACTCTGCAATTCCCTGCCAATACTCTGCAATTCCCTGCCAATACTCTGCAATACCCTGCCAATACTCTGAAATACCCTGCCAATACTCTGCAATTCCCTGCCAATACTCTGCAATTCCCTGCCAATACTCTGCAATTCCCTGCCAATACTCTGCAATACCCTGCCAATACTCTGCAATTCCCTGCCAATACGCTGCAATTCCCTGCCAATATGCTGCAATTCCCTGCCAATACGCTGTAAAACCCAGCAATGCCCTACCAATACTCTGCAATGCCCTGCCAAAACTCTGCAATACCCTGCCAAAACTCTGCAATACCCAGTAATGCCCTGCCAATACTCTGCAATGCCCTGGCAATACCCTGCCAATACTCTGCCCTGACAATACTCTGCAATACCCAGCAATGCCCTGCCAATACTCTGCAATACCCAGCAATGATCTGCAATACACAGCAATACTCTGCAATACCCTGCCAATGCTCTGCCATAAATTGCCATACCCAGCAATACCCAGCCATACTCGGTGATACCCAGCCATACTCGGTGATACCCTGCAATACTCGGTCATACCCTGCAATATCCAGCCATACTCAGTGATACCCTGCAATACCCAGCCATACTCTGCAATACCCAGCCATAGTCGGTGATACCCTGCAATACCCAGCCATACCCAGTGATACTCTGCAATACTCAGCCATACTCAGCCATGCTCAGCCATACTCTGTGATACCCTGCAATACACAGCCATACTCGGTGATGCCCTGCAATACTCGGTGATACCCAGCCATGCTCAGCCATGCTTGGCTGTACTCAGCCTCTGTATGTTGCCAGGCTGTGGAAGTCTCACACACGTGTTATCGCTGTACTCAGGAGGAGTAGGAGAATCTATTTTGGGGTGTCATTTTTGGTATGTACATGCTATTTGTTAGAAATATTGTATAAATGGACAACTTTGGGTTACAAAAAAAAATGCATTTTAACCACTTCTTGCCCGCCTGCTGTCATATGACATCCTTGAATTTGTGCGGGGATATCTGAATGATGCCTGCAGCTACAGACATCATTCAGATATCAGCTTTTTCAGCTGGTGATTCCCTACACCATAAGAACGATCATAGCGGCTGTTTCGCTGCTTGATCGTTCTTACAGGAGGCGAGAGTGGACGTCGCCCCCCTTCTGCCGCCCTCCGTTGCTTCTACCGACTTGCCAATATGAACAAAGCCAGAATCGTTTTTTTTTTATTATTATTTCAGGCTTCCCAGCCTAGAGGTGAGATGTGGGGTCTTATTAACCCCATATCTCACTGTAAAGAGGACCTATCATGCCATATTCCTATTACAAGGGATGTTTACATTCCTTGTAATAGGAATAAAAGTGATCAAAACATTTATTTTTGAGGAAAAAAGTGTCAAACTAAAATAAATAAAGTAAAAGCTTGCATGCAGAAGCGAACGCATACGTAAGTCCCGCCCACATATGAAAAGGGTGTTCAAACCACATATGTGAGGTGAACGTTAGAGCGAGAGCAATACTTTTTTGGCCCTAGACCTCCTCTGTAACTCAAAACATGTAACCAGTAAAAAAATTTAAAGCATCGCCTATGGGGATTTTTAAAGTGGAGGGCCACCCTGAAAACAAAAAAATATTAAAAATTACAAAAAATATAACAAAAAAAAATTTTTTTTTTTACTTACCAGAAATGCCTGTTGCTAGGCACTTTCTCCTAATCTTCCTCTTCCTCCTCCGCAGAGATCTTCTGTCTTCTCTCTTCGTCGCGGCGTCTTCTGGGTAATGGGTCGCGCTGTGTTCTGGGAACTGTGTGTTCCAGAACACAGCGCGTCCCATTCAGAAAGCGCTGCGGGACTCGCGCATGCGCAGTAGCTGCGGGACTCGCGCATGCGCAGTAGGAAACGGGCAGTGAAGCCATAAAGCTCCACTGCCTGTTTCCCTTAGAGGGAATGGCGGCGCCGAGACCCGAGAGCCGAGGGACGGTTCGGCCTCGGGCGGCCGACATCGCGGGCGCCCTGGACAGGTGAGTGTGCTTATTAAGTCAGCAGCTGCAGTGTTTGCAGCTGCTGACTTTTTTTTTTTTTTTAAACGGACCTCCTCTTTAAGTAGTGATGCTTGGCGCCATTCCACGAGCTTGTGCAATTTTGAAGAGTGGCATGTTAGGTATCTATTTACTCAGCATAACTTCATCTTTCACATTATGCAAAAACATTGGGCTAAATTTACAGTTTTTTTTTTTTTAAAGCACGAAACTGTTCTTTTTCCAAAAAAAAAACATTCGAAAAATTGCTGCGCAAATACCATGCGAGATAAAAAGTTGCAACGACCACCACTGTATTCTCTAGGGTCTTTGCTAAAAAATCATATATAATGTTTTGGGGTTCCATGTAATTTTCTAGCAAATAAATTATGATTTTTACATGTAGGAGAGAAATGTCAGAATTGGCCTGGGTGCACCAGAACGCCTCATGGTGCTCCCTGCATGTTGGGCCTCTGTATGTGGCCACGCTGTGTAAAAGTCTCACACATGTGGTATCGCCATACTCGGGAGTAATAGAAGAATGTGTTTCGTGGTGTAATTTGTGGTATGCATATGCTTTGTGTGAGAAATAACCTGATAATATGACAATTTTGTGAAAAAAAAAAGGAAAAAAAAATCTTGATTTTTCAAAGAATTGTGGGAAAAAATGACAACTTCAAAAAACTCATCATGCCTCTTACTAAATACCTTGGAATGTCTTTTTTCCAAAAAGGGGTCATTTGGGGGGTATTTGTACTTTTCTGGCATGTTAGGGTCTCAAGAAATGAGATAGACCGCCAGTACTTCAGGTGTGATAAATTTTCAGATATTGGCACCATAGCTTTCACAAAGACCAAATAATATCCACCAATTTGTACTTATTTTTACCAAAAATATGTAGTAGTATAAATTTTGGCCAAAATGTATGAAGAAAAATTACTAATCTGCTAAATTTTATGGGGTACAGTGTTGCATGACTGAGTAATTGTCATTCAAAATGTGAGCGCATCGAAAGCTGAAAATTGGTCTGGTTATTAAGGGGCTTCAAGTGCCCAGTGGTTAAGTGGTTAAGCTGGCATGGCATCAACCACCTCTCAGCCTGCCCCTGCAGAGCTGACAGAATCTCTGCTCCAGTGTGGCTCCTGTCCCCCAAGCACACCAGCGCAAGCACCGCATGGCATCTTTTTGCCTGCGTACTTGAGTAGCCCCTTGAATGCTTATGGAGCACCGCTGGTTCTGAGGGCAAAGCACAGAAAGAGGCCATGGAGAAAGAAGAAGAGGAGGGGGTGAAGGAGAGAGGTGTCTCAGAATCACCAGTAGTAGCATTTTGGAGGCGTGGTGGCCGCCGACACTACTGCACCTTGTCCTGCATCCTTCCCAGCTGCCTGCAGAGTCACCCAATGCGCCGTGAAAGATAGGTAACGTCCCTGTCCATGTCTGCTGGACCATGAGTCAGCGGTAATATGCATCTTACCGCTGACCGCCCTGTCCAGCGAGGCCAAAACATTACTTTCCACATGCCGGTAGAGAGCCGGAATCGCCTTCCATGAGAAAAAGTGGCGTTTGGGAACCTGCACATTCCACAAACTCACGGAAGGGGGTAGAGTCTACCAACTGAAAAGGCAGCAGTTGAAGTGCTAGCAATTTAGCCAAGCTAGCATTCAACCGCTGGGTATGTGGATGGCTGGGAGTGAACTTCTTTAGGAACTTCTTTCGATCACCCATCGCTGGACCCCGGAGAAGAGATTGCCCATCGCTGGATAGCAAGAGTGGATTACGACCGCTGGAATCTTTTTTTTATTTTTAATAAAGAACTTTTCCCAGTGATGTGTGTGTGTTTTTTTAACATCTTTTTACACTTTCTTTGTGAAATGGTAGGGGCACTTTTGTACCCCCTTACCATTTCAAACACAGGGGGGTGTGATCTAGCCTTACCATTTCAAACACAGGGGGGGTGGGATCTAGGGCTCCCCTTGTTAAAGGGGGCTTCCAGATTCTGATAAGCCCCCCGCCTGCAGACCCCCATAACCACTGACCAGGGTTGTGGGGATGAGGCCCTAGTCCCCATCAACATGGGGACATGGTGGTTTGAGGGGTCACAGACCCCAAAGCATCCTCCCAATGTTGAGGGCATGTGGCCTGGTTCGGTTCAGGAGGGGGGTGCTCTATCATCCCCGCTCTTTTCATGCAGCCTGCCAGGTTTTATGCTCAGATAAAGGGTCTGGTATGGATATTTGGGGGGAACCCCAAGTAATTTTTTTTTAATTTGGTGCGGGGTTCCCCTTAATATCCATGCCAGACCTGAAGGGCCTGGTAATTGAATTTGGGGGGAACCCCACGCTTTTTTTTTTATCAATGACTTTCAATGACTGTTCTCTGTATTACGGGGAGCCGACAATTCATTATAGCTGCGAGTGCTTTTAAATGACTTTTTTTCCTGCAGAAATTACACTTTGTGCAGGGACAGTTCTAAGCATGGGAAACATGCGCCCCTTTACAGGCATACTATACACACCCCCCAGGTACGAAATTTAAAGGAATATTACACTTTAATTGTTTCACTTTAAACATTATTAAAATCACTGCTCCTGAAAAAACTTTCATTTTTAAAACTTTTTTTTGCATTGATACATGTCCCCTGGGGCAGGACCTAGGTCCCCAAACACTTTTTAGGACAATAACTTGCATATAAGCCTTTAAAATTAGCACTTTTCATTTTGAACGTTCGTGTCCCATAGACTTTAATAGGGTTCTAAAGTTCAAACAAAGTTTAGGTCTGTTCGCGGGTTCTGGTGCAAACTGAACCAGGGGTTGTTCGGCTCATCCTTACTCCCTGCCTGTATTTGTATGAGAACACTGGCAATTGTATTCAGGTAAGCTTTAGGTGCACACTGTGCAAAGGACACTAAAACAAAATACTACAGCTCCCTGCCTATATTTGTATGAGAACACCAGCAATTGTATTCAGGTAAAGCTTTCGGTGCACACTGTGCAAAGGACACAGTACACTAAGTGAAAATAGTGCAGCTCCCTGCCTGTCAGCATATTATGAAGAGAATAACCGGAACGGATCTAGCTAAACTGAATACAGTGTATAAATATATATACAACACACCTGGGATGCATATATATAGCCTCTACACACTGTAACTGAAGCTAACTGACTTGCCTGTCTACTCTATCTAACTCAAATTAAATGACACTGTCTGTCTCTCTCTGTCTGTCTTCAACCACCGCCGCAACACACTACACAAGTTTGCCACGCAGGCGGCCTTATATAGTGTGGGGCGTGTACTAAACCCCCTGAGATATAATTGGCCAAAACCTCCCTGGCTTTGGCCAAAATTGGCTCTCCATTTCTTCTGCTCTGTGATTGGCCAAAGCATGCGGGTCATGCATGCTTGGCCAATCAGCAGCCAGCAATGCACTACAATGCCGCAGTGAATTATGGGCATGGATGCGTCACTCGAATTTGACGCCACTCTTGCCACACCGTGATAATCCTCTCCCAATTTCTCCCCTTTTTGACTAAAAGCAAACTACTCACTAGGTGGAGAACCTCTGGGGGAATCAAGGATGGAGAAAGATCTGGGGGTCCTAGTAGATGACAGACTGAGCAATAACATGTAATATCAAGCTGCAGCTACCAAAGCTGTATGAATTTTAGCATGCATTAAAAAAGGGATATACTCCAGAGATAAAACTATAATTCTGCCACTTTATAAAACTCTGGTTAGGCCACATCTGGAGTAATATGGCCAGTTGTGGTCATCAGTCCTCAGAATGTATGGGCTGGAGTTAGAGAGAGTCCAAAGAAGGGCAACAAAATTAATAAGGAGACTGGAAGACCTCAATGATGAGGAACGACTACAAGCACTAAAATCATTCTCGCTGGAGAAGAGACACTTGAGAGGGGACATGTTAGTGTTTTACAAAAACCTGAATGGTGATCCCAGCGTAAGAGGAAAATAATTCAGTCCCAGAGAGTGTTATACTGTATACACATGACCGGACTTTCCAGCACACTAGGTCCGACGGGATCAGTCTGTCGGACAATCCAATCGTGTGTGGGCTAATTAGATTGTTTTTCGTTATAAAAATCCGACGGACTCAATTCCTATTGGGAAAACCATTTGTCTGTATGCTGGTCAGACGAACCAAATACGACGCAAGGGAAGCTATTGGCTACTGGCTATTGAACTTCGTTTTTTAGTCCCGTCTTAGGTCATCATGTTCAAAATGAACTAAAGGGAGATAATGTGAATGAACCCATAACACTTCAGCCCCAGAAGAATTTACCCACTTCCTGACCAGGCCATTTTTTGCCATATTGCACTGACAATTGCACGGTCGTGCAACGCTGTAACCAAACAAAATGTATGCCATTTTTTCCCACAAATGGTATTTAATCACCTCTGTGGGTTTTATTTTTTGTGCTATAAATAAAAGAGCGACAATTTAGAAAAAAAAAAAACAATGAGGGTTATTTACTAAAGGAAAATCCATTTTGCACTGCAAGTGCACTTGAAAGTAAAGTCGCTGTAGATCTGAGGGGGACATGCAGGGAAAATAAAAAACAGCATTTTAGCTTGCACATAATTGGATGATAAAATCAGCAGAGCTTCCACTCACTTCAGATCTACCCCTTTAGAGCAATTGCACTTCCAAGTACACTTTCAGTTTTAATGCGGCAGACAAATTGGACACTTTTGACACATTTTTGGGACCATTGACATTTATACAGTGATCAGAGCTATAAAATTGCACTAATTACTATGTAAACGTCACTGGCAGGGAAGGGGTTAACACTAGGGGCGATTAAGGGGTTAACTGTGTTCCCTAGGTGTGTTCTAACTGGGGGGGTGGGACTGATCAGGAGAGGAGACGATTGGTGTTCATACTTAGTATGAACACACGATCTGTCTCCTCTCCCCTGAGAGAACTGGGATTTGTGTGTTTGCACACACAGATCTGGTTCTCGCTTTGTCACGAGTGATCGCGGGTGCCCGGCGGTCATTGCGTTTAGTGTCATTAGGGCTTTATTGAATTCCACGCAAAATCTTATGTTTTTTGATTTGTAGAGAGTCTTCTGACTCTTCTCAGCATTTACCACAATAAGCTTCTCTATAGTTAATTTTCTAAATTTAGGCAGCTCCATTAAGCAGGTACAGTAGTTGACCTATGAAACAGTAGAGATAGAGGGGGTTATTTACGAAAGGCACTGAAAGTGCACTTGGAAACGCAGTCGCTGTAGATCTGAGGGGGAAATGCAAGGAAAATATAAAACAGCATTTTAGCTTGCACATGATTATATCAGCAGAGCTTTCCCTCATTTCAGATCTTCCCCTCAGATCTACAGCGACTGTACTTCCAAGTGTACTTGCAGTGTACTTGTAGTGCAAAGTGGATTTGCCTTTAGTAAATCAACCCCAATGTATTTTAGTGGTTTGTCTGCATTTACACTTTAAGGGTGGTTTTACGTACACCAAAAGTCCTCCATGCCACATCTTTGGCGAGCTTTGAGAACAAGCACCAAAAAAGCTTGATCTAATGGAAGTCTATGAGAAACTGCAGGTTACCCTCACAATGACTGCAGGTACACTGCAGCTGCACTGCGCTCAAACTGCAGGATGGCAGTTTGAAAATTATATAATAATTCTATCGCCTATCATTTTCTCCACTTCATACTTGCTAGGCTATGACATGTGGTGGCGAAAATGTCTTGTAATACACAATATTTCCATATTTTTCTGATATGAAAATCCCTTACAGTCCTTTTTACACTGGGTCCATTGGTGGTAAAGCGTCGCTATTTTTAGCATTGCTTTACTGTCATATTTGCAGGGCTATTCGGCTGCTAGCGGGGCACTTTTAACCCCCACTAGCAGACGAAAAAGGGTTAAAACCACCCACAAAGTGCTGCTGCAGCAGCGCTTTGCCAGCGGTATAACCGCGCTGTCCCATTGATTTCAATGGGCAGGAGCGGTGGAGGAGCGGTATACACACCGCTCCTTCACTGCTCCAAAGATGCTGCTAGTAGGACTTTTTTTTTACCGTCCTGCAAGCGCACCACTCCAGTGTGAAACCCCTCATGCTTTCACACTGAAGAGACAGGAGCAGCTCTTTGAGGGCGTTTTGCAGGCGCTAATTTTAGCGCTGTATCACCTGCAAAGCGCCCCAGTGTGAAAGGGGTCTTAGGAAGCTCATTTTAAAGCGAAATCATATGCTTAGGAGACTTTTTTATTACAGCAATACAGTTGAATGGTAGTAGCATCAAATATGTAAAAAAACACCAACAACTGAAATGACCTAAAATTGTCCTTTCAATGTAAGATAACATTTGTACATCATTTTAAAAATTCTGCTCTAATCCAAAAATTCTCTAGTTTTATATTCAATGACCATCAAACAACTAGTTTTCATGAAGTCATAATTTAATATGACATGTTGTTGTTAGTTCAATACTACACAATAAACAGAGGATTATATGTGCAAAGAAATCGCTGCAGGAACTGTACAAGAAAGGGGCGATAATTGATATGCATTCACCGTTGAGCCTCTCCGTTCTGCAGTCCAGAAGAATGAGGCTGGATGGATTAGCATGCCATAAATCAATGAGAGTTTCAATGATATCACAAATAGACAGACTGACGTGAGTAAGGTGTAATAACACCGATATGCGTTGACTAATTTATCAACCGTTAATCTTTTTGATGCCTGCAGTTATTCATCTCATAACAGAAACAATAAAAAAAATGGTTCCAATCGCTCTTGGAATGGAAAAGCTTTCAAGTACCAGAGATCCTTCAAATACTTTTTGTTATATGGGTATGATATAATTTGCTAATGTAATCACATAGGAAAGAGTACTGGTAATTGCTAATTATAAGGGTATTACAACTGACAGCAGTTATGTGAGACAATTGGCCACTCACCAACTGTGTACATTCTTCCCAATTTGATGAGATTAGAAAGAGGGACACTTTTTAGCACAAAGTATGTACGTGTGTGACTCACCCCACCACTCCCCAAGTTACATATACCAAAGAGCATTATAATGCACAAATGATTGGTTAAGCTCAGAAATATTTCTTTACACCATTACTTTAGTGGAACTAAACTGTATCTGAGTATCACAAACTGAAAATGCTATTTAAAAGAGTAAGTAAAGGATTTTTTTGCTGCACATTCATACTTACCTTGGTGGTCGTAGCATGGGTCTGATGCTGCATCTGTCCCCTGGCAACTCTACACTGAGAACCGAGCGATCAAACACCGCTGATCGCTCAGTTTTCAGAGCTCCATGTCACAGCTCTCTGCTCCTCCTTACTCATTGGAGCACTGGGCTGTGGAGGGGATGGAGCGGCCATCTCAGGATCTCAGTGGCTCGCTGAGCCAGGTGTTAGTCCAGGCACCTGGCGGATCCAGACTCCATGGTCGGGATGACGCGGTGCCTGGACCAATCTTGGTGGCATCAGCAGAAAGGGGACTTCAGTCCACTCTTTGCTGAAAATGGGTCACAGGACTGCAAAACTAATCTCACTCCTGTGATCCATAGGAGAAGTACAGCCAAATAAGCTTTGTCTATACTTCTTTAATTCATTTTTATTATTCAAAGCAAACTCAGCCATCCATCAACGTCTCCATTCTTTATTTTGTTAAGAAATCACTTTGAAAAACACCCCCTTAGCATTTCTAGCTGTGGCCATCTTGGGTAAGGGCAAATAATTCCTGCAGTATTTACATCATGGAATTCATCTGTCACTATTTCAGGCATGCATTCAGGAAGATGTCCTTAGTTGAGAAAACCCCCTTCTCCAGATGAAAACGAAAAATGTCCATGAAGACTCCTGGGATGTATGACATCATTTTGGCCTAGGTCAGAAACCAAGAAGCAATTGTAGAAATGTAAAAAACAGAAAAAAAAAAAAAAAAAAGAAATTATAACATACATTCCTATTCATTTACTAGTGCTAGCAGCATAAGGATTAAACTCGTTAATGTAGATTGAGAGTTTACTTCCACTTCAGAGTTAGACTGGAGTAGACTGGATGAAAGATTTAGTTTAGTAAAATGTTTTTGGTAGTTAAATAATGCAGTTCTTTATAAAGCTGTATGCATCAGACCTAAAAGAGGGACAAATGCAAAGGAAAGAAGGACAGACCAATTTGATTACAAAATAGGGGCAAATGGAGAAAACTTGGCAGCTGTGCTTGCATTAAAGTGTAACTTTATTCAGAAAATGAAGTTCTGCTAAATTAATTCAGGTTGGCCCCTTTTGCAGGTATAGCTATGTAAAACACTAAAAATAAGTGCCTATACTGTTTACAATCCAGAAATAGTCTCACCCTGCTCTGCATATGCTCAGTTGCTTTCTATTTTTAGGCACTGTGTGAATTTTTAGAGGCCAATATGCTGACAGCCTCAAGATTTACTGCTGTTCAGGGGCCCTGGGCTTTAGAAAACGGCAGCCTCCAGCAGGAAGAACCAGGAACAATGCTGGAGGCAATTTACAGGACACACTTATTTTGGTAGCATAATTATTATAGTGGAATCTATGTTCCTTGTTAAAGAACATTATTTTTATCAAGTTGGGTAAAGTTCCACTTTATTGGAGGGAAGAAAGTATGTACATACCTAAGGTGTGCACATACCTAAGGGTGTTAGGCATGAACTGGAGAATAAACTTGGAGTGCAGGTGGTTACTAATATTTTCGTGATAGACACACCTCCCAACTTTTTGAAATGAGAATTAGGGACACCTATCAGCAAAAGTATGAAGGCATAGGACACACCCATTGCCACGCCCCCTTAAAGGAGAATTTACAAAAAAACAAGATTGGTGTTTTTTTTACCACTACTATTCCTTTATAGTGGCTTTTATGTATACTCTTTTATGTATACTCTAATCATGTACTTACTGTTTTTATCATCATGATCATTTTGCATATATCTCCTTTACAAGTGTTGCTATACTCATTACATGTATGTAGACAAATCTTTGCATGTTCATCGATTTGAGACCACTAAGTGGCACCGGGTTTGCTATACTCTGATGTATTCCTGTTGTTTGCATTGTACACACATACTTATGTGTTTGTGAACTTTGAATGATGTTCACTATAGTGTCTCTCTCTATGTGGTCTGTGGTATTGACATGTTACTTTGTTTGATCTATTAAACATGAATTTTGACCCAGTTACTTTCACGCTGTCCATGGCTTCATTTAAAGTCCCAGACCCCTTGATATATTGTCCGCATTTAGGGATGGAGGCATGTGCATTGCATGCCTCATTTAAAGTCCCAACAATTCCCCTTTCTTGTTCGATAACGTGAGGCATGGGACTGAGGCCAAATTTCAGAGTTAAAAAGACACGTATTTGGGAATGCATTTCTTACATTGACCTATGGATCTTCACAAAATGATGGGGCAAGACAACTGTAGTAGTGGACTAGAAAACGGTTCCTTGCTTCTTCCATTACACAGATAAAATCCCATTCCATCCTGTGAAGAGGCTGTCCTCCCCAAGGACAGGTGTGTGTATGATCGTGGAGTTGGGAACGTGGTGGGAAAAAGTATAGTTATCTATAAAGCCAAGATTGTCAAGGCAGGTGTAGTAACTGGAGCAAAATGTAGCAATTGAGTAATTGTTCATAGGGAGAACCTGAAGTGCCCATGATACAAGTATTGTTGGAATGTATCTGGCCATTTCAGGATAAATAAGAGAACTCGTGGGGTGAAATTCATGTCTTAGCTTCAGCATTGCACAACAGGCTTACGAGTTCAATTTTCAGACAAATTACCACCTTTTATCACCCTTAAGAAAATCGCACTTAGAGGAATTAAATGTGTGCTATAATAAATGGAATGATGCCGGAATCCTTTCTATAGTGCTTTGAAATCCAGGGATGAAAAGCAAAGAATGAGAGCACAGTAACAATTCCATTTCTTGTAAAAATGAGGACACAGCGGAGGTAATTAGATTCTTTTCGATTTCATATTAAGCATCAAAAAGTTCACACTTTTACAAACTGCGCAACACTAAGACCAAAAGCTTTGCATTGAAATAAACTGGTATTATGGCCTGGATGTTTATAAAGTATTAACCTTACTGTGCTGGAGGTAGGCCACCTGTTGGGACATACTTTATTTAACTGATCAAATTGATAAAACACAAAAACATTATGGAATTAAAATAAAGTTTCTATATAAAGGCCCATAGCCCTGATGTAAGTAGTGGACTGGCTCTTGGAAGGAGTTATGCAAATATCAAGATGCCTGACTGGATGGATTTTAGTCTTAGGCAACCTGCATTTGCAAGGCATGCGAGGGACATTAAGCTCCAGTTCACACCCTATTTCTGGCTATGGAATGCTCAAATCGGTGCGACTCCAATTTTGAAAAGGTTCCTGCACTATTTTTGGCAATTTCATATGCGACTTGGATTGAAATCTTTGCAGAAAGCTGCACATGAAATCGCACTGACTGGTGGTTTGAAATCTCACTAACGTAACAAAGCCCCATTCAGTGTGAACCAGGGCTAAATCTAGGAGGGAAAGGATTATATAATGTTGAGTGTCCTCTAGCCAGGAAATGAGGCTGCCTCTATCTGACTTGCTGCAGTGTCTAATGCACACAGAGAGAAGCTCACAGTGTGCAGTGAAAACAGGACAGCCTGTACATTTGTGTAAGATTGGAATTCAGTTTTAAAACTCCTACATATTTCTCTCTTTGGGCTACTAAAACACAAAAGTGAGAGTATGAAACCATAGTATAGTGTCTCTGATCAGTTGGACCCTGTGCAGAGCAAGTTGACATGTGCGTTTCATTACGATTAATTATTCGGACAACATTTTCATTTTTAGAGATTCGGCTGTATATGAATTTCTGAATGGACATTGTAATGAATATCAACTACCTGTAATCTGGAAAAAGTTATATTGAAATTAGCAAATGCATTTGTTTAATTGGAATAACATCACGTGATGCAATAGTAGTTCAGGCCCAAGGGGAAATTAAATCAATTTTAAAATTTATTCAATAATTTGGATAACAAATTAATTCTAATTTGTTCCATTTGTTAAAGAGGTTCTTCACCCTGTAAACAAATACTGTAGCTACTGACTTTTAAAAAACACACATTCATCTGTCCCAAGATTCAGCGTTGTCCACACTTGACCAGGCTCTTTGCCTGGGCGAGCTGACCAGCAGTGGGAGCGGGTACCTATCAAAATCAAGGTATACCCGCTCCCTCCCTCCATTCCAAATATTGGAGAGTGGGGGGAGGACACAAAGCGCAACTTTCCCTTTTGGGTGAAGTTCTGCTTTAACTCATATCATTTTCATTTTCATATAATTTTCCTTGGTGGTTTGGACTAGTGTCCAAAAATATTGAATCCTTGCAACTCAACTATGATTCAATAATATATAGAATATAAAGAAATCTTCCAGAAAAACTGCAACATTTTTCAAATCCACCTGGATCAACAAATATACGAAATAAATTCTGCAGAAATGAAATAAATTCCAAAAATGAATATGACAAAACTGAATCCTTCAATTAACGAATGCATTCAAAATGAAACTAAATTAAATTAAAATTTCCAGTGTGCACATACCTGTATTTTCTGCTCCATCCATAAAGAACCCTCTATACAATATCAGATTAAATCCCTTTCCTCCGAACTTAAAGTGGAGTTCCAGTCTTTTGTTTGTTTATTAAAAGTCAGCAGCTACAAAAAGTGTAGCTACTGACTTTTAATAAACAGCCACTCACCTGTCTCACGGTCCAGAGATGTACTCACCCCAGCCATGTTCTCCCCCCATGTCCTCCTTCGGCGGTGCCGGCATCTCTACTATAGGCATCTGGCTATAACAGCTTGTGGCTTCACAGCCGGCAGCCTACTGCGCATGCACAAGAGGCACTGTGGTCTGTGACTGGTCCAGAAGTCTTCTAGAGCCTGCCATATGTCCCAGAAAACTTTGGGAGGAAGAGCTTCTGCTTCCAGTCACCTAGGAAGCAGGTACCTATCAAATTTGGATACTTGCTCCCCCCTCTTCCCCAAAAGCTTAGTTTCACAAACAGGAGTTGGGAGGAGGCCTTAAAGCAGAAGTTCCACTTTTGGGTTTAACTGTGGTGAAACTGTGGTCTTGTAGATAAATTTCAATTTGCTCTTAGAGGGTTCTTTATGGATGGAGCAAGTTGGACCTCCAATTGAAATTTACCTACAAGGCCGCAGTTTCATTTAAAGGGGTAGTTATTTTCTTAGTTCTTGTACACACGGTCAGAGAATCCGTCGGAATGTGTCCTATGGGACCGTGTTGTCGGATAATCCGACTGTGTGTGGTATGCATCAGACTGATTCCGTCGGAATATCCGTCGGACCAAGTTTTCCAACATGTTGGAAATATTTTCCGCCAAACTGGTCCGATCGGACATACTCCGATCATGTGTAGAGAATTTTGATCGGACAAAGTGCCACGCATGCTCAGATCAAATTCTTACACCAAAGCTATTGGCTACTAGCATGAACGTAGTCCCGTCATAACGAAATAACGTCATCACGTTCTGAATGATCGGATTTTCCGACAACTTGGTCCGACCGTGTGTATTCAACAGTTTCGGACAAAATCCGTCGGACAAAATGCAACGGATTTGGTTGGCAGAATGTCCGACCGTGTGTACAGGGGCTAAGAAGACTCAAATTGACACACAAACATAGTAAAGTTGGACTGGATGAGCTAGTGTCTTTTTCAAACCTTACGTAAATATCTGCGACACTAAAAAAAAAAGAGTGAAAAAAACCACACACTTTTAGTGGAGTAGAAAAGCGTTAAATCTTATGAGAATGTTTTTATTGCTGTCCTGCTTTTTTTGCCCTGTAGACCAGAGGTCCCCAACCCCCTGGCTGTGGACCGGTACCAGTCCATGACCTGTTAGGAGCTGGGCTGCACAGCAGGAATTCACATGGGAACAGAGAGTTGCCAGAGCGCCTTAACGATTCAGCAGCTGTCCATTCCTGATTTCGGTAGGGGGCAGTGTGGTGTGTGATTCAGCACATCACACGACTCCCCTTTTTTTTGTACAAACTTTATTTGAAGTGTGCAAAATGTACACTTCATTCATGGCAATGTATAGCAGCATGACGCACTGCTGTACGTTGCCATGAGATTCGGCATGGTGTGCTGTGATGAAAATCAGAATAGGCTGCTTTGCTGTTGGGATGCATAGGAAACATAGTAAAGTGTCTATCACTGAACACTGTGTTAATTAGCCCTAGAACCCAACCCCTACCCCAACCGTGGAAAAATTGTCTTCCATGAAACCTGGTGCCAAAAAGGTACTGCTGCATAAACAAAAATGGCAAAAGCGCTAGGGCTCATTCACACTATCTTTTGTGACCTGCGTATGCACTGAAATAACACAAGTCACATAGAAAGCAAAAAAGAGCTTTGTATGTGCCCCATTTACACCACAATGGAATTTGTAAGGTGTGGTGCATTGCTATGCAGAAAAATGCAAACATGCTGCATTTTTTCTGCAGTGCAATGCTCGTCACCCTAACGCACTGCAACAAACTGTGACACACAGACTCCACATTAATAAGGTTACAAAAAAAATATAAAAAAAAGTGAGATGCTTAAAAACGGAGAATCACACCTTACCTCATCACCTCCAGAAGAAGATAAGCCCACATGTTAAAACACCCCTGAAACAAATCACATAAGCTGTCATTTAATTTCAGATTTGCATGAAAGCAAGGCTGTTAGCATTTTCAGGTTTGCACTATGCATATGGAATTCTGCAAAAAAAAAAAAAAAAAATGCTATTTTATTAATTTGTAATATAAAGCCCCTTTAAGAAATTGATTAAAAAATGCGCAATAACATACAAGGTTTTTTTAGTCCAATAATTACAAATGCGTAAAAATTCATTAGTGTATTTTTCATTCAGGAAGCATATCATGTAGCATCACCACATAAAATCTACCCTACATTGTGTACAGTTTAAGCAATAGGTGATGCCATCCCCAAATCTGTCATCCAAGGTCAGCGTGAGATTCGCCAGCCGCCTTGCCACACTTTAAGTCACAATTTGTCAGTTAGCTTCCAGATGACATGAACCAGTGACTCTTAACACTTATTACCTAAACTCTTCATTATTTGGGCATCTGCTTGCTTCATGCAAAATGCACACAACATGCCATTGTTTTCTTTTTGCTAACAGCCAACTGTATTTGCTAAGCCAAGTGATGTAAAAACCAGATGCTCGGCTCTTTGTAGATAGTGTGTTATTATAGAAAGAGATGAAAATCCCCTTGAATGCACATGTATGAGTGGCAGCAGCCTTAGCTTGTCATAGCAAATGGAGATTTGCTCTTGACAGTTCTTGTATTAGAAAAATCATCTGATGTTTGATTCATTGGCCATTTTCAGCAGTGTGATCTGAATTATGCACAGTGTCCTGCAGACATAGAGATGCAATATGTTATATGGGTGCTGTGGGAGAAAGTGCTTTGAGTCAAGAAGCCGTTCAAAATCCTCATTTCCCAGGATGGCAAGCATCAGCTGGTGGACGATAAGTGCCATCCCTTCCTGTTGTGTGCAGCATAAATCTATTTTTATGGTCTATTATTTGCTAATTCTTAAGATAACAATTTTAATTGTAAGAATAATAAAAATAATCACTAAAATGAGTTAGTATATGTAATGCAAAATACTTAGAATGAACCTTCCCATTTCCCATAAAAACAGTGGTGCATACATTTAGGTACCATCAGGTTAGTGGTACTGGAAAATGATAAAGCAATCCTATGATCCTTAATGCACTTTTCCCTTTTTTTTTTTTTTAGAGTACACAGAGCATTTGTGTGTTTACTATTGGCACTAGGAGAAGCCCAGCATAGGACTAATGTGTCCTCTGCCATGGGCTCCAGGCACCATCTTGAGGGAGCCTGTGTCACATTTTGACACAGATTTCTTCCAAGTTTTTGGCAGCCATCTTGGGATGCAGGAGAGCTATATAGAGATGTCCATACATCTTTAGGTGGTCCCATGGGGAGTGTTAACTAGGGACAGGACCCAGTTTTGTATAGGGACAGCTAGGGCTCAGGTGTGGCCCCACCCCTACAGTCAGAATGTGTGGAGGACCTGAAGATTCTGTCAACCCTAGACACAGGACTCACGTGGATGGCCAGGTCGGAAAGGTGCACTGTCAGAAGAGAGCTTCATTAGATATAGAGGTTCCCCTTTGTGGGACACTTGGATGCCCTGAAATACCTTTTCGGAACCTGTCCTGTGAGTAGTACATAGTAGTGGAGCACAGTGCCTAAACAACTTAGGAGTCTAAGGGAGGCAGTTTCCCCACTGCTCTATAAGAATGGAAGATTTGTGATTTGAACCTTTGGGACTTGTACTTGTTAAACCACCTCACTGCTTGGACAGTTAAACTGGAAAACTTCTATATTTGAAGTGTTGTATACTCTGACCTTATGGATAAAATGTTTAGAATGAAATTATTATTTTATCTTCCTTTGCTACCTTATTTCAGCTGTTTCAAAGCAGTCCACCTTTCCCACAAATATTGTAGCCTATGCACACAATAAATAATACTGTTACTGAATTCTGATATACAAATTGTAAACAGTCAGTGGCCTAACCTTTATCTCTAATCCTTTCCCCGTGCTGCTGATGTAAGAGGACTGTCAAGGGTGGAGTTGTCTTTGGCATGCAGGCTGAGATTGACTGCCTGGCTTTACTTTCACCACAGTGCTCACCATTAAGATGATTGTTCTCAATGAGGAATAATTGAATCTTTAGGAGGGTGGACCGGAGAACAGTTTTTGTTCACAAACTAGTGGCTCATATTGACAGCTATTAAAACCCCTCAAGGCACAATTAAAATGAAATGTAAGGCATATGACTCCCTCAATATACAGTACAAATAAGCAATGTTGCTATTTAAAAGCACCCACATGTACCTGCTGAATGTTTGGGATTTGTTATGTTTTGTGCCCCAATTCTGTTTAAATGGTGATGTGATATGAGTGCTTCAATATTGCCTGTCAAAGTCATCTAGCTGTGATCTGCATGAAGCTGAAGCAAGTCTACTTTGCCAGTTGCAGACTGAGTTTACATGTTGTGTTGGGCAGTGCTGTTGGTAGGCATTCAAAGCAGCAGTAGCACTTCTACTCGACCTTATGCCATGTACACACGTCTGAACTTTCCGGCAGAAAAGGTCAGACGGAATCATTTCATCGAATATTCTGATCGCGTGTGGGCTTCATCTGACTTTTTTTTCAAAAATTCTGACGGACCTAGCAATAGAACATATTATAAATTTTTCAGACGGAATCAATCCCTATCGGGAAAAACGTTTGTCTGTATGCTATTCCGAGGGACCAAAAACGATGCAAGGGCAGCTAAGGGCAGCTATGAACTTCCTTTTTCTAGTCCCGTCATACGCCATCGCACTCTAAACAAACTGACTTTGGTGTGATCGTGTGTAGGCAAGTCCGTTTCAGCGAAACTCCCTTGGAACTCCATCGGAAAGACCGTCAGAGTTTATTCTGATGCAAAAAGCGGTCGTGTGTACGTGGCGTAATACTTTTTTCCATGTTAATTATTCAGTAGGGGAAAGTCATAGTTAAAATTCTGAGCTAAGATAGTGTGTGGAACTTCCTTGATGGTTCATAGAATCATAGATCCAGTCCTTGATCTCTGCACAATATTGTTGGCTGACATCAATGCCTTCAATTTCACATTAGTTTTCCATTTGTTTCTACAGGTCAAGAGATTAACAGTCATTGATGACTGAATGCCACGAATCAAGACACAGTTTAAGAACATGGTGGCATTGATAGGATGCATTTTATTTTGTTGGGGTTGGATGGTAATACAGCAAACAATCTGACAGCAAATTGCTTCATCTTAGAGAGTTAATGGGAAAAACAAATATAAGTTGGAATAACCTGCCAGCCATTTTGCAATAATGATTCTAATTATTTATTGTTCCGTATTTAGGTGCTAAAAGTTAGCAAAACACTGGCACTGGCATTTCACCATATTTGCTATAATTTTTTCAAGATTGAATATATATATATATATATATATATATATATATATATATATATATATATATATATATATATATATATATATATATATATATTAAACAATAAGGGAGAATACCTCAAAATTGCGCTTCCTCTATTTCTCCCACCTCGGCGCTAAAAGTTTCAAAAACTCACACTCAACATAAAATTATAGTAGTATTTGGTTTGCACCCAAGACAGCAGCTACTTTAAAATATACAAATAAATAAATAAACAGATTATAAGAATTTATCAATCTACTTAAGTAAAAAAAATCATTCAAAATAATTTAAGCAGCACTTCCATCAACTATACATATTCACATAGTTGATTCATATATATTCTCACATAAATCTCATAAAAATTACAAAAACACAAAAATAAGAATAAGTGAAATCAATCAATTGCTGTTGCTAGAAATTACTCAAACAATTCCTATGCTCAGAGTAAAGCAAAAGCTGAGAAGGTCAACAAGTCCATAAAAGGGCCGTAGTGGGTGACTCCAGTGGGTATAGATGGAAAATAAGTGCACTTCACACAAACTCCTCCAAACGGTGCTCCACACTCCCACAGGGGGTTAAACTCACCAGAAATTCATATATAAAGAGCCTTACGCCAACTGTCATCACAATCACTTCAGATTTACATTTCCGTCCTCCGGTAATAAACAGAAGATAGTTGTGTGTGTTGAACTCACGCTTCCACTCCAGATTTATACCTCCGTTAATCAGCAATAGCAGCAGCACATAGAAAAAAATAAGCTCCACATCGAGTAGATCCTTTTTTGTTTCAATTTATTCTTATTCAAAACAGTTTCTTATTTGGCAAATGCAGTAGGCAGTTAACATTGCCAATGAATCATGTAAATACTGATATGTTTTCAGTAACCTTTATGTTGTAAACTCTGTATATGTTGATATAGAAGATGGTTACATCATCACAGGGTGGACCTGTCGGTGTATTTCATATTATACAGTGTCTCATCCGAAAATTGTAAACCAAATTGGAGAAATAGATCATGGACTTTTCAGGCACCAAACAAAAAAGTTTGGATAACAATACAAAATTTATTAGACAAAAAATTACATCATAAAATCACTTATATAAAAAAAAACACCCCTGTGCACATTCAGCTCATCCATGTCTTTATGGACCTTGTTTCGTGCACTAATAGTGGCAAAGGTGGGGCAACTCAATATTTAACACTAATGTCGTATTTTCTCATGGAAAATGTTGGATGTGAGCTTGTTGGCTGAAAGTGTGTATGCTCCATCGAACATTTACTGTTGGACTTTCCACCAACAAATGTTGGCTAGCAGGTTCTCAAATTTTCCGCCAACAAAACTTTGTTGTTGGAAAGTCCAATCGTTTGTGTACCCAAGTCTGCGCACAAAAGTTCACTCATGCTCGGAATCAAGTATGAACCGGAAGCGATTGGGCTTGTAAAACTAGCGTTTGTAATGGAGCTATCACATTTGTTATGAAATCGCTCAAATCTCTCAATGCAGCGCATTTTCTTTATAATGCTATAATAATGAAGTTGCTTTGCTGTTGATATTCAGAGTTCTGACAAACTTATTTTTTATTCTTTATAGTGATCTCCTGAATAATATTTTTTTTTGAGGGTTTTTTTCTCGTGATCTCCAAATGCTCTTTTTTTTCTAATGATCTTCATATTTATTTTTCTCCTGATCTCCAGAATAATCTTATTTATTTATTTATTTTCTAGTGATCTCCATACTTTTTATTATTTTTTTCGTTTTGTGTGTCAAGTTACCACAGCACCATTATTATCGTGTATCTTTTAACCTCAATATACAACTATGTTGGCATTCCTTGTTAATTTCACATTCTATTTTTGAAATGTACCTACTCACAAGCAAAGTAAAACACATAGCCAAGTATTTGTCGAAACAAAAATTTGAAATTTAATAAGGAGCACAAGGTCATAACAAAATAATGAAGAAGGCAACGCTGGAGAAACAGTTTAAATTGGTGAAGCCTTTGTACTCCAGGGCAGACATCATTTATTTGACTGTCAAAATTGGTAACCTGAGGAGTCCATTTAATAGGGAGCACAATACAGTCCAGGACTCTGAGAGATTGGGAGCAGCAGCAGATGACATATATGTCCCGAGGCTGTGGTCTGACAACAGCCTGCGTTTTTTGCCAGACCACACCAAACCAGGCCAATGCTCTTAACACTTCCTTCCATGCTTCCTTCCATGCTGCTGTGGTGGGTTAGGTGGCTGTGGTGTTGCTGAAGGTAGTGGAGGAGTATGGTCCAACTCACACAGGTGAGTTTGAGTTGTGAGTTCATCCCTCGTCCCCTTGCTTAGGGCCTTAAAAATTATTTCTTCACAGATTATGCGTTGGCCTTCCTCCATGTGTTCTAGTTTGCTTGCAGTGACACATCCAAATGCCTTGTGGCCACCAGGGGTCATGTTAGGTACCGCATTAGCCTGTTTAAAGAAAGCAGCTGCAGACTCCTGAAGATTCCTTGCCTTCCTGGTCCTTTTGGTTGGAGGGCGGAGGGGAGGAACCTGGGATTTCGCCAGGCTGCTTTCCACAAGCTCCTCCTGGCTGAGACTTTCCTGTGTATGAAAATGGTACATAGTTTTAGGTTTTTGGTCATCAATCAAACACAATTTTGAGCTCACGACTGTTGCAAACTGAAGGTTAACAAATAGAAAAGACTATCATTCTGACCCCAGCATTTTTCATTCTTCTCCCAATCATTTTTGGCTACTATTGTCTATTGATATGTAAACCACTTTGTTAAATTTGAAATTAGTGATCAATAACATCTAGTTAACATCATTCAATTTTTGACAAGAAATATCTTCAACAATGCTATACCTGGGTCAAGCTGGGCTCCTCGACATCTTCTTCCTGGGTGGAAGGCCCAGGTTGGACTTCAGGAGGCTCAGCTGATGTGGAAGGAAGTGTTGAAGGAAGTGTTGCTAGTGATGGCCTGGGTTTGGTCTGGTTGGACAAAAAAACGCAGTCTTTCATAGTACCACAGTCTGGGGACATATACGCCATCTGCTGCTGCTCCAGATCTCATGGAATCCTGGACCTTCTTGCGCTCCCTATTATATGTGTTCCTAAGGCTACCAATTTTGGCCTTCAAATAGTTGATGTCTTCCGTGGGATACACAGGCATCACCAATTCTAACAGTTTATCCAGCGCTGCCTTCCTCTCTTGCTTGTTCAAATAGTCCCTGCATTGAACTTGCAAGAGACATGGCAGCTCCTTGTACTTGTCTATGAAGTTGGGCAAGAAGTCAGGGTCTGTGAATTAATCCACCATTTTATCTGCAAGACACAACACAAGACAAACCCTAATGTCAGTCTAAACTCTACTAATCTTGTCCCAATATAGGCCTCAATCTCTAAGCAGTATAGGTCATTAACCACTGATGCTCCAAGTTACAATTGTACCTTCATTTGAACGATCGGCACTAACAATCCTCAGTCCTTCACTCACAGATCGTACGTACATCGCCCGCATGTTATTCTTTATATACACAATGTGTCAAACTCTGCCCCTGTCCTTCTTTCTAGTGTATTCCCCACTTCTTCTCTTTCGAGGCAGTGGGAGAGCACATGGGGGAGACACAGCAGGTGTGTGCTGTTCTCAGCAATGACGAGGAAAGCCTGGGGCAAGGCAGTTCCACATCCAGGAGGAGATACAGTATAAGGCCTCAAATATGTCCTTTGAAGAGATGGTGGACATCTTGAAGAGGACAGACTATGATGGGAATCATGGACCGTACAGAAACCCAAATGTGAGAAAGGCCACGATCATAAAGTTGTGAAAAGTCTACACAGGACTTTTGGGGTACGACGATCGAAAGAGCAATTGAGGAAATGCTGGTCAGACCTGAAATTGAGGGAGCAGGATCAGTATAGAAGGATCAGGGAAGTGCTGCAAAAAAGTATTTGTTGTGTGTTCCTATTATTATTATTATTACTTTCATGCTGGTCCATGTGCTTTTCTTTACTGTTGTACAGTTTAAAATGGCAAGTTTGAGTCGTGGGCACAGTAATTGTTCATATTAAACATGGTTTATTCGACCACTAATACAATGTTTTTGGCAGAGGCAGGTTAACTACATTTGCTCATGCCTATTTGTATTAAACAAAGTTTATTGCATTGTTGTCTAGATGTGTTTAAAACTATAATGAAATGCCAACTTGATTCAGTGTAAGGAGAGGACACTCAGCAACTGTTTACACACCTGGATGCAGGAGCACTAGTGTGAGACACCATAACAACCTTTTTATGGTGTCCCATGTAGAGACTCCAGTGGATACTAGGGGCCTCTCCATGTGAAACTTGCACAAAACAGGTAAGTATTCCAGATTTTGAAAGGGAAAAAATCATGTCTTCAGCTTGGAACTCTGCCAAAACAGACAATCTGATGACACTTCCAAGCACAGTTTCATATTACTATTTCTAGCCTCAAATATCTGTCTGCTAAGTATACCTTTTTTGTATTCAGATAGGGGAAAAAATAATCAGGACATCTTAGGACACCAGTAAGCCCACAACTCATGAAGAAGGGTAACTCAGCAAACAACCTAAGGATATGGATGCAGAACCTGAGAATGTGGATGCAGAGGCTCAATAAGTGGTCAAAATGGTGTCCACAACAGGTTAGTATCTAAGACCACAGCTTCAGGTAATAGATGGATACCTGCATATTTATAATACATGGTATG
Organism: Lithobates pipiens; assembly: GCF_037356315.1. Classification (NCBI taxonomy): domain Eukaryota; kingdom Metazoa; phylum Chordata; class Amphibia; order Anura; family Ranidae; genus Lithobates; species Lithobates pipiens. The sequence continues at coordinate 494,349,970 of NW_027507758.1, forward strand.
TTTTTTCTTTTTAGGTGATGTGGATGTTGTGGAAGAAGAAACTCACTTCAGCAATGCAAGTGCACAAGTACTCATCAGTGAGACCATGGTGTGCAATTAGGATTTAGAAAAGGTCCAGCAAAATATCAATGATGTTCAAAAAAGACTGACCAACATCATTGATGTTTTAGGCAAAATCGAACCCCCCAAAAAAATAAATTTTGGCGTTATTGTTGTATGTTTCTTTAAAAGTTTTAAAGCAATTGCAAAGCCAAAGATGCACACAGTGTGTCGACATGTGCTATCTGTCATCATGGGATATCAATGTACGCGTTTTGTGGGTGCAACCCTTTCCTCCAAACTAAAGTAGGGGAGAGGAAGGGGTTGCACCCCCAAAACACACCCATTGATCCCCCATGATGGAAGCTAGCACATGTTGACAAACTGTGGCTTATTTAAAAAAAGCAAAACCCCTTTGCACTACAAGTGCAATGCAAGTGCACTTGAAAGTGCACTTGTAGGGTAGAGTGGATTGTCCTTTCTGAAATAAGCCCCAGTGTGTCAACATGTGCTAGCTCCCATCATGAAGGATCAATAAACGTGTTTCGGGGGTGCAACCCATTCCTCTCACCTGTTTTAATTTTGAGGAAGGTGTTGCACCCAAAAAACGCATACATTGATAACCTATGAAGGCAGATAGCACATGTTGACAAACTGTATGTTTTGTGGCTTTAGCAAAATAAATGTAGGGAAAATACATAAATTTTAGGCATGGGATCATGAGGGAAATGCAAATTTTAAGTCACAATTGGTGTGCATCTTCAAAATGTGGCTTTTACAAGGGTGAGATCACCCCATCTGATGAGGGCACACAGTTTTGACATACTAATGTCTCATATGACCTTCACTTTAGCAAAGTGGAACTCTGTAAGTTCCTGAGTTGGGGATGTGTATCTGGTTTTAAACATGCCTTTTTAGTCACCAAAAAGGCTATATACTGTCAAACATACATGTTATACACCAATGATGTTGCACTCCCAAAGTTAGGGTCCCCTGTCAGCTTCACATACAACAGTCCCAGGCCGCCATAGTTTAAGCCTTCTGTTGGGCTGTCATCCACTATCCAGGGACATGCTTGGGATACATGCCACCGGAGGGCTCTGTAACTCTCATCCAGCTTCATCTCTGCCCAGACCAGCCTGCTTAATTCAGCTGTCTGCCCCTTGTGAGGTTTTTCTACCAAAAACAGCACCCTCAATCCAAACTGCAACCAGTACCTTTGCTGGTTGGAGAGGAGAACTTTTCCCTGGTGACGCTGCTCACGGGCTAGAGCTTCCTCCCAGAATTAGCTCTCCTGCTATCCGGACCTTGGATCCAGGGGGAGGTTTGGATGTCCCAGACTGCAGGAAGCGTCCCACTGCTTGCCACCAATGTGACAGATCCTATCACAAACTCTGCTTGAGTGTTTCAGTCAGTATACCACTTCCTAAGTCCTGGAACATGAGTCCAATGGATCTGGCTATAGGAACCCCCAAGAACTAGACAACACCAGTCTTGGAGTACATCAGGAATAGTCTTTTATTTGAGATCTCACACAAATATATACAGCAGGATGACTAAAACCTAAACTAATTAGCATGAGCTAATTATCTAATCATTGACCCAGACTAGTTGACTGAGAGATAAGGCTTTTCAGGGTCAGACTTCATGTCTCCTAGCTCACTGACTGACTATTCAATACAAAGTACCATAAACATCAACACAGGGTAATTAGCACAACCAACAATGTGTGGAATACTCTACAAGCCAGACTAGACTGATTTACACAACAGACAGGTGGCTGGAGTTCATGATATTAGCATCTAACAGTTTGTGTCCCAACAGTGTGATTCAGTCTATTGCTAATATGGCCGATACATATCCAGAGTCTGTGTGTCTCGGGGGGGACATGGACCTGAATCCAAGTAACACCACCTCAAGGGTCCCCAGGCATACAGCTCACAAAGAACACTGTTCCCCCAAATGCCAGGGCCCATAATCAGTGGGCAAGAGGCTCGCATTCAGTCCCCTCAAAAAGCATTGGTCCCGGCTAGGTCTGTTACAACAAGATAAGCATGAGATTAGCAGAAGAAGCCCAAAGGGTGGTTCACTGGCTATTGAACTTCCTTTTCATCAGCTCGTCGTACATGTTGTACATCACAACTAGGGATGAGCCGAACACCACCCGGTTCGGTTCGCACCAGAACTTTCGAACGGACCCCAAATTCGTACGAACTTTAGAACCCCATTGAAGTCTATGGGACTCAAACGTTCGAAATTAAAAGTGCTAATTTTAACGGCTAATATGCAAGATACTGTTCTAAAAAGGGTTTGGGGACCTGGCTCCTGCCACAGGGGACATGGGTCAATGCCTAAAATGTTTTTAAAAATGGCCGTTTTGGCAGGAACACTGATTTTAATGACGATTAAAGTGAAAAAAAAGTGAAATATTCCTTTAAATATGGTGCCTGGGGGTGTCTGTAGTATGCCTGTGAAGTGCCACGTGTTTCCCGTGTTTAGAACAGTCCCTGCACAGAATGACATTAAACGGAAATAACATCATTTAAAACTGCTTGCGGTTTTGAAGTTATATCTGGTTCCTGCAATATGGTTGAAAATCATTGAGAAAAATGGCATGGGTAGCCCTCCCTGCCCATTACCAGCCCCTTTGGGTCTTGTACGCATATTAAGGGGAACCCCGTACCCATATTAAAAAAAGGAAATGCGTGTGGCCCCCAGGCCCTATATACTCAGAACAGCAGTAGACAGGCGGTGCAAACAAGACAGGGACTGTGTAGGTTTGTTGTGTTAAGTTGAATCTGTTTGTAATTTTCAACTGGTACATTTTTAAAGTGTAGCTCCAGTCAAAAAAACTATTTTTAAGCTTTTTGGAAAACATAGGGAAGGGTTATCACCCCTGTATAATTTGTTTTGTCGTACATCTTTTTTCATCTCACTTGCTGTTGTCTCCTTCCGTTTGCAAGTAGGAGATGTTTGTAAGTTGGATGTTTGAAAGTAGGGGCCTGCCCTATATGCTCTGCAGAAATGGCGGAACAAGGTGTTGGTTTTGCCACAACATTGTAAGCCCTGAAAGTGACTCTTGGTGGGCGCTGGAGCGCCCTGCTGTGAACGATTATATCAAGAATTGTAATTACATGCCATTGTTGAACAGTGGTAGAAAAATTGACCTTTGGTGGTTGTGGTGCTGGTGCCACAACACTATAAGTCCTCACAGTTACTCTGGGTGGGCACAGGAACGGGCCCTCCTGTGAAATATTATATCAAGAATTGTAATTACATGTCCCTGTTAAACAGGGGCAGAAAAATTGGGCCTTAGGCACTGGTGCTGGTGCGACGACACTGCAACCTCTCCCATATACTCTAGTTTTATTGCAGGAATTAGCCCTGCTGCAAAGCATTGCATCAAAAATTGTAATTAAAACGCCCCTGTTAAACAGGGGCAGAAAAATTGGGCATTAGGCACTGGTGCTGGTGCCACCACACTGCAACCTCTCCATTATACTCTAGTTTTATTGCATGAATTAGCCCTGCTGCAAAGCATTGCATCAAAAATTGTAATTAAACGCCCCTGTGAAACAGGGGCAGAAAAATTGGGCCTTAGGCACTGGTGCTGGTGCCACCACACTGCAACCTCTCCCATATACTCTAGTTTTATTGCAGGAATTAGCCCTGCTGCAAAGCATTGCATCAAAAATTGTAATTAAACGCCCCTGTTAAACAGGGGCAGAAAAATTGGGCTGATGGCATCACCCTGAACCAGAAATGTTCTTCCAACATATCAGCGGAGGAGGAAGAGGATAGCCAATCAACATAACAGGACAGTCACTCAGCATCAGCATAGGCAGTCTTGAAGGGATGTGATATTTCAAAAAAAATTATTCGGTTACATCAGCTTCAGGTGCTTGGTAGCTGTGGGTGATCCAAGACTGATTCAACTTGATGAAGGTCATTCGATGAACTGATTCGGTGGACAGGCGCACCCTGTGATCGGTAACAAAGCCACCAGCAGCACTGAAGGTGCGTTCCGAAAGAACGCTGGATGCAGGACAGGCCAGTAGCTCAACTGCATACTGTGCAAGCTCTGGCCAGTGATCCATCCTCAAGACCCAGTAAGCCAGAGGATTTTCGGTGGGAAAGGTGTCCAAGTCTGACCTTGCCCCTAGGTATTCCTGCACCATGTAAATCAGACGCTGGCGATGGTTGCTGGAACCGATCATACCTTGGGGCTGCGGACTAAAAAATTGTCTGAAAGCATCAGTCAGACGGCCACCTTCTCCACCGCTCCTTCTGACCGATGCCTCAGCAACATGTTGTCCAGGACCAGGAGTTTGTAACCTCCCAGTCTCTGGGAACGCGTTGCACAGACCTTTCTGCAAGGCCTCCCGGAGATGTCTCATCCTCTGCTCCCTCTGCGATGGCAAGATAAGGTCGGCAACCTTACCCTTGTACCTTGGATCAAGGAGAGTGGCCAGCCAGTAATGGTCCCTCTCCTTGATCCGAAGAATACGAGGATCCTTCCACAGGCTTTGCAGGATCAGGGAGGCCATGCAGCGTAGGTTAGCTGAGGCATTCGGTCCGGAGTCCTCTGGGTCACTAAGGACAACATGATCCGCAGCTACCTGCTCCCAGCCACGTACAAGTCCACGTGTTTCTTGGGACTGTAAATCATCCCTACAAGACTGCTGCTGCTGATGCTGAGTGCCAGCCTCCACCTCCATGCTGACACAATCATCCTCCTCCTCCTCCTCCTCATCCTCTTCCTATGTGATGGGTGGCACAGCAGGAACACTGTCTGGATAAAGGGGGCCTTGAGAGGCAAGGAAGTCCTCCTCTTCCTGCCTCTGTTCTGCCTCAAGTGCCCTGTCCATTATTCCACGTAGCGTATGCTCCAAGAGGTGGACAAGAGGTACAGTGTCACTGATACATGCACTGTCACTGCTCACCATCCTTGTGGCCTCCTCAAACGGTGACAGAACAGTGCATGCATCCCTGATCATGCCCCACTGGCGTGGTGAGAAAAAACCAAGCTCCCCTGACACTGTCCTGGTGCCGTAGTCGCACAGGTACTCATTGATGGCCCTCTGCTGCGTGTGCAGCCGCTGCAGCATGGCCAACGTTGAGTTCCACCTGGTGGGCATGTCACATATAAGGCGGTTCTTGGGCAGGTTCAACTCCTTTTGGAGCTCAGCCAGCCGAGCACAGGCATTAAATGATCGGCGGAAATGCACACAGACTTTCCTGGCCTGCTTCAGGACATCCTGTAAGCCGGGGTACCTGCCCAAGAACCGCTGCACCACCAGGTTAAGGACGTTAGCTACACAGGGCACATGGGTCAGTTGTCCCTGTCGGAGGGCGGAGAGGAGGTTGGTGCCATTGTCGCAAACCACCATTCCTGGCTTAAGCTGGCGTGGCGTCAACCACCTCTCGGCCTGCCCCTGCAGAGCTGACAAAACATTCACCCCAGTGTGGCTCCTGTCCCACAAACAAACCAGCGCAAGCACGGCATGGCATCGTTTTGCCTGCGTACTTGCGTAGCCCCTGGAACGCCTACGGAGCACCGCTGGTTCTGAGGACAGAGCACTGGAAGAGGCCATGGAGGAAGAAGAAGAGGAGGGGTTGGAGGAGAGAGGTGTGTCACAACCAATAGTAGCATTTTGGAGGCGTGGTGGCGGAACAACCTCCAACACTACTGCACCTTGTCCTGCATCCTTCCCAGCTGCCAGAAGAGTGACCCAATGGGCCGTGAAAGACAGTTAACGTCCCTGTCCATGCCTGCTGGACCATGAGTCAGCGGTAATATGCACCTTACCGCTGACCGCCCTGTCCAGCGAGGCAAGGACATTGCCTTCCACATGCCGGTAGAGAGCCGGAATCGCCTTCCGTGAGAAAAAGTGGCGTTTGGGGACCTGCCACTGAGGAACCGCACATTGTACAAACTCACGGAAGGGGGCCGAGTCTACCAACTGAAAAGGCAGCAGTTGAAGTGCTAGCAATTTAGCCAAGCTAGCATTCAACCGCTGGGCATGTGGATGGCTGGGAGTGAACTTCTTTCGCCGGTCCAGCAGCTGGGGCAGGGACATTTGCCTGCTATAATTAGACGTGGGTGTACTGCTAGCAGAGTGCCCGGAAGCACTTGGGTGTGACACACCTAATTCTACACCTTCATTCCTCTCAGAGCAGGTTTCAGAGAGGACTGAAGGTCTAGTGGGGTTGGAGATGCCAGCTGATGAGGAGCAAGGAGAGGTCCGCTTTGTTCTTTGGTGTGGGCCTTTGAGGTACGCTTGCCAACGAGCTGCGTGGCAGGTCAACATATGTCTGGTCAAGCATGTGGTGAACAAGCGGCTGATGTTTTGGCCATGCGAGATACGCTTGAGACATATGTTGCAAATAGCAGCGGTGCGATCTGATGCACTCGTCTCAAAAATTCCCACACCAAAGAACTTTTAGAATAAGGCGCAGAGGCAGCGCCCTGCACAGGCGGAGCTCTGCGGTGTGATTCAGTCGGTGTGCTGCCCCTAAGCTGCCTCGTTGGACATGTGCCTCCTCCTCCTCCTCCTCTCTCCTACCAGGCACCCACGTGGAGTCAGTGCCCTCATCATCCCCTCCCTCTTCATCGCTGTAGCAAACCTGGCAATATGCTGCAGCTTGTGGAACATGACTGCCAGATTGCTGTCCTTCTTGAGCATCCCCTCTCTCTGCATTCACGCTACTGCCTTCCTCTAGCTGAGTGTCATCATCAGAGGCTACAAAACACTGGGCATCCTCCTGGAGCATGTACCCAACACTGTGCTCAAAGAGTTCAGGAGACTCCGAGTCCTCAGGAGGACGTGGTGGGTCTAGGGAAGGAGTCACTGATGATGACATTGAGAGGAGGGAAGACGATGCGTTGGCAGCTGCTTTGCTAGTACCCTGAGACTGGGTGAGAGAGGATGAGGAGGATGAAGAGGGCTTGGTCACCCACTCTACCAAGTCGTTGGCATGTTGCGGTTCAACATGTCCAGCTGCCGAAAAGAAGGACAAGCGTGTCCCATGGCCACGTGCTGATGACAATGCACCGCGTCCACGACCAGCACTGTTGTCTCTAGACACAGAGCCTGCTTGCCCTCTTTTATCGGCTTGTGCCTGTCTGTCTCTCCTTGCTGGCCTTCCAGACATGGTAATGGCCTGCAGCAGCTGGGTAGTGTATATTGTGCTGGAGGCACACAACACCCACTAACTCCTGCAGATGCCTTTAGTATAGAACACAAGAGATAAAGGGGTATACTGTAATGGAGTCACACAATACCCACTAAGCCCTGCAGATGGCTCTATTAGAGAACAGCAATAAAGGGTAGATACAGGTGTATATTGTGCTGGAGGCACAAAACACCCACTAACTCCTGCAGATGCCTTTATTTTAGAACACCAGAGATAAAGGGGTATATACAGATGTATACTGTGCTGTGCTGGAGGCACACACAACTTCCAATAACACTGCAGATGGCAAGTGGGCTCAAATAGAGAAGAGCTATGTAGGTGGATATAGCAGTGTGTACTGGGTACAGAGCACGCAGACAGCACGCACAAGCTCCTAACACTACTGACTGCAAGCTCTATTATAAAAGATAGATCACTAGCTATATAGGGGAGGTAAATATAGCGGTGTATACTGCGGTCAGGGCACGCAGACAACAACCACTACACAACAGCAAGATCGAAAATCGGCCGATAACTATCAGTGTATACTGTGTTGAAGGTACACAGAACACCCACTAACTGCTTCAGACGCCAACACACTACACAAGGCCGCCACGCTGGCGGCCTTATATAGTGTGGGGCATGTACTACACAGCCTGAGCTATGATTGGCCACAGGCATCCTGCCTGTGGCCAATTATGGCTCTCCTCACTGCTGGCGCTGTGATTGGCCAAGCATGCGGGGTCACAGTGCATGCTTGGCCAATCATGAGCCAGCAATGCACTGCAATGACGCAGTGCATCGTGGGCCGTGAGCGCCACACGAATTTGGGCGCGAACGGCCCATTACGTTCGGAATTCGCAGAACGGGCGAACAGCCGATGTTCGAGTCGAACGTATGTTTGTCTCGAACACGAAGCTCATCCCTAATCACAGCGTTCACACATTCATAGTTGTTGGCCAACATTTGTGTGACCGTGTATATGCAAGACAAGTTGGAGCCAACATCCTTCGAACAAAAATCCACGGTTTCGTTGTCGGAAAGGCCGATCGTGTGTATGGGCCATAAGACTGGGATGCCATTAAAGTACATGTGCGTGTAAAGGCAGGTGTCCCAATACTTTTGACAATATAGCGCATGTTCCAGATCCAGCAATGCAAAACATATAGAAAAGTTAATTCTATACATTAAAGATGCCTACATTTATATTGTCCTATTTCCCCCATGGTCCATGCTGTGCAACAATCTGGGACAACTGTCAACCATTCGAGATGGTAATAAATTATTATTTGTTATATTGCAAATTCTGCTGAACTGGCATTTTTGTACCCATCCATCATGGCTCTGGTGTCAGCATATGTTTCATGTGTGACTTTGCCTTTAATTACATGAAGTTTTACCAACAGACAGATCTGCGCAAGAGGACAAATTCCAGTAACATATGTTTGGATTCTTGATTTTTGTGTTCTACACCATCATATTGGCTCATTAAATTATTATGAGCATTTGCTTATTCTGCTCAGTGCTAAATACATAATAAGCCAGGTCCAAGATTCCAACAGCCAGTCATATAAAGAGGATTTAGGATCTATCTGTGTTATTATTATGCAAATCTGGGTCATTAATCACTGAAGCAGATGCTATGAGTTAATTTCAAAGGTGTCTTTGACTTCTGAGGCAAATATATTATTGATTCGTTTTTTAAGTGACTTGTGTGCCATTAAAGGAAAACTCCGACTTGAAAGAAAGAAAAATATACCACAGTAAGAATTATTGCCCATAAAGCAGGTAATTAACATGGCTCTAAATGTCCTTTTAATTCACTTTCTAATGCTAAGATGCAAAGTAAATTGGTCCAATTTGCTCCTTCCTGCTAATAATTTTAAATGCGATCAGATGGAATGCAGATTTATGCAAATGAGGACTTTTAAGAACTGAACAAATAAATGTCTGTTTTCAAATGGCACGTCTCTTTAATTCTATCTACTTGCCACTTTGCAGAAAGAAAATGATTTCAAGAAAAACTGCAAGACTACACAAACTTAGGGTGGTCGCAAATGACCCAATTTCTGCAATGCTTTCGATTCCAATGGGGCTTTTTGATAACCGGTCCCTATGACCTCCCTAGAGAGTGATAACAAAATCCTCTGGTAGCCTGAGATATTTTGACTTGTTTGAATACTGTTGTGTCTCTATTGGTACAGAGGTAAAGTATGCTTTGCTGATTATTATGTTGCAATTCTGGCTGAGTAGTCTGTCTACCTGTTGTCTTTGTTCATCCTTACAATTAACTATAAATGTAACAAGTTGCTATTCCATTTCTTGCTCCAAATTTGTGCCTAAAGTAGATGTCAATTCCCAACTGAACGGTATTTTGTTTGTTAAAGCACTGTGTTGTGCCTCAAGCTGGATATGAAGTTGTTTGCCTGCAATGCCAGATTTGACCACAAGATGGAGTCAGTGGTAAATTTACAGTTTTACAGAAACGGTTCACCTTTAACCAATGTTCCCATCATTCTTCAGTCTAAGGAAGAGAAACAGGTGCATCCTGGGAACTCAGACTCCATCTTATAAACTCAAAGAAGGAGCCAGCTAACAGAGCACATAATGGACTAAAACTTGCATCCTCTAAACACAGCACTGCTGGTGAGAATTACTTATCACCTAGCTTGTTTATTGTATTTCTGTGTATTTCATATACTGATTATATGTGTCTGTATTTGTTTTTTTTCTCTATAGTTTCACCCGACCCTGTTAATAAAGCTTCAAAATGAAACTCAGTCTGGAAAAATAGGAGGGTTTAGATGCATTTTGAGTTACACACAGACAAAAGTATAACGGGGACAGAACACACCTTCTGTCAAACAACTGACATTAAGTTTTTAATAAAATACTTATTTTTACCATGTTATCCTTTGTTGTATCTTTCATGCCCCATTTGTCTACATGCACTCCAGTAAAGTCTACATGGCATTTCTTAGGACAGGTTCTCTGATATTGACTGCATTACATGTGTTGAAATGGCCAATGCCATGCAATGATTGGAAGCCCATGTGAGTGAGTGACAAGATAGAAGCACAATGGAGGAACAGGGAAGGGCATTGCCATCACATAACAGGAAGTCTCTGAACTGCTGTCACTGATAATGTGCAGGCACATTACCACACAGCTTCAGGAATCAGCTAGACACATTGGTGAGATTAGGTTCAATACAAGGCCTACTACAGACTCTAATGCTGACAAGGGCCTCTGTCGAGGGGCTTTTGTTTACTTCAAGCAGCTTTTGAATTTTCATACAAGTCTATGAAAAAGCAAAACCCACCTGAAGTAAGTCAAATGCGGGTCAGAAGGAAGTCAACTGCAGGTCAAATTCACCTGTCAATGAATTCTGAATGATCTCAAAAAAGTGTCTACAGCGGATGTCAAACTTATATCATCAACACAGTCCCTAACAGTACTAGAGGGTGAAGAAAACATATGGGGAAAATATCGCTATAGTAAGGGGAGCATCTGTAAGTGCTAATTGTAAAGATTTTATTTAGATGAGCAGCCTGGAATTTTTTTTATTTGTGTCTAAATGTGCATGAGGTGGCATCATATTTAGACATTAGGGATGAGCCGAACACCCCCGGTTCGGTTTGCAGCAGAACATGCGAACAGGCAAAAAATTTGTTTGAACATGCAAACACCCTTAAAGTTTATGGGACATGAACACGAGAAATCAAAAGTGCTAATTTTAAAGGCTTATATGCAACTTTTTGTCTTAAAAAGTGTTTGGGGACCTGCCCCACTTTTGCACTTTATCAATGCAAAAAAAGTTTTAAAAACTGCAGTTTTTTTCAGGAGCAGCAATTTTAATAATGCTTAAAGTGAAACAATAAAAGTGTAATATTCCATTAATATCCCCAAGCCGATGCGAGTGCCCAGTGATCTCGATCACTGACAGGCTCCCGCAAGAAGAACCGGGAGCTCTGTGTGCAAACTCTTTTCGTCACAGTCATGTGTCTCCATGATTAAGTCACGTGACTGTGACGAATATGCGTCGGGAATACTAGATACTGGAAGTGACGAGGTTTACCTGCTCCAGATATACTGTACCAGGGTCTAAAAGGAGTTCACTGAGTGTAAGCAGAAATATATACCAACAAAGCCGGAGACGCCAAATCGGGTCGATTACCTGAGGACATACAACGGTTCCATATTAAAGATATACTCATATGCTGTTACCTTACAGCAGTAAGGTAAGGGGGCACCCATATATCACGTTCCACAGAGCACCAGAAGTCACTTATTTTAGCACTTTACTGCAGGATGTGACCACTAGCACCAGCACTTTATTATTTTTTGTTCACTGATATACAGTCACCAAAGTTGCTGCACCGTATGCTTTTATAAATTCTTTATTTTCATAATATAGTGATACAGTCTTTCATTTCTAGACACATACACATCTACATCTTATATTTAAACCAAGCCGTATGCTTTTAAAGGACTTTCAAAGACACGTTCAATTTTATTCTATTCACTTATGAGAAAGTTTTGCATTGTGAATGTTTTATCACGATTTTTTATTACTACGTTTATTTGAAGAATGGCAATGAATAATGTGTGATATATTTATTTCACCTTGTGATTGTATCCTATCTGTGCTTACAGACCACTTAGAATTGTTGCTCTACTAGTGTCTTCCAATTCAGGGAACTATTGCACTTTATCCCCATTTATTTTTGTGATTACTTTCCATATCACAAGTATTGGTTTCTCATTTAGAGCACGTTTGCACTTTAATTATTATTTTAAATTTAGAAAGAGTGGTGGTTATTTACGAAAGGCAAATACATTTTGAAATTGCATGGCAAGTGCACTTGGAAGTGCAGTCGCTGTAAATCTGAGGGGTAGATCTGAAATGAGGGGAAGCGCTGCTGATTTTATCATCCAATCATGTGCAAGTTAAATGCTGTTTATTTTCCTTGCATGTCCCCCTTGGATACACAGCAACTGCACTTCCAAGTGCACTTTCAGTGCAATTTCAATTGCACTTTGCACTTGTAATTTGCACTTGTAGTGAAAAATGAATTTACCTTTCGTAAATAACCCCCAATATCCTTGTACAGCGCAGCACTATCCTATTTTATCATGACAATTCATTATAACCATGAGTACTTCTAAATTACTTTTTTTCCTTTAGAAATGTTATTTTGCTCTCGGACTGTTTTAAACATGGGAAACATGTGCCACTTTACAGGCATACTATAGACACCTACCAGGTATGAAATTTAAAGGAATATTTAACTTTTATTGTTTCACTTTAATCATTATTAAAATCACTGCTCCCGAAAAAACAGCTGTTTTTAAAACTTTTTTTTGCATTGATACATGTCCCCTGGGGAAGAACCCAGGTCCCCAAACACTTTTTAAGACAATAACTTGCATATAAGCCTTTAAAATTAGCACTTTTGATTTCTCCCATAGACTTTTAAAGGGTGTTCCGTGGCTTTAAAATTTGCCGCAAACACCCCAAATTGTTCGCTATTTGGTAAACAGTTGAACACCCGATGTTCGAGTCGAACATACATTTGACTCAAACATTTGACTCAACTCAGACATCAAGGTACTTTAAGAATACTTCATATCTTGTGTAGCACTACCCCCATAGGAATTGCTGAAGTCAGGGTTCCCCACTGCTGCACAGCTAGTCACACAGCATGTCCTTCTTTCACCCGGACACAGAAATCTGTGTTTATCTGTTTTTGTAGTTTTATTAGGGGATGATAACTTGGATAATGTAAGGGGTTATGGAATGCCCAGTATGACAACAACAATCATTCAGGGACACTTCCCCCCTATTTACAGACTTCTCTTCTTTCTTCCACCTGCACAAACCCTTTGTACAGCTTCTGCTGGCTCACTCCTGAGGGAACTAACAGTCAGTTCAACAACGGCCCATTACAGGCAGGAACTCTTAGTTCCTTGGCTAAGTGGCACATACGGAGCATTATCAGCACACCACATCACCTTCTGCTTCCCTGTGGCCACTGATGCCAGTTCCACTGTGTACAGAAGTTGCTAGCTTACCTGGCTGCCACCAGCCACACCTGGCTGTCCTCCTGTTCCCAGTCCTTCCGACTGATGTACACATAAAGACTCCCCGGGGCAAGGTTTGATGAAGACTTGACAGACTGCTTGCTTCAAAGGAGACCTACTACAGCTGGCAGTCTCTCCCCTTGTCTGTACCTGCACCGGGCTGATGTACTCACTGTCTCTCCTTTCTCTCTCAGCTGCCTCTCTGGCTTGAAACCCTCCAACTGTCTCCTGTGGTGAGATTCTTCCAAGCTAGCCTCCCAAGTTCCAGCCTGAGGTAAACCCTCCCCCCGATAAGGGGTCTCTCAAGTGCCACCAACAGCCTTACTCAGCACTACTTCTCCATCTTTCACCTGACACCCCCTCTGGCAGGGCCCATGTCTATTTAAAGGCTCTTTAGTTCCCTGCCAGGCCCCCAACCTGGGAATTGGCTAAATGCCCCTAAATATTCAAGGCAACCCCTCCTAGCCTCCGCACACTATCTTCCAGATCATTCTCCAACATTCTAGAAACGGGGAGGTTGGCATCAGAGAGCTGCCAGGATGAGTTATGCAGCCCTGGTCTCCAATAGCCCTGATTCCGATTCAGTGACTAGGTTTATCCCTAGGCCAGACTATAGTTTGCCTACTCTAGTAGCACTCGCTTTTTTAGCAAGCAGCTGTCTGGTGCCGCATAACTTACAAAAAGTTACAAAAAGTTTAAGAACCCTCAAACTTTAATTATGTTCCTGTAGAGATATATTGAAAAGCCATCACATGACTCTGTGGAGAACCACACCCCCTCCATACAATGAACAACTTCAAATGCCATATACTGGAACAGGGTTTTTAAGGTACAGCATTCATACTTTAGATATGTATCTTGCTCAAGGTGAGTGGCTCATCACAGACTTTGCTGAAAAATCCCTGAATGCTGGTCTGGCACATGGCACTCCAGCAAATCAGTCAGAAAAGGAAATGAATCACTGCACTTCAGGCTACAGAAACTTTCCTTATATATAGTAGTCAGGGGTCACCTACGACATGTTTTGCACCAATGATGCTGTAATTCATTTCCTTTTCTAATTATATCGCCACTTACTATCCTTCAATTCCCCATTTCCAAGATTGTTATGAAAGGCGCAGTATAATATTTTATTACTGTAACTATTTTATGTAGAAAACATGCCATTCACGGATAAATATGAAGTTTTAGGGACATATCAAAGCTGAAAATATTAAAGATGAAGCTGATGATATTTCTCAGCACACAGCCACCTTCCTTTGCAGTTATCCTACAGACGATGACTGCCAAGTGACACTTCAAAAAACCTTCGTCAATAATAGATGGCCATCTCAACATAAGCTAATCTGTAACATGTGAAGCAGGAGCACAGTGCTGTTGAGCAGACTAAAGCACTGTAGAAATAAATTATACTTTTTAAATTCACCTTGCAATGTAATGAGCAGTGGAAAACCATACATTTTTTTGCCCTGAAAGTTGCATAACGTAAGAAACTCATGACACTGTCTTGTGTTCAGTAACTGGAAAGAATTATTTGGTAACATTATTCAGTACAGACTAGGAAAACATGCTACTTTATCTCATTAGTGAACAACCTTAAGTCTGATGTAGTGTCCTCCTTAGAACCTGGTTCCCTTTGATCAATTTTAGTCTTAAAGGCCAAAACTACATTTGATCATGGGTTGGCTGAATAATAATATATCAAGATAACAAAAGCATTTGCAAATAATGGGTAACTTTGAATTATTAAATTATTAAATTACCATTGATTGCAGTTATGTAATAATTAAAACAGAAAATTGACTTGATTTCATCCTTTTGTAACTCAGTACAGCTGTGTTGTATTCACATACAGGAGAGCAGAGAAAATAATTGATTTGTGTTGTACTGCATTTATTACTGTACAAGCACAGACTGGAGGCCAAAAAGTGACCTAGCTCTGTTGCCTAACTACAACAGAGACAAGTTAGGCCAAACGACCTGGTTGTGCTGTGTTGGAGAACTACGTAAATACTAAGACTGGAGTGGATGAAAGGAAATTTAAAGATGGTAATCATACATGTATTTAGTCGTTTGTCTGGAGTTTGGCATTCAATCCAAAAATATAGGTACTCCAGTGAATCTTTAGGCCTACAGAAATATAAATAACTGAAGTAACTTATTTGGGACATGGGAGAATTAGAGACCCTATAATCTACCAATACAACCCTCACTGTCTTTTGCTATTCCATCTAACCGTACCTGTACACTGAGGCTAGTGTAAACGCTTTACTGTTCCCTCAATAGGCATTGCAGATAAAACATCTAAATGTAAATGTAATTTTATACATAGTGTCACGTACCTAGTGGTGAGTCCGGATTGCAGAAGGAGACCTCTCTTGTATTCCAGACTCGCGGCCCCTGATAGAGGAGACAGGAGGCACGTGAGTCGAAGGTAGCACGAGTGCCTGGCAGGATCAACATCCGAAGGATGGATCAGGCGGCTCTCAGGAAGCTGTATCAGGGTCAGCAGGCCTTGGTGGCAGGAGACAGGAACCAGCAGGCAGCAGGGCACACAGGAAGCTTGCAACTGGACCAGCAGCACTTGGCAGTAGGAGACAGGAGCCAGCAGGTAGTAAGGCACACAGGAGCGGTGAGACCCTCAGGAACAGGCACACAGGGAAGTCAGGCAAGCCGGGTCAAACCAGATTATTGTTACAGGAACAGATGCAGGAAGCAGAGGCAGGGTCGTGGAGCAAGCCAGGGTCAGTAGTGGATAATCACAGATGGACCAGCGGATGAGGCAGATGCAGAGTCGTAGACAAGCCGGAGGTCAGAGGCAGGCAGAGAGCAGGGAAGCTCACAGCTCAAGCCGGGTCAACACACACAATCAGATCAGGTCAGAAGGCAATCACAGGAATGCTGTAGATCAAGCAGCAAGAGCTGAGGGGAGAACAAGGTTTAAATAGCCCGCCTGGTGCCGGTAACCGCATGTGCGTCCGCGTCCACACCCAAGCACAGACCAATGAGGAACCACTGCTCCCAGCAAGCCTTTCCTTACACAGAGTTTCACAGCTGCTATCTAGGAGAGTTGTGATATCAGAAAGGGAGTAAAAAAAAAATCTTACAATGGCATCTATGTACAAGTACTGTAATGTCACATACACATGACTGGACTTTACGGCAGACTAGGTCCAAAGGAATCAGTCTGTCAGACAATCCGATCGTGTGTGGGCTAATCCGATCGTTTTTCATTAAAAAAATCCGATGGACCTAGAAATAAAACATGTTTCAAATCTGTCTGAGAGACTCAGTTCCTATCGGGAAAACCGTTCGTCTGTATGCTAGTCCGATGGACCAAATACGACAGAAGGGAAGCTATTGGCTACTAGCTATTGAATTTCCTTTTTTAGTCCCGTCTTACGTCATCACGTTCAAAACGAATGGACTTTCGAACGGACTAAGTCTGTTCGTGTGTGGCCAAGTCCGTTTGTTCGGAAAGTCCCTCAGAATTCCACCAAAAGTCAGTCGGGAAGACCATCAGACATAGTCTGCCGGAAAGTCTGGTCGCCTGTATGCGGCATTAGAGGGAATAGCGCTGTACTTGTGATCTTTAAATGAATTACTCTTTCCACTGTATAAAATGAAAGCAGGCCTGCTACCATAGTAAAATACAATATAAAACTGTCATCGGCCAGCTAAAGAAGCAGATAGGTCCTTACTTTTCCAGCAAGTGGGGACACAAATCTTAAAGTACAACTAAAGGTCCTTGTATGAAAATCTAAACAATTCACTTACTATGTGATGCACAGACCTCATAAAGTAAATATAAATAATGGTCCCTGGACCTGAGCTGAATTCTTTTTAATTTGTGAGTAAGTAAATGGTATGAGTGACGCTACCTGAGAACGATAGGTGTATAAAACCAATCTTTCTACATAAACTCTATTTACCTTGATTAGGTTTAAACTAGAGGATGTATATGGATTCCTATTCAAAAATGTAAAGGCGTCTACAGGATAAGTTAAATGAGTGAAAAAACTTTTATAAAGTTCTAAGTGCTACAGGTGGAGTAAATAGATAAAATCCGTTCGTGGCCCTCCCTGCAGAAAAGGTGGCAAGAAAGTCTTCACAATTCCACCCAAAATAAGTGCAAAAAAATATGTGTATAGTAGCTTAAAGAAATCATGTGTGTACGTGTCTGTCCCTGCACAGATGTGACCAAAAAGTCCTCACACATCCAAACAATCCAAGTGCAGTCCATATAATATATATATATATATATATATATATATATATATATATATATATATATATATATATATATATGTAACAGAGCAAATAAGAATGTGATTCAAAACAGTCCAGTGATCAGTTAAGTTGTGCACATTGAAAGGCAAACACTTCTAGAGCTGATGTGCTACCATATTACTTCAACTCTTCCAGGAAGGCTGTCCACAAGGTGCTGATGTTGGACGAGAAAGCCTTGCTCACAGTCTCTGCTCCAATTCATCCCAAAGGTGTTCTATGTGGTTCAGGTTAGGACTCTGTTCCTCCACCCCAAAATTGCTCATCCATGTCTTTATAAACCGTACAGACTAAAGCCTCATGCACACAATGCGATTGTTGGCAGGGGATTGTTCTACACAATTTTTTTATTGTGCAGAAAAAACAAATAAAACAAATTAAATTAGAGATGCTATCTGCCATCCAAATAGAAATAACTTAACCAAAAAGTGCGTTCCATGCATACATAAATATAGAAAATATAACAAATAAAATTATAAAAAATAAACAAAAAATAGCAAGTGGTGAAAGGGTGAAAACCCCAGCCTTGTTGGGGGTCTTGTGACTGGAATTGCCACTGACCGCCATGCTGCTGTGGTGGGTGGGGTTGCTGTGGTGTGTGGGTTGGCTGTGGAGGTGGTGGAGGTGAGGCCACAAAATCCAAAATGTATGTGTGCTTTCAGAAATTTCACCTCTCAACCCCTTGTTGAGGAGCTGCAAGATGAGTTCCTCACACCTGCTCCTTTGCTCATTGGCCATCTGCCTTAATTTATTGGCAGTCACACACCCAAATGCTTCAGCCTCATCTGGGTCAATACAGAGTGCAGTAGTGGCCTGGCTGAGGAAGAAGCTGTGGTCTCCTCCAGATTCCTGCTCTTCCTGGATCTTTTAGCAGCAAGAGGGTGTAGGGGTGGGATTCCATCTGGCTGCTCTGTATGAAAATGGGACATAATTCAATTTTTTTTAGGGTTTAGTCATCAATCACACACAATTTGGATCTCCTCACTGTTGCAAATTGAATGGGCATAAATCGAAAAGACTATCATTCTGACCCAAGCATTTTTCATTCTTGTTCTAATCATTTTTGGTCACTACTGTCTATTTATATGGAAACCACGTTGTTAAGGCAGAAATATTTGACCAATAAAATCTAGTTAGCATCATTGTATTTTTGGATACAAATATGTTCAACAATGCTATACCTAAGTCAAGCTGGGCTCCTCCATATCTTCATCCTGTGCAACAGGACTTGTGTAGACCTCAGGAGCTGTGGCCTCAGCATATGTTGAAGGGAGTGTAGACTGCGATGAGTTCACAGCTCCTGAGTTCTGTCTGGTCGGTCAAAAACCGCAGGCTGTTGTAATACCACAGCCTGGGAACATATAGGTCACCCGCTGCTGTTCCCGACCTCTCACCTCGTTCAGCTCCCTTTTAAATGTACTCCTCACGTTAGCAATTTTTTGCTTTACATAGTTGAGTAGAGTATGGAGACAGTATGGGCTGCGCATAAGGCCTTTATTAGGGGGGAAATCATACGATTGGCCACGCAATTGAAAAAGGAACAAACCTCTGACATCGCCAGACTAGAAAAAGAATATGCAGCACTGAGAGCACAACATAAGAAGAACCCCTTGAAAGAAAACATCCCCCAGATAGATAAAATTAAACTGGAACTTAATTTAGCACTCACGGCACAAGCGGAAAAAAGCATCAGATGGAGTAAAAATAAATACAACACACAGAAAGATAAAATCGGCTCCATGCTTGCCACCAAACTGTCTCCCAAACCGCAAACTCACAATATGCCCCATATCAGAATCCCCAGGGTCGGGTCTAACGTCCAATCCAGTGAAGATACTGGAGGCTTTTCAAACCTTCTACACAAACCTTTACACTGCCCCCCCTCCAAAACATAATGATGTTATCAACTCCTTCTTAGACAAACTGCCCATCCCACATATTACCAAAGACCACATGGATATACTAGAGGCTCCCTTCACGGAAGCAGAGGTCCTTGACACCATTAAGGGACTAAAAAGTAACTCGGCCCCTGGCCCAGATGGTTTATCCAACCCCTACTATAAAGCCTTTGCAAATATTTTAGCCCCTCATCTGGCCAAATTTTGTAATGCCAAGACCTGGGGAGAACCGCTTGACCTGCTCCTTAACTCTGCATTCATCACGGTAATTCCCAAACCAGATAAGAATCCGGAAGTAGTGGGAAATTATCGTCCGATTTCTCTTATTAATTGCGACCTTAAGATATTAACTAAAATGTTAGCTAACAAACTGGCCTCCTTCATACCCATATACATCAATAAAAATCAAGTGGGATTCATACCAGGTAGGCAAGGGCCAGACGACATCAGAAGAGCAATTGATATAATATCTATCTTACAATCAAACTGGGATGGCGGACCCAAACAGGAGGGTATGCTTCTTTCGCTGGATTTAAAAAAAAGCCTTCGATTCAGTGTCTTGGCACTACCTCCTTACGCTTTTAGAAAGGTGGGGATTTGGTGACAGATTCTTGGGGTTGATCAAATTGCTATATTCTACCCCCCAAGCCAGGATTGGGCTCCAGGGCCATTACTCAGAACCAATCCATATTGCTAGGGGGACCAGACAAGGCTGCCCACTCTTCCCACTGATCTTTGCCCTCGCAATCAAAACCCTTGCTATCTCCCTGAGGGAAAATCAAAACATTAAGGAGTTGGATTGCGGGTCACAAACACATAAATGTGGGTTACATGCGGATGACATCCTCCTCGTTCTCACCTCCCCCATCAATTCCCTACTGAATCTTCTCCACACCCTAGAGGAATTCTCAGTGATTTCAGGGCTGCAAGTGAACTACACCAAATCCCTTGGCATGAACATTTCCCTTCCACCGCAAACGGCCTCCCAACTTCGACAATCCTTCCCCTTCGAATGGAACGATAAAGCTATCAAATATCTAGGAATTTACTTAACGCCTAAAATAGAGTCCCTTTACCATGCTAATTATCCTCCCATGTTCAAAAAGCTTTCTATAGACCTCAATACGTGGGCCAGCCACAATCTCTCCTTGTTAGGAAAGATAAACTCTATTAAAATGACCCTCCTACCCAGACTCCTATACCTATTCCGATCCCTCCCATCCCAATCATTAGAAGCCAAGTAAAGTCATTTCAGAGTAAGATACTTCAGTTTATCTGGGGCAAAAAGGGATTTAGGATCCCTCAAAGCATTTTATACCATCATAGAAAGAAAGGAGGACTAGGTCTGCCCAACCTCCTGCACTACTTCGTTGCCGCCAGATTAACTCAGATCTCGATTATATACTTGAGATATGAAAAACCTGACTGGGTTGGGATAGAGAGACAAGCAATACCTCGCCACACTTTGGACTTTCTAATGTGGGCATCCCCAAAAGAGCGCCCCCCGATATTAGCGCCCACCCTATCCCACTCTCTAGCATTGTGGGATAGGACACACAACTCGAGAGCCATTTCATCTCCCTGTAAACCACTAGCTCATCTGTTCAATAACCCGGCATTTCCTCCGGCCCAAAATATTACCGCATTTAAATGGTGGCTGGACAAAGGGCTGTACCGGATTGGGCACTCCTTCTCTTCGACGGGTCCCTTCCCCCTTATACACTACATTAAGAAAGTAGAACGACCACCGACGATTCGGATTCCAACAAATATCACACTTCCTACAGTCCATTTGGATCGAAAAACCACTTCCTCCTTATTTCACAGAATACAAAATGTGCTGTGGTCATGGCCCCGAGCAGAGGGGAGGAATTTTGATCATTTACTCATCACTGACACAGCCAAATTCTAAAACCCTTCTTATGGAAAAGTGGGAAAGGGAATTACAATCCAATTGGGATCTGGGGTCCTGGCACACGGCGATCTTTACATCCTACAAAGGGATCCTAAACGCGTCTCTCACAAAGGCCAGCTTAAAAGTCATCCTGCGATGGTACTATACTCCATCCAGATTGGTCAACATTTATCCCTCTGCAGACCCTCTGTGCTTTAGAGGTTGTCATCTCAAAGGCACATTGATCCACATCTGGTGGGAATGCCCCAGGCTACGTCCCTTTTGGAGGAAAATCTTTAAAATTATAGATGGGTTCGCCGGTTGCCAAGTCCCCAGGCCTCCTACAATAGCACTGCTTAATGAACAGATTCCCAATTCCCCTAGGCACATCAGGAAATTGATCCATTTTATCCTAGTAGGGGCCAAACTCACTGTTGCAAAAGCATGGAAACAACCTTCTGTCTCCGTTAACACAGCGCAGAGAAAGATCTCATGGATAATGTCCCAAGAGAAACGTTCTAGTATACTTTCCGACACCCGCTCCAAATTTGAAAGTATATGGGAACCTTGGGCCCAACACATGGGCATCTCCTTGCTTCATACCTCGTTGGTATGGTAATCATGTACAAGTCGGTTACGAAATGTATTAATTGGTAGACAGCACGGATAAGCTTATTCTCCTTCCCCTCTCTCCCCTTCTTATTCTATCTCTTTTTTTTCTCTTCTATCCTATCTACCCTGTTTGCTGTAGCTGACATTGGACCCCAAGCGAACCACATGCTGGAGTTGCAGAGGCAGGCCAGAGCCTATGGACGGAACGAGGAGCGGGAGGGGTGGTCCGTTAGGGACGGGGGTATGCGGGCCGAGATCCCCACTCACCACAGCTTGATCCCATAGGGGGTGCTGGGGGATTCAGGGACCGCTGCGGATCCTCCTGTTCCCCGCCGGCTGTGTTTGTCGGCACGCACCGCGGTTCCTTGCTCCTACCTTAGAGCATTGTCAGAGGCTTGGGACGCTTTTTAAGCCCTGGGTTGCTTTGGCTTGGACTCTCGTCAGACTTACCCATGGCCGATCATTACCTAAGCCATTTATAGTGTGACCCCTCCAGCTACATGTTTGTGTTTTTAGTGCAAATGTAATAGCGGTTGTAATAAGAGGTCCTTCTGTTCCTTTATGTGTATTTTCTGTATACTGTTATGTGATAGCCACTCAGGGCTATGTTTTGTGTTATGGAAAATAAAAACCTTTTGAAAGTACACAGTTGATGTTTGCCATGGGGTACAATGGTTTGACCAACTGGACCATTTTCTCCAAAGCTGCCTTCCTCAATATTTTATTGGAGTATTCTCTACTCTTGACTTTCCAGAGACAGGGCAGCTCCTGGTACAGGTCAATGAATTGGGGGAAAAATTCAGGGGAAGTAAATTTATCCGTCATGATCAATAATATGATGCCTGCAAGACAAAACACAAGTCAAACCATAATGTCTGGCTTAACTCATAAGCTGGTCCCAATATAGGCCTCAATCTAAGCAGTATGGGCCACTACCCACCTATGCCCCAATTTTCAATTATGCCTCCTTTCTTGCATTGGCGATCATTCATCCTACACTCCAAGATTGTTCCCAAGGCCGTTTCATCAACCGTGCATTTTGACTTTATAAACACTGCACATGCGTCAAACTCGGATCTCAGTGTGTCATGACACTGGGGCATGACCATCTCTCTTCTGCATGCAACACAGACGACGGAACATTCGGGAGGGACAACATGATGGATTCGGCAGATTACAGCCAGCCCTGCGGTGGTGGAGCTCATAGGAGGCACAAAGCAACCCCAAGGAAGCAAGGGTGAGATGGTGGAGATGGTGCGCATCCTTGAGAAGCACGATTACAACTGCAATCTGCGCAATCACGAAAGGACCAATAGCCAAAAGAACCTCATTTTGGAGAAGGTCATCGCCATTTTGCATTACAAATTTTTGGTGGAACGATCAAAGGACCAAATCCAAAACAATGGTCTGATCTCAAACACTGTGAACAAGACCAGATGGAGTACATACATCAGATCATAAAAAAGTAAGCAATATTTGTATCTAAACTATATGTATATGTGGAAATTAGCTGTCTGTATATATTCTTTAAACAAGTAGCTCTAGAGAATCCTATATAAGCTTTTCTTAAATCTTTGTATGACTTGAGATTCCAAAGATGAAGGTAAATATAAAGGTAAATATAAAGCATATATGAACATCCTTATTTGGTCCTGTTTTTTAGATTTTCCTCAGTCTAAAAGCAACTGTGTGACTTACTAACAGTGAAAATTACAACATCACCTGTGCCAAATTAAAAAAAATCTCAAAAACATGACCTGGGTTTGCATCTTGAGGAGGAGAGTTGGGAAACACTGTCCTAACTAGTATGAATTGTAATGTTTATGTGTTTTTTGGAATCTAAAACCCCACATTTTAAGGTTCCCTCAAATTGGGCCTTAACATTCTTATTCCCCCCTTGATCCCATGCCTAAAATGTGTGAAGTTCCATAAATCTATTTTTCAAAAACCCCAAAACATACAGTGGGGGAGCTTTACTAAAACGAATGCACTCGGAATCTGGTGCAGCTGTGCATGGTAGCCAATCAGCTTCTAACCTCAGATTCAATTAAGCTTTGACAATAAAATCTGGAAGCTGATTGGTCGCTAGAGCTGAGCCAAATTCTGTGTGCAACAGTTTTAGTAAATCCTACCCCCTGTGTCAACGTGTGCATTGATACCCCGTCATGGAAGATAGCACATGTTGACACACTGTGTGTTTTGTGGATTTAGAAAAATAGATGTTTGTAACTACATACATTTTAGACATGGGATCATAAGGGACATTTAATAGTTATGCCTCTACGTGTACGTGGCTTCAAATTTTGGCTTTAAGAGGGATGAGATCACCCCATCTGAGGAAGGAAAAATCCACACAATCTTGGGGTACTAATGTCTTGTATGGCCTTCACTTTACCAAACTCAAATTTTGTAAGTTACTGAGTTTGGGATGTGTATCTAATGTTTTAGAACATGCCTGTTTAGCCACAAAAAAGGAGAAATAATGCAAAACATACATGTTATACACCAAGATGTTGGTTTGTTTTAAAACCTTAAAATGTGAATGTGTTGTGAATGAGCTTTGAGTAAAATGTTTTTTACTAAACAATGTGTGGCTTATTATGTCATTGCTCAATACCAGTGTATTTTGTAAGTTGTTGTAGTTACAGTGACAATGTGCTCTTAAATATGGACAACTCCTGAAATGTTTGTTAGGCCTCAAAAAATATAGGAGTTGTAAAGGCATAATGTTTTTGAACTTCATGCATTAAATCCATTAAGGACAAAAACATTGTGTGTGTGTGTGTGTGTGTGTGTAGCAGACCCACAGCACACCCTAATAGTTAGGTGAAGATGTTTTCACCTCATGTAGCAATTAAGGTACATTTTCACTATAGGAGCAAGTGGCCAAAATAAAGCCCATTTGGGAAGAGTTTAGACATATACGAAACACAGACAACAGTAGTTCAAATGAAATAGGAGTTTATGATCTTCCAACAAATATATTAATTCTCAGCTACAATTTGCTGCCAAGACACTGCCCCTCTACCCACAAAATATTCAAGGTATTTCTTCCGTAAATCTCTGGCAATTTGTGAGGGCAATCCAGCATGGGCATTTTCAATACCCGTCAGCATGCCCACAGACGGATGAGCTGCAGCCTCTTCAGCTGGGCCTGCCACTGCAGGTTCCATGTCACTTGACAGTGAGGCTAGGTAGCTGGTAGCATTCTTACTTAAAAAAATATGGAGAATAAGGCAGTACAGGACCACATGATTTATCTTGTAGAGTGCCAGCCTGAAAGACTCAATAAGATGCCAAAGGCATTTTCAACCACCCTTTTGGTACAAGAGAGACTGCAATTGAAGATTTCCTGCTCTGGGGTGAGGTTCCTCATAGGAAATAACTTCATCAGATGTTCTCCCAGAGCAAAGGCCTCATCTGCCACGAAAACAAAATTGAGGCCCTCAACGTTTTCCTCAGCAGGTGGCAAGTTTAAGGTGCATCTATATCTATATATATCTATATATATAGATATAGATATATATATCCCTTACAATTAAAGTATTTGAATAAACAGTACCCTAGACAGTGATTCCAAGAGGGAAAAAAATCAAACACAGAGATCCACGTGACTTTTCCTTCAAGTTTTGCACAACTGTACATGAAAGATGCTGTACTAAGTCTCCAAACATTTCCTTATATCTACATATATAGATATATATATCTTATATATATATATATATATATATATATATATATATATATATATATATATATAGCTTCAACTGCTGAGACAAAATATTAGCAAGTGAGTAACACACTCTCAAACCAAATCCCATAGGGAGAGAGTCCAAAATCCCCTTAGGGGCTTGATAAAATATAAGAAAACATTCAGGTAAAAGTTTTTTAATTTCTTACTCTAGTTTTTCTGCTACATTGTAGACAGTAGGTAGTGTAAAAATAAAACTTCAAAACTTCTAGTAAGGATTCTCCTATAAAAATGATTTCCTCTGTTACTCTCTGTAGATTCTGGCACTCTACTTACAAACTACTTCTGATACCACTTTTTACTGTGGCCTTTGCAGTAGCAATTTCCAATGGACATCCAGAAAAATGTCTATACAGACAAAATGCATACTCGTAACATCCTGACTTGGGCATCTGGATATATCATTTTGTAATCTCTGGAAGGGATATTCAGCTTTTGGTAACAGGTAAAAAAAGAAGCGGTATGTTATAGAAAAACAACTGTGGTGAACTCTGGCTCTATCCCATGGCTCATTTACTAAAGCAGCCATAACTGCTTGTGACTGATGACACTTTCCATCTGTCAAGCTGGAGGGAAAAGAGTGTCAAAAGTTTCCAAAATCTTGTTTCATAATAAGTTAACCCCTGTCGACTACTTGTTCTTCTCGTTATGGGGTCATTAAAGTTGAATTATTAATCCCAGGTATACTGGGCCAAACCTAGTGTGGAATCTGTGAGTTGCACAGACCAGGCAAGTGTCAAGGGGCTGTAATGTTAGTATGGCTACCTCAGCAAGAACCTGGAAGGCTGGAAGGCTGAAAACAGCCGTCCAAATTAACTTAGCATGCTTGATTTGTTTACCTGCTGAAGTAAAGGCAAACTTCTGGCCCTTCAAATGAAAGCAAAAGCGCTATATATGTTGACTATCTAAATAAATAATAAAAGGCTTGCTCTGCTTCTTGGGCTGGGGAAGAAGGACCCACGACTCTGAATACAGAGCATCCTTCTGGGTGATAAACTGCATACTCAGAATGGGTATTGCCATCCTCAGTATAAAACCAGGATCAAATCTACAAACAATTTAATATCTGGGTCTTCAGTGAGTGTGTCTTGCACTGGGCTCACAGCAGCTACAAGCTTTGCCTCCTCCAATAGAGACAATAAGGTGGCTGGATTCAAATGTACGCATTTTCCATTGTTAGATTTGTACATAAACAAACAAAACAAATTTATATTTTGAACTTTTCATTAGACACACATTTAGTTAGCTATATATTTGCTGCACAATATGTGGGACCATTAAAGATTAAATATTTGACCAAAGTAATGTCTGTAACTTTGTCTAATAGCACCTTTGCATAAAGCTACAGCTCTGATATATCGGGATGAACCCCTCATTACTGGGTGCGGCTTGCATAAATATATTACAATGGCTTGTTTTCTGTCATATGGTTTGTGTAAGAACTTCAGTTTCATGTTTCAAAAAGACAACTTTTTCCTGGCAATATTATAATTTATCATTGCTTGCTCTGTTGTTAGTTTTAGCTAACACAAGTACTAAGTTTTCATCTGACATTATTTTCCTGATGTCATAACTTAATAAATGATAACAATACCCTGCAGTCATGCAGAGATGTCCAATAAATCCAAAGAATTCATCTGCTTATACCATGGCACTTACAAGGAAAAGGGGGACATCATTTCATAATCCACACATTCTGCTTTGGATTTAAAAATTAAAAATAAAAACAAAAAGGGCCAACAGTCTGTATATGACAGAACAGAAAGCTCTCAGCCAGATCATACACTATAAAACAACTGGCTGCAGGTGGCATCTATCCTAACAGGGTGTGTGGACTTGATGTGATGGGTCTGTTGTTATACTTAAATTTTATTTATAGTTACTCTCACATCATGGACTGTACATCAAGTTATTATCAGAACTCTAGATTACATTTTATGTATCCCATTCATCATGGCTTTGTTAAATATTGTGGCAGCTGCATTCCAATTAACAACCTAATCTTAATCTTTTTTCTCTCAATAAGGTTTTTTTTTTTTTATAAATGCAAAATTACAAAATTGTTATCGTAATCTAAACTGATCCCATTTTACAAATTTCCTCAATAACCTGGATTTAATTTCCAACCAAAGGTTGTCTAAACCAGTTACAATATATCTATATTTAATAATAATATTGTTAACCACCTTCAGACCGGACCATTTTGCTGGTAAATGACCAGAGGTCTTTTTACAATTTGGCACTGCGCTGCTTTAACTGGTAATTGCGCGGTCATGCAATGTTGTACCCAAACAAAATTTGCGTCCTTTTCTTCCCACAAATAGAGCTTTCTTTTGATGGTATTTGATTGCCTCTGCGATTTTTATTTTTTGCGATATAAACGTAAAAAGACCGCAAATTTTGAAAAAAAAATGATATTTTCTACTTTTTGTTATTAGAAAAATCCAATAAACTCAATTTTAGTCATACATTGAGGCCAAAATGTATTCAGCCACATGTCTTTGGTAAAAAAAAAGTCAATAATTGTATATTTATTGGTTTGCGCAAAAGTTGTCACATCTACAAACTAAGGTACGTTTTCTGGAATGTACGCAGCTTTTAGTTTACGACTGCCTATCTCATTTCTTGAGGTGCTAAAATGGCAGGGCAGTACAAAACCCCCCCAAATGACCCCATTTTGGAAAGTAGACACCTTAAGGAAATTGATAAGTGGCACGTTGAGCCCATTGAATATTTTATTTTTTTGCCTCAAGCGATTGAATAATGACAAAAAATAATTTTTTTTTTTTTACACAAAGTTGTCACTAAATGATATATTGCTCACACATGCTATGGGCATATGTGAAATGACACCCCAAAATAAATTCTGCTGCTTCTCCTGAGTACGGGGATACCACATATGTGGGACTTTTTGGGAGCCTAGCCGCGTACGGGGCCCCGAAAACCAAGCACCGCCTTCAGGCTTTCTAAGGGCGTAAATTTTTGATTTCACTTCTCACTACCTATTACAGTTTTGAAGGCCATAGAATGCCAAGATGGCACAAAACCCCCACAAATGACCCCTTTTTAGAAAGTAGACACCCCAAGCTATTTGCTGAGAGGCATTTTGAGTCCATGGAATATTTTATATTTTGCCACAAGTTGCGGGAAAATTACAAACTTTAATTTTTTTTTATTTTTTTTTCACAAAGTTGTCACTAAATGATATATTGCTCACACATGCTATGGGCATATGTGAAATGACACCCCAAAATAAATTCTGCTGCTTCTCCTGAGTACGGGGATACCACATATGTGGGACTTTTTGGGAGCCTAGCCGCGTACGGGGCCCCGAAAACCAAGAACCGCCTTCAGGTTTTCTAAGGGCGTAAATATTTGACTTCACTCCTCACTACCTATTACAGTTTTGAAGGCCATAAAATGCCAAGATGGCACAAAACCCCCACAAATGACCCCATTTTAGAAAGTAGACACCCCAAGCTATTTGCTGAGAGGCATGTTGAGTCCATGGAATATTTTATATTTTGCCACAAGTTGCGGGAAAATTACAAACTTTTTTTTTTTTTTTTTTTTCACAAAGTTGTCACTAAATGATATATTGCTCACGCATGCCATGGGCATATGTGAAATGACACCCCAAAATAAATTCTGCTGCTTCTCCTGAGTACGGGGATACCACATATGTGGGACTTTTTGGGAGCCTAGCCGCGTACGGGGCCCCCGAAAACCAAGCATCGCCTTCAGGCTTTCTAAGGGTGTTACAGTTTTGAAGGCCATAAAATGCCAAGATGGCACAAACCCCCCCCCCCCCCCCAAATGACCCCATTTTGGAAAGTAGACACCCCTAAATTTAGGGGTACACTAGTGAGACTAGGTAATAAATGGCGGGTGCCCTGAAACTATAAAAAAAAATAACTAACCAACCAGCGTCACCTGTAACAGTTATATGGTGATCACTGGTGAAAGGGTTAACTAGGGGGCAATCAGGGGGCTTTATGCGGTAGTATATGGGGGTCCCTGGCGCTATAAAAAGCTGCGGCGAACCTAAATACCTACCTGCCTAACTAGCGTCACCTGTGACACTAATACAGTGATCAGAAAAACGATCGCTTATTAGGCTGGGTTCACACTGGAGCGATGTGGGAACGCCACGAATGCGCGGCGGGTTCCCGCATCACATGCCTCCCGGCGGCAGTTCACACTGCCCTATGCGAACTGCTGGGAGTGTCAGTGAAATGTTAATGACACCCCCAGATCAGTTCGCAAATCGCAGTGCGATCTGCAAACTCGGATCGCATGGTGTGAACACCCATGCGATCCGATTCTGCTGCGGACCAAAAAAAGGGTCCCGTGCGAGTTTGCGGCGGGTGCGACACGAATTCAGCCATACTATCTGTATGGCTGAACTCGAATCGCACAGAGATCGGATGTGATTTGCACTGCAGTGCGGTGCGAATCACATCCGTTCTCAAACCGCTGCAATGTGAACCCAGCCTTAGTGACACTGGCGACGGGGGGTGATCACGGGGTTAAACCTTTATTGGGGGGGTTAGGGGGGTACCTTAGAACTAAAGGGGGCTAACCCTAACTGCCCTAACAGTTATTACAGTCACAAATGACACCCGCCGGGTGATCAGGGGGTTAAACCTTTATTAGGTAATAAATGGCGGGTGCCCTGAAACTATAAAAAAATAACTAACCAACCAGCGTCACCTGTAACAGTTATATGGTGATCACTGGTGAAAGGGTTAACTAGGGGGAAATCAGGGGGCTTTATGCGGTAGTATATGGGGGTCCCTGGCGCTATAAAAAGCTGCGGCGAACCTAAATACCTACCTGCCTAACTAGCGTCACCTGTGACACTAATACAGCGATCAGAAAAATGATCGCTTATTAGGCTGGGTTCACACTGGAGCGATGCGGGAACGCCATGAATCCGCGGCGGGTTCCCACATCGCATGCCTCCCGGCGGCAGTTCACACTGCCCTATGCGAACTGCTGGGAGTGTCAGTGAAATGTTAATGACACCCCCAGATCAGTTCGCATATCGCAGTGCGATCTGCAAACTCGGATCGCATGGTGTGAACACCCATGCGATCCGATTCTGCTGCGGGCCAAAAAAAGGGTCCGGTTCGAATTTGCGGCGGGTGCGACACGAATTCAGCCATACTATCTGTATGGCTGAACTCGAATCGCACAGAGATCGGATGTGATTTGCACTGCAGTGCGGTGCGAATCACATTCGTTCTCATAAACCGCTGCAATGTGAACCCAGCCTTAGTGACACTGGCGAGGGGGGTGATCACGGGGTTAAACCTTTATTGGGGGGGTTAGGGGGGCACATTAGAACTAAAGGGGGCTAACCCTAACTGCCCTAACAGTTATTACAGTCACAAATGACACCAATGCAAAAAAAAAAAAAAGCAATTGGTGTCACTGTGACTGGGGGGGGCAGGGGTAATTGGGGGGTGATCGGGGGGTAAAGGGGGGGTGTGAGTGTGCCTGGCATGTTCTACTGTGTAGTGTAGTGCTTGAGCAACTCACCGATGCTCTCTCCTCGGTGCCGGAACGAAAAATACCGACACGGAGGAGAGAATACATCACTTCCTCTCCTGTGTTTACATTACAGGAGAGGAAGTGATGTCACGGGACATTTTCATTCGTCGGGAGCGATCGCGAGGGGGTGGCCATGAATGAATGGCCGTCCCCTCGTCCGGGATCGCTCCCGAACGAATACCGACCGCCGCAGGCACCGGGCGGGGGCTCGATCGGGCCCCCGACCCGTGGGCAGGCAAGGACGTACATGTAAGCCCTTATGCCTGCCCGTGCCATTCTGTCGACGTACATCGTCGTGCGGCGGTCGGCAAGTGGTTAAACTCGTATCAGAAAAGAAATACTGAAGTGATAATCTCAATATCACACCCTAATTCTAATATATATCCAGGGATATATTTCTTTAAATTAGGACATTTTACTTAATTTCCCTTTTTTATTTGCACTGTTTCCACTATCAAAGGATACTCAATTTGTATAATACACGGTTAAATGTAACCTTCATTTTACCCTGTTTGGAAAACAGATTCAAAAATAATTGTGATCACATTGTTTATCATTAGATTAATTAACCCGGCGCATTTTGTTATGCTATACGTGTTGTCATATCATGGGTGTCCTTGTCACTAATGTCTCATTCTAGCACATTTTTTTTTGAGACAGAGAAAAGGGAGGGGGGGTCTGCAGAGACTAACATCACACACAAGATGTAGAACTAAAGCTTCCAGCATTCACACACATACACAAAATATGTCTCTTTAATATTTCCCTACTTTAAATTCTGCTTTGCTTATTTTGTTCTGGTATCCTTTGCATCCCATGTATTGTAATCCAATACTTCACATACTCTAGCTTCTATGATTCTATGATCAGACGGGCTGCCATAGTGCTCATCCCATCTTCCCTCTCTGACAACATATAAAGTATTCTATTTTGACTCACATTTCTCTGTTTTGACTTTACTAGTAGCAGTGCCTGACCCCAAATTCATCCCACAACTTAACATCAAAATGTCCCTTTCTGTCTCGTGTTAACTGTCAGCCTTGATATATCCTGCTCACATAGATAGCTGTTTCTCCAGGTGTTTACTCTGCATGATTCTTAGTCCCTGTGGACTTTGTTACCCAGTTACCCATTGTGGATACCTGTATACTTTAACCATTTATCTAGGGCAGGGGTGTCCAAACTTTTTTCAAAGAGGGCCAGATTTGATGAAGTGAACATGCGTGAGGGCCGACCATTTTGCCTGACATTCTTTGAACCATTAAAATTCATTCTAAGAGTGTTCGTTCAAGCACCAATACACTGTCCAACAAGATTTCTCTTGCCTTTGTCGCGCTCATTCCCGACACACACACAGACAAATGCTCTGCTCTTTAGGGGTACCGTTAATCCTTAATGGGAGCCCACACATTGGAAAATGTGGGGTGCTTTTAGTGCAGTGCAACTTATAAAAAGAAAAAAAAGCTTGGGGACTTCTTTCCCTGCATTTTTGTGGGTAGGGAAGTCCATTGAAATGAATGGGCTGCCCTACACGCAGCACGCAGCCACATAGATGTGAATCAAGAGCTTGTTCACATGTCAGGTTAGAGGGGCAGTAAAACCACATGGTTAAGCTGTTTTTACCACCCCCATCTTCTCTCCCTTTAGCTGCAGAGGGAGCAGCTGGGGGTGTATACTTGCTGTGGCTGCAGCTGGAGGTATACCCAGGGTGAATGGGCCTGCACTACAACTACCCTGCAACTGTGTGGATTGCACAGTTGCAGTATAGTGATACTGCATTTACGGGCTTAAAACAGGTGGTGAGGAGGCAACATAATGCCTCCTTACCGCCTTTCAAATGCAGATAAACCGATACAACTAGTGTAGGAGTATTTGTTTCATCTCTGTGTACCACCTGAGGCCAGTCACTTCATTAGGTATATGTAAGGGTTTACAACCACTTTAAAATTCCCCTGGCATTGCCATATGGTAGATTTGTCAGAACAGTGAAAATAAGCTGAAGGGTTTCTGGTCTGTAACAGAACTATGTCCAGAGGTCCATGCATAGTAACCCAGAGACCATGTGCATAGTGATAGTAAAGCATACAACTTGAACTGCTGATTACCTGCTGATTACTCTTGAAAATATTTTACCATTCATCTAAGCAGCTTCTTCAGTTTATCTGATGGTAGGAAATTCCCTGGCATTTAAATCTTTATGGATAGTCCAAGTACCAAAATCCATTTACCAGGGCGAGCAAAACCCAGTCACTCTGAAAGTAGCAGGAGTGTTTTTCAAATGGTGCAAGTTAAAATGTTAAACTTACAGGTCAGGTGAAATATTAACCGCTTCAGTCCCAGAAGGTTTTGCCCCCTTAATGACCAGGCCATGTTTTTCGATACGGCACTGCGTTATTTTAGCTAACAATTGTGCAGTCGTGAGACGCTGTACCCAAATAAAATTGATGTCCTTTTTTCCCCCACAAATAGAGTTTTCTGTTGGTGGTATTTGATCACCTTTGCGGTTTTTATTTTTTGCACTATAAACAAAAAAACAGACAATTTAGAAAAAAAAAAACTATATTTTTTATTTTCTGCTATAAAACCAACCCAATAAAAAACATTTAAAAAATCTAATTTCTTCATCAATTTAGGCCAGTTTATATTCTGTTACATGCCAAAAAGCATATATCGACTGGTTGGCGCAAACGCTATAGCATATACAAAATAGGGGATAGATTTATGGCATTTATTATTATTATTATTATTATTATTATAGTTTTACTAGTAATGGCGGTGATCTGCGATTTTTAGCGGTACTGCAACATTGCGGCAGACAGATCGGACATCTGACATTTTTAAAACTTTTTTGGGGAATCAGAGACATTATTACAGTGATTAGTGCTAAAAAAATATGCACCAACATTGTGCTAATGGCACAGTCAGGGAAGGAGTTAACATCAGGAGCAATCAAGGGATTAACTGTGCTCCCTCAGTGTGTTTCTAACTGTGTGGGGGATGGGCTGCCTGGGACAACACAGATCCATCTTCCTGCATAGCAGAAAGACAGGATCTCTGTGTCATCCCCTGACAGAACGGAGATCTGGCTTGTTTACTATGGAAGATCCCCGTTCTGGCACCACGCGGAACGATCACAGGCGGCTGATTGGCTCCCCCGCTGGGCAATCTGCGCACGCCCACGGATCGCTAAGTAAGAGCCGACGTACCGGTATGGCGACTCGCGCAGCTGAGCCAACCTGCAGTATAACTGGTCAGCAAGCAGTTAAAACTGGAGGTTATGCTGAGAATTAAAGCTGTATTAAACCTAAAAACAATTATGTATTACTCTATATTGCAGCTTACCAATTCTTTTTTTTTCTTTGCCACATCAATGTACAGTTTACCAATTCTTAGATGTGATGGTTTTCTTCACCAGGTGATCTGGTCCGTAAGTCTGTTGTTTTTCAACAGAACAAGTTGTTCTGCTGCAGATGTAGTAGTTAGAGAGTTGCGACAAACCATTTAACACCGACAAGGGTACTTAAAATGATCAGCTTTTATTTAGTTGTGTAAAACTTTTCTGCCCAAAAGATACAACATTGTTGCTGTAATTGCTAGCCTGGAGCTTGGCTTCAATGTGTTAATGTATATGTTAGTGTTTCTAACTCTGCTAGTACATCTAACATTACCCTTGCCCCAAACTGACAATCTAAAAGGTTTCTCTGTTGCTCCTTCATCCAGAGTGAAGACATTCTAATACAGGAGGCGTATTACTGGCCAGATCACTAGGTGAAAACAGAGGGGAGAAAACCTAGTAAAAGAAAACTAGTGCAACCACCACATCTAATGATTGGTAAGCTGCAATATATACAATTTTTAGTTTTGGGTTTAATACTGCTTTAAAGATCTGCTGTCATGAGAACAACACAGTGGCTGCCTTTGCTGCTTGCCTTTAAAAATACTAGATATCCGACTGTGTCTAACAATTTTAAAGGATAAGTTCACCTTTTGCAACATGTTACATGTTAAACTTGTATTCAAGGTGTAACCTGTAACATAATGCCCTATACACATGGTCGGGCATTCTGACAACAAAATCCATCAGTTTTTTTCCTACGGATGTTGGCTCAAACTTGTCTTGCATACACACAGTCGCACATAGTTGTCTGCTGATCTTGTGTTTATCGCGTGTTAGTAGAAGTTTGGTTAGAGACGATTCGCGCTTTTCAGACTTGCTTCAGATCGTTACTGCTCTTCAGTTTGTGCTTGTGGGTTCATATCTGCTTTTCAGTGCATGTAGTCAGTTCGCCTTTGTTTGTCAGTGCGTGCTATTTATAGTACCGTATTTGATATGCAGTGCCTTATTATGCGCTCAATGCTGATTTTCAGTTCGTTCTTCCAGGCCTTGCTGTTCTTCAGTGCTTTCTGTTAGTGCGTTCTGACCATCCGACCATTTTGAAGCCATGTTGCGTGTACGTACTTGTCATAGAGTTCGTGCTGTGCAGGGGCTTGGTGTTGGGCTTCTAGCTTTGACACAAGCCCAGTCCATGACCAGGATGGGGAGGAGTTCATGGACGAAGAATTGGTTGCTCCAGCGTGACCAATTCTTGCACATGCCTTTGCTTTTGAGATCCGTGAGAATAATCCTGATGATTTCAGGAATTATCTCAGGATGACGGACCCCATTTTTCACCATCTATTGGCTTTGTTGTCCCTTATATCAGCAGGCAAGATACCTGCATGTGGCAAGCCATCACTCTGGAGCAGAGGCTCATCGCCACATTGTGGTACTTGGCAACTGGGAGAAGCCTGCAGGACCTCAAGTTCTCTACAGGCATCTCCCCCCAGGCTCTGGGGATCATTATCCCAGAGACCTATTCTGCCATTATTCAGGTCCTGCAGAAGGACTATATTAATGTAAGTTTTCTCCTTTAACATCACATTCTATGTATTTAATGTCTGCTAATATATTGTATTTCTTTCATCATTCCCTAATTACCATGGTTGTAACATTCTGTAATATGCTCTGCCCCTTTGTCCTCATGCATGCTGGAAGCTTTTAAAGTTCTTTTTTTTGTCCTTCATGCATATTTGCCTTCACTAACCTCCCCAGCATGCTCTTCTGGGCCCATAGACACCTATAGCCTAGTCACTAAAATGCACAGACACACAGGACAACTACTTACTTTTTTGAAGAACTCGCTTGATCTTTCTGTCCCGATCGTGCTCCCTCAATTTCAGTTCTGCCCAGCGTTTCCTCAATGGATCCTTGGATCGTTGTACACCAAAATTCTTCTGCAAATTCTTCAAAACTTTAGTCAAAATCTTGGCCTTTCTCACATTTGGGTTTGGGTAAGGTCCATACTTCCCATCATAGTCGGCCCTCTTCAAGATGCTCACCATCTCCACCATCTCTACAAAGGACATATTTGAGGCCTTAAATCTCCTCCGGGATCAGGACGTTTCAGGCTCCTGGCTTTCCTCGTCCTCCTCCTTGCTGAAATTAGCACGCACCTGCTGTGTCTCGGCCATGTGCCCTCCCCACTGTGCCAAAAAAGAAGAGGCTGGGAATAGACTAGAAAGAACCTCAGGGGCAAGCAGAGTTTAACGAATGCACAGTGTATATAAAACATAACATGCGTGCGTCGTAAGTACGATCTGTGAGTGGAGGACAGAGTAATGGAAGCGACAATCGTTATAATGAAGGTACAATTTAAACTTGATGCATCACTGGCCTATACTACTTATAGATTGAGGCCTACATTGGGTCAAGATTAGGAGAGTTTAGCCTGACATTAGGGTTTGTCTTGTGTTGTGTCTTGCAGAGAAAATGGATGGGTTCAAAGACCACAGCTTCCTCCTAATCTTCATTGACAAGTACAGGGAGCTGCCCTGTATGTGGCAGGTCAAACACCCCCATTATAATAACAAATTAAAGAGGCAGGCAGCGCTGGAGAAACTGCTGGAGTTGGTGAAGCTGGTGGTCCCCACAGCAAACATCCTCTATTTAAAAGCCAAAACTGGTGGCCTGAGGAACACATCTTAGGGAGCGCAAGAAGGCCCAGAATTCCCAGAGGTCAGGAGCTGCAGCAGATGACATTTATGTCCCCAGGCTGTGGTACTATGACATACTGCATTTTCTGTTAGACCAGACTGAAGTCAGGGAATCTTTCTCGACCCTTTCTTCCACGCTTCCTTCCACCCCAGCTGAGGCTTCTGACGCCCACCCTGGAATGTCCAGCCAGGAAAAACTGGAGGAGCCCAGCTTAAGCCAGGTATAGTATTGTTCTACATATTTTTTTGTAAAAATGAATGATGATAAATAGATGTGATTATTGATCACTAATTGCTGATTTAATAAAGTGTTTTACATATCACGAGACAGTAGTAGCCAAAAATAATTGGGACAAAAATGAAAAATGCTTGGCTCAGAATGATAGTTTTTTCTATTTGTTAACTTTCAATTTGCAACAGTTATGAGCTGAAAAGTGTGCGTGATTGATGAACCAAAAAAGTATGTCCCTTTTTCATACATAGGAAGACCTCAGCCAGGAGGAGGCTGTGGAATGTGGCAGCCATGAGGAGGCAGGGATTAGTGTCAGCCAAGAGGTGGGCAGGCCTAGGAGCCTCACAGAATCCCAGGTCCCTCCCCTCTTCCTTCCAACCAAAAGGCCCAGGAAGGGGAGGGACGTGGAGGAGTCAGCACTCAGGCTGATTGGGGAGGCTTCTGTGGCCCTCAAAACCACCCCCACTCTTCAAGAGGCCTTTGCTTCCATGGCTGCATGCAAAATGCAGCAAATGGAGGAGGGGCAATGCCTCATGTGTGAGGAAATTATTTATCACACACTAAATAAGGGGTTGAGGGGCGAAATCACCAAAAAAAAAACACCTCTGCGAGTTGGACCATCCTTCTCCTTCTGTCACACCTCCAACACCACGGCCACAACCTGGAAGGAAGCCTGGAGGGAAGACCAGAGAGTGATGGCATGGGTTCAGTCTGGTCTGACAAAAGATGCAGGCTCTTGTATGACCACAGCCTGGGGACATAGATGTCATCTGCTGCTGTTCCTGATCTATTGGACTTCTGGACCAGATTGTACTCCCTTATATATGGGCTCCTCAGGCCACCAATTTTGCCTTTAAATAATTGATGTGTGCTCTGGGGACCAAAGGCTTCGCCAATTTCAGCAGTTTCCTCCACCGTTGCCTTCCTGTTTAATTTTATTTTGACCCCTAATAAAGGTTTTTTTTGTTAAAGAAATACTTGCCTATGTGTTTTACTTAAAAAAAGGACAGTATATTTGTGAGTAGGCAGGTACATTTCAAAAAGACAAAGTCAAACTAACAAGGAACACCAACACCAAACAACCTCCTCGAGATTAAAGGAGATCTTGATTAAAAAAACAACCACAAAATGTTTAAAAATATTAAAACATAAAAATAAAAAATGATTCGGGAGATCTGACAAATACAAATATTATATTCATGAAATCATGAGAAATAATAAAAAAGAAGTTTGTGAGAAGTCTGTGTGAATATGAGCAGCAAAACTTCATTCTTCTAGCATTATAAAGAAAAATAGAATGCGCTGCCTTAAACAATTTATAACATTGCAGCGTGACAAATGTGCTATGAACGCTAGTTTTACCAGACCAATTGCTTGCGTCTCGTAAATTATTCTGAGCATGCGTGGCACTTTGTGCGTCGGACTTGTCTACACACGATTGGAATTTACGTGATCGGATTTTGTTGTCGGAAAATTTTAGATCCAGCTCTCAAACTTTTTGTGTCGGAAATTCCGATGGAATAAGTCTGATGGAGCCTACACACGGTTGGAATTTCTGACAACAAGCTCAGATCGCACATTTTCCTTCGGAAAGTCTGACCGTGTGTACAGGGCATAATACTGTTGCAGCAGCCCTGCACCCACTGGATTGTGACAGCGAGTGAGGGATCTACTCCCCACATCTGTTGTCACAATTTAAAAAAACATTCAACAGTGTTCCTGGAATGTGAGAACTACACCTACCGACAACCTTTGCGCTTGACGGCGTGTAGTTCTCAATCTACTACCAGGGTGCTGTTGGGCACTCTAGGTAGTTCATTGATTCTTCCTGTCAGTGAGTACCTGGCTGTCGATACAGGGTATGAGCAGACAGTTATGCTGAGTCTGCAGGAGCCTGGCATTGCACCCACGATCTGCTGATAGTGGGTGCAATGCTTTGCAGGCTCGTAATAATAAAAAATAATAAAATAACAAAATATCTGCAAAAAGATGTGCATGTATTACTTTTGTACAAAGCTAAACATATCCTTTAAGTCATTGTTTAGGGACAGACATGCTAAGGATGAATGTCAGCATGGCCCCCTGCAGCTGATCTCTTTCCCATTGCTAACTTTCAATGCCTTGCTCCATACTACATCTTTGTGTGGAGGTGGCCCTGCTGGTAGAGTTGAAGGCTTTGCAGATGGGGTAATATTCAAAAAGCAGCAAAAGCAGTTCTGAAAGCACAGATCTGCAGAATGAATGAAGCAGAAGCAAAGTAATCCTCACAGTGCTTGTCTTGTGTCATTTGGCCCCCTGTAACATCAAAAAACCTGGATGATACTTCAGTTTCTCCCTACTCCGCTATAATCTGACCATGATGTATCATGGCTGCTGAGACCAGACACTGTGGTCAGTTTGCATGCCTCTGTCATCAGCAGCCCTGCTCTCTTTATCTCTCAGAGGAGGAAAGGAGAAAGCTGGCCAGCCATGTGATCGCAATCTCGGCAGTGAAATTAAGTATTTGCAGCATTTCTTTTTATAAATCATACACAGGGGGGGATTGTCAGATTTTGCGTACCTGACTGATGAGCCTGAGATAGCAGGGGAAGGTCTCCCTTACGTGTCTGGTTTGTGGCCCCTGGTAGTATGGACAGGAGGCACGGGAGCACAGACTGGTATGAGAGCCTGGAGGGTTAGATGCAGGAAAAGAGGCCCAAGGGCCAGATACAGATGGGTCAGAGGTCCCCAGGCAGCTGGACGTTGGCAGCGGATGCAGAGCAAGAGCTGGTGAGGCAAGTTCAGTCACATGCATGGACAGTACAAGGGATCAGGCAAGGGATCAGGCAAGTTCAAAGTCTGGGTCACAGGCAGGGTTGGCAACAGGTGGGCAGCGCGGTACAGTGGAGCAGGCAGGTTCAAGGTCACAGACAGGCTGAGGTCAAGGGCAGGCAGCAAACAGGATGATCCAGGGGTCAAGACGGGTAGTCAGGAGATCAGGAGCTTCAAGCAAGGTTACGGGTACTAGGGCACAGGGAACTGCAGATCAGACAGCACCGAGCACACTGCGGGGAACACCTAAATAGGCCGATTGGCGCCAAACGCCATGACTACCTTAGATCAGGGGTCCTCAACCCCCGGGCCACGGCCCACTACCAGGCCGTAGCATCTTTGCAGCTGGGCCGCGGCAGGCTGTAAGGCACCGGTGGATCAGAGCAGGCGGGCGAATAAGAGAAGCGGAATGGCGAGAAAAGATAACATCTCTCTCCGCCTGCCTAGCATCACTGCTCTTCCGCCCTCACAATGCACGGAATGTTGGCGGTGCGGCGGGAAGCAAAGAGATGACATCATCTCTTCCTGCCCACTTTGCATCACTGCTCTTCCTTCCTCACAGCATACAGAATGTCGGAGATGCAGCGGGGAGCAGAGCGATGAGATAATCTCTCACCGCAAACCCCACATCTCTGCTTTTCTGCCCTCACTCAAGAAAGACCACCGAACCAGTGTCACCAATGCAGTGACAATCCTCAGCTGGTGGCCCTGGCAGGTGATGTGGTAAGTGGTATTCCTCATCTGGTGGCACAGGCAGGTGATGTGGTATGTGGTATTCCTCATCTGGTGGCACAGGCAGGTGATGTGGCAAGTGGCATTTCTCAACTGGTGGCAGGCAGCATGGCAGGTGGCATTCTTCATCTGGTGGCAGGCAGCGTGGCAAGTGGCATTCATCTGGTGGCAGGCAAGCGTGGCAAGTGGCATTCCTCATCTGGTGGCACAGGCAGGTGACGTGGCAAGTCGCATTCCTCATCTAGTTGCATAGGCAGGTAACGTGGCATTCCTCATCTGATGGCACAGGCAGGTGACATGGCAAGTGGCATTCCTCATCTGGTGGCACAGGCAGGCAATATGGCAAGTGGCATTCCTCATCTGGTGGCACAGGCAGGTGTCATGGCAAGTGGCATTCCTCATCTGGTGGCAAAGGCAGTTGATGTGGCAAGTGGCATTCCTCATCTGGTGGCAGGCAGCGTGGCAAGTGCCATTTCTCATCTGGTGGCAGGCAGCGTGGTAAGTGATATTCCTCATCTGGTGGCAAGTGATGTGGAAAGTGACACACTCAGGGCTCCCAC
Source organism: Lithobates pipiens (assembly GCF_037356315.1). Taxonomy (NCBI): domain Eukaryota; kingdom Metazoa; phylum Chordata; class Amphibia; order Anura; family Ranidae; genus Lithobates; species Lithobates pipiens. Next base: position 494,391,635 of record NW_027507758.1, read on the forward strand.
TGATTCTGCATTATGGTGAGTTGAACTATTTCATTTATATTACAATGTAATATAAGAAATAATGTGCTTCAATCATTCTGACACCATACCAATCATGGTGCCATGATGATTGAAGTACCAATAGCAGAACACCAGCTATTGCCCCCGACAAATTGCCAGTGAAATTTGCTTATCCCCCCCGCGTGTGCGTACACCCCCCCCCCCCCCCCACTGGACCTTGGCACAATTTTCTTACATACAGCTGGTCCCCGGTGCCAAAAAAGTTGGGGACCACTGCCTTAGATGATCTCACACAGCAGACATACAAGCTATGAGGTTCAAGTCAAAGGAGTTCCTATGCACAGGAGGTATTAAAATGGTTGTAAACCTTATCTGTAGGTGCTTGAAATATTTGAAAATTGCTGTATGGCGATTTCTTCTGCGCATGCGCCGGAGTTAGAAAGGGCACTCTGTGCCGTTTCTAGCTCAGGTCATGCCATGACTGGAAGCTCCCGCATGCATACACGGGAGTGACGTCACGTGACTCTGGCCAGTCACAGTGGCGGAGTGCGCGGCCCCAGAAGGAAGAGGAGTGAAGAATGAATGCTCGCTGCTAGCGAGGAAGACGGGGACATCGTGGGCTTCTCCTGCAGGTAAGTGTCACATAATGGGCTACTATGCGATGCATAGTAGCCCATTATGCTTTACCTTTGCAGGGAAACAAAGCGGAAGTAAAACCCATCAGGGTTTACTTCCTCTTTAAGAGAAAAAAGGAGTTTTATAAGATAAAAAAAGTTTAAGTTTAACCGATGGCAAACATTTTTCTTTAGTTCTGGATAATGTTGAGAGGAATTAATAAATAAAAATCCCAAATTTTGGGTAGTCCCCAGAAAAGTAATGGAGGGGAAATCTTCCGAATGGCACACTACTGTAGTTCTGGTCACCTGGGGGCCCCCAAGGGATTCCCTTAATTTGAAGGGATTCTCTCACTTCCGGTTTTGGCTATAGGACAGGGAGTAAAGGTAAATCTCCATAATAGGACACAGATGGCAGATAAAAAACTGACAGGGGTTATAAACCCCCTTTAACCACTACAATACAGGGCACTTTCACCCCCTTCCTTCCCAGCCCAATTTTCAGCTTTCAGCGCTCTCGCTCTTTCAGTGACAATTGCGCGGTCATGCTACACTGTACCCAAATGAAATTGTTATCATTTTTTTCGCACAAATAGAGCTTTATTTTGGTGTTATTTATTCACGACTCCGTTTTTTTTTTTTTGCGATATAAGCGCAAAAATAGCGGAAATTTGGAAAAAAAACTATATTTTCTTTTTTCTATTTGAAAAGAAATCCAATAAAATCAAATTTTGTCATAAATTTAAGCCAAAATGTATTCTGCTACATGTTTTTGGTAAAAAAAATTCCGTTAAGTGTATAATAATTGGTTTGTGTGATCACGGACATATGTACGCAAATGATCATGTACATATGTGTGCAGGTGATCACGTACATATGTGTGCAGATAATCATTGGGACATGTGATTTTAGTGGGACATATGTGGGGGACATGTTTTTATTATTAGGGACATGTGTTTTTATTATTTGGGGACATGTATGTTTTGGGGACATGTGTGTTTTGGGGACATATGTGGGGACTGTGTTTGTACTGTGTGGTGTGTTGTGTGTGTACACTACACTGATGATCAGTGAGTAAAAAGCTGTAAAAAGCAGCCCATACTCACTGATCATCAGCCGGCTGCAGCGATCTGCTCTCTTCTCCTCAGCGGTGACTTCCGTGTGAGGAGAGGAGAGCCGATTGCCTAGCAACCGGCTGTTTGTTTACATCACATGACGGCCGTGATTGGACACGGCCGTCATGTGATCAGGAGGGCCAATCACAGAGCCCTCCTGCCGATCTGAGATGTGCCGTGTCCGGGTGACACGAGCACATCGGGATCGCGCCGCTGCACGGGCGCGCGCGCGCGCGATCCCGCTGCTCCTGAATGACGTTCCCAAACGTCCTATCAGGAGCAGGCGGCTCCCACCCGGCCGTATATACGCATTGGCCGGGTGGGAAGTGGTTAAAGAGGAAGTAAACCCTGATGAGTTTACTTCCTCTTTGATTCCCTGCAAAGGTAAAGCATAATAGACTACTATGCATCGCATAGTAGTCCATTATGTGTCACTTACCTGACACAGGAGCCAGCAAAGTCACCGCTGTCCCCTGTAGTTCTGAGTGTCCATCTTCTTGGTGGGTCTCACTGCGATCTGCGGTTTACCCAGTGCGCCTGAGCACCGCTCTCTATGGCGCATGCGCCGTAGACAGCGGTGGCTGTCTTCAGGTAAATATCTCCTAAACCGTATAGGTTTAGGAGATATTTCTTGGACCCTCAGGTAAGCCTTAATCTAGGCTTACCTGTAGGTCAAAGTGGTTTGTAACGGTTTACAACCACTTTAAGCACAATTAACATTTTAGATGCTTCCTATAAGATAGCAAATCTTTATTTTTTGAGGTTATATTCACAGGCCAATAGCCCAGAAGAATACACCTATAATCTAAATCAAATTGATTGAAATTTGCCTTTACGTATTATATACAGTGAAGACAATCAATAATCATTGCATCTTCCATTTAGAAAAGCAAAATCCCATCCTCAGTACTTGGTATTCATTTTTTCTCTGTCCTGAGAAAAAATTAAAAATACTAGTCTGAGAGACTCAATTACAGAGAGATTGGTTGCCTTAACATACCCAAAAGCCAAATATAATCTAAAAACAATTAAGTAAATAGAAATTTGTTGTCAATGAAAAAAGAAAACGCATTTGCAAATTATGCCTCCGTTTTCTGAGGATCGGTAGCTGTTTCTCCAAATTACACTCCAAACTCTAAAGAGCCTTTGTAAAACTAGTAGAATAGTTACATAAAATAGATTAAAAGTGGATGTATAATGTGATTTTTATTCAATTCATTAAATAGTAAAACAGTGAGCATTTTATTTTTCAAATTAACTTTACTGGTTATTACCTGCAATGACAGTTTATATGTAAATGTATGTCTGGGAGTAGAGCGAGATCTGGAACTGGCAAATGTACAGTGTTACTGTACTGTACGATTGCTTTTACTTACAGATAACATTTTCAGTGTTGTTTTCTTTCCCAAAATTTGGCATGATGCTGTTAAATAATGAATGGTCAGAATCAAGGTGAAGGTGGCCACAGTGCACAAAATATAAAACGTATGGCAACTACTAGCAGACAACATCAAACATTACAAAACCAACTTCATATATTTGTTGCCCAAACTAACAATGTTTATTTTACAAAACAAAATTAAAAGTCCAACTTCATATAACCAAAAATGTCAAATAACAAAAAAACAAAAAACAAAAAAAAACAATAACCAACACAAACTGGATTACTTCTATCTGTTGGCTTACATGCATGATATAGGAATATTGGCACTGGGTGTTTTTAAATTGTTTTCAATCATTAGAGCTATTTGTGTTTAGTGATTGATTTTTGTTGGCTTTATATAACGATTTTTTACCACTGTCAAAACAATTTGAATTTATAGTTTAAAGACAGTTAAAAGCCAAAGCACCTGTTTGTGTAATTGACTTATTATCACTCCCCAAAGTCTTCAGTGTATCTGCACAAAGCTTGGGGTCAAATTATAGGCAGTGTTGTTTGTATTATAATATGCCCTTGGGCTTGCTTCACTGATTGTATTATCTTTGCTGAGATAATCGTAGAGTGCTAAAAATAAAAATGTTTGTTGGGGGTACAATATTTCTTACAATTTCAAATCTGATAGATCATGTGAGCAAGTAAAGCCAGACCCATTCTAATAGCTTCCACGTTGGAAAGATTTTAGCAAATTGACTAGAATGGATTTGAAGGAGGGGTCCTGTTTTTCATTAAAATTAGATTTTGAAGTGTTAACATGAATAGATTTCCTCTGCCTATGGTGCTGGTTCACTGATCAGCTGCTTAACTGGTGATCATTTTTTTATTGGTCCCTGGCAGCCTGTGTGATAAAATTCCATTGTATTGTGATACTCAGATCCAGCAGGTATCCAACACTTCTGGGTATGTTGACTATGTTCTCTCCCTGCAACACCATGTGGTTCCTCCCACTCAGGGCTGCCAATAAAGGGGTACAGCTGTCTCTCCTGCACCTGACCCAATCTTCATCAGCTCAACGAGGGGCCCTGGGTATCTCCTGAGCAGGAGGACCAGCTGTACCATCTTATCACTGGAACTGCTCATCCTGTGGCTCCTCCTCTCCCTCCTGCCAGCTGCACTGCAGAGGGACCCACAGAAGAATTGGTTCAAATATCTGCTCCCCCATCCCCTTCCACCATGATCATCCTCATTCATTTGATGTAGATGGGGGAATCCTCCCGCTGTGCTATCGTATTCTGTGGGAGGGGTGCAGAATACAATGATCAGTGCTGCTGGCTGTAACCAGACAGACTGGTTTTACACAAGTTGATCAATAGATTGACTTGTGTACAACCAGCAAGCCCATACATTGATCAAAATTCGTCTGGTCCTTGTTAAACCAGACAAATTTCAATCCATGTATGGCCAGCTTAAATTTCCACATCTGAGGTTCCACTGGAGCTATTCTAAACTCATGGGTAGCTTGGTTTTATTTTTAGATGAAAAGAAGTACACATTTGTGTTCTCAACTTGCTGACAGTTAAAGCAACTCTTTCTTCCATCTTGGGAAAATTCAATGCAGGAACCATGCTTTACTAACATTAGAAAACAAGAAATAAATTTGAAACATAGATATAAGACTGAGTGGTCCATTGAGTATGCCCATAATGAGCACAGCTACAGAGAATGCAACAGAGAATGAGCTGTGCAGAAGACCAACAGAAGAGGCCTGATGCTGTCATAGGGTGACTATACATAGCTGGTATTTCCATCACTGCCGTAGAACTAAACTAACCCTGCAGCCCTTCTCTGGGTTGATATGTTTATGCATAACAATCGCTTGTATTTAACTTAGAAAATAATTTTCTAGAAGAAAATCTATAGTTTGCAGGCTGACAGAATAGGTTTGTTAAGAATGAAAATTTGATGAAACACTGTGGCACTAACAAGGATGAAATTACTTTCTGTAAAAGTGATTCCTTTGGGTCTATGTTGAATTTTCTATTAGAACCATTACAGATTTTCTTTTTTATTACCATGTTATTTTGTTTTTAAGTCCTTAAAGGATAAGTGCACTTTAAAACAAAGTGTATTTATTCTTTTTGCCCCTTTTGCCCGACCTAACCCATTCTCTCCCTCCACAGATTCATACGAAGATCAATCCATCAGTGCAAAACCAATGTGAAACAAATAATAATGTGACCAAAAAAATAATAATTCCACAGGTGAACTCACACCTGTGAATCAAAATAATAAAAATGAATAAAAAGAAATGTCCATAAGTGCAAATCTTGTTCCTCTGTGACCATGCTTCAGTGTTCCACCAGCAAAATAAGACACATTACTTGCTTACCAGATGGTTAGACCCCCAATAATAAGAAGTCTATGCCCTTGTACACACGGTCGGACATTCTGACAACCAAATCCGTCGGATTTTGTCCGACGGATTTTATCTGATGGATTTTGTCCGAAACTGGTGTTGCATACACACGGTCAGACAAAGTTGTCGGAAAATCCGATCGCTCAGAACATGATGACGTTATTTCGTTAAGACGGGACTACATTCAGGCTAGTAGCCAATAGCTTTGGTCTAGGAATTTGATCTGAGCATGCGTGGCACTTTGTCCGATCAGAATTCTCTACAAACGATCAGACAAAGTCCGATTGGATCATGTTGTGAGAAAATTTTATAGCCCAGCTCTAAGACTTTATCTGACAATACAGTCCGATCAGACATTTTCCGTCGGAATGTCCGACCGTGTGTACAAGGGCTAATAGTGCTCAAAATATGCCAAGGACACTGAGGGATACAATAGGTACCCTTCTGCTGCTATGTTCACAGCTGTAGTCACTCAAACTGCATCAATCATAAAGGCGAAAAAACACAGGGATTCCATCCCAGATAGAAAGCAATTGAGCTGCAAGTTTGCAAACGACGTGCTAAGCAATTGCTAGACTTGCCAGGCTTCACAAGTTTGTTTCACATTTGCAGCGAGTCTGCATTGCATGACTTCAGATCAACTTTCTTTGCAAACATTCTGCAAGTCTGCTGCAATTTCTGGTTCAGTTATGTAGTGCAATAGTCATCCCACCACAGGGGGTCACTGTGACTGAATTTGAAAATGTGTAAACTAGAACTTGTGCTTCAAGTGCTCTGCAAGTGTACAACTTGCCAGTTAAAATGTGCAGCAAGCTAAAGTGGTTGTAAACCCTTACAATCCACTTTTGCTACAGGTAAGCCTATAATTAGGCTTACCTGTAGCTACTCCGGATATCTCTTAAACCTGAACGGTTTAAGAGATAACCCCTGTATCTGCATGTGACGACGTCATCGACACATGAGCACTGCAGCAATGGCATGTACGTGCCCTTTGCTTCAGTGAGTGTGCCGTTATTGGCAGCTCCCGCACGCAGGTGCAGGAGTGATGTCATCATGGCTCCGGCCAATCACACGCCGGAGCCGCAATACCCGGAAGTAACTTTGGGGAGAAATGCTGCCAGCCGGTGCTGTGTACGAGCACCGCAGTGGGGGCTTCAATCTCAGGTGAGTATTACATAATAAGCTAGTATGCATAGCATACTAGCTCATTATGCCTTTGTCTTGCAGGTCTTTTTTTCCATGTGGGTGTACAACCACTTTAACCACTTGCTTACCGGGCACTTAAACCCCCCTCCTATCCAGACCAATTTTCAGCTTTCAGCGCTGATGCACTTTGAATGACAATTGCGCGGTCATACAACACTGTACCCAAATTACATTTTTATAATTTTTTCCCAATAGAGCTTTCTTTTGGTGGTATTTGATCACCTGTGCAATTTTTTTTTTAAATGTTAAAAGACTGAATTTTAAAAAAATATATATATTTTTTAAAATGTTGTTATAAAATTTTAAAATGGGTGATTTTTGTCCGTCATTGATGCACGCTGATGAAGTGGCACTGATGGGCACTGATGGGTGACAGTGATGGGCACTGATGGGTGGTAGTGATGGGCCCTGATCGGTTACACTGATTGGCACCACTTGTGGGCATTGATAGGTGGCACTTGTGGGCATTGATAGGTGGCATAAATGAGGCATAATTGCCTCTTCCTTTTTGGGACCAATGTCCCTTTAAGATGAGTCGGTGATTGGCTTTTTTTTTCTCCTCCGCTGTCAGTGTGAGGAGAAAAAAAAAGATCACAGAGCTTTTGTTTTGATCATGTGATCAGCTGTCATTGGCTGACAGCTGATCACATGGTAAGAGGCCGAAACCGGCCCCTTACTCGGATCAGTGATCACCCGAGTCTCAGTGACTCTGATCACAGCGCGCTCAGCGCGTGCCCTGTAGGGCGCACGCAGGGAGGGTGCACAGGGGAGGCCAACATACGACGGCCTCCCAGGAATTCAGATCTGCACTGTGGACGTCATTCGGCCATAGTGCGGATGTCAAGTGGTTAACAAGACTTACAATTCAACACTGCCACAAATTTGTGACAAGTTATCCTTGCTATCTGGGATAGTACAGTATTTTATTTATTTTATTATAAAAAAAAGTAGTACTCACAAACAATATAATAGAGACAAGTCTGTAAATGTGCTCTGCTTAGCTGAGTAGGCAGGCGTGATGATGTCAGCACTAGGTTCTGCTCCCAAACACTGGTGGAACACGGGAGTGGGGTCATAGAGGAACAAGAGTTGCACTTTAATGGTTACATATGGACTTTAATAGACATTTGTTTAATCATTAATATTATCTTGATTAACACAATTGAGTTCATCTGTGGAATTGTTTTTGTTGGTCACAATATAATTTGTTTCACATTGATTTTGCACTGGCTGTAGTTATTTGGTCTTAAAGGAACAGCACTTTTTTAATTTTGGTTCCCTGTTATCTTATATTCAGATAATAATGTATGCAGTTATATTAATGGTTTTGTTCTAAGCACAGATTGTTTTTTACTTATCTGGATGTAAATAACCAGCTGAACTGTAGTCACTGGATCAATGTAAGTATGCATCTGTGGAGAGACAAGGTATGTTAGATTAGGTCAATGGAAGGGGCAAAAAGGATAAGAGCATTTTGTTTTCAAGTGCAATCATTCCTTAACCTATTTTTGCCAACTTTATGCATATATATGCGCCAGTATGACAGGTTGGCCTTAGCGGCCAGCCACTGCATATATGTGTAGCACTGACTCCCGAAGGAGCGGCTGATTTCATTGGGCTTACCGTTACCTTCTTGACATCGTGTATGTCTAGGGGTTTCTCAAGGTAGATGGCCCAAGAACTGCAGAGACTGATGCCAGATCCGCTTGAGGGATTTTTATTTGCAAAAAAAGAATAAACGAACACAGTCTCTCAAAGTAGGGTTAGAGGGTTTAGATAGGAAAGTACAGGTACTCTTGAGCTAAAGCGAACAGACAAAGGAGTCTCTCACATTAGGAAATCCATAGAATAGCCATTCACAGCTAGATTCTCACCCTTATCGGATAGTCCTTCTCTCACCAGGCCTAGCAGCCAACAGGGTAATTAAATCAGACAAAGTCTCTGCCACAGACTTGTTGTGGAACACTTGAATAAAGTCTCTGCCACAGACTTGTTGTAGAACACTTGAATAAAACTGAAATATATAGACAACTCAGAGAACCCTCGTACGGTACCAGTATGTTGTAGCCGGTCCCATGATACCGCATTCGAGTAGATTCGCTTGGGGTCTTTCAACTTAGCCTCCAGGCTCCTGCTGAGAAGCCAACCTTTGCGTGGCCTTCTCCCGAATAGTCCTCCCCTGGATGCTTTCACAGTTGCTGGGCCTCTCCACAAACCGAGATGGCACCAAAACACCTTAGAATCCTTCTTTCAGCTATCTCGCCTCGGGCTGGCCAGCACCAAGACTTGGAGTCGGGTGGATCCGCACCCCAGGCCATGAGAGCCCTGGGGGCTGGTCAGGAGGACCAGGACCAAACAGCCAGAAAGCACTTCTGGACCGGAAACCCCGGAGCACGTGACGTCAGCACGTTAAGTACCCTCTCCCAGAATGCAAAGCAAGAGTGGCACTCCCATTGGGCAGGTTCTGAGAGAGAACTGACACTTAATGCACCCAACTGAACTGCGTTCTAGCACCTGCCAGGGATGACAGCACCACCTACGGTCGAGCAGAATGCAATGCAATCCAGCCGGACTGGTACTGAGGCCAAAATTTAGTGTAATTAAACTCAAAACCAAGCTGCGGTTCCAGGAAGATTAAATGCCAAAAAACACATAGCGTGTGCTCTTCAGGAGCCGACGCTACATATACATCCATGGGGATCTGCTTTTCTGTGCTGGAGGTGTACTCACTGTGTACTCCAAACATCATGATTGAGATGTTATGTTTACAATACAGACTTCCTAATCATGTGGCTACTGTGACAGCCAAAGTCCACCTCCACCTCCCAAGCATTAGGATACTCTTGAAGGGCTAGGAGGCAGCAGCGGCAAGGCTTTAAAGAACAAATAAATGGCCTTTATTTGATAATTACTATTTTGATTATTTAGGCAACACTTTGGCGCACCATTGTGCTATACAAGGTATCTCCAAAGAAAAAAACTGAATTGTTGGTGACTTATGCCCCATGAGACAAGCAATTAGGAGTTTCAGGATACAGTTATGGCTTCATAATAGTACTTAGATCTTGGAGAAGGGGGTGTACCCTAAAATCATGTCCTGAGCATTTGGATATTAGTGCAAATGAAAAAATTATCACCAACAGTGCTCAGTTGTTGTTGGTTTTTTTGTTTTACTTTATAATACTATACCACTGTACTATAACAAAGGGCTATAACAAAAAAAAAATAAGGTTGTCATAGTCATGACTGCTATAAGATTTATTCACCTGGGAAGAGTCATATGAATGTCCCTATAATTGTAGGGAAGCAATGACAGGCTGACAGCAGCTGCAGTTCAAATGTAATTGTATATGGAGCTAAGTGGACATAAGAGAAGCAGAAAAAAAAAATGAATGTAGTACTACATATTCTTATATCTGAACAAAAGTGGACAGATGCAGCTGTCATTGCTTTGTTCAGGCAGAGCAACCGCAACTGTTTGCATCTACCTGTACATTCAGCCACAAGAATCCGCTGGATTCTTGCCTCACCTCACATATTTTTTCAGTTTAAATTAGGACTAACATTAAACTGTAGTATCAGTATGTCAAAGCATTGTGTATCATAAACACTTGTTATTTTTTAAATAAAACACTTTTTTTTTTATTATGCACTGTTGCATCTCAGTGCTGCTGATTTCCTGCAGCATTTTTGCAGTTATTTTCTCTACATAAATCCAGTCCAACGATGACCGCATGGCATTTCTTAGGGCAGTTTTCATGAAAGTGACCATTTGTAGTGTTCACTGGAAGTCCATGTGGTAGAGTAACAAATGAGCTTGTTTTCAAATTGCTGATGATAGTGATATGCCTGCTCAATGTGTGTAGACACTTGTAGTCTCAACCAGGGGTGCAAAGGCAAAGTTGGGAGGCAGGAATAGAGTGTGACCACTCTATACCATAAACAAGGAACTTCAAGTTCGGATTACCAGGGATTATTTTGAATAAATTTGGGGTTTAGAAAAAAACAAACAAACATACGTTCTCACCTCTATGCTGCAGCTTTGGTGTGACTTTGCAGTTGTGCCATTTCGGCTATAGGACAAGAACTGAGTGATCACATGACTGCTGCTTGCTCAGTTCTCACTCTTCTTGGAGCAGAAAGCAGTGACTGTCAATCACTGTTCTCTGCCCCTCTCACTGGAGCACTGGGCTGGAGAGGGGCGGGCTCAGCTGGCTTCAGCTTTCAGCGAATGCTGAGATGTGGAGCCAGCTGTCAATCAGATATCTGGGCGAGTATCGACAATCTGGTCAGGATCCTTCCAGAGCCTTGAGCAGCTCTGTGACATCAGCTGACAGCGGGCTATAGTGATAAGTATTATAGTGATAGAGTGATAAGATGCTTCTGGGTCACAGGAGTGCAAAAGTAATTCCCCTCCAGTGACCCACAAGAGAAGCATGGCCAACACATTTTGGTTATACTTGTTTTTTTTAAAAAGATGCACATATATTTCGATGTATATTTAAAGCTAATTTTGAAAACTAGTTTTTAATATACGTTAACACAATAAAGTTTATAGAAGATTTTAGTAATTGGAGTTACGCATGTTCATGAATTTAATAAATACATCACTGCATATATCATTCTATGCATGAAGGTAACAAGTATTCTCTGTGCTGCAGCCCCCTCAGCACCCCTTAATACTTAATAGACATGTGCAATTCGTTTCGTACGAATCAAAAATTCATAGGAATTTCCATAAATTAGTACATTCGGGATGATCTGACAAACAAATTGCTATTCTTCTGAATTCTGTACGAAATACGAAATTTAGTTTACGAATTTCGGATCCAAATTCCGTTACAACGGAAACGTGACTGGTGTTTTGTTGACCAATCAGAGGTTTTCTTCTGCTGCTGATTGGGGATTGGGAAAATTAACTTTTTTTAATATGGGAGTGGGAGACTGGTACTGGTAGTCGATGGGAGATTCAGAATCGGACAAAATAAGAATGTTCGTTAATTACGATTATTCGTTATGATGAAGTTAAAAAACCCAGGAAGTCAGCACAGCACAGAGATAGTGGGAGCCCCTCATAATGATAAACTCATCATAACGAACATTCGTAATTTTTACGAAAAGTTAACGAACCTAATGAAAATTCATATTTCGTATGAAATTTTGGACACAAATTATGAAATACAAATTAATTCTAAAACGGAACAGAACAGAATGAAATAAAACAAATTTATTGATGGAGCACATATCTAATACTTAATCCCCATATCAATCACAGCCATAGAGCCAATGAAGAGAGTGGGGTGGAATAGCAGAGCCACTAATGTGGGAATGGACATGCAGAGCCATGGCTCTGGAACAAAATTTGCTTGGGTGCCCCCCATTGCAAGTTTCTTGCTCTGGGGCACTCAGCAGGAGGGAGGGGCGAAGAGCGCCAGCAAGGGACCCAAGAAGATGATAATGCGGACTTCTCTATGCAAAACCACTGCACAAGGCACGTATATAGCATGTTTGTTATTTAAAGATATTAAAAGACAGCCTTTATTATAACTTTAAATAGTTTATTCTACATATGCTTGGGTGCCCCCCATTGCAAGTTTATTGCTCTGGGGCGCTCAGCAGGAGGGAGGGGCGAAGAGCGCCAGCAAGGGACCCAAGAAGATGAGAATGCGGACTTCTCTATGCAAAACCACTGCACAAGGCACGTATATAACAAGTTTGTTATTTAAAGATATTAAAAGACATCCTTTATTATAACTTTAAATAGTTTATTCTACATATGCTTGGGTGCCCCCATTGCAAGTTTCTTGCTCTAGGGCGCTCAGCAGGAGGGAGGGGCGAAGAAGATGAGAATGCAGACTTCTCTATGCAAAACCACTGCACAAGGCACGTATATAACATGTTTGTTATTTAAAGATATTAAAAGACAGCCTTTATTATAACTTTAAATAGTTTATTCTACATATGACTGCCATTAGTGTGAGTTTATGGCTGTCAATTTATTGGTTAATGTAGTTTACATTTCCTACTCATCTTACCAATCTCCCCAATACAATATTTTAAGCTAAAAATGAAGTGCTCTTTAACATAACTTGTATTATATTAATACAAAACTCAGAACATATTTAAAATAAAAAAATATAGATAGTCTACATAGTTGATGTAATTATTGCCGTAGCCATAGGGCACCTTCGAAGATGTTGACTCTTCAATACCTGTGAACTGAATTGCTGAGATCCTTGCAGGCTTTTGCAATGTGTTTGAAAGGAAATATTTGATAACAATACTTTAAACACAGTTTCAGATTCAAAGCCATTTTTAACAGACTGTGGGATGCTGCTGAGTCAAATACAAAAAAAAAACAGATTTCTGTAGTTCAAAAGGAACTTTATTCATTTATATCAAAGAGAAAAGAAAGATAATTATGCGGTGGAAAAAAGACTGCCAAGATCAGGAACGCTTCCAATGCAATTTAACTTTTTCAAATATATTTCTAATTCATTTATTTTCCCTTCCTCCCCTATTAATAGATTACTAAATATAGCGATTTAGAGGAAATGTAATTACTGTTTAAGTGAAAATGTAAGGATGTGCGGGATATAACAGGGCAAATATTTAATCCATTTTTCTTCTATCCACAAGTAAAGGTGGGCCTATTTAATAAGGAAAGTACAAAGAGTTCTATCTCAATAATTAATTATAATCAATGTATTGCTGGTCCTATTAGAGTAAAAACATATTTACTTGGACGCTGTGTCTTACTGCAACTTTGAAAACATAACTTTTACTCCACTGTCTTATTAATGGGCCAGTATCGATTTAGTCTATGTTTTGGCCTTTTATTAGAATTCTTTAAAGTGGTTGTAAACCCTTACAAACCACTTTGACCTACAGGTTAGCCTAGATTACGGCTTACCTGTAGGTCCAAGAAATATCTCCTAAACCTACATGGTTTAGGAGATATTTACAAAAAGAAAGGCACCGCTGTCTACGGCGCATGCGTCGTAGACAGCAGGACGCAGGTGAATTGAGCGCGCCGCAGATCACAGCGATATGCCGCTCGTGTCGGCTCCCGTGCACATGTGCGGAAGGGACGTTATCGCGGCTCCGGTGAATCACAGCGCCGGAGCAGCGAGACCCGGAAGTCACTCCGGAATACATGGCATTGGTGAAGATAAAGGAGGAGGACCGCTTCGGGGGCTTCATTCTCAAAGTAAAGGTAAGTTATGCACGTATGAAGAACGAATCAACCTTGCCAAGTTGATTATGCCTTTGCCTTTCAGGTTGCATTTAAAAAAAAAAAAAAAAGTGCCCTTACTTCCTCTTTAAATACAGTAAGCAAGTGATACTTTCTATAACATTAATGCATGGGAAGACACAAACTGACTAAATATAAAGGATTGTCTACATGGACGGACTGAACAATTTCCTTGGTGTCATCAATTTTCTCAGTCAAGAGCTAACATATATAGATCATTTTAATGGTAGACTCATGAGAATGTAGGGATTCATGTAAGGTACCAGAACAGGCAACACATAGAAAGGTGCACTGAGCCATGTCCCTGCCCCGCCACAGTGGGAGAGGTTTAAATCTTGAGCCTACTCACTATGTACATATGCCACAGTTCCTGTACCCACACAATATTCTTTAAATGCTGTGGCACAAGTGGCACTAAATGACATGTACAAACCTCAGTACAATCATTTGTAAATGATGAAACTCTTCTATTGCACATGCTTTTCTGCCCACAGCTTACCTTGACAAAGAACTTCAGTGACTACTTAGCACCCAGCAATTGTTATACAATATAAGGAATGCAGTGGCCAGGAGTATGAACCACACAGCAAAGTATATAGTGCAAATGCATATTGCACTGGTCAGTAGACAGAATACAACAAAAAGCCAAAATCCTCACCTGTACAGAATCCTACCCAGTTCAGATCTCTCCACCCCCAGTACATACCTCCCTCCTAGTACATGTGAAAAAAGTATGTGGTGCTAACTATATCAAAAATAGCATTTAAAATAAAATGTATGATTAATTTTAACTAAACCAAATAAATAGATATGTGCAAAATTAAAACAAAAAACATGCAATGTGCAAACAGTACAATGGATGTGCAAAAAGCTAATGTGCAAAAAACGCATTAAGTGCAATAATCTACACAATTAAATATTCAATGTGCAATTAACTCTTTGTTCAATCTGCAAATAAAGTGCAAGATAAATAATGATACAAGTCCATATATCACAGCAATAGAGTGATCTTGATAAAGAAAATACAGTTCTGAATATAGAATCCCAAAAAGTGATAATAGTATTTCCCAAAAGGTTCAAAACTGTCCATGCAGTGAAAGCCAAGTGTAGAAAACTCCAAACTGTGACACTCCACCGATAATTCACACTTCAGTGCTCAACTTGTGCACCCCTCGTTTCTCCCAGCCTCTCACCTCTATATAAGGCCACTAAAGACCATATGACACTGTGTATACAATGGCTGCAATCACAATCCTCCTTTCCTCCTCGTGTATCCAGCCCGTCAGAAATAAAAGTATCATCAGTGATAAGAGCACATATAGAATAAAAAGACGGGTGCTCCGATGTGTAGTATTAAAACGAGACTTTAATACAAATACATGCACACTTACATCAAAGCTGCAACAATCGCAGGTAAACAAACAATACTTTCGGTCTCGGCCGCGACCGGAAGTGATGACCGTGACACCTGGCTCCTCCCTGACGCGTTGCGTCATGTTCACATGACATTTTTTCAAAGGGTCCATGAACCGTGAACGTGACACAATGCGTCAGGGAGGAGCCAGGTGTCACTGTCGTCACTTCCGGTCGCGGCCGAGACCAGAATTATTGTTTGTTTACCTGCAATTGTTGCAGCTTTGATGTAAGTGTGGATGTATTTGTATTAAAGTCTCGTTTTACTAATACTACACATTGGAGCCCCCCTCCATTGTGCCCGTCAAATGCAGCCACTGTGCCATCAATTGCAACCATTGTGCCCATCAAATGCAGCCACTGTGCCATCAATTGCAGCCATTGTGCCCATCAATTGCAGCCATTGCGCCCATCAAATGCAGCCACTTGTGCCCATCAAATGCAGCCTTTTGTGACCGTCAAATGCAGCCAACCAGTCTTAGTCTATAATGCTTTGTTTTGCTGCGTTGTTTATTTTAGTTTTAGCCCATTAAATGCTATAGCAATGTTTGACTAAGATATGGTAACAGCCCCTCATTTCTAAGGGATTTATCACTTAGAATGTATCTGGGGTACACTTACATGCAGGCAGTTACCTCTTCTGCATCTGCAGTCTGTGCAGGTATCTGCTGCATGCATGAGCCCCTTAGGATGGTACTGATGAGGGTACTGATCTGGGATCACCAAAGCTTAGGGTCCTGATGGGAGAATGGTCCAGGTACCTGAACTACAGATGAGGAACTGTGTTTCTTGTGCCCTATTAGGCCTGCTACTACTGACTACTGGTTGTTGCTCTGTACACAATAACTGAACTGCTACCTAAGCTAGGTGGCAACCTGCTCTTAGATAGTGTTATGTCACTTTATGCTAACTCTGATTGGACATTGCAGCGGGCAGAGAGGACCTTCTGCTGTTGCAATAGCTTGCTGGACCTTTCTATCATGCAGCTGTTCCGGTGGTTTGTTGTTTTGTTCCCTTTGCTAAGGAAGAGCCTAATCACAGGTTTGTGGCTGAGAAAGAAAATCTGTTAACATGGACTAATATTTTTTCTTACTGTTGTGCTGGTTGTGTTTTTTTTTTTTTTTTTTTTTTTTTTTAGATAGGAAAGGTTCTGTCTGTTTTCTTTCTAGGCACAGAAAATATTATATCTGTGTCAAACTGAAAAAAAAGTGTTGTGTTGACTGTGGTCTTTTTGTGTTTTTTTTGTTTATTTGTTATTTATATATATGTATAAGTATTGTATAAGGATGTTTATATATAAGAATTTGTAATAATGTGGAATGTTTTCTATATATGTGAAATATATAATAGAAAAAATTGAAAACAAACCGAAAAAAAAAAGGAAAATTTATATCAAATACTTACCGTAATTTTCCTTTCCTGATGGGCTCCATGGCAGCATACGTGTGGGTTAGCCCCGCCTCCATAATTACCCAATAGGACCTCTACTCCCATAAATCTTTGCTCCAGGCTGCTATCCGTGTTCCGTAACTAGCCTACTCCAACATTTGGGAGGGAACTCCTGCTGCCATGGAGCCCATCAGGAAAGGAAAATTACGGTAAGTATTTGATATAAATTTTCCTTTTTCCTGACAGGCTCCATGGCAGCATACGTGTGGGAAATAACTCGCCAAACACACCCGGGTGGGCTAAAAATGTTGAGCAAAGAAACTAGAATTTTATTTTTCATTGTCCACTGACAATACTTGTAAACCAAAATTAACAGAAGAAAGCGCAGCTGGCTCTACACAATAATGGGAAACAAAGGTATTAATTGAAGACCAGGAAGCTGCTCTACAGATAACTTCTGGTGCGACATGTCGAACTGCTGCCCAAGGGATCGAGATGCCCCGAGTTGAATGAGCCGTCACTGCCTCAGGAGGAACCATGCCCTTTGCCTTGTATGCCCTTTGAATCGTTTGGACCACCCAAGATGAGATCGATCTTACTGATGCTCGCATCCCTTTATTTTTGCCATGAAGAAGAACAAAAAGAAAGTCTGTTCGTCTGAACGAGGCTGTAGCGTCCAGATATTGTTTCAAGGTGCGACCAACATCCAGGGGATGAATCTCTTGGTTGTCTGACATTCTAAACGTAGGTAGCACGATCTCCTGATTTTCGTGAAATACTGATGTGACTTTTGGATTTGATCCAAGCATAGGGATCAGGACCACTCTGTCCGGAAAGAAAGATAGAAATGGTTCAACTGACCCAAGATTCCTAATTTCCGACACTCTTTTGGCTGAAGTTATTGCTACCAGAAAAACCGTCTTGATAGTGAGATCTCCTAAAGACAGGGGAGCATCCAAACCTTTCCCAAGATCAGAAAGAAAGTCCAATACTAACGGAAGGTCCCATTTGGGAAACCTGGGCCTCTTTTGAGGCCTAAGCCTGATGGCTCCTTTAAAGAATTGTTGTATTAATGTATGATTCGCCCACGAAACTCCTGTAAAGGCTGAAATGGCTGAAACTTGTACTCTAAGAGAACTATTGCCAGAGACAAGTCTAACCCTGACTGAAGGAAAGACAAGATATCTTGAACTGCCGGAGAATTATATGAATTTGATCTAGAAGACATGTGGCCCATAAACCTGGCCCATATACGTTCGTACACTTTATTGGTACTCTTCCGTCTAGCACTAAGAAGGGTTGGAATCGCTTCTTCTGGGAAACCTAGAGCTTCTAGCCTTCCCCTCTCAAGAACCATGCCCTGAGGTGTAGATAGGATGGGCATGGGTGTAACAGTGTGCCTTGAGACAGTAGATCTGGCCTGAGAGGCAGGGGAACTGGGTCCTGATAGCTGAGGAGCAACAGCAGAGGAAACCAAGGCCTGTTGGGCCAGAATGGTATTATCGCAATGATTTCCACCTTCTCCCCTCTGAGCCTCCGAAGGAACTGTAGGATTACAGGAACTGGAGGGAAGGCGTAGGCTCTCTGGAACTTCCAACAATCCGTGAGAGCATCTATCCCGAACGCCTGAGGATCCCTGAACCTCGAGTAGTATCTGTGCATCTTGCGATTGTACGGCGAAGCGAACAGATCGACCTCTGGAGATACTCCCAGAGTCAGAAGCCACTCGAAGACATCCCTGTGAAGGGACCACTCGTTGTTGTCTATTTTGACCCTTGACAGAAAATCTGCTTGAACATTCTGGACCCCCGGGATGTATACAGCAGAAATGTTGACCACATTCTTCTGAGCCCAGTTCATTATCGGTTCTACTTCTCGTAGTAGAGACCAACTGCGAGTCCCTCCTTGTTTCTTTATATAGGCCACCGCAGTTGTGTTGTCCAGTCTCAGCATTACTGAAGACCCTGCCACCAGATGGCGAAATGCTATTAGTGCTTGAAATGCTGCTCTCAACTCCAGGATGTTGGAGACTACACACAGCGCCGGGAACGACCACCTTCCTTGAGCTACTTCCGTAAGGCAATGAGCGCCCCAACCTTTGTTGCTGGCATCTGAGGTTATTATCACCCAGGAAATGGGGACTATCGAATGATGGTTGCGTAGATTCTTCCCTTGAAGCCACTAGAGGAGAGACATCCTCATCGCTGGTGTAAGGAGTATGCGCTGTGATTGATTGGACGAGTCCCACTGTTGCAGAAACCCTTTCTGGAAGGGACGAGTGTGCCACTGGGCCCACTTCACCATAGGGATGGTGGCCGTCATTGGGCCGATCACTTTCAAGCATTGAAGAGCCGAAAGATGAGATGATTCCCAAGCCTTGTGAATCCTGTCCCGGATAACATAGATTTTTTCCTCTGGCAGAGAGATAGTGCCTTTTAATGTGTCGAACTGAGCCCCTAGAAACATGATCACTTGAGTTGGAACCAGATGGCTCTTCTCTAGGTTCAGGAGCCAACCAAACGTCTGTAGAGTGGAGATGACTAAACTCTTGTGAACCAGAATTTGATCTCTGTCCTGAGATAATAAGAGCAAATCGTCCAGATAATGATGGAGACGAACTCCTTTGACTCGTAAAAGAGCTACTATCGCTAGGAGTACCTTGGAGAAGACCCGAGGAGATGTTGTCAACCCGAATGGGAGACAGGTAAACTGGAGGTGTTGATTGCCAACTGCGAAATGGAGAAATTGCTGGAAATCCCTTGCTACTGGCACGTGAAAGTATGCGTCCTTCAAGTCGATTGAGATTAACCAATCCCCTAGCTGCACCGACTGTTGGATTGTAAGAAGAGACTCCATTTGAACTTTTCCTTGCGAATGAGGAAATTGAGGAAGGTCAAATCTATCACCGGCCTCCATGCGCCATTTCTTTTCTGAACCATAAACAGAGGAGAATACATGCCTTCGCCACGTTCGTCTTCTGGCACGGGCACGGCTGCGCCTTGATCCAGCAAACAACTTACGTAGGTCAATAGGACCTGTTTCTTTTTCCTCTGAGTCTGGAATTGTTGTGGGAATGAACCTTAATCTCGGAGTGTTGATGAAAGTCCACTTGTGACCCGAGGAAACCGTCATGACGGTCCAATAATCTTGAATTGAGGCCGCCCAAATTCAAAAGATTTGGTAGAATCTTGATTACCTGCGGAAGCCCCCTTTGAGGTTTTCTTAAGGGAGGATTGTCTGGACCTCCAAGATCTAGAGAACTCCCTGCCGGGTCTATAACTGCGCGCTTCTCTAGCACGATCCGAGGTCTGCCTTCTTGGAAAAATACGTTTTTGGTTTTGAAGGCGTCTGTCTTGAGGGAGGAACCCAGACCTCCCACCTGTGGCCCGGGATATGGCGATATCTAGTTTATTACCAAACAAGGAGGTTCCCTCAAATGGTATACGACACCATGCCTGCTTAGATGTTGGATCCGCCAACCAGGGACGGAGCCACAAAGCACGGCGTGCCGAGACTGCTGCCAACATAGCCCGAGACAGAAGGCGGGTAATGTCAATAGATGCCTCCCCCAAAAAGGCTGATGCCATTCTGATCTCCTGAATGGGAGAGTCTTTAGCCGTATTCACTGAGATACCTCTCAAGAACTCTTCAACATTGTCGGCCCATGTTTCAATAGCCTTTGAGACTGCGGCTAAAGCCAAAGTTGGTTTACAAGCCATCCCTGAAGTTAGATAAATTCTTTTCAGATCTGAGTCAATTCTTCTCTCTAACGGATCTTTGAAAGATACTGTGTCTTCCAAAGGGAGAGTCACGTATTTGACTAAACGCATAAGAGCTGCGTCTACCAGAGGAGCTGATTCAAGGTGCTTCACATCATCCTCCTTAAAGGGGTACAATTTAGACACCTTTGATTGCATGGAGCTCTTCCTATCAATCTTGCTCCACTCTTCAGTAATGATTTCTCCCAATTCAGATAGGAAAGGAAAATGTTGCCGTTCCTTTTTGAGTTGTTTGAAAAACTTTCTTTGTTTGGGGAGAAGTAATGGGTTCTTCCCATTTTAAAGCTTCTTTCACTGCCTTGACAAGAGCAGGTACTAAAGCATAATCAAATCCTACTCCTGGATCCTCTGGATCCGATTCGCTGTCAGACAAGAGCACAGAGTGGTGGCTTGGTTGAGAAGATTCCCCAGTCTCTTGTAAGAGCCCTTCACCTCCTGAAGGACATAATGGGTCTGAGGGGGATTCCATAGCGTGATGAGCTTCCCTCTGCTGCAGGGATTCTTTTACCACTCTTCTCACCATAGATTCCAAGCGTTGATCCGCACCATCTCTTTCATCTGCGACTTTAGAGAAGCAATGATCACAGAGCGATTTGTCTGATGAAATGGGCATCTTACAGCCCCAACATGAATTATCTGGTCCTCTGCTTGAATGCGAGTGACCACTGCGTTGTTCAGATCTGGAAGACCTACGGTAACCAGACTTTGACGATGATTTACGGTGGTGCGATTTTGACGATCCACTGCGACTATGCGCACTGTAATGCGGTTCAGACCTAGAAGGGCTATAAGGAAATACACAAGAAAAGAGAGAGATACAGACCAGGCTGGTATCAAATGCTAAGGAATACTCCACAAATACACAGCAATCCAGCCATGCACATACCTGTTACAAGCGGGCAGGTCACTAGTAGGCAGTGAGGCATCCATGACTAAGAACGCTGACTGTAACAACAATAGACCCTCATAAGCAGCCATACAAAACACAGGAGCAACAATACATCAGAGCAGATCATAAACCTACCTTACACCAACCAGAGAATAGCCCCGGGAAGTCGCTGAATCTCCTGCAATCATTCCCAAATTCTGACATCTCTCACTGTGTTTTAAATATGGCGCCCATGACGTCATCAGCGGCGTCAGACGCGAGATGCCCGCGCGCATGCGCGGGAACCAAGCCTCGCTTTGGATTTGGGTCCGCGCATGCGCAGAACGCAGCGCTGGACCCGGAAACAGGGGGAGAAAGGCTGCTGGAACGCGGAAGCGTCAGCGCCTATACACAAGAACCAGCTGGCATATGAAAAGACACAGGTAGAAAAGAAAACACATAAACACTGCTGCCATGAAAAACGGAATTTTTACAGCTCACCACTCCACCAACGATCGTCTGGCCGAACAGGTTCAAGCACACACCACCGATCCACCGGGCAGATAATGGCCACCTTACATAGCAGGTAATAAGCCGTGCGCACTTATCTTCGGATAAACAAAGTCTTCAGCGCTACTCTGCCATACACTCCATACCCATGCTTAACAGACAGGGCCTATCGGAGGAACAAAAGCTTGATAGTCGGCCAACTTGATCGTAGTGAAGATCTCTTCAGATAGGAAACACCTGTCCTATGGAGGAGGACAAAAAAGGAACACGGATAGCAGCCTGGAGCAAAGATTTATGGGAGTAGAGGTCCTATTGGGTAATTATGGAGGCGGGGCTAACCCACACGTATGCTGCCATGGAGCCTGTCAGGAAAGCACTTTTACAGTACAGTTGTGTAAAATATATGGACTTGTGTTGTTGCACTATACGCTTCTACCACTAGGAGGTGGTAGTGCACCTAATGGACTCTATGCTAATGTGTTTGTTTGCACCAAGGTGTGTTGCATTGAAATGTAAACTTTGAGGGGATAGTGTTCCAAAATTAAAGTGGTTGTAAAGGCAGTATTTTTTTTTTTTAAATCTTAAAGAGGAGCGGCACCTTTAAAAAAAAATATTAAAAGTCAGCAGCTACAAATACTGCAGCTGCTGACTTTTAATAAATGGACACTTACCTGTTCCAGGGTCCAGCGATGCTGGCAGCAGATGACGAACAATCACTCATCTCTCAGCTGCCCCGCCACCATCCTCAGTAAGGGAACCGGGAAGGCTTCAGTGCCCGGTTCCCTACTGCGCATGCGTGAGTCACGCTGCGCGTCTCCACTGGTCCCCGCTGTGTCCTGGGAACTGTGTGTTTCCCAGAACACAACCGGGGGGGGGGGGGGCATCTGCGGCTAGCTTGTCCCGGAAGTGGGTGCAGATACCTGGACTATACAGGTATCTGCACCCCCCCCTCCCCCTGAAAGGTGCCACCGGAGGGGGGGGGGGATTCCGATGAGCGGACCTTCCACTTTAGGGTGGAGGTCCGCTTTAATACATTCTTTGCATTAAGATAAAAACCCTTCTGCGTGCAACAGCCCCTCTCAGCCCCCCTAATACTTAACTGAGCCCCAGCTCTGTCCACAAGTGTTTTGGCTGTCCGGGACTCCCCCTCCTGATTGTCTGAGACACAGCAGCGGTGCCAGTGGCTCCCGCTGCTTTCAATCAAAGTCAGTTAGACAATCAGGAGAAAGAGGGGGCAGGGCCGAACCATAGCCCATTTCTGAATGGACACAGGGAACGGTGGCTCGGCTCGGGTGCCCCTATAGCTAGCTGCTTGCTGTGGGGCACTAAACAAAAGGGAGGAGCCAGGAGCACAGAAGATGCACCCAAAAAGAGGAGGATTGGGGCTGCTTTGTGCAAATCCACTGTACAGGGCAGGCAAATATAACTAAAAGAAGCTTCCAAAAATAGAGTATCCACTGGATTATTTGAGTATCCTGTAGCCTCATTCCTTCATTCCTGCCTATGTTCATGATCTAAATAAGACCTCAAAATACACCCCTACAACGAGCCTGAATTTCTTCAGTGTGCTTCTGAAGCTGGTACCTGACTTCTGAACAGGTAAGAAAGACCTGGTTTATTTACAGCAGCCCCATTCAGGGGAAAACATTACATGAGATATTTTCTTTTTCAAAAAGCCAGACAAACAATTCCCAGATATTTTAAGTCTACTCTTATTTTGTATTACATTTTTGTGAGAAAACTTAGTACACAAAAGTAGTTACACACAAAAGCATATGGGTAGTTTAATTTGAGAGCCTGTATCTTGTACACTAAAATGAATGAGACAAGTCTGAAGTTTCTGTGGCCATCCAAAAATAAGATATTGTGTCTGATTAGCCCTAGTCTTTAACTGGCAGAGTTCAGTAAGGGCAGCTGGTCTTCACTGAAGATTTAACTGATGAAAATTACCTCAGGAAAGATATATCCAGGTTTTAAAGAAGCATATGATGATGTCTTTTCCAGGGAAGGCCTTGCATATTTTAGCAGCACAATGGTAAACCGCATACTGCATCTATTACAACAGAATGACTTCGTAGTAGAAGAGTCCAGGCTCTTATCTGGTCTGCCTGCAGTCCAGACCTTCCAACTTGAAACAAAAAATATGACAAATAATACCCAGGCCTGTTGAGCAATTATTAACCTTATATCAGACAAGAATGGGACAACATTCCTCTTCCAACACTCAAGCAACTGGTCTCTTCTGTTCTCAGGCGTTTACCGAGTTTGCAAAGTTTTTGAGACGTGTTGGTAATATCAAAATGATCTTATTTTTTTCTTAACCACTTCAATACTGGGCACTTTCACACCCTTTCTGCCCTGGCCAACTTTCAGCTTTGTCACATTTTGAATGACTTGCATGGTAATGTAATGCTGTACCCAAATGATTTGTTTTCCATTTTTTTAGACAGATACAGCTTTCTTTTGGTGGTATTTAATTGCTAAACAAATAAACAAATTAAAAAAAAGTTTTTCTTTGTTTTGTTTATACAATTTTGTAAATAAGATATTTTCTCCTTCACTGATGTTCACTGATGAGGCTGCACGGATAGGCACTTATGAGGTGGCATTAATGGGCACTGATGAGGAAGCACTAATATGCAGCACTGATGGGCACTGATGGGCACTGATAGGCAGCAGTGATATTCAGCACTGATGGCCACTGATAGACGACACTAATATGCAGCACTGATATGCAACACTGATAGGTGGCACGGATGGGCACTGATAGATAGAAATGATAGGTGGCACTGACAGACATCACTGATGAGCACTGAAAGGCGGTACTGATGTGTGGCACTGATAGGTGACACTAATATGCAGCACTGATGGGCAAAGATATGTAGCACTGATGGGCACTGATAGGTGGCACTGATTGGCACTGATAGATAGAAATGATACGCAGCACTGATGAGGCACTGACAGACATCACTGATGGGCACTGAAAGGCAGCATTGATGAATACTGATAGATAGCATTGATGAGGCACTGACAGACATCATTGATGGGCACTGAAAGGCAGCACTGATGGGCATCACTGGTGGGCAGTGGTAGGCATTACTGATGGGCACTGGCAGCCATCACTGATGAGGCTGCACTGATAATCATTGCACTGATTATCAGTGCAGATCCCCCCTGTGAGGAAAGCCACTTATCAGCTCTCCTCTAATCTCGTGTAGTCAGGGTGCTTCCTATTTACACTGTGATCAGCTGTAATTGGATACAGCTGATCACAAGGTTAAAGAGCCGTGTGGCCGAGCAACATGCTGCACCAACAATCGTCATGCTGCTTGCCTTCGGGCGTGCCCACGACATTCCTTGTAATAGGAATAAAAGTGACACAATTTTTTTATTTTTTAAACAGTGTAAAAATAAAAAGGTAAAAAAAAATAAGAGAAAAACATTTTTTAAACGTGCCCCATCCCTCCGAGCTCACCTGCAGAAGTGAATGCGTATGTGAGTAGCGCCCGCATATGAAAACGGTGTTCAAACCAAACATGTTAGGTATCACTGTGATCGGTAGAGCTAGAGCAATAATTTTAGTCCTAGAGCTCCTCTGTAACACAAAACAGGCAACCGGTAGAATTCTTTGAAATGTCGCCTATGGAGATTGTTAAGGGTAAAAGTTTGTCGCCATTCCACGAGCGGGTGCAATTTTGAAGCATGACATATTGGGTATCAATTTACTCGGCATAACATTATCTTTCACAATATAAAAAAAATGGGCTAACTTTACTGTTGTCTTATTTTTTAATACAGAAAAGTGTATTTTTTTTTAAAAGTGCGCTTGTAAGACAGCTGCGTAAATATTGTGTGACAGAATTTCATTGGTATAAGCAACCATTTTTACTGAATGAAACTAGTTCATTCAGTGTCTGTTGTTGTGATTAGCTGTGATTGGCCAAATCTTATCACATAGTACAGTTAGGCTGTGATTGGCCCTGTCAATACCATGTGATCACTGTGACCAATCACAGCTAGCAACACAATTGTATACAATGGATGGCATGAAAGAAGCCACCTATTGTTTACAATTGTCATGTGATCTGCTGTGATTGGTTACAGGGAGTAGAGGAATACTGATAACCGACGCTTCCTATTTACACTGTGATCACATCTGTACTGTAACAGATCACGCCTCTGAGTGTGCCCCCACGAGAGGCACGCTCTGTGAGGACCTCATATGAGGTCCTCCCAGAACAACAGTTCTCCCGCCCAGTCCTCATTGTACTATAGGTTGGGCAGGAAGGTGTTAATGTCACCCCAACATACCTTGCTATTGGACTTGCACTGAAGTGCACCCTAGCACCTCATGAACACACTAACATGATTGTGGTGTACTACACTGCTAAAAATAGTACATTTTTTGATGCAGTAGGCAGCCCATTCAAATGAATGACTTGCCTTAATACAAAGCATATTACCATGCGTAAGCAATGGTGTATACTAAGGATGAGCTCAAGCGTGTTTGCAACCCACACGTGCAGAGCCCACCAAGAAGTCGGCACTGCACAGTGCTAATCACAGGCAGTGAGACATTCCTCGATCTTCACAGCCACGCATCTAGAAAATGTCTCACTGCCTGTGATTAGCACTGTGCAGTGCCGACTTCCTGGTGGGCTCTGCCCGTGCAGGTTGCAAACACGCCTGAGCTCATCCTTAGTGCATACATTACAGAAGCACAACTGTGAGAACCTAGCCTTAGGCCCGGTTCACACTGATGCGACAATCAATCTGACTTAGGAGCACCGGTCGCATCAGAAGTTGGACCCCATTCTGTGCAATGGAACTGTTCTTACCGGTGCAACTTGAGTCGCTCCAAAAAAGGTTCCTGCACTACTTTTGGTCCGACTTTGGTACAACTTGCATTGACTTCTGTTAAAGAAGTCGCATGCAAGTCATGCAAAAGTCACGCTGGGGTCCGACTTCAAAGTCGCATGCAGTGTGAACCCGGGCTCAGCCTGCATTCACAGCAAATTAAACCATTTCAACAAACACCCAGATGTCCATGTTATTTTATTGTGATTGTTCACATCTGAGCAATATACTGTCACTTAAAAATCTGGAAAGGTACAGAATGGCATGATCATATGTTTTGGGGCCCAACAAACTTTAATGGGATCAACTGAAAATAACACAAACTATGCGTTTTTTGGGCAATTTTCTGACTAACAACTGTCTCCTCCTCCTGGTAACTTGTTTTGCATTAGTTATGTAGCACTGACCCCCGAAAGAGCTGCTGGTTTTATTTGGGCCTGCACTTTGCTAATGACCCCCCTTGACTTGACTCAGTCCCATTGACACAGCTGTGGTGCAATATGAATGTGTAATGAAATGGTGATAGATAACCCCACAATACACAATACGATATAATATACCTGTATTATTACCAGGATATGGCAGGATATGGCTCCACCGACTGAGAGAGAACAATACCCCACACAATTGAAGTACTTAACCATAAATATACTTTACTGTAATTATGATAAACAGGTGGTTACAGTAATTATACTGTCATCCTAAGGTAAAATGACAGAACAATGAATCCAAAACAACAATTTTACAAGGTGAAACCACAAGGGAGCTCCCCCTACTTTAATAGCTAGTTGCAAGATCTTGTTAATAGTAAACAGTCTTTAGTCTTCTTTTCTTCTGCTAGCTATGATGGTCCTTTATAATTTGTAATCCAAAGAAGTTAGGCTGAACTTAAAAGTGATTTCTTTAAATGCTCAAGCGAGTGTTCCCTCAGGTACAGTACAATGCTCAAGATGCAATGAGGATTAGGCCTTAAGCCTGCCTAAAGTCAGTTTCTGTGAGATTCTTAATACACATTCAATACACATTTTTGATTAGATAGATAGTATTGGTAAGATGGGATTGTTGCGGTGCCAATTAATTTAGCAATACTATCTATCTAATCTACAAATTTCGGGATGAGGTGCTTTAATGTGTTTGATCTCCCCGCCTGATTCCCCTTTTTTCTTTTACACATTTTTGATCCATTGAAGTCTATGGAACCAAAAACCAGAAACAAGTCCCTGGCCCTTTCCATGTTATATGGACTGTAGTGTGTTTCTGCAAAACTTAAAATGCACTAAAAAATGCATAGGTGTGAATCAGGGCTAAAGGGATCCCGAGATTGCAGCTTAGCTCATGAGAATAATGATTTTTTTTTCTCAAGCGATTATAATGACTGCAGACCTCCCATTCAGAAATCTGCCTAGAGAGGACATGGTCAAACAACAATTCTTTCAGAACAGAACAAGGTAGGAACCTGCTACACAATTTGTTAAGATCTTTGCAATGTACATTGATCACCTAGAGTGGAACATTTTATATATGTGTAGTGCCAGCTCCTGAGGAGCATGTGCTATGTGTTTTTTTCTATTTAAAATTCCTAAAGCCATAGTTAAGTTTTAGGGTCAATTATACCAAATGATGGTTTCAGTACTAGTCTAGCTGGATTGCACTGGATTCTGCTAGGCCACAGGTGTCGCTGTCACCACTGGCAAGTGTGAGAACGCAGTCTAGCTGGGCATATTGAGTGCCATTTTTTCTCGGAACCAGCCCAGTGGGAGTGTCATCTTGCTGTGCATTCTGGGAGAGGGTACTAAAGGTACTGACATCACATGCTTCTGGGTTCCGGTCCAGAAGATATTTCTGTCTCCTTGGTCCTGGTCCTCCTGACCAGCCCCCATGGCTCTCATGGCCCGGGGTTCAGATCCATCCAATTTTGAGTCTCAGGGCTGGCTAGCCTGAGGCAAAGTAACTGGGAGGAGGATTCAAAGGTGGTCCGATGCTGTCTCATCTGTGGAGAGGCCCAGCAACTGGAGAAGCAACCAGGGGAGGACTCTTCGGGAGAAGGCCACACATAAGGCTGGCTTCTCAGAAGGAGCCTGGAAGCTCAGTTGAAAGACACCAAGTGAATCTACACTCATACGGTATCGTTGGACCGGCTGCTAGATACTGGTACCATATGATAGCTCTCTAAATTTGTCTACGTCCTTCAGTTACATACAAGTCTGTGGCAGAGACTTTACTCAAGTGTTCTACATACAAGTCTGTGGCAGAGACTTTATTCCCAAGTGTTCTACATTAGGGATGAGCTCGGTGTTCGACTTGAACACCATTCGCCTGTTCGGCGAATTCAGAACTTTGTGTTACCGTTTGCCCCAAATTCGTGTGGCATGGATGGCCCACAATGCACTACACCATCGCAGTGCATTGCTGGCTCTTGATTGGTCAAGCATGTACTGTGACCCCGCATGCTTGGCCAATCACAGCGCCGGTAGCGAGGAGAGCCAGGAGAGCCATAATTGGCCACAGGCAGGATGCCTGTGGCCAATTATAGCTCAGGGGGTTTAGTACACGCCTCACACTATATAAGGCTGCCAACGCGGCGGCCTTGTGTGGTGTGATCCGCCATGCAGGGAAAGAGCAAGATAGGCAGGGACAGTGTGTTCTTTTCTCAGGCATCTGCAGGAGTTAAAGTGAGTGTTGTGTGCCTCCAGCACAGTATACACCTGTAGCTACCCTTTTTTGCTGGTGTTCTCTAATACAGGCATCTGCAGGAGTTAAAGTGGGTATTGTGTGCCTCCAGCACAGTATACATCTGAAGATACCCCTTATTGCCGGTGTTGTCTGTTGCATATCTTGCATATTAGCCTTTAAAATTAGCACTTTTGATTTTGAACGTTCGAGTCCTATAGACTTTAATAGGGTTCTAAAGTTCGTACAAATCTTCGGTCCATTCGAAGGTTCTGGCGCGAACCGAACCGGGGGGAGTTTGGCTCATCCCTATTCTACATTCAAATCTGTGGCAGAGACTTTGCTTTATTTAAACACTCTAACAGCTGTTAGGCCTATCCGGTAGCTGTGAGAATCCAGACATGGGCGGTGTTTCTCTGGATTTCTATAGTAAGAGACTTCCTATGTTTTGCAGTTCCAAGAGTACCTGAACTTCCTACCCAACCTTCTACCCTTCATTGAGAGACTGTTTTGTCTACTTGTTGTCAAATAAATATCCCAAAAGTGGATCCAGTGTCAGTTTCTGCAGTTCTTTGGGCCATCTACCTTGGGAAACCCCTAGACATACACAAGGTCAAAAAGGTAACAGTAAGCCCACTAAAACCAGCCGCTCCTTCGGGGGTCAGTGCTACATATGGTTACATTGATCCAGTTTGACCAATGAAACAATGTATATGACATACTGTACTTGGCCAATCCCCTTGGAAACTGGAAATCGCTGAAGCAGATGCCACTGAAGTGATCTCTACATTCTTCCAAGTCCCATGCTGAGTGGCTGCATTCTGTTTACCGAACACGGAGGTTAGTTGCTTGACATGCTTGATATGGGCGCCATTGAGTCTAGGTTCACACCAATGCATTTTTAATGCATTTTGCAGCTTGCAGAAAGGCACTACAGTCAGCCTAATTTTTTCCCATAGCAGATTGCGTTTTGCGTGTAAAAACACTTCAATGGACCTACATCAAAAAAGCAATTGTTGCGTTTTTGATACATTTTGACATGCGTTTTGCGGTCCATTTAAAAAAAAAAAAAATTAATACAGGATTTATATAGCACCAACAATTTGAGCAGCGCTTAACAAAATGAAGGCAGACAGTACAGTTACATTTCAATTTGGTACAAGAGGAATCAGAGGGCCCTGCTTAATAGAGCTTACAATCTAAAAATGTTGGTGGGCCGAAGTCGCCACGAGAGGCAGAGCTACCCCAGTGATGTCATTGGTGACACCGCCCGTTTGTTAGTTAAAACCTGTCAGACAGCGAAGCTGGCAGATGATGGGAGTGGGCTTTTTCTTTTTTTTATTCTTTTTTCGGGTCAGCAGCGATGGAAGTCGTCGTGATTGATGATGGATCTACATCAGGGGACTTTTTTCAATTTTTGCTTTTTAAATAAAGGACTTGGCAAACACTGCCTACTGTAATTTTCTACACTACACCTTTTTGGTGTATGTACCCCATACTTATTCACATGGGCGGGAGGGATCTGGGGCCCCCCTTATTAAAGGGGCTTCCAGATTCCAATAATCCCCTTGCCTGCAGACCCCCACAACTACTGGCCAGGGTTGTGGGAATGCGGCCCTTGTCCCCATCAACATGGGGACAAGCCCCAAAGCACCCCTCCACGTTGAAGGCATGTGGCCTGATATGGTTCAGGAGGGGAGGGGTGCTCACTCGTCCCCTCCATTTCCTGACCTGCCAGACTGCATGCTTAGATAAGGGGCATGTATGGATTTTGGGTGCACCCTATGCCCTTTTCTTTTTAATTTTGGTGTGGGGTTCCAATCAAAATCAATACCAGACCTGAAGGGCCGGGTTTGGATTGAGGGGGGACCCCACACCATATTTTTATTGCCTGCAATTCTTGTTTCTACATTTAACTGACAGCTGATGACTCATCGGTTGTTAAGGACGCGATGGCCGGCTTCCTGGCCCACTCCTTAATCAGCTATTCACAGTTTGTTAAAGAGAGGGAAAAAAAAACACAAAATGCATGAAAACTGCATGCAAAAATGCATAAAAGCAGCATATTTTAAACTGCAAACCGCAACCGCATAGATGTAATCCCAGGGTCAGAATTCTTTGCATGTTTTGAATTAATGCAAAGTGCTCATCACACTGTGACATCACACTCTCCATCTTGTACAATCACAGAACATTTTGCAATCATTCAGAAAAATGCAAAGTATTCCCTGAAGGGTGCCTGTGACAGGTGGCCGACTTCCTGAGTTTAGTACAACTGCTCAGCATGGGACTCCAAAAGCAAGGGGAGATCACTGGAGTAGTGGTGTCTCCTTCAGCGATTTTCACCTTTTGGGGGCATCAGCCACGTATAGTTATAATCAGTGGTGGCCCGTCCATAAGAACGCACAGGTTTCATACATAGTACAAATCTATCCATGGCTGCCGATGCCACCCCCTATTCAGGCGCCTGGCTCCTTGCGCCTGAACTACAGTGGCGGGGGGTGTTTTTGAAGTACCTGATTAGAGCCATAGGCTCTAATAGGTGTAAAAAAAGGTGACCTTTGAGCGCCATGCTTGGGGCTCGCAGTTCACCCAGGTGTGTTAGAACAGCGAATGAATATTCACTTTCTTAACACTGAACCACCTCTCTGCCAATCAGGTGCTTGGGTCTGTTACCCATCACCTGATTGGCTAAAACGACAGGCGCTGCGATTGGAACCTATCAGGAGGAGAGGACAGGGGGAGACGCATGGAGGACACCACTCGCCACCTTCCCCCGCCGAGACAGGGTAAGTGCCGGGCAGATGGCGGGCGGGAGGATCATAGTGGTGGCATTCAATAGCACAGTGGAGGCATTTGATGGGCACAGTGGCTGTGTTTGATGGGCACAGTGGCTGCAATTGATGTTTTCAGAATTTTTCAGTTTGCGCCCCCCCAAAATTTTGAACACCAGCCGCCACTGCTTATAATGTTCTGAGCTTGATCAATATAACTATGTATAAAATACCCATGTCTCTTTCATTTTACAAATGAATTATTCATTTTGTATTAGCATATTCAACCACTTCTCATGGTAAGTTTTTATATGGAAAGCTTTTTTTTTGTGCTTTCTTAAAAAGCTGAAATCTGTATTAAATATAATAATACCAGTACTAATGATATAAGTAATATTATTACTATTCCTATTAGTTTGGATATGACCTTGAGATGTAGATCGTTTCTGTGGTGACTGCTATTAGAAGATGGAATTTGTTATTATAGTCTTGTACCTATGCCAGTAGAAGGGTTAACAACCAGGCAAACTCATTAGACTAATGGCTGTGATCTTTTGCTGTTGTGGTTCACTTCAACAGGTGCTGCATAAACTTTATTGATTTCATGAGCCACACAGCGATGCTAAAATATACTGCTAATAACCCACTATATCTCACTCTGGTACCCAGGGTGCTTTTCACTCAGTAATAATTAGCCAATCAGAGGAAAGCACAATTCTCAGTGATGGTCTTTGGAAACTGGAGACATCAGCAGTTATTTTAGGAAAGTAGAGTTCCACAGTAATTACAGGTGCAGGCTGACCTATTATAAGCTGTA
Source organism: Lithobates pipiens (assembly GCF_037356315.1). Classification (NCBI taxonomy): domain Eukaryota; kingdom Metazoa; phylum Chordata; class Amphibia; order Anura; family Ranidae; genus Lithobates; species Lithobates pipiens. The sequence goes on from NW_027507758.1 coordinate 494,424,696, forward strand.
AGCTAAACAAAAGGCATAGCAGCCAATTAACGATACTCAACAAATTCCCTAATGTTTAAACAAAGTGTATAGATAAGGAGTGGCAGCTTAACAAGATCACCATTTCATTAGTTATACTAATTAATATATTATCTGTGAAATTTGAGAATTATGCTTCCCATATACCAGCTCTCTTGGTCAATACGCTGGAAAAATTGAGCTTTGCTTATAACACATTTTTCATTTGAAGGTAGAACATAATTAGAAGGCAGTATCTGTGTGACAAAAATGTTAAGCATCAGCTCAACACACTGGCATTTAAAGGATTTCTACATCCTAATGTCAACGGGTTGAATTTGGCTTCTTACACCCTGAGGGATGCTGGTGGCAAGAATACAGCACAAGTTACACTCAGCTTCCATGGTTATATCATATATACCTCCCTTGGTTTCTTTCTAAATTATGGATAATAAAGAATGAGGAATGAGACTTTGGAGTTGATTTACTAAAGGCAAATCGACTTTGCACTGCAAGTGCATTTGGAAGTGCAGCCGTTGTAGATCTGAGGGGAAGATCTGCTGATTTCTATCATCCAATCACGTACAAGCAAAAAGGCTGTTCTTTATTTTCCTTGCATGCCCCCCTCATATCTACAGTGACCGCACTTCCAAGTGCACATGTAGTCCCTGACAAGGACACTTAACCCATGTTCCTTGTTTAGCTTACATCCTTAATTTGGTGGTGCAACGGTTCTTGTGCAGGTACCCGGGCTTTCAGGATCTCCTGAAGCAGCCCAGGAAATTCTGTGGGCATTTCCGCCGATCATATAATGCCAGTGCTTATCTAGCTAACCTTCAAAGGGAATGCAACCTGCACAATAACCGCCTCATTTGTGACATGCTCACCAGGTGAAACTCAATGTTGGCAATGCTGCAGCAGCTGCATATGCAGCAGAGGGCCATCAATGAGTACCTGTGTGAGTATGGCACCAGGACAGGGGAGCTTGGCTTTTTTTCACAAGCCAGTGGCTACTGATCAAGGTTGCATGCACTGTCCTGTCACCATTTGAGGAGGCCACGAGGATCTTGAGAGGTGACCATGCAGTGCATGCATCAGTTATATTGTCCCTCTTGTCCACCTGTTGGAGCACATGCTTTGTGGAATAATGGACAGGGCACTTGAAGCAGAACAGAGGGGGGAAGAGGAGGACTTCCTTACCTCTCAAGGCCCCCTTTATCCAGACAGTATTCCCGCGGGCCTGCCGATCACCCAGGAAGAGCAGGAGGAGGAGGATGAGGATTGTGTCAGCGTGGAGGTGAAGCCTGGCACTCAGCATCAGCAGCAGTCTTCAAGGGATCATTTTCAGTCCCCAGAAACCCATGGACTTGTACGTGGCTGGGAGGAGGTGGCTGTGGATCATGTCATCCTTAGTGATCTCCAGATCGAATGCCTCAGCAAACCTTCAGTGCATGGCCTCCCTGATCCTGCAAAGCCTGCGAAAGGACCTTCGTATTCATGGTATCAAGGAGAGGGGTCATTACTTGCTGGCAACCCTTCTTGATCCACATTACAAAGGTAAGGTTGCAGAACCTATCCAGCCTTTGCAGAGGAAGCAGAGGATGAAACATCTTCAGGAGGCCTTGCAGAAAGGTTTGTGAAATGCGTTTCCAGAGCCTGGGTGGTTACAATTTCCTGGTCCTCCTGGACAATGTGTTGCTGAGGCTTTGGTCAGTCACAGAAGGTGCAGTGGAAAAGGTGGCCGTCGTTGTGTTCAGACAATTCTTTAGTCTGCAGCCCCAAGGTCTGATTGGTTCCAGCAACCATCGCCAGCATCTGATTTACATGGTGCAGGAATACCTAGCGGCAAGATCAGACTTAGGGACCTTTCTAACTTAAAATCCACTGGCTTACTGGGTCTTGAGGATGGATCACTAGCCAGAGCTCTCACAGTATGCAATTGAGCTACTGGTCTGTCCTGCATTCAGTGTTCTTTCTGAACGCACATTCAGTGCTGCTGGAGGCTTTGTAACAGATCACAGAGTGCGCCTGTCCACAGACTCAGTTGATCAGCTCACCTTCATAAAAATGAATCAGTCTTGGATCACCAGCTACCAAGCACCTGATGCTGATGTAACCAATTAATTTTTCTATGAATGTGAGATCCCTTGAAGACTGCCTATGCTGAGTGACTATCCTATTATGCTGAGTGACTATCCTATTCCTCCTCATTGTTCATGTTGATAGCTTCTAAGAACATTTTTGTTTCAGGGCATTTGTAAGCATTTGTAAGCTAGTCGGGACCCCATGGGGCAAATGGCGCAAAAGGCACCACCACCAGTGGCTAAGGCCCAATTTTTCTGCCCCTGTTTGACAGGGGTGTGTAATTACAATTTTTGCTGTAATATTTCACAGCAGGGCTTATTCTTGCTCTCAACTAGAGTATCTGTGAGGGGTTACACTGTTGTGGCACCACCATCAGTGCCTAAGGCCCAATTTTTCTGCCCCTGTTTAACAGTGGCATGTAATTACAGTTCTTGATATACCATTTCATAGCACGGCTCATTCCTGCACCGACCAAGAGTAACGGTTAGGGCTTACAGTGTTGTGGCACCACCACCAAAGGCCCAATGTTTTCTGCCCCTGTTTAACAGGGGCATGTAATTACAATTCTTGATATATTTCACAGCAGGGCATGTTCCAGCACCCACCAAAAGTAACTGTAAGGGCTTAAAGTGTTCTGGTACCACCAACATCCAAGGCCCAATTTTCTGCAGAGTATATACAGCAGGCCATATAATATATACAGGCATCCCCTACTTTCAAACATCCGACTTACAAATGACTCCTACTTACAAACAGAGGGAGACAACAGGAAGTGAGAAGAAATCTACCCATAGGAAGGGAAATTCTCTCCTGTAAGAGTTAATATGGGAAAAAGGTGTCTCCACTGATGCTTTATCACCATTCCTTTTTTTCCCTAATAACCCAAAATTTTCAAAATCAAATTGTCATTGGGACAGAAAGGGAGGTGAAATCTTCTGAACAGGGGCACAGACAGCAAAACAGATGTTACAGGGGTGATAACCCTTCCCTATGTTATCCAAAAAGCTTAAAAATATTTTTTTTAGCTGGAGCTACACTTACAAAATGTACCTGTTCCAAATTACAAACAGATTATACTTAAGAACAAACCTACAGTCCCTGTCTTGTTTGGACCGCCTGTATACTGCTGTTCAGAGTATATAGGGCCTGGGGGCGCACGCCTTTTCTTTTTTTAATTTGGTTGCGGGGTTCCCCTTAATATCCATACAAGATTCAATGGGCCTGGTAATGGGCTGGGGGGGGGGGGAGGTACCCATGCCATTTTTTTCAATAATTTTCATCCATATTGCTGGGACCCGACATTACATTACAGCCGTTTTAAATGTCTTTTATTCCTTTAGAAATGTCATTTTAGGACTGTTCTAAACACGGGAAACATATGCCACTTTACAGGCATACTATAGTCACCCCCCAGGTATGATATTTAAAGGAATATTTCACCTTTATCATTGCTCCCGAAAAAAAATGCAATTTTTTAAACTTTTTTTTAATTGATACATGTCCCCTGGTGCAGGACCCGGGTCCCCAAACACTTTTTAGGACAATAACTTGCATATTAACCTTTAAATGCACACTTTTGCACGTTCAGGTCCCATAGACTTTAACAGTGTTTGCATGTTCTTGTGAACCTTTGGTCTGTTCGCATCTTCTGCTGTGAACCGAACCGGGGGGGTATTCGGCTCATCCCTAAAGAGGAGTTTCAACACTGACCACCAATGTAATGTGGGTTTACACTGACCACTAAGGTAATAGGGGTTTACACTGACCACTAATTTAATAGAAGCAATTTGCTTACCTTTGCAGAACATGCTGATGGTAGGCTTAATGACCATAGTTGTAGGCTGGACTTTCAAGCATTCCCCTTTATCTCCCCATTGGGCAGCATTCAGAATAGGTGATGGTGGATATGACATCAGGGAGGCATGATATACATATGAATACCGCCTATATTTACATATGAATGCCAACGCTATTTAAATACCATTTCCGGTGTTTACATGTAAACGCAGGGTCTGCAGGTGAGTCATCTGTACACAACAATAAGGCAGAGCTGGGCAGCATTAGTGACAGAACATCACACTGAAATATCAGGACACAGCACGGGACTAAAACCTCAAGGGATGAGGAAATGTAAACTAGGATAGTTGGCCAGTATGAGGCAGTTGCTTTGGGCCCCACAACAACGACAGGGCCCAGGGCAGCTGCCCCTTTTGCTCTACCTTAAAGACAGCCCTGCACATGCCCTTGAAATTTTCCACATTTTGTCATGTTACAACCAAAAACGTGAATGTATTTTATTGGGATTTTATGTGAAAGACCAACACAAAGTGAAGGAGCTGCAGAGATCCACAGGTGGGAGAATCTGTCCACAGGACAACTATTAGTCGTGCACTCCACAAATGTGGCCTTTGTGGAAGAGTGGCAAGAAGAAAGCCATTGTTGAAAGAAAGCCATAAGAAGTCTTGTTTGCAGTATGCCATGTGAGGGACACAGAAAACATGTGGAAGAAGGTGCTCTGATCAAATGAGACCAAAATTGAACTTTTTGGCCTAAAAGCAAAATGCTATGTGTGGCGAAAAACGAACACATCACCTTGAAGACACCATCCCCACCGTGAAACATTGTGGTGGCAGCATCCTGTTGTGGGGATGCTTTTCATCAGCATTAGTTGTACAAAAAAAAAAAAAAAATTGAAAACCATTTATTTTTCCTTCTACTTCCCAATTAAGTGTAACTTTGTGTTGGTTTATCACATAAAATCCCAATAAAATACATTTACGTTCTTGGTTGTAACCTGACAATGTGGAACATTTCAAGGGGTATGAATGCTTTTTCAAGGAATTGTATAGTTTGTAATTATATATCTATGTGGGGAGAAGGGCAGCAATGTTTGTTCATTGCATGTGCAAGTGTGTTTCCTTTTTGTGCCCATCTGATTTTCCTAAAGTGTATGCCAAACCAAAACTTTTTTTCTATTAGTTATGGATAGGGTAAAGAAGGATTACAAGTAGGGATGAGCTTCGTGTTCGAGTCGAACGTATGTTCGACTCGAACATTGGCTGTTGGTCCGTTCGGCGAAATCCGAACACTTGGTCCGTTCGCGTCAAAATTCGCATGGCGCTCACGGCCCACAATGCACTGCGATGGCGCAGTGCATTGCTGGCTCATGATTGGCCAAGCATGCACTGTGACCCCGCATGCTTGGCCAATCGCAGCGCCAGCAGCGAGGAGAGCCATGATTGGCCACAGGCAGGATGCCTGTGGCCAATCATTGCTGAGGCTGTGTAGTGCACGCCCCACACTATATAAGGCCGCCATTGAGGCGGCCTCGTGTAGTGTATTAGCATCTGAAGCAGTGGGTGTTCTGTGTACCTTCAACACAGTACACACCGATCGTTTTTGGCTGATTTCCTATCTTGCTGTTGTGTAGTGGTTATTGTCTGTGCCCTGACCGCAGTATACACCACTATATTCACTATTCACTTCACTATATTTATATATCTTTAATAATAGAGCTTGCAGTCAGTAGTGTTAGGAGATAGTGCGTGCTGTCTGCGTGCTCTGTACCCAGTACATACCGCTATAATCCACCTACATAGCTGTTCTCTATTTGAGCCCAATTGCCATCTGCAGGAGTTATTGGAAGTTGTGTGTGCCTCCAGCACAGCACAGTATACATCTGTATATACCCCTTTATCTCTGCTGTTTTCTGGTTATTGTCTGCGTGCCCTGACCGCAGTATACACCGCAATATTCACCTAACCTATATAGCTAGTGATCTATCGTTAATAATAGAGCTTGCAGTCAGTAGTGTTAGGAGATAGTGCGTGCTGTCTGCGTGCTCTGTACCCAGTACATACCGCTATAATCCACCTACATAGCTGTTCTCTATTTGAGCCCAATTGCCATCTGCAGGAGTTATTGGAAGTTGTGTGTGCCTCCAGCACAATATAAACTACCCAACTGCTGTTTTACCCAACTCCCTTCAGGCCATTACCATGTCTGGAAGGCCAGCAAGGAGAGGCAGACAGGCGCGAGCCGATAAAAGAGGGCAAGCAGGCTCTGTGTCTAGAGACAACAGTGCTGGTCGTGGACGCGGTGCATTGTCATCAGCACGTGGCCATGGGACATGCTTGTCCTTCTTTTCGGCAGCTGGACATGTTGAACCGCAACATGCCAACGACTTGGTAGAGTGGATGACCAAGCCCTCTTCATCCTCCTCATCCTCTCTCACCCAGTCTCAGGGTAGTCGCAAAGCAGCTGCCAACGCATCGTCTTCCCTCCTCTCAATGTCATCATCAGTGACTCCTTCCCTAGACCCACCACGTCCTCCTGAGGAGTCTCCTGAACTCTTTGAGCACAGTGTTGGGTACATGCTCCAGGAGGATGCCGAGTGTTTGGTGGGCTCTGATGATGACACTCAGCTAGAGGAAGGCAGTAGCGTGAGCGCAGAGAGAGGGGATGCTCAAGAAGGACAGCAATCTGGCAGTCATGTTCCACAAGCTGCAGCATACTGCCAGGTTTGCTACAGCGATGAAGAGGGAGGGGATGATGAGGGCACTGACTCCACGTGGGTGCCTGGAAGGAGGGAGGAGGAGGAGGAGGAGGAGGCACATGTCCAACGAGGCAGGATGCCCTCCGGGGGCCAGCTTAGGGGCAGCACACCGACTGAATCACACCGCAGAGCTCCGCCTGTGCAGAGCGCTGCCTCTGCGCGTTATTCTAAAAGTTCTTTGGTGTGGGCCTTTTTGAGACGAGTGCATCAGATCGCACCGCTGCTATTTGCAACATATGTCTCAAGCGTATCTCACGTGGCCAAAACATCAGCCGCTTGGGCACCACATGCTTGACCAGACATATGTTGACCTGCCATGCAGCTCGTTGGCAAGCGTACCTCAAAGACCCACACCAAAGAACAAAGTGGACCTCTCCTTGCTCCTCATCAGCTGGCATCTCCAACCCCACTAGACCTTCAGTCCTCTCTGAAACCTGCTCTGAGAGGAATGAAGGTGTAGAATTAGGTGTGTCACAGCCAAGTGCTTCCGGGAACTCTGCTAGCGGTACACCCACGTCCGATTATAGCAGGCAAATGTCCCTGCCCCAGCTGCTGGACCGGCGGAAGAAGTTTACTCCCAGCCATCCACATGCCCAGCGGTTGAATGCTAGCTTGGCTAAATTGCTAGCACTTCAACTGCTGCCTTTTCAGTTGGTAGACTCGGCCCCCTTCCGTGAGTTTGTACAATGTGCGGTTCCTCAGTGGCAGGTCCCCAAACGCCACTTTTTCTCATGGAAGGCGATTCCGGCTCTCTACTGGCATGTGGAAGGCAATGTCCTTGCCTCGCTGGACAGGGCGGTCAGCGGTAAGGTGCATATTACCGCTGACTCACGGTCCAGCAGGCATGGACAGGGATGTTACCTGTCTTTCACGGCCCATTGGGTCACTCTTCTGGCTGCTGGGAAGGATGCAGGACAAGGTGCAGTAGTGTTGGAGGTTGTTCCGCCACCACGCCTCCAAAATGCTACTATTGGTTGTGACACACCTCTCTCCTCCACCCCCTCCTCTTCTTCTTCCTCCATGGCCTCTTCCAGTGCTCTGTCCTCAGAACCAGCGGTGCTCCGTAGGCGTTGCAGGGGCTATGCAAGTACGCAGGCAAAACGATGCCATGCCGTGCTTGCGCTGGTTTGTTTGGGGGACAGGAGCCACACTGGGGCTGATGTTTTGTCAGCTCTGCAGGGGCAGGCCGAGAGGTGGTTGACGCCATGCCAGCTTAAGCCAGGAATGGTGGTTTGCGACAATGGCACCAACCTCCTCTCCGCCCTCCGACAGGGACAACTGACCCATGTGCCCTGTGTAGCTCACGTCCTTAACCTGGTGGTGCAGCGGTTCTTGGGCAGGTACCCCGGCTTACAGGATGTCCTGAAGCAGGCCAGGAAAGTCTGTGTGCATTTCCGCCGATCATTTAATGCCTGTGCTCGGCTGGCTGAGCTCCAAAAGGAGTTGAACCTGCCCAAGAACCGCCTTATATGTGACATGCCCACCAGATGGAACTCAACATTGGCCATGCTGCAGCGGCTGCACACGCAGCAGAGGGCCATCGATGAGTACCTGTGCGACTACGGCACCAGGACAGGGTCAGGGGAGCTTGGTTTTTTCTCACCACGCCAGTGGGGCATGATCAGGGATGCATGCACTGTCCTGTCACCGTTTGAGGAGGCCACAAGGATGGTGAGCAGTGACAGTGCATGCATCAGTGACACTGTACCTCTTGTCCACCTCTTGGAGCATACGCTGCGTGGAATAATGGACAGGGCACTTGAGGCAGAACAGAGGCAGGAAGAGGAGGACTTCCTTGACTCTCAAGGCCCCCTTTATCCAGACAGTGTTCCTGCTGTGCCACCCATCACACAGGAAGAGGATGAGGAGGAGGAAGAGGAGGAGGAGGATGATTGTGTCAGCATGGAGGTGGAGGCTGGCACTCAGCATCAGCAGCAGCAGCAGCAGCAGCAGTCTTATAGGGATGATTTACAGTCCCAAGAAACACGTGGACTTGTACGTGGCTGGGAGGAGGTAGCTGCGGATCATGTTGTCCTTAGTGACCCAGAGGACTCCGGACCGAATGCCTCAGCTAACCTACGCTGCATGGCCTCCCTGATCCTGCAAAGCCTGCGGAAGGATCCTCGTATTCTTCGGATCAAGGAGAGGGACCATTACTGGCTGGCCACTCTCCTTGATCCACGGTACAAGGGTAAGGTTGCCGACCTTATCTTGCCATCGCAGAGGGAGCAGAGGATGAGACATCTCCGGGAGGCCTTGCAGAAAGCTCTGTGCAACGCGTTCCCAGAGACTGGGAGGTTACAAACTCCTGGTCCTGGACAACGTGTTGCTGGGGCATCGGTCAGAAGGAGCGGTGGAGAAGGTGGCCGTCTGACTGATGCTTTCAGACAATTTTTTAGTCCGCAGCCCCAAGGTATGATTGGTTCCAGCACCCATCGCCAGCGTCTGATTTACATGGTGCAGGAATACCTAGGGGCAAGGTCAGACTTGGACACCTTTCCCACCGAAAATCCTCTGGCTTACTGGGTCTTGAGGATGGATCACTGGCCAGAGCTTGCACAGTATGCAATTGAGCTACTGCCCTGTCCTGCATCCAGCGTTCTTTCGGAACGCACCTTCAGTGCTGCTGGTGGCTTTGTTACCGATCACAGGGTGCGCCTGTCCACCGAATCAGTTGATCGACTGACCTTCATCAAGATGAATCAGTCTTGGATCACCCACAGCTACCAAGCACCTGAAGCTGATGTAACCGAATAATTTTTTTTGAAATACCACATCCCTTCAAGACTGCCTATGCTGATGCTGAGTGACTGTCCTGTTATGTTGATTGTCTATCCTCTTCCTCCTCCGCTGATATGTTGGAAGAACATTTTTGGTTCTGAGTGATGCCAGCAGCCCAATTTTTCTGCCCCCGTTTAACAGGGGCGTTTAATTACAATTTTTGATGCAATGCTTTGCAGCAGGGCTAATTCCTGCAATAAAACTAGAGTATATGGCAGAGGTTGCAGTGTGGTGGCACCAGCACCAGTGCCTAAGGCCCAATTTTTCTGCCCCTGTTTAACAGGGGCGTTTAATTACAATTTTTGATGCAATGCTTTGCAGCAGGGCTAATTCCTGCAATAAAACTAGAGTATATGGCAGAGGTTGCAGTGTGGTGGCACCAGCACCAGTGCCTAAGGCCCAATTTTTCTGCCCCTGTTTAACAGGGGCGTTTAATTACAATTTTTGATGCAATGCTTTGCAGCAGGGCTAATTCCTGCAATAAAACTAGAGTATATGGCAGAGGTTGCAGTGTGGTGGCACCAGCACCAGTGCCTAAGGCCCAATTTTTCTGCCCCTGTTTAACAGGGGCGTTTAATTACAATTTTTGATGCAATGCTTTGCAGCAGGGCTAATTCCTGCAATAAAACTAGAGTATATGGCAGAGGTTGCAGTGTGGTGGCACCAGCAGCAGTGCCTAAGGCCAAATTTTTCTGCCCCTGTTTAACAGGGACATGTAATTACAATTCTTGATATAATATTTCACAGGAGGGCCCCTTCCTGTGCCCACCCAGAGTAACGGTGAGGACTTATAGTGTTGTGGCTCCAGCACCACAACCACCAAAGGTCAATTTTTCTACCACTGTTCAACAATGGCATGTAATTACAATTCTTGATATAATCGTTCACAGCAGGGCGCTCCAGCGCCCACCAAGAGTCACTTTGAGGGCTTACAATGTTGTGGCAAAACCAACACCTTGTTCCGCCATTTCTGCAGAGCATATAGGGCAGGCCCCTACTTTCAAACATCCGACTTACAAACATCTCCTACTTGCAAACGCAAGGAGACAGCAGCAAGTGAGATGAAAAAAGATGGACGACAAAACAAATTATACAGGGGTGATAACCCTTCCCTATGTTTTCCAAAAAGCTTAAAAATTGTTTTTTTGACTGGAGCTACACTTTAAAAATGTACCAGTTGAAAATTACAAGCAGATTCAACTTAACACAACAAACCTACACAGTCCCTGTCTTGTTTGCACCGCCTGTATACTGCTGTTCTGAGTATATAGGGCCTGGGGGCCACACGCATTTCCTTTTTTTAATATGGGTACAGGGTTCCCCTTAATATGCGTACAAGACCCAAATAGGCTGGTAATGGGCAGGGAGGGCTACCCATGCCATTTTTCTGAATGATTTTCAACCATATTGCAGGAACCAGATATAACATTAAAACCGCAAGCAGTTTTAAATGGTGTTATTTCCGTTTAATGTCATTTTGTGCAGGGACTGTTCTAAACACGGGAAACACGTGGCACTTCACAGGCATACTACAGACACCCCCCAAGCACCATATTTAAAGGAATATTTCACTTTTTTTTTCACTTTAATCGTCAGTAAAATCAGTGCTCCCGCCAAAACGGCCATTTTTAAAAACATTTTAGGCATTGACCCATGTCCCCTGGGGCAGTAGCCAGGTCCCCAAACCCTTTTTAGGACAGTATCTTGCATATTAGCCGTTACAATTAGCACTTTCCATTTCGAACGTTCGAGTCCCATAGACTTCAATGGGGTTCTAACGTTCGTAACGAACGTGGGGTCCGTTCGAAAGTTCTGGTGCGAACCGAACCGGGGGGTGTTCGGCTCATCCCTAATTACAAGCAATGTTGCTTCTTTTCTGCAATCGGAGGCTCTGTTAGAAGAATATCCCTCACTTCCTGTCCTGCTGACTATTTTACCACACAGGGAGCAAGGCAAATCTGCAACAGCAACACAGAGATAAAAATATATATATTTTTATTAACATAGGTAAAGACTAGAACCCCTGTCAGGTGTTTGTTTCTTTCCATGTTCCTGTGGAGGATTTTCTTTACCTTCCTTTCTGGCAAATCCAATTCACCGAAACAGAAAGAGAACGTGGCTCTAATAGAGCTCTGGCTAGCAATACAAATCAGACATAGGCTCTAATCCTTATTTTCTCTAACTGAAACAGAAAAAAAACTGATTTCTAGCTTCAACACACTCAGATACCATGTAGACTCAGTGTGGGATTTAAGTTACAAGAGGTAATTTGACAGTAGTATTATTGGAATGAAAGCAATAAAGTGATTTGGTAATGCTGACCTGTGTCCACTTTAAAGGGAATCAGTCAAGAAAGACCCTATGAAATCATCTGAAACGTTAGCCTTAAGTTATTATGTGCATGCTTGCTTATGAAAGAATTATATTCCCCCTTATCTTTACTTACTTTGTATGGGACTGACCCTTAGTCAGATTTTTAGGAGTCAGTGGTCACCCAAGGTATGACTGTTGCTATGACAGTTGCCATCTTGTTAATAGCTTGACCCCACATGCAGCTTCTCAGTCCCTGAGATTGAATAATAGTGTGAAATAATGAAGCCCTTCTACATAGAAATATTAGGCTGCATTCCCATCTGCATGTTCCAGTAATGTGCATGCTCCTACAGCGCAAGAAAAACACGCAATGGACTCTTGCATGTGCTAATGATTCTTAATGGCATATCAAATGCAACCAGCAGACCTGTGATATTGCGCCTTCAAAAAAAGCATGCAAAAACACATTTACACTTTTAAATTTGAGAGAATTAAAACAATATGTTGTGTACAATTTTTTACTTTCCCCACTATAGTTAAGCCTGGCCCCTTCTTCCTCTCGTTCTTAGCTATTGATCCTTTATCATGATGTGTAACTTTATTACCAACAAGGAGTCTAAGGAAGTAGTCCAACTTGTCATTAGTATGCAAAGGGTGCTTGAGTGAACTTGTATGATCGCACCTGTCACTTTCATAGCGCCGAATAGTACTATGATTGTCAATTTCTCCAGTGGTCCAACAGAATTATGAGATATGCATACTTACATTTTGCCAAGCTGGACCAATGTAAGTATGCAATACAAACCATTCCTGGATTTCAGTCTTAACTTTAAGAAAATTTGAGATTTGCAAATAATAATCCATTTGGCAGAGTAAGAATTTGAGGCCAGGTGCTGGACTACAGAAACATGATGATGGAGACACTTCCCTCTTTACAATGAGTTTACTTTGACTTTTTGCTGGTACAGATATGCTGCATGTTGTGTTCAGTCAGCAGAGGGAGAACTATAGCCAGAAAAGCCTATTGCTTCCTATGCGGAACCCTGAGAATCATAGGATTTGGAGTCCAGGAAGCCATACTGTGAAGCTTATGGACCCTTTGCACTACAGTATAATTCCCAAAATACACTAAGGCAAGGAATGGAGCAGTGGAGCTGATTTTCTTAGACTATTCAACTAGGCTCTCTCTTGGCGTAGAGGGAACTGAAGAGAGTACATCCACTGCATAGTGACCAGACTACTGAGAGGTAAGACCAGCGGAGACACCTTAGGCAGCTTATCACAGACCCCAGCGATCACATGTGCACCTTTGCCACAGTGAGACTGAAGCATCCTCTCATTCGCTATATTACTTCCCACCATTGAATCTTTGGGGAATGTCTGTGGAGAGACTGAGGGTGGCCCTCCTTTCTACAGCAAGAGTGACCAGACACACCACAGGGACTGGAGAGAGGGCACTGCCCATTGTATACACTGCTAGCAGAAACTAAGTTACTGGAGGTGGATAATTAAAGGAGAAGTATAGCCAAATCTATTTTGGCCATACTTGTCTTGTAGGTCATGAGAATGCACTCCTGTGACCGAGAAACAGCTGACAGTAGGCTAAAGCCTGCTGTCAGCTGATGTCACAGAGCTAGCCCAGGTTCTGCAGGGATCCCATCAATAATGTTCGAATCTGCCCAGATGCCTGACTGCCAGCTGGCTCAATCTCTTAGCAGCATGCCACTGAGAGCCAGAGCAAGCCACCCCTGCTCCTTCACAGTCTGGCACTCCAGTGAGCACTGGAGGGGCAGAGCACAGAGCGGTGACTGCCAGTCACCACGTTGTGCTCAGAGCGGAGTCGAGAACCCGAGTTATCAGTGTTCTTTAACCACTTGCAGACCGGACCAATTTGCTGGTCAAAGACCAGACCACTTTTTGCGATTCGGCACTGCGTCGCTTTAACTGACAATTGCGCGGTCGTGCGACGTGGCTCCCAAACAAAATTGACGTACTTTTTTTCCCACAAATAGAGCTTTCTTTTGGCGGTATTTGATCACCCCTGCGGTTTTTATTTTTTGCGCTATAAACAAAAATAGAGCGATAATTTTGAAAAAAACGCATTATTTTTTACTTTTTGTAATAATAAATATCCCCAAAAATATATATAAAAACATTTTTTTCCCTCAGTTTAGGCCGATACGTATTACTATACATATTTTTGGTAAAAAAAATCGCAATAAGCGATTATTGATTGGTTTGCGCAAAAGTTATAGCGTTTACAAAATAGGGATAGTTTTATAGCATTTTTATTAATAATTTTTTATAATTTTTTTTTTTACTAGTAATGGCGGCGATCTGCGATTTTTATTGTGACTGCGACATTGTGGGGGACCCATCGGACATTTTTGACACATTTTTGGGACCATTGTCATTTATACAGTAATCACTGCTATATAAATGCAGTGATTCCTGTGTAAATGACACTGGCAGTGAAAGGGTTAACCAGTGGGTGGCAGTGTAGGGGTTAAGTGTTCCTAGGGGTGTGTTACTAACTGTGGGGGGGGTTGGGCTTTCATTTAGTGTACACTGATCTCTGCCCCAATCACATGGAGCAGAGATCAGCGTCACTAGTTGCTAGGCAGAATGGAAAAATGTTGTTTACACAGCATTTCCTCCATTCGGCCGCTCCGTGAGACGATCGCGGGGATGCCCACGGTGATCGAGTCCGCGGGTCCCGCGACCGGACTCACGGGGGTCCCGACCAGCGCGGGAGCGCGCCGCCGGCAGCACGCTCCCGATGGCACGGCGGCATCGAATATTGGACGTACCTGTACGCCATTATGCCTGCCCGTGCCATTCTGTCGACGTACATCATCGTGCGCTGGTCGGGAAGTGGTTAAACTGCTCTGTTCTCAGTGTATGTGGGTGGTGGGCGGCAGTTGCAGCAACAGATCGATGCTGCACCTACATCTTTTTTTTTTAATCCCGTACTTGTCTTTTAAGTCTACTGTACCTATACCTCACCTGTATTGCACATTTACTGCACCTTTACTGTATTATTACCACACCTATACTGCATGCTGGTTTACTAAAATTGTTGTTGAGTGCACCACCACTTCTTAAAGGGCCCCAAATGATAGCCGGCAGAGGAATAACATAAAGGACTACCCCTCCTGTAAAGCAATCCTGCAAGTCCCCTTTGTTCGCTTCTCCCATTTCATTTGTTTCTATGGACAGTGCACATCCAATCGGTCTAGGACTACTATAGTCACCATCAATTTACTTTGGCAGCCTAGTTCCTGTGTCTGGTAAAACAAGTTTTATTGCACTTTAGGTGACCTTGCTACTGTTTATGCTGATATGGATGCCAAGTGTCTATTTATGCCTAGTCCTTATTACTAAATACCCTGTATGCTAAACTGTTACCAAACATATCAGGAGACAATATATTAGGTCTGCCTTTACTAACTGGTTCAGTGCCTGTTTTCTTTGTTATAGTAGTACTACTGGGTAAAAAGTTTTGCTTTCAGGGATTTTCTGTGATATTGCCTGCTTTGTACACTCAGAGAACTAACATTTTGAAAGAGGTTGAGGTACAGATGACTTATCCTATCCAATGGCACCTACGGGGGTAGCACTAAAAATAATTCTGTTAATTAAACTTGAACTGTGCTGTATTATTGAGGAGCTGGTGAGTATGAGGATGCAATATATTATTTCATCACAATGCAGGCAGACATTACCCTAAACCTCTACTTATGTATATATTTTTTTATAACATGCTCTGTCATAATTGGCCAGGTCTGTGCTAGGTTGACTTTAGCTTTATATGTGGTGTACTTGATATGGATTTGTTTAGTTTATTGTTTGTTTTATAGGGTAGTAAATGCAAAAATCATTATTGCTGCACTGAGACTCAACAAAGCACAGCTATGTTCATGGCTAGAATACATGATAAAAACTATTACAGCTACTGATGAGCTTTATGTAGTCAGAAACTGCTAGAGTTTGTGGTAGGCAGTAGATGGCAGCAGAATATAATATTTCCTATATGTCGCTATCGTTAGTCACAATCTATCTTGTACACTTGGGATGAACAAATTGGCTAGTAAACTAGAAATAAAAAAATAAAAGGTGACAAGAAATACCTTGGAATTTGCACCTGCAAAAATCCTAGGAGCTTTAGAGCAATGAAGGCAAACTGCTTGTACTATTTTGGTTCATTGACTAGTATAACGTAAAATGTGAAGTCTGGTGTAAAACAGAGCACCTGTAAACAGCAGAATGCAGGTGTGTTATAGAAGAATATGAAACTGAGCATGCGTAAAACACAAAGCTCAGTGGAGGGACCCAGAGAAATGCCTAACATAAAGCACCATAAAACTCTATACTAACCTTATATTTTGATACATTTAGGACATACATTTAGGATAACATAGAAAAGAAAGCTTTCCATAAAGAGGAAAAAAAAAAAACATAGCTTGTTACCTTACTGAATAGGTTGAATGAGTGGATTTGTTTAAAACGGAAGCACTTTCATCACCAGAAAATACCCATGCACCCAAGCCCTTGCTGAAATGATAAAATCAAGATTTTTTTTATTTTTTATCTTAACCCTATAAAATGTAAAAGATAAAAAATAAAAATAAATCTTGATTTTATCTATAACTTTAGCAAGGACTTGGGTGTATTGGTATTTTCTGGTGCTGAAACTGTTTTTCAAATGCAACTTCAAATACCAATGTAGGAGTTTAGGCGCAGGTCAAAAGGAGATCAAAAGCAATTAAAGTGTATAGCCCAAACTATTTTTTGCTTTGAATATAGTAGGGAAAGGTTGAAAACCTCTGTCAGTTTACTTTTTAATGTCTGTGTTCTGTTGGGGAGACTTGTCTTCACTTCTTGTCAGGGAGACAAAGCAGGAAGTGAAAGAAAATCTCTCCAAAATGGGAGTTCCCTCTTATGCCGCGTACACATGACCGGACTTTCCGGCAGAAAAGGTCAGACGGAATAATTTCATCGGATATTCCGATCATGTGTGGGCTTCATCTGACTTTTTTTTTTCAAAAATTCTGACAGACCTAGAAATAGAACATGTTTGAAATCTTTCCAACGAAATCAATTCCCATTGGGAAAACCGTTTGTCTGTATGCTGTTCGGATGGACCAAAAAGGACGCAAGGGCAGTTATTGGCTACTGGCTATTGAACTTCCTTTTTCTAGTCCCGTCGTATGTCAACGCGTTCAATTCTAACGGACTTTGGTGTGATCATGTGTAGGCAAGTCCATTTCAGAGGAACTCCATCGGAAAGACCGTCAAAGTGTATTCTGATGGAAAAACCGGTTGTGCTTACATGGCATTAGTGTCACCATTGGAAGAGTTAAACCACCATCTGTTCTGGTGACAACTATTTAGTTTTTTTTATTTGTTTCTGTGACAATGATCTCCAGGACAATTAACGTTCATACACACTATCAGAAAATTGGGTGAACCTTTTCGTCCAAGGAATGATGGTACGATTTCAACTTTCAACAGCTGATTCTGACCTTCTGAGCGAATATTTGTGAAGGGACAAGCTTAAAAAAATTTCTCAGAAGGGAAACAAATGAATTATTTTCATTTCATTTGTACCATTTCTGTATGTTTTTCATAGGTGAAAAATCAGAAACGAAAGACTGCGCATGAACAGAAACAATAAACAACAAAAAAAGTATTTGTCGTACGAAAATTTTCGTACATTATTCCTTCCTTAGTTCTGACTTGCTGTGAAACAACGATGCAAATTGGAGGATTGTTCGGCTGATTTTCTTATATTGTGTACCCCATTTAAAGTGGTTGTTAAGCCACTATATGCACTTTATACAGTTTTCTCTGTTTAATTATGTAAGGCTCCCCAGTGGCTGTGCCTTGTAAAAACAAGCTGCTTTATACCTGATTTCCGAGTGCCAATAGGCGCTCACATGGCCAGCCAACTCTCTCCACTCTTGGCCTGACAGCTGCAGTGAGCGGGGTCGAGAATCCCCTGCTGACTTCAGTCAAGAGGGGAGGAGGAGAGAGGCACCCGGTCACGTGAGCAGAACAGAACATCAGGTGATGTAGTCTATAGCAAATAACCAGTGTCTTTTCGAATTGTTACAGCCACTCTAAATTTATGAAAAGTTAAATATGAGTGGTCTTTTTGTGTAAATGCTGTTAAAGCAGCAGAGCAATGCAGAAAAAAAAAACAATGCAGAAAATGGCATTGGTTTTAATGCAGCAAATGGCATTTAAAGGCATGGACCTCATATGAAATTCATACAAAAGAGCCAACCTGTGTTGGCAGCATATCACTGCAAAAAAAGACACGGTGGCAAAACAATTATCCATGCCTGGGGGGGGGGGGGGCGGGGGGGTCACATAGTTACATAGTAGATGAGGCTGAAAAAAAAAGACAGAAGTCCAACCTATGTGTGTGATTATAAGTCAGTATTACCTTGTACATCCCTGTATGTTTTGGTCGTTCAGGTGCTTATCTAAGTGTTTTGAAACTATCAATGCCCCCAGCTAAGACCACCAACTGTGGAAGGGAATTCCACATTCTGGCCGCTTTTACAGTAAAATCCTCTACGTAGTTTATGGTTAAAACTCTTTTCTTCTAATATTAATGAGTGGCCACGTGTCTTGTTAAACTCCCTGCATACAATGGCTATAGGGGTCCGGGTCCTGCCCTGGGGGACATGTATCATTAAAAAAAAAGCTTGTGAAAAACGTCATTTTAAAATGAGCAGTGATTTTTAGATTTTTAAAGTGAAAGCATAAAAGTGAAAAATTCCTTCCAATATAGTGCCTGGGGGGTCCCTTTAGTTTACTTGTAAAGTGGCAGATCTGTACCATGTCTAGAATGTGCTGCAGAAATAATTGCATTTATAAAGCAAAAACAATTACATTTTCCTTGCAAGCTGCATTTATTTTGCTCAGTAACAGCTGGGGGGCCAATGTGTTTGATGAGACCACAATGTAGTGCACTGGGAACAAGATTAGAGATTTTTTGGATACATTCTGATATCACTTTGACTTTGGCTAGAAGTAACTAGTGTGTAAAAATTACTCTTTGGGTGTTGGTGGAGCTTTCCCACCATAACTCTATGGAGGTACTCTTGATGAAATCAAGAATTGGCCTTGCTGTAAAAAAATGCAATGATATGCACCTCTCAAACAGGTGCTGAAAAATTGGTCTTTGGGTGTTAATTGTGCCCATGAAACCTATACCAAAAACATTCTTCCAGATTAAGGAATTGAACACCCTCAATGCTAGGTAGCCTCGACGTTCTACAGTGATTCTAAATCCACATCAGCATCAGGGGCTTCATAGCTGGCAATTCAGGACTGATTCATTTTTATAAAAGTCAATCGGTCCACAGAGTTTGTGGACAGACTCGTTCTATGATCATTAACAAAATATCCTGCAGCACTGAATGCCCGTTCTGAAAGCACGCTGGATGTAGGGCAGCCCAACAACTCAATAGCATACTGGGAAAGTTCTGGCCAGTGGTCTATTCTCATGAATAATTCAGTGGATTGTCAGCTGGAAAGCTGTACATCTCTGTTTTGGCCCCGGGGTAATCGTCCACCATGTGATGCAGATGCTGTCGATGGGATGTGGAAGCTGACAGCCCTGGGTAACAAGGACTAAAAAAAAACTGAAATGCCTCACTTAGGCCATTGCCTTCTCCAATGCTCCTCTCATGACCAACAGAGGACTCAAAACAACATTTTCCATGACACTGTAACCTACACTGGAGTCACTGGTGTTCAATAAAATCCTCTTTAATGTGTCCTTAACATATTTTATCTTCTGCATTGTCTGTGGGGACGGGGTGAGTTCTGAGACCTTCCCCTTATAATAATGGCCAAGGAGGGTTGCCAACCAGTAACCAGCCTTCTCCTTTATGCCATATATTCTTGGGTCCTTTTGCCGATGCTACTCAATCTGGGTCACTCAGGATGCCAGTATCTGGGACTTCCTCCTCCCAGCCACGTACTACTCCCAAGGGTTCTTGGGTTGGAAAGCCATCACTTATAGATTGACACATGTCTTCCTCTTCATTGAAGCCTATGAAAGTGCCAGAATCCTCCTCCTCATCCTCCTCCCCTCTCTACCCCTGTGTGCTCTGTGACATCGAAATGGTGGTGTATGGATAAAGTGGGCCTTGAGAGGAAAGAAAAGTCCTCCTCTTCCTCTTGCTGCTCTGCCTCCAGTACCCTGTCCATAATGACATGCATAGTCTGCTCCAGCAGGAACACAACAGAGATTGTGTCACTGATGCATGCACTGTCACGGCTCACCAACCTTGCGGCCTCCTCAAATGGGGACAATACATGCATGCATCCTTAATGATGAGCCATTGGCATGGGGAAAAAAGCCAAGGTGGCCTGAGCTTGTTGTCGTGCGCTATTTGCACAGAAACTTGTTGACGGCCCTCTGCTGCATGTATAGCCGCTGCTGCATTGACAAAGTCGAGTTCCACCTTGTGGGCATGTGACAAATCAGGTGGTTTTTGGGCAGGTGGATTTCCCGCTGAATTTCAGCTAACCGAGTACTGGCTGTGTATGACCACCTGAAATGGCTACAGACTCTTCTGGCCAGATTTAGCACATCTTGCAACCCTGGGTACATATTTAGGAAACGCTGCATCACCAAATTGAGGACATGTGCCAGGCATGGCACAGGTGTCAACTTTCCTAGCCTAAGGGTGGACAGGAGGTTTGGGCCATTATCGTACACCACCATTCCTGGCTCCAGTTGGCGTGATGAGAACCACCTATGGGCCTTTCTACGCAGAGCTGCAAGAATCTCTGCTCCAGCGGGGTTCCTGTCTCCTAAACATACCAGCTGAAGCACTGCATTGCACCTTTTAGCCTTTTAGCCTGAATCTGGGAATAGCCTTTAGCCTTTAAGCTGCAGCACTGAGCCCTGTTCTGCATCCTTTCAAGTTGTAAGCAGCGTTACCCAGTGTGCTGTGAACAAAATATATTGTTACTGTCCATGCTTGCTGTACTATGTGTCAGCAGTAAGGTGGATTTTACGGCTGACTGCCTTGCCCAACGAAGCAAGAACATTCCCTTCCACGTGATGTTAGAGAGATGTAACGGCCTTACGTGAAAAGTAGTAGCACCTGGAACCTGCCATTGTGGTACAGCACATTGTGCAAATTCATGGAAGGGGGCAGAATCCACCAGGCTGAAAGGCAGAAGTTGGAGAGCCAACAGCTTTGACAAGCTTGCATTTAGACACTGGGCATGTGGGTGGCAGGGACTGTATTTTTTCCCCGCTGCAGTAGATGGGGCAGAGAAATTTCCCAGCTACAGTCTACAGCTGGTGGTGTGCTGCTGGCAGATGTGCTGCTAGGACCTGGGACACCCTGTGCGACACCATCATCCCTGTCAGTGGAGGCTGCTGAGAGGTAATGACTCGGTATAGCAGGGGCAGACTGAAGTGGGCGAGGAGGAGGGACAGATTTGTGCCCCTTTTGTGTGTCTTTTAGGTGCTCTTGCCAACGGGGCTGAGTGGTTGGATGTTAAATGCCTTGTTAAGCATGTGGTAACCAAATGGCTTGTGTTTTTGCCATGTTTGATGTGCCTGAGACAGTTTTCAGATAGCAACAGTGCTACCTGCTGCATATGTGCTGAAAAAGGCCCAGACAGCTGAGCTTTGGGGAGTGGGAGCTAACAGCTGCAGAATGTGATGGAATAGGGTGGCTGCTCTCTACTCTCTTGATGTCAGCCTCCTTGGGGTTGTGCTGCATCACCTTCAGTTTCCTCCTCTGCTCTATCTGGCACCCAAGTTGCATCAGTGACCTTATCATCATCATCATCATCATATCTATCTCCTCCATCATCATTACCACTGGAGACAACCTGGCAATACGCTGCAGCTGGGGGAACATGAATGCCTATTTGTCTACCCTCTCTCTAGGCTCATGTTCCTGTCATCCTCAACCTCAGAACCAACATCTGAATCCAGTGATGGCTGGAGATCATAAGGAGCAAGTGGCTTACACTGTGGTCAAATAACTCAGCTGACTCCTCCATGGCTGATGTTGGGGCTATGACAGGAATAGATGTGGAGGAGGCAGGTTTATCCACTCTGGCAACTGCAGGGGACTGCACACTTGCCTCTGCTTATGTGACAGAGGATGAGGAGAATGAGGAAGGTTTAGTAAGCCAACCCACCACCTCCTCTGAATACTGTGGCTGGATAGCACAAGAAAACTCACTAAACAGAGGAAATGATGCTCTGCCTGAGGACGACCACCACGTCCACCTTTGCCCGTGGACACATTTGGTGCTGGCCCCCTTACAGTTCCAAGGGAACATCTGCCGCTCCTTGTTGTCCTCCCAGACATTTTTGGGAGGGAGGGGGCGGTGCTTATAAGCAAATGTAAATAAGAAGTGGAAATCTGTACGTAGAGGCACTTTAATCAATGTAAAGTGGTGTTTGGTGCACTTTAATTTGAGTACTCATACTACACAGACACACTCCACGGATACACTATAATATACTGCAAAATAATGCTCCAAACGTACAGTGATGCACAGAACTATATGGCATTAAACTGGCAGTAACACACACAGAAGTAAATGGCATTAAACTGGCAGTAACTCAATTAAATAGACGGTGTTCAACCATCACTACACTGACGCTATCTGAACTGTCCCTAATCTAGCTATACACTAATGTCAAGATTACTGACACGGTCTCAATACACTACAGTGAAACTATCTGAGCTGTCCCTACCCTAGCTGCACACTATGCAAAGCTGAATGATGGTCCTCCTCACTTCACTCACAGTATCCCTAGACTGACACTAAACTAATATTCTACACTGACAACTGAAGCAAAATAGCACAGTATAGTACACTAACAGCACTGAACAGAGCCTTTTTCTATCTCTCTCTACGCCAAAATCACACTGAAAATAGCTGCCATTGAAAGAATACTTTTATACCGTGGGGCAGGAATGAGCCATGATTGAATAAAGTCATGATGACAGTGTCCAATCATGACTGACAGTGCTCTGTGCCCTGATTGGCTGAAGCTTTCACCTGAAAGGTCTGGTATGGATTTTGAGGGGGACCCCATGCCATTTTTTTTTTACATTTTGGCATGGGTTTCCCCTTAATATTCATACCAGACCTGAAGGGCCTGGTATGGAATTTAGGGGGACCTCCACGCATTTAAAAAAAAAATTTGGTTTTGGGTTCCCCAGTGGTGAAATTATGTGCTGTTTTTATCAATGAACTTTTATGTGTATTGTCAGACCGATAATTCATTATAGCCTTGAGTAGTTTTAAATAACTTTTTTTCCTTTAGAAATGTAATTTTCCTGTCAGACTGTTCTAAACACGGCAAACATGCGCCCCTTTATAGGCATACTATAGACAGCCCCCAGGTATGAAATTTAAAGGAATATTACACTTTTATTGTTTCACTTTAAGCATTATTAAAATCACTGCTCCCGAAAAAAACAAACATTTTTAGAACTTTTTTTTGCATTGATACATGTCCCCTGGGGCAGGACCCAGGTCCCCAAACACTTTTTATGACAATACCATGCATATAAGCCTTTAAAATTAGCACTTTTGATTATTCATGTTCGTGTCCCATAGACTTTAACAGTGTTCGCATGTTCAAATTCATTTTTTCTTGTTCGCATGTTCTGGATGCTAACCGAACAGGGGGGTATTCGGCTCATCCCTATTCATAACTAATATCCTCCAGACCCTTTATTAGTTTTGTTGCCCTTCTTTGTACGCGCTCCATTTCCAATACATCCTTCCTGAGGACTGGTGCCCAGAACTGGACAGCATACTCTAGGTGTGGCCAGACCAGAGTCTTGTAGAGTGGGGAATTATCACTTTATCTCTGGAGTTGATACCTTTTTTAATGCATGCCGATATTCTGTTTGCTTTGTTAGCGGCAGTTTGGCATTGCAAGCCTATCTACTAGGACACCCAGGTCCTTTTCCATCCTAGATTCCCCCAGAGGTTCTCCCCCTAGTGTATAGATTGCATTGATAATTTTTTCACCCAAATGCATTATTTTACATTTATATACATTAAACCTCATTTGCCATGTAGTTGCCCACCCCAGTCATTTGTTCAGATCTTCTTGCTATGTTTCCACATCCTGCAGAGAAGTTATTGCCCTGCTTAGCTTAGTATTGTCTGCAAATACAGAGATTGAACTGTTTACCCCATCCTCCAGGTCGTTTAAGAATAAATTAAATATAATTGATATTGCTGAGCCTGAATTCCAGATTTGTAGAGACCTGTATACTACAGTGCCTTGAAAAAATATTCATACCCCTTAAAATGTTCCACATTTAGAGAAGATGGCTGCTTAAGCCTAGAGCTCTCCACAGCCGGCCGTTTAACAGCAAAAAACAGGCAGGTATTTTCCTCTAAAACATACCTAAATACTCTGCAGTACTCCTGGGACAGTAGGGGCAATAATGTCTCACAAAAGAGGACAAGAAAGGGGACCAAAAAAGCTGTCATCATTTACATTTAAACAGAGCAGTGAGCTGACTAAAATCCAAGATGGCGCCGCTGGAGCTGTGAGGAAAAATAATAAAACTCACACAAACCTTTCTGATAGCCATCCACCTGAAATGGATGAGGAATTATCATCCTCATATTCTAATGGCTCCTCTCAACTATCCCCAACATCTCAGGGACCCGCAAAATCACGGATGAAGCTGGATTTATCTTGTCAGGCAGCTGATACTGTGAACACAGCTCTGCATAGTGATAATGCTATGTCCTCATTACAGACATCTATAGCTGCTTTCCCAACATCAGGTCAGCCAGTACTAGATACCACATTGAAAGAAATGCTTGTGTCATTACAATCATCTATTATATCTAATCTATCCTCCATGATTCATAAATTCTCTCTTGATATGAAACATATGGATGGTAGACTGCAATACATTGAAAACAAAATGGAGGAATGCACTGAAACAGTGAATGAGCTACTGGATGCATGTACAGAACAAAAAGATGATTCCATGTGGGTCAAGATGAAACTGGCAGATCTCGAGGACCACTCACGTCGAAACAACATTAAAATGAGAGGAATACCAGAGTCAGTTCTACCTATGGACTTGTGTAACTATGCAAATACACAATTTTCTACATTATTGCCAGAATTATCGCTGATTGAACTTACAATCGATCGTATTCATAGAATTCCCAAACCAAAACATCTAGAAGAATCAATTCCCAGAGATGTTATTCTGCGAATTCATTTTTATCAAGCTAAAGAGCAAATTCTCTCCAAAGCGAGGGAGCTAACTACTCTGCCAACACCATACTCAGATATACAATTATTCGCCGATCTCTTGCAATTTACACTACAAATGATAAGACAGCTCAAAACTGTAACAAAGGCATTATCTAATCATAAGATCACATACAAATGGAGACATCCAGACACTATCTTGACCACTTACAACGGGAAACATTTTGCTATAGCTACCATTGAAGATGGCATGCAATTACTCCAAACATGGGGTATTATAGTTGATCTTCCACATAACACCCCATGCTTTGAAGGAAAAACCTAATTTGTTCCACTTTGGACAAAAACGTGAACAAAATAGAATTAAATACAAATGAAATACTCCTGCCTGTTAAATGCATTACTGACACTGACATATACGGTCTGGTTTGGTGCTCAATACCTTACTACTTGAAACTCACCCCCTATCTTGGTCAGCATTCCTTTGAGTGGATTACTTCTGACTCTTGGAAAATATTTTTTTCTTTACTCTTTTATTTTTTATTTTTTAATTGTCTACTTTTTTTTATTTTTTTGAATTAATTAATTTTTTTTTTCCTCTTGCAATATATATTGCCAAATTACTACTAATAGAGTAATAACTCATTTTTTCATAGGTTTGAAAAAAAAAATCTACATTGTTGTGTGCATGATTTAATAGTAACTGTGAACTGATCATATAACAAATACTTAGATATTTAGTTTAAGCATTATAGAAACTAGAGAATATTCTTTTAGGAATATATAGAATTATAGTAACATCTAATTTTGATATATATATTAATATGTCTTTCAAAATATTGTCCCTAAATGCAAGGGGACTGAATCACCCAGCGAAACAAACCTCTATGTGGAGGTCTGCCTTATCCTTTAATTGTGACATATTATGTGTTCAAGAGACACATTTTGCTAAAGATGCATCTCCCAAGTGTCAACATAAACATTTTCCTCATATTTTTCAAACAAAATTCTCCAAAAAACAAAGAGGGGTGTTAATAGCTATTAGAGATACTGTTACATTTCAATTAGATAATTGTATCACTGACCCTGAAGGTCGCTATATTTTTTTGATTTGTACCATTAACAATATTCAATACACCCTTGTATCTATTTATGCTCTCAATATGAGGCAAATGCATTTCATAAAAAAAAACTATAGAGGAGGCGAAGAAAGTTCAAAAAGGACACCTCCTGATATGTGGAGATTTCATTTTGATTCCAAACAATGACATGGATTCTTCTGCTAAGTCCAAACGCTACGCTTCTCCCCTTGATCAGTTCATAACTTCGAATGACTTATTTGTTGTGTGGAGATGTAGACATGCTAATGAAAGGGATTACACATATATGTCACCATGGCACAATACCTACTCCAGAATTGACTTATTCTTGACAGATAAATGGCTGCTTGACAAGATTTCATCCTCCCATATACATACGGCCACGTGGTCAGATCACGCTCCCATTAGCATGTCTAAAACAACCACATCATCCCAACCAAATTCATATATAGGGAGAGCTAATAACTATATTCTCCAAAATGAAAATTACTCCACAACACTCCAACAACACCTTACTGAGTTCTTTTCAATTAATTTTACGTCTATATCTGACCCAATGATATTATGGAATGCTCCTAAAGCTGTTATGAGAGGGGTGTTTATGCAATTAGGTTCTAAAGCTAAAAAAAAGAGAACTTAGAGAATGGATGAACTTACTAAGGAGATAGCCAAAGCTGAGGAACACAATAAAAATTATGCTTCTCCTTTCATTAAAACACAAATTTTCCAGTTACGTAATGAATTAAGAACCCTACTTCTAGAGACACATGAGAAATCCTATAAAAAATTCAGAGCTATAACTTATGCAACAGGGAACAAAGCAGGGAAAACAATGGCATTACGCATTAAAGGTTATCGATCTAAGACTAAAATTCCATTCCTCTACCATCCTCATACTAATGAAAAATTGCTTAAGCCTTCTTCAATAGCTGAAGCATTTAGCTCATATTATAATGATTTATATAACATTGAGAACGATGGCAATACCCATCAACCTTCTCAGGAGGAGATTGACACCTTTTTGGAGAGTGTCAAACTTCCATCTATTTCCCCACAACAATTAGAATTTCTCAATTCTCCCTTTACTATCCCTGAAATTCTAAAAACTATCCGTATTCTTCCTAACTTGAAATCACCTGGTCCAGATGGCTTTATAGGGGAATATTTTAAAAAATTTCAAAGTACTCCAGCACCTATACTATGTGACATTTATAATTTAGCAGCCAATTCTTCATAATTTCCCAATGAAATGCTAAATGCTCTTGTTGTAACTCTTCCAAAACCAGATAAGGAACCATCTTTACCTAAAAATTTTAGACCAATTTCCTTACTCAATTTAGATGTTAAAATTTATGCGAAACTTATAGCCAAAAGACTAGTTAGTTTGTTACCCTCTCTTATCCATAGAGATCAATCGGGTTTCACCAAAGGAAGACAAGCATCGGATGCTACTAGATGAATGATAAATATAATACACCATGTAGAACTCACCAAATCGCCATCCCTGTTTCTGTCGCTTGACGCTGAAAAAGCATTTGATAGAGTTCATTGGGATACATGTCATCCGTTCTGACTAAATTTGGCTTAACAGGTCAAATCAACAAAGCAATATTAGCCCTGTACTCTGTCCCCTCGGCTCGAGTGTATACTACGGATTCTTTATCACCTCCATTCCCAATAACAAATGGTACACGACAAGGATGCCCCTTATCCCCCCTAATTTTTAACCTTGTCATTGAACCCCTAGCTGAGAGTATTAGGTCCAACAAAAAAATTCTAGGAGTTCCCACTGCTGAACAAGAACATAAAATCAACCTTTTTGCAGATGATGTTGTTCTTATGATTACTGATCCTGTGAAATCCTTACCGGAAATTCAGGAAACACTAAATATGTTCAGCAAAGTTTCTTATTACAGGCTTAACGTGAATAAATCTTGTATATTGAACTTGGGGCTAGATGAAAATACTACTAAACATCTTAAATTAAAATTCCCTTATACATGGACTGAAAGTACAATTAAATATTTGGGTATTCAATTATCAAATTCATGTAAAACACTGTTCCAATATAATTATATTCCACTTCGTAATGCATTACAAGAAAATCTCACTAAACTAGCATCCCATGAATTTTCATGGATGGGACGTTTGGCAGCATTTAAAATGCTTCACCTTCCACAAATGTTATACGTTTTTAGAACTCTCCCGATTCCAATTCCGTTAAAATATTTCCAATCCCTTCAGACTCTGTTTTCTAGATTCATCTGGCAAGGTAAAAAATCTAGATGTGCTCATTCAAACTTAGTGAAGAAACGTCAAGCTGGGGGAACAGGGTATGTGGATTTCCAAGATTATTATTTAGCCTCGGTTCTTACACAGTCTAAGGAATGGTTTCTATCTCCTCCATCTACAATTTGGGGGAAGATGGAAACTGCTAAGATCCCAGGAAATAATCTATCAATATGGATTCCTTCCATGGCACTTGGAGCCAAGATACCTTCTCGCATCTCCCCAACAATATTAGCGACACTTAAATCCTGGGTTCGATTTCTGCATCTAACTTCCTCACACCCTCTTCCGACCAAAGTCCAAATTCCGCTAAATCCTCTACATAATTTCATGGAGACAACCTCATTTACACAATGGATAGAGAAGGGAATTAAATATATATCTGATCTACTTGATAATGGGGTGATCAAACCATTTCCTACACTTCAAAAGAAATTTCAATTGCCAAATTCAGATTTATTCCTCTACATCCGAACTAAGAATTGCATTTCCAACCTCCCATCATGGACCTATAATGTTCCCCAATCGGCTTGGTTCTTCATTAAGATCCCCATACATCAACAAAAAGGGATCTCTCTTTTCTATAATCTTCTTCAACAAAAAAGTGTGTTTACAAAGACTATCTCTTTAATTAGATGGGAAGAAGACTTAGGATACACCTATACAGTTGACCAATGGGAAAAAGCTTGCAACACCACATATAAAGCCACATGCTGCTCTACATTATGGGAAGTATCCATTAACCACTTGCCGACCGCCGCACGACGATATACGTCGGCAGAATGGCACGGGCAGGCATATGGGCGTATATATAAGTCCCTGCCTGCCCGCGGGTGGGGGGCCCGATCGGGCCCCCCCCCGGTGCCTGCGGCGGTCGGCATTCCTTCGAGAGCGATCCGGGATGAGGGGGCGGCCATTCATTCATGGCCACCCCCTCGCGATCGCTCTCGACGAATGGAAATCCCCGGTGACATCACTTCCTCTCCTGTAATGTAAACACAGGAGAGGAAGTGATGTATTCTCTCCTCCGTGTCGGTATTTTTCGTTCCGACACGGAGGAGAGCGGATCAGTAAGTTGCACCAACACTCTACACACACAGTAGAACATGCCAGGCACACTCACACCCCCCCTTTACCCCCCGATCACCCCCCCAATTACCCCTGCCCCCCAGTCACAGTGACACCAATGTCATTTTTTTTTTTTTTTTTTTTTTTTTTTGCATTGGTGTCATTTGTGACTGTAATAACTGTTAGGGCAGTTAGAGTTAGCCCCCTTTAGTTCTAATGTGCCCCCCTAACCCCCCCCAATAAAGGTTTAACCCCGTGATCACCCCCCGTCGCCAGTGTCACTAAGGCTGGGTTCACATTGCAGCGGTTTATGAGAACGAATGTGATTCGCACCGCACTGCAGTGCAAATCACATCCGATCTCTGTGCGATTCGAGTTCAGCCATTCGCCGCACCCGCCGCACCCGCCACACCCGCCGCACCCGCCGCAAATTCGCACGGGACCCTTTTTTTGGCCCGCAGCAGAATCGGATCGCATGGGTGTTCACACCATGCGATCCGAGTTTGCAGATCGCACTGCGATATGCGAACTGATCTGGGGGTGTCAGTAACATTTCACTGACACTCCCAGCAGTTCGCATAGGGCAGTGTGAACTGCCGCCGGGAGGCATGCGATGCGGGAACCCGCCGCGGATTCGCGGCGTTTCCGCATCGCTCCAGTGTGAACCCAGCCTAATAAGCGATCATTTTTCTGATCGTCGTATTAGTGTCACAGGTGACGCTAGTTAGGCAGGTAGGTATTTAGGTTCGCCGCAGCTTTTTATAGCGCCAGGGACCCCCATATACTACCGCATAAAGCCCCCTGATTGCCCCCTAGTTAACCCTTTCACCTGTGATCACCATATAACTGTTACAGGTGACGCTGGTTGGTTAGTTATTTTTTTATAGTTTCAGGGCACCCGCCATTTATTACCTAATAAAGGTTTAACCCCCTGATCACCCGGCGGGTGTCATTTGTGACTAATAACTGTTAGGGCAGTTAGGGTTAGCCCCCTTTAGTTCTAAGGTACCCCCCTAACCCCCCCAATAAAGGTTTAACCCCGTGATCACCCCCCGTCGCCAGTGTCACTAAGGCTGGGTTCACATTGCAGCGGTTTGAGAACGGATGTGATTCGCACTGCACTGCAGTGCAAATCACATCAGATCTCTGTGCGATTCGAGTTCAGCCATTCGCCGCACCCGCCGCAACCGCCGCAAATTCGCACGGGACCCTTTTTTTGGCCCGCAGCAGAATCGGATCGCATGGGTGTTCACACCATGCGATCCGAGTTTGCAGATCGCACTGCGATATGCGAACTGATCTGGGGTGTCAGTAACATTTCACTGACACTCCCAGCAGTTCGCATAGGGCAGTGTGAACTGCCGCCGGGAGGCATGTGATGCGGGAACCCGCCGCGCATTCGTGGCGTTCCCGCATCGCTCCAGTGTGAACCCAGCCTAATAAGCGATCGTTTTTCTGATCGCTGTATTAGTGTCACAGGTGACGCTAGTTAGGCAGGTAGGTATTTAGGTTCGCCGCAGCTTTTTATAGCGCCAGGGACCCCCATATACTACCGCATAAAGCCCCCTGATTGCCCCCTAGTTAACCCTTTCACCAGTGATCACCATATAACTGTTACAGGTGACGCTGGTTGGTTAGTTATTTTTTTATAGTTTCAGGGCACCCGCCATTTATTACCTAGTCTCACTAGTGTACCCCTAAATTTAGGGGTGTCTACTTTCCAAAATGGGGTCATTTGGGGGGGTTTGTGCCATCTTGGCATTTTATGGCCTTCAAAACTGTAACGCCCTTAGAAAGCCTGAAGGCGGTGCTTGGTTTTCGGGGCCCCGTACGCGGCTAGGCTCCCAAAAAGTCCCACATATGTGGTATCCACGTACTCAGGAGAAGCAGCAGAATTTATTTTGGGGTGTCATTTCACATATGCCCATGGCATGTGTGAGCAATATATCATTTAGTGACAACTTTGTGAAAAAAAAAAAAAAAAAAAAAAAGTTTGTAATTTTCCCGCAACTTGTGGCAAAATATAAAATATTCCATGAACTCAACATGCCTCTCAGCAAATAGCTTGGGGTGTCTACTTTCTAAAATAGGGTCATTTGTGGGGGTTTTGTGCCATCTTGGCATTTTATGGCCTTCAAAACTGTAATAGGTAGTGAGAAGTGAACTCAAAAATTTACGCCCTTAGAAAGCCTGAAGGCGGTGCTTGGTTTTCGGGGCCCCGTACGCGGCTAGGCTCCCAAAAAGTCCCACATATGTGGTATCCCCATACTCAGGAGAAGCAGCAGAATTTATTTTGGGGTGTCATTTCACATATGCCCATGGCATGTGTGAGCAATATATCATTTAGTGACAACTTTGTGAAAAAAAAAAAAAAAAAAAAAAAGTTTGTAATTTTCCCGCAACTTGTGGCAAAATATAAAATATTCCATGAACTCAACATGCCTCTCAGCAAATAGCTTGGGGTGTCTACTTTCTAAAATGGGGTCATTTGTGGGGGTTTTGTGCCATCTTGGCATTTTATGGCCTTCAAAACTGTAATAGGTAGTGAGAAGTGAACTCAAAAATTTACGCCCTTAGAAAGCCTGAAGGCGGTGCTTGGTTTTCGGGGCCCCGTACGCGGCTAGGCTCCCAAAAAGTCCCACATATGTGGTATCCCCGTACTCAGGAGAAGCAGCAGAATTTATTTTGGGGTGTCATTTCACATACGCCCAT
Source organism: Lithobates pipiens (assembly GCF_037356315.1). NCBI lineage: Eukaryota > Metazoa > Chordata > Amphibia > Anura > Ranidae > Lithobates > Lithobates pipiens. Next base: position 494,456,860 of record NW_027507758.1, read on the forward strand.
AGCATGTGTGAGCAATATATCATTTAGTGACAACTTTGTGTAAAAAAAAAAAAAAAAAAATTTTTTTGTCATTATTCAATCGCTTGAGGCAAAAAAATAAAATATTCAATGGGCTCAACATGCCTCTTATCAATTTCCTTAGGGGGTCTTCTTTCCAAAATGGGGTCATTTGGGGGGGTTTTGTACTGCCCTGCCATTTTAGCACCTCAAGAAATGAGATAGGCAGTCGTAAACTAAAAGCTGCGTAAATTCCAGAAAACGTACCTTAGTTTGTAGATGTGACAACTTTTGCGCAAACCAATAAATATACAATTATTGACTTTTTTTTTACCAAAGACATGTGGCTGAATACATTTTGGCCTAAATGTATGACTAAAATTGAGTTTATTGGATTTTTCTAATAACAAAAAGTAGAAAATATCATTTTTTTTCAAAATTTGCGGTCTTTTTACGTTTATATCGCAAAAAATAAAAATCGCAGAGGCAATCAAATACCATCAAAAGAAAGCTCTATTTGTGGGAAGAAAAGGACGCAAATTTTGTTTGGGTACAACATTGCATGACCGCGCAATTACCAGTTAAAGCAGCGCAGTGCCAAAGTGTAAAAAGACCTCTGGTCATTTACCAGCAAAATGGTCCGGTCTGAAAGTGGTTAAATTGACTCAACGCTGGTATTTTACTCCTGAGAAAATATCTAAATTCAATGGCACATTTGACGACAAATGTTGGAGATTGTGCGGCAAAAAAGGTGATATGTTGCATACATTTTGGACATGCCCTAAACTTGGGAAGTATTGGGAACAAATCTTTCAAGTTATGTCTGAAATTACCAAAACAGTCATTCCTCCAAATCCCTCACTGGCTCTATTATCCATTGATCTTGATATCGATATCCTATCCAGTTTAGAAATGTGTTTACACATATTTTGCTATCAGCCAGGATCAGTAAAACGAGGAACTGGAGAAATCCTGATCCTCCTTCCATAAAAGAAGTGATAGAATCGACTCAAACTCATTACATTAATGAATCAATTCTAGCTCTTTGGCCTCACAAAAAAGAACATACTCATAAAATATGGCAGCCATGGTTAAAATGGGCTAGTCCCCAAAACATTGCACAAGTTCTTTGTTCCTAGATAACTTGAATTAAAAAATTACTTACCCTGCTCTAATATTTTAATCTTTGTTTTGTATCTATTAAATGACAGGTTACTATTACTGTCCCGAACACAGTTTAGCACCCATAGGGGTGTTCCGGAATATATTTAGGTACATCATCTTTGAATTACTTAAATTGGCAGTATATAAATATATGAAGATAATATTGATATTACTTTTGTGTATTGTCTCCACAATGGATGTATTAATAACCTCCCGATCGTTATCTTTATTATCCCGAATAAAATTCAGAACGTGAGAACATGGTGACGTACAACACATATGATGGGCAGAGAAAAAGGAAGTTCAATAGCCAGTGTGGCTCCTCCTGCTTTATTCCGAGCATGTGTGAATTTTTGTGTGACAGACTTGTGTACACGCGATCAGACTTTCCGACAAAAAGTTTCGTTGGTGGAGAATTTGAGAACCTGCTATCAAACATTTGTTGGTGGAAATTCCGACAGCAAATGTTCGATGGAGCATACACACGGTCGGACTTTCCAACAACAAGCTTACATCGAACATTTCCCGTTGGAAAATCCTACCATGTGTACAGGTAACATGGTTTTAACAGGTTTTTAACAGGTTTTTAACAGGTTTTCTTTTAAAATTGCCCTCTATTAAAATTGCCCTCTATTTGGCTCAATCCATCTTCCATTCAACTCTGACCAGCTTCCCTGTCCCTGCTGAAGAAAAGCATCCCCACAACATGATGCTGTTACCACTATGTTTCATGGTGGGGATAGTGTATTCAGGGTGATGTGCAGTGTAATGTCCCATACACACGACTGGACTTTCCGACAACAAAACCGTGATTTTTGTTCAAAGGTTGTTGGCTTCAACATGTCTTGCATACACACAGTCACACAAATGTTGGCCAAAAATTCCGAAAGTAGTGATGAACAAGATGTACGTGATCTCTTCATTATGAACGCTAGTTTTACAAGACCAAGCGATTCCAGCTCGTACTTGATTCCGAGCATGCATGGACTTTTGTTCAATGGACTTGTGTACACACGATCGTAAAGTCCAAACAACATACATTTTGTTGGCAGAAACATGGTCGGACTTACCACCAACAAGCTCACATCCAACATTTCCCGTTTGGAAAATCCGATAGTGTGCACGTGGCATTAGTTTTCCGCTGCACATAGCATTTTGCTTTTAGGCAAAAAAGTTCAATTGTGGTCTCATCTGGCCAGAGCACCTTCTTCCACATATTTGCTGTGTTCCCCACATGGCTTCTCCCAAACTGCAAACTGGACTTCTTATGGATTGCTTTCATCAATGGCTTTCTTCTGGTCACTCTTTCATAAAGACTAGATTTGTGGAGTGCATGACTGATGTCGCGTACACATGATTGGACATTCTGACAACAAAAACTGTGGATTTATTTCCGACGGATGTTAGCTCAAACTTGTCTTGCATACACACGGTCACACAAATGTTGTCGGAAATTTCGAAACTTCAAGAATACGGTGACATACAGCATTTACGACAAGCCGAGAAAAATAAAGTTCAATAGCCAGTGTGGCTCTTCTGCTTGATTCAGAGGATGCATGTAATTTTGTGTGTCGGAATTGTGTACACACGCTCTGAATTTCCGACAACGGATTTTGTTGTTGGAAAATTTCAGATCCAGCTCTCAAATATTTGTTGTCGGAAATTCCAAAAGCAAGTGTCCAATGGAGTCTATACACGGTCGGAATTTCTGACAACAAGCTCACATCAAACATTTGTTGTCGGAGATTCCAACCGTGTTTACGCGGCGTTATAGTTATCCTGTGGACAGGTTCTCCCACCTGAGCAGTGGATCTCTGCAGCGTCTCCAGATTTACCATGGGCCTCTTGGCTGCTTCTCTGATTAATGCTCTCCTTGCCTGGCCTGTCAGTTTAGGTGGATGTCCATGTCTTGGTAGGTTTGCAGTTGTGCCATACTCTTTACATTTTCGGATGATGGATTGAACAGTGCTCCATAAGATGTTCAAAGCTTGGGGTATTTTTTTTTTATAACCTAACCCTGCTTTAAACTCCTCCACAACTTTATCGCTGACCTGTCTGGTGTGTTCCATGGCCTTTGTAATGCTGTTTGTTCACTTAGGTTCTTTAACAAACCTATGCGGGCTTCATAGAACAGCTGTATTAATTCTGAGAATAAATTACACACAGGTGGATTCTATTTACTAATTAGGGGACTTCTGAAGGCAATTGGTTCCACTAGATTTTAGTTATGGGTATCAGAATACAAATGCACGCTGCACTTTTCAGATATTTATTTGTAAAAAAAAAAAATATTTATAATTTTTCCTTCCATTTAACAATTATGTGCCACTTTGTGTTAGTCTATCACATAAAATCCCAATAAATACATTTACATTTTTGTTTGTAACATGACAAAATGTGGAAAATTTCAAGGGGCATGAATACTTTTTCAGGCACTGCATATACCAATCTATACCTGTATACAATGATATATACTTGTAATAAGGTTTAACATCTGACTGAGTGCTATAGGTTGCTGAACATGATTGCTTTTTGGCCGTTAGTGTTTTATGGTCTTAACCACTTAGGGAGCATGTGAGCATGTGAGCGAGCAGAAATATGAAATGCTACAAAATATAAACCAGTAGAAATATGTAAACACTTGAATTGCATTGCAGCTTTATTTCTAAAATAGTTTTTATGTGTTTATAATGACCACAACATGCCCACCTGATGGCAAAATAAAGAACACAACAACATAGATGTGGATGCCTTTATTATGTTGCTGCATGAATGTATACTGAATGAAAATAAATTCAATAGGTTTGTTAACAGGCATTGCCATGCTGTTCATGTAGCTAATGCTACTGTACAGGAGCCCCAAGGGGCCAGGAGAAATGTCAGAGTACCTATAGGGAGCATTATGGAGGAAAGGATTTGTCAAGAGAGAAGGCTGGCAAAGCTTTAACTTTTTTCTAAGTGTTAAGACTAAAATCACAATCATCTAGTTTCTGGGCGGAAGACTAGAACCACCATTAGCATAATTCTATTGCCTTATAGGGCAGAATTCCCTCCACTTTCTGTCCTGGAGCCGATGCTGTTACTCTACACTTTTCGAATGGGGATATACATGTAGCGCTGTACATGATGAGCAGGCGCTATGTTTTTTTCAAAGTTAACTTTCCTGAAACCACAGTTTGGTTTTGAGGCAAATTTTTAAAATTTCTGGTTTCAGCACCAGTCTAGCTCGGTTGCACTGGGTTCTCCTTGACCGCAGGTGTCGCTGTCACTGTCGGCAAGTTTGAGAACGCAGTCTAGCTGGGTGTATTGAATGCCCCTGTTCTTTCGGAAACCAGCCCAGTAGGCATGTTCTCCTACTGTGCATTCTGGGGGGTGGTATTTAAGATACAGGCATCACGTGCCGGGGGGGAGGGGTTCTGTTCTGTTCCAGAGAATATTTTCTGTCTGTTCGGTTCTGGTCCTCCTGACCAGCCCCCATGGCCCCCCTGGCCTGGGGTGTGGAACCACCATGCAAGTCAAGTCTCGGGGCTGGCTAGCCCGAGGCAACACAACTGCAGGGACAGGACTTAATGGATTTTGCGGCCTATTGATCCAAAGGTGGCCCGGTGCCGTCTCATCGAAGGGAGAGGACCAGCAACTGGAGAAACCCCAGGGGAGGACTCTTCAGGAGAAGGCCGTGCACAAGGCTGGCTTCTCTGAAGGAGCCTGGAGGCTTAGTTGAAGGACACTACATGGATCTACACTCATACGGTATCGCAGGATCGGCTGACAGATACTGATACCGTATGATAGCTCTTAAAATTTTTCTATGTCCCTCAGTAACGCTAAAGTCTGTGGCAGAGACTTTTCTCAAATATCCTACACTCAAGTCTGTGGCAGAGACTTTGCTTAGCACCCTACCGGCTGCTGGGGCTAGTGAGAGGAGGTCTATCTGGGGGTTGTGAAATCCAGCTGTGAAACGGTTGCTACTCTCTGGCTTTTTCCTATAAAAGACTTTCCATTTTTGCAGTCTAATCCCTCTACCCTTGTCTAAAGACTCTGTTTCTGGTTCAAATAAATAACCCAAAAGAAGATTCAGTGTCAGCTTCCACATTTCTTTGGGCCATCTACCACAGGAACCCCTAGGTGGAGGAGAGGTCAAGAAGGTAACGGTAAGCCCAACAAAACCAGCACCTCCTTCGGGGGTCAGTGCTACATACAGTATATGACTATGACCATATTTTCATTAAGAGAATTGTGTACATAAAATGGGAATGTTAGTAAAGGGGGGTTACCTCCTTGTAAAGGAAACTCAGAGTTGCTTTATTTAAGTGTTAATGGTGTCTCTATGCTCCATTACTGTTTAGCTGGATAGGCTCCCTCAGGAAGTTGGGGGATGCATAAGAAGGAATTGAGGGCATATGGTGGGGAAGAATAAGAAAGGACTTGTCTAAGTGATTTGGGAAGAAGAATTCATTATGACTAGCAACCTTGATTCATGCATTAGAACTTTTAAGTGAACTAATCTTTCATTGAAGGTGTAGATAAAGAGAAAGTAAACTTCCATCTTTAACCACTTCACATCTCGCCCATGTGCATATGACATCCGCAGGAGGGATCTCCCAACCTGGGCGGCGTTATATGACATCCTGGGCTTCCCGGCCACCTGGGGGGCATGCACGCACCCTGCCGCGTCACTCAGGAGCCGATGCGCGTGCCCGGAGGCCACAATGTCTGCCGGGCACCCGCAATTGCTCATTAACCGAGCAGGACTGTGGATCTGCCTGTGTAAACACACAGATCCAAGTTCCTGTCAGGTGAGAGGAGACCGATGGTGTGTTCCCAGTACAGAGGAACACCGACCGGTCTCCTCCCCTTGTGAGTCCCCGCCCCCTACAGTTAGAATCACTTCCTAGGCAACACAGTTAACCCCTTCACCGCCCCTACTGTTAACCCCTTTAATGCATTTGTATAGCACCAATCGCTGTATAAATGTGAATGGTCCCAAAATGGTGTCGTGTCCGATCTGTCCGCCACAATAAAAAAAAAAAAAAATTGCAGATCGCCATCATTACTAGTAAAAAAAAGAATAATAATAATAATAATAAAAATGCCATAAAAATATCCCCTATTTTGAAAGCGCTATAAATTTTGCACAAACCAATAAATATATGCTTATTGTGATTTTTTTTATCAAAAATATGTAGATGAATACATATCGACCTAAATTGAGGAAAAAAAAAAAATAATTGGGATATTTATTATAGTAAAAAATTGTATGTTTTTTTCAAACTTGTCGCTCTTCTTTTGTTTATAGCTCAAAAAATAAAAACCACAGAAATGATCAAATACCACCAAAAGAAAGCTCCATTTGTGGGGAAAAAATTATATTTCATTTGGGTACCGTGTAGCATGACCGTTCAATTGTCATTCAAATTGTGAGAGCTCTGAAAACTGAAAATTGGCTTGGGCAGGAAGGGGGTGAAAATGACACACAAAGCTTGAGATCTGGATCTAAAATTTTCCGACAGCAAAATCGGAATGTTTACATTCCGATCGTGTGTATACAATTCCAACGCACAAAGTGCCATGCATGCTCAGAATAAATTACGAGACAAAAGCTATTGGCCACTGGCCTCTTTATAGTCCCATCTTATGTGGTTTACATCACCTCGTTCTGAACGACTGAATTTTCCGACAACTTTGTGCGACCGTGTGTATGCAAGACAAGTTTGGGCCAAAATCCGATGGATTTTGACGTCAGAATGTCTGACCGTGTGTACAGGGCAATAGACTGACTTGTAGACGAATGCCCTGTACACACAATCGCACATTCCAACAACAAAATCCAATTTTGTTTTTCCAAGGGATGTTGGCTCAAACTTGTCTTGCATATACACGGTCACATAAAGTTGGTTGGAAATTCCGAACTTCAAGAATGCGGTGACGTACAACACGTATGACAAACAGAGAAAAATTTTGTTCAATAGCCAGTGCTTCTCTTCTGCTTGATTCCAAGCATGCGTGGAACTTTGTGCGAACAGAATTGTGTACACACGATCGGAATTTCTGACAACGGATTTTGTTGTCGGAAAATTTGAGAACCACCTCTCAAATTTTGTGTGTCGGAAATTCCTATGGAAAATATGTGATGGAGCCTACACACGGTTGGAATTTCCAACAACAAGGTCCTATCACACATTTTCCGTAGAAAAATCATATCGTGTGTACGGGGCATTACACTAGTTTCCACCAAAAGAAAGCTCTATTTGTTTGAAAAAAATTTATAAAAATGTAATTAAAATATTTCTACATCTGTCAGGAGCACAAAGGAGGGGGTGGAGAGGCTGAAGGTACAGTGTGGGAGAGGCTGATTGGAGGAAAGGCACACCCCCTCCACCCAGCAGAAGAGCTGTGTCCTGAATAGACAAGCTCTGTTCTGAGCTCTCCCTCCTAACACAAATTTATCTCACGTGTCAGGAAAATTTGTCAGAAGTGATTCATGCAGATAACAGAGGAACAAGGTACCATAGAGAAAAGACACTTAAGAAACACATAAAGAAAAGAAGACACATAAAGTAAAGACACTTACACATGGTCAGAATTTCGGCCAGCAAAAGACTGATGAGAGCTTTTTGTCGGAAAATGCGACCGTGTGTATGCTCCATCGGAATTTTGCTGGCCGAATTTACGCCAGCAAAAGATTGAGAGCAGGTTCTCAATTTTTCAGACGGAAATTCCGATCGTGTGTATGCAATTCCGACGCGCAAAAACTCATGCATGCTCATCTTCAACTACGAGATGGAAGCTATTGGCTACTAGCTATTGAACTTCCTCTTTCTAATCGTGTTGTACGTCACTGCGTTCTTGACAGTCGGAATTTGGTGTGACCATGTGTATGCAAGACACCTTGAGTGAAATCCCATCGGAATTCCGTCAGGAAAACCATCAGAGCTTTTTCCGACCAAAATTCCGATCATGTGTACGTGGCATTAGAGCTTTGAAGATAGATAAGTAAACACTACAAATGTATGTGCTTTGCTTGGATTCCATTACTAAGGTTTACAACCACTTAAAACAGTGCTAAATAGCAAAAAGTAACCTGGTTATGAAGGGGTTAAAACCTTCTAGAGCTCAAGTGGTTAAAGTCCTCAAGAATTATCTTAAGAACAGCATCATCATCATCATCAACATAAATGACACATCTTGTATGCAGCTTAAGGGTATAAAGAAATGGATGGCTGCACTCTGAGGTAAATGATAAGTCTCTTCAATGTAAAATCCGTAGTGCAGGCATCCATTTCTTTTTATCCCATTGCATGGCCGGCGAGCTGAGGCTAGCACCCTTGGGAGGAGTCCATTCACCAGCTTACTTGGTCCCACCTGAAACAGGATTTTCCTTTTCCCATAGCTTAAGTGTGTATTGTATATTGGATATTGGATTGGTTCATGCCACATAGTGCAAAGAAAATTACTCTGTTAATGTGGTCTGTGACCCTGCCAGGGAACTCGTTCTGCAGTCCTGGTTTAGCAATAACAGGTTGATCTAAGCTGTGAGCTAATACTCCCTTAAATGGTAGTAAACTTTGTATTATAATAGAATTTATTTTATTTTATATATATATATATATATATATATATATATATATATATATATATATATATATATATATATATATATATATATATATATATATATATATATATATATATATATATATATAATGCAAGGCAAAATCGTAATGTGCTAGTATGCATCACATACTAGCACATTATGAGAGACCTACCTTAAAACGACGCCCTCCAGAGGTGCACTGTCACCACTGACAGGGCTTTCCTCTTCACCCAGTCTTCTTTCCGGGTTTGCGGACTCCAGCCGTCTGACTGTACGAGCTGTGATGGCATCTCTCCTTTGCATACACACGGGAGTCACCATAAACAGTTTGAGATCGCTGTCTCAGCCCTCTCTGACTAATATACAGTATTTATATGTGTTTCTTTCAATGCAGCATGTGGGTGCTTCAATGGTGAGCAACTGATGATACCTCTAATCTTGTGATGAATGGATAACTAGCCGCCTACTCTGACATACTGCATAAATCAACATATTACACACTGGCGTGATAGATAGTTAAACAAGGTAATTATACCCATTGAATGCAGATTTACCTATATAGACATAGGTTTTAAATTGTTATACATATGTATACAGCTGTTGGAAATTTAGATCCCCAGGTGATGCACTTAATCAGGGAAATACATTCCTTCACAAAAATAAAAATGTTAAAGGTAATTCATCTCTATCTATCCCCACCCCTGTATGTCTAATTAAGTATGACCTCTTGTAGACAGAATTGGACTCCCTGCCCATTTTCTGGATGGTTGATCACTGTGAGCAATGAGCATATCCTCATGTGATGTTTTGTCTTTTTTCTCTGGCTACCTAAATATTTCTTGTATTAAAAGTAGGACCCTTTGTTATCTTTGGATTCCTGCATACACAGGCTTTTTATTCCCAGTAATGATGTTATTGATGTCAATATTGCTATCTTATAGATGTCTGTATCCCCCTGAAAAAGATTGTATGCAAAATTATTATTGAAATGCGTTGGGGTTACTCTAAACAGTAATATCCACAGATATACCATTTGTGGATTTCTTTTTGTTAAATGTCATATAGACATCTAATATGTTTATTTTTGTGTACACCAGAGCTCTTGTTGTTGTTGCTCCTTTTCCACATGTTCCCCTTCCCATCCCCTTTCCTTTTTGTTGTTGCTGCTTTTATTGATGCAATTTTACCCACTGAAAATAAAAACAATATTATACAAAACAAGTATTTTTCATTACTTGGAAGCTACGCATAAGCCATTGGGAGTACCTTGCTTTTGTTATATACGTTATTGGGCTAACGGCACGTTGTTTACAACCAGGAGAGGTGGGTTCCATATTTTCTGTTTGCTTCATTATAAGCTTACCTGTAGGTAAAAATGGCAGACACAACTTTACTACCAGTTTAAAAATATTTTGATTTTGGGTCAATTTTATTTTATTGCTTAAGTGTTTATGATTTAATAACTGATATTTTATAATATATTTATATGAAATAACAAACTTTTTAACAAAGGACAAAGAATTACCACAGCACTCTGGATTATATAAACAGTGCCACTGCAAGTTGGAACTGTAGGAAACATTAATGTGTGTGTGTGTGTGTGTGTGTGTGTGTGTGTGTGTGTGTGTGTGTGTGTGTGTGTATTTCAGCTTTTGCTTCTAAGGTCTATAAACCACAGGCTTTCTACCAAAATGTAGTTACGCAAAAACATGTGAAAAAGCAATTGGAGCTCTACCTGTTGGCCCAAAAATAAAATGATAAAATGTTAAAATACAATATTTCATATTTACCTACTTACACAAAAAATTCAATTTTTCATTTCGTGTTTTAGTCCTGACTATAATAAATAATAAAAATTAAAAATTGAGAAAAACTTCTATATAGTCCCTTTAAAATGCTTTCTCCTACATCTCTATGGAAAATCCACCAGCACCATGAAAATGCTGCATGCCTTTCACTGCATACATTACACTCAAACTCCACAATCAATCAATCAAGAACACGAGTGTTGAATGAGTTAGCCAACAGTAAGTGGATTCACAACTACTTGGGACAACCATAGATCTATACAGACATCTATCTCAGACAAAAAAGTTAAAAGAAACGGGGCAGACTTGATGGACCACTTGGTCTTTTTTTTTTCTACAGTCACTCTTATATGTTTTGAAATGTGCTGCCAATTAGTTTATGGAAAAAAAAATGCTCATAGTCACTTAAAGGGGTTGTAAACCCTGGGTTTTTCAATGAATAAAATGTTTTTTATTTAAAATTTGGTGTGGAGTTCTCCCTCAAGATTCATACCAAACACAGTGCCTGGTATTGGGGGGGGGATCCAAGTCAGATCCCTGTTCATTGAAGTCGGAAGCGTCTCTGACTTCAAGTCACAGGGCAAAGTCGGTTCCAAAGTAGGACGACTGTCGTGTCGCACCAATGTGAACCCGGCCTCAGAGTAAAGAGGGCAAAATACAAATGCACGCCACACTTTTCACATATTTATTTGTAAACAATTTTAAAAAACATTTATCATTTTCCTTCCACTTCACCATTATGTGCCACTTTGTGTTGTTATGTCTATCACATAAAGTTCCAACAAAATACATTTACATTCTTGGGTGTAACATGACAAAATGTGGAAAATTTCAAGGGGTATGAATACATTTTCAAGGCATTGTACATTTCACCAAACAAACAGGTGGATGTTACTCATCTCTCCGTTCCATGATTCCATACAAAATAATGCTAGCTGCCATAAATTATAATGGCAAGGTTATATTTGGACAGGTCATTAAACTCTATGGTATTATCGTAGGAGTGGACACATGTACAGTACTGTACAGCCCACTAGATATTAGGACTTAGAAGATGCTGCTTGGTTGTGTATCCCAACAAACTGGTATGTAATAAAAGTAAAACACATTAAGTTTTCCACTTTAAAATGTATTTTAGTGCATTCAAAATGATCCAGTGGGCTTGTCCAATATGTATGCCATTGTCATAAAGTAATAGTATATAGCTATCAGTCAGCGGCTTATCTTTGCTTTAGTAAGTAGGACAGGCAGCCATATGATGTTTTTTGTTTTGTTTTGTTTTTAGCAAGCATCAGAAGGTTTAAGTGACTTGTTTTATTTTGACCAAGATATGTGTCTACTGCCATTATGTATGTTTACTGCTTCTGCGGAGCTGTCCATGGTTTTGAACATGTAAAATGTGACAATAGTGGTACCTGTAATAGTGCAATGTTTGACCTTCACTATTCATCACAGTGTATAGCGAGATATCTCAGCTAACATGAGCTTAAAGGAGAATCAAAAATCAATGTGACAAGCTTGTCAAGTGTAGAAATGAAAACGTAAGATGTATGCACACGGTAAAGGGAATCTAAACAGTATATTTATATGCACTGAGAAGTATAGTTAATATTCACACACTTACTGTATGTAAGCTAAAAGAGCGAAATGTATTCATCTTTCCCAGCAGCTATCATTAAAATAGATAATGGAAATAATAATTATCATGCTAAAGAAGAGTTCTTAAAAGTCGTATTTGGCAAAGCTATACCTGTTTTTTGATTTACTCCTTAGTTTAAATCAGAACTCCTCCAGCAAGAAATCTCTCATTCTCTCTCTCTCTTGTTCTCTCTCTCTCTCGTTCTCTCGTTCTCTCTCTCGTTCTCTCGTTCTCTCATTCTCTCTCTCGCTCTCTCTCTCTCAAATCAGAACTCCTCCAGGCAGAAATCTTTCTCTCTCTCTCTCTCTCTCTCTCTCTCTCTCGCTCTCTCTCTCTCAAATCAGAACGCTTCCAGACATAAATCTCTCTCTCTCTCTCGCTCTCTCTCTCTCTCAAATCAGAACTCCTCCATCCAGAAATCTCTCTCTCTCTCTCTCTCTCTCTCTCTCTCTCTCTCTTGCGCTCTCTCTCTCAAATCAGAACTCCTCCAGCCAGAAATCTCTCTCTCTCAAATCAGAACTCCTCCAGTCACAAATCTCTTGGAGGTAGTTCTTCAATTTCTTTTAGCACCATACTTTTAAACACCTCTATAAAATGATTATTAGCTTTTTGGGGCATGAATAAGGTTGGGGTCAATATCCGCCTAGTTGGGATGATGTACCCTTTATGAGGGGGGCTTCTGGTCAGATGCATAATGGGCACCATCTTACCTGTCCATATAATAATATGTAAGCTGATATGAAGTTATTACTGGCTGTTTATCTTTAAAGATATTTTAAGTTCAATTTACATACACACACCGATTTGTTCTTGTGTAACTCATTATAAGGGGTAGCTCTCATATAAATGAGATATGTTTAAAGACCATCTATATGCAGTGGTTAGGTTGCACTATTTAGATATGTGTTGCTTAAACCTTGTGTCCCGGTGTTCACGAATAGCGGCATAGTGGCTGGTGTATTGTGGTTATGGGGACACGGGATATGTGCACGCGCATAGGGTTTACTTCCGCCAGTAATTGCTATGTTGAGTATAAAGAGGGGGGTTGCTGGACTGTACAGCCAATCCCATGAATAAGTCGAAATGATGAGACATGTCGGGCTTGGCTGTACGGCAACCATCTGTGATGCATGAGATCTTACCGAATGTGACATATTGATACTGACGAGTGAACGAGTGAAGATGACATATAGGGATTGCACCGTGGGTCCGCCGTGACCACAATGCACTGCTGCAGTTGCTCAACAGGTGTTTGCCTTTGATGCTTTTTTGTGACTGAATTGATGTGAGTGTAATGGTTGAAGATTTTGTTTTACACAATAAATGGTTTTCGGTTATTACACTATTGCAAGCACTTTTTTCATTTACATGTGGAGTAATCCTCTTCTGTTGCTCTTCTGTTGTACATGGTCGGATATTGGGAGCACTATTAACCCTGGTGGGTTTAAAAGTCTTGATGCCGAGCATGAGAGTACAAGGCATTTCTATTTGGTGAGTGAGTTTCTTAAGGGAGCGGATTGACTGTCACATACGGTGTGGTGGAAGAAAGTTAATTTTTGAATATTATCCACTTTCAGACCGGACCATTTTGCTGGTAAATGACCAGAGGTCTTTTTACACTTTGGCACTGCGCTGCTTTAACTGGTAATTGCGCGGTCATGCAATGTTGTACCCAAACAAAATTTGCGTCCTTTTCTTCCCACAAATAGAGCTTTCTTTTGATGGTATTTGATTGCCTCTGCGATTTTTATTTTTTGCGATATAAACGTAAAAAGACCGCAAATTTTGAAAAAAAATGATATTTTCTACTTTTTGTTATTAGAAAAATCCAATAAACTCAATTTTAGTCATACATTTAGGCCAAAATGTATTCAGCCACATGTCTTTGGTAAAAAAAAAGTCAATAATTGTATATTTATTGGTTTGCGCAAAAGTTGTCACATCTACAAACTAAGGTACGTTTTCTGGAATTTACGCAGCTTTTAGTTTACGACTGTCTATCTCATTTCTTGAGGTGCTAAAATGACAGGGCAGTACAAAACCCCCCCAAATGACCCCATTTTGGAAAGTAGACCCCCTAAGGAAATTGATAAGAGGCATGTTGAGCCCATTGAATATTTTATTTTTTTGCCTCAAGCGATTGAATAATGACAAAAAAAAATTTTTTTTTTTTTTTTACACAAAGTTGTCACTAAATGATATATTGATCACACATGCTATGGGCGTATGTGAAATGACACCCCAAAATAAATTCTGCTGCTTCTCCTGAGTACGGGGATACCACATATGTGGGACTTTTTGGGAGCCTAGCCGCGTACAGGGCCCCGAAAACCAAGCACCGCCTTCAGGCTTTCTAAGGGCGTAAATTTTTGATTTCACGCCTCACTACCTATTACAGTTTTGAAGGCCATAAAATGCCAAGATGGCACAAAACCCCCACAAATGACCCCATTTTAGAAAGTAGACACCCCAAGCTATTTGCTGAGAGGCATGTTGAGTCCATGGAATATTTTATATTTTGCCACAAGTTGCGGGAAAATTACAAACTTTTTTTTTTTTTTTTTTTTTTTCACAAAGTTGTCACTAAATGATATATTGCTCATGCATGCCATGGGCATATGTGAAATGACACCCCAAAATAAATTCTGCTGCTTCTCCTGAGTACGGGGATACCACATATGTGGGACTTTTTGGGAGCCTAGCCGCGTACGGGGCCCCGAAAACCAAGCACCGCCTTCAGGCTTTCTAAGGGCGTAATTTTTTGAGTTCACTTCTCACTACCTATTACAGTTTTGAAGGCCATAAAATGCCAAGATGGCACAAAACCCCCACAAATGACCCCATTTTAGAAAGTAGACACCCCAAGCTATTTGCTGAGAGGCATGTTGAGTCCATGGAATATTTTATATTTTGCCACAAGTTGCGGGAAAATTACAAACTTTTTTTTTTTTTCACAAAGTTGTCACTAAATGATATATTGCTCACGCATGCCATGGGCATATGTGAAATGACACCCCAAAATAAATTCTGCTGCTTCTCCTGAGTACGGGGATACCACATATGTGGGACTTTTTGGGAGCCTAGCCGCGTACGGGGCCCCAAAAACCAAGCACCGCCTTCAGGCTTTCTAAGGGCGTTACAGTTTTGAAGGCCATAAAATGCCAAGGTGGCACAAACCCCCCCCCCCAAATGACCCCATTTTAGAAAGTAGACACCCCTAAATTTAGGGGTACACTAGTGAGACTAGGTAATAAATGGCGGGTGCCCTGAAACTATAAAAAAATAACTAACCAACCAGCGTCACCTGTAACAGTTATATGGTGATCACTGGTGAAAGGGTTAACTAGGGGGCAATCAGGGGGCTTTATGCGGTAGTATATGGGGGTCCCTGGCGCTATAAAAAGCTGCGGCGAACCTAAATACCTACCTGCCTAACTAGCGTCACCTGTGACACTAATACAGCGATCAGAAAAACGATCGCTTATTAGGCTGGGTTCACACTGGAGCGATGCGGGAACGCCACGAATGCGCGGCGGGTTCCCGCATCGCATGCCTCCCGGCGGCAGTTCACACTGCCCTATGCGAACTGCTGGGAGTGTCAGTGAAATGTTAATGACACCCCCAGATCAGTTCGCATATCGCAGTGCGATCTGCAAACTTGGATCGCATGGTGTGAACACCCATGCGATCCGATTCTGCTGCGGACCAAAAAAAGGGTCCCGTGCGAGTTTGCGGCGGGTGCGGCGGGTGCGACACGAATTCAGCCATACTATCTGTATAGCTGAACTCGAATCGCACAGAGATCGGATGTGATTTGCACTGCAGTGCGGTGCGAATCACATCCGTTCTCATAAACCGCTGCAATGTGAACCCAGCCTTAGTGACACTGGCGACGGGGGGTGATCACGGGGTTAAACCTTTATTGGGGGGGTTAGGGGGGTACCTTAGAACTAAAGGGGGCTAACCCTAACTGCCCTAACAGTTATTAGTCACAAATGACACCTGCCGGGTGATCAGGGGGTTAAACCTTTATTAGGTAATAAATGGCGGGTGCCCTGAAACTATAAAAAAATAACTAACCAACCAGCGTCACCTGTAACAGTTATATGGTGATCACTGGTGAAAGGGTTAACTAGGGGGCAATCAGGGGGCTTTATGCGGTAGTATATGGGGGTCCCTAGCGCTATAAAAAGCTGCGGCGAACCTAAATACCTACCTGCCTAACTAGCGTCACCTGTGACACTAATACGGCGATCAGAAAAATGATCGCTTATTAGGCTGGGTTCACACTGGAGCGATGCGGAAACGCCGCGAATCCGCGGCGGGTTCCCGCATCGCATGCCTCCCGGCGGCAGTTCACACTGCCCTATGCGAACTGCTGGGAGTGTCAGTGAAATGTTACTGACACCCCCAGATCAGTTCGCATATCGCAGTGCGATCTGCAAACTCGGATCGCATGGTGTGAACACCCATGCGATCCGATTCTGCTGCGGGCCAAAAAAAGGGTCCCGTGCGAATTTGCGGCGGGTGCGGCGGGTGTGGCGGGTGCGGCGGGTGCGGCGAATGGCTGAACTCGAATCGCACAGAGATCGGATGTGATTTGCACTGCAGTGCGGTGCGAATCACATTCGTTCTCATAAACCGCTGCAATGTGAACCCAGCCTTAGTGACACTGGCGACGGGGGGTGATCACGGGGTTAAACCTTTATTGGGGGGGTTAGGGGGGTACATTAGAACTAAAGGGGGCTAACCCTAACTGCCCTAACAGTTATTACAGTCACAAATGACACCAATGCAAAAAAAAAAAAAAAAAAAAAAAAAATGACATTGGTGTCACTGTGACTGGGGGGGCAGGGGTAATTGGGGGGGTGATCGGGGGGTAAAGGGGGGGTGTGAGTGTGCCTGGCATGTTCTACTGTGTGTGGGATGTGTTGGTGCAACTCACTGATCCGCTCTCCTCCGTGTCGGAACGAAAAATACCGACACGGAGGAGAGAATACATCACTTCCTCTCCTGTGTTTACATTACAGGAGAGGAAGTGATGTCACCGGGGATTTCCATTCGTCGGGAGCGATCGCGAGGGGGTGGCCATGAATGAATGGCCGTCCCCTCGTCCGGGATCGCTCCCGAACGAAAACCGACCGCCGCAGGCACCGGGCGGGGGCCCGATCGGGCCCCCGACCCGCGGGAGGCAAAGCACGTACATGTACGTGCTTATGCCTGCCCGTGCCATTCTGCCGACGTACATCGGCGTGAGGCGGTCGGCAAGTGGTTATAGAAGAATCGTGACCTAGTTAATCAATTGGAGATTACCACTTTTATGGACTTTAATTGAGAACTTTTTTCATTTTGTTTTTTTGCATATTTCTATATTTCTATATTTGTACATTTTTTTTTTGTGGATTAATGTTTCACAGGTTATGTTGTTATCACTATCACGTGGTGTTATAGCAATTGCCTCACAGTGATTTAGAGATATCCGTACCACTATTTGTTCATTTAAATTCGGTTATATAAACAAAGACTGTGTTTAGAGGCATTGTCCACAGACCAATACTTTAACCATAAGGCTTCCCAGGCGGTTACTGAGTGAGCCATCAGCTTTGCTGCCATTCTGACCTGATTCACTTCTTCATAGTTTCATAGTTTCATAGTTAGTAAGGTTGAATAAAGACACCAGTCCATCCAGTTCAACCTGAGCGAGTGTCTACCCCTATGCCTGTACATTGCACACTCACATTGGTCCCTACCCTCAAGGAGCCCACAATCTAAGGTCTCCATTCATATACTAGGGCCAATTTTGGACAGAAGCCAATTAACCTACCTGCATGTCTTCTGCCTCAGCAAAGGAATCCACTGCCATCTTGAAGTATTGAAGGGATGATGAATACTTATTCCTGTCTACTTCTGAACAACAGGATTCCATTCTTGCCATCCATACTGAGAGCTTTGGCAATAAAAGTTAAAGCTATGGCTGGTCTACAGGGTGCTCCCACCACTGTATATATATATATATATATATATATATACGTTTTGACTCTGTATCAATCTTACAATCCATGGGATCCTTAAAAGACACCAAATCCTCCAGTGGAAGCGTAATATGGTAGGCCAATCTCTGTAAGGATGCATCTACCTTCAGAATGGTGTCCCACAACTTGGCATCCTTCGAACGGAATGGATATAATTTTGAGACTCTCACGTTTAACTTTTCTATCAGGTTTTGCCCACTCCTGTTCAATCATTTCTTGAATTTAAAAAATGGGAGGAAAAGAAGTAAATGGTCTTCTTCAGATCTGGGTAGTGCTTGTGCTGTTTCTTGGGAGGCAAGCCATCCTCCTGCTACCTCATAAATTATTTTACTGCTACTAACAAGGAAGAGAGAAGTCAAAGGCATGAGACTCTGTTTTGAAGTCCGACTCTAAAGAGTGAGAACCACTATCTTCATCCAACCTAAATCTTGCAGTAGCAGTGGGCTCTGAACCCCGCATGGAGAACGGGGCAGCATTATGCCAGGATGTGCAATTCAATTTCCAAGGCAGTTCTTGAGCTGAGCAGGCCCAACAGGCAGCCACTTCTGCCTTGGCTGGAGAAGAGGCTCTGGAAGAGGAAGTATATCTTCTGTGCCTGTGAGATTACTTATGCTTCTTGGAGAGCATTCTGGCACCACAACTTATCCTGGCTGAGGTCTGACCTCTGGATGGATGTTTATTCTCTGTTCTGGTGATGTGACTTATCACACATTGTGCCTGTCCTTATTAACCTGGACCAGAGACGGTGACTTTAAACCACTTAGCCAATGTTTATTCTGATATGGGCTCTTCACTCTCCAAAACACAGAAGATCATTTTCTTTTAAAATATGGCAAGAAAAATGAAGTACCTTTCTATTCACATTTGCAGTGCTTGAGTCTGGCGCCAAGGTGTAGAGGCAACCTAAAAAAGGAGAAAAGGAGCCCTTAACACTTGCCTCAAGTCAAACTACTGTAGCAAAATTTGTGTAATAGACTTACAGAGAGTAGAACAGCATGAACTGGAGCAGCCTGGTGTGTGACAGGTGAGTGCTGGTTGTGTCAGGGCTGGCTTAGCCCTTCCTTCTCTGGTCTGGCTGCTCAGCTGTCGGCTAATTGCCAGCTCTCATCTCTCTCCAGTTACCCAGCTGTTCCTAATCCTGCTTGTCTCACCTGCCTACTTAAAGCTGTCCAGCTCACTTCATCTCTACGTTCGCCTTGGTCACATCACAAGAAACTGTCTCCTGCGGTTATGTTTAAAGACTGGCTTGCTGACATCCTTTCTGGCTCCTTATCCTGCTTGCTGTTGCTCCACTTGGATCCCTGACTTCTGGCCTGGCTGATTACCCGATCTGGTTATTGAACTCTGGACTGGCTGACTACTCGATATGGTTACTGGACTCTGGCTATGCTTTGACTACGCTTATTCTATTTACCTTTTTATTTTTTATTAATAAACAAGTGTGATTTAATTGTGCTTCTGTCTCAGTCTGGTTCATGGTTTCTGACAGTTTGGGACAAACAGCAGAGTGGCAGCAGAGAAGGAGCGGAAGCCAGACTCTCTAAAAAGCTACAGCTTCCAATGAAAATCAGTGTCCCACCAGCCCATGGTAACCTGAGAAGCTGGCCGGTGGCCACCCTGCCTCCCCCAATCCCTGGGGGGCCACATTACCTGCCCAGATTCCCGCATATATAAATGCCCAGGAACATATAGGGCACCATGTTAGGGGACCATAAGAACCAGCCAGGCTGCCTAACATACAGTCCTTTATACTGCAGTAGAAAAGCTGTTCAATCGAAGAGACCCTTGGGGCAGTCCTTTAATATAGGGCCTGCCAAATGAACAGTACTTTATACTGTCTGCACACTAACCCTACACCAAGGGAACCCATTACAAAGGGAGATATTCAGACCAAAAATGAGGCAACTTCTGACTCAGGTGAGACTGAACCTGACAGAATGAAAAAAGTAAAACCAGCAAACAAAAAAAAAAGTAAAAAGATAAAAAGTAAATAATCTGGACAAAAAAAAATAACACTGGCTAGGGGGAGACAGCCACAGTTTATAGGCTAGTTAAACGGTTGTCTAAGAAGGGTCAGAGGAATGGAGTTGACCCGTTATAGGCTGAGATGAGAAGGTTCAGGAAATATACATACATACATACATACATACATACATAAATACATACATTCCTCTTCCTTTTAGCCACAAGGATGGTATTTTGTTAGTACGTGGGATTTTCCATATGTTTGCATCACAGCTCACAATGTTAGGTTCAATTATTGGTATCTCCAGAAATATCCTATGCTGTGAGTTTTATCTATAAAATAATTATATAGTGGTGCAAAAATGGATTGGGGTGGCAACTGATATCAATGCATTGTTTCATGTCTACTACTGGAAATTATCTTGTGATTATAGCACATAGACGCTACCAGTTAGCAGTCATTTACAGCAACTGTGCCAGGATGGCCAATGTCAAAAATAAGTAAGGATCTGAAAAACCATAGCTAAAATAATTGTAATGTTTATAGCTAACCTGAGAGAATTTTTGCTTCCCACAAAAGCAGAGCTTCAATTTAATCATGATGTTTAAAAAAAAAAAAATGTTTTAGATCACATATAGGTGTGTTGGACAGGTCAAGGTAGAGCATTGTTAGATTTCAAAATGCTTGGAGTTTAATCAGTACAGGCAATCAATTACTCTGCCCCAACCATAGGCATTCATTTGCTACCCTCTAAATATTTAGCACCAGCCGCCACTGCTTGAAAAGGTATGTAAACCTGATCAATGAACTTCTCTTGTTAGGACACTTTGGTCTTTTAAACATACCATTGAAAGTGTTTGGTTATAATACCAGTTGATCGTAACAGAAATCTTGTCATCTGATAACTTCCTGTGCCCTCTGACTGTGCTGACTGTTGCATATTTAATTTCAACTCTCTATGAAGATTACATAACCCTATCTCTCTATGTTTTGAAGAGGAAGAGAGGGGTAGATGCTATGTAGTTCTGTCCTAGGGTGACAACGCTTCTTCTTTATGGATAAAAGTACAGTGAGTAGAAAAAAAAGAAAAAAAAAAACTCCCCCAGATGGGGTTTTTTGGCAGCAAACACAAAGAAATAAGGTGAATGACCTCTATAGATATAATCATTTATTAAGATGAAAAAAACTTCATAGCATAGTAGTTAAAACATATATATATAACATGTATATACTTAAAGAAAATGTACATAATTGTTTATTAATTTCTGAATTCCTGCCGTAGGTACTATATACCTTCACCAGCAGTTCAGGTGGGTGCCCCCCCCTCTTTTCAGCTTGGGAAGGGGTTGGGGCTATACAACGCGTGACCTCTTGTAAACCGTGTTGGTGGGAGCGCCACCCTGTCCCCGGTTTGTGATACCTGTGGAGTGCCTCGAGACCCCGAATCTGCAACCAAGGGACTTTTTCTTTAAAAAATGCGGGAATAATACTTAAATTGGCTATCTTTGTGGATACAGTGGACGGGGTAACTATACCAATTATATGCACCCTATGTTATTTAACATACTTACAGTGTGCATGAGAAATAATTGCTATGTATTCCCCCAACAGACATTTTTCGCTGAAGAAGACCCCAGTGAGGGTTGAAAAGCGTCAGAGTTCCCAGCACTGTGCATCTTTGATATGTATTTGTACTGTGTTGATAGGACATAAATGACTGTTACATTGTATCCGCATATTTGTTTTTTCTTTATTACGTAATTCCCACTGCTTATGTTTTAACTACTGTGCTATGAAGTTTTTTTCATCTTATTAAATTATTATATCTATAGAGGTCATTCACCTTATTTCTTTGTGGTTGCTGCCAAAAAAACCCCATCTGGGGGAGTTTTTTTTTTCTATTCATGTCGGGGTGAGCAGCGCTCTTTGAACCCTGGTGGGTTTGCGTCCTGTCCTTTGCTAAAAGTACAGTGAGTATGACCATCACCCTAGGACAGGAAATGTGTGACAGGCAGGACCACCATGAAAAAAGCCATAAACTGGTGGTGCCTCCACATCTAAGGACTGGTAAGATGCAATTTATTCAATTTATGTTCTTGTGTTTAGATATGCTGTAAGTCTGATTCTGGTAGTGAATGTAAAATATTAAAGATGGTGAATAATAAAAAAAAAAAAGATACCTTTGCTTAAACTACCAATATTGTCTGCAGCCGTCAGATATACAAACTGTCCTCAGTCTGCATAAAATTCATTTCCCTTATCTCCAAAACAACCATATAAAGAAGTAACTCGTTATATTACAACAGAATAATAAAAGAGCACTTGTCAAGGTAGAAGGGTGAACGTTCTTGTTTTAAATCCTCCTACAAGAAAAGAAACAAGCGCCTAATATTTTTTACTGTCTTTCACACTGTTCTTGTAGAGACCTAATAATCTAAAAATACCAAAAACGTACTAGCTTTCTATATACAAGACCCCCTTTCCAGCCAATGTTAGAATTGTTGTTGGCGAAGTGAGTCAACAATTAGGAATTCAAAGTACATTACCTGATGATATGCTATTTCTCTGAGACCCAGAGTGTAAATTGAGGGCCCCTAAAAGATATTTTATAAAAGCAGATCACAGGGCACAATTTGGATCCCAGCTTACACATAAGCATATCCAACTCTGCGCCATAACTGAGGAAATGACCCGCAAAGTCTCAAAATGGAGCTTGTGCTTATTGGCGTTTTTTTGTAACACTAATCAGAGCCTTTGCAAATATTTTAACTGCAGGCATATCTTATGATAAAAACAAAATTTGAAGTTATAAATATAAATCTGCATAATTATCTTTTCATTGCCTTTCTTCATATCCACAATTAAACCGCATATTACACCATTAAACTATTTTCACTTTTATTGCTTTATTTCATGCAAATAAATTGACATTACCACTTTGTAGATCTTAAGATAGTTTTGTTCACGACTTTGAAGATAATTGCATAGAAAACTGAAATTAAATTTTTCTTTAGAACTTTGAAATAACCTCATTTTTTCAGTTGAACCGTTTTTCTCAGATCCGTACTGTAACTGTGGATGTTATAACTTCTCATTTACTGTATAATTAAAATAACACTTGTTTCAATGTGAAGAAAAATCTATCTTCAACACAATGGCTCCTTCTTTTTGTTTTTCCTTTGTTTTTAAATATGTTGCTGGTGCAAAATTGTATACCTATTCAAAGCATTTATATTTTAAGTTAAGTGTTTTTGTGGCTGTTCTCTTTGGGGCATATTATGAATGCATACAAGTAATGATTATCTGTTCTGTGTTTTGTACAGTGCAGCCCCGATCCTCCTCTTCTCAGGTCCCCCGCCGGCACCCCTGAACCCTGCCGAGTGCCCCCACCCATTCACACACACAACACTGCTTGGCCATGCTCCCGCTCTCTCCTCACTGGTTTACTGGTTGTGATTGACAGTAGCGGGAGCCAATGGCTCCCATTGCTGTCTCAGCCAATGAGGAGAGAGAGTGCCAGGAGAGCTAAGTCTCCCATGCACAGTTCTGGAGGAAAAACAAAATCAGGTAAGTATTAATGGTCCTGGGGGCGCGCTGCTGCACATAGGTTTGCATGGAGGTAAAAAAACCTTGAGCCCTTACAACCACTTTAAATTGTAAAGACAACCTACCACAATCTGTTCTAGGTGGTCAGGAAGTGGTTAAGGAAGGGCAGATGATTCATGTAGCATTTACTTTCTGGAGCCCATCTGCCTTTAGCTCAGGCAGGAGGGTGTTCTTAGCTGAGAAAGTCCCTTCTTCCCTCTTCCAGATGAAAGAAAAAAGAATGCCCCTGAAGACTCCTGGGATGTATGACATCATGTTAACTCCTTCCCAGCCAGTGCCATTAGTACAGTGACAGTGCATATTTTTTTAACACTGATCACTGTATTAGTGTCCCTGGTCCCCAAAAAGTGTCAAAAGTGTCAGTGTCCGATTTGTGCACCACAATATCACAGTCCTGCTATACGTCTCTGATCGATACCATTCATTAAAAAAAGAAAATAATAAAAAACAATATCCTATAGTTTGTAGATGCTATACCTTTTGCGCAAACCAATCAATATACGCTTATTGGATTTTGTTTTACAAAAAGCATGTAGCACAATACATATTGGCCTAAATTGATGAATAAAAAAAATATTGGATATGTTTAATAGCAGAAAAATATTGGTTTATTTTTCAAAATGGTCAGTCTTTATTTGTTTATAGCGTAAAAAATAAAAACTGCAGAGGTGATTAAATACCACCAAAAGAGAGCTAAATTTGTGCAAAAAAGGACAAGCATTTTATTTGTTGACCATGTAAAATTAAAGTTAAAATAACGCAGTGCCGTAACCCAAAAAATGGCCTGGTCATGAAGAGGCTAACATTTTCCAGAGGTCAAATGGTTGTAGCAAAGAATGATGGGGGTGTTTTTCAAAGTAATTTCTCAACAAGAAAAAACATGGAGACATGGATAGATAGGCGAGTTTGCTTTGGATATTAAAAAAAAAGAATCAAATAGCATTTTCATTTTGTGGTGCTCACATACAGCCGATTTGCGCTTTAAGGTGAACCGCTAATAACGTTAATGTTACCTGTCCACATTTTTGTAATTCTGTTTTGTCATTTTTCACATACTACTTTTGTAGGTAAGACAGCTATTTCCCATTTTTAGCTTTGCTTTTACCTACTAGCCTCAATGCCCAGTGAGTCCCCAGTGTAATCGTTGTGATTTTACCACTTAGTGAGTAAACAGATAAGACAGGAAGCTGCAAAACAGCAACAGGCAATGGTGCTGTTTACCTAGCTATAGTACAGCACATGTGTGAGAAATGAATATTAAAGTGGAACTTTATTCAGAAAATTAAATTGTGCTCCATCACTTGTGGCTGACCTCTTTTGCAGGTATAGCTATGTAACACATTAAAAATAAGTGCTTATACTGTTTTAAAAAACAGTAATACACTATCTGATACTGCTCGGCACATGCTCAGTTGCTCTCCATTTTTTGCACCGTGCCTAAAAGCAGAGCCACTAGAGGCTGATCTAAACAACCTAAATATTTACTGCTGTTTAGGGGCTCTGGGCTTCAGCAAAATGGCAGCCTCCAGCAAGAAGACACAGAAGCAATGCTGGAAGCAATTTACAGCACTGACTAATTTTAGCAGCATAATTATTCATGTGGAATGTATGTTCCTTGCTAAAGAACGTTATTTTTTTTATCAAGTTGCTGTGGGTAAAGTTTGATTTTTCATATAAAAAATGTTGGCAAGAAATATATACCTACATGTTTATGCATTCAGCCATCTAAAGCTTTTCAGGATAGCTTGTAGTTATACAAGGTAAGATTGACTCAAAATGATGCCAGATATGATGATACTGTTCAATAATTGTTTACTGTCAAGACTTTATTTATGTCAAGCCAAACTCCTTTTTTTGCACATGGTGGTCAAGGGTCACCATTAGAGAAATTTCCCCTTGCTAGCTGAGATTTTCCTTCATTTCCTCTTTGGGGAAACCATTATCGTCGTGTGAGCAATTGAGGGGAACAGCAATAAAAACCCAATAGGAGTTTTAATCCTTCATACAAGTGGGGTATGTGTGCATATATATATATATATATATATATATATATATATATATAGATATATATATATAGATAGATATATATATATATATATATATATATATATATATATATATATATATATATATATATATATATATACACACACACAGCGGGCAAAAAGGTATTTAGTCAGCCACCAATTGTGCAAGTTCTCCCACTTAACAAGATGAGAGAGGCTTGTTATTGTCATCATAGATATACCTCAACTATGAGAGACAAAATGTGGATACAAATCCAGACAATCACATTGTCTGATTTTTGAAAGAATTTATTTGCAAATTATGGTGGAAAATAAGTATTTGGTCACCTCCAAACAAGCAAGATTTCTGGCTCTCACAGACCTGTATCTTCTTCTTCTTCTTCTTTAAGAGGCTCCTCTGTCCTCCACTCTTTACCTTAACTCCACTATGGTGAAGACCAAAGAGCTGTTGAAGGACACCAGAAACAAAATTGTAGACCTGCACCAGGCTGGGAAGACTGAATCTGAAATAGACAAGCAGATTGATATGAAGAAATCAATTGTGGGAGAAATAATTAGAAAATGGAACACACATAAGACCTCTGATTATCTCCCTCGATCTGAGGCTCCACGCAAGATCTTACCCCGTGGGGTCAAAATGATCACAAGAACGGTATATATATATATATATATATATATATATATATATATATATATATATATATATATATATATATATAATCACTTTAATAATTTAGCATTTTTAACTATCAATATATATTAAACATGTCATCTCGTTGTTCCCAGCTAACAAAATTAGATATTCTTCTCTGAAATTGTACATAATATATTTTCTTCTGGGTATACAGAACAAGTTCAATTGTTAGGACAAGAGGTAGTGGGACACGGCTGGCTTGCATTGAGTAAGAAAGCTCAAGTGACAAAAAGCTTAAAGCAGGACTCCAGGCAGATATAAAATATGCAAATTAATGCAGCTCTGTAATCATTAATGCACTAATAAATATGTTTGTTTTTAAAGCAAACAGTGTACATACCTAAATGTGACCTGGTATCAGCCTCTTGCAGCCCTGTACACCAGGGCTGGAGTGTGAAATGAAGAACACACACAAGAAGACAATAAGTTTGTGAGCATGTCTTGTCAAGTGTGACAGGAAGCATGCTGATAGGAGGAGAAAGCAGAGTGACAGAGACATGAGTTAATCACTGTGCTTTTTTTTATTTCACTGTCTGATAACAGGCCAGGGCAAATCCAGAACTGTTCTCAGAGCAAGTGGGTTGAATAATACTCACCATTAAACTGAGGACATTTAGTGGTAGAAATGGCTCTGGGTTAAAGGTAAGTTTTGGAGCAAAAGTTGGTTTTATTTTATGCTGTTCATTTTTATCTTATTGGCTTAGACTGGAGATCTACTTTAAGCAATTAAGAAAAACACATTAATAATTCTCCTAATCTGGGTACATTCAAAGTCTGCATAATAGGAAATGGAGTCAGCATCGTAAATTAGGGATTACCAGTAATAAAAGCTAACTGTATTAGAAGTATTGAAACAGCTGGGAATGCTAAACTCATTAATTTGACTGATAGAGGATCATAAATTAATGTAAATATATGACAAAATATGTATTACATGGAACTGTTGAAGAATTACAAAATTCCGAGAAGAGGGAGTTTTGTTTGGCGCTTTTAATCAGAAAAACAATTTTACAAGAAAATCAGCCAACACCCAGCAAGCATTACCCAGATCTCACACTAATATTAAGGGTGTACATTCTAAATGAATATATGTAGATATATAATCTTGAGCAGATTTTAAGACTGGCCATGTTTAATTACAAAGTATGGTTATTAGCAAAAGTGTATATGCACAAGTAGCTCCATCACTAATTGGTCCATCTGTGCTTGTGTTACGCTTTAGTTGAGTGTATTTGGGAGTTGGGGAAAAAAAACTGATCTAAAAAAGGCGCTTAATATTTACAGCCAGTTTTAACGCACCACAAGACTGCAGTGACAAATAGCACTGAAATCATATTTAAAAGGAAACCTAGCAATTAATGTTATGTCTGATAAATATTCATTTTGACGCTAAAATGAAGAAGGTAGTCATCGTAGTGGTTTATTCTTGGCAACGGCTGTATGATTTAATATTTATTTGCCCTAAGAGTACAAATTAAACATCAGTTTAAACATTTCTTATATGCATTGCATAAGTTTTATTTCAGCAGAATGATCATTTTTTTTCCCTTGGAGGTGTACTCATGGGGGTAATGTACAAAATTGTGAAGTGCGGTGAATTGAAGCTGTGTTCAAATCAACCATCTGGTCATGTGAGTTACATTGCTAAAGGAACCAATATCCCCATTTCTGCCGCATTACTTCAGTTTGGTAGTATCTTGCAGTAATTGGGCAGTTTATTGGCATTATTTTAGACTTTTTGTTGACCTTTTAAAGAACTTAAAATCTAAAGCCAAAACTTTTAATAAGCCATTAGAAACTATATAGCCCCATACACACAATCAGAAATTCTGCCAGCAAAAGTTGGATGTGAGCTTTTGGTCAGAAATTCCAACCATGTGTATGCTCCATTGAACTTTTACTGGCAGAATTCCAGCCAGAAAAAGACTGAGAGCATGTTCTCTATTTTTCGGTCAGAAAAAGTTCAGATCGGGAATTCCAATCGTCTGTGCAAATTCTGACACGCAAAATTCCTACGTATGCTCGGAAACAATTTGACGCACGCTCAGGAGCATTGAACTTCATTTTGACGGCTCGTCGTAGTGTTGTACATCATCGCATTCTTGACGGTCGAAAGTTCAAAGGACTTTTGTGTGACCGTGTGTATGCAAGCCAAGTTTGAGCGGAATTCCGTCGGAAAAACCATCCAAGTTTTTTCAGATGGAAAATCCGCTTGTGTGTACGGGCATATCACTTTAGCTTTTATATTTTTTGCTGCCCAGGAGATCACTCTATTTGTTGAGGTAAGTGTTGTCACTGGGACTGAAAGTCAGAGGAATACCAACATTTTTGACACCAAGACAGGAATAGAGGAGAAGTCTGCCAACGGGGGTAATTGTTCTGGTGAGATCTGTCTAAGAGTTTATCACATTTTGTTGAGATTTCCCCTCACTTTTATTGAGTCTAAAGCACAGGCAGTGAAAGGAAATATTGTGAATTGGGCACAGAGGCCCAAACGTATTACAACTGACATGGATTTTACCAAGGGATAAGGATCAAGTTTGCAGGGACACAGGGTCCACCACACCTCTGTTGTTCACAAACGAAATGGCCTGTGCATCTGCCCACCCAAACAAACCTCCAGTTGCTGAGAATTCATTCATTCATCCAGCGGGAATTACAGGGAGTGAAAACAAAGTCTCTTTGTTTACGTTTATCTGCCAGGCAGAGATTTGTCAGTTGTGCCAAGATTCTGTCAGGGGATAATCATTGGTGCAGGTGGTTGTTTTGTGTCCGAGGTTTGGCAGGATTGATGTTAATTATGATTGATAGATCTACATCACTGGATGATATGATTTATGAGGAATTCTGACTATATTTTTAAAATAAAAGACTTTATCAAGATGCATGTGCGTTTATTCACTTTGTAACTTTTTTGTGAAGGAGTAACCAAGGCTATTATGAACCCCTTAGTCATTCATGTAACAGGAAGGGGCTGGGTATTTGGGGGGGGCATTTGACTTAAAGGGGGGCTTTGAGAGTCTGATAAGTCCTACTCAGTCCAGATATGTGGGCAAGAGGCCCATGTTCCAAACAGGAATATAGTGACTTGCCAGAGACATCCTAAGCTGGGTATTTGATTCATCCACCTGTTTCTGGAAGAAGCCCCCAGAATATAGGACAGGGAGAGTCACTTGACCGGTATGAATATTTATCATGCCCCAGCCAATTCCTGGAAGGAGGCATCAAGAAGGTGTCTGGGGATGTGATAAATGTTTGGGAGGGCTGGGCAGGATGTTCTTTCTTCTCCAGGGAGAGTTCCAGTTTTCCTGTGACTGCTGCCCCTGCGAGAGAGCTACTTGGACATGAACTGCAGTCTGGGCCTCAGCTGGAGCTGGGCTGAGGGCTCAGAGAGGATTACTAATAGATTTTGCTAGAGAACACTGTCCTGAAGTCCTCATCTAAAGAAGGATCTTTTACCTTCCTGTATGCTGGGTGGCAGACAGTTCCTGGGACATTGTGAGTAAGACCTGATTTTTATTTATTTTTTGTAAGACCTGACTTAGGACTGAATTGTGTGCCTACTCCTGTATGGAGTTTCTACTAAGAAGTGTGTCCTTCTATTGACTACTATTATTGTTTGGGAGTATCCTGTTAAACCTAAACCCCTCAAACACTTCAGCAATTAATAGTTAAAAGACATCTTCCTAGACAGAACTATTATCAGCATGCATGAGATTGTGCTAACAACTGATGGTCTCTGCACTAGCAATGGAGACCCAGGTTTATTCTCAGAGGCCCTTTGGGGAAGAGCCCAACAGGAAATTGACATACAGACACCATGGTAGCTGTGAATTTTTTTTTACTTGAGAATCACTTCCAGTATACGTGATTTAGTGTTAGACAATGAAGTACTCTCTTTATAGGAGATTGGTAGGAAAAATAAAAAAAATCTTAGAAGGTTGTTAAAGCATCATGGGAGGCAGTATGTGTGTGTTTTGTTTTAATGGTAACACCTCAAACAATTTGAATGCCACGGATTTCCATGTATACAATGGGGTTGATTTACTAAAACTGGAGAATGCAAAACCTGATGAAGCTGTGCATGGTAGCCAATCAGCTTCTAACTTCAGCTTGTTCAATTAACCCCCCTAGCGGTAATCCCGAGTCTGGCTCGGGTTAGGATTTTACTGATAGGAGCGGTAACCCCGAGCCAGACTCGGGATCGTATCGCTGGATGCAGGGGAGGACACAGTGAGAGTTACTTACCTTGTCCCCTGGATCCAGCGATGTCCTCCGCGCTGTGTGATCGACCTGTCCTCCGCTGGATTCACAGTGCCGAATGCCGCCGAGCTCCGTTCCCTGCGACATTATGGCGCACGAGAGCGGAGAACGGCGGCAAATTCA
The DNA here is from genome assembly GCF_037356315.1 of Lithobates pipiens. Classification (NCBI taxonomy): domain Eukaryota; kingdom Metazoa; phylum Chordata; class Amphibia; order Anura; family Ranidae; genus Lithobates; species Lithobates pipiens. Next base: position 494,487,773 of record NW_027507758.1, read on the forward strand.
AAAAAGTAAAAGTACACAAAACACACACAGCACTGTAATCTTACAGATTACAGTACTGTATTACAAAATTACACACCCCCTTTGTCCCTAATGGTCTGTCCAGTGCCCTGCATGCACTTTTATATTATAAATACAGTTTTTTCTGCCTGGAATTTGGAGATTGTCCATAGCAACCAGAAAGTGTCCCTTTTTCAGTGTTTTAGGATTTGATTACATTATTGAATATTTTTTATTATTCTTTATTATATTATAAACTTTATCATACCTGGGATGTCTGCTAGACTCTGGTTTGAACATATTTAAGAGAGTTATGCCTAAGAATTACAGGACTACAATATAAAACGCAAAATTTCCATGCAAAATAAGTGTACCGCTTTCAGCACCTAAATCCAGACTGAATCATACCGCCAGGGAGGTTAAGCTTTGACAAAGAAAAAAAACAAAAAAACTGGAAGCCGATTGGTTTCTATGCAGAGCTGCATGGGATTTAGCACTCTCCAGTTTTAGTAAATCAACCCCATTGTTTTTTCTCTTTCTCCATACGGTTATCATGTTTTTTACTCATACCTAACATTATACTGACCCTAATTGCCAAAGGGTAGCATGAGTTTCAAATGCACATTAAGCCTATAACAATACCTTTAAGCTTTAGTACCCCCCCCCCCCCCCATATTAATGACTTGTTATCTTAGTTTATAATGTTGAGCCTTCTTCCGAACACTTGGGAGTATGATCCAGAGAAAAAGTCTCCATGACAGATGGAATACATCTGATAGGTCTGGTGCAGTGCTTTCAATGTTTCTGTGATATGAAGTTTTTCCTGTGTAATGTTCAGTTTCCCCATGCCATAATGACTCATTAATTATGATCTCCCATCTGGATTTAACTTTTGTTTCACGTTCTTATTTAACACTAGACAGCAGATAAGATATTAGAGATATTTAGAATTCCTTTTCATTACACCAAATTTAGAATAAGGAGCAGTAATGTTATTAACAATAATGTAATATTATTATAGTGATAAATAGAATAAAATTTCTTATACTGGGGCAGGCTTACTGCATTTATAAATATAGAAAAATTCAAAACTGAATTCTTATACCCAACATAACGTATTATAGTATGGTGAAAGTGTATTACCAATGGACGTAAGTGCAGCAGGGACCAGGGGGATGGGGAGGGAGTAGGGTGTTAGTTCACCATGTAATTTTTTCTGTAAAGATGAACTAACCCTTTAGGCACTTGCATATACCCTTACAGCTATGCCTGGGGTTCTCCTGATGCTTGGAGACACATGCCCACTTTTCATTACTTCTATGAGCCTGAGTGACCTGCCACACCTAACTGTTGGTCCTTAAGTAAGTACAGTGCTGGGGGGAGGGGGGTCTTCTGTGAGGTTGAGTTGTGGTTGCATTGCTGGCTGGATACCCGAATATTTTCAAGCTTTTAGACGCTTGCCTTCCGGTAAGCGTGTATTGTATGCGGTGGTGGATCCACATCATAGGGTGCCTTCTGAGTTTCATTTCACTTCACTGAATAGTCATCTTATTTACTTTCACGGACTTAATTTCCCTTTTTTTGGGACGATATATTTGGGACTATTCACTTTTTTCACATATATATTGTCACCTTAATTATTTATTAATATCAGTTGTATTATTATCAATGTTATTTATTATGGGGTCCTCACGGATTTTCTCAATTAGTTATTTTTTGTGTTTTGATCAGTAGGCCCAGCTTGTCTTTCTATTCTATAACAGGTAATCAAGCAAGAAACACAGGAACACAGGATACAGAGCTGACGATAATCCAGCGATTTATGAGAGAAACTGGAGTCCTTATATAGGCCAGAAAAAGACTGGTAATTAGAACATTTCTGCATATGCACGTTAGCCGTTGCTAACGTGCATTCGCCGTTACGCGCCAATTGCTGATACGCATGCGCGGATTCACACGGCCATAATGAATATTAGCATATCTGCCAGTTCTTCTCCAGTTTCTTCCCTGACAGCGGCTTTTTCAAAGCAATAAATTCAGATGAAGAAAGAACGCATGGTTAGAGGCTGAGAGGGCATACCATGACATAACACAAGGGCATAACATGAAACACAGTGAAAGGCATCCTTAGAAGTACAGAAATCATAGTTGCTGATTGAGCAAACGTGGACAGAAGCTTTGCTGAAAATGCAGAAAGCCCACTTTAAAACAAACCGGGAGAGGCTTACATATAGAAAAAAAGAGGCAGTTGTCGTAGCTGAAGCTTCAGAATACATCTGTCAACACTTCAAGCTGAAGCGTAACACTCACCCAGAAGAGACACTAAGAAAAGACTATGTTGGGAAGAGAAACCAGAAGGGGTGATGCTTAAGGCCACCACTGCAAGTCAACGACAATCCTCCGTTTACAAACAAGAGAATGCTAGGCAAACCAATATAATTCACAACAGGTTTTTCACACATATGGTAACTGCAAAATAACCTTCAGAGTCAGCTTTCATGACACAGTGGTGCAACACAGACTGGCGTAAACACAATACTCTTAAAAGGTTTCATTACACATCACTTTTTCCCCATAGTGGTACACACTTGGCTAATCAAGCCAAAATAGACTTTACCAAGTTTTCTTCATGGTTCTAAATAGTCACTAAAGGCTTGAAAAGTCTAATGATTGTCTTGAAAGCTACAGAGCATGGCGATCCTCCTTCCAACATACCACCAGAGGTTTAGAGTTGTCATGCAATGAAGAGATAGACCCCCTAATCAAATGACTTGGAAAAAAAAGGTTGAGGAGCATGCCAAATGAATCAGAACAATCAACATAACTACCCAAAAACACCCTCCATGTCTGAAAGACACCATCTTTAATGCAAGTTGAACTTTGCAAAGAATACCCAATCACAAGCAAAAATAAATAAACAGCAGTTTTGCTTACACATCGGATGATGGACATCAGCAGAGCTTTACTCATTCAGCAAGCCCTATGGAAAATTCCCTTGCAAAGGTCATTTACCTTTGCAAAAGTTTACAGTCCATTTGCCTTTAGTAAATCAACCTCACTGATTATTGTTATGTGTTCTGAATATCTATATTACTTATCTCTCCTCAGTTTCACCCCACCCTGTCTAGTTAATAAAATTACAAGACCTACTGTACACACAGCCTGGCTTATTGAAGGAAAGGAGGGTTTATCTGCATGTCAAACTGCACGTAGGCCGCAGGGTAATGTGTAGTAAGGACACAACAACTATGCTGTTAGCTAAGTAAGGAAATCTAATTCCACTTATAGATTATTATACACTTGAGTACTTTATCCTGTTACTTATAATTATAACAGCTACATGAAAGCGCCTCATATAGTCACATATACAGTTTGGGGTAATTATGCTTACATGCAGTTTTGTAGGTGGTTTTACTGTTTTACAAACAGATGTCTGCAGTAATTCTACTGCCAAATATAATTGTAATTGTGATTCTATGAAATTGCAGATAAAAACACATTGGGAAAACCATTAACACAGACACAATTATAGAACAGATTGACTGAATTCTACACTTTGGTGATAAACAGAGAAAGCTCAGTATTAAACCATTACAGTCGATTGATGTATGGTACGCACACGGGCTGACTCACACAAAAACAAACTAGCATTAATATCATAAAGTGATTGGATGAAATGTGCGAGTCGCTGAAATGTGGGTCAAACAGCTCACCAGCAGGGGTCATGAGTAAAGGGAGCACATTTTCTAGAAAACGAGGCTGTATGCCATAGGAAAAGCATTCACACACTAAACAGAGGTTACCGAGATTGAAACAACACCTGCTGAGCTCACATTAAAGAACTGTACTCAAGAATCAATTCAATTGCTAGGTAAAGCTACAGTGAATGTCAAAACACTGGGTCCGAACCAACACACACGCCAGATCTGCTAAAAGCAAAGGCACTGCTCTAATCTGCACATCTTGTGGCAGTAAACCAAAGCTCGGATGATACTAATAGAACGTTGTATAGGGAGGCATTACATATGCATTGTATAAATATACATTAACTGCAAATGGGAACTATAATATGGACACGATCCAAAATGTATTGAAAATCTTTGTTATAGTACATAAAACAAGAGCCTCTCAGTGTCCATATAGCAGCCATGTTCTGTAACTGCTATTGGAGTAAGCACAAAGCAAACTCCAAACATAAAAAAACAACTTTATTTAAATATACTGTATTTCTTAATAGTCACAAAGGATAGAAATCTACTTTGTGTCACCAAATGGCTTTCCAAACCTATGCATGACCTTGTAAATGTAGAGGTGACATCAGCATTGTGATGTAGATAGCCTAAACAGAGCTGTGGGAAGGACCCAGCAGGTATACACGCTGGATGCAAAAAACTATAGGATGGGGCGTTTATAAGACCAGTTGCCCAGAACAAGGAGAGAGAGCAACCGGCACAACTCTGTGGAAAGATGTATTCATATAGTAGTCCAAAGTAAGAGCTCTGGGGGCTTTGTTGGAATGACATATGCACACTGGAACATCTTACTGGGGATTTTGAACACTGGGTATTCTTTTATCTTGGACTCCATGATGTTTGATTTCTCCCCATGTGTTAATTTTTTTCTCTTGTTTTCCCTGGTTTTGTACAGCGCTGTACCACCTTGACATCAGCATTTATCGCTTTTAGTGTTACATCACCTCTGTACCACCTGAAGAAGTGTTCCAGTGAAACATGTTGAGATGTCTTCCCCACCCTCTGTCAAAACAGTATTTTATCAGCTTACCTTGTTATGTACCAAGCAGACAACCATAGCTATATGTTTACAACCCCCACAGAATTATGTTAAATACAAGGGAGTGGGTTTTCTATGTGGGAACATTACCTACTTATGAGGTGTGGTTTTACATATGTAAATTTTAAATATAAAATAATTCCCCCAAACCGCCGTCATTGTACGTTGGTACTTCGACGTGGAATACTGGGCAGATAGCTGCTATAACCCTAGTATTTTCTGAAACGACAGGCAGTCTTCTTTAAGATAAAAGTGCTCTTTCCGTGGCAGATACGCCATGATATCACTTTTACCGGTAGCGGGAGAAGTGCCCCCTCCCACCGCGCTCTGTTCATCTCTGCCACTTATCGGAGCTGCCGGTAGCGTCGGAGAGGATCCGATCCTTTCCCCTCAGTAGCATGGAGCCGAGTGAAGGAAAGATGGCCCCCACTCCGCTCCATAACATTGGATGACGGAATCAACATCAAACGTCACTTCTGCCCAATGGTCTTAAAGGGGACATTTTTCATATATTGTTTTTAAAAGACATTTATTTTCATTTATTTTATTGCATTTAAGTGTAAATGTGAGGTCTTTTTGATCCCAGATCTCACATTAAAGAGGTCCTGTCATGCTTTTTTTCTATTACAAGAAAAGAAAACTTTAAAGCACCCTATCCTGCCAAGCACGCCCACAGAAGCGAACGCATATGTAAGTCGAGCCCGCATATGAAAATGGTGTTCAAAGCACACGTGAGGTATCGCCAAGATCGTTAAGGCAAGAGCAATAATTCTAGCAAAAGACCTCCTCTGTAACTCAAAACTGATAACCTGTAGAAATTGAATTTTAAACGCTGCCTATGGAGATTTTTAAGGGTCAAAATTTGTCGCCATTCCACGAGCGGGCACAATTTTGAAGCATGACATGTTGGGTACCAATTTACTCGGCGTAACATTATCTTTCACAATATAAAAAAAAATTGGGCTAACTTTACTGTTGTCCTATTTTTTTAATCCAAAAAAGTGTTTTTTGTTTCCAAAATAATTGCACTTGTAAGACCCCTGCACTAATACGGTGAGACATAAAGTATTACAATAACTGCCATTTTATTCTCTAGGTTGTCTGGAGAAAAAAAAACATATAATGTTTTGGGGTTTTAAGTACTGCAATTTTCTAGCAAAAAAAAGAAAAATTTTAACTTGCAAACATCAAGTTTGAAAAATAGGCCTGGTCCTTAAGTGGTTAAAAAAAAAGCAGTTTTTTTTCATATGATAGGCGTAGGTCCCATTTGTCGCTGATTTGGAGGGACTGTCCCTGATTTGGAGCAATGTCCTTCTGTCCCTTTTTGCCCCTCATTTGTCCTTCATTTTGGTCTGATCCATATAGTTGTATCTAAAATGCACTTTTTATCTTTCAAAATTGTTTTGCAACGCTAAACCTTTCATCCAACTTCTAAATTGCTGCATTTGTAAATTTAAAAGCCAGTATTAAAGAATAGGAGTGGTTAAAAAAAAAGTACTTGTGGATTTCATTAACCTTTTTTGGTTAATTCTCCTTTAAGAGGGTGTGTCAAGGGGGGTTGTATCCTATGCCTACATATGTTTGCAAGTAGGTGTCCCTCATTCCCATCTCAAAATGTTTTGAGGTATGTGATATGTTTGACTGTTCTTTTCTGAAAGTCTTGAGGCCTAAAAAGTCCCAGTTTACCTCTTTTCTGTTTTTCTGGGTTTTTTTTTGTTTTTTTTGGGCATATGCATATGGTGATGTGGTGCTAAAAACACCCACCTATGTGACTAGGAACAAGACAGAATTGTTATTATTATTATTCATGATTTATATAGCGCCAACAGTTTACGCAGCGCTTTACAATGTATAGGGGGGGGGGCAACACAATTACAGTACAATACAAAAGGTACGGGAGGGCCCTGCTCATAGATCTTACATTCTAAAGGGAGGGGGTGGTACAAAGGGTAATAGCTGCAGAGAATGATTTGATGGGGGTGGCTCGGGGACAGTTAGGTGGGTGTGGGATAGGCCTTCCTGAATAAATGAGAGAATGTGAGGATTGATAACTAAGAGTTTTTCGGACAGGCGTCTGGGGGGGGGGGGGGATTTTTGCAAATGGCCTTCAGGTATGACAATAAATGAATGAACATTGTAAAAAGCTTCACAGTTTTTTAACATCTGCTAGGGTCTCCTAACTGCATAAGCTATTTTATGAAAAAGGTGACCTTAGCCTTTAATGTGACTACTCTAAGCTTATGAAAATACTACTGTGATTGGTTGCTATAGCGACTTCCAGAGATGAGCTAACTGAGATGGATAGATTCAACCCAGATTGCAGGTCCCCTGTAGCTCACTTTTCAGAGGTAGAAAGGATGATTTGTTCTTCTCCACTTTCAGGCTGGACATACACTTTCAGATCTCTCCTCAAGAACTGTAGAGATTTGCCAATGATGATTTTAATTGCTGAACTGTGGAATATACCACAATCACTGTCCCCAACTCTGCAAATATGATGTGGTGTTTTTATCACTACAATAGCAGAATGAAGGGGAACATTTGACTGGTGCACACATGTGGGTTGGGCCATCTGTGCCCATGCACAAGGGGGTAACTTTCACATGAAGCACACTCTTAAATATCTGTGACCGGGCAGAGACTACGGTCATGTGAAACATCAAACATTAAGACAGTTCCCTGACTTAGAGATAAGCTTTCACTGTGTGCAGTAATAATACAGAGTTCCTCTGAAAAGCAACTTTTCCCATGTCACTACACACTGCAACTTGGTAACAGGTACATGCTGAGCCTACGCCCACTCCACCAGTCCAGCATACCTCTGTTACCTAAGTCCCAGTAACGGAATGGGGTCCTGCAGAGCACATAGCGCAGACGTCATGCATGCTCTCAATTTAACTCTTTCCTTTTCATACCTCATGACTGCCCAAAGATCTCCATATCGTGGGTTTGGGTCAGGTTACTATTGGATAACGACCACTAAGAAGGGAGTCAGAATATTGACCCCCATTCTACCAGAGGACCTGTCACCTTTACTGGGTACCACGCCTAATGACTGGTTGCTTGTAGCTTGTTCCTTCTCTTGGTTACTCTTAGCAACTGCACTCCTCTTCCTTATCTTAACCCTTTTCTAGCAGTGTTACTTCATATCCCGTAGTGCATTTACAGACCCTGGTTCTTTTGATATGTTAGAATCAACATGCAAACCTTTGAATAAGGTTCAGAACAGTTAATGTAACTCTACTTGCGAGATACAGCATAGCAGTCTAAAATGAACAATGTCCTTTCTCTATTCCTGACCACACTAACGTAGTGCCCAGGTATGCCTCCATGAATTGAGAGTCCATAACAACATTGTCGATGGCTTGGATGTTCTCTGAAAACCCTGGTTAATAACTTTAGTTTTGGCAACAATTGGGCTCACTGGTGATGCTGGAACTCCTAGACCCAACCAAGTCTGCCTTTTTTTGGACCTCAGTTGTCCCCCAGCACAGGTGGGCTGGCAAGGACAAAAGCTTGGGGACTGAGCTAGAAACTTTTAACCCTTCCCAGCCTGAGCTGGCCACTCCCTAAACAGTACATGCTTCAACCTGTCTACACACGGGCAACATAAAGTTAAATATGCAACAGTTATCCCCTTTTAATAAACATGTAAAGTTAAAGTAGAACTAAACCTCCAGAAATGCTCACCACCACCACCCATCGATGTGCTGGTTACATCCCTCACCTGCTGCTGTTATTGTTCCCCTGGCTACTTCCAGGTGTTGGATTTTCCACCTCTTGATTAGCCGTTGGTGGAATGACATCATCCCACTTTACACCTTAAGGAGTCAGTCTAACCAAAAGTAACATTTTAGTTAAAAAGTAGGTTTACTTTGAGTCAGCCTCTTACAAATGTCTTGAATGCCTAAAATCTCACTTTCATGATTTCAGACTGTGTTTCTGTCTACCTGGGTGTTACAGATGTCGCCATGTATCTGTGATGTTTCAGCATCTCCTGCTGTATTCCCTATAATTTAAAATAAATTACATTCCATACAGAGAGAGAATGGGAGGCCATCATAATGGCCATAGCAGATCTGCAGACCCAGGGACTCAAGGTCACAGATCTCACCAGTAGAGTCGCCTATAGTCATAAGAAATAAAAATATCTGTAAATGGATCCTAATTTCTCCAGCTACACTAAACAACAGCAATACAAGCTCAATAACTGAATGCAGTAACAGTCCCACGTTCTGATCTTGGTTAAGCCATGTGCTTTTACTAAAGAATTCCTGAAGGTGATGCTAAGCGTTAGCACATTCTAACTGCCATATACTTCCCATCAATAACACTGATATATGTATTAACCCTTTTCCGGAGCCATGCCTTTTCTTCCCCTGACTGATTTTATGATTGTGTAATCACCTTTTGAATACTGAAGCCTCTACTAAATAAGAAATACTGACCCGATAGAAAATAGACTTCCTTGATTCATAACACATGGAACATAGATACATTTAATTTATTGTTAGAGTCACCCTTCTAAAGTTTACCAGTCATTTGCAAGAGCAAAACCTTGCTAAGCAATTTGTGAAGTTACATAAAGTGATGGGAATGTTGTCCTTCCAATGTCTCTACACATGTAATACAAGCAATGCAAAAAACAATTCTTGGCTATTTCAAGTGGGGAAACAAAAAACTGTTTACTGTCCATTTTTTTTTTTTTCAAAATATTTTATTGTAAAAAAGAAACAGGGTAACATGCATACAGAATCACATGTGTTGTAAACATTGTAGGAAAGAAAAAAGACCAACGACACAGTCTAGTGTATAGCAATACCGTAGTGTCCACATCAGGAGCAATTTGTATCTATACAATACGGTTTTGAACAAATATAAATTCAGCAAGTATTATCAATTTAAGATAAAGAAGCGAGGTCGGTGTGTGAGGACCAATATAAGTGGGGCTCATATGTTGAGGAGCTCAAACAGGGCTCAGCATATGGGGTATAAAAACAACATATGAGGGAAATAGAAACCGCCTTTATTGATTAAAGTAAACCTCATTGGAGATTAGGGTAGGGGATGGATAGCCAAACCAATAACAACCTGAGATTTCAGGAATCCCCTTTAAATAGTCAGGGCTAATGAAATGAGGGTCAGGATAATCTATTGGACATCTCCATTGGAGCCATGTCCTATATTTGCTGGTTAACTCGTTGGTTATTCTTGTGAATCTTGTCGTAACAGGTTATATTAAGAGGTACCCTTATGTCTAGGATGGGTATGCGGGGGGAGGGGGATGGGGAATAGGAATGGGAGGATTGTTAAGGAGAGGTAAAGAGGGGAAAGAGGGGGAAGGTAGTAAGACGAGGAGGGGGGGGGGGAGAGGGGAGTGTGGGGGGGTTCAAGCAGTCACCATTAAGTATCATTTGAGTAGTGTATCATAACTCTCCTAAGACAACAAATGCCTGAGTATAATGTGTGGGCCTAGAGAAGGATCTACACCTGGAACCGTCCGACGATAACCATTCAAAATGCTATAGAGTACTCTGCAGACATATTATCAAAAGTTCATGCTAAATGTAGGAATATATAATTAAGCGACCACGTAATTCCATCATAAGTGGAGTAAAGGGGGCTGATATCAGCATTTAGTCAGGGTTTGAAAAAATTAACTTGTATTCCGATGTGGTCTCAAATTCCTTCCAACAAGCCCATTTCTGAGTGAATTTTTGCGGGGTATCTCTAGAGATGTTTATTAGTTCTTCCATTTCGGCTATCGCTTGGACTCTCAGCGTCCAATCTTTGATGGACGGGCTATTTTGGGATTTCCAGTGTCTGGGGACACAAAGTTTTGCAGCATTAATCAGATGGATAAGTAGGGACTTTCGGTAAGATGAGGTGCTTATATTGGTGTGGTGCAACAGGAATTGTGCCGGGGTGAAAGGTAAATCATATGTTGTGACCTTGTGTATTACTTCATGAACCGCCTTCCAGAAGGGTTGGATTTGGGGACAATCCCACCAGATATGTAACAATGTGCCCTTGGCCAGTTGACAGCGCCAGCAGGTTGCAGGGGTGCTTGGGCTCCATTTATGCAAGAGTTCTGGTGGTCTGTACCAACGCGTGAGAAGTTTATATCCGTTCTCTTGGGTACAAACGTTAAGGGAACCTTTGTGTATGTGGAGAAGTATATTTTCCCATTCCTCCTGCGTTAAAGTGATCCCTAGATCTCTCTCCCATGTTTCACATACTTTAAGAGATTTGGGTGTTTGATTATGGAAGAGAAGGGATTGAGTTTGAGAAATAAGATGTGATTGAGGTGTGGAGGGCATGCACAAAGATTCAAAAGGTGTCAGCTGTCTGGAGCAGTCTTGTACTTTAGAGATAGTATGTAGATAGTGCGTGATTTGTTGGAAAGTCCAGCGCGATATGGGAGGTTTTCCGTGTGATGTCGCTAAGTGATCAGCCGTTAATGCTTTCCTATTAGAGTAAAAATGTTGCAACAGGATTTGATCATATGCCCAATTTTTCTGGAGACATTTTTCATGCATTCCTGGACGGAAGTCTGGGTTAAGTTTCAAAGGCGTAAGCGGTCCCGGGACAGAGGAGATCGAGTGTTTCGTGCATATAGTGCGGAAGCATTGTAGCGTAGGTGCAATGAGTGGGTGAGTATCAACATCTGTCTTGTGGTGTAGATAATTTATCCATGGTAGAGAGCGTAAGGGGAGTTTGGTGAGGGAGGACTCCAAATTTACCCATTCTTTTCGTTGTGCGTGAACGTTCCAGTCCACAATTCTGGTCAAGTGTGCAGCAGCATAATAATTAAATAAGTCAGGTAAACCGATCCCACCTAAATGGTTAGGAAGGGTAAGTTGGGTATATTTGACTCTGGGTCTGTGCGAGCTGCACAGGAATTTGATGCATGCGGATTTATACGCCCTAAAGAAAGCTGGGGGAAGACGTATTGGTATTGCTTGTAACACATATAAGATGCGTGGTAGAACATTCATTTTTATGATTGCAGCTCTTCCAAACCAGGAGACGGGGAGTTTATTCCAATTTTTTAAATCGTCATTAATCTTTTTGAGGATGGCCGGATAATTAACATTATATAGATTAGTTAACTCGCTTGGTATTTTGATACCTAAGTATGTAATATCGTTTGCATTCCACTGGAAAGGAAAGTTAGTTTTGCATTGGGCTACCACGGTTGGGCTAAGGGAGATGTTAAGAGCATACGATTTATCAAAGTTGATTTTGAAGTTAGAAAGTAGGGCAAACCGACGAAATTCTTCTAAAAGGATCGGGAGAGTGGTATGTGGATCAGAAAGAAATAGTAATATATCGTCTGCATACGCAGCTAATTTGCTAATCTTATAACCAGTATGTACACCTGTGATGTCGGGATTTTGTTTAACCACTTGCCGCCCGCCCTATTACAAAAAGACGGCGGCAAACTGGTTTGATAATCCTGACTGGACGTCATATGACGTCCTCAGGATTATGAGCCGCTGCGCGCCCCCGGGGGCGCGCATCGCGGCGATCGTTGTTGCGGGGTGTCATTCTGACACCCGGCAACTACGATCTCGGTAAAGAGTCTCCGACGGAGACTCTTTACCACGTGATCAGCCGTGTCCAATCACGGCTGATCACAGTGTAAATGGGAAGAGCCGGTGATCGGCTTTTCCTCACTCGCATCTGTCAGACGCGAGTAGAGGAGAGCCGATCGGCTGCTCCTCTGACAGGGGGGGTCTGTGCTGATCGATTATCAGCACAACCCCCCCGAGGATGCCCACACTGGACCACCAGGGACACCACCAGGGAAAAGGTAATCCTCCCTAGACCACCAGGGATGCCAATGGTCAGCACAATGGATGCCAATCAGTGCCCATAATGGATGCCAATCAGTGCCCACAATGGGCATCACTGATTGGCATGCATTATTGTTTGGCACTGATTGGCATCCATTAGTACAGTATAACACCAATGCCGCCTATGAGTGCCCACCTGTGCCGCCTATGAGTGCCCACCTGTTATGAGTGCCCACCTGTGCCGCCTATGAGTGCCCACCTGTGCCGCCTATCAGTGCCCACCTGTGCCGCCTATCAGTGCCCACCCATGCCCATCTGTGCCGCCTATCCATGCCCATCTGTGCCGCCTATCCATGCCCATCTCTGCCGCCCATCCATGCCAATCCGTGCCAATTTCTTTTGCAATCTTCGCTGATATGGAGATCAGTTTACCTCTTACTACACACTTATGGGCAGACCATTGCGTCATGTGTGTTGTGTCTGGGGTGTCATTAAGTGTGAAGTATTCTGTTAGGCATCGTTGTACTTCAGTAGTATATAGTGAATTCGTTAAAATTTGGGAGTCCATGGACCAAACCTGTGTACGTTCTTGCATGTCTGGTAACGTCAGTGTGATGGAAACTGGGTGATGGTCAGACAGGCTCATGGATTCAATTTTGGTTGCAGATAGGAGAGGGAGGTCGGCTTGTGTAAGAAAGATGTAATCAAGTCTAGAGTAACGGTTATGGGGGGCTGAGAAAAAGGTAAAGTCCTTCTCGGTGGGGTTTAAGGTACGCCATGTATCGTGCAGCATGAGAGATTGTAAAGATAGTCTTATCTGTCGGATGGCTCTGTACGGCAGATGGGAAGTGCCTGTCGAGGTGTCAAGGAGTGGTTCCAATGGGACATTGAAGTCTCCGCCCAATAATACCATACCGGATTGAAAAGTGGTAAGTTGGGCAATGGTTTCTCGGAAGAAGGTAACTTGGCCTGAATTTGGACTATAAATATTGGCAAGTGTAATAGGCTTACCCTGCCATGTGCCTTTTAGGAAAAGAAATCTTCCTTGGGCATCAGTCAGCGAGTCAACAATTTGAATGGAGACATTTTTGGACAATAAGATTGACACCCCTTTTGTTTTGGATTCTGGTGATGTGTGATAACACGTCAGGTAGTGATGGTTTGAGAGTTTTGGTGTGGCTTGAGACTTAAAGTGAGTCTCCTGTAGGAAAATTACATCTGCGCGCATCCCCTTTAGACTGCTTAATATATTAGATCTTTTTTCAGGGAGATTCAGACCTTTCACGTTCAAAGAAATGAGTTTTAAGGTGCTGGGTGTAATCATAGTCTTAGAGGATGCCATTTAGAGTATTTATCTAATGTCTCGGGAGAGATAAGGAGTTAAACGTTCTTGACAGTTATCTTTTAGGGTATGCGATGTAGGTGATGAAGTGCTGTGTGGTTAGGCAGGAGGACTAGAGGGGGGGTGAAGGGGAGGAGGGTGAAATGTCTGGGGGGATAGGGAGAGAAAAATGAAAGGGAAAGACATTGGGTAAGTTTAGTCTTATCAGCGGAGTATCCTTTCAATAATGGGAAGGACACTCCTGGGGGAAATGGGGTAACTATTGGGGTCGGCAACAACAATTGAGTTGCACCGATTTTGGCACCCAATACGTGTCAGGAGAATCTCTGTCGAGATCCCTGTGTGTGGGAGTGATTGGCGAGTGAGGGAGAGAGGGTTTCTGTTTGGTGTTGAGTCTAGGGTCCCGTGAGGTCCAAAGTGCTAAGGGTATGACAGGCTATCAGCTCTTTTGAGTAGGTTGTGGGAAGAAGGGGGGATAAACTGGAAATTGCAAGGAGGATTCGTCTGGAAACATCCTTGTGGTATGTGAGTAAGAGAACAAGTAAGGGGAGGTCTAACGGAAATAAAGCATATGCAGAGAATGATCTTCAACAGTAAAAACAACTCAACATAATAAAATTTTAGAACTTTAAGATTATAAAGAGGTAAATCTTCAACAATTGAACAGAAATGTTACAACAGGCATGTTGATGCGGCGTCAAGCAAAACTGTAAAAGTACCAATGAATCAGCAGTGCATTTCTAATATAACAATTGTTAGGTTTCTCTGAGACATCTCTTGAGCATATTTAAAACATTGCGAAACCTAGTACATAAAATGATCGGTGGTGCTCGCCTGGTTTCATTACAGCTGATCAAGGAAAGCAACCATTTCAAGGTTGCATCGGTTGGGAGTGCGCCACTTTGCGCGAGTTAGGCCGCGTACACACGCGCGGACTGTTTGCCCAACCTTGTTCGTCAAACAGTTTCGACAAACAGTCCGCTCAAAATTTGCATGAGCGGACTTGCCCACACACGAGCGGACTGTTTCAGCAAACTGTTTGCCAAACAGTTCGCTCAACTTTTGAAATGAACGGACTCGCCCACGTAAGGAGGAGGCAAATCCGCCCATTTCGAGCGCGTGTACAGGTAGGCGGGGCCCGCGAAGGAGACGTCGCGGGCTCCGCCGCCTGGAATGGGCTTAAAGGGGAACCCCAACGCCGAAAAAAATCGGCGTGGGGGTTCCCCCAAAGTCCACACCAGACCCTTGTCCGAGCACGCTACCCGGCCGGCCAGGAAAGGGGGGCGAGCGAGCGCGCCCCCCCTCCTGAGCCGTACCAGGCCGCGTGCCCTCAACATGGGGGGGTGCCTTGGGGAAGGGGGGGCCGCGCGGCCCCCCCACCCCAAAGCACCTTGTCCCCATGTTGATGAGGACAAGGGCCTCTTCCCGACAACCCTGGCCGTTGGTTGTCGGGGTCTGCGGGCGGGGGGCTTATCGGAATCCGGGAGCCCCCTTTAAGAAGGGGGCCCCCGGATACTGGCCCCCCACCCTATGTGAATGAGTATGGGGTACAATGTACCCCTACCCATTCACCTGTGAAATAAAGTACAAAAAAAAACACAACACAGGGAAAAAATATTTTATTGCACAGCTCCGGGGGGTCTTCCGTCTTCGGGGGTCTTCTCGCCGGACTCCTCCGCTATCTGTGTGTAGCTCTTTTACTAGCGGAGGAGTCCGGCTTTCTTCCTCCCCGCCGCCGGCCTCTTCTCCCGACTTCGGGGGTCTTGTCCCCCTCTTCGGTTCTTCTGCCGGGCCACCGCGCCTTCTTGTAGCTCTTTTACAGGCGGTGGCCCGGTCTTCTGTCGCCGCTGTCGCCGCTGTCGTCGCCGTCGCCGCCGCCTTCCGTTCTTGTTCTTCTTCTTGTTCTTCTGCTTCTTCTCCTGGAGATGTTGACTCGACGAGCTCTCCGGCCGGAATGCCAGAGCCGCGCTGTGCGGTCACTTATATAGTGACAATGGGGCGGTGTCACATGGTATATGTCACATGGGTTGGTCACATGGTGACCCCGCCCCCTTACGATGTCATAGTCCCCATGTGACATCAACCCATGTGACCAACCCATGTGACATATACCATGTGACACCGCCCCATTGTCACTATATAAGTGACCGCACAGCGCGGCTCTGGCATTCCGGCCGGAGAGCTCGTCGAGTCAACATCTCCAGGAGAAGAAGCAGAAGAACAAGAAGAAGAACAAGAACGGAAGGCGGCGGCGACGGCGACGACAGCGGCGACAGCGGCGACAGAAGACCGGGCCACCGCCTGTAAAAGAGCTACAAGAAGGCGCGGTGGCCCGGCAGAAGAACCGAAGGCGGCGACAGAAGAACGGAAGGCAGCGGCGACAGAAGACCGGGCCACCGCCTGCAAAAGAGCTACAAGAAGGCGCGGTGGCCCGGCAGAAGAACCGAAGAGGGGGACAAGACCCCCGAAGTCGGGAGAAGAGGCCGGCGGCGGGGAGGAAGAAAGCCGGACTCCTCCGCTAGTAAAAGAGCTACACACAGATAGCGGAGGAGTCCGGCGAGAAGACCCCCGAAGACGGAAGACCCCCCGGAGCTGTGCAATAAAATATTTTTTCCCTGTGTTGTGTTTTTTTTTGTACTTTATTTCACAGGTGAATGGGTAGGGGTACATTGTACCCCATACTCATTCACATAGGGTGGGGGGCCGGTATCCGGGGGCCCCCTTCTTAAAGGGGGCTCCCGGATTCCGATAAGCCCCCCGCCCGCAGACCCCGACAACCAACGGCCAGGGTTGTCGGGAAGAGGCCCTTGTCCTCATCAACATGGGGACAAGGTGCTTTGGGGTGGGGGGGCCGCGCGGCCCCCCCTTCCCCAAGGCACCCCCCCATGTTGAGGGCACGCGGCCTGGTACGGCTCAGGAGGGGGGGCGCGCTCGCCTGCCCCCCTTTCCTGGCCGGCCGGGTAGCGTGCTCGGACAAGGGTCTGGTGTGGACTTTGGGGGAACCCCCACGCCGATTTTTTTCGGCGTTGGGGTTCCCCTTTAAGCCCATTCCAGGCGGCGGAGCCCGCGACGTCTCCTTCGCGGGCCCCGCCTACCTGTACACGCACTCGAAATGGGCGGACTTTCCGAGCGGGAACAGTCCGCTCATTTCGAAAGTACAGCGGACAGGCCCACACACGGGCGGACTGTTCGCTCAAACACAGTTTCAGCGGACAGTTTTTCGGAATTTCCGAAAGACTTTGTTCGTCCAACTGTCCGCTGAAACTGTCCGCTGAAAGCCCACACACGAGCGGACTGTCCGCCCAAACACTGTTCAGCGGACAAGGTTGGGCGAACAGTCCGCCCGTGTGTACGCGGCCTTAGTGAGTAATAGTAACTAGAGTTGGGGCAATAGAAATAATAATGAACTGTGCCAGGAGCTGTTCCTTCCCAAAGTATGGGGGGCATCAGAAGCAGGCGGGGCTCCAGCGATCGTAACAATAGGCCATCTGAGAAACTGTAAAAAAAATAAAAATAAAGGTTAGTAACATTTTTCATCTAGGTGGCTAACGGATGAGCAGTTCTGGATGTCAGCAAACATGTTCTGGTCTGAGTCAGTAGTCGTTGGAGACAGCACTCAGTGAGGGTTAGAGTAGTCACCAATAGTGTGAGGGTAACCACTCAGAACCTCCACCGGGGACCTTAGTTATCGCCGCCAAGCACAGAGATCGCTAAGCATGAAGCGAGGTCCAGATAGATAGTGCGGCAGTTCGTGTGTAACGGATTAGAAAGATACCATAGAAATATAGCTAAATCGCTATGGGAGAGCCCAAGCAAGTGGTTGATTGTAAACAGCCTTTAATAGGATATTGCTGAAATGGTATACGTTATTGTTTAGACAGTGAGGTCCATTCACAGATGATGCAGTGAAGTCGGTGAACGATTATAGTTCATCAGGGCTTACGGACCAAATAGAATCCATGTTTGAATATCGGAGAGAAAGTGTAGTACACAGTCTGATCAACTAACAGACTATTTCAAGATCTAGGATAGTAGTGGGAGACAACAGATCATAGGTAATCAGGCAGGAAGTCAGATAGTATTCCTAAGAAGAAATGGCTCAGGAAACTAGAGTGTAAAAACGGCACTTATCTGGGGTACAGCGAAAGATGAGTTGGGAACAAGGATCGTTCCGTTCCGCTCTATGTTCGTCTTTGCCTCCTATGGACTGGAGATGCTGTGGGGCTCGTGTTTCTCGGCAACCCCGCAGGTCTCTGCGGGGAGGATGGGTGAGGTTGTCTTCGGCGGCGACTCACGCTGTAATTACCTGCTTCGGCGACTCCATCCATTGATTCTGCCCTATGCAAAGGAGATATGCGGAAGTCGCTATACCAATCTGGTACTTCTACTAGTGGAATATGGAGAGAGCTACAGAAATGTTCCAGATCTTCAGGAACTTTAAGATGGAAAGTGTGACCGTTGGCGGTGGCCGCTAGACAAAATGGAAATTTCCACCTGTATGGGATCGCTCTGGCCCTCAAAACATCTAGCAGAGGCTTCAGCTCTCTCCTCCTTTGGAGCGTGATGGTAGAGAGATCTTGAAAATTTTTGATTTCTGAGCCCTGGTGTAGAAGTCTCTCAGTGTTTCTAGCTTTACGCATTATTTCCTCCTTGAGGATGAAATCAGAGAGACAGCATATAACGTCTCTGGGGGGGTCAGTCTCTCTGCCTCTAGGGCGTAAGGCTCTATGGACTCTTTCCATCTGAATCACCGTGTCTGGGGGACGGTCAAGCAGGTCATTGAAAATGGCTGTGATTTCTCTTACTAGCTGCGGGGCGTCTATGGCTTCGGAGAGACATCTTACTCTTAGGTTCCGTCTCCTTCCTCGATTATCGAGGTCCTCTACGTGACGGTTCATGTCACGGAGATGAATGGCATGCGATTCTGTCAGCTGCTGTACGTGACACAGGGCCGCATCATGGCGGGCCTGTGTCTCTTCCACCTCCTCCATTCTAATGGCCATGCTGTGAAAATCCTCCCGGAGTTCTGAAATAGCCGCTGACATGGCTGATTTTATATCAGCAGCAACAGCACGGAGGTCAGCAAGGCTCAAAGATTGCTGTGAGTCAGAGGCAGACGGAGGATGCTGAGGGCTACGGCTCCTGGAGCGAGGTGTCGCTCTGCTATGTGAGGAGGCCTCGTGCATTGCGGCCTGCGCCTCCTGAGACGTACCTCGGGCTCGGGAGTGGAAAATGTCCGGGATATGCTGAGTCGGCGGGTGATCCGCGTCCCGCTGAGATCCGGATCGGATCGACGAAACCGTCTTCGGTGTGCTTCCCATCTCGGAGCTCGAGGAAGCTGCCAAGCCTATGATAGCTGGACCACGGGGACCGGGAGCTCTAGTTCAGACGTCCATCTTCCCTCTGCGCCAAGCCACGCCCCCGTCCATTTTTTTTTAAAATAATTATCATAAAAACACAAATATGCAAAAGGAAATAACA
The DNA here is from genome assembly GCF_037356315.1 of Lithobates pipiens. Lineage (NCBI taxonomy): Eukaryota > Metazoa > Chordata > Amphibia > Anura > Ranidae > Lithobates > Lithobates pipiens. The sequence goes on from NW_027507758.1 coordinate 494,507,183, forward strand.
ATATAGTGTAGCCAGATGTTCTTTTCAAATGCTTTTGGAACATTAGCAACATGTGGGCTGCAAGTTTCAATGTGACTGCTCACCACCATCTCCACCCACCCACACGTTATTTTGCTCTCCCAGTGGACGGTTCTGAACTTAACTAAGAGAGAAAGCACAGATGCAAATGTCATTGATGGAGATATACAAAAAAATTGGCAACCACCCCAACTTATACATTTTGGCCACTTATAGGTTGGGATGGTTGCCACTTTTTGTATGGTTGGTTGAACTGGATGCAGGGACACACTGGATGCCTTTGCTGTCATTTTGCTGAGCATCGTGTGTGTCCCCGTGCCTTTAATGAGGGGTGGGCTGTCGTCAGGCACACCTGAACTTAATCTATTTATTGTTATATGTTCTCCTACTATGGAGACTCTGGAAATTTTGGAGTTAGGACCGCAGTATATACAGAGGTCCCTTGATGTGGGCATTGCGGCTTATGCATATATGTGCAAACAAAACCTTCTGTTTTTAATGTAAACTGTTAGACAGGGCCAATTTGGTTGTTTTGCAGGATGGCTGGTAAGTGTGCTGGGAAATCTTTTGTTTGTTTGTGATTGTTTGAGACGTAGTTAAACAAAGTTGGCAGTGGTATTGTGTTGGATCAGAGAGAGACTACAGTTCCCAGGAGGTAGCAGGAGAAGAAGGAGGACTGGAGGGATTCTTAGCAGATTGCCTGGGAAAGGTCAGGGCAGTTGGAGTCAGGATGATGGAGAGAGTTGGCCTTCTTGCAGTGTGTCTAGCTACCCATGGATCTTAACCAAAGGTATAGCCACTGAGTCAACTATTGCCATTGGGAATCAAAGTGTAATCTCATCTGCTACTCGGCTGCCATCAGACCATGAGAGTGAAGGCCCCCCCCCCTACATCTACAGCTGATGCTGTGTCACAGGAATATTAACAGGGTGATGATTACCTGCTATCTACATTGCATGGCAGTAGTCTTCACAAATTTGAGCTCCACACTCTTTTTACATACACTAAGACTTACACAAGTAGCTGCGATAGACCTCTTTCCTAACTTCTAATCAAGACAATCCCACTCCTTTAAATCGTCTCTATATTTAATTTATCTTTACCCAGAGGCGGCTCTAGGTTTTGTGTGGCCCTAGGCAAAACTTAGACATGAAGCCCCACTCACGCCCATAATGGAAAAAATTATTCAAGCAAGATATCAATGGTGGATGAGACAATGGAGTTAGGGGTGAGTCTGGGTTAGGACAGGATCGTCACCACTACTGGGGAGGCTTGACAGGCAGGAGAAAGATCAGGTATATGACAGGAGTCCCACCATCGCTGGGGAAGCTTGACAGAGAGGATAGTGACCGGGACTGTGGCAGGAGTCCCACCAATGCTAGGGAGGAGAAGGATCACAGATGAGGTGTGAGTTTATTTTACAAATGAACAGTACAACGTTTGTAGTATAGAGTAGAAGGGATGGGTGGCTGTGCTGGTAATGAGTGCAGTGTTTTTCCAGTAGAGATAAGCAGGATGGTGTAGAGGCAGCTCTGTATTCTTGGACACTAATCCAAATTACACTGTATGTGCTAGGGGGCACTTTGGGAAGGGAGAGGACTTGTGCAGAGTGTGTGGTCAGATTTCATATCAAACCGACCTTCTAGCACAAGCCCTATCTCCTTCCAAAATGCCCCCTAGCACATACAATATTCTCGTACTCACCCTCCCCCACCCAAAATCATCGCAAGTATTCATTTTTTTTTTTTACTTGCCCCCCCCCATCCCGCACAAGTGTCCTCTACAGTACATTACTCACAGACCTCAGATCAGAGCGACAGATCATGCCAAGCGGCAGTAGTGTCCCTCTTGCTGCCCAGCTCCTCCTCCTGTCTGTGGCTTCATTCCATTCTGGCAGCCAGCATCTCTCTCTGAGTTCAGATCGCAGCGAATTGGACACCAAACAGCCTGCACAAGTTGGGGGCTGGTGTGCCCACATTCATGCCCCCTTACGGGGGGAAGGCACTTGGCTCTGCTCCAGCAGGACTTAGCCTGGATACACTGGCAAGGTCATGGCAATGTAGGTAATTTACCGGAGCAGAGAGGAACCCAAAGCGCACTGCTTAGGGAGAGAGACATTCCCCAAAAAGTGATGCTCCGTGTGCAGGTCGGGCAAGTTAGGCGGCCGTAAGGCCCCTGTGAGAGCGAGGCCTTAGGCAGCTGCCTAATTTGCCTAATTGAGGAGCCCCCTCTGTCATTACCCCATCCTTGTGCCCCCAATCCCTCTACAGTCAAGTCAAGGAATATATCTGAACTTCACTGTACTCTAACTGGATGATGGCTGATTACATACCTTTGTAAGTGCACCAAAGCTAAGGGTCACAATGAAAACCACCAGAAGAAACAACTTAAAGCAGGGGTGCGGCCCTCCAGCTGTTGCGGAACTACAAGTCCCATGAGGCTTTGCAAGACTGACAGTTACAAGCATGATGCCCAAAGCCAGAGGCATGATTGGACTTGTAGTTCTGCAACAGCTGGAGGGCCAAAGGTTGAGCACCCATGACTTAAAGACTGCCCCATGTATCCAATTGTACTACATCTCGCTTTCTGTGACCCATGTTTTCCCTGGTTAATCTGACCAGGTTATGTCTTTCAGGCAAACTTGGGCCACCCAAGTGCATTTCTGGCCAGTATAGCTCATTGCTGCATGTGGGTGACAGTGTTACTGTTTGACCTGACCTGGGTGGGTTGTAAAATTGTACGCCCAGTGGTACCATTAATTGCCTTATATATACAGTATATATGTTTATATATGTACATGCTTAATGCCTTACTTTATTTCATCATCTATTATGGTGTACCCTAATCCTTATTGCTTGTTAATTTGTTAAGCATCACTAGATTCCAATATTTCTATATCACTGACTGTGCTGTTGTCTATTCTTGTGAGATAGTTGTAGTAATGCTGAGTATTAAGTGCTGTTGTTGACTTCCTTGTGAACTCAGTTGGGTGATGAAGAGAGGCTGAGGAAATTAAGAAGGTCAAGGCAAGCATCAGGGGACCCATCCAAACCAGCGATGCCTTCGAGAGAGGCAAAATCTTCTGGATCTTTATACTCAATGTGCCTACTGGCCTACATGTTTACTTGCACAGAGCTATGTTTGTGCATTGCGAAAAAAGCTTTAGATTCCCATTGTTGTGTGTAGTGTGATTTTCTAGGTTTGGTCTGGTACTGAAAGTAAGTCACCAAATAAAAAAAAGTGGACTTCGATTCTGTGCATTGTTTAACATTTAGAATTTACACATTATGGATAATTATGGATAAGTGCCTTCGAGAGAGGCAAAATCTTCTGGATCTTTATACTCAATGTGCCTACTGGCCTACATGTTTACTTGCACAGAGCTATGTTTGTGCATTGCGAAAAAAGCTTTAGATTCCCATTGTTGTGTGTAGTGTGATTTTCTAGGTTTGGTCTGGTACTGAACCTAAGTCACCAAATAAAAGAAGTGGACTTCGATTCTGTGCTTTGTTTAACATTTAGAATTTACACATTATGGATAAGATACAAGATAACAACTAATGATTTTATTGTGTTTTAGTTTTGTAGAAGATATCTTAGAGGCATGCCTAATATGTCTACCACATAACTCCCAATTTTAGAACATCAGAAAATAGGACAATAGTCGTTGCGCCGTGTGCGTTGTTTTGGAAAGTGGGCGTGGCTAAATTTGACCAATTATTAGGCGTGCCTGCTAAAATAGATTCTGAGCCTACATGCAGCATACACTGCACATTTGTGCTATAAAAAATATAATCCTTAATTTCTGTGCACAGAATCATGATGCATGTTTGCAGTGCATTTCCAAAATATGTGAGAAAACATGTATTTTCTGTGAACTTTGTCGAGCCTCAAAGATGAAGGTGATTTAAGCAGTTAAGTTAACAGTTAAACTATTTAAAAACCAGCAGCTGTTGAGATGACAGACACCTTGGTCAGGATTCAGGAGTATGTATTCTACAGCAGAAATCACACAGTGGTCGTACAGTGGTCAGGAGTATGTTACATACAAGATAAAGCTGAGAGTGCAAAGGTTAGGATTATGTAACATACAACAACGCTTTTACAGAGTGCAGTATTCAGGAGAATGTAATATAGTGCCTTTCAAATTACTAGTCAATGGAAGGGAGAAAGGCCTGGCACTGTTGGTCACTGGAAGTAAAGAAAATGTCCAATCTTTACCGTGAGAGGAAAGCATACCACCAGCATAGATGTCAGTGGGTTGAAAGAATGATTTCCTGATGACGCGCACTCTAGGGTGAAATGCATAGAGGTGAGGCCTGACGCTTACAACCTTAGGAGCCCTATACTATTGCTTGCACGACTGAGATCCCCCACGCACATTGCGTGTTTTATACTGGCATCGGACTGGTTTCTGCTTCCCCCTGATCGGATTGTTTGTGATTCCATGCTGGATTCTGTAAGTGCTCTTTTTAAGCAATAAAACATAAAGGGGTATTACACTATATCCTGCCTTCTGTGGCTCTTTGTTGGGGAGCTATTTCACAGACCTACTTGATGCAAGTTGATATATGCAGCGGAGAGATGTTATAAGGTGAAAACACCTACATTTGTATACCTGCAAAGTGGATTGGGATCCAGCTTCCTCCATATATTATTGATGATTGGAATGGGATGCATAAAGGAGCTACAACATTAAATCCTTCCCATTAGCCATGCTTTGAGGCCACTTTGTGGCCAAGGCGATCTAGTGAGCGCATTTTGTTATCACTTCGGGTGAAGTACTTTTAGCAAGTTTACTGAAGTACGTTTGCACTTTATTTTCACGGTGTTGGAGCATACACAAGAAGATTTGTTCACATATGATTATTAAGGATATTTTTGATGGTTTATTTTATTGTGCACTTTATTAATCAGATAAACTTTGTATATTATATTTGATTTTTGTATTGTTTCCTTTGCGCCCTATATATATTTTTGCACTGCGTCGCTTTAACTGACAATTGCATGGATGTGCGATGCTCTACCCAAACAATTTTGGCTTGTTTTTTTTCTATAAATAGAGCTTTCTTTTGGTGGTATTTGATCACCTCTGCAGTTTTTATTTTTTGCGCTATTATCAAAAAAAGAGCGACAATTTTGAAAAAAACAACAATATTTCTTTACTTTTTGCTATAATAAATATCCCCAATTAAAACACATTTCTTAATCAGTTTAGGCCAATATATATATTGATTGGTTTGAGCAAAAGTTATAGCATCTACAAACTATGGGAAAGATTTTTTTGTTCATTTTTATTTATTTTAATTTTTTTACTAGTAATGGCGGTGATCTGCTATTTTTAGCGGTACTGCGACATTGCGACCAACAGATCGGATACTTTTGACACTTTTTTTGGGACCATTGACATTAATACAGCAATCAGTGCTATAAAATGCACTGATTACTGCGTAAATGTCACTGGCAGGGAAGGGTTTAACACTAGGGGGCAATCAAGGGCTTAACTGTTTGTTCCCCCAGTGTGTTCTAACTGTGTTGGGATGGGAGTGACTAGGAGAAGAGGCATATCATTTTTCCTACCTAGCAGGAACAAACGATATGGCTTCTCTCCTCTGACAGCACAGGATTTGTGTGTTTACACACAAAAATCCCCATTCTGGCGCTCGTGCATGTGATGACATGTGTCTGGCACTTGCTGATTGTCCGGGGGTTGATGCGCCACCGCCCCCCCCCCCCCCCCCCCCAGAAAAAAGCCACATCTACAAACAAATGTCCTTGTGTTCCCATCTCAAGGATGAGCAGATCGGTCTCCGCTGCCGGAACTGTTCATCATGCCTCAACCATGCAGTTCCCCCCGTAGACTCTGTAGGCCTCCCCAATGGCATCCAGATAACAGAAGAGTGACAAACAGTCTTCTGGGTTCTTCTCCCCGATCACGCTCGCCATAATGGTGAAAGCCTGTAGCTAATTAGGAAAGTCCGCAGGATAAGTCTGTTCTCCTCATCCTCCTTCTTGGTCTCCTCTGACTTGATTCTAGATTCTGGATTTGTACAGTAGTAGCAGCGAGAACATCTTCACATATTCACCTTTCCAAATCTTTTCCTGGACCTCTGGTTTAAGGTGTGCTCCCAGGGGCCCCTCAAAACACACTTAAACTTTGCATTTTGCCAAGTCAGCCAGCCTAATGGCCTCTTGTTTATTAGCGCCCCCCGCCATCTCAGCCTTGTCCCTCCTGCTGACTTACCTGCCACCACAGCCTGTCCCAGCTCCGCGATCTCCACTAAGGTGGGTGCCACTGCCACAGTAGGGGGAGCAACCCTGAACCCGGGAGCCCCCGGCACTGCCTCCCCCCCTGGCAGGCGGGACCCAGGCCGCCGATAGTGTGGCTTGTTCGCTCGTCACTGGTTCAAACCTCTTGGATAGTTCCTTCAAATCCACAAGGAACCTCTGCAACCCTGTATCTGACCTGGCAGCGGCATGACCGCGGACTGTACTAGCCAGGGGGAACCATGCGGGCAAATCTGACCGCCTGTCTGACCACTCCCTATGGGACCTAGGCCCACCCCTTGAAACCACCTCCTCTTACCCCATAGACCGTACTGAGCAAGAAGAAGCAAAAATTTACTTTCCAGGCTGCCTAGGAAGGGTCCCACCAGCCGAAGGTCCCACCTCCATTGCCACAGATTGTCCTTGAGGCTAGTCCTCTTCTAACATGGATAGCTTGCCCTCAGACCTCTCCACCATCACCTCTTCACCTCTCATGGACAGCCCTCAAGGGGAATGTGTCCCTGGATGCCGAGGATCCGTGCTGCTGCTGGCCCCACCTCCTAACACTGGATCCGCCCACCAATTTCCTTGTCGCTTTGCCCGGGCCTTTTGAGTGCTCCACACTCTTCCCTCTGCAGTGCTGCTCTCGGTGGATGCCAATAGTCCCTATAGAGCCGCCGACCACTGCAGTGCAGGGCCTGGTGGCCGCTGCTGTTCAATTCCCCGCCGAGACTCCAACCCCGCTGACTCATTGCCATGGGTGGCGCCTGTATGGTCCTTCTCCTGCCGCAGGGTGGGCCCTGTAGCGACTCCGGTACTCTCAGAGGACCCGCCCACCAAGCTCCTTCTGTGAGGGGGATTCCTCCCAGGACCACCTCCCGCAGGCACAGCAGGATGCTTCGCAGGTGGCCCTGAAGGGGCCTGAACAGGACTCCAAGGGTGTGATGCTGAGCTCTGGGGAAGGAGTCTGGGGAGAAGTGCTCTGGAGGCAGCTTGTGTGGACTCCTGCCCCCTGTACCCAACCTGGGGGCCTGATCACCCAGTATCGTTGATGTCACATGGCGACAGTCCCAGCATCCTCCGGGACTGTGACATCGTAAGGGGGCGGGGTCACCATGTGACATCAGCCCATGTGACATCAACCGATGACCCCGCCCCTTGTCCCTATAAAAGTCGCCGCGCAGCGCGTCCCTGGCATTGCGGCCACAGAGAGCGTTGAGTCAACATCTCCAGGAGAAGAAGAAGAAGAAGAAGAACGGAAGGTGGCGGCGACGGCGGCGACAGAAGACCGGGCCACCGCCTGTAAAAGAGCTATAAGAAGGCGCGGTGGCCCGGCAGAAGAACCGAAGAGGGGCACAAGACCCCCGAAGTCGGAAGAAGAGGCCGCAGCAACGAAGAAGAATGCCGGGCTCCTCCGCTAGCAAAAGAGCTACAAGAAGATAGCGGAGGAGTCCGGCGAGAAGACCCCTGAAGACGGAAGACCCCCAGAGCTGTGCAATAAATTATTTTATCTTGTGTGTTGTGTTTTTTTTGTACTTTATTTCATAGGTGAATGGGTAGGGGTACATTGTACCCCATAATCATTCACATAGGGTGGGGGGCGGTATACGGGGGCCCCCTTATTAAAGGGGGCTCCCGGATTCCGATAAACCCCTCGCCCGCAGACCCAGACAACCAACGGCCAGGGTTGTCGGGAAGAGGCCCTTTTCCTCATCAACATGGGGACAAGGTGCTTTGGGGTGGGGGGCCGCGTGCCCCCCCTTCCCCAAGGCACCCCTCATGTTGAGGGCACGCGGCCTGGTACGGCTCAGGAGGGGGGGAGCCTCGCTCGCCCCTCCTTTTCTGGCCGGCCGGGTAGCGTCCTTGGACAAGGGTCTGTTGTGGACTTGGGGGGGACCCCCACGCCGATTTTTTTCGGCGTTGGGGTTCCCCTTTAAGTCCATACCAGGTGGCGGGGCCAGCGGCGTCTGCTTCGCGGGCCCCGCCTACCTGGAGACGCGCTCGAAATGAGCAGACTTTCCTCTGCGTGTGTGGGCGAGTCCGTTCATTTCAAAAGTAGGGCGGATAGTATGGCAGACTTAGTACGCCGTATTAGTACGCTGAAAAAGTGCCGTGTGTGTGCAAGTAGCCCGTTCGGAAAGTCCAACGGACAGTCTGGCGGGAAGTCCGCCAGTCTAAGTCTGTCGGATAGTCGGCTACGTGTGTACGTGGCATAACATGCAACAGCCTCATTTGAAATGCGGATCCTCTGCAGATCATTGTGAAGTATGGTTAGTTCCTATTACAGAGCAGCACAATTCACTGATATAAAACTGTATTTATAACTGGCATTCCGAGGCTTCATCCTGTAATGTGAAACTGGCCTGGAACTTCAATATTAATGGTGACTCTGACTCATGCTCTTATGGGCTCCTGCACTGACTCACCATTTCAAAAATTACTTTTTGCAGGTAGAGTAGCAGTTCAGGGACATTTATTGAAGCCTTTCTAATTCTGAACTGAAATGCTTCATGTATGAAAATGTTTAAAACTAATGTTATCAGAGAACAGTATAATTTGTACATAGGCATAGGAGCACACATTTCAATGAGCATAGACGACGGCTTGAACATACATCATTGCTCATACATACGAGCATGTGCATGTGCATGTCCACCTCTGCCAAGCAGCCTATTCAGACCTGAGCTCTGCACTAGCTCTTTGCTGAATGGCCTTCAGTCCTGTTTGGGTTATCCAGTTCCTGATACGCATCTTGAGCCTGTTACTGTTTCTTTTCCGATCATGCTCTCTGATTATCCCTGTCCACTCATGTTCTCTGTCTGCCTTTGCTACCAACCTCTGCTTGGACCATTGACTATGCTTTTGCCTAGTGAATTTGTACCTTGCTGCCCAATTGCTGCCGACTTCTGCCTGTTCCTGACTCTTATTTTGCTCACGTCCTGCTGTTCCTCTGTTGAGCTATAACTTGACCAGATTTGGGACTCGTCTCCACTCTCAACTGGGCCTGGCATCTCCATGTTGCATCGTCAGCTGTAACTCTGCTTGTCAGATACTAGCACTACTAAGTTCCTGCTTACAGTGTCCACACCTTAGTAATTATGCCTTTCCTTCACCCCTGCAGACTCTGTCCCAACTTTCATGGGTGCTCGGACTAGAATTGCGCAAGAAACCATCCTCATCATGTCAGCCTCTACGTTCAGGTACATGACAGCAACCTTTTGTTGTGAAGCTCCTTTCATGGTGGTGGAAGGTTTCTCTTCGTAGGAACTTCAAGTTCTGTCCCTCAAAACAATCATTGTGAAATTAAGTGAGGATAATGCCAACTTTCTTCTTGATTCTCCATAATAAATGCATAATATATATAGTAATATAAATGGAAAATGTGTCCTCGAGATTGTGACTTACAGATGAAATTCTATATGGATAGAGGTCCTGAAAGACAAACATTATAACTACTGGTACAGGTATATACAGTGCCTTGGAAAAGTATTCACCCCCCTTAGAATTCGCGTTTTGTTGCCTCACAACCTGGAATTAACATGGATTGTTTGAGGATTTGCATCATTTAATTTACAGAACATGCCTGCAACTTTGAAGATTTTTTTTGTTGTGAAGCAAACAAAAAATAGGACAAAATAACAGAAAAAGTCAATGTGCATAACTATTCACCCCCCTAAAGTCAATACTTTGTAGAACCACCTTTTGCACCTATTACAGCTCCAAGTCGCTTTGGATAAGTCTCTAGGACCTTGCCACATCTTACCACTAGGGATGAGGTTCGAGTTCTAGTTGAACATGAGTTTGACTCGAACATCGGCTGTTCGATTGTTTGACAAAGATCGAACATTGTGGGGAGTTTGTGCCAAATTTGAGCGGTGCGTCACACCCCATAATGTACCAAGTAAATCGCAGTGCATTGCTGGCTGATGATTGGCCAAGCATGCACTATGGCCGTCAGCAAAGAGAGCCATAATTGGCCAAAAGCAGGGTGCCTTTGGCCAATTATGGCTCAGGGGGTTAAGTCCATGCCCCGCGCTATATAAGGCCGCCTTCACGTCGGCCTTGTATAGTGTGTTGCTGGTGGAGAGAGAGAGTAAGAGAGAGTGTCATTTAATTTACCTTGAGCAGGCAGTTTATTCAGTTAGCTAGATCTCACTGCAGACCTTTCCTAGTGTACTGTTTCTAATATACTTCAGACAGGCAGTTTATTCAGTTAGCTGCAGTGTATTTAATATATATAGTCAGGCTGGTATGTGTATATATATATATATATATATATCTCCACTGTATCCACCAGTTTAGCTATATCTCACTGCAGACCGTTCCTGGTGTATGTATACACTTTCAGGCAGGCAGGCCAGGCAGGTTATTCAGTGATCTGCAGTGCATAACATATATATATATATATATATATATATATATATATATATATATATACTGTCTCCTATATATATATCCAGTCTAGCCAAGCCTATACCTGACTGCAGACCATTGCTGGTGTACATTTTCAAATACACTTTCAGGCAGGCAAGAGATTCAGTGATCTGCAGTGCATTAAATATATATACAGTCTCCAACACATATATATCCACTGCATTCTAGTCTAGCCAAGCCTATATCTGACTGCAGGTAGTTCCTGGTGTACGTTTTCAAATACACTTTCAGGCAGGCAAGTGATTCAGTGACCTGCAGTGCATAAAATATATATATATATATATATATATATATATATATATATATATATATATATATATATATATATATATATATGTCTGGAAGGCCACCAAGAAAAGACAGATGCTCACAGACTGCTAAAAGAGGGCAAGCAGGCTCTGAGTCTACAGTCAACAGTGCTGGTCATGGACACTGTGCATCCTCAGCACGTGTCTGTGGGGCACGAATGTCCTTTTTTTCGACAGCTGGCCATGTTGAGCCGCAACATGCATAAGAGTTGGTCGAGTGAATCACAAAGCCGTCCTCATCATCCTCATTCTCTGTCACCCAGGCTAAGACAAGTTTGGCTGCCAATACAGCTGCCAAAGCGGCCTATTTCATCAGCTCAATGGCATCAGTCACTCCCTGCATATAACTGCTGACTCGTGGTCCAGCAGGCATGGACAGGGATGTTACCTTTCTTTCACAGCGCACTGGGTAACCCTGCTGGCAGCTGGGAAGGATGCAGGACAGGGTGCAGTAATGTTTGAGCTTGTTCTGCCACCATGCCTCCAAAATACTAGTAGTGGTGATTCTGTCACACCTCTCTCCTCCAGCCCTCCACCCTCTCTCCTCCACCCCCTCCTCTTCTTCATCCTCTATGGCCTCTTCCTGTGCAGATCTGTTCTCGGAATCAGCAGTGCTCCATAGGCATTCTAGGGGCTACGCAAGCACTCAGGCAAAAAGATGCCATGTGGTGCTTTAGTTGGTCTGCTTAGGGGACAGGAGCCACACTGGGGCAGAGATTCTGACAGCTCTGCAGGGGCAGGTTCAGAGGTGGTTGACGCCATGCCAGCTTCAGGCAGGAATGGTGGTTTGTGAAACAATGGCACCAACCTCCTCTCTGCCCTCTGACAGGGACACTTGACCCATGTTCCCTGTTTGGCTCACATCCTTAATTTGGTGGTGCAGCGGTTCTTGTGCAGGTGGGCTTACAGGATCTCCTGAGGCAGGCCAGGAAAGTCTGTGGGCATTTCCGCTGGTCATATAATGCCAGTGCTCTGTTGGCTGTTCTTCAAAAGGAATGCAACCTGCCCAAGAACGCCTTATCTATGACATGCCCACCAGGTGGAACTCAACGTTGGCAATGCTGCAGCAGCTGCACACGCAGCAGAGGGCCATCAATGAGTACCTGTGCGACTACGGCACCGTGACAGGGTCAGGGGAGCTTGGCTTTTTTTCGAGCCAAAGACCCAATTTTTCTGCCCCTGTTCAACAGGGGCATGTAATTACAATTCTTAATATAATATTTCACAGCAGGGCCCGTTCCAGTGCCCACCAGTAACTGTAAGGGCTTACAGTGTTCTGGTACCACCAACACCTAAGGCCCCAATTTCTGCAGAGTATATAGGGCAGGCCGTATAGTATATACAGGCGGCCCCCTACTTTCAAACATCCGACTTACAAATGACTCCTACTTACAAACAGAAAAATACAACATGAAGTGAGAAAAAATCTACCCCTAGGAAGGGAAATTCTCTCCTGTAAGTGTTAATATGGGAAAAAGGTGTCTCCGCTGATGCTTTATCACCAATCCTTGTTTCCCTAAAAAACACAAATTTTCAAAATCCAATTGTCATTGGGACAGAAAGTGAGGTGAAATCTTCTGAACAGGGGCACAGACAGCAAAACAAATGTTACAGGGGTGATAACCCTTCCCTATGTTATACAAAAAGCTTAAAAATAGATTTTTTTGTCTGGAGCTACACTTAAAAAAATGTACCTGTTCCAAATTACAAACAGATTCAACTTAAGAACAAACCTAAAGTCCCTATCTTGTTTGTAACCTGGGGACCGCCTGTATACTGCTGTTCAGAGTATATAGGGCTTGGGGGCCCCACGCCTTTTCTTTTTTAATTTGGGAGTGGGGTTACCCTTAATATCCATACAAGACCAAAGGGCCTGGTAATGGGCTGGGGGGGGGGGGGGGTTACCCATGCCATTATTCTCACTTTACAGGCATACTATATACTATAGACACCCCCCAGGTATGATATTTAAAGGAATAATTCACTTTTATTTTTTCACTTTAAGCATCATTAAAATCACTGCTACCGAAAAAACGTTTTTAAAACTTTCCTTTGCATTGCTATATGTACAGAAACTCCAGTCTCTGCTGTGGAACTATGAAGGTTCTCCAGGGTTATCTTAGGTCTCTGTGCTGCCCTCTTTGCCTGGTCCGTGAGTTTTGGTATGCGGCCATCTCTTGTCAGGTTTGCTGTTCTTTCCATTTGGTTATGATAGATTCGATGGTGCTCCTACGGATCATCAAAGATTTGGATACTTTTTTAAAACCTAACGCTGACTTGTACTTCTCAACAACATTTTTCCTTACTTGTTTGGAGAGTTCCTTGGTCTTCATTTCAGTGTTTGGTTGGTGGTGCCTCTTGCTTGGGTGTTGCAGCCTCTGGGGCCTTCCAAAAGGTGTATATATGTAATGACAGATCATGTGACAATTAGATTGCACACAGGTGGACATCATTTCACTAATGATGGTACTTCTGAAGGTAATTGGTTGCACCTGAGCTTTTTATGGGCTTCATAACAGAGGGGGTGAATACATACGCATATGCCAATTATCAGTTTTTATTTCTGAAACATAGTTTTATGTATATAGTTTTCAAATTTTACTTCACCAACTTAGATTATTGTGTTCTGATCCATCACATATAATTCAGATTATAAAAAAATGTAACTAAAGGCTGTAATGTAACAAAATAGGTAAAAAGCCAAGGGGGTGAATACTTTTCCAAGGCAATGTAAGTAAGTTGTTAAAACACTCTAAAGATTTTATCGATTTTATTAAACAAATACTTGCCTCAAAGTGCAACTTCAGCAGTCCCCTCTCTACCGCCTAACCCCTTCATCTTTTCTCTTTATAAATATATATTGTTTGCACTTTAAGAATCACAATTTATGAACTTTTTGAACTTTTTATAAACAATTTTTAACACTGCAATTTTATGTATATTCTTTTCTCTGGTTTGATGAAGTGGCCCCCAGGTTATTCAACACCATTCAAATGCTTTTTACTGGGAAGAGTTGAGGCTAAATTTGGCTTTCACGCTGAGCTACCTTTTTATTATCATGTTGAGTTCTCCATATATGCTTATGGAGAATCCATAGGAGGGTGCGGAATACAGAAATGTTGTCTGCTCCCTAGTAGTCTTCAACAGAACCTGAACAATAGTCAGTTTTGACCTCTAAGGCCGCGTACACACGCGCGGACTGTTTGCCCAACCTTGTTCGTCAAACAGTTTCGGCAAACAGTCCGCTCAAAATTTGCATGAGCGGACTTGCCCACACACGAGCGGACTGTTTCAGCGAACTGTTTGCCAAACAGTCCGCTCAACTTTTGAAATGAACGGACTCGCCCACGTAAGGCGGAGGCAAATCCGCCCATTTCGAGCGCGTGTACAGGTAGGCGGGGCCCGCGAAGGAGACGTCGCGGGCTCCGCCGCCTGGAATGGGCTTAAAGGGGAACCCCAACGCCGAAAAAAATCGGCGTGGGGGTTCCCCCAAAGTCCACACCAGACCCTTGTCCGAGCACGCTACCCGGCCGGCCAGGAAAGGGGGGCGAGCGAGCGCGCCCCCCCTCCTGAGCCGTACCAGGCCGCGTGCCCTCAACATGGGGGGTGCCTTGGGGAAGGGGGGGCCGCGCGGCCCCCCCACCCCAAAGCACCTTGTCCCCATGTTGATGAGGACAAGGGCCTCTTCCCGACAACCCTGGCCGTTGGTTGTCGGGGTCTGCGGGCGGGGGGCTTATCGGAATCCGGGAGCCCCCTTTAAGAAGGGGGCCCCCGGATACCGGCCCCCCACCCTATGTGAATGAGTATGGGGTACAATGTACCCCTACCCATTCACCTGTGAAATAAAGTACAAAAAAAAACACAACACAGGGAAAAAATATTTTATTGCACAGCTCCGGGGGTCTTCCGTCTTCGGGGGTCTTCTCGCCGGACTCCTCCGCTATCTGTGTGTAGCTCTTTTACTAGCGGAGGAGTCCGGCTTTCTTCCTCCCCGCCGCCGGCCTCTTCTCCCGACTTCGGGGGTCTTGTCCCCCTCTTCGGTTCTTCTGCCGGGCCACCGCGCCTTCTTGTAGCTCTTTTACAGGCGGTGGCCCGGTCTTCTGTCGCCGCTGCCTTCCGTTCTTCTGTCGCCGCCTTCGGTTCTTCTGCCGGGCCACCGCGCCTTCTTGTAGCTCTTTTACAGGCGGTGGCCCGGTCTTCTGTCGCCGCTGTCGTCGCCGCCGCCGCCTTCCGTTCTTGTTCTTCTTCTTGTTGTTCTTCTTCTTCTTCTTCTCCTGGAGATGTTGACTCGACGAGCTCTCCGGCCGGAATGCCAGGGACACGCTCCGCTGCCACTTATATAGTGACAATGGGGCGGTGTCACATGGTATATGTCACATGGGTTGGTCACATGGTGACCCCGCCCCTTACGATGTCATAGTCCCCATGTGACATCAACCCATGTGACCAACCCATGTGACATATACCATGTGACACCGCCCCATTGTCACTATATAAGTGACCGCACAGCGCGGCTCTGGCATTCCGGCCGGAGAGAGCGACGTGTCAACATCTCCTGGAGAAGAACAAGAAGAACAAGAAGAAGAACAAGAACGGAAGGCGGCGGCGGCGACGGCGACAGCGACAGCGGCGACAGAAGACCGGGCCACCGCCTGTAAAAGAGCTACAAGAAGGCGCGGTGGCCCGGCAGAAGAACCGAAGAGGGGGACAAGACTTCCCCAAGGCACCCCCCATGTTGAGGGCACGCGGCCTGGTACGGCTCAGGAGGGGGGGGCGCGCTCGCTCGCCCCCCTTTCCTGGCCGGCCGGGTAGCGTGCTCGGACAAGGGTCTGGTGTGGACGATTTTTTTCGGCGTTGGGGTTCCCCTTTAAGCCCATTCCAGGCGGCGGAGCCCGCGACGTCTCCTTCGCGGGCCCCGCCTACCTGTACACGCGCTCGAAATGGGCGGACTTTCCGAGCGGGAACAGTTTGCTCATTTCGAAAGTAGCCTACACACGGGCGGACTGTTCGCTCAAACACAGTTTCAGCGGACAGTTTTTCGGAATTTCCGAAAGACTTTGTCCGTCCAACTGTCCGCTGAAACTGTCCGCTGAAAGCCCACACACGGGCGGACTGTCCGCCCAAACACTGTTCAGCGGACAAGGTTGGGCGAACAGTCCGCCCGTGTGTACGCGGCCTTAGTGTTGTGTTGGAAGTGATCTTCTCACTGGAACCTGCAGTGAGTGCTGAAATCTATTTTGGGTTATCGTTAAATTATGTAATATGTGCTATTCACAGTCCCACCTAACTTCTAACACCTTTAGTCTATCGAAGTGTAAATATTGCCAAGGAAATTGCCACTGTATATTAACCCCCATACAGACACACACATAGAGCAGAACCATCCGTTACAAGACTTTACAGCTGTAGATTTGCTAACAGCTTTGAAGAGTATTATTTAGACAGGTTGCGAATGTACAGTTCATGTAGAACAAATCTGCAATGGATCAAATGTAGACCTTTTTCTTACACCTAGAAATCTGATTGACTGCTTATCAAGAAGACTATGCTTTTTAAAACAAATAGGGATTCTGTGGGTTAGGGATCACTGGGCTTTACATGCTAACTAGTTTGTCATATAATAAATGACAGAATAACAGGAGTGGACCTTATGCAGCTTATTGGAATTACAGTAAAGTCCTGAATTATTACTTTTTGTAGCTAGATATCACTATTTTCTCCATACAGATGTTTTTTGTTTTTTTGTCAAAGACATTTTCAATACATACATGTTGGCTGTTTTGCCTGAAAAAAATGTTTTCCCTAAAAAGGAGGGTGACAAAAGAGAGATGCTACAGTGATGACAGAGAGTGCAGACTGCTCTTAATTAAAAAAATACTAAATGTATTAGTAATCACAAAATATAACATCTAAAATCAAGGTGCTATTGCAGACAGCGAGATGAATATAAAATTCGCAAACACTAACAAAAACATGTAACAATATCCGGACGGCAAGTACATTGGGGCACCTCCACAGCAAATGCTGTATTAATTAATTACTCATTGTGTCTAGGTGGGACACCCAACCCCTTGGGGGCTCAAATATGGGGAGGGATGGAGCCTGGGCCAGCTCATAGGAACTGCTATTCTAATCAGATAACAGTGTCCCAAAATGTAGGGAATATGATAGAGCCCTCATCCATCATAAGTATTGCCTTCTTATTCCAGGACTATATTAGTCAGAGACCGTAGAGGGATGGGCTATCCCGAGTGGGCTATCCCAGGTACTGGAGACACAGTGTCAAGAGTCCTTACTGCTAAAGTAGAGAGTAAAGGGGATGCTATCTATCACAATTCAAGCTTTACACCCATAGAGGGGGGCATGCAATTCTATGCTCCGGCTACAGAGGCAGGCTGAGTAACAGCAATAAACAATCACATTGTGATTAATGCACTAGGATTCTAGCATGTGAAAGAGGAAATATGATATGGGGATGCTGAGTATGAGTACTTGCAGTGGTGTAGTTACAGCAATTAGCACGCAGTCTCAGGTATAGTTGTAGATACCTTACCATTCCCTGATGAAGCTAAACCTATGTCAGTCATTTTGCATCTCCACAGAGTATATAGGGTAATTACATGAGCTACACCCAGCATATTGGTGGTCAGACAATATTTGAATCCACCCCTTCCCCCCTTTTGGAACGGAACTTGTTTACATAGGCAGAGGTTCATTATAAGTCTCTAACCAACGATCTGCGGGTGGCGGTAGACATAGAGTGCCTAGCGCCTGTAGATTGGATTCTGCTGTGAATAATCATAGCAGAAGTGGTGTACGCGTGCTTGCTGCTGGCGCATATGCACAACAACGTATATATGTGTGTATATATATATATATATATATATATATATATATATATATATATATATGTAATCCTGTGCACAGCTGCTGCCCTGTAGCAGTAGAAGTACTATAGGGTAGTCAGCAAGTGGTTAAAACCCAACTCGGGAAAAACTTAAACGTTATCTGTACTCACACTACAAGGGTTAATTGCTTGTTTAGGTCTCGGGGACATAGAAGGGGAGATCTACTTATCTGGTCCTCTGCTCCATCATGCTGTTAGACTTTACCCTGCAGTGTCTTCTCCCCCATGCTCCATCAATTAATTAATTGCCCTGACCAGTGCAAAGTCCATAGCTTTTGTTGTGATCACAGTCCACTTCCAAAGCATGGGGGAGTGCCATCTTCCAGTGAAGTGGAGGAAGTGGAGGGGAGTTAAAGTATAAGTTCCCCATTTAAGAAAAAAAAAAAAAAAGTACTAACACTGTAACCCCCCCGTCCCTGCTGTACTGATGGCCTAAGCCCCTGTACACACGGTCGGAAATTCCGACGGAAAATGTCCAATCCGACCGTGTTGTCGGTTAATCCGACCGGGTGTGGGCTCCATCTGACTTTTTCCATCGGAATGTCCGACCAACAAACTTTGAGAGCTGGATATAAAATTTTCTGACAAAATGATCCGATAGGACTTTGTCCAAACGTTTGTAGAGAATTACGATTGGACAAAGTACCACGCATGCTCAGATCAAATTACGAGACCAAAGCTATTGGCTACTAGCCTGAACGTAGTCCTGTCGTAACGTACAAATGTCATCACGTTCCGAACAATCGGATTTTCCGACAACTTTGTCTGACCATGTGCATGCAACACCAGTTTCAGACAAAATCTGTTGGATTTTGTTGTCGGAATGTCCGACCATGTGTACAAGGGCTATGACTGGGATGCCATTAAAGTTCATGTGTGTGGAAAGGCAGCTGTCCCAATATTTCTGGTAATGCAGTGTATTTGTATTTCAACTGTGTTTTTAGCTTGTTTGACTTTAAAAATTGGAAATTCAGCAGTGCATGTATAATTTATGTTTTAGATGTTTTTAGCTCATCTGCGGTTCATAAATGTTCCATCCCTTATTTCTACAAAGAAAAATTGCATAGAAATGCCAGCATCACATCTGTGTTATAAGCATGTGAGTCACATGAGTATAAATGGGCCCCATAGCACCAATACATTCTGTATCTTTAACAGGTGAGAAGCTAGGAAGAAATGCATACTGAAAAAAGGCTCCTTCTGCCAATAAAATATGTTTTATAGGCTAAATAAACAGAATCTGACTAAAGAAGACACTGTAGCCTTGAAATTGTGTGTATAACGCCATCACTGGATGAATTTTGAAGCCTGCTCAATAAAATGCTTCACATTCTTTTGAAGGATACAATTTAGGCAAGTGGAAAGAAGCAAATGCAAAAGCAATTGGTGCTGTATATTAGCTGAATATAAATGAAATTCAGCAAAGTTCTTGCCAGCTCTGACTTCTTGTTTTAAGTAACCCATACCTCACACTTTTACTCTGCATTAAATTTGCAAACCCTTTTTTCAAACAATTGCTTACAACAATAGAATCTCATATATAAAAC
Source organism: Lithobates pipiens (assembly GCF_037356315.1). Classification (NCBI taxonomy): domain Eukaryota; kingdom Metazoa; phylum Chordata; class Amphibia; order Anura; family Ranidae; genus Lithobates; species Lithobates pipiens. Next base: position 494,526,664 of record NW_027507758.1, read on the forward strand.
TAGATATAAAGCGTTAACATTCAAAAACCAGCTCAGTTTTAAAGTTTTGTTTAGCACAGATGTTCAGGCCTTATTGGATTTGACTGTTTGTGACATTAACTGCTTTTGAAAATTGAGTCTTGTACCCGAGGTGCTAGGAATATTGTTACAAACACACTTTGAGCAGTTGTTAAAATGCTGGATAGCTCAGCTAAAGAAAAGGCAGCACTTCCACACTGCCCACTAATGTAAGGGGGCACCTCTAAACCAGCCACTAATGTAAGGGGGCACCTCAAAACCGACCACTAATGTAAGGGACCACCTCTAAACCGGCCACTAATGTAAGGAGGCACCTCAAAACCGGCCACTGATGTAAGGGGTCACCTCTAAACTGGCCACTAATGTAAGGGGGCACCTCTAAACTGGCCACTAATGTAAGGGGGCACCTCCTAACCAGTCACTAATGTAAGGGGCCACCTCTAAACTAGCCACTAATGTAAGGGGGCACCTCTAAACTGGCCACTAATGTAAGGGGGCACCTCTAAACTGGTCACTAATGTAAGGGGGCACCTCTAAACTGGCCACTACTGTAAGGGGGCACCTCTAAACTGGTCACTAATGTAAGGGGGCACCTCTAAACCGGCCACTAATGTAAAGAGGCACCTCTAAACCAGCCACTAATGTAAAGGGGCACCTCTAAACCGGCCACTAATGTAAGGGGTACCTCTAAACTGGCCACTAATGTAGGGTAGCACTTCTAAACTGGCCACTAATGTAAGTGGGCACCTCTAAACTGGTCACTAATGTAAGGGGGCACCTCTAAACCGGTCACTAATGCAAAGGGCCACCTCTAAACTGGCCACTAATGTAAGGGGCCACCTCTAAACTAGCCACTAATGTAAGGGGGCACCTCTAAACTGGCCACTAATGTAAGGGGGCACCTCTAAACTGGTCACTAATGTAAGGGGGCACCTCTAAACTGGCCACTACTGTAAGGGGGCACCTCTAAACTGGTCACTAATGTAAGTGGGCACCTCTAAACTGGTCACTAATGTAAGGGGGCACCTCTAAACCGGTCACTAATGCAAAGGGCCACCTCTAAACTGGCCACTAATGTAAAGGGGTACCTCTAAACTGGCTACTAATGTAAGGGGGCACCTCTAAACTGGCCACTAATGTAAGGGGGCACCTCTAAACCGGTCACTAATGTAAGGGGGCACCTCTAAACCTTCCACTAATGTAAAGGGGTACCTCTAAACCGGCCACTAATGTAAGGGGGTACCTCTAAACTGGCCACTAATGTAAGGTCCGCCCATAGCTCTTAAAGGGACATTTTTTAAATTTTTTTTTTAAATGACAAAAATTTTTTTCCTTTTATTGCATTTTAGTGTAACTATGAGATCTAAGATCTTTTTGACCCCAGATCTCATATTTAAGAGATCCTGTCATGCTTTTTTTCTATCACAAGGGATGTTTACATTCCTTGTAATAAGAATAAAAGTGACACGATTTTTTTTTTTAAACAGTTTAAAAATAAAAAATAAAAGGTAAAATAAATAAGAAAAAAAAATGTAAACGTGCCCGCCGAGCGAGCTTGCAGAAGCAAACGCATACATGAGTAGCGCCCGCAGGGCCGCTGATAGAAATCATGGGGCCCCGTACCGCCTACCTGATGGGGCCCCCTTCAGCCCCACCCCTGGCCCCGCCCATGGTCCCTCCTTCAGCCCCGCCCTGTCCCAGCCCCTCCCCAGACCCCACCTTGAAACAAAGTGCTGGTTTTCTACAAGTGATAGGCATGGCTGGCACTGTCTGCAGCACATTACGGCATTGGCGGCATGGGTGGCACTGTCTGCAGCACATTACGGCATTGGCGGCACTGTCTGTAGCACATTACGGCATTGGCAGCATGGGTGACACTGTCTGTAGCACATTACGGCATTGGCGGCACAGGTGGCACTGTCTCTGCTGGCAGCACATGCGTTATGGGCCATAAAGCATGTGCTACCGGCAGACAGTGCCGCCAATGCTGTAACGTGCTGCAAACAGTGCCAGCCGTGACACTAATGGCATAACGCATGTGCTACTTGCTGACAGTGCACCCATGCCGCCAATGACATATTGTGCTGCAGACAGTGCCACCCATGCCGCCAATGGCATAATACCATTGGCAGCATGGATGGCACTGTCTCTGCAGGCATCACATGCGTTATGACATTAGCGTCATGGGTGGCACTGTCTGCAGCACAATATGGCATTGGCAGCATGGGTGGCACTGTCTGCAGGCAGCACATGTCTTATGGGCCATAACGCATGTGCTACCTGCAGACAGTGCCACCCATGCCACCAATGCCATATTCTGCTGTAGACAGTGCCATCCATGCTGCTAATACCATAATGTATATACGCTGCTGCATCAGTAGTAGATCTTGAATTCCCCCCCCCCAAGCAAGCACACACCTGTGTCATTTTTAGCTGGGCTCCATGAGGCACTTCTTCCCTGATCCTGCTGCGCTGCTGCCTGGACTGGAGTGTCCAACTGTCCACAAATGATTCCATTCAGATGTGATCATGTCAGCTACTTATTTTTTGTGTTCTGCCAGTCTGACACCGCCGCTCGCCTCACTGGCACTTCTCGCAAGAGGAGGGGGAGGAATCACTCCACGGCGCCAAGGGGGACGGCACGATAGAGGACGCACTGGCTGGGACTTGAGCCACAGCCAGCATGAAGAGCGGGTGCAGAAGAGGTATTCTTCCGCACCCGAAATAGAGGAAATAGTCCCTCCCTGCCACCACCTAGTCTGCAGATAGCTATCTGCAGAAAAAAAAAAACGTAAAAATAACCGGGGGGTGGGGGGGGCTATTTGGTTGTTAGTTGAGCCGGAACGGCCATGGCTGGAGGATTTTTTTTTTTTTTATCATTTATCTGCTCAGCTTGCCTGGGCCCCCCTGCTGGCCGGGCCCAGTACAACAGGGCCAGTCGTACTGGCCTATCAGCGGCCCTGAGCGCCCGCATATGAAAACAGTGTTCAAACCATACATGTGAGGTATCGCCACAATCGGTAGAGTGAGAGTTTTCTAGCAAAAAAAAAAAAGTTTTTAACTTGTAAACACCACATCTAAAAAAGAGGCCCGGTCTTAAAGTGGTTAAGCAACAATGGCAAGTTTCCATCCCTAAAAGTATTGTAAAGAAATAGAAAGTGGACGTGGAACTTTATATGAAGCATATCATTGTGGATAATATGTATGAATAAATAAATATATGGATAGGTATAATTAATCTTGATTTGATATCATTCACCGCTAAGGGTGGTCCATGATGTTTTGAGAGCATAATCAATAAATAATATAATATAATAATAATACTTGATACAAATATATTAATAAGGGATTCACATAATTAATAATAATAATGATAAATTTAAGGCAAACGGTCAATGGATATGATTTATACACTTATTACAGATAAATATATAAATCAATAAAAATGACATATTAAACATACATAAATCACATAATAAATGACAAAAAAAAAAATAATATTATTGAAATGTCCCCAACTTATTGAAATTAATGATTGGTATAAGCTAAGTTGGGCACACTTTGGTTGACCACCCGACGCATTTCATGGCTTTGTGCCAATCATCAGGGGTAAGATGCACATGTATGCTGAAAATCAAGTAAATTAAATGACCATTAATGTATAGAATCTTCTAATAAGAAGGGTATGCCAGAGACAACCACAAATTGAGAATACCTACAGAGTAGACCGTAAGTTACATCCAATTCCAGCAATGGGTTTATAAGGTGGTCTGGAATAAATTGTCTCACCCGGGGTTGAGGCAGGGTAACGCCTGCCCATGCAGAACGTTGGGGAAAGGGCCAGGGGAAGCAGCAGCCATGGACTGACCCAGATAGTCACACCACCTATCTGATGAGGGTTGTGTGTGCACATTTAAAACCAAAATCTGTGAAAAAATAATAAAGAAAACCTTGAGTGACAAAAACAGTGTGTAAGGGAGGTGTATATGAGATAAGCTCGTGAAGGGGGCACTTATACACTGGCCACTAATGCAAGGGGACACTTATACACTGGCTACTAATGCAAGTAGGTACCTCTACACTGGCCACTAATGCAAGGGGGCACCTCTTCACTGGCCACTAATGCAAGGGGTCACTGCCACACTAAACACTAATGCAAGGGGGCACTTCTACACTGGCCACTAATGCAAGGGTTATTTCTACACTGAACATGACGGGGTTTATTTTTGGCTGCAGCATGTGTACAGCCCTGAGCAGTTGCATGTCCTGTAAAACCACGGCTGTACTTACCCTCCCCTGGCCGGCAGTTTTGCCAACCGCCAGCAGCCAGTAAAAAACTTTTCTCCTGCCAGTAAATGCCAGTGACAGGAAAAGGTGGCCAGTTAAAAATATAGCCATTACACTCGGTTTGAACTGCACATGAAAAGTTACAGCCTGGACCAGCCAAGACTATGCAGGTGCCCGCTACAGTGTGATCTGGCATAGGTGGTGCCTGAGCATGTTGTTTGGTGTCATGGTGCAAGGGAGCCGTGCAGGGAGTGGTGTTGCCCTAGGCCTTGCCGACGGGTGTCACTCCTCTGGTGGGTGTCACCCGAGTGCGGCCCGCACCCCCTGCACCCCCCTAGCAATGCCACTGCTGTCAGTGTCACTGTGAGAGACAATTTCATGTGTGTGTGCCTGCCCATTCTAATTCCTTGTCCCTGAGCAACTTACTTACTATATCGAAAAATTAAATAAGAAATATGTTTTTTGCCTTAATATCTACCACACTGCTGTGAATTCTGTTGGGAATTTAAGCCATTGCGATCGCTTAAATTCGCAAGTCATCTGCAATAACATAACTTTCCATCAGCGCCATTCACATCAATGCGTTGCAAATCTAAACTGTGTAAAAAAAAGGGTCCTGTGCGAGTTTGATCCATGTACGATGCTGTGCGATGCAAATTCAGCTCCATAGACTTCAATAGAACTCGGATTGAAAACGCCATCTTACATTCACATTACTGCAACGTTTTTCTTTTTTTTTTTAGCTTCCTCCTCCTGCTCCTCCCCTCCTCTCCTCCTCACTGCCCCTCCTCTTCCCATCACTGCCTAACTTCCTTTTCCTTTCCCATGTGCTTATTGGTGGTCAGTGGTCATTTTGCATGCCAAAATACCCAGCAGATGCAGGAAGACTGGACAACGAAGACCTCAAAAGGCTGGTGCAACAGAGGCAGTACCTATGGAACAGCCAGGACCTGCGGCATAAAGATTCTTTCAAAAGAGCAGAGGATGGCAAGAAATTGTCCACATTCTTTTTCCTGATTGGGCAGCCTTACATCTACTGTTTAGAAAGACCTGCATAAATATAATTGCCCTACTGCATGCAAGCTATATTTCTGATGCCAGCTAGCTATTCTTATGATCATTAGCTCTTGTACACACGGTCAGAGATTCCGACGGAATGTTTCCAATTGGAGCGTTTTGTCGGATATTCCGACTGTGTGTGGTCTGCATCGGACTGTTTCTGACGGAATATGCAATTTTCCTGCCATGGTGCTGAAAATTAGCAAGATTTTGGTAAGTTATGCACTACATACATTAGCTAACAAAAACAAGGTGTGTGTGTAGCAGACCCACAACATAATAAGATTATCTGAAGAAGAGACTGTCCCCTCATCTAGCTCAGAACTTGGGTTTGCACTGTTGTAGAAAAAGGCACAACAACAAAATATTATATTGGAGTTTCAAAGAAAAATGTATTCCAAAAATGCCGATCAGACATTGTCTGGCATATCAATGGCCCCCCTACCCACAAAGTAGTCCATGTATTAGTTTCTAACCTCATTGGCGCTTTGGGGGGGGGCAAGCCAGGACGAGCAGCTTCAAGGCCCGTGGGGTTCTCATTTTCCAGAAAGTCTGCTTCTTGGACAACTGAGACCGCATAGTTTGCAGAATGTCTTTTTAGGAAATTGTGAAGAACACAGCAGGCCAGCACAATGTGATTTATTTTGTATACCGCCATGTGGATAGGCGTTAAAAAAAGGCGGAACCGGCTGGCCAGTATTCCGAAAGTGTTCTCCACCACTCTTCTGGCTCTGGACAGCCAGAAATTAAAAATCCTCTGGTCCAGGGTGAGGGTCCTCATCGGGAAAGGCCGCATCAGATGGTTTGCCAGGACAAAGCGCCTCATCCGCGACGAAGACGAACGGGAGTCCTTCCTGATTCTCTTCTGGGGGTGGCAAGCCCAGACTGCCATTCTGGAGACGCCAGTAGAACTCCGTCCGTGCAAACACTCCACCATCCGACATCCGGCCATTTTGCCCCACGTCCACATACAAGAAGTTGGCCACTGCCAACATCACAATACTATTAAACCCCTTGTAGTTAAAATAGTACAACCCCGAGTTGGGTGGTGAGATGATGCGGACGTGTTTCCCATCAATTGCACCTCCACAATTGGGAAAGTCCCAACGACTGGCAAAGTGGGAGGCCACAGTCTGCCATTCCTGTGGCGTTGAAGGACACTGTGGAGTGAAACAAGACCAAAAAATTGTAATTTTTCAAATCAACATTGCAAGCAGTTTAGACACAAACATTTTTTCCCAAGATCAGTATAACATTTTGGGAACTGAGTATTTAAAGCCTAAAGTATAAGGTCCCCTTATCAGAGTCATCACCCCCCCATCCCCCCATCTGATGGGCCCTTGCTAAAAATGAGGGGGGGGGGGATGTTTTGGACAGGTAACCCTCTCCACTTGATTGAGAGCTGAATGCCTAAATAATGTGTGATACTTTGGGCAGCCCCTCCTTACTTACACTATTGGCAGCCCACCGGACAGGTAAGAAGTGTCATAATACCAAAAAGAAAACAAAATGGAAGCACATTTTCACATTCTGCTATTACATATCAAGATAATAATAGGGGAAAAACAAAAAAAAAATGATAGCATTTGAAAGTATTGAGGCAGGCCCTTGCACTACATGCTTTGGTGAATTCGTCCATAAATGTGACCATAAAAAAGGTAGGTATAGTGTGTATTGGGTTTGGTAAAGTCAGCAGATAGAGGATTGCTAGCAGCTGACCTAGCATTTGGGGGGAGGGGGGTTCCTAATGAGTTTGGCACAACCCAAAAAAAAAAAAATCACTCTGCATGAATTAAAGCACACACATAACATTTGTAGACATTTTAGGGGGTGTTTAGCGGAAAGCAATACTATGGAGCTGACAAAAGACATTGGTAAGTGACTAGACTATAGTTTTATGGGCCAAGAAGAGCATGGTGGGGAAGTTAATGAGGCAAATATGCATGAGGACAAAGGGACAGAGCATATGAAAAGAAGCATATTCCAATCATGGTAATTAGGGAATGAGGAAAGAAATGCAATACATTAGCAATCATGAAATACATAGAATGTGATGTTACCTTCATATAGTCCTTCTACAGGACCTGAATGATGGCAGAACAGGTCTCTGGAATAATGATCCCCAGAGCCTGGGGGGAGATGCCTGTAGAGAACTTGAGGTCCCGAAGGCTTCTCCCTGTCGCCAAGTAGCGCAACGTGGCGATGAGCCTCTGCTCCGGAGTGATGGCTTGCCGCATGCAGGTATCCTGCCTGCTGATATAAGGGGTGAAAAACGGGGTCCGTCATCCAAAGATATCAGGATAATAATCATCAGGATTATTCTCCTGGATCTCACGGAGCAAAGGCATGTGCGAGAACTGGTCACGCTGGCGCAACCAATTCTTGGTCCACAAACGCCTCCCCTCCCTGTTCATGGACCGGGCTTGTGTCAAAGTAAGAACCCCAACACGAAGCCCCTGCACAGCACAAAGTCTACGACGAGTACGTAGACGAAACATGGTTTGAAAACGGTCAGCTGGTCAGAACGGACAACAGAAAGCACCGATAAACAGCAAGACCTGAAAGAACGACCTGAATAGCAGAAGCGAGCAGACAATAAGCAATGCAAATCAAAGCGTACTATACCAAGATATAGTCCACAATGAGAAACAAATACTGACTACACGCACTGATTATCAGATACGCAAAGACAAGCAGAAACTGAAGAGCAGTAGCGAACTGAATCACAAATCTGAAAAGCGCGAATCGTCTCTCACCAAACTTCTACTAACACGCGATACACACGAGATCAGCAGAAGGAGCCCAAAGGGTGCCGGACGTGGTGCTGAACTTCCCTTTTCTAGGCCCGTCGTACACAGCTTACGTCAACGCGTTTTTGGCAACCTGGAATTCCGACAACTTAGTCCGACCGTGTGTATGCAACATCATTTCCGGACCTTGTCCGGAATTAATCCATCGGAATAACTCCGACGGATTTGGTTGTCGAAATCTCCAACCATGTGTACAAGGGCTTAGGGTTATGGTTAGCTGCATTAGGTTTATGGCTAGGATTAGTGTTAGGGTTAGCTGGATTAGGGTTAGTGTTAGGGTTAGCTGGGTTAGGGTTAGCGGAGTTAGTGTTATAATTAGCTGGGTTAGGGTTAAGGTTAGTGTTAGGGTTAGTGTTAGGTTAGTGTTAATGTTAGGGTTAGCTGGGTTAGGGTTAATGTTATGCCCCGTACACACGAGCGGACTTTTCAACATCCAAAGTCCGAAGGACCGAGTCCGTCAGACTATCCGATCGTGTGTGGGCTGCAACGGACTTTTGATTCGCCAAAGTCTGACGGACTTTAGAAATGAAGCATGCTTAAAATTTTCCCGAAGGAACTCCGCCGGACCCGGTCCCCTTCGAAAACTCCGCTCGTGTGTATGCTACTCCGACGGACTAAAACCGACGCTAGGGCAGCTATTGGCTACTGGCTATGAACTTCCTTATTCGAGTCAGGTCGTACGTCATCACGTTCGAATCCGTCGGAGTTTAGTGTGATCGTGTGTGGCCAAGTCCGTTCGGCCGAAAAGTCTGTCAGAACTCCGTCGGAACTCCGGCGGAACTCCTTTGGAAGTCTGTCGGACATAAGTCCTCTCGTGTGTACGGGGCATTAGGGTTAGTGGGGTTAGGGTTAGCAGAGTTAGTGTTAGGATTAGCTGGGTTAGGGTTAAGGTTAGGGTTAGTGTTAGGGTTAGGTTAGTGTTAGGGTTAATGTTAGGGTTAGCTGGGTTAGTGTTAGGGCTAGCTGGGTTAGGGTTATGCCCCGTACACACGAGCGGACTTTTCAACATCCAAAGTCCGAAGGACCGAGTCCGTCAGACTATCCGATCGTGTGTGGGCTGCAACGGACTTTTGATTCGCCAAAGTCTGACGGACTTTAGAAATGAAGCATGCTTCAAATTTTCCGGACGGAACTCCGCCGGACCCGGTCCCCTTCGAAAACTCCGCTCGTGTGTATGCTACTCCGACGGACTAAAACCGACGCTAGGGCAGCTATTGGCTACTGGCTATGAACTTCCTTATTCGAGTCCAGTCGTACGTCATCACGTTCGAATCCGTCGGAGTTTAGTGTGATTGTGTGTGTGGCCAAGTCCGTTCGGCCGAAAAGTCTGTCAGAACTCCGTCGGAATTCCAGCAGAACTCCGACGGAACTCCTTTGGAAGTCTGTCGGACTTAAGTCCGCTCGTGTGTACGGGCATTAGTGTTAGGGTTAGCCGGGTTAGTGTTAGGCTTAGTGTTAGGGTTAGCTTGTTTAGGGTTAGTGTTAGGGTTAGAATTAAATTCATTATGGTTAGGGTTAGTTGTATTAGGTTTATGGTCTAAGAATATCTATATGTACACAAACACACACTTCTAAATAATGAGAATATTACACTCGTGTGAACAGTAGCAAGTGTAATTATTTATTTTAACCAATTAAACTTTACAGCATGTAGTATGTTCAGCAAAGTACACTGTTTTATTTTTTAAGCCTCAATTGCATCTAGCTGTCAGGATAGCTGGCCAGTTGCTGACATACAGTACTCGGTGAAATCCTGGCAAACATTTTCCCCACTGTAGTTGCCAAAGGTTCTGATCAATGTTGGCTCTTCAAGATCATGCATCAAAGAGTCCTCGAATACGTACCCATCTCAAGCACAGAAAAAATTGTGCAATGCATATGCTGCTTGCACTGCACCAATGGTATGCTCCATACTCAGGCAGATAGGTGAATGCAGAAAACGCCACTTATTGTCAAGTATGCCAAAAGCACACTCTACTACACATCTTGCCATTGTAAGTCGGTAATTAAATACCCTCTTTTCAATGGTAAGACCTCTATTTGCATATGGCCATAGAAGGTGCTCTGAATTAAGGAATGCCTCATCACAAACAAATAAACAAGGCTCCAAAGCTTCTCTTCATGTGCACGTAGATCATTATAGATGATCCTAAATTGGCCTCTCTCCTCCCTATTTGCAATTACAGGGGGGACCCAGTAACTTAAACTTGTCAGCATCTTTATCCTCAGGGTCAAAACTAAGGGGGGTGCAAGGGGGTTTGTGCCCTGGGCGGAGCACTGAGGGGGCACTGCAGCTTGTACCAATCCTCCTGCACCCCCACCTCTACCTCCCACTAGTGGACCGCTGCCAAACCCCCCGGGTTTTTTGGTCCCTGCAGCAGTCACCTTCTCTCCCTGGCTAGCTGTGCAGTATGTGACAGTGGACGGGCTGGATAAAGGCATGATCCTCCGCACTGAGAATCTCATCATACGATCCGGATGGACAGGCAGCCACACAAAGTTATAACACAACCTTCTTCGGCACTTGTTCTCCTGCTCTTTCCTTCCCCCGCTCTCCATCCTGTCTGCTGACGCAGATATTCTAGTTGGAGGGCGGAGGAAGGAAAGAGCAGAAGAACGAGTGCCAAGGAAGGTTATGTTATAACTTTATGTGGCTGCCTGTCTTTCTGGATCGTATGATGAGCTTCTCAGTGCGGAGGATCATATCTTTATCCAGCTTGTCCGCTGCCGCATATCGCACAACTACCCAGGGAGAGGAGGTGAGTGCCGTGGGGGACCAGAGAAGCAGGGGGACAGAGAAGCAGGGTGGACCATAGGAGAAGGGGGGACAGGAGCATGTGGGGGACCAGAGGTGTACAGGGGGGACCAGAGGTGTACAGGGGGGACAAGAGGAGAATGGGAGGACCAGAGGCATACAGTGGGGGACAGAGGACCATGTGGGAAACCAGAGGAGCATGTGGGGGACCAGAGGAGCATGAGGGGACCAAAGGATAAGGGGGGACCAATGAGCAGGGGGGACCAGAGTAGCACGAGGGGTATGTGGGAGACCAGAGGAGCATGTGGGAGACCAGAGAAGCACAGGGTGCAGAGGAGCATGGGAGACCAGAGGAGCATTGGGAGACCAAATGATAGAGGGGTACAGAGGAGCATGTGGGGGACCAAATGAGCATGTGGGGGACTAGAGTCCTACAGGGGGTGCCAGAGGAGCATGTGGGGGACCAGAGGAGCACAGGGGGGGGGACCAGAGGAGCACGAGGGGGACCAGAGGAGCACAGGAGGGACCAGAGGAGCATGGGGATACCAGAGGAGCATGGGGGGTACAAGAGCAGCAGGTTGGGCAGAGGAGCAGAGGGGACCAGAGGAGCATGGGGGAGGGGACAGACAGCTGACTCAACTGCTATAGCCTGGGAGTATCTCACTTTCCTGCCTAATCTTGTTCCATTATGGGGGGTGGCAAATTGATTCTTTGCCCCATGTGAAATAATGTCTAGTTTCACCACTGATCCTCCTCCTTATCCTGGCTTTTTTCTTTTTTTTTATCAGGACTGCTGCAGCCATAACCAAGGGCAATAAATGGTGAATGGTGATACATGCTGAAAAACACATTATTCCACGCTTCACTTTTCACTCTCCTCACTACACACTACACAAAAACCAGGAAGAGAACAGGAAGTTATATGGCTATTTTAACGTCAGCATACACACTGGGTTCTATTGGACAGACAATTGCAATCCCCTCCCAATTTCCAACGAATTTGTAATATTCGTAGATTCACACCAACACATGAAGAATTTGCACTTGTTACAAAAGAAAACGCACTGAAAATTTGCACTGCAATCGGATTAAATTTGCGCTAAATTCGCAGCGCAGCAGTGTGAACCAAGCCTTTATCACATTGGTAATTGCATATTGTTCTTGTTTGTAGCCTAAATACAGAAATTTGCACTTAAAATTGTAATTTTGTAATTTTTGGAAATGCCAATAAAAACTTGGTAGTGCCAGTAAATTGTGGGTGCCGTGTCAGTAAATTTCAATCTGGGAGGTTGGAAACACTGCTGGCCGCACATCTAAGTGAGCTCCTAATGAGTCACATTAGGACCACCTAGAGCAGCGGTCTCCAAATGGTGGCCCGGGGGGTCAGATGCAGCTCTTTGCTTGCTTTTATCCAGCCCTAGGGGCACTATTCCCCCCACCATCAGCAACAGTGAGGTATAGTTCCTGCCCCAAAAGTGGGATACTATTCTTCCCACTGACACCAATGATGGGGCACTATTCCTCCCACTGACATCAATGATGGGGCACTATTCCTCCCACTGTTGCCAGGACATTTTCATCTCCAAATGGCCACAGTCCGGCCTCCCTAAAGTTTGAAGGACAGTAACCTGGCCCTTTGTTTATAAAGTTTGGAGACCCCTGATCTTGAGCGTTGCCAGGTAAATGTCCTTCTGTCTCCTGATGGTATGATTAACAATGATAGGGTTCTGTGTACAATTGTATTAAAAAGACCAAACAAAGCATCCTTTTATAAGTATACCCTTCCCAGCCTGCCTGACATTTGGCCTGGAAGAACCAGTAAGAAGGGGCACAGTAGTAGTCAGAGGATCATGTACATAGCGGTTATAAGTAAATAGGTAGAAAAAGCATAAATAGATTTTACCAATAAAATAATTCAGAGAGATAAATCAAATAGAAGTCTAGATGGATTTTTATAGAGTGGATAACAAAGCGAATAAGCAGTAGAAGTCCTTATAATCCAATATATTTACTAAAGAGGTGCATATTAATGGATTACTCGATTGATCAATCAAATTATCGATTGATGCTAATTTACAGCCTGATGGAGCAAAAAGTGTTCCTTTATCATGGTATAGCAAAGGCTTGACTTTGGTTGTGAGAGTGGGAGGCTGTAAGATGCATCACATCCATAGCAGATCACTGCAGACCTGAAAACATGGTGTAAAGTATAAGCGGAGGCAAGGGAAGAGTGATAGATAGGTGGATCAGTACCGAAGTACCAGGAAATTTCCCGGTAGACCGCTTGCCCTCAGTGCCCTGGGGCTGCTTTTGGCTCAAAGCTTGCTTTTCAGCAAAATGAAGAGCAGTAGCGACCGCCGCACTTCCCGATGCAATGCCTTCTCATCTTCTGATCCGGCCGCCGACCGGCGTCGCCCACTGAACTGCAGGCTGCAGAGTGATATGCCTGAGGGGAGCAGGAGAATGCCATGGCGCTTGATTTCGCCTTCCATCCAGGCCCATGCGGCGCCAGCGCCGCCCCACTGTTCTGGTGCCTGTAGCTGCAGAGTCTCAAGTGATATGTGTGAGGGCAGCAGGAGAATATGAGAAGTGAACGGCCATGGAGCGGAAGAATTAAGGTGCTGCAATCCTGGATATATTCTCTCTCTCTGTCTCTCTCATTTTTGTTTTTGTAAAGTGAACTTATTTATTATAATAATAAATTTAAAACATTTTTGCAGGTTAAAAAATTTGCATCTATTCTTTTATTTATTTGCCTGCTGAGCATTGCACCCCCTCTCTCGCTCTCTCTCTTGTGAATTTATTTATTTTTTTTTTTTTTAAAGTCAACTTATTTGTTATAATAATATAAATAATATTAATAATAAAAATAGGCAACTAAATTATTATAATAATAAATGAACATTTTTTTGCAGGTAGAAAAAAAAGTGCATTTATTATTATTTTTTGACTGCAGAGCAGTGCACCCGCTTGTATTTCTGCTGGATGGGGAAATACCACCATCTTGTGTGTGCTCAGGGCCGGACTGGCCTACGGGAATTCCGGGAAATTTCCAGGCACGCCGCCTTCCCAGGGGCCACTTTGAGCTGTGGCTAGCTGCAGCACTCCACTTCCTCTCTCTCTCTCTCTCTCTCCTCTTAAGTTGTCATGTCTCACACACAGCGGGCATCTCCCGCTGTGTGTCGCGGAGTTGGGTCTGTGTGTGTTCAGCGGTGCTGTAACAAGGTCTCACCCTCCTAGACTGTCTTGTGTGATAGTAGATGGAACACTGGTTGAATAAGTGTTCTGCCTATCACATGAGCCAGTCTAGGGGGGCGTGACCTTGTTACAATGCTGCCGATTACAGACCCAGCTCCATGACACACATATAATGCTGAGTATGTATTGATGGGCAGTGAGGCTTCATTTGATGTACAGTGAGGCTGCATTTGATAGACAGTGAAGCTGCAGTCATAGGCACAGTGAAGCTGTATTCATGGGCACAATGAGCCTGCATTCACGGGCACAGTAAGACTGTATTCACAGGCACAGTAAAGCTGCATTTGATGGACGGTGAGGCTGTATTTGTGGGCACAGTGAAGCTGCTTTCCTGGGCACAGTGGGGCTGCATTCACAGGCACAGTGAGGCTGAATTCACGGGCCCAGTAAAGCTGCATTTGATCGACAGTGAGGCTGCATTCATGGGCACAGTGAGGCTGCATATATGGGCACAGTGAAACTGCATTTATGGGCACAGCGAGGCTGCATTCACAGGCACAGTGGGGCTACAATGATGGGCACAGTAAGGCTGCATTCACGGGCACAGTAAAGCTGCATTTGATGGACACAGTGAGGCTGCATTCATGCGCACAGTGAGACTGCTTTCATGGGCACAGTCTGGGGCTCCATGCAAGGTTTCACCCTGTGGAGTTTCAATGATCATGAGAAATGTGAGGAATCAGCCCAGAACTACATGGAAGAATCTTATCAATGATCTCAAGGCAGCTAGGACCATAGTCACCAAGAAAATAATTGTTAACACACTACGCCAGCCTTCATTAAGTGGCATCCCACGGTCCAGGTGCAGGCCGCGAGACGCTTCTGCCCAGACTGCCAGGTTTGCTGGGACCACATGTTTCCCAGCAACGAATGACGTTGCCTGTGTGCGCCCTGCCTCTTGCTCCTCATCGCAACTCTCGCTCTCTCCCGTCCGGGTGTGGTGCACCATGCCCCCCCTGATGCTCGTGGCTCCTGGCTCCTTGCTCCTGGCTCTCATGTGAGGTATATCTCACAGATTTCACCCCCTCTGCAGCTCGCCAAATGTGCTCTCTCCTGCCCTCAAGGTATGTGGGGCATAATCTGTTAATCTGTTAAGGTGCTCACCGATGGACAGAATGTGTTAAAGTGCACACATATTTTGTTAAGGGGCACACTGATGGGCACTATTTTAACCCTTGTGTGTTGTGTTTTTTTTTACTTTTTTTTTACAGGTGAATGGGTAAGGGTACATTGTACCCCATACTCATTCACATAGGGTGGGGGGCCGGTATCCGGGGGCTCCCTTATTAAAGGGGGCTCCCAGATTCCGATAAGCCCCCCGCCCGCAGACCCCGACAACCAAAGGCCAGGGTTGTCGGGAAGAGGCCCTTGTCCTCATCAACATGGGGACAAGGTGCTTTGGGGTGGGGGGGCTGCGCGACCCCCCTTCCCCAAGGCATCCCCCATGTTGAGGGCATGCGGCCTGGTACGGCTCAGGAGGGGGGGGGCGCTCGCTCTTCCCCCCACTTTCCTGGACGGCCGGGTAGCGTGCTCGGACAAGGGTCTGATGTGGACCTGGGGGGGACCCCCACGCCGATTTTTTCGGCGTTGGGGTTTCCCTTTAAGTCCATACCAGGTGGCGGGGCCAGCGACGTCTCCTTCGTGGGCCCCGCCTACCTGGAGACGTGCCCAAAATGAGCGGACTTTTCTCCGGGCGGGAAAAGTCCGTTCATTTCAAAAGTAAGGCGGACTGACATACGCACGGCCGGATTGTCCACCGAAATGCAAGTCCGGCGGGAAGATTGGAGTGCAAAAATACTTTCTAAGTCCGCCGTACTTTCGGGTAAAAAAAGTCCGCCAGAGGCTACACACGGGGGATTGTCCGGCGGACTTGAGTTTGCTGGACTTTTACACCCGATTGTTTGATCATGTGTACGTGGTATTATCCAGACTTGTCCAGGGGGACAGTGCAGGGAGGGGAGGATCTGTGCATGCAAGTCTTTTTACACAATGCAGAGGATTAACACTTAGGTTCCACAGTGAGTATAACAAGCATTCTTTACTGCATATACAGACAGATTTTACTGTTGTGAGTTTAGTAACTCTTTAAGCTTGGAAACTGATTTCTATGCCGAGCTGCACCAGAATTTGCACTCTCCAGTTTTAGTAAGTCAATCTATATGAGTTGCAGTATTTGCAATGAAGGCCACAAATCAATTTCCTGAATCTGAGGGCCTTTTGCTCATAAAATAAGTATGGGCTGTCTGGGACTCTTGTTCTTGTTGCAAATAAAAGGATGATAATTATTATTGTAGTTATTAGTGTTATTGTGGAAACAGGACTGCAGGTCTAGAAGGCAGACTCTGCCAATCCAATTTTACAATCTTTGTTTATTTAAAGTGGTTCTCAAGGCAGAAGTTTTTTTTAATCTTAATTAAGATAAAAAAACCTTTAGTGTGAAGCAGCCGCCCATCTTGAGCTCATCTCAATCCAGCGATGTGCATGAGTGCCTTGGCTGTCTGGGACTCTCCCTCCTGATAGGCTAAGACACAGTGCCATTGGCTCCAGCTGCTGTCAATCAAAGTCAGTTAGCCAATGAGAAGAGAGAGGGGGCAGGTCCAAATCGCGGTTCTGTGTCTGAATGGACACACAGAGCTGTGGCTCAGCTTGAGTGCCCCTATAGAAAGCTTCTTGATGTGGGGGCACTCGACAAAAGGAAGGGGCCAGGAGCACCGGCAAGGGACTCAAGAAAAATCACTGCACAGAGCAGGTTAAGTATGACATATTTGTTATTTTTAAAGAAAAAAAAATAAGACTTTAGTATCACTTTAAGATAACCTCCTTTGAGGTTATGACCAGACATAAGCAGGTTGGCTCACAAATACCAAGGTAAGGTATTTGCCTCTTGCATAGATTTTGATGTGCAAAAAGGTAGCCTATCTGGTCAGCTATGTGTGCTAACCTCCCATACCTATGTAAACATTAAATACATTTGAAAAACAGCTGCCTTACTGGCCAGATCACCAGGTGAAAATAAGGGAAAGAAAACCTAAAAAAGAAAATGAATGCAGCCATCACATATAAGAATTGGTAAGCTGTAATATAATAAATGTTTGCTTTTGGGCATAATAGCACTCAAAACAAATAGGTAGCTATACAGTAGGTACATAACTTTCGATTTACATATTTATTACATACATTTGTGTTTTGGCTAATGTTCTCCTTTAAATAAAAGCGGTATTTTATTTTCTGAACAATAAATAATAAAATCATTCCACAAATGAAGAGACAGGCTGACATCAGATCTAGAATTCCTTATAATCTAAAATGAAAAAAACACAATTGGCTGAGAATTTTACTGGGTCCAAAGCAGATTTGCACAACACAGAAATCCTATGTGATTTCTTCCTAAGGCTAACATCTCTTGTGCTTTAGAAGTGTAGACAAGATTAGACCGAGCTGATACAAAGAGTATCCACAGAACCGCTCTTGACATTTCTCCAATGTCACCTTGCATGCAGTCTTAAACGCTAAACATAATGCATTAGCTCTTACCCCCCCTCTCCACACCTCCAACCTCCAAACCACAAGATGACCCTCTTGTATGTACGCTATCTGAACGAGTGTTTCAGGTCAGGGCCTATCACAGCTGTCATCACAGCTCCAGTGAGGATGAAAGGATAAAAGGTGTCAGAAATTCAGCTCTAGGCTTCAAGAAAAGAGAGAACCTTTTCAATATTTATTTACACAGAGATCCTTAAATAACATATTTTACTGATTTGCCTGTAGCCTTGAAATCTCTAGGTCCGAGATGCATTTTCAAGTGTGAAATCTCTTTCAAATGCTCCCAGAGCTCCCTGAGTTTTTATCCGTCTTTTATTCCCTCTAATCTTACTTTCTTTCCGTTTTCCTTGTTCATGTCATTTTTTTGATCTCTTAAATGGACTTTATTTATTTTTTTCCCAGGTATGCTCTCTTGTGTTAATTAAATAAGCAATCTTTATTTCTTAAGTCCCTCAGGCCTCCTGCTAATTTTTAAAGTTTATTATTTCGTTTCAGCATTTCTATGGGCACAATCTGTAACAATAACTTCTAGCAAAACAGTTGTTTAACTCTTTATGGAAACTACAAATGTGTGCAGACTATAATGATAACCAAGGTGATTTTATGGCCAGATCATTTTTTTTTCAAAGGGCATTTAATTCAGGCTTTTTAAAGCTGCTCTGCCATGAGAAAAGTATGGTGGCAGCCCTCTTTTGAAAATTCTAGTTGACTATAATACTCATATAGCATGACCCCCTAAGGGACTGCTTGAAATTACCTGCTCATCTGCACTGCCATGACCTGGTAAACATTCCAACCCACCTGACACTCTGGGCTCCTGACATCCTTGTACCACTGTAGAGTAATACATCAGACAACTCTGTGTATTTATGTTCTGATAATATTTACTTGAACCAATTAAAGGGATGTTGTCACAAAGAGGGGGTAATAGATCTGCTGAGCACCAACTCAGCAAAGGAATTCCTCCAAATTACACAAGATAACATATTAGAAAATAAACAGTATTTTATATACATTTTCTCAAAGAAATAATGCTAGACCTTGAAAGGATAAATGCAGCTAAAGGATTATATTGACAAACTGCAGAAGATAGAACCTGGTCAGCCTATAACTATTACCCTAATGAGAAATCAGGTTTAGAAGTAATAGTATAATTGCCCTTGTCTCAGTAATAGCAGTAATGTCCCCGTTGCAGATCTGATGGTCTTCACCGGTATGTAGGAGCTCTTTAACTGTAATCCAATAAGGTGTAGTGGGAAGCGATAGGTTTCTTGAAGTAAAGAAGGCTAAAGATGTCTAAGCACAGTGTTCAAAATAGGTTCAGTAAAGTTTTCCTAATGTAAAGATGTCTGTGCGAAGTGTCCCAAGGGAAACCGTGACAAAGGATGGGTAAAGGTTGGGCAATTGCCCTTTCACCAACGACCAGGCATATATGATGTCTTGTGGACAGTATCTCGTGTAGCGACACTCATGCAGCAGATCAGCTGTCTCGATCTCCTGATGTGAAGCTTGGTACACCGACTGGCAGGTGACCAGAGTGGTGCTGGATGGACATCAGATGACAAGCAGCGGAGCTAGGTCCCTCCGGTATGAGTTGGAGTGTGTTATACCTCGTGGTAGGCCGCAACCCCTCTCTCCATGCACTGAGAGGTCCGTCTCACGTCAGGCCCAGGAAAAAGAGAGCTCGGCACTGGCTTTTCCTTCTTTTATAGCTACTCTCAGCAATCTTCCTGATGGTAGCAAAGATCCCTGGGATATATAGTCTAGGTGCATAATCATGTGAAGCAATTATCAGTCAGAGGAACTACTCATCCCATAATCCCTTTTGCTTGGCTCACAAATATGATGTCACCTGATAACACTGATCATTAGAGGGACATGCAATGCATGGAAATACCAGAGGATCACTATACTTTACTGTTGTAGTCCATATTGCTATTCTCATAAGGGTATATTGATAGGTACAGTACGGAAAGTATTCACAGCGCCTCACTTTTTCCACATTTTGTTATGTTACAGCCTTATTCTAAAATGGATTACATTTATTATTTTCCTGAAAATTCTACAAACAAATACCCCATAAAGAAAACATGAAAGATGATTGTTTGAAATCTTTGCAAATGTATTAAAATTAAAAAATGAAAGAATCACATGTACATAAGTATTCACAGCCTTTGCCATGACACTCAAAAAGGAAGCTCAGGTGCATCCTGTTTCCACTGATCATCCTTGAGATGTTTCTACAACTTGATTGGAGTCCACCTGTGCTAAATTCATCTGATTGGACATGATTTGGAAAGGCATACACCTGTCTATATAAGGTCCCACAGTTAATAGTGCATGTCAGAGCATAAACCAAGCCATGGAGTCCAAGGAATTGTCTGTAGACCTTCGATACAGGATTGTATCGAGGCAAGATCTGGGTACAGAAAAATGTCTGCAGCTTTGAAGGTCCCAATTAGCACAGTGGCCTCGATCATCAGTGAATGGAAGTGATTTGGAACCACCAGGATTCTTTCTAGAGAGGGCCGCCTGGCCAAACTGAGCGATCAGGTTAGAAGGGCTTTAGTCAGGGAGGTGACCAAGAACTTGATGGTCACTCTGACAGAGCCCCAGCATTTCTCTGTGGAGAGAGGAGAACCTTCCAGAAGAACAACCATCCCTGCAGCAATCCATCAATCAGGTCTGTATGGTAGAGTGGCCAGGCAGAAGCCACTCCTCGATAAAAGGCACATGACAACCTGCCTGGAGTTTGCCAGAAGGGCTCTCAGACCATGAGAAGCAAAATTCTCTGGTCTGACGAAACAAAGATTGAACTCTTTGGCCTGAATTGCAAGTGTCATGTCTGGAGGAAAACAGGCACCACTCATTATCTGGCCACTACCATCCTTACAGTGAGGCATGATGGTGGCAGCATCATGCTGGGGGGATGTTTTTCAGTGGCAGCGAGACTGGTCAGGTTTGAGGGAAAGATGAATGCAGCAAAGTACAGAGACATCCTTGATAAAAAAAAAAAACCTGCTTGAGAGCGCTCTGGACCTCAGCCTGGGGTGAAGGTTCATCTTCCAACAGGACAACGACCCAAAGCACACAGCCAAGATAACAAAGGAGTGGCTACACTCTGTAAATGTCCTTGAGTGGTCCAGCCAGAGCCCAGACTTAAACCCGATTGAACATCTCTGGAGGGATCTGAAAATGGCTTTGCACCAACGCTCCCGATCCAACCTTATGAAGCTTGAGAGGTCCTGAAAAGAAGAATGGGAGAAACTGCCCATAAATAGGTGTGGCAAGATTGTAGCATCATACTCAAAAAGACTTGAGGATGCAATTGGTGCCAAAGGTCCTTCAACAAGTATTGAGCAAAGGCTGTGAATACTTATGTACCGGTACATGGGATTTTTTTATTTTTTTATTTTTAATAAGTTTCCAAAGATTTCAAACAAACTTATTTCAGGTTGTCATTATGGAATATTTTTGTAGAATTTTGAGGAAAATAATAAATGTAATCAATTTTGGAATAAGGCTGTAACACAGGGGTAGGCAAGCTTGACACCACTAGCTATGGTAAAACTACAAAACCCATCATGCCTCTGCCTCTAGGAGTCATGCCTGTTACTGTCAGGCTCTTGCAATGTATCAAGGGACTTTCAGTTTCACCACAGCTGGGTGGCCGGGGTTGCCTACCCCTGCTGTAACATAACAAAATGTGGAAAAAGTGAAACTTTCCGGATGCACTGTAAGTATTGACACCTTATTTCTTGGCATAATCAAAACCAAAAACATAGAATATATGGGACTTTCTTAGTCCCATCCAAAATCAGAAACAAAATATTCCATAAAGTAAAACTGTAGGAACATTATTTTTTATGGATATGGTGAGAGAGGATTTTTTTTATGCCTGTGTCCCATTGGGGAGATTTACATTTGCTTCACTTCCTGCCCCATAGGTAAAACAGGAAGTGAGAGTAAATCCCTGCAAATGATGGGAACCCCCTGGGGTCACCAGACCTAGTGCCCCCATTGGAAGATTTCTCTTCTATTACTTTTCTGGGAACAACACAAAATGTGGTATTTTCTTTAACTTTCACTTTCAATGATATTAGTGTAGCGGGGTCCCTTTAAGGACTATAAAACTACTGTTCCCAGAACCCCGCTGGTTCCCAGGATGTTTTGAGTTATGCCCCAGAGACTTATGGGGGAGGGCATATAAGGAGGGGGAGAGGCCTAGTTCTTTCTCTTTGGACACCCCCCCTCTCCTAGCAAGAGGAGATCTGTGCTGAACTGCTGAGGCACAAGGCCTGAAGCCTGGGCCTTGTGCTCTTTTCCAAAGAGCTCTCTGCCAGCCTAGTTGCACCTGAGAGACATTTTCTCATTCCTTGCTGCAGTACACCAGAAGGATTGAAGACTCGGAGGTCGGTGGATTCCTGTTCCTAGACGAAAAGGCAGAGAAACCGGACTTGGACTTGTCCGGGTGGTGAGAGCTGTTTAAAGACAGATGCTTTATCTTTATTATTCGTTTGGATTACAAAGTTGTTCTTCAAGCGCACCACCGAAAGATTGCTAGCGAATATTGTTTTACTGGACTTCCATCTAGATCAGTCAGGCCTGACTGCATAGGTAGACAGTGCTGGGTGTTAGTTTGCCCATGTGGGGAAGTAGCTGAAAAGGGCAGCGTTAGAGTTGCATAGCAATACTTTATTGTGCTGATTACTCTGTTTATCTGTATTACTGGTTACTGCAGGGACCTGCTTATGTGTTGCAAGCCAAATGTTCAAATCATGTTATTCCTTTTATAAAACAACAAGTAAAGTCAGTTATATACTTTCAAAGATTGTCTATGAGCTTGAGTTACCCACGCATGCACACACACATATTTAGAGTATAAGTGATTTAATGTGTATTGCTAGATACTAACTGTGCCAGAATGGGTAGTGCAGATTGCCGGGGGGTTGGCGGAGCTGTGCTCAGGACCCAAACCAAACTTGCGGCCCTCTTAAGTGAGGGTATCGCTATACGTGGGGGCTCGTAAATCCGGGATTTCTGAGACAGCGGTGAACACGCCAGAGGTACCGGCATGGACCCACAGGGAGTCAGAGCGTGGTGTGAAGCGGCTAAGGACGACCCAAGTCAGTCAGTGGTAATTAGCCTCCCAGGGGAGAAATGGTCGACTGAGACTGTAGAGGAGTTAATGAAGTCAGTGTCCCCAGACCATGAACCATGGGTGATGGAGATAAAATCAGACCCAGACATCTCATATCAGTATGTGCTAGTGGAATACTGGGATGGGATGCCGGAGGCTTGCAAGCGCAACCGTGTACGGACACAAGACAACAGATCCTTTAGGTTGGCGCACGCAATAAAGGAGGAGCCTTCGCCAACGGGATCACCGCAGGCTGCGGCCCGTACCTCACCCGAGAGTCTCAGATCAGCACCGGCCACCCTTAGCGCAGAACTGTGTGCTGTCCTGGGGGAGATTGTGGCCCAGTGCAAGAAGGATCCCACAGATTACCCGATGTCGGGGTACAGAAAACTCCGGATGTTTTCAGGGAGGAAACCTGTACCTTCGGAAGAAGAGGGATTTGAAGAGTGGTTAGATAGCGCAACTCAGGCACTAGAAGAATGGGAAGTTCCAGAGCGCAGAAAGAAGCAGAGGATTGTGGAAAGTCTAAAGGGGCCTGCTCTAGAGGCCGTACGCAACCTGAAGATGAGCAGGACAGACTGAAATGTGCAGGAGTACCTAGATGTACTACAGATTGTGTTTGGTGGGACAGAGAAAATCTCTGAGCTTGCTTATCAGTTAGAGCATTGCTACCAGAAGAAAGGTGAAAAACTATCAGACTACATGGGACGTTTAGATAAAATCCTGCATAGGATGATCCTAAAGAAGGGGATCAGCCCAGGAAAAGTAGATGAGGCCCGTGCTCAACAGGTACTGAGGGGAGCTCAACCCATGGATCCTATTGCATGGACACTGCGTGCCCGACAGGATGGGAAGAATCTGGAGTACACTGACCTCATCCGAATGATCAGAGAGGAAGAGGCCCTACTGGAAGAGAAAAGGGAAGAACATCTCACCGAGCCCGTCAAACAACCGGTAGCAATAGTTACACCGGCCATGACTACCGCTAGAGATAAGGAGGTGGACACTTTGAAGTTACAGATGTCCCAGGTGATGGAGATGTTGACTGCTATGATGGCGAAAGGTCAAGGGGGAGCCGAGAAACCAAGTCCTAGGAAGGAGTTGTTTCCAGATACACCAACACCAAGCCCCACTCGAGACCGAGAAGAGACGCTATGCTACAACTGCGGGGGCAGTGGCCACTTTGCCAGTAGATGTTCCAGTCCCAAGAAGAAGAAGATAGATAACCGCCAGCCGGCGGGAAACGCCAGAGGGCCCCGGTGAGGGAGTCAACCGGGTGCCCATGCCTTTCAGTGAACTCCAAACTGAATAGAGGGAAGAGGAAGAGAGAAAACCAGACCCCTCAGAAGGAATGTCTACAAATAAGAAACGATAACATCCCTCAGCGGGTTTGTACTCCCATTACTGTGGGGAGGGTCAATGCATACCAGACTCGAAAGAGAATAAAGTCTAAAACCAACTGGATGAAGACGGGTCCCCAGAAGAGGGTGGCCTCAACCCGGCCCTACCCAGAAGAATTGGTCGGCCCATCCCCCACTGTCTCCATCCAGGTGGAAGGAGTCTACACGAAGGCCCTCCTGGATACTGGAGCTCAAGTGACTTTGTTGTACAGAGACTTCTATGATAGGCACTTGAGCCATTTGCCTATACAGAAGATAGAAGAGCTGGAGATATGGGGCCTGGGAGCTCAGAGTTTCCCCTACGATGGTTACCTGCCCATAAAGCTGACCTTCGATCCATCTGTGGCGGGGAAAACAGAGGTGTTTGACACCCTGGCAGTTGTGTGTCCTAGACCGCCCGGGGCCAGCAAGATGTCCCTCATCATAGGGACCAATACGGATCTGGTGCGAAGACTTCTGACCCCTCTAGTGGAGACGAGAAACCATCAAGATCCCAATATCCATCCCATGCTGAAGACAGCCTACCAACGGTTGGTCCTAGAGCAGAAGACCCCAGGAGAGGGGATAGGGAAGGTGTGGAGACTTGGGAGAGAGGCAGTGGTGCTGCAGCCCGCAGGGGTAGCCTGCCTCAGGGCCACGGTGAAGCTTACCTGGGAGCAGCCTGGCCCCTTTGTCATGCTGGAATCCGATCCAAGGGAGGACCACTCAGGCCTGGAAGTGATACCGGAAGTGATTTCAATCAAGGCCCTGAAGATGGCTCGAGGAAGAGTCCCAGTGAGTGTGAGAAACCCTACGGAGAGACCCATAGAGATCCCTGCCAGGATGCTGTTGGGGCAGGTGAGTCCTGCGGCCCCAGTCAGCTGGTCAGAAGTAAAAGGAACGGGTGAAGGAGGAGATGTTTGGGAGAAACTTTCCATGGAGAACCCGGACCTACCTGGAGCCTGGAAGGAGAGAGCCAAGGCCCAGCTGACTAGATGGGAGAGGATTTTCTCAAAGGATGAGTTTGATGTGGGATGTGCCAGGAGTGCCATCCACCAAATCCGCCTCCAAGAAGACAAACCCTTCAGGGAAAGGGTTAGGCGGGTCCCTCTAGCTGATCTGGAGGATCTGAGGGAGCAGCTTGCGGAGCTGAAGAAGACTGGTGTGATTCGGGAGTCTAGAAGTCCCTATGCCTCCCCCATAGTGGTGGTCAGGAAAAAGAATGGGTCATTGAGGCTTTGTATTGACTACAGGACTCTCAACAGGAGGACCATCCCTGACCAGTATACCACACCGAGAATAGAGGATGCCCTACAGAGTTTGGCTGGTGCCAAGTGGTTCAGTGTAATGGACCTCAAGAGTGGGTACTACCAAATCCCCATGCACCAGGAAGACCGAGAGAAGACCAGGACTACACCTTATCATCCACAAGGAGATGCCCAGCCTGAGAGGTTTAATCGGACCTTACTAAACATGCTTGGAACTCTAGAGACAGAGAAGAGGCAACACTGGAGCCAACACATATCAGCTTTGGTGCACGCTTACAACTGCACCACAAGTGATGTGACGGGTTACTCCCCCTACCGGCTCATGTTTGGGAGGGAGGCAAGATTGCCGGTGGATCTGGCCTTTGGCATTTCCCTAGACCATGCCTCTGCTACCTCCCACAAGGGATATGTGGATCGACTTAGACACAATTTGAAAGTGGCCCATGAACGAGCTCAGGCGGCCTCGGACCAAAGGGGAGCCCGCAACAAGAGGAACTTCGATCTGAAGGTTCGAGTGCAAGACCTGCAGCCTGGGGACCGTGTACTGCTATGCAATCTGGGGATCCCTGGGAAGCACAAGCTTGCTGATAGATGGAGATCGGAGCCCTATGTCATTTGCAGAAAGCTACCTGGATTGCCTGTGTATAAGCTAAAACCAGAGGGGAAAGTGGGGCCCTTGAAGACTTGGCACAGGAATCATTTGCTCCCGCTTACTGAAGCAGTGAGAATACCTCCAGTGAGAAATCCACCTGAATCTGTTTCCATTCTGGATACCCCGGGACCCAGCACTCGGTCTCAGACCTCCCGGGTTAGAGATGGACAAGATCCCCAACAAGGTGAAGGTGGAAGAGGAGAGCTTGAGTGGCTATGGCCTTCATCAACTCCAGAAAATGCTGCCATAGATCTCCCACCTACTGAGGATACACAGGATGGGACACTGAACCCAGAAGCTACAGAGTTCATTCCATCTAGTGGTGTGCCTGAAGGCTGGGAAGATATCCCTAGCATTTACTCAGAAGAGGAAAGGACCGATGTTCCAGAACCAGTGATGCTGTCAGAATGTGTTCCTGAAGTAGAGCCTGTGGCACCAGAGCCTGAAGTCCCAAGAGAACAGAGAGCTCGCCGAGTTGTGAGACCCCCCAAGAAGCTAACCTACTCTCAAATGGGGGAGAGCTCTGAGGACTCTGTTGTGACTGCTAGAAGAAGTGCTGAACGCTCTAATCCCTCCACTGACCATTTGGTGGAGGGCAACCCCAGCTCACTCTCTGGCACAGTTAGGCAGGCCACTCATGCCAGTGTGACCTGTGGGACAGGGAATCCCACCTCTGAGTTCTGGTGGAAATTCCCTGTACCAACATCATACCCAGCACTTTCAAAATTGGTACAGGATATGTGTTAAAAGTTTATCTTTGGGGACCAAAGAGTTTCAGTGGGGGGAGTGTGTAGCGGGGTCCCTTTAAGGACTATAAAACTACTGTTCCCAGAACCCCGCTGGTTCCCAGGATGTTTTGAGCTATGCCCCAGAGACTTATGGGGGAGGGCATATAAGGAGGGGGAGAGGCCTAGTTCTTTCTCTTTGGACACCCCCCCTCTCCTAGCAAGAGGAGATCTGTGCTGAACTGCTGAGTCACAAGGCCTGAAGCCTGGGCCTTGTGCTCTTTTCCAAAGAGCTCTCTGCCAGCCTAGTTGCACCTGAGAGACATTTTCTCATTCCTTGCTGCAGTACACCAGAAGGCTTGAAGACTCGGAGGTCAGTGGATTCCTGTTCCTAGACGAAAAGGCAGAGAAACCGGACTTGGACTTGTCCGGGTGGTGAGAGCTGTTTAAAGACAGATGCTTTATCTTTATTATTCGTTTGGATTACAAAGTTGTTCTTCAAGTGCACCACCGAAAGATTGCTAGCGAATATTGTTTTACTGGACTTCCATCTAGATCAGTCAGGCCTGACTGCATAGGTAGACAGTGCTGGGTGTTAGTTTACCCATGTGGGGAAGTAGCTGAAAAGGGCAGCGTTAGAGTTGCATAGCAATACTTTATTGTGCTGATTACTCTGTTTATCTTTATTACTGGTTACTGCAGGGACCTGCTTATGTGTTGCAAGCCAAATGTTCAATTCATGTTATTCCTTTTATAAAACAACAAGTAAAGTCAGTTATATACTTTCAAAGATTGTCTATGAGCTTGAGTTACCCACGCACGCACACACACATATTTAGAGTATAAGTGATTTAATGTGTATTGCTAGATACTAACTGTGCCAGAGTGGGTAGTGCAGATTGCCGGGGGGTTGGCGGAGCTGTGCTCAGGACCCAAACCAAACTTGCGGCCCTCTTAAGTGAGGGTATCGCTATATTAGTAAACGAGGCAAATAGAGAGGGCAAATATTCCTAACAAGGGAAAAGAAAGAAATTAAAGTCTAATAGGTGTTCTAATCTCTCTCCACTCTGTCCAAAACGATGAAAAAAAGTTTTGACTTCAGTTATACTTTTAAATGTATGGTATATTTATTACAAATACATTTAAATTTCACAATAAAATAGTGTACACCAACATCAGTACAGCATCCGACAAGGAATGACCCATAGCATTTAATAAAAGCCTCTGATGACCTTTACTTTTTTGGTTTGTCATGTGTCATAGATAAATTCCTTCTTTGATAAACTCTTCTGTAAACTCTTGAATATGGAGCAAGTCACCAAGAACACTGAAGAAGCCTCATTAAGAGTATAGAGGCATACATGTCAACAAGACATTTTGTATAAAAGTCCCAGAAGAGCACCTCTTGCAGTATACATTATATCAATTCAGAGGAGAGGACATTGCTCATGCTCATACATGCTAGTATTTATCTGGCGTGTACCATTCTAAAGTCCTCCCGTGCCACCTGCCTAGAAAATTCTAGTTGCCTGGTTGTATATAACGTTAATAGTCACAGAACCTGAAAAATTAAACTATGATTGATTTCAGATGTGTTTCAAAACTCTTTACTTCCATATTTCTTGCAGCTCAGACTCAGAGTGCATTCAGGGCATTGCATCATCATAACTAACATTCTCAGTAGAGGTCATTGGTGGCAGGCCCCAATACGATTCTCATGACAGTTACCTTTGAGTATAGTGTAGCAAGTAGACATGTGCACACTGAAATATTTCTTTTCAGATTTTCGTTTTCGTCTGAAAAATACATTTATTTAGTTACTCCCAAAATTCGTTTTTATTTATTTTGTTTTTCGTAAAAAATTTGTCCAAAAATACAAATGAATTAAGGTTGAATTTGTCATTGAAGGCTTATGGTGTCTGTCAAATGTTCAAAGAAGATTCGACGGAGCAGCTAAACTGCATGTATAGTTTAGCTGCTCCGTCGAAACTTCTTAGAACTTTCGTCAGACACCATAAGCCAAAGATTCGGTGTTTGTATGTTTTTCGCTGCTTTGTCGAATCTTTGTGATTCATGTTGAATGTATATAGTTCAAAAAGAAAATGGTGATAGTGATCACTGATCAGACAGGTAACAAGTTAGGGTATATAGAATCTATATAGAATCTCAATCTATAATATAGAATCTATAATAATAAATTCCCCCCCCCCCCCCCACAACACGGGCAGCCTCTGAGGCTAGCACAACACTAGCAACACTAGTATCACTATCAAGTTCACAACACTAACACAATAGCAGCAGATTCTTATGAAAAAGTTAAGTTGAACTGTAGCTTGCTTCACTATTGTTCTGCTGCTGTGCTTATGCTTAATTGCTATAATAATTCAGGTTCTCTGACAAGTGGACCAACTAAGATTGACTGTCTTCTGAAATGATTTAGTGTGTGTGTGTCTCTCTCTGCTAGCAATCGTAAGTGAAAGTAAGTTAAGTAAGTTGGCTGTATGTGTGTATATAGTTCTAGCTATTTTACTGCTCCTCCTCTTTGGTTACAATCAGCCAATAACATTCATCATCATCATTTTTATTTTACTTCCCCCACCCAATTCCAGTAGCGACCTTTTCTCTCTCTGTCTAATCTTTTCTCTATGTCAAATCTTTTCTCTCTGTGTAGGATAATCTTGGACTAATAGAGTTAAGATTAGGCACGTTCGACCACAGGTTAGATAGAAACAGATTGTTATTGTCAGTGTCATGTCGAATCTCCTTTCTATATCGAAATGTTGTCACAACGAAAACGAAAATAAAGCATTTTTTATGTTGGATCTTTCGTTTTTCGGATTCTGCACTTTCGTTATCGTTTGTTAAAACAATAATGAAAATACCTGAAATTCGGACGAAAATGCATTCGGACAAAACAAATGCACATGTCTAGTAGCAAGGGCCTTGACCCCTAGAGGCCTAATGGTGACCTCCAGGGTCAGGGAGAGCTGTCATCATTCTTTGTAGAGTGGGTTACTAGGCATAGTGGGTGCAATGTAAGATAGAGAATGATTGGGCGTCAGACACTTTGAAATTTATTGTCTCTTGAACAGAACTGTAGGAGAGAGAGTTAGGGCCAGGACACTCTTAAGTAGATACAATGATAATTGTCAGACTCCAAGACTTCTATAGGTAGACAGCTATACAGGTGAAGGTCTCCAGCCCGACAATGTTTCTGTATAGGTAGGACCAGTCTTGTAGCTGTTACTAAGGGTAGTTGTATTCAACTATTGGCAACACAAACAGTTCTCCGCTTACTCCTCAGTCACTCACTGTGGGTCTTCACTTAATGAACTCCCAGTCTTTCACTAGACTTCGGATCCAATAGCCACTGGATTACCCCCGCTTCCCTGCTGGGTCCCTGACTTGGCACTCACAGATACTCTTTAAGAGTAACCCCCACTGACCCACTAGGTCCCTGACTTGACACCCACTGAAGTTCCTCAAGCGTCACCTCTGCTGTCCTGCTGGGTCCCTGGCTTAGCACTCAATGAAGTTTTCCCACTTTTTCACCGTCCCTGGCTGGGGAGAAGACTGCTCTGGTACTGGCTTCAGCTTACTCGCAGTGTTCTTCGATAACAAGGTTGATGGTCCCTTAGTGATAACATCTTCTCCTTCTAACTCTGACCACAGTTGATTCCCCATCCGGCTGAACCGCAACTTCTGGTTGGACTACTAGCCAGCAGTCCCAACCCTGCCCTGCTCTCCCACTCTGAAAAGCCCTCAGGCAGCCTAGCAGCCATATGTCCCCGGGATAGGCCTCAGGCTTCCGGCCTAGCAGACCAGGGCAGCACAACATACGTCCACCTAGACAGCCGTCCAGGTGGCACAGAACCCCGATCACCTGACTCCACCCAAACAAATAGGCTAAGGGACCAAAGAAAATCCCTGCCCATTTTCTGAGATACACCATCCATTCATGTCTGAGCCTGCAAAGCTCCTGCCTTATCGAATGTCACTAGCATAGTGCCACCTAGTGACAGAAGAGAAAGGGTGTAACAAGTCCAGATTTAGAGAGGAGTCAATTGATCTCCTAACAATTGACCAAGGCAACTATCGCCTGGCAACTAAATTTGATAGCAACCCTGCCTAAATATCAGGGTGCTACAATAGAAAGGCTTAAAGTGTTACTAAACCCACAACAGTAAAATCAGTGTATACAGTATATGCAGTAAATCATGCTTGTTATACTCTATATTACTGTGGATCCTAAGGGGCTATTCCTGCACATTGGGTAAAAAGGATGTTTGATCCTGTCTTTTCTGAACCTCCCTTTCTTCCACAGTCCTCAATCCATCTGCTGATAGTATAGAGTCTTGGGGGCACTCTGCACATGCTCAGCTTAGTGTATTGCTAAAAATTTTTTTGTTTTTTTTTGGAGGGTGCATGTGATCACCAATCAACACTATGCAGACTTAGGGTCAGGGGTCATGCTGCCTCATAGAACAGTCAGAAGAGAATGAAAACTCCTCCTACAAGCTTTAACCAGTGCACTGATAGAAGTCATAAGACTGCAATATATTTATGGGAAAAGATATTTAGCAGTTTATATTTACTAAAATAGTTGCATTCCCAAGTTCTGTGTACTGTGGGAGATCAGATATAGTGAACGCAGGGTCCTGGGTTTAGTAACATTTTAAACCCCCTGGTGGGTTTTTATTGCTGTATTCATTTAAAAAAAAAAAGAAAATAATAACAATAAACAAACTAAACTCTCATACTTACCTGCTCTATGCAGTGGTTTTGCACAGAGCAGCCCCGATCCTCCTCTTCTCGGCTCCTCTTCGCTGCTCCTGGCCCCTCCCTCCTATCAAGTGCCCCCACAGCCAGCATCTTGCTATGGGGGTACCCAAACTGAGTCACAGCTCTGTGTATCCATTCAGACACTGAGCCCTGACACGGCCCCACCTCTCTCTCCCTTGATTGGCTAACTGTTTTTAATTGACTGCCGCAGGAGCCAATGGTGCCGCTGCTGTGTCTCAGTCAATCAGAAGAAGGGTCCTGGATGGCTAAGACATTTGAGGACATCGCTCGAGAGAGATGGGGCTCAGATATGTAATTAGGGGGGCTGGGGAGGCTGCTACACACAGAAGGTTTTTTGTATCTTAATGCTTAGAATGCATTAAGTTAAAAAACCTTCTGTCTTTATAACTCCTTTAAGAATCCTTCATGAATCCACTGGCACATCACTAAAGCCTAGTGGATTCTACAAAGACTATATAGAATATGAACTCCAGAGAAGTTGACACAGGAGGGAATAGTTAAGTGGTGGTAAGGATCAATTAAACTGACCTAAGGTCTGCAGAAGTGGCGAACAAATTATTACATCCCCACCTTGCTTGCTTTATATTGACACATCTTTATTGGTGGTGTTTACCTTGGCGGGGTTCAAGTGATAACTGACTAATGCCTTTAGTGTGACAAAGGTTAGAACCTTTGCGGTGCTTTTATTATTGTTTGTGTCTTTCTGTCATGATATCTGTGCCCTGCATTTATTGCCCTGCTGTCTCATGGTTAAAAAATGATGATAATCTTCTCAGTGGAGTGAGAGACAGCAGTAAAAACCTCAGCAAACAGTCTCACAAATAGCCAGGTCTTCTCTTTAAATGTTTCATCCTACACCAGTACACTTGGGGGATCAGACACTTACCAAACAGCACATACATTTACGGTATCTCACAAAAGTGAGTACACCCCTCACAGTTTTGTAAATATTTTATTATATCTTTTCATGTGACAACACTGAAGAAATTGCACATTGCTACAATGTAAAGTAGTGAGTGTACAACTTGTATAACAGTGCAAGTTTGCTGTCCCCTCAAAATAACTCAACACACAGTCATTAATGTCTAAACCTCTGGCAACAAAAGTGTACTCACATAGATCAGACACGTCAGTGGGGCACTCTATATCAGACGAAAATGTGCACAAAAACCGTATCGTTACTGAGATCGTATGGGCTTCCTTCCTAGCAGATCACCTGTCTAACGTGCTTGCCTGTCCCGTCCCCAATGTGTGTGTCGATACAGGGAACTTTTGTATCTTCTTCAGGGGGAAAATTTCGTCTGATATAAAGTGGCGCACTGATGTTATTTATTCTATTTTATTTATTTATTCTATTATATTTAAAGGATTTGTATATTGTTTGGTGTTGCCCTTAAAGCTGAATTGACCTCCCTGGGCAACATCAAACAATATACAAATCCTTTAAATGAATGTGATTGGACGATGGTTTAAAGCTGTATGTCATGTTATGGAACACTACCATTTTTACAGTCTCATCAACAGTAAACACTGGAAATGCACATACAACAGCAGCATCCCCAGCTAATTATTAAAATAATGAATAAATAAAAAAATTTCAGATAGCTTTAGTAGTGACACAAACTTTTTTACCAAATAGAGATGGGTTTGCCTTGACCGCAGCTAGAAATTGGAAAAGGCCAGTAGTTCTCTTTGGGAATGTCCCTGTTCTCACTGACTTGCAAAACACTGTGAAAAGCTGTCCTATAGTTGGTTCATTTCTGTGAAGCTCTTTTTAGGAATTTTATTTTAATTAAGAAGAATGGGCCAAAATTTACAAGAGAAAAAGAATATCGCCAGGTGTTTTACTATATGAAATAAGAGACTACAGTTCACACAGGAGTGTAAAATTACTCAGCAACAGGGCAATTTCAAATAGCAAGAATAGGTCCAAATTAACTTGAGACAGAGAGCACAGGCTGGGGATTTACTACCAGAATTAGGATACTGCAGGGTATACAGAAGTGTCAAATTGCTCAGCAGCAGGTAATTTTTTATAGTAAACCTTACTGGTGTATGAATAACTTGTTTTACCTATGGGCAGTAGGCCTTACTGGTATTTCTAATGCCACGTACACACGACCGGACTTTCCGGCAGACCAGGTACGACGACTTTTCAGCTGGGTTCCGATGGACTTCCAAACGAACGGACTTGGCCACACACAAACAGACTACGTTCGTTCGTAAGTCTGTTTGTTTTGAATGTGATGACATAACACGGGACTAAAAAAGGAAGTTTAATAGCCAGTAGCCAATAGCTTCCCTTGCGTCGTATTTGGTCCACTGGACCAGCATACAGACGAATGGTTTTCCTCATAGGAATTGAGTCTGTCGGGCAGATTTGAAACATTTTCTATTTCTAGGTCAGTCGGATTTTTAAAATGAAAAATGATCGGTTTAGCCCACACGCGATCGGATTGTCCGACGGAATCAACCTAGACTGCTGGAAAGTCCAGTCGTGTGTACGCGTCATAACTTTTGCTTTATCAATAGGGGTAGGGGGTATGGTCAACACAAGTGATATAATATGAGGAGGTTTAGGTACACCCTGCTCTTGGGTTGCGAACAAAAGGCAACCTCAAGAATAGGATGTTCAGTAAAAAATGAATGCTCAGCTTTCAGCGCCTTAAAGTGGATGTAAACCCACTCCTATACTCAGTGAAGTGAACAGCCTCAGATGATACACAGAGATTAAACAAACCTCCCTATGTACGTTTTACATGCCTATTTGTTGTCTTCAGCTTTCTATACTCCTTAGAAAGTGAACATCATGTTAGAATTTTTAATTCCTCTTTCAGCAGTGGATGTGGAGTCTGGACATACACTGTGTGACAGCTGATTGAAGTAAAGGCACCCCCCCCACCACCAGCACATAGGCAGAGGAATGAAGAAACTTTGGAGCTACGGTCTGAATAAACAAGCCCTTTGCTTATCTGTCTCTAAGTTCCCTCCCTGACACAATTTTCCAGCTGCTTTTATCTCCTGTGTCGTCTGAGAACTTGTCAGAAGTTATCTTGCTGACAACAGAAGAACGGAGCAGCAGAAAGACACTGCACAGAGTTTTGGAGAGAGATAAGTAAACACTACAGATGCCGTATATGTGCCCAGGTCAAATTTCATGAATCAGGTTTCATCCACTTTAAATTAAGGCCCCAGCAACATAATAAAACATTAACTACTAACATACATTTCAAAGTATTTGTTCCAGGACACTGTCACATATGCCCGTGGTCTACAATTTACACGCTCACCTTTCAAGTGGCACAGACCATGTCACTGACTTCATGTGGCGTTAGAGGGGGTGGGGTCACCCGTTAACATCACCAGGTGGCCCCGCCCTCAGTTATATTATAACTGTCACAAGAAAAGAAGCGCCAGGCGGCAGGAGCCTTCCATAGAGGTAGATCGGTCGCAGATTTTTTTTATCTTTTTCTGTCCGTGTGGCGTGATAGCAAAAGATGAATGGACATTGTGGGACATTTTTTTTTTTTTTTTTAATAAAGGACTTGTGCCAGGCTGTGTTTTGTCTTTTTTAACATTTTGACACTTTTTTTGTGAAATGGTCGGGTTACAGTTGTACCCCGTTACCATTTCACACAGGGGGGTAGGCTGGGATCTGGGGGTCCCCTTGTTAAATGAGGCTTCCAGATTCTGATAAGCCCCCCACCCGCAGACCCCCACAACCACCGGGCCCATGGGGACAAGGTGCTTTGGGGGGCTGCCACTCTCTTGTCCCCCCTCTTTTCCTGCAGCTGGGCAGGTTGCATGCTCGGATAAGGGTCTGGTATAGATTTGGGGGGGGTCCCTGTGTCATTTTTTTAAAAATTTGCCGCATGGTTCCCATTAATTTCCATATCAGACTAGAAGGGCCTGGTATGGATTTTAGGGGGACCCCCATACAATTTTTTTTTCAAATTTTGGTTCCGGGTTCCCCTTAATATTCATACCAGACCCAAAGGACCTGGTAATGGACTGGGGGGGGGGGGGGTCCCATGCTCTTTTTTTTAATGAGTTTTATCTATATTGCCGAGACCCGACAATTCATTACAGCCGTGATCAGTTTTAAATGACAATTTTTCCTTTAGAAATCTCATTTTGCTGTGGTACTGTTCTAAACACGGGAAAAATGTGCCCCTTTACAGGCATACTATAGACACCCCCCAGGCACAATATTTAACCACTTGAGATCCGCGCTATAGCCGAATGACGGCTACAGCGCGGATCTCCTTTTCCGGGACTACGTCTATTGACGTAGTCCCGTGCACGAGCGTCCTGCGCGCCCCCTGAGGGGCGCGCGCGGCGCATTCTGTGATCGGCGAGTCTACGAGACTCGCCTGATCACCGATCCATGCAAGGGGTCGATCCCGACCCCTTATCACGTGATCAGCTGTCAGCCAATGACAGCTGATCATGTGATAGAACGGAGCCGGCAACCGGCTATTATTCCTCCTCGCGCTAACAGCGCGAGGAGAAAAAAAAAAAGCCGATCACCGGCGCCCGTGATCGGGACATCAGTCCCGATCATGGCCAGCCCTGCCAGTGCCCACCTGCCCCCTGCCAGTGCCCACCTGCCCCCTGCTTTGCCTGCCTAAATAAAAAATGTGCCCCCCCTGTCAGTGCCATCCAGCAGTGCCCATAGTGCCACCCAGCAGTGCCCACAGTGCCACCCAGCAGTGCCACCCAGCAGTGCCCACAGTGCCACCCAGCAGTGCCCACAGTCTGCCTCAACAAAGGTGCTGCACCCCAGTGCCACATCCGTGCCCAGCAGTGCCGCCCATCAGTGCCCATCAGTGCCCAGCAGTGCCGCCCATCAGTGCCACCTATCAGAGCCACCTATCAGTGCCACCTATCAGTGCCCATCAGTCCCATCTATCAGTGGTACCTATCAGTGCCACCCATCCGTGCCACCCATCTGTGCCACCCATCCGTGCCATCTTATCTGTGCCCGTCTTTGCCCATCAGTGCCGCCTTATCTGTGCCCATCGGTGCCGCCTTATCTGTGCCTATTAGTGCCGTCTTAACTATGCCTATCAGTGCCCACCAGTGCAACCTATCAGTGCCCACCAATGCAGCCTATCAGTGCCCACCAGTGCAGCCTATCAGTGCCCACCAGTGCAGCCTATCAGTGCCGCCTCATCAGCGCACTTCAATGAAGGAGAAAAATGACCTGTTTGCAAAATTTTATAACAAACTATTAAACATGATTTTTTATTTTTTTTTGCATCTTTTTTTGTTTGTTTAGCAAAA
Source organism: Lithobates pipiens (assembly GCF_037356315.1). NCBI lineage: Eukaryota > Metazoa > Chordata > Amphibia > Anura > Ranidae > Lithobates > Lithobates pipiens. Next base: position 494,563,647 of record NW_027507758.1, read on the forward strand.
AATACAACTCCCAGCTGTGATTAAATACCACCAAAAGAAAGCTCTATTTGTGGGAAAAAAATGATAAAAATTTCATTTGGGTACAGTGTTGTATGACCGTGCAATTGTCATTCAAAGTGCATCAGCGCTGAAAGCTGAAAATTGGTCTGGGACTGAGGGGGGTTTAAGTGCCCAGTAAGCAAGTGGTTAAAGGAATATTTCATTTTTATTATTTCACTTTAAACATTTAAAAAATCACTGCTCCCGAAAAAAATGGACATTTAAAAAAATAAAAATAATTGCATACATGTCCCCTGGGGCAAGACCCAGGTCCCCAAATGCTTTTTATGACAATAACTTGCATATAAGCCTTTAAAATTAGCACTTTTGATTATTCCTGTTTGTGTCCCATAGACTTTAACAGTGTTCGTTTGTTCTGCTGAATTTTTTGCCTGTTCACACGTTCTAATGCGAACCGAACAGGAAGGTGTTCGGCTCATCCCTAACCTACAGTACATGTGGGACTGTCCCAACATACCTGGAACACTTAGCATTTATGCGTATATTTGTTAGCGGTCGTGGCATTCTGACTTTATCACTACATAGAGACTGACATGGGTCTACATGGGTCTTTATCACCATAGAGAGGCTGACATTCACATATCCACATACGCTCACCTTTTCATCAAACTAATGCTGCCAGTTCCTTTACAAAATCTATCTGTGATGTTCACAAAGAAATGCATCAGCCTTCATAAATGTTTCCAATAGAAGCCTCTCAGCTTTATTAATTTGTTGAAAAGCAGCGAACCTTCTAAAGTTCAATTTCCAGAAAATATTTGTAGTGCTGGGTAAATAATTTATTTTTGTCAAATCGATTCACAAATCCTTTTCTGTTTTAGATGGAAAAAAGTAATTTAGAAAGGCATTTAGAAGAATTTGTTGTTTTAAAACATACACTGAAGTTTTTTTTACAATTCTGCTTACAAAATATAATTCTGCAAACAAACATAATTGCAGTGTGCCAGGTGAATTGATTAGTGATGCCCGAAATCTGATGAATTCCAAAGTGTTCTGAAAATTTTCTTTAATTTCTAAGAGCGTGCAATCAATCAGATTATTGCTGACAAATCTCACGTCTTATAGACTTTTTTTATGTTGTGGAAAATAACTCTTGCTGTTACAAATGTTCTCAAAACTATTTTCTGCAAAAAAAAACCCCACAACAAACTGCTTACAAATATCAGATTATTGTAGTGATCCAAAACTTAAAGTTCCCTGTAATTAAATTGTAAGCTCCATGAACAGGGCCCTCCTATTCCTTCTGTACTGAACTGTATTGAATGACTAGGGGTGTAGCTATAGGGGTCTCAGGGGGTCTCAATTGTGACCCGGCCCCATGCTTGAGGGAGCCCCTTGCGGCTCCCCTATGTACCTGGATAGGAGGGGGGGACATACAGAGGAACTGAGCCCCTTTATTTTCATCCTGCAGCCGCTGAAAGCCTGCCTATCCTCCTCTCCCTGAAAATGTAGGGGCTCAGTTCCTCTGAATGTTACGCCCACTGCCCCTCCTATCCAGGTCCTGCTGCCGGGTCTGTACGTGATGTCTATCTCACCATGCCCCTGCCTCAGGAACTCATGCACCGCCTCCCCGCTCTGCTCACATTCATTCGCTGGCCAAAATCCATAGTAGGGATTGGTAACCTGTATTAGGCTATCTTGGCCAGTGTTGTGGAGATCACTTAGAGACAAACAGATGCAGTAGAGTGATGCATAGTCCAGTTTATTTAGTCGCTACAGTAGCATGATCTCTTCTTTACTATTCTAGTATCCAGTTCATAAGAATTAACTTACACCATTCCGACAAGCATATATAACTAAAGAAACATCACTTTGATTCCTTAGCATCTCCTGTACAGGCAATTTATAATTATGTCCTTTAATTCTATATAGTTAAAAAATAATAGTTTTTTTCAGTGGATAGGATGGCCTTCTACATCAGTATAGGTCATTTTAGATATCTAGTATAAAACATGCTTCGTTACGTATTCTCATTCAAAGTAGTCACTGGATTTAGATGCCAGCCTACAGCTGGCACGGCCTTGTGTTCTCCCACATCATGCACATGTATATCCATTGTGAGTGATGTGTAGACCAGGGAAGAATCATTGTGAGATACAAGCTCTAATATTGGGAGATTTTAAATACTGGACCACAATTCTACTGTAACTCAAACTGTTTTCCTTCAGCTGACTAACTGAATGTTACCATTGCAACCAAATGGTCAGCAACTTCTACACTATCTGCCACAAGTCAAACTCAGGGCCCTGTGTTCAAAGTCCTGTGGATGTACTGCGGCCACACTGCTTCTTTAGAAAAAGAAAAAAAAAGCGCAGTGTGTGTGTGTGGGGGGGGGGGGGGGGTTCTGCTTTGAGGTCTCCCCCCCCCCCCCCCATCGGGGACATGTCACAGGTACCAGAAGAATAAGGGACCATTCACAATGCACAGCACGCCTTGCGCATGCTCAGTGGACACCAGGCTGTGAAGCCACAAGCTGTCACAGCCCACAGGTGCCCACAGTTGAAATTTTGGGGAGAGAAGACGGCTCAGATGAACACATCGCTGGATCCTGGGACAGGTGAGTGTCTGTTTATTAAAATTTCAGCAACTACAGTTTTTGTAGATGCTGACTTTTAATAAACACAAAAATGACTGGGGGCTCCTCTTTAATAAATATCTGTGAGTAAGCAAGCTCTTTATTGCAGAAGAGATATGCTATGTTTTTTCCTGCAAAAGAACAAATATACTTACCTGCTCCCAATTTTCTTTAGAATGCACAGTGAGCTGCACATGTACACACAGCACACATTCCCTGCCACCTGGCAGTACTTGTGAAAAAGATATTGGCGCCAGCGAGCAGGGCCAGTGCTACCACTAGGCAAACTAGGCAGCCGCCTAGGGTACACAGCTGCCTAGGGCGTTCGGCCACTGGTGTTCCAACTCTCGTCTCTCTGCAGCAGGCAACTAAGTCTCAGCATCATCAAGCAGCTGCCGCTCCATTTGCACATAGTGTTAGAGGTGCAGCAGAGGACTGTGCCTGTGTCCGGACTCCTGAATAAATGGAAGCAAGCCAACATTCATTGATGGGTGCTGGTAGGCTGCATTGTTGGGCACTGGTAGGCTGCATTTGATGGGCGCTTCATTAAAAAGGTGTGGTATACATGGGCAGGGCAAAGGGGGTGGAGTCAGTGGTGGATCCAAGGGGGGAGGCGGCAAAATGAGGTTTCACCTAGGGTGTCAAAAATGCTTGCACCAGCCCTGCCAATTAAGTATTTGTGGATTTGAATTACCTTTTTGGATGAGTGGGGTGGGGGGTTGGGTTGGGGAGGTAAAGCCAGGAGAAGAACACAGTCATGTGACCTGTCAAAGTCACTTGATAGGAGGGGGCTAAATGATCAGCTTTTATTCTTTATCCCAAAAGGAAAGAAACTGTTGCAACTGATTCAAGTTGTTAGTGTGGCTAACACTCACCCCCCCCCCCCCCCCCCCCCCCCCAGAATGACAATGCTGCTGTTCACATCTGCCCCCTGTGCTCCTTCATCTAGAGTGGAGGCACAGTAACACAGGGGGCATGTTACTGACCAGATTACTTTCTAATTAAATTACATTTAATTGGAAAAAGTGCTCTGGTCAGGAAGGGGGTAAAATCTTCAGAGGCTGAATTGGTTAAGAAAGGCCTGGGTTCTTTCCTAAACGTACATAATATAACTGGGTAGTGACATTTATAGGTAAAGTTGATCCAGGGAAAATCTGATTGCCTCTCGGGGGATCAGGAAGGAATTTTCCCCTGCTGTAGCAAATTGGATCATGCTCTGCTGGGGATTTTTCGCCTTCCTCTGGATCAACTGTGGGTATAGAATTGGATATATGGGATTGTACAACATTTTTTAATTTTATTTATTTTTATGGTTGAACTAGATAGTCTTTTTTCAACCTAACTATGTAACTATGTAAGTGATATCTGTAGGGGAATTTCTGAGTATGATTGGGAAGCAATGAGTACAATGTGCTGATGAAAAGGAAGGGGAAAGACATGGATATTTCCCTGACCATTACAGGCCTGACGGGTGATTTCCCACCCACACAAGAAAAGGCTCACCTTCATTACTGAAACATATTTTTTGCATTTTAAATCTTTAAAACAAATTTCTTCAAAATACCTAAAGAACATTAAATCTGATCTCCAGATTTAATTTACTGTAAAATAGTTTGTATGGACCAAGCTGATCCAAATGAACGATTTACTTCACTAACAGGTGCAGTGGCTGGGAGCACCGTATAGACTGTATATAGCCTCAGCTACATACAGTATACAGAGCTTTGTTCTTTCAGTGGGACGAGACCTTCCCACCCCTCTCCCAGAACCAAATCTAGACAAGCTGGGCGAAGCTTAGCCATTCAGAGGAAGCTTAGTATTGTTTAAATGAATGCAAAGGTTCCTCTGATTGGCTGAGATGCAGTTTGTGATGTCATCAGCCCTCCTTTCTGCCCTAGCCAGGAGAGGAAGTTGTGCCCCTAATTCTAACCCTTATGTTAACGCTAACCTTTGATTTTTGTTGTCCAACAAAGCCATGTAATCATTATGCCAGTGTTGCAGTGGTGATCGCATGGCTTTGTTGACAAAGAAAGTCGTCACTAGTGCAGAGCTGGTAGAAAGTACATTTTTCTATAAACACTGCATACAAAGTCAATTGTGTAGCAAATATAAATGTTATATCATTTCTTATATACCAAAAGTGGAATTATTCTGTGTGCATAGATTAACAGAAAGAAGTACTACTATTATCTTTTTTTATATAGCCTTTCTCTCTTCAGCTTCAGAAGGAAAACTTTGCTTCCATAAAGCCTGCAAAGTCACTTGTCTTCCCCTTTGGATGTGGCCTTAGAAGGAGGAGATGTTATAGATTGGACAGCACTGAGATAGATCACTATATTTGATCTTTCATGAGTCTGGATTTGAAGATGCTGGGAGTGGGTATGCTATAAATTATTTGCTGTACCGCTGGTGATGTGAATAATGGTGGCCTTAAAAGCCACCATATCTGTCACACCCACACTGTCGTGTGTCCAGACTCAGCTGTAAGCCTGACTCCTATGTGTCATGATTGCTGTTCAGGCTACGCGCTCTGTCCTTGTAAGTGATGAAGAGGTGGATCTTCAAAAGAGTGATGAAGGACATGGCTTTGCTTTGTCGCTGTGGTGGATAAATCAATCTAATCTGTTCCTTAATTAGGCAGAAAGCAGCTTTAACTCTGCTGGTGATGAAGCTGTTTTTCCACTGTTATCTGTAATGGTTGCTTGTTTGTTCTAATCAATGGCTCATAAAAGGATCAACAAGTGTATGCATTAAATGCAAAGTGCTGGAACCCAAAGCATTTCAACAATGGCTTTACAAAAGGCTGACCAGAATAAGCTAGATTCAGATTGTTATGGGTATTGCATGTGGCACTTATTGCTTGGCAACTTGTATTGTTATACTAAATACGTCTGGTGACCTTTAACAAATTATAAGACAACAAATGCAGTCAAACAGTGAATTCCTATGTATATTATAGCTATGCCAACATAAAAAAGATTACATATGTTATATACGCCACTGAAGTCAGACTCTAGGCAGTAATATTGTGTTTCTTGTTGGATCAGTTTCTTTAGAACACATGCTTTTGTGATGAACCACTTCATCTTTCACCCCATTTAATAGTAAGGAGTCATAGGCATGCACAGGGGGTGTGCAGGTGTCAGGGAACAAGCCGGAGGAGACTTGCCCAGAGACCTGGCATGTTAGCCAACACCTAACATGGCTGCACCAATTTGCGCAGAAATGCATGCACACGTAATGGAAACCAACGGGCGCATGCACGCCAACTGCACTAGATCTTGGCGCCCTCTGGCCTTTAAGGCTGGGTTCACACTATTGCGAATTGGACAAAGCTTACACTGCATCCAATTTGCAGAGCATTTGAAAACATGTTGTTTTTAATGGGTATGATTCACATATGTGCGTTGCATCTGCACTCCGCATTGCACAAAATTTGTGTGCATTTTCTAAGCAGTGCGGTGTGAATTTCAGGCACATTATCTTGAGTGGGAACTAATCTGATTCGCACTTGAATGGATTTTATTTGCAAAATATAGACAAGGAACAGTCTCTTAAATTGGGATCAGAGGGTTGGAAAAGAAATTCGGGTACTCTTAGTATCAAAGTCAAAATGTTGAAGAACTTGCTTACTTTGACTGCATCCAGAGAATAGCCATTCGCAGCTGGATGATCACTCAGGTTGGACAGTCCCTCTCTCACAAGGCCTAGCAGCCAACAAGGTGCTTACTCAGGAACAAGTCTCTGCCACAGACGTTGTTGTAGAAACGTACAAGATAATGTCTCTGCCACAGATATTGTTGTAGAACATGTAGGGAAACTAAGCTTGAAAACACTTGTAGGATACCTGGATCTTTCAGCCAGCTTGACTATATCCACAAGACCAGATTCTCTCAGGTACTTCAGCCCTTCCAGGCTCTTACTAAGAAACCAATCCATACGTGGTCTTCTTCTGAAGAGTCCTCCCCTGGAATGCTTGAAGTCACTGGGTCTCTCCCAAACTGGAGACGGCACCCAAACACCTCAGAATCCTTCTTTAGCTTCCTTGCCTCAGGCTAGCCAGCCTGAGACATCAAAATCGGGTGGATCCACACCCCAGGCCATAGCCTTCCTGGGGGCTGGTCAGGAAGACCAGGACCATGAAGTCAGTACATCATTCTGGACCGGAACCCTGAACCACGTGACGTCCGCATCTTAAATACCCTCTCCCAGAAAGCACAGTGAGAACGCCACTCCCACTGGGCGGGCTCCGAGAGAGTAACTTAAGCACCTAACCAGACCATAGTTCCATGCCTGCCAGAAGAGACAGTGCCCCCTGTGGCCAGGCTGAACATCTCACAGTCCAGTCAGACTGATGCTGAAATCGAAATTTAGACAATTGTACCCAAACCAAACTGCAGTTCAGGCATAACTTTAACTTTGAAAAAAACGCATAGCGTGTGCTCTTCAGGAGCCGTTGCTACATAATAAATATAAAAAACTACTGACACCAACCTCTGCCCTACTGACACTGTCCACTGCCCTTTTGACATGTCACACAATGCAATAGGCTGGACCACCTAAGTAAGAAGTACAGGTAAACCAACTTAGGTTTTGCAGCAAATCGCAACATTCCTTCACCATGAGAAATAATCAGCTCTTTAGACCTTGCTGATCTGTAAGCTGTTAGCCGACCACTTAGAAGTGAGAAAATCTTCCCAACTGGACACAGATAACCATGAACACCTGAATGAGATTGTATCCCTTCCTCACTTGACTCATATCTAAATAAAAATGGCTGGAGTTCCACCCCACAGCACACAACTTTTCTGAACCAAAACACCTACACAAGGACTATATAGTTTTAGCCTCTGGCCATCTTCAGAATTGAGCTAGGGGTTAGGAGTAACCTGGCTGGGGTACAAAGTGTAGGCAGAGAGACTTTGTAGACCACCTTTAGAATTCTGTCAAGTGGCCACAATGCCACACCCACTGCCGTGTACTATTCATCAACAGCAAGGTGATCCTAATGGGGAACTAGTTTCTCAGTTCCCCATCAGGCTCTGCCTACCAAATTATACAAACAATTTCCCAAATATGGGCATTGCTATATTTGGGTAATGACATCACCACTATACCTGGTCGCTTTCTTTACATTTAGCTTTCAGCAGCGGAATCCCCCAAGTGACTGCTGAACAGGCTGTCACTGACAGTTTCTAGTCATTAATAATGATTGGGAGCGGAAGAACCCGAATCCTGATCATGTGACCACTGTGACAGCCAGTCACAGAGATTGATTTATTTAATCACTTCAGCCCCCTTCCTAACCAGAGCACTTTTTGTCATTCGGCACTTCTTCACTTTAACTGACAATTGTGTGGTCGTGCGACATTGCACCCAAACAAAATTGATGTCCTTTTTTTCCCACAAATAGAGCTTTCTTTTGGTGGTATTTGATCACCTCTGCAATTTTTATTTTTTGCGCTATAAACAAAAAGAAAATTGTTAATTTTGAAAAAAATTGCAATACTTTTACTTTTTGCTATAATAAATATCCCCTAAAAATATATATAATTTTTTTTATTTACTCAGTTGAGGCCAATATCTATTCTTCTACATATTTTTGGTAAAAATAAAATAAAAAAATCACAATAAGCGTATATTGATTGGTTTGGTTATAGCGTCTACAAAATAGGGGATAGTTTTATGGTATATTATGATTTATTATTATTTATTTTTTATTAATAATGGCTGCGATTTTTATCCTAACTGCGACATTATGGTGGACACAACGGACACTTTTGCATTGCATTGATTGAAAAATGCATTGATTACTGTGTAAATGACATTGCAAGGGAAGGGGTTAACCACTAGGGGGCGATGAAGGGGTTAAGTGTGTCCTAGGGAGTGATTCAAACTGTAGGGGGATGGGCTACAACTCACATGACAGCGATCGCTGCTTCCGATGACAGGAAGCAGTGATCTCTGTCATGACACAAGGCAGAATGGGGAAATGCCTTGTTTACATAGGCACTTCCCCGTTCAGTGGCTCCATGACACGATCGGTGGACATAGGGTCCGCCGGTCCCCCGGACAAAGTTACGCTGTAACGCACCCCCGCCAACTGAAGGGGACGTACAGGTAAGCCCATTTGTCCACGCCGCTGCCATTGTGTCGATGTATATTGGCGTGCAGCAGTCGGCAAGTGGTTAAAATGGAGAGTGAGAAATCTGGTGCAGTTGTGCATGGCAGCCAGTGAGCTTCTCTAACTTCAGCTTGTTCAATTAAGCTTTGACAAAAACCTGGAAGCTGATTGGTTTCTCTGCAGAGCTGCACCAAGTTTTGCACTCTCCAGTTTTAGTAAATCAACCCCCACAGTGTTTTAATGATTACACAGTTGCACCTATTACATTTGCAATACATTTGCATTGCAATTTTAATTGACTCCAAGGAAAAGACCATCTCTCTTTGTTTCTTTCCAAATGACTGCATACAAATACTACCCGTATAAGCACAGATAGACCTAAACAGCATTTCTGAGAGCCTGCAAAGCCCAGTTCCCGAGAAGAAAAATCTCCTGATAGCTCTACTTTAGACGCTCCTCTTTCCTCAGACTGCAAATGTTGTGCTTGGTTGGAATGATCTCGGCTACGAGAGGAGATTTTAGCATTCAGCTCTCATCTCCCTGTCTGCTCCTTGAGTCAACAGGTTTAATTTGTCCTGCTCAGACTGGGCTGGCAGATTGTGAGCACACAGGATTCAATCAGACAGGCGTTCACACAGACACAGCGTCATCCTTCACAAGAGAGCAGCCGTCATTGCAGCCCGTACCCATATGCTTTATCAAGAGGGAAGAGGAATTAACATGCAATGGATGAGCTCTCCTCTATAAACAGGCTGTTACTCTCTCAGGAAATAGCTAACAACACTGTTTTAGAGAGAGAAAAACACAGAAGAAAACGACTTATATTTTAACAGGAATAAATGATTACATATACATTGGAGAGGTTAGGATGCTCAGGTTAATCAAGGTAGTACAGGAGAGATGTAGGAAAAGTTACAGATGGCATGGCATGCAGAAAGAAACAACCTGATGATACGGCAAGATTGAAAAGTGTACTCATTCTGTTGCTGAGCGACTAGAGCATGCTGGGTAGAGGATCATAGAGTTGGCATAGGTTTATTTTGATTTTGTGCTGCCCTAGGCAAGACTAACATTGGGTGCCCCTGCCCCCTCCATTGCACGCCCCACTCATCTAGATTTGTCCCACCACTTCCTTTCACATAAGCAGTCCAATTGGATCTGCCTGTCTGTTTTTCAGGTGTACCCCATTGGACCCTCCATTCTCCTCTATGGAGCAGCAGGTGCAATCTCCAATCCATGGGACGGCAGGCAGGAAATGTTGACTAAACTTAATAAATAAATACCAGCAGACAAGTGTTGCATAATAAACGCTGTGGTTGTTTATTATTGGTTTCAAACATTTATCAATAAATTAAATCAATGAGATTCACATATCATATATAAGCTTAAAGCTAACCTAGCTACTACGGCTCAGGCTGAAACACACAATTCCCAACTGTTATAACTTTATTAATCAAAACACAAACCAAATAACTGTTCCCCCTTTGTTATTATTATTATTATTTTATTATATTTGAATATATATATATATATATATATATATATATATATATATATATATATATATATATATATAATTTTTTTACATTTTCTTTTTAAACAACGGTGACCTTACCAGATAACAACAGCCGTGACAGAAAATAAATAACAAGAAGGGTGGGTGGGGGGGACAAAGTCTGGAAAAAGTCCGATAGAGCTCACACACGATCGGATTTTCCAACAACATGATCTGATCAGACTTTTTCCTTCGCTATTTCCGACCGTGTGTACAGGGCATTACAGTTTCAGGCAGGTTCTAACCTTTATATTTGTGCTGTGGCTGGGGTGCACACTTTCTGACAGAGAATGCGTATGGCAGCATGATGCTATGTGGGCAGGACCTATGCGGGAGAAGTGTGACCTCACAGGGCACTATTGCTAAATCACTCGGCTCCTCCTGCCCACCCCATAGAAAAGCATGCTTAGTGACACTGCAATGACTTGCTTAGCTATTAAGCAACAGTCGTTGCAGTGTCACTAATAAAGTTTATTTATTGTCCTTTGAGGAATACAGAGTTTAAGTAATTCATAAATTCATGCATTATGAGGCTGCCTTCAGAAAGTTGATACTGCCAAACAAAAAAAAGCCAAAGGCTCACCCACTAAGAGCCTGTCTCTAAGCACCATGCCTCAGTATTTTGCAAGTGTCCTAGGAGGTTGGATGCTTTTCTTCAGCTCTGCTGTGGAAGCCCTTGTTACCTTTTTTTAATGTATTTTTCTCTTCTATTACCATTCTTAACACGTTGTGTATGTGTTTTCTCTTTAATCAAGAATGTAGCTGATTACTGCTGCAAAACTTCTTCCATTGTTGCTGCTGTATTATCCTTCTGCAGTGTGGACAGGGTTAAACTGAATATTCATTAAAGAGGTGCTTGGGAATTTTTTTTTCCACAGCTTAGGAATTTCTTTTTTGTTAAATTCAGTAGCTACAAATACTGTAGCTGCTGACATTTAATACCGTATATGGACACTTACCTTTCCAGGGAGTCCGCAATGTCTGCACCTGAGGCCAACCTTCGAATCGGTTGTTGGGTGCTGCCGCCACCATCTCCACTAAGGGAAGCTTCACAGATGGTTTCCTACTGTGCATGCATGAAGCACGATGAACTTTCTAATTGGACCAGTGGCGGAAGAAGGAGGCGTGTGCTGAACCTCCAAGGGACAGAGCTGGCACACTGTCTCCCAGAACTGGGGACAGAGACCTGTCGAAAACAGGTACCCATTCCCCCTACCCCCTGAAAGGTGCCAAATGTGGCACCAGGGGGGCAGAAGCAAATATCCGGAAGTTCCACTTTTGGGTGGAACTCAACTTGAAGAACTTGAACTTGATGAAGAATTGCCGACCGAGCCATATAGCCAAAAGACGGCTACAGCACGGTCGGCTTATCCATGGACACCCTCCCAGAATCTTGCTCCCGAGCGCCCCCCTGGGGAAGACCTGGCGCATCACAGATCCTGGTAAATGAGCGCTGGTAGCGGCCGTTTACCACGTGATCGCTCCGTCAATTGATGGAGCGATCAGTTGTAAACAAACCGGCGTCATGTCATACCGATCTGTACAGTGCGAAGGGAGAGGGGGGGGATAGTTTGCAGAAGCTCTGTGGGCTGGATCTGTAGTGCCCACAGCGCTGCTCAGTGCCCATACTCTGCAATACTCTGCAGTACTCTGCCAATACTCTGAAATACTCTACCAATACTCGCCAATACATTTTAACAGAAACAAAGAATTTATTTCTTTTTTTTAACAAATTTTCTGTCTTTTTTTATTTAATATGGCAAAAAATAAAAAATAAAACAGCGGTGATTAAATACCACCAAAAGAAATGCTCTATTTGTGTGGAAAAAAGGACAAACATTTCATATGGGTACAGTGTTGCATGACTGAGTAATTGTCATTCAAATTGTGAGAGTACCGAAAGCTGAAAATTGTTCTGGTTAGGAAGGGGGTTTAAGTGCCCAGTGGTCAAGTGGTTAAAGAAGACCCCTTTACAATGCTTGTCTATGGAGTGTCTCCAGTGCAGAGGGCAGCCATCTTGGAGGACAGTGATTGGCTGGTGCAACAAAGCAAGGAAAAGTGGGTCTTCTGGCTGCTGAGAGGAAAGGAGAGGACAGTCTTAACCACTTGCCGACCGCCGCACGACGATATACGTCGGCAGAATGGCACGGGCAGGCATATGGGCGTATATATAAGTCCCTGCCTGCCCGCGGGTGGGGGGCCCGATCGGGCCCCCCCCGGTGCCTGCGGCGGTCGGCATTCCTTCGAGAGCGATCCAGGATGAGGGGGCGGCCATTCATTCATGGCCACCCCCTCGCGATCGCTCTCGACGAATGGAAATCCCCGGTGACATCACTTCCTCTCCTGTAATGTAAACACAGGAGAGGAAGTGATGTATTCTCTCCTCCGTGTCGGTATTTTTCGTTCCGACACGGAGGAGAGCGGATCGGTGAGTTGCACCAACACTCTACACACACAGTAGAACATGCCAGGGACACTCACACCCCCCCTTTACCCCCCGATCACCCCCCCAATTACCCCTGCCCCCCAGTCACAGTGACACCAATGTCATTTTTTTTTTTTTTTTTGCATTGGTGTCATTTGTGACTGTAATAACTGTTAGGGCAGTTAGAGTTAGCCCCCTTTAGTTCTAATGTGCCCCCCTAACCCCCCCCAATAAAGGTTTAACCCCGTGATCACCCCCCGTCGCCAGTGTCACTAAGGCTGGGTTCACATTGCAGCGGTTTATGAGAACGAATGTGATTCGCACCGCACTGCAGTGCAAATCACATCCGATCTCTGTGCGATTCGAGTTCAGCCATTCACCGCACCCGCCGCACCCGCCACACCCGCCGCACCTGCCGCAAATTCGCACGGGACCCTTTTTTTGGCCCGCAGCAGAATCGGATCGCATGGGTGTTCACACCATGCGATCCGAGTTTGCAGATCGCACTGCGATATGCGAACTGATCTGGGGGTGTCAGTAACATTTCACTGACACTCCCAGCAGTTCGCATAGGGCAGTGTGAACTGCCGCCGGGAGGCATGCGATGCGGGAACCCGCCGCGGATTCGCTGCGTTTCCGCATCGCTCCAGTGTGAACCCAGCCTAATAAGCGATCATTTTTCTGATCGCCGTATTAGTGTCACAGGTGACGCTAGTTAGGCAGGTAGGTATTTAGGTTCGCCGCAGCTTTTTATAGCGCCAGGGACCCCCATATACTACCGCATAAAGCCCCCTGATTGCCCCCTAGTTAACCCTTTCACCTGTGATCACCATATAACTGTTACAGGTGACGCTGGTTGGTTAGTTATTTTTTTATAGTTTCAGGGCACCCGCCATTTATTACCTAATAAAGGTTTAACCCCCTGATCACCCGGCGGGTGTCATTTGTGACTAATAACTGTTAGGGCAGTTAGGGTTAGCCCCCTTTAGTTCTAAGGTACCCCCCTAACCCCCCCAATAAAGGTTTAACCCCGTGATCACCCCCCGTCGCCAGTGTCACTAAGGCTGGGTTCACATTGCAGCGGTTTGAGAACGGATGTGATTCGCACCGCACTGCAGTGCAAATCACATCCGATCTCTGTGCGATTCGAGTTCAGCCATTCGCCGCACCCGCCACACCCGCCGCACCCGCCGCAAATTCGCACGGGACCCTTTTTTTGGCCCGCAGCAGAATCGGATCGCATGGGTGTTCACACCATGCGATCCGAGTTTGCAGATCGCACTGCGATATGCGAACTGATCTGGGGGTGTCAGTAACATTTCACTGACACTCCCAGCAGTTCGCATAGGGCAGTGTGAACTGCCGCCGGGAGGCATGCGATGCGGGAACCCGCCGCGCATTTGTGGCGTTCCCGCATCGCTCCAGTGTGAACCCAGCCTAATAAGCGATCGTTTTTCTGATCGCTGTATTAGTGTCACAGGTGACGCTAGTTAGGCAGGTAGGTATTTAGGTTCGCCGCAGCTTTTTATAGCGCCAGGGACCCCCATATACTACCGCATAAAGCCCCCTGATTGCCCCCTAGTTAACCCTTTCACCAGTGATCACCATATAACTGTTACAGGTGACGCTGGTTGGTTAGTTATTTTTTTATAGTTTCAGGGCACCCGCCATTTATTACCTAGTCTCACTAGTGTACCCCTAAATTTAGGGGTGTCTACTTTCCAAAATGGGGTCATTTGGGGGGGGTTTGTGCCATCTTGGCATTTTATGGCCTTCAAAACTGTAACGCCCTTAGAAAGCCTGAAGGCGGTGCTTGGTTTTCGGGGCCCCGTACGCGGCTAGGCTCCCAAAAAGTCCCACATATGTGGTATCCCCGTACTCAGGAGAAGCAGCAGAATTTATTTTGGGGTGTCATTTCACATATGCCCATGGCATGCGTGAGCAATATATCATTTAGTGACAACTTTGTGAAAAAAAAAAAAAAAAAAAAAGTTTGTAATTTTCCCGCAACTTGTGGCAAAATATAAAATATTCCATGGACTCAACATGCCTCTCAGCAAATAGCTTGGGGTGTCTACTTTCTAAAATGGGGTAATTTGTGGGGGTTTTGTGCCATCTTGGCATTTTATGGCCTTCAAAACTGTAATAGGTAGTGAGAAGTGAACTCAAAAATTTACGCCCTTAGAAAGCCTGAAGGCGGTGCTTGGTTTTCGGGGCCCCGTACGCGGCTAGGCTCCCAAAAAGTCCCACATATGTGGTATCCCCGTACTCAGGAGAAGCAGCAGAATTTATTTTGGGGTGTCATTTCACATATGCCCATGGCATGTGTGAGCAATATATCATTTAGTGACAACTTTGTGAAAAAAAAAAAAAAAAGTTTGTAATTTTCCCGCAACTTGTGGCAAAATATAAAATATTCCATGAACTCAACATGCCTCTCAGCAAATAGCTTGGGGTGTCTACTTTCTAAAATGGGGTCATTTGTGGGGGTTTTGTGCCATCTTGGCATTTTATGGCCTTCAAAACTGTAATAGGTAGTGAGAAGTGAACTCAAAAATTTACGCCCTTAGAAAGCCTGAAGGCGGTGCTTGGTTTTCGGGGCCCTGTACGCGGCTAGGCTCCCAAAAAGTCCCACATATGTGGTATCCCCGTACTCAGGAGAAGCAGCAGAATTTATTTTGGGGTGTCATTTCACATACGCCCATAGCATGTGTGAGCAATATAACATTTAGTGACAACTTTGTGTAAAAAAAAAAAAAAAAATTTTTTTTTGTCATTATTCAATCGCTTGAGGCAAAAAAATAAAATATTCAATGGGCTCAACATGCCTCTTATCAATTTCCTTAGGGGGTCTACTTTCCAAAATGGGGTCATTTGGGGGGGTTTTGTACTGCCCTGCCATTTTAGCACCTCAAGAAATGAGATAGGCAGTCGTAAACTAAAAGCTGCGTAAATTCCAGAAAACGTACCTTAGTTTGTAGATGTGACAACTTTTGCGCAAACCAATAAATATACAATTATTGACTTTTTTTTTACCAAAGACATGTGGCTGAATACATTTTGGCCTAAATGTATGACTAAAATTGAGTTTATTGGATTTTTCTAATAACAAAAAGTAGAAAATATCATTTTTTTTCAAAATTTGCGGTCTTTTTACGTTTATATCGCAAAAAATAAAAATCGCAGAGGCAATCAAATACCATCAAAAGAAAGCTCTATTTGTGGGAAGAAAAGGACGCAAATTTTGTTTGGGTACAACATTGCATGACCGCGCAATTACCAGTTAAAGCAGCGCAGTGCCAAAGTGTAAAAAGACCTCTGGTCATTTACCAGCAAAATGGTTCGGTCTGAAAGTGGTTAAAGATAGGAAGGATATAAACAAGAGACTGAGCTGCTGGCTGAACTGAACCCTGCCCTAGCTAACTGCAATTGGGTGAGATCTCAGAGAAGCAAAGACACTGCTCATCGCATATGACCTTGCCTCAGAGACCAGGAACCTTCTCCCTAGAAGACACAGTAAAAATACATTGGTCAAAAGACTTTATATGAGGCGAATCACATCCAAAACAGAATATAATTGGTACACATGATTTCAAATTTAGTGATAAAATAAACGGACATACACTATATTGTCAAAAGTATTGGGATGCCTGCCTTTACACACACGTGAGCTTTAATAGCATTCCAGTCTTAATCCTTATGGTTCAATATTGAGTGGGCCAGTGGCAGATGTATAAGGGTCACAGAAATTGCCATGGTGACCAGGCCCCTTGTATGCCTCTATAGGAGGAGCAGCAAGGGCGGTTGAGACCGAGCTCCCCGATCCTCAGCCAAACTGTAAATCAGCACTGTGGGGAGCTGGTCCCACTGATTAGACCTAAAGTGAAAGCAGTGTGTGCTGTGCTCTTTGACTCCCCGTAAAGTGCAGTACCCGGCAGGAAGAGCTAAGGTAAAGGACTGTCGATTTAAAAAAAAAAAAAAAGCTATCTGTATGTATGCGTGTGTTTATGCATGTATGTATGTGCGTGTGCATGTATGTATGTATATGCGTGTATGTATATGTGTGTATGCATATGTGCACGTATGTATGTGTATGCAGGTATGACAGGAAAAGGGAGAGGGCAGTTTCTTTCCCCCCCTTTTCCTCATGGGAGAGCGGCTGGATCAGCTGTTTCAAGTTTCCCCGCTGAGCCTGTGGCCAGCGGGGAAACAGCTGTTAGTCACATGTTTTTGAGGAGGGGTACAGGTGACCCCTCTTCATGACATGTGAAAAAGCCTGGGAAGAACTGGTTTAAACCAGTTTTCTTGGGGTTTGTGGGGTTATAAAAAGGGGGTTCCGCTGAGGGGGCTCATTCGCCTCAGAAGAAGAGCTGAGGTGTTCTCTCTGGGATTTTCCCTGAACAAACAGCCTCTTCTGTGGCCGGAAGATGAGCCTTCTTCGGGCGAATGACAGAGCGGGCTGGAGAGGATGGCGGAGAAGCCTGGATTCGCCAGTGCTTAGATTTACCCCGCGCGGCGTGTCAAGAGGCTCCGGTGGGAGCTACACCGCCTGTCAGTTGTCCTGGTCCGGAGGAGAGAGGAAGAGAGCGGCCAGCGGTGGAAGCCCAGGAGCTGTCGCTGCGGGATGAAGAGGATGCCGAAGCTGTGGAGTTATTAGCAAAAGTGTTTAAGGAATTAGCCATTCAGAAATTAATTTGTCAGCCAACTATAAATAATGTTTTAGCTTCTGATGTTTCAGCTATGGGAGTTTGGTCGCCACCTAGTGGCGTTGCTGCTAATGGAGCTCAAGCTTTGCCAATTCGTTTAGAGCAAATTAGTAATAGGTCTTATAGCAATGCTAGGTCACAAAACTTGCCAAAAAAAAAAAGAAACTTGTTTAAAGGAATCCATGCCCTAAGGATAGACATAGACCTGTATCAAAAAACTTTAATAATTAGTTACAGGCATTTTGTATTTTTGCAGGTGTGCTTTGTGAGTAATCACCTGAGAACAGTACGGGTTATAATTGAGGCATACAAAAAAAAATCAAAAAAAAAAATCCATTCATCCCAGATTGCACTGGGGAGCTAAGGATGTGGGCCTTTGGCTGAATCTTTTTTCTGCCCCAGAGGCAAACGGTGGCAAGGCCATTTTCAGCACCACCAGTTCAAAATGCTTCAGGTTACAAAAGGGGGATTTGTTTTAACTTCAACGATAGTCAGTGTAAATGGCCCAATTCATGTAAATACAGGCATGAATGTGCTTTTTGTGCTGGAGCGCACTCAGTTTCAAAATGTTTAAAAAAAAAAATGTCAGCAACAAATTTGCAAAAAGCACACACACCAGTGATTTTTAGCAAGAATGCTCCTGTGGTTTCAGGCGTATCCAGACAAGTTGAAGGCACATCTTCTCATTGAAGGTTTTAGGTAAGTTTTTTTATTGCCTTTATTTCAAGGTCAGGGTTGTACCATAGTTGAGAATTTGAAATCGGTATCTGACTTTCCTCAAGTAGTATTGGATAAGGTTAGTGTTGAAATCTCAGAAGGAAGGGTGGCGGGCCCCTTTTTCTTTCCCTCCGTTTTAAAATTTCAGGATTTTCCCTTTAGGTGTAGTTCCAATAAAGGAAAATAATTCTTTTAGATTTATTCATCACTTATCTTTTCCTAAAGGAAATTCCCTTAATGACCAAATTGGTCAGTTTCATATGCTTCTTTTGAAGATGCTTTAGTAAAATTGAGAATGTTGGGGAAGGGAGCTATTGTAGCAAAGGCGGATGTCAAGTCAGCTTTTCTCTTACTTCCCATTAATCCTTCATCTTTTAATTCCCTTGGTTTTTCTTTAACGGTAACTTTTATGTTGATAAATGTTTACCTATGGTTGTTCTTTGTCCTGCTTTTATTTTAATTTTTTTCTCTTCATTTTTAGAGTGGGTAGTTTCTGTCGTTTCCGGGTCAAAATTTTTAATTCATTAGATGATTTTTTATTTTAGGCCCTCAGGATTCTTTTAATTGTGCTAACTTATTACAGACAATTTTTGAGGTTTGCAACCATTTTTGGTATCCCATTGGCTCATGAGAAGACTATTTGGCCTTCCACTTGTCTGGAATTTCTAGGTATCATTATTGATACGCAGTTAATGGAGTTCAGGTTACCGGAAGAAAAAATTGAGAAGATTAGTTCTTTATTGTTAAAGCTAATCGAAAAAAAAAATTGCTTGAAGGAGATGCAGTCTCTTTTGGGCCTTCTGGCTTTTGCTTCAAGGGTCATGCCAGTGGGCAGGGTATTTTCCAGGAGACTTTACCTCGCTATATCTGGTTTAGGGTCCCCCCTTTTCTCATGTGCGATTGTCCAGTGATATGAGAGAGGATTTGCTAGTCTGGTTGCGGTTTCTTTCTCATTTCAATGGCAGGGGGATTTCATTTAGATTCTGATTTCCTTCTCTTTACTGATGCCGCAGAGTCGCATGGCTTTGCCGCACTTTGGCAGAAGAATTGGTGCGCTGAACGTTGGCATGTCTCTTGGGTAGTGAAGGGTACACATTAAAAACATAGTCTTTTTGGAACTATTTCATACTATTGTTGCACTTGAACTTTGGGGTGCTTTCTTCCATAATAAAAGAGTTTTAATACGTACAGATAATAAAGGAGTAATGCATGCTATTCATTGATTAACATCTAAGTCTCCACCAGTCATTGTCCTTATGAGATACCTGATTTTTAAATGTTTAAGTTTGAACATATGGTTGAAGGCTGTACTCGTACCAAGTAAGGACAATGATTTGGCGGATGAGTTGTCTCGTTCACAGGTGGAGCGTTTTTTCAAGCTACTTCCGGAGGCGGATCGTGTGGGACACTCCTGTCCAATCAATTTATGGGACCTGGTTTAACCACTACAGATCCGCGCTATTGCCAAATGACGGCATCAGCGCGGACCTACATTTCCGGGACTACGTCTATTGACGTCGTCCCGGATACGAGCGGCCTGCGCGCCCCCTGAGGGGCGCGCGCGGCGCGCTCTGTGATCGGCGAGTCCGTGAGACTCGCCTGATCACCGATCCGTGCAAGGGGTCGATCCCGACCCCTTATCACGTGATCAGCTGTCAGCCAATGACAGCTGATCATGTGATAGAACGGAGCCGGTAATCGGCTATTATTCCTCCTCGCGCTGACAGCGCGAGGAGAGAAAAAAAAAGCCGATCACCGGCGGCCGTGATCGGGACATCAGTCCCGATCATGGCCAGCAATACAGCTGACCAGCTGCCCCCTGCCAGTGCCCACCTGCCCACCGCCGTGCCATCCTGAATAAAAGTAAGTGCCCCCCATCAGTGCCCCCCATCAGTGCCCATAGTGCCCACAGTGCCACCTATAGTGCCATCCAGCAGTGCCACCAACAGTGCCACCCACAGTGCCCACAATCTGCCTCAAAGGTGCTGCGACCCAGTGCCGCCCATCAGTGCCCAGCAGTGCCGCCCATCAGTGCCCAGCAGTGCCACCTATCAGAGCCACCTATCAGTGCCACCTATCAGTGCCCATCAGTCCCATCTATCAGTGGTACCTATCAGTGCCCATCCGTGCCACCCATCCGTGCCACTTATCCGTGCCACCCATCCATGCCATCTTATCTGTGCCCATCTTTGCCCATCAGTGCCGCCTTATCTGTGCCCATCGGTGCCGCCTTATCTGTGCCTATTAGTGCCGCCTTAACTATGCCTATCAGTGCCCACCAGTGCAGCCCATCAGTGCCCACCAATGCAGCCCATCAGTGCCCACCAATGCAGCCCATCAGTGCCCACCAATGCAGCCATCAGTGCCGCCTAATCAGCGCACTTCAATGAAGGAGAAAAATGACCCGTTTGCAAAATTTTATAACAAACTATTAAAACATGATTTTTATTTTTTTATTTTTTTGCATCTTTTTTTGTTTGTTTAGCAAAAAATAAAACTCCGAGCTGTAACTAAATACCACCAAAAGAAAGCTCTATTTGTGGGAAAAAAATGATAAAAATTTCATTTGGGTACAGTGTTGTATGCCCGCGCAATTGTCATTCAAAGTGCATCAGCGCTGAAAGCTGAAAATTGGTCTGGGACTGAGGGGGGTTTAAGTGCCCAGTAAGCAAGTGGTTAAGGCCTATTTCTATTTATTTTATCAATTCTTTGGCATCCTTTTACTGGGGCAGGATATCAGTTTGCCTGGTTTCTGTAAAAAAATAATAATAATCTTTTGAATATGATAGGTGAACCATTGGGTTCCTTGTCTGAGTTATTGTTGCTGCCTGAGCCGTGGTGGCTGGGCTAGCTTTAAGTTTATTTTGTTGTTGCTGCCTGAGCCGTGGTGGTTAGGCTAGCTTTAAGTTTATTACTGTTATTAAAGTTTCTTGGTTCTCTGTTTGAGCAAAATTATTCTTGGTCATACATACATAAACCTCTGTCGGGAATTTCTTTTTCTTGAAATTAAATAACATGCCATCTTGCATGCAGTATTTTTCTATAAAGCAAGCTTTAAAAGGTTACAAAAGGAATAATTTTAGGCCTGATTCAAGGAAGCCCATCACTCCTCTAGTACTGGGTGAGTTTTGCTCCGTGACGGCTAAAATTTGTTTTTTGTCATTCTGAATCGGTTCTTTTTTCGGGCGTTTTTTTCAGTTATGTTTTTTGCGGCGCTTAGGGTATCTGAGCTGGTTCAACTACACATGTCTGAAGTTGTTATTTTGAAAGTTTCATTAAAAAAATTTAATTAGCAGATCCAAAACGGATCAGGTAGGTAAAGGTAATTGGTTAACATTAGATATGTGTATGAGTACTAGCATTTTGCCCGGTGGCTCTGATACGTCAATATTTCTAATACGTCAAAATTCATCAATTAGGCCTTTGGGGTTTTCTACGTTTTTTATTCATGAATCAGGGTTACCCCTTATTAAATACCAGTTCTTATGCGTTTTCAGGAGATGTTTAAAGGCCTTAAATTTAGATCAGGAACATTTATCGTCACATTCTTTTCGGATTGGAGCAGCAACAGAGGCCGCTAGACTGGGTTTTGATGTTAGATCTATTAAGCAGATTGGTAGATGGAAGTTGGATAGGTACTTGCTTTATATTCGTCCTAACTTAATACTATGATTTATTTCAGGTAACACTCACATTGTGTGGATGATTGGACACTCCTTCATCTATTGGGCGAATTTGAGAGCGCAGCAACGAGTTTATACTTTAGGATTGGAGGCTTCTAAATTTAAGATTTTTTGGTGTGGAAAGAGGGGAATGTTATGGTCAGACCTAAATTCTTTTATTTCACAGCTTCTTCTTCATTTTCCCTCTCCGGATATCTTAATTATTCATCTAGGTGGTAATGATATTGGTTACTATAAAACTTTAGACCTTAATTTTCGGATTAGGGATGATCTACAGAAGATACAGTTATCATTTCCCAATTCAGTAGTGTTTTTTTCGGAAATTGTGCAGAGGATAGGTTGGCTTTCCTATCCTTCTGTACGTCCTTTTTAAAAAATCAGGAAGAGAGTGAATAGGGCAGTATCCAAGTCGCTATCAAGATTGGGAATGCTATCCTTTAGGCACACGGAGCTGGAAGGGGGTATCCCTGGCCTTTTCAGGCAGGATGGCTTCCACCTGTCTGATATTGGTTTGGATATTTTCAATTTAGATTTAAGTTACTGTGTTGAGATGGCCGCGGGTTGGGGTTCTGTGGGCAGTTGGCCTTAGGTCCTCCTGCCCTTTTGGGTATTTTGTGTTGCTGCCTGAGCCGTAGTGACTGGGCTAGCTTTAAGTTTATTGGATGAGTTTTGTTGAGTTATGTACAACATTTTGAAATCAATAATACACAACCGCGGCCATTATTATCCAAACACCTGTCTGCTTGTCTTATTTCAAAAGCTATTGAATAAAATTCCGGCCTGCTGTCCCATGACAGGAAAAGGGAGAGGGCAGTTTCTTGCCCCCCCTTTTCCTCATGGGAGAGCGGCTGGATCAGCTGTTTCAAGTTCCCCCGCTGAGCCTGTGGCCAGCGGGGAAACAGCTGTTAGTCACATGTTTTTGAGGAGGGGGTACAGGTGACCCCTCTTCATGACATGTGAAAAAGCCCGGGAAGAACTGGTTTAAACCAGTTTTCTTGGGGTTTGTGGGGTTATAAAAAGGGGGTTCCGCTAAGGGGGCTCATTCGCCTCAGAAGAAGAGCTGTGGTGTTCTCTCCCCTCCCTCCCTCCCTATAAAATAAATTTGTATTTAAATGTATTTTAATTCTGTATGGTTATGTTAAAATATTTTGTCGCGGTTGTTGTTATGTGGTAAGTCACCTTTGCAAAAATAATAATAATAATAATAATAATACAGAATTGTAACAGCAAAGGGGGACAAGTTATTATGGCTTTTTAATTAAAGCGTTCAAGTATGTGCTGCCTATGGGCTAGCTTTAAGTTTATTGGATGCGTTTTGTTGAGATATGTACAACATGCCCTTTTGGGTATTTTGTGTTGCTGCCTAAGCCGTAGTGACTGGGCTAGCTTTAAGTTTATTGGATGAGTTTTGATGAGTTATGTACAACATTTTGAAACCAATAATAAACAACCGCGGCCATTATTATCCAAACACCTGTCTGCTTGTCTTATTTCAAAAGCTATTGAATAAAATTCCGGCCTGCGGTCCCATGTATGTGTGTGAATGTATGTGCATGTGTTTGTGTGTGCATTTATATACTGTGTGTGTGTGTGTGTGTATTTATACATGTGTGTATGTGTATATATACAGTATATGTGTGTGTATTATGTGTGTGTGTTTATATATGTGCCTGTGTGTGCATACATGTGTGTTTACATGTATGCGCTTTTATCCTGACACCCTATATGTGTACAATCAGAACTGATTTTTTTTTTCTTGCTTATTTATAGTACCAACAAAAAAATGCTGTTCCTCTAAAAAGCAGAGGATCACTCAGATCGCTTTTCAGAGGCATTTGACAGCTGGTAAAGAGACAATATTTTGCCTCCTGATCGCCTGTTTTAACCCCTTAAATGCATCATCGCTATGCTGCAACTGCGTGCAATGCACACAGTTGCAGGGGGGTTGCAGTGCAGCCCCATTCACCTAGGGGTATACTTCAAGGGTGCCCTGACTGGAAAAAGATTGAAAAACACTGGCATAGAGGAATCAATCTCTCTGTTTTTCCTCCTGCAGCTGCTGAATGTCTGTGGGAGGGAGAGGAGGAGAAGCAGGGGGAAATGGAGAAATTGGTTCCTTTATATGCAGCCACTCACTTGCGACTGAGCCCTGGCTTTCCACCACCGGGCTCGGAGGAAAGGGCCCTATCCGGGGGTCATGGGGGCCCTTCATTCCTTCATGGTTTCTTGCATCAGGGCCCTAAGCGTTCTAGTTACGCCACTGGATTTGGCCCACCCTATGCAGCTATAGCAGCTTAAACTCTTCTGGGAAGGCTGTCCACAAGGTTTAGGAGTTTGTCTATGGGAATGTTTGACCATTTTTCCAGAAGTGCATTTGTGAGGTCAGGCTCTGATTTTGGACACAAAGGGCTGGCTCGCGATCTCATTCATCCCAAAAGGTGTTCTATCAGGTTGAGGTCAGGACTCTGTGCAGGCCAGCCACGTTCCTCCACCCCAAATTAGCTCATCCATGTCTTTATGGACCTTTGTTTGTGCACTGGTGCGCAGTCATGCTTGAAGAGTTAAAAACAGGAGGTTATAACAGGGGTCAAAGTACCTGTGTAGTGTGAGTGTGTACCTGTTTATTGTAAGTACATGGGTGCGCACATGGGCTGTGTTGAGTATCGGTGTCAGGTAGTACCTCAGGATTGTGAGTATCTGAGTGTTGTCTGAGTAGTGTGTGTGTGGATTGTCACTACTTGTGTATTGTGTGTCTGTGAGTGCACGTGGGTCTGTAAGTTGGTCTGCTAGTGCATGTATGTCTGTAAATGCAGGTGGGTCTGCGAGTGCACGTGGGTCTGCAAGTGTGCATGGATCTATGAGTGTGCTTGGGTCTGAGAGTATCTGTGTATTGTCTAGTTGAGTACTTGTGTATTGTCTTGTTGAGTACCTGTGTATTGTCTTATTGAGTACCTGTGTATTGTCTTTTGAGTATTAGTGTTAGGAAGCTAGTTGTTAGGTAATTTAGACAGGGTATAATCCCCAATCCTCATTAAATTGGTAGTTAGGATGCTCGGCGGTGTGGAGATGCGACTCGGTGTATATCTTGCGCCATGTATACATTCCTTGATCGAGGGTGAATACTTCTGTGCAAAATCAAAGCACATTATTTCTCTAGAAGCCCAGGTACTGAATCTGGGGAAGCAACTGCCAGCACTGAGAAGACCCTCCATACAAAAGAAGAGCCGTGAACATACCCAGCAAGTGCTGGCAGGAGCCAGCACTGAGGCGGATGGAGACAAAGAGGTACAGGCACTAGAAAAGAGTAGATGGGTGACCGTCAGAAAGGGTAGAGGGAAAAGTGCCAGAGAGGCCGATCCATGGCTATCCCAATAAGTATGCTCCATTGAGTGACATTGGTGAAACCAGTAAGGTACCACCACTGCTGGAGCTGGGAGACTCTCCTAGCTGCCAGGGAAAGAACTCCTCCAGTGAGAGTGGGGGGAAGGGAAAGGAAAGAGAGATTCTGGTGGTATCCCCATGTCCATGGCTGACGACCCCCCCCACGCTCCAATCCCTCAGGATAGCGACACACAACACGCAGGGCCTGAATTCCCCAATGAAGAGACGCAAAGCCTTCTATAGCTATCACTCGAGAAAAATTGACATTATTCTACTACAAGAGACCCACTTCCCGAAAAGCTTTAACCCTACCTTCTTACATCGTAATTACCCTACCTTTTTTCTTGCTAACGCTGAGGAAAAGAAGTGAGGAGTGGCCATCCTCATCTCTAAACACATCACGTTCACCCTCTCCAATATAGTCAGAGATGATGATGAGGGGAGATTCCTTCTAGTCAAAGGCCATGTAAATGGGACTTTGTTCACCTTCATCTCATACTATGCACCTAACAAGGGCCAGACCCGCTTCTTCTCCTCGATGTTAACTTCCCTCTCTCCTCATATATAAGGTAAAGTGGTCTTAGGAGGCGACTCCAATGTCGCCTTCGACCTCCTTTCTGACAAATCATCCCTCCACAAAACCCTCCTTAAAAGGCCACCCAAACAGAGCCTCACTATCGCACGACTTCTCCACTCGATGGGCATGATTAAAGCTAGCACCCCTCAATGGCGCCTTGGGGACTCTCTCCTATCTAATGCAGCTCACCGCACTATGCTTGAACACGAACTGAAGGATTACTTCCGCCACAGTGACACTGCTGATATCTCTCCTAGTACTCTATGGGAGGCTCACAAGGCGGTCATGAGGGGTAAAATCATACAACTTTCTTCACGCCTAAAGCGAGAGAAACAGGTTGACATCGTAAAACTTGAGAAAGAATTTCGCTCCATTAGCCAAGCCCACAAAGCTAACCCTTCCCCCCCTTCACTCACACGCCTGGATGCAGCTATGCTTGCACTTAATACAGCTCTCACCTCCAACGCGGAACAACACCTATGCTGGGTGAGCGGTAGATTCTACCTTAATTCTGATAAATTCGGTCCCCATCTCGCGGCTAAACTCTCCCCAAAATATAGAGTACGAGCTCTACCAAAAATCAGATCCCTGTCTGGCACTCTGACCCAAAATCCCAAACAAATTTTAGAGGCCTTCCACAAATTCTATTCCGACCTCTACTCGGGCCCTAACCCAAGTAACAACCAAACGATCGACTTGTTTCTTAACAGCATACCCCTCCCCAAAATCTCTGCTGCCCACCGAGCAATCATGGACGCACCTTTTCTGAGGAGGAGGTTAGTGAGGTGATCAAGTCCCTAAAAAAAAACTCTGCCCCTGGCCCTGACGGATTTTCCAATTGTTACTATAAATCCTTCTCGGAAGTCCTCTCCCCCTTTCTGACCCGATTCTTTAACTCCCTTGACCAGAACTCACCTATCGACCCAGCTTCCAATCTTGCATACATCTCTGTCATACCTAAACCCGGCAAGGACCAGAGCCTAGTAAGCAACTACAGACCCATCTCCTTAATCAACAGCGACCTCAAAATAATGACAAAAATTCTTTCTAACAGATTGGGCTCCTTTATAGGGTCCTATGTCCACAAAGACCAGGTAGGCTTTATCCCGGGGAGACAGGGCCCGGACCAGATAAGGAGAGCTGTTGACATCATCTCCGTGCTTCAGGCTCGGTGGGATGGGAACCCCCCACAGGAAGGCTTCCTCCTCTCGCTTGACTTACAGAAAGCCTTTGATACTATCACTTGGCCTTTTTTGTTTCGCACCCTTGAGAATTGGGGATTCGGTTCTCATTTCAGGACCCTCCTGGGGTCCCTATATTCACAACCCAGGGCTCAAGTCAGACTACAGGGACACCTCTCTGACCCATTCCCAATCTCTAAAGGCACCAGACAGGGTTGTCCCCTATCTCCCCTTCTCTTTGCCATAGGCGTCGAATCACTTGCGATCACCATTAGGAATCACCCAGACATCCATGGAGTTCAATGCGGCCAATCCGTACATAAGTGTGCATTATTTGCTGATGATGTCCTCCTTTTTGTTACCGCCCCCCTTATATCTACTCCCAATATCCTCCAACTTCTTCTTCAATTCCGGCAGGCCTCAGGTTTACAGGTTAACATGTCCAAATCCTTAGCCCTTAATATCTCCTCCCCCCAAGCTATGGTTGACCGGCTCACAGAACACTTCCCCTTCTCCTGGAGCACCTCCTCCATTCCCTACCTAGGAGTTCACCTTACTCCCAAATTTGACCAACTCTACAAACACAATTATCCCCCTATGTTTAAGAAGCTCAAGACGGATTTAGATCAATGGTCGCTCCACAAACTATCATGGATCGGTAGGGTGAACGCGGTTAAAATGACCCTTCTCCCTAGGATTTTTTACCTATTCCGCTCGCTCCCAATTCTTGTTCCCCAATCCCACATCCAAAACCTTCAATTGTCCATTAACCGATTTATTTGGGGCAACTCCAACCATAGACTCCCCAAAAACACTCTCTTCCGACCCAGACGGAAAGGAGGCTTGGGCTTACCTAACCTCCGTTGGTACTATCACGCTGCTCACTTAAACCAAATCTCAACTATTTACTCGAGAGGCCCTAAACCAGACTGGATTGAAATGGAGAGACCTCCGATCATGTCCCCTACCCTCTCACATTCCTTTGCGATCTGCGACACCCTTCATAAGCTAAATAGTGTTACTTCCAGCTGGCACCCCCTAGCCCACATTTTTAATAATCCCGCCTTCCCCCCCGGTTTAAATATTAAAGCTTTTCAATGGTGGCTGGACAAAGGCCTTTACAAGATTGGGCAATTTTTTAACATGAATGGCCCCCGTCACTTTAAATCAATGCACCTCCCAACTTGCCATGCCCCCCACGGAGCAGTTCCGATTTCACCAGATAGCTCACTTCTTACGCACTCTTCTGCCCACCAATTCAGATCGCCTCGGGGTTACTCCCTATGAACAGTGGTGTGTGTCGGCCATGGACATGAAGGGGGGAATCTCCCTGACCTACTCAACTCTGTCCACCCCCTCGGAGAAAACAAGTTATATGCAGAGCTGGGAAGGAGACCTCGACTTGGAATGGGACATGGACACTTGGCACTCCTATTTTACGAGGGCCTTCGCAGGGATTCTTAATGTCTCTCTCATTGAAGCAGACGTTAAGGTCCTCACTAGGTGGTATTTGGTCCCGACCCGCTTAGCTAAATTCTACCCTCAAACCTCACCTCTATGCTTTCGAGGCTGTGGCCACTTGGGCTCCCTTCTCCATATCCTGTGGGAGTGTCCTCGGGTCAGAAGCTACTGGAACAAGATCTTCTCCTTGATCCGCAAGGTCACTGACGTTGCGGCCCCCCAAATTCCAACTATAGCACTCCTGAACCAGCCAATTCCTAAAATCTCTAAATACCAACAATGTTTGATCCACTACATTCTCATAAGTGCCAAGATGACCATAGCTGGTCTTGGAAGTCCCCAAGGGTCTCGTTCCCAGCAGCTAAACAAAAAATCTCCTGGATTATGTTCCAAGAAAAGACCTCTAGTCTCATCATTAATAAATCTAAAAAAGTCAAAAAAATCTGGGAACCCTGGGCTCGCTACGTAGGGGTACTCCTCTAGACCTAGAACTGAATGTAATCTTGACAACCAACGCCACAGCGAGATCCCTGTCTTCCCTAGGGAGCTCCCCTTGACATAGGTACCTCCCCGACCCACTCCTCCCCCTTCCCCCTCTTCCGTCCCCTCTACTTCTGTCTTGTCTTTCTCCCCCTCTTTACTCCGCCCCTCCCCTCGACATCTTTCGTCGGGAGGAGATGGATATATGGCACAAGATCAGAGCCTAGCCTGAGCAAAGGTACTCGCTCCTACCTATCTGCCTGCCATGGCACTGCTATCTTCTTGCCCGTAGGGCCAATCCCACTCTGCCCCCCCTTTTTTTGGGGGGGTCCAGAGTCGGATCGCATTAATTACTATGTTATTATTCTCTTAGTTTGTATGGTTGACACTCTTCCTTTTTGAGTTGCAGGCACAGTCTGAGCCCATTTGGGGTGTTTGGAAGCCGGGCTCCCCGAAGAAACTTGGATATTCCCCCTACTACTAAACTGCACCCCTTTCCCCCTCTCCTTGACTTTTCCTTTGGTAGTGGATTCCCATGTGCATCATTCTCTCCCCCCTAGTTTATACGAGCCCTGCACCCATAGCCTTTAACCTCATGGATATTGTTCACAGGTGCTACCCTCCCCCTTTGTATTGTTTCCTTGGCATACTGTTTCTTTCTTCTTAAAATGTGCCTTACTACTGACTCTCCTGCGTGAGAGCGGTCTGTTCCATGTATCATCTTTGTTTCAATAAATACCTTTTAAAACTTAAAAAAAAAAAAAATAAGAAATGTATGGAACTGTATGGGGACTTTTGATTGAGGGCCAGCTTAGGAAAAACAATCATTGCTCAGAAACACAGCCCTCACTGCAGCATGGGTCAGGGTATTCTTTCACAACTTTCAAAAGAGAAGGTTGCTCACCTCCTCCAGACTATTTTACCCGGTATTTATAAGGGACTAATCTATAACATAGCACATAATGGGAAGGGAAGCTGTCATGAGCAAATAATGAGGGCTGCCATTACTGACCTCTGATTTTTAGAATGATAATGGTCTGGCGTAATGTGATCTTTTTAATGTTGTGTGTGTCACTCACTAATGCCCTTATCACATTCACATACTGTATAAAGAGCCATGTTACCTAGAAGTAGTGCTTAAAGTGGTTTATACCCTCCTGTATGATTTGTACCTATAGGTAAGCCTAGAATAAGGCTTACCTATAGGTATTGTAAATATCTCATAAACGTGCGGCATTTAGGAGATATTTACTGTATACTGCACCTATGATGTCGGTGCATGCACTCTGAAGGAACGGCCGCCCATGCCATTTCTGCAGGAGCGTGTGATGTAACCGGCGTCTCACACATGCATGCGTGGGAGTGAAGTCATTTAGCTCCGGACAGTCACACAGCTGGAGTCCGCGGACCCCGGAAGGAAGATGGATGCGGCATGCAGTGGGGATGACGCTGGCTTTGTTTTCAGGTAAGTGTAACATAATGTGCTTTTAAGCCTTTACTTTGCAGGGAAGAAAAAAAGGGGTAAAAAAACCCTGAATTGACTTCCTCTTTAAACTTTTAGAGCAAACAAAGTTAAGCAAGCAGTGTCCTTTGTGGGAACCAAGCCTAGAACCCAGAATGGTGCTAACCACTTGCAATCCCGTGTTTGAGTCCTCTCGGCTGTTCCCTTCTCTATCTTTACAAATTCTATACAGCCTACATAATAGTGTCTCAGTTCTCATCTAACAAGGCAAGCATGACAGTCTTTTTAAATGCCCACACATGCCCTCACTGACACTTTTAACCCAGAGATTTCCTTCTGTTGCATAACAATTTGGCCCCAGGCTTCACCTATGGAGCCTCCTGCTACCAGTAAGGCCAGGTTCACATTTGTGGAAATTGGATGTGGTTCTCACCGCATCCAATTCGCATGACATGCTAGTGTGACCGTCTTTCAATAATCTACTTGTGTAAAAAAACATTAATTGATCCTCTTTTTTTACCAATGCCTATTCTGTCTAGTGACAACAGATACATCTGAATTTGACCAGAGAAATCCAGGTTTCAGCATTGCATCACTGCTTTTACTATGTCTTGTTTACATACAGACTTCATCCTATTTCTCAGTTACCTTATCATCCTTCTTTACCTTAATTCTTGCATCTCTTTCCTCTGTTTGGTCCTTGGTATTTTCATCTGTTGATTTTCTATGTTACTGACAGTTCCTTCTCTATCAGACCACTGTCAGACAATCAGCATGAAACTTCCAACAAGCCTTCCCACCACATCTATCTAATCACAACCACATAATCAACAATGGTTGAGAAGCAGCACTATCTCTTGTACCTGCCCTCTAATTTACACCTATTTATATCTATACTTCTATTTATACTGAGAGCA
Source organism: Lithobates pipiens (assembly GCF_037356315.1). Classification (NCBI taxonomy): domain Eukaryota; kingdom Metazoa; phylum Chordata; class Amphibia; order Anura; family Ranidae; genus Lithobates; species Lithobates pipiens. Next base: position 494,594,951 of record NW_027507758.1, read on the forward strand.
TGGGTGCCCCCGTAATGATCATCCTTAGACATTGCACTCATGGCATCCAACGCATGGTAGAGCCAGCCATGACTATCTTCACAGGAAACATTAGGTAAAAAGAAAGACCAATATATAGTATTGAACTGAAAACCTTACATGGCGACCATCAGATCTCTTAGACAGCTGTTGCAAAGACCTCTACAATAATAGCAGACTGTGATAGAAATCATAATTAGCAACAGCTAATGTCTTTTGGCCTTGTTTTTTGTAATTTACTCTCAGCTTAATTTAAATTCAATTAATGCTGAACAATGCTATTAAACATTCACCATGTTTCTGCATATCAACAGCTTTGTGAGAATCAAGCGTCCTTTGTAAGATCCAAGTGATGGTCTGCCAACTGTACTGCCCTCTGAGCTAACAAGGGCAGCATCATTTATAGTTTCAGTTAGAGGTGAACAGCTAATAAATTCACTCCACCAACAGTTTCTGAAAAAAAAACACAGTTCATCAGGCTTTAATTCGCCAATCTGGGTGACATATTTCATTCTTCCATTGCTCTATAAAACCTAGCTAACCACCATCCACAGATTGGGTTTATTTTCCAAATGATTTTAATGGGGTATCTTTTGGAAATACACACACATACAACTAGTAGACTCATTTGGAGGAGATTTACTGGAGCACTCAAAATCTGGTGCAGCTGTGTATGGTAGCCAATCAGATTCTAACTTCAGCTTGTTCAAATAAGCTTTGGCAATAAAACCTATAAGCTAATTGGTTTCTTTGCAGAGCTGCACCAGATTTTGTACTTTTTTCGTTTTAGTAAATCCCTCAAAGTGTACAGAAAACCCATTTTCCCCAGATGTTAAAGGTGTATATTGTGTAATACGAGCCATGAAGGTGTTTGTTGTATCCAAATGTCCCTCCCTCCTTCCCCAACCTGAAACCCTTAATAAGACCCGTAAAAGCGTTTGTCTAGTATGCTGCCATGCAAGGCGTAGACAGTTTTTATCTCAGATGGTAGAGCACTCCAGAACAAGCATTTGGAGTTAACATTGTGAGCTTTGCCTTAACAGTGACAAAGTGAACCACAAAATGGGCAAACTTGCCTGTGAGACAGAATAAACAAAATATGGAGTTGGCTTCAATTTTTCACACTGTAAAGGTCAGACCAGGTACCTTTTACAAGATTTCACAAAGAAAAAAAAAATATATTTTTTCAAATCTTGTCCTAGTCCCCTAAACAAATTTACCATGTTGATGCTAGCAATCTGCCCATCCATCCACCCATCAATTTTCGACAGAAACTTTTATAAAATGCAAAATGGGCATAAAGTTCATAAAATAGTGAACGTAGCTTCCTTTGTAATAATGAATTGCTTTCCAGTAAATGTTCAGAAAAGTTCCAGCTGCATTTAATCATATGTCATATTACCATAACTAGTAGAAAATGAAAGTGTAAAGCTTTTATCCTGACTGGCTGCTAAGTAAGTAAATTCTGCTCCTAAAAGCACAGTGTTTGATAGTTTTCTTTTCCATTTCAAAGATTTAAATCTTGTTTTCGCATTGCCATATGACCTTGTGCATCCCACTCTTGGCTGTGTCAACCCCAAGTTTGACTTTATGATTTATTTTTTATAGGCATTTGCTTTTTTTCATAAATGAGATGAATATGCCAGGAACAGAGCTGTCACGGGCGTGCAGTGGTTGAAAATTAATGAGGCATTAAACAGAAACTGATGATGACAATGTCCCCAGTGCACACACACTGTATTTCTTCACACTGTATCTGTTTCTAAGAGCGGGAATCTCTACTAAAACAGGGGAAGTGATTAATGCTAGTGATGAGGAGCTACTTCATTCGGAACCTTAATTATGTCTTGTCAGGGCATTGAGAAAAATGCTGCACCACAATAACTTCACTTTGTCTTACTGTATTGATATTTTCCATTAGGGTCTTTACTGTAGTGCCTTTATGTGGGTTCTTTGGCTGGAAAATATAGCTTACACCACAGATATTTATTTGACCAGTGGTGAAAGGGTAGAAGAACATGTGCAAAATTGTAGGACTTGTACCCCAGGGCATTCAACAGACTCTACACAAACACACACACACACACTTAAATTGTCCAAATATGAACCACTTTTGATCGAACAGAAATGGAAAATAATGCAGAATATATGTATTATATGTAACTGCTTGTGTTGTTGGACAGATTCCAATCATTCAAATACAACTTGTATGGTTGCATTTTTTACTGCAGATTCAATTGGCAGGTATTGAATAAAATCTCTAACTGCAGCTTCCAGTCAGCAGGATTTTTCTTCACTCTAGCATTGTGCAATAGCTTTTGGAAAAGAAGAGAAAAAGACAAACTTGTAAATAAATATTATATATGTGAAATTAAAATGAGCATTATTAATTATTGAGCACGGATCCTTTCATTATCACACTCCCACTCACACCTCCCATCTCCTCCAGCCTTCCCGTCGTAATTTTCCTCACTTCAGAGGCAGAGCCTCTCTTCTTTTTCTTCTGAACTTTGAAAGCCGAAAGATGGAAAATACAGACCTGCCAACGACATTCACAGGCTATTATACATTTATACATTTTTCTTCAAGTTTTGCAAAACTTTTTAACGTTGCTTCTTCACTGTAGCAAACAGTTTTCCAGCTATTAAAAGTCTCTTCGCTATTTTCTAACTTTTTTAGGCCTAATTTCCTTTGCTTTCTAAATACCTGCAAAAAAAGTCTGTGAAAAACACCAAAAAGTGTCCTGCTGTTAGAAATAGAAGACATAGTGTGCTCTGTGGTCTTACAAGTAGCAGTACATATCAATTCTACTGAAACTTGAAGGAGAGACACCCATTTCCATTATCCAGTAATTCGTTCTTACATGGGAGATGACTGGAATAGCAGTATACATGTCCATAAGAAGATATAGTCTATTGGACTAATCAAAAAAAGCTGCTGCAGGCCCTCATAGGCTTAGGTAAGCCCCCATTCCCACTTGACACCAGTCACCTAAGGGCCCCCTGTACAAGACCAATATTGGGGGCCCTCATTTAACCACTGGTCAAGGAACACCACACTGTGTTTTGATAGCTAGATTGAAACATGATTTTTCCAGTTCTTTTTTTTTTTACAGTTCCACAGTGAGAGGTGTCCAGCATCTAGTATAAGGAGTTCCTAGGTCTCAGATGGCCAAGCTGCACAGTCTGCACAGTTGATATGTCCACCACTGTTGACAGTGTGCAGGCCTTGAGATAAGTCGTTAAGACAAACTCCAGAAGTATTTGAGAACATACTTAAAGTACAACTAAAGGCAAAACTTTGTTTTAATGAGAAATAAAAATCTATATAAAAACCGCGCTATTCAACACCAGGAGAGGCTTAAACCAAATCAAATAAAAAGCTCTGTATGAATATAAAGTACCTGCATGTAAAAACACTACATAGGCTGCTGCCTCCCGGACAAAAGGAAACCCCTTGGAAGGGTTCCTTTTAAAGAGTGAAATTATAAGAATATTATCGGGTTAATTGGCGCTACCTAGAAAACAGGTCTCCATTACAAAAGGGTCTTATGGAGAATAAATGAATGGGGAGCCAGGACACGGTCTTTGCAAAAAGCCCAGTATTCCCTCTCAACCTACTTCTAATGACACTGTATATTGCCAAACCCAGAATCACATAAAGAGCTAGGACACCAAGAAAAGCCCCAGCTCCGCCCAAAGAAAGGTTTAAATCAAACAATAAATGTAATAAATCTGTGGGCCACCATAGAAAAAAAGGGTCCCAAAACATAAATTGCTAATGACGGGGATTACTAATCAAACTCATTATAAATTAATACTACAAAACAGTAGAAAATCAGGAACTAATGATGTTAGAACAAGCCAGGATACTTCCCTAAAGAATATCTATTCAAACACACATTCTCAAGTATGTTAAAAATACAGGCCAAAAGACCATATGTACCAGACTACATGTACAACCTGATGAAATTAAAGATCAAATCGCCTGAGATGCGACAAAATACATTCAGTGACAGGCCTATTAGCAACAATAATGAAGAACCCTTTATCAGTATAAAGTGAAAAAGATATATATATATATTTAAAGTACCGTGCACTAATGAACAACCTGGGGCCACATAGGTGTACCCACCAGTGTGTAATGCCAAAAAGTATATATATATATGTGTATATAACCTCAAACAATATTAATATTAAATCAGTGTAAGGGTGGTGAGGAGGAGTAGAAGATTAACACCTGTCTGAGGAGCTGTGTTGCTGTCTTGGAGGCTGTAAAAGATCTCTGTAAGGACTCTTACAAAAAACTTTGGGGTGAAGACCAGACTTCAGAACTGACTTGAGGATTCCAAGTTGACACAGGCTCGGGCATCTATCACTAAATTAAGAACGGGATATCTGGAGATTGATTCTTAAGGCGCTTAACCCCTGTAGGGGTATCTACTTCTGGTGAGTAGGATTCCTGGTGGGGGAGCACAGAAGTCACAGTGAAGACTGAATAGGAAGCACAAAAGTCACTTTAAGGATTTTTCTAGGATCCCTTGGACTAATACCATTGAACTTATATTTTTTTGGGACTTACTTTCACATATATATATTTTCCATTTTGCATATGTTTTATATATATAGTTTTTGTAACTTATTCTCAGATTTTATTTTTATTTTTATTTTTTCATTTTTTCATCTATTTCACTATTTTCATTTTAGGTGATATTGCACTTCGCACATGTTTTTTAGCCTTTATCGCCAAAAAGTTTTGTATTACTGTATTTTCATTTTTTGTATGCACTAATACACACACACATTTTTTAACCGTTTGGGTTCTGGGGTGTGAAACGCTCACACTTTCAGTTATTTGACCTACACATATAATTTTCTTTTTGGTTTTCACTATACACTGATTTAATATTAATATTGTTTGAGGTTATATACACATATATATATATACTTTTTGGCATTACACACTGGTGGGTACACCTATGTGGCCCCAGGTTGTTCATTAGTGCACGGTACTTTAAATATATATATATATCTTTTTCACTTTATACTGATAAAGGGTTCTTCATTATTGTTGCTAATAGGCCTGTCACTGAATGTATTTTGTCGAATCTCAGGCGATTTGATCTTTAATTTCATCAGGTTGTACATGTAGTCTGGTACATATGGTCTTTTGGCCTGTATTTTTAACATACTTGAGAATGTGTGTTTGAATAGATATTCTTTAGGGAAGTATCCTGGCTTGTTCTAACATCATTAGTTCCTGATTTTCTACTGTTTTGTAGTATTAATTTATAATGAGTTTGATTAGTAATCCCCGTCATTAGCAATTTATGTTTTGGGACCCTTTTTTTCTATGGTGGCCCACAGATTTATTACATTTATTGTTTGATTTAAACCTTTCTTTGGGCGGAGCTGGGGCTTTTCTTGGTGTCCTAGCTCTTTATGTGATTCTGGGTTTGGCAATATACAGTGTCATTAGAAGTAGGTTGAGAGGGAATACTGGGCTTTTTGCAAAGACCGTGTCCTGGCTCCCCATTCATTTATTCTCCATAAGACCCTTTTGTAATGGAGACCTGTTTTCTAGGTAGCGCCAATTAACCCGATAATATTCTTATAATTTCACTCTTTAAAACTTTGTTTTAGTCTTGGATAGACTGGAGATGGATTGGAACACCTGTCATTTTTTATTACTGTCTGTGCACCCGTTAGGAAGAGTTACCCTCTCTATTTGTCCTGTTTACCATTATCATTGAAAGTGGAAGTAAAATAAAATCTCACATTTTGGGTTGTTTTCAGAAAAGTAATAGAGGGGAAATCTTCCAATGAGGACACACGTTATGGCAACCTGGAGGTCCCCAAGGGATTCCCTTAATTTGCAGGAATTTCTTCTCACTTCCTGTTTGGCTATGGGACAGGAGCTGAAGGTAAATCTCTGCAATGGGACACGGATGGCAAAAAATAAACTGGCATTGGTTATGAGGGACCCTTAGGCCGCGTACACACGGGCGGACTGTCTGACGGACTTGGTCCGATGAAACGTGTTTCAGCGGACAATCCGCTCGTGTGTGGGCTTCAGCGGACTTTTTCAGCGGACAGTCTGGCGGACTAAGTCTTTCGGAATTTCCGTAATATTGTCCGTCCAAACTTGGTTTCAGCGGACAGTCCGCTCGTGAGTAGGCTAGTTCGACGGACTAAGTATGGCGCATGCTCAGAAAGGATTTACACGGCCGAAGGTTGCATTGCAGTGTATTGGACGTCGTATTTCTAGTCCCGTCGTACGTGCTGTACACGTCATCGCGCAAGCTTTCTGCGGACTGTCTGTTCATCGTGTGTGGTCAAGTCCGTTCATTCAAAAGTAGGACGGACTGTCTGTCGGATTGTCTGACGGACTTAGTTGGACGGACAGTCCGCCCGTGTGTACGCGGCCTAACTCTATCCAAAATGGAAAAAAAAAATGCCTATAGTCAGAGGCGGCTCTAGGCTTTGCGAGGCCTTAGGCAAATCTGAGACATGAGGCCCCATTCACATCCATAATGGGAAAAATAATTCAAGCAATAAAAATTAACTGTATAAATTGCATATATTAAGAGTTTTAAATTCTATGAACTATGAATTCACTGTTTATAGAATTTTCTCTAACCAATTCTTCTTTAATCAAATATATATATTACATATATATATTATATATAACATGCATATTTTTTCATTGACATGAAGGTCAGGTTAATATAACCCAGCCAGCACAGAGTTCCCCCATATATCAGAGTCTGCAGGATTCCCCCTTGCAGTGCAAGGGAACTCTGATATAAAGGGGAATGCTGCGGATCATGATCTCAGGGGCAACCTGCAGACTTTGGTGTAAAGGGGAACTCTAATGTAAGGGGGGGGGGGGGCTCTGGTGACCAAAGATCACCTTTAGATCAGAGTCCACTGCATTCCCCTTTACATCACAGAGTTCCAACTTGCATTTAAATTGCAAACTTTAATGTAGAGGGTTGGCTCTGGAGCTCCTTCCGCAGAGTGAGAGAGTCGCAGGCATGATGCAAGAGATGATCAGAGACTGCAAACATAGTACAGGAGATGATCAGAGACTGCAGACATGATACAGGAGATGATCAGAGACTGCAGACATAGAACAGGAGATGATCAGAGACTGCAGACATAGTACAGGAGATGATCAGAGACTGCAGACGTGATACAGGAGATGATCAGAGACTGCAGACGTGATACAGGAGATGGTCAGAGACTACAGACATGGTACAAGAGATGCTCAGAGACTGCAGACATAGTACAGGAGATGATCAGAGACTGCAGACGTGATACAGGAGATGGTCAGAGGCTTCAGACATGATACAAGACATCAGTGGAGGCTGGTGCTCACAATTCTTGGGGGGGGGGGGGGTGCAAACAAACAAAAAAAAGAAACATCAAATACAGCCACTGTTTCCTCAAATGCAGCCACTGTGCCCTCAAGTGCATCCACTGTGCCCATCAAGTGCAGCCACTGTGCCCATCAAATGCAGCCACTGTGCCCATCAAATGCAGCCACTCTGACCATCAAATGCAGCCACTGTGACCATTAAATGCAGCCACTGTGCCCATCAAATGCAGCCACTGTGCCCTCAAATGCATGCCAACCCCTTTGTGGCCGACAGCATCTGTTTGATTGGGGGGAGGATATGTGCTAGGGGGGCTTTTGGAGGGGAGAAGATATGTGCTGGGGAGGTGGATTTCATATCCAAGCCCCCTGGTAGCACAAGTCTTAAAGTCCCCCCATCACACAGTGGGGCCACTAGGGTTGGTGTCACCTGGTGTGGTAGAACATGGTGTCACCCCCCTACACTTAGCAGACTAGTGTGCTGGTGTGGCTCTCCCTCCTTAACCTGTCACAATGGATGGAGCAGGGATGGGATTGGGGGGGATAGAGCCAGAATGGGAATGGGGGATGGATAGAGCTAGGATGGGATCGGGGTAGTAGATGGAGCCGGGAGGGGATCAGGGGGATGGAGGGAGCCAGGATGGGACTGGGAGGATGGAGGGAACCGAGATGGGATCGGGGGATGGAGGGAGCAGAGATGGGATTGGGGGGATGCATGGACCGGGGATGGGATCGGGGGGATGCATGGAGCCGGGGTGGGATCAGGGAATGGATGGAGCCGGGATGAGATTGGGGGAATGGATGAAGCCGGAATTGGGGTGGGGTGGATTGGATCGGGGAGGTGGATGGACACGGGATGGGATTGGGGTGGGGTGGATGAGCTGGTATATTACGGGGGATGGAGGGAGCCATGATGGGATGGATGGAGCCGGGTTGGGATTGGGGTGGGGTGGATGTAGCCGGTATGGTATGGTGGATGGAGCCGGGATCGGATTGGGGTGGGATGGATGGAGCTGGGATGGAATCGGAGTCGGGTGGATGGAGCCGGGATGGAATTGGAGTGGGGTGGATGGAGCTGGGATGGTATGGGGGGATGGGTGGAGCTTGGATTGGATCGGGGGATGGATGGACCCGGGATTGGATGGCGGGGATGGAGCCGGGATGGGATTGGGGTGGGGTGGATGGAGCTGGGGATGGATGGAGCTGGGATTGGATCAGGGGGATGGATGGATATCCTCTCCCCCAAATAGCTCCAAGTTCACTCTACTTGTCTCCCCTCCCTCGTCCTATTCTTTATGCCCCCCTCCCCTCCAAGGCTAATGTTTAGATTACACAGACCTCAGACCAGCGCAGCTCTCAGTGAATGCTGTGACTCGTTCCCTCCTCCTCCACTGTGTACAGGAAAACATCACAGCACAGGAGGAGGAGGAGGGGCGGGTTCAGTTCGCTCCGCTCTGCATTGCACTGTGTGTCAGGCAGCTGGGGAGAGATCCCGGCTGCAATGCACAGCAGAGTGGAGTGGATCTTGCGGCGTGCGGGAACGGAGACACCCCGCACAAGCTGCGGGAATCTGATTCACCGGGACTTCGGGCCAAGAATGCAAGGCGGTCCCGGCGAATCATGGAGCTTGCGGTATGGACAAACTAGGCGGTCGCAACTTGCGAGGCCCCTGCAGGGGGCGAGGCCTAAGGCGACCGCCTAATTTGCCTAATTAGAGAGCCGTCTCTGCCTATAGTTCTACTTTAAAATAGACCTGTAATGAAGGATTTATATGGGGCTTGACACTTATAACCTTCTTGTGAAAATACCACTTATGTAAATGCAAAACTAAATCTGAGTTTGGGCACCAGCTCTTGGTATGTGTACCTTTCCTAGGTCAGTGTTCTCAGTACTGGATCAGCATACAGACAGAAAACTTGTATTTTCAAGGGGATGTAAGCAATGGATGCCCTTATACTTCCTTGGCACAGATTTGATTTAACATAAACCAATCAGCCAAAACTTTATAACCAGTAACCTAATATAGAGTAGGTCCGACTTTTGGCACCAAAACAGCCCTGACCTGCCAAGGCATGGACTCCAATACACCTCAGAAGGTATGCTGTGCAAGCTGGCACAAATTTATCAGTAGTAGTTCTTTCAAGTCCTGTAAAAAGTAAGTTGGGACCTCCATTGATTGGAATTGTTTTTTTTTTTTTTTCCCGTATATAATTTCTTTTTATTGAAAATACTGTAAAACATAACAGAGATAAATGAGCAAATAATACAGTGGTTTTGGCCCCATTGTTACAATGGCCGGGAGCAACAGTTAAACAAGAAACACAAGAATTTGAGCTGTCATTTATTTTCATCTAGACCTTAAGTCTATAAAAGCACAGATGGTTTGAGCGTCTGCGTCTAGTAGCCTACTACGCTTAAGCCAAAGAGTGCCACATGATCATCAGTCAGATCCTCATGATGGACAGTTCTCGCTGCAGTTTGGTGCCCCATCGTGGAATTGTTTTTTTTTTCTCCAGAACATCCCTTGGATGCTTGATTGAATAGAGATATGGAGAATTTGGAGGCCAAGACAACACCTTGAATCCATTGTTGTGCTCCTCAAACCATTTTTGAACATTTTTGCAAAGTGGCAGGATACATTTTCCTGCTGAAAGAGGCCACTGCCATCAGGGAATACTGCTTCAATGAAGTGGTGTACTTAAGCAACAACAATATTTAGATAGATGGCATGTGTCAAGTAACATTCATGCGAATGGAAGGATGCAAGGCTTCCCAGCAATACATTGCCCAAAGCATCCCATTGACTCTGCTGACTTGCCTTCTTCCCATTCTGCACCCTGGTGCCATCTCTTGACCAGGTAAGTGATGCATCTGAGCATCCGCATGATGTAAAAGGAAACATAATTCATAAGACAAGGCTACCTTCTTTCATTGCTCCATGGTCCAGTTCTGATGCTCGGGTACCCATTGTGGGCGCATTTGATGTGGTCAGCATGGGCACCCTGACAGGTCTACAGCAATGCAGCCCTATATACAACAACCTGTGATGCCCATTCGTTCTGCTTTGATCACACCAACCTCTGAGACAACATGTTTTCTTGCTGCTTAATACAGTATATGCCATGACTTTCAGATGCCATTGTAATGAGATAATCAACAGTATTCTCTTAGCCTGTCAGTGGTCTTAAAGTTATGGCTGATTGGTGTAGTATCCCTTTGAGTAGACACATTATCTGGTGAAGGTGGAATTGATGCTGCTGGGCTTTGCTTTAAATCTATTCTCCCAAAATGTGTAGAATTCTTTGAGCCTTGTATACATATGTTACTGAAGCAGGGTTGAATGGTCAGCAAAATAAATGATGTGCTAGAATGTAGTTGAACTCTAAACAGATCATTGATGAACATTTTTTTTTTCATTTAAGACAGGCAAACCACACAAAGCTTGATTCTGTTCTTGACCCACTGTCTCCATGCTGTGAGCATACTCGTTTGAGAATTTAATTTGTTTGGAAAGCACCTATGGGCTTTCTCAGCATGATTAGTTTTCCACATTTGTACAATAATTAATTTTCACCTGACAAGGTCCCTAGATGAGAGCAGAGGAAAAAAAGATTTCTTATTTCTCTACAAGCAACAGGTTTTCTAGAACACATCAGAAACATCATAACTTCTTCTGAATAGTTCAGAGCATCTCTTCAGCCAAGTAATGGATCAATGGCCTTGCTTCTAATTATAGTTTCTGTAAAAACAGAGCCCTTGAGGGCATGTCATTTAATCCTCTCCTGGTACAATGTATTGGAACTATTAAAAGTTCTTTTAGTTTACTAGTTTAGTTTAGTAGTTAATATTTTTATAGAAGCTAGTAAATTCAACCAGTGACCTATTGAGGCTTTCCAGGAAGCACTGCAGTCGAGATGCAGTAAGGTTACCCATACACTAGTAAAATTTCAAACAAAAACAGCCATTTTCAGAATGTTCCATTGACTTTATAATGGTTAGTGGGGTCAATTCAATGTTCATTTTCGACTGTATTGATGAAATAATTTGAAGGAGCAGCATGACATTTTTATTTTTTTAAAGGAATACAATCCTAACTGTAAATGTAATTTTCATTCAGGAAATATTGTAATGAAACCTGTTTATTGTTACATTCAAATAACAGGTCTGGATGATATTCTAAGGGCTTTGGAATTAAATAACTTGACTTATTGATGGCAAGAAAGAATGTTCTGATGGATGGTTTTTCAGAATTTCCATTAGACTGTTTGAACAGAAATCAAACAGAGTATTGTTAGCTTATGAAATCTATTTAAATTACCTTGAATTTTATAGTTGGTTCTACAATACAGGTACAGTACACTACTAGGTTTACAGCCTCTGGTCACATAACCCCACGTGATGCAACCTTTCGCCCAAGTGTGTGTGCAGACTCCAGGTGGCTCAAATCTTTCAAAAGATGAATGTCTAGGCAGGTTGCCTACAGTGTTAGCCAGACTAGTGTGGCTGCCCTGATTGGGGGAAGAAGGGGTTAACTCTGCTATGTTTTCCTGCTCACATTCGCAGGCTTTTAAGGTCCAGCCTCCTGTCCTGTAATATATAAAAAGGTAGAGGTTTGGGTCTCAAGGGAGTTGGGGTCAGATAAAGAAGGGGAACCTAACAAAACATGCTAAAAGAGGTAGTCCCTCTTTAGAGTACCCCCAAGTCATGAACTTCTCTCCTCGAGTCATGCTAAGTCATGGACTTCACCCATATGGACTTTACCTGTGCAAGTACCCTGGGGTAGCCACTATTAGTGCTAGATAGGAAAAGAAGGTTCTACCATGTTATGTTTACCATGCTGCACTTTAGTAAAAGCTGTTTTGCCCCACAAAGTCTTTTCTGAATTTACTGAGGGGTGCACATGGGGTCCTGGTGCATACACACAAGGGTCTGAGTCTACCACAGCACATAAAAGGTTCTAGTAACATCACAGCAACAAAATATCTAGGAGTAGACTAGCGTTATGGAGAGCTATGGCTTGATCACTAGATTCGAAGAAGCAAGGGTTAAAGTTAACACAAATGAGGTCTGTGCTATGTGCTCGGAGGGACCCCATTCTGTTACCTGGAATGAAATATCAGAGGTATGCTGACTGGTGGACTGGACATGGCTCTGTGTGTCTCTCCTAATACAACACAAGCACCTCTTCAAGTGTGTAGGATGCAGGACGCTATCCTTAAAGGAACTGCACATGACACTGCATACAATTGGCTCACCTTTGCATTGGAGGATTGCCTTAATGTTTGAGTTTCACATGACCACAGGCTTTGGTATTGATGAGCATGCTTTTAAGAAAGGTGTGATCCCAGTGTTGGAGCAACTGACCTTTCTTGCACCTGATATAGCCCAGAAGAACCCACCCCGGGGTAGTTCTCCTGTGTTACCCACACTTGGTTAATGGGAAACACATGGAGGAGGTGTCACCTACCTATCACAATATGCACCCTAACCTTACAAATGTACTGACAACTATAATTATATGTCTCACAAGGTAGAGAATAAAGCATCATGAATGGCAATTATATTGAACTATAGAGCCACTTAGCAGGAAAACTGTGTTTAATTTCCTTTTTTTAAGACCTGTGTCTATGGATATTGGGCTTGAGCAATGCAGCCTTTTTTACAGGTTCAATTTGTTAGAATTTTAGATCAGTTTGAGATGCATCTGAGCTCATTGTTGGGTAAATTTGACCTACAGGTGACCTCCAATCTGTAACTGAGCATTCATAAATTCTTAATATATTATTTCATATCAGTATTTTTACTATATATGGACAATCTGTGTTTTACAAATAAGTATTAAAGCAAGCCTGCTGGTTGCTTAAAAACATTCCAGGTCGTCAGCAACGCACAGGCAGGGCGGATGTGTAACGAGAGGACGTAGCGTCCGCCTGAGGGGAGGGGCCTGCCAGCGCTAAGCTCACCGCACCGACGAACAAACAGCAAGACATGGCTTGGAGCGGGGAGGTGAGAGATCCCAGCCCAGCCATGCGGAAGCCCTCGGTGCGGTGTTGCTAACATCTCGCTGTCTTGAGTACGGAGCTTTCCCCAGCCTCCTCATCACCTCGGCCGGCCCACCCCCCCCCCCCTCCGCTCTAGTGCACAACGGATACCCCCTAGCTATGCAGCAGGACGTCGGAGGCATTTGGAGGAGACTCTCTGGAGCCCGGAACTAGTAGGAGATCAGTGGGAAAGAGACACAGCATTGACAAGGACGGTAACACTTTTAAAGTCATAATATTGATGCTGTGTAATATACATCTAATCAGGGGAAACAAATAACGTGCCTATGGGGTAAATGGATGCTGGTCAAAAGGAGCCTTGTTAAGTAGATGAGGAAGCCCTGCTGTTGGTATGTTTCTTTGTTGCATGTTTCCACCGACAGTTTTGAATTTAAAGCAACTACAGCGGGAAACCTTTGCAGGGTTGTATAAACCTCAATAGGACCGTAGTCTTCTTGTATATGCTTATGGTAACGGCTACGCTCAGTATACCAGGAGATGATAACTTGGAAGGTGTTCCCCTAAACAGTGGTGGATCCGCTGGGTCAACACGCATTACTTTCCTAAAATAAGCTGAAACAATACGTCATAGACTATCGTAAGTGCATGCGATATTTGCACATGTGCAATAATGCGTGAGAAAAAGTCGCATGGTTCAAAATGAGGGGATAAATACCTACCGCTAGGACAAATCTCGCATAGATAGGGGGAGGAAGTATATGAGGTTTGCCTCTATTCCAGGGGTATATGCACTTGTTGGGCGAAGCGTTTATACCAATGAGCAACATTGATGAGAAAATCAGTATACATGCATCAGAGTTTGGATTTAATGGTGTGGGAGTGAAAAAAGGCTTCTTTTCTCACGTTCTTGCCGCCCTGGATACACATAAGAGCGGACCAGTTACACAGACCTGACTTAAAGAACCCAAGAGGAGAAAGTATGGCAGGAGGAATAAATCGCAAAGAGAACTGCAATGTTACTAGAAGTTCCTGTTTCTTGCTGTTGAAACGCTAGACTGATATATCTGGGGGAGGAGGTTTTTCTCTCTCTTCTTCCTTTTTGTCTATATTTTTTTTTTTTTTTTTTTCCTCTCCGTCAGTACATATGGTCTCCGCAACAGGAAATTGAATAGACTATTTGAATCGCTCGTAATATCGTATACATTATACAGTAAGAGGAAAAATCGTATGATTTGATCACAGGGATTTTTTTTTTTTTTTGTCTTTTTTTCTTTTTTTCTTCCTTGTGTATATCAGATCATTACAAAGTTTACTTGAACTTAGGATATCGTATTTCCCCTCTTAAGGGACTCCTCTGTTCTTAGCGGAGAATAGAGATGAGTGCATAAATGGTTGGACGGTCCCCCCTTCCCTGAGATAAGATATAGATAATCCTTTGCCCTCTGCCGGTGAATTACATGAGGAATAAGAAAAAGAGGTCAAGTTCCACAGCCCAGTTATTCTGTCTCTTCATACGAGGTTGGATAGCGAAAGACAGGAGGCGCTAAGCACTCGACAAGTTATCAGGGTGACCCGTCAATCCCAGGATCCATAGGCTGTAACCTAGGGGAGGATTGGAGTGGTTAAAGGTTACCCGTTGTTTAGGTAATAAACCTCCTCAGGTTATGTAGTGGAGGAAGATATTAAAATAAAATATAACGGGGTGCAGTATTATTATTTTGAGAGAAAAAGTTATTGTCAAAGGACCACCAAGGGGTTTCGCCAGTGGAACACAGACATAGAGTGGAAAAGGTTGAGAATCCCTAAGTAAAATCCGGGAGCAAAGAGGTAAACTGGATGATCAGCTTCATAGAAGGAAAGTCGCTGGAGGAAGCGACTCCATCGACGATCTAAGACTTAAGGGAAAGAGCTATCAGGGTGTCTAGGATCCACACAACTTTGAGATAGATTGCATCATGAGTAAGTCAGCAAATAAGATGGCGAAAGGGGGAGCCGCACGGAATATAAAAGATAAGAGTCTAGATACGTCGATCCAACAGTATATGACACAAGGAGCAAGCCCCAAAGAAACGGGATTGGATAAAAGACAATCAACCATCTCAGAGTACAAGAAGGGATCGGGCAAGCATAAGGGGGGAGGAACACAACATACCAGTGAGGACACAATAATAGAAAGTGACTGGGAGAGCAGCAAAACGGAAGAAATAAGGACAGAAGATCTTCCACCCTCAAAAGGAGAAATGGCAGAGATGCTTTCAAAATTAGAGAACGCAATTAAAGCAGACATCAGGGGGCTCCGAGAAGACCTAGGCGGATTACTAGAGAGAGAAAATCGTATAGATCTCCAAGCCATAGAGTTAAACAATGTTAAAGATCAACTAAGAATACTTCAACAAACACAAAGGAATACGCTGTATAAACTGGAAGACCAGGAAAATAGAAGTAGAAGGAAAAATTTGAAATTACGCTCAATCCCGGAAACAAAAGGCGAAGATCTAAGAGCAATACTAAATAGCATTCTCGCCCCTTGCTGGGGAAATGAGAGGGGAGCTCCACCAAGGATTGATAGAATTCATAGAATTGGTAAAACAAGATTTAGAGATATGGACAGACCGAGAGACATAATAGTGCGGTTCACATTTTTCGATGAAAAAGAAGTAATATGGAAAAAGTTAAGGGGAAAAACCCCACATGTATATGATGGAAGAGAAATACAGATATTCCCGGATATGGCACCCGAGACGCTTCTAAGGAAAAGACTTTTGAAACCCCTACTAGATGAATTGCAAGCTCAGAACATTAAATACAGATGGGGTTTTCCTGCCTGCTTAATAGGGAACAAAGATGGTAAATCGGCGAAGCTGGTTTTCCCAGAAGATCTGGAAGATTTTTGTGAGAAACTGGGAATACGCCCGCCTATACTCCCCGGTTGGCAGATGGAATAATGGGCCCATTGTAGGGGGAAAATGGGTCCGGGGAAAGGATGGGAGGGAAAAGGGGAATGAAATAAGGAAAATATAATTTAAACAAGAATGTGGGATGTAATACCTCCCGCCTTATGGGGAGAGGCGGGAGAGGCGCAGGTGGAAAAGCCCCAAACCCTCGTAACAAATAGATTAGGAGATGGTAGGGGTTTGTACGACCATCAACCTAACAAAGGCCGCTAATAGGTCAAGGGAGTTGGGGGGAGGGGGGAAGGCAAGGAGGGAGGTGGGTAGGGGACGCAGAGAAGGGAAGGAGGGAGGGGTAGATAGGGGAGGCTGGGAAGGTACAAGGTTGGGGAAGGGAAGTAAAGTAGAAAGAGGGGGGGGGGAGGGAAGAGAAAAAAAAAATGTGGACCTCCTTAGTAAACAAGATAAAAAGTACCTATGTAGGGCAGGGAAATGTAGGACAAATAGATGGGCAACAGTAAAACTGATGGCTTGAAATTTATGTCCTATAACGTGAAGGGCATGAATACCCCAAAAAAAAGACATAAGATTTTAGCAGAACTGAAGCGCTATGAGGCCGATGTTATATCTCTACAGGAGACACATATCTCCCTCTCATCAAACATTAGATTATATTCCAATAACTACCCGGTCTGGTTTTATAGTGATACTATTTCAGCTAGAAGTAGAGGGGTAGCGATAGGGTTCTCCAAAAGAGTAAGGTTTCAGTTAAAGGAAAAAATGTGTGATGCAGAGGGTAGATATTTGTTCCTAAGGGGTACATTAGAGGAATTAGAGTGTACTTTAGTAAATATCTATGCTCCTAATAGCAACCCAATTAGTTTCTTAAATAAGATATTATATAAACGTATGGACTTTAAAGCAGGCTATGTAATTATGATGGGAGATTTAAACTTCGGCCTCAACCCGGAAGTCGATAGTTCTTCGGAGGTTAAAAAGATGAGAAGTTCAGCACACAAAAACATAGTCCAAAAGCTATATAACAACCAATTAGTGGATGTATGGAGAGCAAAGAATCCTCTGGCACGGGATTATTCCTTTTACTCATCAGTCCATGGGACGTATTCACGCATTGACTACATATTCATAGAACATGGGCTGCTGGAATATGTGATGGATTCAGGGATAGAAGTGATGACTCTTTCGGACCACGCCCCGGTAAAACTATGCCTAAACATCTCAAGGATAGGGAGGAACTTCTCTGGATGGCGGCTGAATGAAGAGCTATTGCTTAGGGAGGAGGACAGGAAAAAAATTGCGAGTGAGATCGATCAATATTTTACAATTAATGATACAGAGGGAATTAAAAGCAACACGTTGTGGGATGCGCATAAGGCCTATATAAGGGGAATACTGATATCGATGCAATCTAAAAAGAAAAGAATGAGAGCCGAAAAAATCAATAAATTAATGAGAGAGATACATTGTTTAGAACAAGACCATAAAAAAAAAGTCTGCCCCAAAAAGACCTGGTATTTAAAAAGTTATTAACGGTAAGGTTGGAGCTAAAGGACCTTTTAGACCAAGAAGCTGCGAGGGCGTTTAAAGGGTTGGCCAAGGAACAATATCTATGGGGAGATAAATCAAGTAAGTTCTTAGCCAGAATGTTAAAAAAGAAAAAAGGGAAAAATTTCATTGGGGAAATTAAGAATAAAAATGGAAAAGTGCTCTATACTACCAAAGATATAGCAGAAACTTTTAGACTATACTTTGAGCGGATATTTACTGACAGCAAAAAAAAGGTCAAAAACGGAGATAAAGAGCAGAAGATCAGAGAATTTTTGGGGAAAACTACTCTGACTAAAATCACCCCCATGGAAAGGGACATACTTGAAAGGCCAGTTTCGGAAGATGAAATAGTTAGAGCATTATTAAAATCAGCACCAGGAAAATCCCCGGGACCAGACGGTTTCACAACATTATATTATAAAACATTTAGAGAGGCCCTTGTTCCCCAATTGTGTCGGTATATGAATGGCCTAGGAGAAGAATATAGAATAAGTAATGAAGATTTAAGGGCTACAATCACTCTAATACAGAAGGAGGGCAAAGATCCCACACAGTGTACTAGCTACAGGCCGATTTCGCTGTTAAACGCAGATACAAAGCTTTATGCTAAAATATTAGCAGAGCGAATGAAGGGTTTAATGACATCACTGGTCCACCCAGACCAGACGGGCTTTATAGGGGGACGAGAGGGAAAGGATAACGGAATAAAGACACTCCTCCTGCTTCAAAAGATGCGACAGGGTGGAACCCCCAGTCTGCTTCTGTTGTTGGACGCACAGAAAGCCTTCGACAGAGTAGACTGGGGGTTTATGTTTAAGACATTGGAGAAGATGGGGATAGGACCTAAGATGTTACAGAGGATAAAGGTACTGTACGAGCATCCAAAGACATGTATAAAAGTTAATGGGTATGTGTCGGAGCCTTTCGAAATGGAGAGGGGTACAAGGCAGGGCTGTCCGCTTTCGCCCCTCCTGTTTGTGCTCTCCTTGGAGCCACTCCTGGCAGCAATAAGAGGGGATCCTGGGATAGAAGGGGTGAAAGTGGAAAAAGTTGAATATAAATACTCCGCGTTTGCGGACGATATCTTAATATACTTGAACAACCCAAAGACATCCATGCCTAAATTATTTAAGCTACTCGACCAATACGGGGAGGTCTCAAATTTTAAAATAAATAGGTCAAAATCGGAGATAATGAATATCAACATTAACAAGCGAGAGGCACAAAAGGTACAACAAAGTTGGAAACTCCCGTGGAAGAGTGAGCTTAAATACTTGGGGATAAAATTAGCAAAAACAGAGAGGAAAATGTACCGTTGCAATTATATCCCGTTACTGGACGAGATTCAGGCAGAATGTAAAAGGTGTAGCTATAGGGCACTATCATGGCTAGGAAGAATAAACTCATTAAAGATGATAATATTTCCTAAGATCTTATACAGGTTTCAGATGCTCCCTATTCCTCTGTCCAATGTTTACTTGTCAAAATTAAAATCTATCCTAATGAAATTTGTCTGGAAAAATAAAAAAGCCAGAGTGGCCCTAGCGACACTTCGACAACCAAAGAACATGGGTGGAGTAGCAGTGCCAGATGCGCAGACTTATTATGAAGCTGTGGTGGTGTCTAGAGTGAGTGAATGGAGTATAAGGGATAACACAGAGAAAAGATGGGTGAGATTGGAACACGATTTATGTAGAACAAAATTAGATAAACAAATTTGGAATCCTCCATTTGAGAGAAATGTATTTTTGGAAGGGAATAATATTACACGAAACACATTGCGGATTTGGGATAAGATATATAGGCAATTTAACGGAAAATACAATTCACCACTTATAGCATTAAAGAATAATAATTTTTTCTTACCAGGGTGTCAGGAAATAGGAGGAAAATGGGTTAAAGAGGAGGTAAAATTAAAAGATGTAATGAAAGGGGAGGGATTAGCACCATATCACGAGTTGGCACAAAAAAAAGAGATGATGATAATTGATGAGTGGAGGTACGCTCAGCTTTTGAGTTTTTTCAAAAAACTCCCTGTACGGGTTAGAACAGCGGAAGATCTGACCCCTTTGGAACAACTTTGTACATTAAAGACGTCAAAGAAAATTGTTTCGAGATGGTACAGAATGCTGTTAGAGGGAGTAGAGCTGGGGGTACCTGCGTACATCAAAAAATGGGAGAGGGAACTAGGATCACAACCAGAAAACACAATAGTAAGGAAAATATTTAAATTAGTGCATGGCTCGGCGGTAGACGCCAGAACGGCGGAAATGAGCGCTAAATGTTTGATGAGATGGTATTATACCCCAGAAAGGAAAAGCAAATTCCAGCAGGATGGCGCTAGGGAATGTTGGAGAGGATGTATAGAGGTGGGCACGATGGCACATTTGTGGTGGAGTTGTCCAAAAATAAAATCCTATTGGAACCAAATTATAGCCCACATTAAAGAGATTACAGGCAGAGAGATGAAGGCTGATCCCTGGGTAGTGCTATTTCATGGGACAAGAATCGGGCTCAGACAATATAAGGAATCGGTGATCCCCCATCTGCTGAATGCAGGTAAAAAATTAATACCGAAGAAATGGCAAGAGAAGGAAGTCCCGTCAATATGGGAATGGGTGGATTCGGTAGAAAAGACCTATAAAATGGAATGTCTGAGAAGTAACCGGGAAGAGCAGAGTATTACTCCAATTATAGGGAAATGGAAGTGCTGGGTAGATTTCAGAAAGAAATGGCTCATCTCAGAGGGGTTGAGGAAGCCCTAAATAGGCACAGTTAAGACACTACAAGGTACAAACTAGATAGAAATTAAAGTACTTATGGAAAAAATAGGAAAAGGTGGTCCACAGATAGGCAGGAGGGGGGGGGGGGGTTAGGGGAAAGAGGAGGAAGAAGAGGGGAGTGCGTGACAGAGAGGGATTAGAAGATTAATATGAAAAATAGTAAGCTTGGTATCAACACTCCCAAAAAAAAAAAAAAAAAAAAAAAAACTTACCACTATGATGTGATTGTTGGAAGGGACGCTGAGCTGAAAGCTGAGGTGGTCCCATAGCAATTAAATTGATTTATACTGAGTGGTGAAGAAAAAAAAAAAAAAAAAAAAAAACATTCCAGGTAAAAGTGGCAATATAAGGGTTGTTGAAGTGCTAATAGGAGTGTTAGTATACTTGCCTATCCAGCAGCCTGTGTCTTCCACCTTTGACACTTCTGGGAGTGTCGAGTGCCTGTTTACCCCCTGCTTTGTCCGGCATTGAAGCAGAGGGCAGAAGAAAGAACCACAGCATGGAAGGGAAAACAGACATCAGACACTCCTAGAAGTGATGAATGCTAAAGAGTCTGATGGAGGTTGGAATAGAGTTAACACAGAACAGGCCATCAGATAGGTGAGTGTAATAGCTTTTCTATTGCAGAACATTTGGATTTTTGAAGTAACTCATGATTGTTCAAATTTATGACAAATGATTTCCAGAGAATCTATTGCCTTTGCCTTGGTAAAACATATCTAGAGACTCTGCTGTGTTCCTGTTGAAGACTTGACTGGGTGATGTCCCTTCTGGCTCCTGATCCTGACTGCTGTCTCTGACTACACCGATCTCTGGCTCCCCCATTTCCTGGCTTGTTCTGACTACCCCATTTGGCTACCGAACCCTGGCTATGTTTTCCAGTTGTACCATTTTATTAAAAAGTGTGATTTTTACTGCATTTTTCGTTTCCGTCTTTTTAATGGTTCCTGACACCTTTAAAATGTTAAAAGGAGCAAAAAGCTCCACTATTATCCTGGAGAGTACTGTAGAATACACAATATTAATAAGCTACATTTCCTATTTACCTAATAAAAAAAGAAACAAATATTTTTTTAAATGTTATTTTTAAGTAATAGTAATTAGTAGGACAAACATTACATTTTACCAGAATCTATGAAAGTGGTTGTTACACTTAAAGTGGAAGTAAACTCCCCTGCCCAACTTTAACGCATGTAAAGCGTTTTGCAATCACTTACATGTAGGTGGCTTTAAAAGTATTTTAACCACTTGAGACCCGCGCTATAGCCGAATGACGGCTACAGCGCGGATCTCCTTTTTCGGGACTACATCTATTGACGTAGTCCCGTGCACGAGCGGCCTGCGCGCCCCCTGAGGGGCGCGCGCGGCGAGCTCTGTGATCGGCGAGTCTACGAGACTCGCCTGATCACCGATCCGTGCAAGGGGTCGATCCCGACCCCTTATCACGTGATCAGCTGTCAGCCAATGACAGCTGATCATGTGATATAACGGAGCCGGTAATCGGCTATTATTCCTCCTCGCGCTGACAGCGCAAGGAGAAAAAAGCCGATCACCGGCAGCCATGATTGGGACATCAGTCCCGATCACGGCCAGTCCTGCCAGTGCCCACCTGCCCCCTGCCAGTGCCCACCTGCCCCCTGCTTTGCCTGCCTGAATAAAAAATGTGTCCCCCCTGTCTGTGCCACCCAGCAGTGCCCATAGTGCCACCCAGCAGTGCCCACAGTGCCACCCAGCAGTGCCCACAGTGCCACCCAGCAGTGCCACCCAGCAGTGCCCACAGTGCCACCCAGCAGTGCCCACAGTCTGCCTCAACAAAGGTGCTGCACCCCAGTGCCACATATCCGTGCCCAGCAGTGCCGCCCATCAGTGCCCATCAGTGCCCAGCAGTGCCGCCCATCAGTGCCCAGCAGTGCCACCTATCAGAGCCACCTATCAGTGCCACCTATCAGTGCCCATCAGTCCCATCTATCAGTGGTACCTATCAGTGCCCCTTAGTGCCACCCATCCGTGCCACCCATCTGTGCCACCCATCCGTGCCATCTTATCTGTGCCCGTCTTTGCCCATCAGTGCCGCCTTATCTGTGCCCATCGGTGCCGCCTTATCTGTGCCTATTAGTGCCGCCTTAACTATGCCTATCAGTGCCCACCAGTGCAGCCTATCAGTGCCCACCAATGCAGCCTATCAGTGCCCACCAGTGCAGCCTATCAGTGCCCACCAGTGCAGCCTATCAGTGCTTCAATGAAGGAAAAAAATGACCTGTTTGCAAAATTTTATAACAAACTATTAAACATGATTTTTTATTTTTTTTTGCATCTTTTTTTGTTTGTTTAGCAAAAAATAAAACTCCCAGCTGTGATTAAATACCACCAAAAGAAAGCTATATTTGTGGGAAAAAAATGATAAAAATTTCATTTGGGTACAGTGTTGTATGCCCGCGCAATTGTCATTCAAAGTGCATCAGCGCTGAAAGCTGAAAATTGGTCTGGGACTGAGGGGGGTTTAAGTGCCCAGTAAGCAAGTGTGTGTGCTGTTTAGGAGATATTGCCGATATCTGTGACAGTGACATCACTCGCGCACACACGTTTTGTTCCTCACTTACGGTACACCCAGCAATTTGTCAGTCTGTGCATCTACGTGTCATGCCTTTGATAGCATAGCTCCATGGCATTACAATCCCACAAGATCCTGGTGTTCTTGAAACACCCCATGTGACCAGCTACATCACAGGGAGTGTGAACAAGGATATTCATGGTTAACACAGGGAGGATATTTGCATGTGTGCTCTTATTGGTTTGCCGGGTTGTCACCATGGTAACAGTACACTAAAACAAGGTTTGGTTAATCTTTACTGAGCAGGCACAAGATTCTGGCTTTGACAGAGAGGAAAGGGCGGAAATACACATGAGGCTGGAATTGGAAGACAACCGCAAAAATGGCGCTGGCTACGGCCGGAAAAGATAAAAAAGAATCCAAGCTGTACAAACAGTAATGACGCATACACACGATCGGATTTTCTGACAACAAAACCGTAGATTTTTGTTTGAAGGTTGTTGGCTCAAACTTGTCTTGCATACATACGGTCACACAAATGTTGGCCAAAAATTACGAATGTGAGAACACGGTGATGTACAACACGTACGACAAGCATATAAAAAGGAAGTTCAATAGCCAGTGCGCCACCCTTTGGGCTCCTTCTGCTAATTTCGTGTTTATCTCGTGTTAGTAGAAGTTTGGTGAGAGACGATTCTCGCCCAGCCTCATGCTTTTCAGTTCGCTTCTGCTTTTCAGTTTATGCTTGTGGGTTCGTATCTGTTCTTCAGTGCGTGTTGTCAGTTCGTTCCTGTCTTTCAGTGCATTCTATTCATAGTTCTTTTCTGTTTTTCAGTGCGTTCTTGTCCGCTTATTTCTGATTTTTAGCTCATTCTTCTCAGGTCCTTTCTGATTTTCAGTGCATTCTGTCAGTTTGTTCTGAGCAGCCAACCTTTTTCTAACCATGTTGCAGTTACATACTTGTTGTAGAGTTTGTGCTGTTGTTGGGCTTGATGTTGGAGTTCTTACTTTGACCCAAGTCCAGTCCATGAACAGGGTAAGGAGGAGTTCATAAACCAAGAATTGGTTACTTAATCGTGATCAATTCTCTCACATGCCTTTGCTGCGGGATCTCCATAAGAATAATCCTGATGATTTCAGGAATTATCTCTGGATGACTTACCCCGTTTTTCACCGTCTGTTGGCTTTGATTACCTCCTATATTACCAAGCAGGATACCTGCATGTGACAAGCCATCACTCCTGAGCAAAGGCTCTTTGCCACCTTGCAGTGCTTGGTGATGGGGAGAAGCCTCCAGGATATTAGGTTTACGACTGGGATCTCCCCCCAGGTTCTGGGGATCATTATTCCAGAGACCTGTTCTTCATGTAAGGTCCTGCAGTTATATTAAGGTAAGTTTTATCCTTTAAAATCACATTCTATGTATTTAATGTTTGCTAATGTATTGTATTTATTTCATCATTCCATAATTACCATGATTGTAATATGCTGTGAATGTCCTTTTTGTCCTCATTCATTCTGTAAGCTTTTAATGCTCCTTTTTTTGTCCTTCAAGCATATTTGCCTTCATTATCCTCCACAGCATGCTATCCTGGGCACATAGCCTAGTCGCTTAACAATGTATTTTATCTACTCCAATGTAGTGCTTACCCAAAACCCCCCATAAAATGTGTACAAATGTTATTGTTCTCCTTAAATTCATTCAGAGTGCAAGAGGCTTTTTTGGGGGGTCCAAACTCATTTGGAACCCTCCCCCCCAACCGCTAAGTCAACCGATACCAATACTCTGTCTACTGACTTTGCCAAACTCATACACACTATACCTACCTCTTTTGTGGTCAGATTTATGGATGAATTCACCAAAGCATGTAGTGCAAGGACCTGCCTGAATACTTTCAAATGGTACTGTTTGTAGTCCCACCCATGCCTCCCTCACCTCCCATGCCTCCTGGTACTGAGTCAGTCAGTGAAGATGAACCCATGCACCTGGGCTTCACACGTCTCTCTACGGATGAGAGAGCCTTTAGAAGGAGGGAGAGTTTGTGCCTTTATTGTGGCCAGGCAGGTCACTTTCTGAAGTCTTGTCCTACCCGTCCAGGGAACGACCGAACCTTGAGGTCCTGTCATGGACAGGCCTTAGGTGGCGTTGATTCATCCCCAGTTATCCAGCAGGATAAGCCCCTGGTTTCGGTCACCCTTTCTTGGGCTGAGCTGTCCATCGAGATACAGGCTCTAATTGACTCTGGGGCTACAGGCCTGTTCATTGATGCTGCATTTGTTTCGCAGCACTCGATTCCACTGCAGCTGCATGACACTCCACTAGCCATTGAGGCTCTGGACGGGAGACCTTTACAGCCTGCCCATGTGACTCATGAGACGGTTCCATTGCCCAAGGCCGTAGGGGCGCTTCACCATGAGATAATCCAATTCCAAGTTATTTCCTCACCCAGGTTTCCACTGGTTATTGGTTATCCTTGGTTACAGAGGCACAACCCCTCATTTGATTGGCTCCATGCTGAGGTTCTCTCCTGGTCACCACAATGCAGTGAGACATGCTTCCTGAAGGTATCCAAGGTCCTGTGCACCTCATCACTCCCCTCCCTGCCGGAGGAGTAACGCGATTTTAGCGATATCTTTGATAAAGGTCAAGGCGGTAGTTTAGCTCCACAGCGGTCTTGCACAATTAACCTTCAACCTGGTGCCATACCTCCTCGTGGCCGGGTTTACCCTTTGTCGGTCTTGGAGGATAAGGCCATGGAGGAGTATGTTGCTGTGCACTTTCTCAAGGTTTCATCCGCAAATCCTCGTCTCCTGCTGGTGCTGGTTTCTTCTTTGTAAAGAAGAAGAGGAGCGGGGAACTGAGACCTTGTATATATTATAGGGGTCTTAATCGTGTCACGATTAAGAATGCCTACCCGATTCCATTGATTACAGAGTTATTTGATCGCCTCAAGGGAGAAACGGTTTTCACGAAGCTTGACTTGAGAGGGGCATACAATCTCGTGCGCATTAAGGAGGGCGACGAGTGGAAAACTGCGTTTAATACCAGAACAGGCCATTATGAATACCTGGTAAGGCCTTTTGGCCTTTGAAACGCCCCGGCAGTTTTCCAGGAATTTATTAACGATGCCCTCTGAGATTTATTGCAGTTATGTGTGGTGGTTTATCTCGATGATATTCTGATATTTTCCAAGTCCCTGGAGAGCCACCACACAGATGTCTGTCGCTTCAGAAACTAAGAGAGAACAATCTCTATTGTAAACTGGAGAAGTGCGAGTTCCATCATGAACAGGTTACATTCCTGGGCTATGTCATTTCCACTGCTGGTTTTTCGATGGACCCAGAGAAACTTTCGGCAGTCCTACAGTGGCCTCGACCCGTGGGTTTACGTCCTCTGCAGCTTTTCCTGTTTTTTGCCAACTACTATCGGAAGTTCATTCGTAACTTCTCGTCTCTGGTCAAGCCCCTGACTGATATGACCAGAAAGGACGGTAACCCACAGAGTTTGTCTCCGGAGTCCATTAAGGCCTTTGAGACTCTCAAGGCTGCCTTTGTTTCTGCTCCTGTGTTGGCACATCCTGATCCTATATTGCCTTTTATCCTAGAAATTGATACTTGTGAGACTGGAGTTGGCGCCCTTCTGTCTCAACGTTCTAACATTGAGAGCGCAATGCATCCGTGTGGCTACTTTTCCAAGAAATTGTCACCTGCTGAGTGCAATTATGAGATTGGTGACAGAGAGCTGTTGGCAATAATTTTAGCCCTGAAAGAATGGAGACATCTCCTTGAAGGTACCACTGTGCCTGTTCTTATTCTTACTGACCATAAGAATCTTACATTCTTGTCTGAGGCTAAGCGACTCTCTCCCAGAAGGGTGCGATGGGCTCTTTTCTTTTCGAGCTTTAATTACATTGTCTCATTCTTACCCGGTACTAAGAATGTAAGGGCTGATGCCTTGTCATGACAATTTTCCTCCACTTCCAAGTCGGAGTCGGTTCCGGTTCCGGTTCCTATGATTCCTCCTGATCGTATCTTGGCTACGGTTCACACCAGCCTTACTTCTCCTTTGGGTGACAAAATTCTTGCTGCTCAGGTCCATGCTCCTCCTGAGAAACCTTATGACCGCTGCTTTGTTCCAGAGAGTCTCCGTACTGCTGTGCTACATAATTACCATTCTCCCAAAGCAGCTGGCCATCCTGGGAAGAATCAACTCATTTGGGCCATTTCCCAACAATTCTGGTGGCCTAGTCAATGAGCTGATGTTACTATCTCAGAGACCAGATATCGCCAAATCAAAAACGCTTCCTCTGAGTCAGGACTGCATGGAGGGTGTATCCTCTTTAAGCGCTTGGTTCAAATGGTTAGAAGAATCCTACGGCCACACCGCTTATTCCAATGGTTAGAAAAATCCTACGGCCACACCGCTCATTGCCCAGCACATATAATAACGAAAGGAATCGTCATAGTGTGATATAGTCACGAAATTTAATATAATAAAAAAGATTGCACTTACATCAAGTAGAAAAAACTTTGCTTTGTAAAACAAACAAATTCGCCGGCCGGCTTAGTAACGCTGCCCGTCGCTTCCGGGTCCAGCGTAGATCGCGGTGACGTCAGTACGTCGCTCCTCCCTACGCCGTTTCGTTATAGGTAACGTCTTCCAGGGGCACCTGGAAGACGTTACCTATAACGAAACGGCGTAGGGAGGAGCGACGTACTGACGTCACCGCGATCTACGCTGGACCCGGAAGCGACGGGCAGCGTTACTAAGCCGGCCGGCGAATTTGTTTGTTTTACAAAGCAAAGTTTTTTCTACTTGATGTAAGTGCAATCTTTTTTATTATATTAAATTTCGTGACTATATCACACTATGGCGATTCCTTTCGTTATTATATGTGCTGGGCAATGAGCGGTGTGGCCGTAGGATTTTTCTAACCATTGGAATAAGCGGTGTGGCCGTAGGATTCTTCTAACCATTTGAACCAAGCGCTTAAAGAGGATACACCCTCCATGCAGTCCTGACTCAGAGGAAGCGTTTTTGATTTGGCGATATCTGGTCTCTGAGATGGGATCAGTGTAGCTGGTAAGCGGCAGTAGTGTTGGTGGTGGAAGTCCTCTTTTTTCCTGCAAACTCTGATGACACTTTTCCTATATCGGTGTGGTGTGTTTAAAACACGTTGGAGATTACAAGCAAAACGTTTTTTGTTGATGGGATGATGGACTAATATTTGAACATTAGTATATGCATTTCCCTGTCTGCACTTTGTTAATATTTTTTGATTTCATGCTTTATTTATTCACTCATTTGCTTCACATAGCATTTATCGGATCAGTATAGCGCAGCTTATTTGGGAATAATTATTTGAATTGTGGGTATCTCACGGTTAAAGCTGCTGCTGCGTTTATAATTCACAATTTTTTTTGTTTTTTTTTTGTTTCATTACTTCACATTAAGTTTACATAGGAACAGCGCTGTATTTTTTAGGTTTTTAAGCTGATGTTACTGCCTTCGTAGCTGCCTGTCCTGTGTGTGCTCAGAGTAAGACTCCACAACACCTTCCAGTGGGCCTCCTACAACCCATACCCAATGGAGAGAGGCCCTGGACTCACCTGTCAATGGATTTCATTGTGGAGTTGCCCAACTCCCAAGGCAACACTGTTATCCTTATGGTGATTGACCGGTTCTCAAAGATGTGTCATTGTATTCCACTTAAGAATTTGCCTACCTCTAAGGAACTGGCTTCCATTTTTGCTCAGGAGATCTTTCGCTTACATGGGCTACCCAAGGTGATTGTCTCGGACAGGGGCAGTCAGTTTGTCTCCCGGTTCTGGCGAGCCATTTGTGCACAGTTGGGAATCCATCTTGCGTTCTCTTCTGCATATCACCCACAGTCTAATGGGGCCACAGAGTGAGCCAATCAGTCCTTGGAGCAATTCCTATGTTGCTATATTTCTGACCACCATAAAAACTGGTCAGACCTATTACCATGGGCAGAGTTTGCTCACAACAGTGCCTTGAGTTCTGCCTCCTGATTGTCTCTATTAATGGCAAATTATGGTTTCCAACCTTCCATGTTGCCTGACTCGTTTGTTCTGCAGAGTTAGAGGAGCATCTCTGTGGTCTCCGTTCCACTTGGGTACAAGTCCAGGAGGCTTTGCGTCATGCTAATGATAGGTACAGACTCCATGCTGACCGCAGACGCCTGCCTGCGCCTTCCTACCAGGTTGGGGTCTGACTGTCATCTTGCAACCTCTGGCTTAGTTTTCCCTCACTGAAGTTTGCACCTCAGTTTATTGGGCCTTTCCGTATCCTTTGCAGGATTAACCCAGTGGCTTATGCGTTGGATCTTCCCACTAGTATGCACATCTCAAATGTGTTTCATGTCTCCTTATTGAAACCGTTGGTCTGTAACCGATTTACCCCCTCGGTGCCACACCCTCACCCTATTCAGGTTGAGAACCACGAGGAGTATGAGGTACAATCCATTGTTGACTCCCGTAGGTTCCATGGGCGCATACAGTACCTGGTGCATTTGAAGGGGTACGGTCCGGAGGAACGCTCCTGGGTTTCATCCTCAGACGTACATGCCCCTGTCCTCCTCTGTGAGTTCCATAGATGGTTTCCCCTCAAGCCCGGTGGCCCTCCAAGGGAGAGGGGTCATTGAGGAGGGGGTACTGTCAGGGCTGGCTTAGCCCTTCCTTCTCTGGGCTGGCTGCTCAGCTGTTGGCTAATTGCCAGCTCTCATCTCTCTCCACAGTTACCAGCTGTTCCTGATCATGCTCATCTGACCTGCCTACTTAAAGCTATCCAGCTCACTTCACCTCTGCCTTCATCTTGGTCACATCACAAGAAACCATCTGCTGCGGTTCTGTTAAAAGACTGGCTTGCTGACATCCCTTCTGGCTCCTTATCCTGCTTGCTGCTGCTCTACTTGGATCCCTGACTTCTGGCTTGGCTGATTATCCGATCTGGTTATTGAACTCTGGCCTGGCTGACTACTCAATATGGTTACTGGACTCTAGCTATGCTTTGACTACGCTTTTTCTATTTACCTATTGATTTTTATTTAATAAACAAGTGTGATTTAATTGTAATTCTCTCTTGGTCTGATTCATGGTTTCTGACATAAAGGAAAATCCACTTTGCACTGCAAGTGCACTTGGAAGTAAAGTTGCTGTAGATCCGAGAGGGACATGCAAGGAAAATAAAAAACAGCATTTTCACTTGCACATGATTGGATGATAAAATTAGCAGAGCTTCCTCTCATTTCAGATCTAGAACAATTGTTGAAAGTGATGGACTTTATAGGCATAACACACACATTTCTTTAAAATAATTTTTAACAAAATGTATTTACAGAAATAAAAAATAAAAATTACTTAATGCAAAGCATACATAGATTTGCATGAAACACTGATTGCCTCAGAGCATAACGATTACACTGTCAATGTGGTCTATTTAAATCACAAATTGATAAAAGACTCATACATTTCCATTTTGCTATGACAAGTATTATATAACATAGGCAAAGCAAATAAATAAATAAAAAAAACAGTAGTATAGACCGTGTATCATTTCAGATCTACCCCTAAATTTAGATTTTAGAGCGACTGCACTTGAAAGTGCACTTTCAAGTGCACTTGCAGTGCAAAGTAGATTTGCCTTTTGTAAATAACCCCCAGTGTGTCAACATGTGCTATCTGCCATCATGGGATATCAATGTACGCGTTTTGTGGGTGCAACCCCGTCCTCTCAACTAAAGTAGATGAGAGGAAGGGCTTGCACCCCCGAAACACATCCATTGATCCACCATGATGGGAGCTAGCACATGTTGACACACTGGGCCTTATTTCAGAAAGGACAATCCACTTTGCCCTACAAGTGCACTTGCATTGTACTTCTAGTGCAAAGTGGTTTGGCTTTTTTGAAATAAGCCACAGTGTGTCAACATGTGCTAGCTCCGATCATGGGGGATCAATGGACGTGTTTCGGGCGGGCAACCCCTTCCTCTCTCCTACTTTATTTGCGAGGAAGGGGTTGCACCCACATAACGCGTAGATTGATATCCCGTGATGGCAGATAGCACATGTTGACACACTGTGTGCATCTTAAAAATTTGGCTTTGCAATTACTTTAAATTTTTTATAAAAATATAAACAATAACGACAACAATAACTATATTGGGACAAGATTAGGAGAGTTTAGCCTGACACTAGGGTTTGTCTTGTGTTGTATCTTGCAGCTAAAATGGTGGATAAATTCACTGACCCGGATTTCCTGCACAAATTTCTTGACATGAACAGGGAGCTGCCATGTCTCTGGCAAGTGACATACAGAGAAAACTCCAACAAGCAAAAGAAGAAGGCAGCACTGGAGAAACTGTTGGAATTGGCGAAGCCGGTGTATCCCACGGCAGACATCAACTATTTGAAGCCTGAGGAGCACATATAATAGGGAGAAGAAGAAGGTCCAGGATTCCATGAGATCCGGAGCAGCAGCAGATGACAAGATGACATATATGTACCCAGGCTGTGGCACTACAGCAGACTGCGTTTTTTGTCAGACCAGTCTGAACCCAGGCCATCACTATCTACACTTCTTTCCACACTTCCTTCTAAATCAGCTGAGGCTCCTGAAGTCCAACTTGGGCCTTCCATCCAGGACGAAGATGTGGCGGAACCCAGCTTGAGCCAGGTATAGCATTGTTCAACATAATTCTTGTCAAAATGTAATGATGTTAACTAGATACTATTATTGATCACTAATTTCAGATTTAATAAAGTGGTTTACATATCAATAGACAATAGTAGCCAAAAATGATTGGGACAAGAAATAAAAATGCTGGGGTCAGAATGAGAGTCTTTTCTATTTGTTAACATTCAATTTGCAACAGTCATGAGCTCAAAATTGTGTGCGATTGATGACCAAAATACTGAAACTATGTACCACTTTCATACACAGGAAATCTCAGCCCGGAGGAGGCCATGGCAAGCAGGCTGACTGAATCCCATGTTCCTCCCCTCCACCTTCCAACCAAAAGGACCAGGAAGATGAGGACCTGGATGTGATCAATAATCATGATCTGTGCTAAATGAAAACCTAAGCTGAACATGCTAATAAATCATGTACAGGAAACATATAAAAATGATGAATGCAGCTATTCCTACATCTCACTTCATAATAGTGTCCATAAATGATGCAAAACAAAGAGAAAAAATGATAACAATGTGCATGAAATAACAAATAGTGAAGGCAATTAAAAACTGAAACAATGTATCAGTGATCTAGTGAAATCACCCTGTGAATAGCAAGTGTCAATATTCCAGTCTCTTATTGAAAAAAAATATATAAAAATATGCACCAAAAAAAAAAAAACTTATAATGAACAGTCCGATGAATAATGTAGAAAAACACTTCACGGCAAATTTATAAGACAACCCCCTGTTCTGTTCTCTATAAATACAAGCGCTCACAAAAACTGTATCTATACGTATATAAAAATGTATATAAAGATGGAAGCAGTGAAATCTAAAACAAAATACCGTATATACTCGAGTATAGGCCGACCCGAATATAAGCCGAGGCCCCCAATTTACCCCCAAAAAAACTGGCAAACTTATTGACTCGTGTATAAGCCGAGGGTGAGACATGCCTGTCCATCCCTGTGTGTGTGTCCGTCCATCCCTGTGTGTCCGTCCATCCCTGTGTGTCCGTCCATCCCTGTGTGTCCGTCCATCCATCCCTGTGTGTGTGTGTGTCCATCCATCCATCCATCCCTGTGTGTGTGTGTCTCCATCCATCCATCCATCCATCCCTGTGTGTGTGTGTCTCCATCCATCCATCCCTGTGTGTGTGTGTCTCCATCCATCCATCCATCCCTGTGTGTGTATCCATCCATCCCTGTGTGTGTGTGTGTGTCTCCATCCGTGTGTGTGTGTGTGTGTGTGTGTGTGTGTCCAGCCTACCTGTGTCCCGAGCCTTTGTCCCGAGCCTCCGTCCCGTGCCTTGCCTCCTTGCCTCCGTCCCGTGCCGTGCCTTGCCTCCGTCCCGTGTCGTGCCTTGCCTTGCCTCCGTCCCGTCCCGTCCCGTGCCGTGCCTTGCCTTGCCTCCGTCCCGTGCCCTCTTCGTCGGCGCCTCGGCGGCCATTGTAAAATTCAAAAGCCGCGCCTCCGCCTTCGCCTGTGATAGGCGGAACACTGAATTTCCCAGCAGCCTGTGTTCCGCCTATCACGGACATCGTATCATCCTCGTCCGTAGTACGAGGATGAGACGATGTCCGTGATAGGCGGAACACAGGCTGCTGGGAAATTCAGTGTTCCGCCTATCACAGGCGAAGGCGGAGCCGGAGGCGCGGCTTTTGAATTATAAAATGGCCACTGTCTGTCTGCTCGACACGCTGATCGAGCGGGCAGACAGCGATGACTCGAGTATAAGCCGAGGGGGGCACTTTCAGCCTCAAAAAAGAGGCTGAAAATCTCGGCTTATACTCGAGTATATACGGTAACCAAAATAAACCCTCTTGCGTATACACAAGGGTTTCTAAAGCAGCCGCTTATACATTTATTCAAAACTGAATATTAATAGCACTTATCATATCAACACATTTCCATAAAATGAAAATCAAGCAGTGCTATTCATTTATTAAACATCTACTTTTGTTGTGCAATGTAAACAGGATAGGACAATCCATATAGTCCATATCCTTCAATATAAGACCATTCCTATTTTTTCTATCCACAAGTGTATATGCTGAAAGAATCAGTCTCTCTATAGCAGAAAAATCAGTAAGCCGCTGACACCAATGAAGATCACCTCCACATGTGCTGAAGACAACAAACACACAAAAGGGGAAGTGTGTGACAGAAGATTCCCCTTTGGTATTGCTCTTACCAGAATCACAGGGTTAATCAGACATATCAGGCAACTGTAGCTGTGGTATAGGAATTTACTGCTCCGTCCAGCTCTGCACCTCCTTAGTATCTCAATAAAGGTATACAAAGACAAGCAAACATAGCGTAATCCTGCAAAAATAATCCTTTAATTTAATTTATAAAATCTTCAAATTATACACTCACAAAAGTAAAGAAATCATAGGCATTTATTGACTTTTTGCTGTATATTGTATATATCAAGAAAAACCTAAAAATATATATATATATTATTGAAAAATAACAGATCAAATTACTGTATAAGCCATACATGTGTATTTATCCCCTTATATTATTATTAAAAAGTAAATTAAATTAATTAACCAGCATCTCTTTCAAGGATTGTTATTCATATTCATTTCACTTTTCATCTTTTTATCTTTTCATTTTTATTTTTAGTGTAACTTCTCGCTAACAATACTTGAAAGAGATGCTGGTTAATTAATTTAATTTAACTGACGGTGACATGGCTCCCAAACAAAATTGACGTCCTTTTTCCCCCACAAATAGAGCTTTCTTTTGGTGGTATTTGATCACCTCTGCGTTTTTTTTTTTTTTTTTTGCGCTATAAACAAAAAAATAGCGACAGTTTTGAAAAAAACACATTATTTTTTACTTTTTGCTATAATAAATATCCCCCAAAAATATATAAAAAAACTATTTTTTTCCCCAGTTTAGGCCGTTACGTATTCTTCTACATATTTTTGGTAATAAAAAAAATCTCAATAAGCGGTTATTAATTTAAGTTAAGTTATCGCGTCTACAAAATAGGGGATAGTTTCATGGCATTTTTATTAATATTTTTTTTTTTACTAGTAATGGCAGCGATCAGTGATTTTTATTGTGACTGTTTTGGAGATAATATCGCGGGGACCCTCGGTCGGACTCACGGAGTTCGCGGCGGGCACGCGCGTGCGCCTGCTATGCCAGCCTCACGAGATCACGTACAATAATGTGATTTCATGCAGCGGAGCCAACCTGCCGCAGTAAAACTGTGGAGGCTGGTCCGCAAGCGGTTAAAAATCTGCATTTTTCCCTAAAAATTACTTTACGACATTATGCACAGTTATTTATCAAACGCATATTTTTTGGAAAAAATAATATTAATGCAAACAAACGCAACATTTTACAGAATTTTGGGTAAAATATACAGGATGGAGTTGCAGCAGGTAAAAATATACCAAACGTGTCAAATCTTAAAATGACGTACACTCATGGAATCGCAAAAAGACATGGTACCCAAAACTCTCCATAGGCATTGCTTTAAACGCCTTTACTGGTCATCAGTTTAGAGTTAACCACAAACTATGGCTCTAGAATTATTGCTTTCACTTTGACATTCATGGCAAACAAATCAGCAGCTGTGAACTTGATTTATCCATTTGTCTACTATTCCGATAAAACAGTAAATGTTATAAATAATTAAAGATACACACACGCCGAACCCTTTACCAAGTGTATCACCACAGCGCTTAAATGACACGAATTCTACACCTTAGCTGCCACTTCTTACAAACTATCAAAATATATAAAGGTGCATACAAACTAGTGCTAAAGATACAATTAACTAATTGGTTGCACGTGGCGCTGTTACCTGTGTGCCTTTCAGTCAACACTCCCTAATCTTCTAAAAAATCCTATCCCACATCATACAAAATGTGATAATTAATAAACACTTAAATAAATACCCAAATTTTCATTTAGATTAAGTGTACAGTGACAAAAATAAACAAACGTGAATATAGTCCATCCACCGAATATAAGAAAATCTAGAGTATATATAAAAAAATTTATATATAGAAATAAAGCAAAATAGATAAAGCAAAGAAAAAAAACATATAATATCAAATAAAGAGTCTTTTTATAGAAGCGTGAACAAATCTCCAGTGTTTAAATTTCTTTATACACGTGACTCCTTCACCACACCATCCGTGCTTAATGGCCCCCCTTCGTGAAAAAACTCACCAAATGCTAAGCCTTACACTCTCGTGTGAGGCAAAAGGGCTTGCAACAGATCTCTCAAGATGTATTTCAGATATCAGCACATCCGATTTAATCTTCTCCAATTGCGTACTTCAATGTGTATATATAAATACCTCAAAGAAAAATCACAGAGGGAGACCCCAATAGTGTAATACTGCAATCACTCTTTAATATAAAAAATCGCACTCTTTATGCACTCACATGAACTAAAAAGGGTAAAATCACTTCAAAAGGATAAAGAAACTTGCTTCACAAATCCACTCCACTACAACATTCTGAGTACGTCGGGGCATTGGTGGTCACAGCGGACTTATTAGATACTGGATCGCTAGATCTCACCCCTCCTCGTGCGTCCCGCCTGGTCACACACAGCAGGTCCGTTCGAAAAAGGCGCCTTCAGATCAGATGATTCAGTCCACTTAGTCCTGTACCTCCTTCCCAGCTCCGTGTATGTCAGCTCAATATTCACCAGATAGCCACGCCCCCGACATGTTTCGTCATATCAGACTTATTCATGGGATCCCATGAATAAGTCTGATATGACGAAACATGTCGGGGGCGTGGCTATCTGGTGAATATTGAGCTGACATACACGGAGCTGGGAAGGAGGTACAGGACTAAGTGGACTGAATCATCTGATCTGAAGGCGCCTTTTTCGAACGGACCTGCTGTGTGTGACCAGGCGGGACGCACGAGGAGGGGTGAGATCTAGCGATCCAGTATCTAATAAGTCCGCTGTGACCACCAATGCCCCGACGTACTCAGAATGTTGTAGTGGAGTGGATTTGTGAAGCAAGTTTCTTTATCCTTTTGAAGTGATTTTACCCTTTTTAGTTCATGTGAGTGCATAAAGAGTGCGATTTTTTATATTAAAGAGTGATTGCAGTATTACACTATTGGGGTCTCCCTCTGTGATTTTTCTTTGAGGTATTTATATATACACATTGAAGTACGCAATTGGAGAAGATTAAATCGGATGTGCTGATATCTGAAATACATCTTGAGAGATCTGTTGCAAGCCCTTTTGCCTCACACGAGAGTGTAAGGCTTAGCATTTGGTGAGTTTTTTCACGAAGGGGGGCCATTAAGCACGGATGGTGTGGTGAAGGAGTCACGTGTATAAAGAAATTTAAACACTGGAGATTTGTTCACGCTTCTATAAAAAGACTCTTTATTTGATATTATATGTTTTTTTTCTTTGCTTTATCTATTTTGCTTTATTTCTATATATAAATTTTTTTATATATACTCTAGATTTTCTTATATTCGGTGGATGGACTATATTCACGTTTGTTTATTTTTGTCACTGTACACTTAATCTAAATGAAAATTTGGGTATTTATTTAAGTGTTTATTAATTATCACATTTTGTATGATGTGGGATAGGATTTTTTAGAAGATTAGGGAGTGTTGACTGAAAGGCACACAGGTAACAGCGCCACGTGCAACCAATTAGTTAATTGTATCTTTAGCACTAGTTTGTATGCACCTTTATATATTTTAAAACAGTAAATGTACCTTGGTAGACAAATGGGTAATATTTTGGCTATTACTGGGCACATAGCATGTTAGAAAGCTATTGCAGAAAAGACCCTAAACAGTTAGATAATGCTGGTCACATGACTGCACCCTTTTAGTTTTTTTGCAAAATAGAAAAACAAAAGCAAGAAATTACATCCTAACCACGTAGTTTCATTGGGAAGTACTGTTAGTACTGATATACACCGATCAGTCACAGCTTTATAACCACTGACAGGTTAAGTGAATGAAATTGATCATCTCTTTACAGTGCAGATATATCCGTGGGATATATAAGGCAGAAAGTAAATATGTTGTCCCTGATGTTGATGCGGTAAAAGTAGAAAAAATGGCCATTGTAATTTGATTTGTATGGGGCATAACCACAGAAAGGTCAGTATGCCTATGCTGACCCATATCCACAGCCAAATGTGCCTAAAATGGGCATGTGAACATCAGAACTGGACCATGGAGCAATGGAAGAAGGTGGCCTGGTCTGATGAATCATGTTTTATTTTACATCATGTGGATGGCCTTGTGCGTTTGCATTGCTTACCTGGGGAAGGGATGGCACCAGGATGCAGTCCGTTCATTTTGAACATTACTCCAGGTATGACGGGACTAGAAAGCAGGACCGCTTTCATCGGTGAGAATGGCACCTTGCGAGCCCCGTCCCCTGGTATGGATTTTAAGGGGAACCCCTACGCCAAAAAAACAGCGTGGGGTCCCCCCAAAATCCATACCAGACCCTTATCCGAGCACGGATGAGCGCCCCCCCCCTCCTGAACCGTACCAGGCCGCATGCCCTCAACATGGGGGGTGGGTGCTTTGGGGAAGGGGGCCGCCCTGGCTGTTGATTGTCCGGGTCTGTGGGCGGGGGGGCTTATCGGAAACCAGATCATGGCCCCCCACTCTATGTGAATGAGTATGGGGTACATCATACCCCTACCCATTCACCTGGGGGAAAAAGTGTCAATAAAAAAACATATTACACAGGTTTTTAAAGTCATTTATTAGGCAGCTCCAGAGGTCTTCTTCCGACTTCGGGGGTCTTCTTCACACTTCTTCCCTATGTACCCCGTATTCATTCACATAGGATGGGGGCCGGGATCTGGGGGCTCCCTTATTAAAGGGGGCTCCTGTATTCTGATATGCCCACAGACCCTGACAACCAACGGTCAGGGTTGTCGGGAGGAGGCCTTTGTTCTCATCAACATGGGGACAATGGGCTTTGGGGTTGGGGGGCCGCAGGGCACCCCCCTTCCCCAAAGCAACCACCCTCCCATGTTGAGGCCATGCGGCCTGTTACAGTTCAGGAGGGGGGGCGCTCACTCGTCCTCACCCCCTTTCCTCTGGCTGGACTGTGTGCTCGGATAAGGGTCTGGTATGGGTTTTGGGGGTGGACCCCATGCCGTTTTTTCAGTGTATGGGGTTCCCCTTAAAATCCATACCGGACCTAAGGGCCTGGTGTACTGTACCCTGTAGCCAAGAACCGATCCTATCTTATCGTCCTGGAAACATTCTCGTGGGCAGGTGCTGTAGCTGCCCTTGCGTTGTATTTGGTCCGTCGGACCAGCATACAGACGAACGGGCTTCCCGATAGGAATTTGGTCTGGCGGACCAAGATTTAAAACATGTTCTATTTCTAGGTCCGTCTGACTTTTGGGAAGAAACTCTGGACTCTACAACTCTCAAAGCTCGACTTTTTTTTTTATGTTCATGGCAGGAAGTGAGAAGCACTGTGAGCTCATGTTCTCAGTCTGCTGCAAACAAAGTGTGCTAGCTTGTGTTTAAACTGACTGCACTGTATGTATGCACTGTATGTAGCTTCTGACAGGCTGCACAAGGGGCCCCTATCTCCGGAACCATAGGTGCTAGGAGCCCCAAATTTTGACCAGTGGTGGGGTAGGACTTCAGCTACATACTCCCCAAATTTTGGGTATTCGTGACCCAGCGACAAATTTGAGATATTGACTTGGCCTCCAAATTCTCCAGATCTCAATATAATCAAGCATTTGTGCTGTAAAAACAAATTTAAGGAGGCACAACTTCACAACTTACAGGACTTGGTGCCATATACCACAGCATATATTCAGAGGTCTAGTGGCATCCATAACTTGGCCGGTCAGGACTGTTTTGGTAGCAAAAGGGGGACTTAATCAATATGGGGGGGTGGTCATAAAGTTATGGCTGATAGGTGTATAGTACTATTATAGCAGTGATAACTACCTATAGTTGTATAGCAAAAGCAATCAGTAGCAAGCTGCTAAAAGAAAACATTTCTGTCCATATACTATAAGCTTACAAACTAGATGGATACTGTAAGTGGATGAACCAAAAGGTAAGACAATGAATAAGCTATGTATAGACTATACAACTAAAGGTATTCCAACAACCCTCCCAATCATTGCTTTCAAGTTCACAAAGATAGGTCTATAGTTTTGTGTGAACAAACTTGAGTGGCCTTAAGGGAGGCCTAACATCAACCTATTGAATATCTTTACAGTGCTGAATCTAGCTTGTCTGATGTGAGGGTGTAAAAACAAAATGTCAGGTGGGTAGAGGATGGGGTCAGCAGTTTTTAGGGCAATGTATGGGGTCAGCAGGGTAGGGGACAGGGGTCAGAAGGGCAGTGTACAGGGGTCGGCAGGGCAGAAGGCAGGGGTCAACAGGGCAGTGTGCAAGGGTCTCCCGAGCAGAAGACAAGGGTCATCGGAGCAGTGTACAGAGGTCAGCAGGGCAATGTAAAGTGATTGTGCACAGTGGCCAGGGTGGAGGTGAGGGGGGTGGGGGTGTAACTGAAATCTGTGAGGGTGCAGCCCACCCTATGACTCCCCTAGATCTAGATCACTGCCAGTGATTTTAGATTGGAATTATACAGTAAGTAGGATGGTCCACAAACAACTAAACATATAGAATGAGACAACAGAAAGTAGAAAAACTGAGAAAGATAGCATTTCTGGATAGATAAGAGGGGTAGATAGCTCAGTCAGAGAACTCCAGAATAAACAGTTTATTTAATTGGTAAACCAAATAGACGGATGTTATAAAGAAAGGATGGTTGGCAACAGCAGTAATAACACTGTTTTAGGTGGCCAAACAAAGCAAGTTAAAACAATTAAATTATAATAAAAATGTAAAATTTGTGACAGCTGCCCCTTCAAGTGTAAAATACACTAATAAAACTGTTCAAAAGTAGGCAATGTTACCAGTGATGTTAATGAGGCACTCACCAGAACCCTGAGGCCCACAGGAACATGCTCCCCTCAAAGGATTTGTACCAAATCACCCAAAAAAGGAAATAACTGGGTAGTTGTGCAACACAGTTGTATTAAAATCTTCCTTTAAAAACACTTCCCCCAATAATATGTGCTTACACATCAGAGTGCCCAGACTGGCACCGGCTCGATCAACATATCTGTATGTATCTGAATATTCAATCCAAAGACTACTGCCAGATAGTGCAGACAAAGGCACTGTCTGTCTTGCCAAACCTCAGCGTGTGTTCCACTGACGACCGGACGTGACGTCACCTGCGGCCCATGGGTGTTACAGCAGCCATCCTACCTCTATGCCTTTCACTGTATTAGGATGGTTTCATACCTATGCAGCTTTAGTGCTTTTTGCATTTTGCAGATTTGCACTATAGTCCATTTAACATGGTTTCCTATGGAACATGTTCTGTAGTGCAAATCTGTAAAATGCAAAAAGCACAAAAAACACTAAACCTGCATAGGTGTGAATCCAGCCTTAGCGTAATCAGGAAGTCCCTGGGACTTCCTGATGCCGCTAATCATCTTGGTTGTATAACAAACGCGTGTTGGTCCAGTTGGTGTAACAAATGCGTGTTGGTCCAGTGGGTGTAACAAATGCGTGTTGGTCCAGTGGATTATCTGGTTGTATAATAAACGTGTGTTGGTTCAGTGGATTATCTGGTTGTATAACAAACGTGTGTTGGTTCAGTGGGCCACACGGCTTTAGCGAGTGCATCATTAACATCACTGGTGTTAACATCACACCATTAAAGAGGAAGTAAACCCTGATGAGTTTACTTCCTCTTTTTTTCCCTGCAAAGGTAAAGCATAATGGACTACTATGCATCGCATAGTAGCCCATTATGTGTCACTTACCTGACACAGGAGCCAGCGAAGTCGCGCTGTCCCCTGTAGTCCGCCGCATCCATCTTGCTGGTGGCGTCTCGCAGCTCCGCCGCTGTCATTCGGCGAAGCCGCGATGACGTCACTCCCGCGCATGCGCACGGGAGTCGACAAATGCGGCAGCTCCATTTTTGGAACTGCCGCGTTCAGTGCGCCTGCGCGCCGCTGTCTACAGCGCATGCGCCGTAGACAGCGGTGCCCGTTTTCGGGCAAATACAGTGGTGTGAAAAAGTGTTTGCCCCCTTCCTCATTTCCTGTTCCTTTGCATGTTTGTCACACTTAAGTGTTTCGGAACATCAAACCAATTTAAACAATAGTCAAGGACAACACAAGTAAACACAAAATGCAATTTGTAAATGAAGGTGTTTATTATTAAAGGTGAAAAAAAAATCCAAACCATGATGGCCATGTGTGAAAAAGTGATTGCCCCCCTTGTTAAAACATACTATAACTGTGGTTGTCCACACCTGAGTTCAATTTCTATAGCCACACCCAGGCCTGATTATTGCCACACCTGTTCACAATCAAGGCATCACTTAAATAGGAGCTGCTTGATACAGTAAGGTCCACCAGAAGATCCTTAAAAGCTACACATCATGCCGAGACCCAAAGAAATTCAGGAACAATTGAGAAAGAAAGTAATTGAGATCTATCAGTCTGGAAAGGGTTATAAAGCCATTTCCAAAGCATTGGGAATCCAGCGAACCACAGTGAGAGCCATTATCCACAAATGGCGAAGACATGGAACAGTGGTGAACCTTCCCAGGAGTGGCCGGCCGCCCAAAATGACCCCAAGAGCGCAGCGACGACTCATCCAAGAGGTCACAAAAGACCCCACAACAACGTCCAAGGAACTGCAGGCCTCACTTGCCTCAGTTAAGGTCAGCGTTCATGCCTCCACCATCAGGAAAAGACTGGGCAAAAATGGCCTGCATGGCAGAGTTCCAAGGAGAAAACCACTGCTGAGCAAAAAGAACATCAAAGCTCGTCTCAATTTCTCCACAACACATCTTGATGATCCCCAAGACTTTTGGGACAACATTTGGTGGACTGATGAGACAAAAGTGGAACTCTTTGGAAGGTGTGTGTCCAAGTATATCTGGCGTAGAAGGAACACTGCATTTCAGAAAAAGAACATTATACCAACAGTAAAATATGGTGGTGGTAGTGTGATGGTCTGGGGCTGTTTTGCTGCTTCAGGACCTGGAAGACTTGCCGTGATAAAAGGAACTATGAATTCTGCTGTCTACCAAGAGATCCTGAAGGAGAATGTCCGACCATCTGTTCGTGTACTCAAGCTGAAACAAACTTGGGTTCTGCAGCAGGACAATGATCCTAAACACACCAGCAAGTCCACCACCGAATGGCTGAAGAAAAACAAAATTAAGACTTTGGAGTGGCCTAGTGAATCCTATTGAGATGTTGTGGTATGACCTTAAAAAGGCCGTTCATGCTCGAAAACCCTCTAATGTAACTGAATTAGGACAATTCTGCAAAGATGAGTGGGCCAAAATTCCTCCAGGACGCTGTAAAAGCCTCATTGCACGTTATCGCAAACGCTTGGTTGCAGTTGTTGCTGCTAAGGGTGGCCCAACCAGTTATTAGGTTTAGGGGGCAATCACTTTTTCACACAGGGCCATGATGGTTTGAATTTTTTTTTCACCTTTAATAATAAACACCTTCATTTACAAATTGCATTTTGTGTTTACTTGTGTTGTCCTTGACTATTGTTTAAATTGGTTTGATTTTTCCGAAACACTTAAGTGTGACAAACATGCAAAGGAACAGGAAATGAGGAAGGGGGCAAACACTTTTTCACACCACTGTATCTCCTAAACCATATAGGTTTAGGAGATATTGCTTGGACCTACAGGTAAGCCTTAATCTAGGCTTACCTGTAGGTCAAAGTGGTTTGTAAGGGTTTACAACCACTTTAAAATCACGCGCGTGCGCACCCCCAGTGGCTGTTTATGCTAACGACGTAGCATAATGGCTACTTTAACTAGATGAGGCACCAAGTGAGTTTAATTACCACCTCAATCAGCCACAGAACCTGTGTAATTCATATGTGTTTGGTCATAAAGGGATGAGGTGGCAACCATAACCAAACCCTAACACTAACCAAAACACTACACTCAATATGATGCACATGTGAAGGTTGCATGGCTACCTTTAGAATGGACTTGATTATATATATTTTCCTATCTTACAGCATCTGTTTTTTATTTTTTTTTGTTTTTTTACTTTTGCACATTGATACAAATTTGGGTCTGCTAAGGTTTCCAGAATACTACATGGAAAAATATATTATCTAACTCACACAAAATTAGGATGATTTCATGCAGATTAGTATAGCAAAGGCCCAATCTTCAGAGAGATTTGAACAGAGCATCTAATCTTCAGTAGTTCTCCCCCCCCCCCCCCCCCCCGCATCATTTTGCATCACAATACTTTGCAAATGGATTGGGATCTACCACTATAATAGGGTCACGTAAAACCCTTTGGGTCACCTTTACACAGCTCTGGTATATTTGTTATCAAAAGCATCAATTTTAATTATAAACATGTTCCCTTTAACACTGGACCAACTGAGTTGTAATTGATCTCTGCCTTGTTCTTTGGAGCCTGGCGTCTCATTCTTTCCTGAATTCTTTTATATTGCAGACATATTCCCAAGATAATTCACCTGACC
Organism: Lithobates pipiens; assembly: GCF_037356315.1. Taxonomy (NCBI): domain Eukaryota; kingdom Metazoa; phylum Chordata; class Amphibia; order Anura; family Ranidae; genus Lithobates; species Lithobates pipiens. Next base: position 494,639,421 of record NW_027507758.1, read on the forward strand.
TTGTTCTTACAATCCCCCTGCATTAACCCTTTCACCTTTCCTCCACAAGCTTTTCTCAGAGAACAAAACACATATTGTGATGGGGAGCGATACGAGAACTATATATAGGCCCTATTATGGAAGACAGCAAGGTCTCTTAATAAAGCAAATCTGGGAATGCTAATATTTTTTTCTATGTTTCTTTTAACATAAGAAAAAAAAAAAAAAACAGCTGAAATACTGTATACTGTCGAGATAACATTGAAATTAGTACCAATTCGTTCCTTCCTTCCTTTGAATGCAGAATTTTATTTGAAGATGCCTGAGGCACATGTAAATGTTGACACCCTTTTATAAAAGCTCTAGCTAATTTGTCAGTAACTATATTGCATGATTAATATTGTGTAAATTTAGACCAGAATACGCTAATAAAAGTCAGCATCGGGGGTTCTTTGTATGCAATGCTACCACTGATCTGAAAAACATACAAAAGAATAGATTCCCTCATATTTCCGTATGTAGATCTGTATAGTATGTTCATGTTTTAAACAGTGCTATGGTTTTATGTAAAAATAAATGCTCCAAATCTGATGCAACATAATACACCTATGCAAAATGAAAAAAACAAAAGGTGTAAGTGAAATAAAATATCTATCTTCAAACCATTTTTTATAATATAATGGGAAGCCTTTACTATAACAGAAATCACAATTATAATAATGTATAAATATAATATAACAAATAGTCAAAAAAAAAAGAAAAATCTAAAGTCAATTAAAAGATTGAATGTTTTGGTGTAAGATCGACCAACTAAAAATCAAAAAAAAATTAAACTTCTTTTTTTTTTTCTATATCCTTGCACAATTAACCCATATAAGCCTTTAAATCATAAGAAGTTTTTTTTTCTATGTACTACAAAATACCTCTTTAAATTACCACAGTGCTAAATCAGATACAAACATACGTAAAACCTTTTTCACTATGTATCTTACACCAGGGAGGCAGCACACACAGTCCATTCACTGAATACACACACACAACACCACATTTCCAATCATCTCCACACATGTGGAATGTGTTGTGGCGATCGAGCATGTTATGTGGATGTTTTCTCGGCCGGGGCAGGGTTCCTTGCCTCAGTTCCTGAATAGACAATCAGTTTGGGGTTCCATCTTCCTCAGTGCTAGCCAAGCACAGTGTTTTAGCCGACCTTTCATTTCTGTACCCAACTTCTGATGAATGGCATAAGCCAGGGCTCAAAATTTCAAGGCCTGAGCTACTAGCCAGGCCTCAATGGTTACTCGCCACCAGTTGCTCTGCCCAACCCCTACCCTGCCCTGCCCCTAATCCCGCCCCTAAACCCTCCCTCATAAATTATCTCATGAAATGACACTTAAATGTTTTATGCAGAGCTAAGTTATAAAAATATTAACAATGTTATCCATGTCCACCAATGCAGCCTGTGTCCGCCAATGCATCCTGTGCCCACCAATGATGCAGCCTGTGCCTGCTAATACAGCCTGTGCTCACCATGCAGCCTTTTTTCAATGCAGCCTGTGCCCACCATGTATCCTGTGCCCACATTGCAGCCTGTGTCCCATGCAGCCTGTGCCCACCATGTAGCCTGTGTCCAATGCAGCCTGTGCCCACTATGCAGCCTGTGTCCAATGCAGCCTGTACCCACCATGCAGCCTGTGCACACCATGTAGCCTGTGTGCAATGCAGCCTGTACCCATCATACAGCCTGTGACCTATGCAGTTTGTGCCCACCATGCAGCCTGTGTCCCATGCAGCCTGTGTGCAATGCAGCCTGTGCCCATCATGCAGCCTGTGTCCCATGAAGTTTGTGCCCACCATGCAACCTGTGTCCCATGCAGTTTGTGCCCACCATGCAGCCTACCTGTGCAGGGGAAGAGAGGAGAGACACCGACTGGATGATCAGAGCAGGGAACATTACAGCTTTCATTTCAATAGCTGTGTGATGCTCCCACACCGTGCGCCGTCACATAAGCCCTCCCCTTGTCCGGGAAACTTTGATACATGTCACCAATCCTAGGATTGGACGGGTGATCTGTCTATCATAGTCCCGAAAAAAGAGGAGGGGCTTATGTGGCTTATGTGGCGGCACGCAGCGGGAGAACAACACACAGCTATTGAAATGAAATCGATGTGATGTTCCCTGCTATGATCATCCAGCCGATGGCTCTCCTCTCTTCTCCTCTATAATCAGTGGTGAGCGCCCCCCCCCCCCCCCAGGCAGCCCTCAAAATCCACTCGCAAAAGGCAAGCAGGTGAGTGGAATTTTTGAGGGCTGGGATAAGCCATGAAATGTGTCAAGTTGTCTTGGGGTGCTCAGCCAAGTTTGGCTCATTACCTACTTACTGGCCCATATATACCTCTATATATTCAGAGTTTATCGAGTACCATGTAATTATCTATTTGTATGTGTATCTTCCCTTGTGTTTATAGCATCTCTGTTGCATATGGTGTATCAATGTTATGACCACAATATGTATTTCAATATTGATTTTATCAATGTATTTGCATTTGATTAATAAAACATTTATAAACAAATGATCTATGCAATATCTGTAACATGGACACTCCTTATTCAAAGTCCCACTTATTTCCTTTCCTGTTTTAAAGTGCAATAAAGTGTATGTGCAATAATGTGTAATTGCTAGTTGCAAACAATATCAATAAAGTGCAATATAAAGCTTGTGTGCAAATGTTCTTCAAGTGCCATAGAGCGTTCCAATAAAATGCTAAAATAATCTCTTCACACAATGTTTTGGGACCACACATGCTCCCCTCCTAAACACTTCACTCATCAGTCTTCCTTGACCCCTTATTGTGGTCAGTGGGTCAGTGACACTTTAATATATATCTCTCCCACAACCGTGTCTTTGGAGATTGTTCTCCAAACTCTTCTCCTCTAATGCAGGTAGGTAAGGGAAAGAAATTGGGAGGCAGCCTCCAATAGTGTAAAACCACTTTTATTTTTGTTTAAAAACAATTAAAAACCACTTACATTCAAGTATGGCTTGTCTGACACAAGCTACACAGCACATGTAAACTTCCTGGAATGCCCCTGCGTGCCACTGACAGGAAATGCAAAAGTGGAAGTGATGTAAGAAGCCCCATCCAACACGTTTTGCCGTGTTGACGTCATTAGGGATGGTGATGTTGTTAACATGACAAGGCTTCTTACATTACTTCCACTTTCATACATAGCAAAATATTTCATATGATGTAAACGTTTATATCGGTTATTGCACAACGATATAGAGAAAATATTTTTAGTTGGTTGCTCTTAAAATAGTTTAGGAGGGAGGTGTACACCAACATATATTCTTTTATATTGCATTATACCCTATGTTAGGGTATACATATGGTGTTCTGGCATCAAAAATGTATTTATTTTTATTTTTGTTGGAGATCGTCCTTAGTGCAGGTATATTTATTTGAAAAGTCCATTAACTGCTCCAGAAGATCTAAGCCCTTATACACACGGTCGGACATTCCGACGGAAAATGTCCGAATGGACCGTGTTGTCGGATAATCCGACTGTGTGTGGGCTCCATCGGACTGTTTCCGTCGGAATATCAGACGGACAAAGTTTTAGAGCTGGGCTATAAAACTTTCCGACAACATGATCCAATCGGACTTTGTCCGATTGTGTGTAGAGAATTCCGATCGGACAAAGTGTCACACATGCTCAGATCAAATTCCTAGACCAAAGCTATTGGCTACTAGCCTGAACGTAGTCCCGTCGTAACGAAATAACGTTGTCACGTTACGTACGATCGGATTTTCCGACAACTTTGTCCGACCGTGTGTATGCAACACAAGTTTCGGACAAAATCCGTCTGATTTTGTTGTCGGAATGTCCGACCGTGTATACAAGGGCTTAGCCCCTTCATGACCAGGTCATTTTTTGCAGTTCGGAATTGTGCTAATTTAACCACTTTCAGACCGGACCATTTTGCTGGTAAATGACCAGAGGTCTTTTTACACTTTGGCACTGCGCTGCTTTAACTGGTAATTGCGCGGTCATGCAATGTTATACCCAAACAAAATTTGCGTCCTTTTCTTCCCACAAATAGAGCTTTCTTTTGATGGTATTTTATTGCCTCTGCGATTTTTATTTTTTGCGATATAAACGTAAAAAGACCGCAAATTTTGAAAAAAAATGATATTTTCTACTTTTTGTTATTAGAAAAATCCAATAAACTCAATTTTAGTCATACATTTAGGCCAAAATGTATTCAGCCACATGTCTTTGGTAAAAAAAAAGTCAATAATTGTATATTTATTGGTTTGCGCAAAAGTTGTCACATCTACAAACTAAGGTACGTTTTCTGGAATTTACGCAGCTTTTAGTTTACGACTGCCTATCTCATTTCTTGAGGTGCTAAAATGGCAGGGCAGTACAAAACCCCCCCAAATGACCCCATTTTGAAAAGTAGACCCCCTAAGGAAATTGATAAGAGGCATGTTGAGCCCATTGAATATTTTATTTTTTTGCCTCAAGCGATTGAATAATGACAAAAAAAAAAATTTTTTTTTTTTTTTACACAAAGTTGTCACTAAATGATATATTGCTCACACATGCTATGGGCGTATGTGAAATGACACCCCAAAATAAATTCTTCTGCTTCTCCTGAGTATGGGGATACCACATATGTGGGACTTTTTGGGAGCCTAGCCGCGTACGGGGCCCCGAAAACCAAGCACCGCCTTCAGGCTTTCTAAGGGCGTAAATTTTTGAGTTCACTTCTCACTACCTATTACAGTTTTGAAGGCCATAAAATGCCAAGATGGCACAAAACCCCCACAAATGACCCCATTTTAGAAAGTAGACACCCCAAGCTATTTGCTGAGAGGCATGTTGAGTTCATGGAATATTTTATATTTTGCCACAAGTTGCGGGAAAATTACAAACTTTTTTTTTTTTTTTTTTTTTTTTTAACAAAGTTGTCACTAAATGATATATTGCTCATGCATGCCATGGGCATATGTGAAATGACACCCCAAAATAAATTCTGCTGCTTCTCCTGAGTACGGGGATACCACATATGTGGGACTTTTTGGGAGCCTAGCCGCGTACGGGGCCCCGAAAACCAAGCACCGCCTTCAGGCTTTCTAAGGGCGTAATTTTTTGATTTCACTCCTCACTACCTATTACAGTTTTGAAGGCCATAAAATGCCAAGATGGCACAAAACCCCCACAAATGACCCCATTTTAGAAAGTAGACACCCCAAGCTATTTGCTGAGAGGCATGTTGAGTCCATGGAATATTTTATATTTTGCCACAAGTTGCGGGAAAATTACAAACTTTTTTTTTTTTTTTCACAAAGTTGTCACTAAATGATATATTGCTCACGCATGCCATGGGCATATGTGAAATGACACCCCAAAATAAATTCTGCTGCTTCTCCTGAGTATGGGGATACCACATATGTGGGACTTTTTGGGAGCCTAGCCGCGTACGGGGCCCCGAAAACCAAGCACCGCCTTCAGGCTTTCTAAGGGCGTTACAGTTTTGAAGGCCATAAAATGCCAAGATGGCACAAACCCCCCCCAAATGACCCCATTTTGGAAAGTAGACACCCCTAAATTTAGGGGTACACTAGTGAGACTAGGTAATAAATGGCGGGTGCCCTGAAACTATAAAAAAATAACTAACCAACCAGCGTCACCTGTAACAGTTATATGGTGATCACTGGTGAAAGGGTTAACTAGGGGGCAATCAGGGGGCTTTATGCGGTAGTATATGGGGGTCCCTGGCGCTATAAAAAGCTGCAGCGAACCTAAATACCTACCTGCCTAACTAGCGTCACCTGTGACACTAATACAGCGATCAGAAAAACGATCGCTTATTAGGCTGGGTTCACACTGGAGCGATGCGGGAACGCCACGAATGCGCGGCGGGTTCCCGCATCGCATGCCTCCCGGCGGCAGTTCACACTGCCCTATGCGAACTGCTGGGAGTGTCAGTGAAATGTTACTGACACCCCCAGATCAGTTCGCATATCGCAGTGCGATCTGCAAACTCGGATCGCATGGTGTGAACACCCATGCGATCCGATTCTGCTGCGGGCCAAAAAAAGGGTCCCGTGCGAATTTGCGGCGGGTGCGGCGGGTGCGGCGAATGGCTGAACTCGAATCGCACAGAGATCGGATGTGATTTGCACTGCAGTGCGGTGCGAATCACATCCGTTCTCATAAACCGCTGCAATGTGAACCCAGCCTTAGTGACACTGGCGACGGGGGGTGATCACGGGGTTAAACCTTTATTGGGGGGGTTAGGGGGGTACCTTATAACTAAAGGGGGCTAACCCTAACTGCCCTAACAGTTATTAGTCACAAATGACACCCGCCGGGTGATCAGGGGGTTAAACCTTTATTAGGTAATAAATGGCGGGTGCCCTGAAACTATAAAAAAATAACTAACCAACCAGCGTCACCTGTAACAGTTATATGGTGATCACTGGTGAAAGGGTTAACTAGGGGGCAATCAGGGGGCTTTATGCGGTAGTATATGGGGGTCCCTGGCGCTATAAAAAGCTGCGGCGAACCTAAATACCTACCTGCCTAACTAGCGTCACCTGTGACACTAATACGGCGATCAGAAAAATGATCGCTTATTAGGCTGGGTTCACACTGGAGCGATGCGGAAACGCCGCGAATCCGCGGCGGGTTCCCGCATCGCATGCCTCCCGGCGGCAGTTCACACTGCCCTATGCGAACTGCTGGGAGTGTCAGTGAAATGTTACTGACACCCCCAGATCAGTTCGCATATCGCAGTGCGATCTGCAAACTCGGATCGCATGGTGTGAACACCCATGCGATCCGATTCTGCTGCGGGCCAAAAAAAGGGTCCCGTGCGAATTTGCGGCGGGTGCGGCGGGTGTGGCGGGTGCGGCGGGTGCGGCGAATGGCTGAACTCGAATCGCACAGAGATCGGATGTGATTTGCACTGCAGTGCGGTGCGAATCACATTCGTTCTCATAAACCGCTGCAATGTGAACCCAGCCTTAGTGACACTGGCGACGGGGGGTGATCACGGGGTTAAACCTTTATTGGGGGGGTTAGGGGGGTACATTAGAACTAAAGGGGGCTAACTCTAACTGCCCTAACAGTTATTACAGTCACAAATGACACCAATGCAAAAAAAAAAAAAAAAAAAAAAAAAATGACATTGGTGTCACTGTGACTGGGGGGCAGGGGTAATTGGGGGGGTGATCGGGGGGTAAAGGGGGGGTGTGAGTGTGCCTGGCATGTTCTACTGTGTGTGTGAGTGTTGGTGCAACTTACTGATCCGTTCTCCTCCGTGTCGGAACGAAAAATACTGACACGGAGGAGAGAATACATCACTTCCTCTCCTGTGTTTACATTACAGGAGAGGAAGTGATGTCACCGGGGATTTCTATTCGTCGGGAGCGATCGCGAGGGGGTGGCCATGAATGAATGGCCGTCCCCTCGTCCGGGATCGCTCCCGTACGAATTCCGACCGCCGCAGGCACCGGGCGGGGGCCCGATCGGGCCCCCGACCCGCGGGAGGCAATGGACGTACATGTATGTCCTTATGCCTGCCCGTGCCATTGTACCGACGTACATCGGCGTGCGGCGGTCGGCAACTGGTTAAATGGCAATTGCGTGGTAATGCAATCCTGTACACAAACAAAACGTATATATTTTTTTATACACAAATAGAGCTTTCTTTTGGTGGTATTTGATCAAAACTGGATTTTTTGTGATTTTTTTTTTCCTATAAAACATATCCAATAAAAAAAAGTAAAAAAAATAAAAAAAATCTAAATTTAGGGCAAAATGTATTCTGCTACATGTTTTTGTTAAAAAAATCCTAATAAGTGTATATTGATTGATTTGCATGAAAGTTATGGAGTCTACAAATATTGAATTGTTTAATTATTTATCTTATACTACTAATGGTGGTAATCAGTGTCTTATAGTGGGACTGCGATAGTGCGGCATCCAATCTGGCACTAACTGAGGCGGGGGGGAACTGAATTACTGCCTCTGACCTCTCCAGTGGTACTAATACAATGATCAGTGCTAAAAATATACACTGTCACTGTACTAGTGACACTGGCTGGGAAGGGGTTAACATCTAGGGTGATCAAGGGGTTAAATGTGTGCCTATCAATGTTTAGTGTGTTTACTGTGATGTATTTTACTAAGCAATATGACAGTTTTTACTCCCACATCGTTGCTGTGTGAAGAGAGCTCAGTGTTGCTTACCAACACAGGGCTCTGTTCTGTCATTCCCTAAGCCGATCAGCGGGTGCCGGCCATAAATCGTTGACCGGGACCCACTGATTGGCTTGTGCTGGAGCAAATAGCAGCATGGTTTTCCAGGTTGGAAGAAAGCCGCGACGTATAGGTACCTGATTGTGCTTGTACGAGCCAACCTGCCACAGTAAAAGTACTGTGGCAGGTCAGCAAGCGGTTAAACAAAAAAGTTTTCTCAAAAAAGATAGTGAATATTAAACTTCTTCCCCCACACTCCACATGTGTTCTTCCTGCGCCACCATGATCATAATCCAATGCATTTAACAGGTGCAATCCCTGGAATTCATAAAGACTGTCATAGACACTCAATTGAAGTCTGTCTCCTGTTTGTACAACAAATGGCGGAACTTATGGTCGGTAGGGTGTAAGAAACGTTGCCTGCGACACAAAACTGACAGATACGACACATTTACTCCAACATGGAAGAGGTCTTATTTGCCTCCACTTTTCTTATCAGGGATATGGCGTTATTTCTTCATGAATTTGTCACATCCATAGCAACAGAATGTTAAAGTGGAGTTCCACCCAAAAATGGAACTTCTGCTGATCGGATCCCCCTGCAGTGTCACACTTGGTGCCTTTCAGGGGGGCAGGGAGAAGCAGATACCAGTATAATCCAGGTATTTGCTACCACTTCCGGGCATAGATCACCGCAGGCTCCACAGTGATCTATGCCATGTCTGGCCCCTCCTCCCCCCCACCACTGTCTTCTGGGAGGCAAAGAGGTCCCAGAAGACAGCAGGGACCAGTAAGGATGTGCATCGTCACTCACACATGCACATTAGGGAACCAGGCTGTGAACCCGCAAGGCTTCACTTCCTGATTCCATTAGCGAAGATGGCGGTACTTCCAACCGAGAGCCGAGAAACAGATCGGCTTCTGGTGAGGACATCGCAGGTAGGTGTCCATATTTTAAAAGTTAGCAGCAGCAGTACTTGTAGCTGCTAACTTAGAAAAAAAAATGGCGGAACTCTGCTTTAAAGTGTCATAAAAAATACCCAAATTTGTTTTGATTGTTGGAAATAGCAATAAATTGGCTTACTTGCATTTGGCACCGGGCTTTTAAGTATGGCCATATAACCAGAAAAGTGTTGCAAATTCTTTATTAAATGGCCCAAATGTGACCTCTATCATTAATTTTAAAGCAGGTCTGCCACCAGCAGCATGTATCATGTATCAATCATCCCACCTTAATTTCTCCTTTTGTTAGTACATTCCTCTCAGTTCTCCATAAATAATCCCATGAAACAAACACTATCATAGTGTAACTCTGTATTTATCAAAATCATTAAAACATAACCAAGGATGCATTCACATAAAATGTGCTATGACTAGCACTAGTATCTTGTGCCTGATCAGCGGAGTTCTGGAATGTACAGAATGTACAGTGGTAAGCCAGAAGAGAGAATCAAATTGACGAGAGAAGTTTTGCGCAATTTGGCATTTTTCTTCAGGTGCAAGATACTTGTTCTGTCCCCGCTACACGTTTCCCTGTGTGTGGCTTGACATGCAGCTAAATCCTCCTATACTGCAATAAGCCATACTGGGTGTCATTCTGTAGCTTTATTAACCACTTCAGCCCCTGAAGGTTTTACCCCCTTAATGACCAGAGAAAATTGAAGGATAGGAAAAGTGGACTTTAAAGACACATATAGAAAAATATAACAAATTTTAATAGTTCACATACATTATAAACATATACAATGCACATTTAATAAAACACACTTAAATATTAGATTCAAGACAAAGGACCCATTGATTAACCCAAGAAAAGAATGCCACTTATATACTTCCTGTGGGGCTATACTTAGTATATGTCAGAGAAAGCCCACACTGTGATAAGGCATTCACTGTTTGGATGTTCAAAGATCCTTCAAGAGTTAAAAATTGCTCAACATGTTTCATGACTGAAGGTGTCAATTTTTCCAAACCTTCAATTCTCTCAATTCATTAGGATGTGACACTTGTCTACTTGGGGTGTTTGATTGCCACCCCAGGGCACAGAAATCAATTCCTCTCTCCCCTTAATGACCAGGCCATTTTTTGGGATACGGCACTACGTCTCTTTAACTGACAATTGCTTAGTTGTGCAACATTTTCCCCACAAATAGAGCTTTCTTTTGGTGATATTTGATCTCCTATGCGTTTTTTATTTTTTGCGCTATAAACATAAAAAGGCCGACAATTTTGAAAAAAAAAAAACAATATTTTTTTATTTCCTGATAATACATATCCAAAAAAAAAATATAAAAAAAAATGTATTCATCAGTTTAGGCCAATGGTTATTCTGCTCCATATTTTTGGTAAAACAAATGGCAAAAAGCGTATATTGATTGGTTTGCGCAAAAGTTATCGCATCTACAAACTATGGGAAAGATTTACCTTTATGTTTTTACTAGTAATGGTGGCGATCTGTGATTTTTAGCGGTTCTGCGAGACTGCCAAGTGAAACTGTTTGGGGACTAGTGACATTATTACATTGATCAGTGCTACAAAAATGCACTGAACAATGTATACATTACATTAACACTGAAAGGGTTAACAGTAGGAGGCGATCAAGGAGTTGACTGTGTTCCCTGGGTGTGTTCTAACTGTGTGGGGTCTGGGCTCACTGGTACACCACAGAGGTGGAAAAACAAAAATAGCTGCACTCAAAGCGCGTCGGGAGGAGCGACGTACTGACGTCACAACACGCTATGTCCTGTTGTTCCCAAGCACGTGTACTGTAGCCGGCCGGCCGCAAAATACATACTTTTTTTCATTTTAATTTTTTTATGCTGTTCACGCCTATTGGCACTTTTTGTAGCTTTTCTAAACTTGAATAAATTACCCAATGGGTTTTACCTATGGCTGTCCACTATTGTTTTCTTCTGGGCCACTCTTGATCTGCCTTACACTGAGCTGCATCCAAGCCTGCATCTGAAGTTCGGGTCTGTTGCTGTCCGGTTCGGGAGATCTCTCCATAGACATGCCGACTGGATCGGTACTGGAATCCCATTGAAGAAAAGGCCCTGGCTGGGTGTTAGCCACAGGCATTATTTGCCTGTCAGCTGGTAAGCGCACAATCTATGCAGTGGTGGGTTCACAAAGGAAGTCACAATTTGTTTTGCTAGAAAAGTCACAAGGTTTTGGAACCGAACACAAGTCGCTATCTGTACCTGTCAGGGCTCTGCTTGCTTGCGCTGTGCGGGCGAATCTGCGTGCTCGCAAGCGCACGAGCGCCGTCAGGCAATCTGGGCATCGGCGCGTGTGTGTGCGCCACGTGCACGCCAGCGCGGTTTGGTGCCAGTGGCCCTATTTAAAGGTGACAGCTGCACTTGTTCAGTGCTGTTTGTCTGCAGCTTGTACCTGAGACTCCTGTTACCTGCCAATCTGATTGCTACTACTGACCCGGCTTACGTCTGACTCTGCTGATCTCTCCTGCCCCGATCCCGGCCTGTCTGACCCTGTTTATGGACTACCTATCTCTGATGCTGAACCTCTGCTAGCCTGTGACCTTGCCTTTGCCTGCCGTTTCTGCCTAATTGCCTATCTGCTCTGACCCGGCCTGTTTGACCAACCCTCTGCTTGTCCCAAGTGTGCTGAGTTCTATCCAGGATCCGCTACCACTGTTCCTGTGCTTGCTTCAACCCAGCTGATTGTCCATCCTTCTGCTCTGCCAGTTTCTGCAGTTCCAGCCTTCCGGAGGACCTTCTCCACTGCCTGCACCAGCTGCTGCATCCAGCTCAGACACTCCTACCCTGCTGCGCTCACGGGACCACTGTCTTCACTCCAGTGGGCCCTGAACCAGAGTAGTAAGAGAAATCTTCTTCCACCAAGTCAGGCTCACCACCCAGGTACCTAACAGTACCAATCAGATAAAGACATTTTTTATTTGAGATTTGTTTATTAATGTTTACATCTTTTTCCATTTTTATTCATTCCATATTGATCATTCACTAGATTCGCTGGTTCTTGATTATATGATATTTATTTACAGAGTATTCAATTATATCTGTATCACCTAGTTTGTTTTAGAGCGTAGCTATTTTTACTTTTCCATTTACATTTGTGTGTATCTCATGTTGTGTTGCAGCTTTTGTTAGATTTAAGTTTTTTTTTGTTCCAGAGCAGTCTTTTTTCTTACCACACCACAGAGATCGCTGTTCCCGATCACTGGGAACAGCAGATCTCCATGATGTCCCCTGTCCCGCCTTATTTACATGGGCAGATCCCCATTCTGCCTCTGTATACTGCAATCGTGGGTTTCCGGTGGACATCGAGTCACGCACGCCCACAGTGTCACAGACTGCTGTACGGGTACGTACAAAATAAAATGTATTTAAGAACTTGCTTAAATTACTTCTTACAACTTCAAATTCTCTAGTGAGTCTTACAAACAAATCTGACCACCTAATTTCCACCTGTTCTGTCTTTACTAGGCATTGTCGGAATTCTAATACCCCTTGACAAAATGGATATGTGAGATCGACATCAGATGCTATTTCAGGACATGGACTCTACTGCTACTGCTGAATGCTTGGGCTACATCTATGGACTATAGAAGTGAGACTGAAATGACCAATCTTAGTTAACAAGATGTGGTGAACAAATTTTTATCCATCACAGATGACCAAACTCCCACAAGTTAGAGACTTCTATTACTAAGCTTTTATCTAAATGTGCCTTTTCTTTTCTTTTCTTTTCTTTTCCTTTCCTTTCTTTTCTTTCCCTACAATATCAGAATGACACACATAGAACTCTGCTTTGCATCATACTACAAGGAATTCAGTTGTTCATATACTGTATACACATATATATGCACATATACAGTTGTGTGAAAAAGTATTTGCCCCCTCCTGATTTTTTATTTTTGGCATATTTTTCACACTTAAATTATTCAGATCAACAAACAAATTTTAATATTACACAAAGATAACCCAAGCAAATCCAAGATGCAGTTTTTAAATTATTATTGCACTTATTAAGGGAAAAAAGTTGTTCAAACATGCCTGGCCCTATGTGAAAAAGTAATTTTTTCTGAATCATGAATGAACTGTGATTATCCACAATTTTTTGGAAAGCTTAGTTAAATTTCACTTGCCACACCCAGGCCTGATTACTGCCAGACACGCTGAATCAAGAAATCACATAAATAGAAGCTGTCTGACAAAAGCGAAGCATGCTAACAGATCACAAAAAGCCACACATGATGCCACAATGTAAAAAAATTCAACAACAGATCAGAAACGTAATGTACATGTATCAGTCTAGGAAGGGTTTCTAAGGCTTTGGAACTCCAGTGAACCATGGGGAGATCCATTATCCACAAATAGAGATAACTTGGAACGTTCACGTGCTGAACCTTCCCATGCGTGGCAGGCCTACAAAAATGACTCATGACCAAGAGCATGACGATGAGGACATCCATGAGGACATAAAAGAACCCAGAACAACATCTAAAGAACTGCAAGCCTCACTTGCCTCAGGTAAGTTAAGAAAGAGACTAGACAAAAATGGCATTCATGGGAGGGTTCCAAGGCCAAAGCCACTGCTGACAAAAAAAGAACACAAAGGCTCATCTCACATAAAAAAAAAAAAAAAAAGTGATTATCCCAAGATTTTTAGGCAAATATTCTGTGGACTGAGGACTGAGGAGACAAAAATTTAACTTTTTGGAAGGTGTGTGTCCCGTTACATCTGGCATAAAACTAATACAGCATTTCATAACAAGAACATCATACCAACAGTCAGACATGGTGGTGGTAGCATGATGGTCTGGGGCTGCTTTGCAGCTTCAGGACCTGGACGTCTTCCCATAATTGATGGAATCATGAATTCTGAGCTCTACCAGAAAATCCTAAAGGAGAATGTCCGGCCATCAGTTCATGAACTCAAGCTCAAGTGCACTTGGGTTATGCAGCAGGACCATGATCCCAAGAGAACACAAAATCAAGTCCACCTCCAAATGGTTCAAACAAAGCAAAATGTAGGTTTTGGGGTGGCCTAGTCCCCCGCCCGCAGACCCCCACAAACATTGGGCAAGGGGGGGTGAGGCCCTTGTCTCCATCAACATTAGGATAAGGTGTTTTGGGGACCCCAAAGCATCCTCCCATGTTGAGGGCATGTGGCCTGGTATGGTTAAGGAGGAGGGGGTGCTCTCCTGCCCCCCCTCTTTTCCTGCGGCCTGCCAGGTTGTGTGCTCAGATAAAGGTCTGGTATGGATTTTGGGGAGGCCCCATGACAATTTTTTTTGGTGCAGGGTTCCCCTTAAAATCCATACCAAACCTGAAGGATCTGGTATGGATTTTGGAGGGGGGGCCCTATGCAATTTTTAAAAATAAACTTGGCGTAGGGTTCCCCTTGATATTCATACCAGACCCAAAGGGCCTGGTAATGGACTGGGGGGAACCCTTGCCGTGAGTTTTATCTCTATTGCCGAGACCTGACAATTCATTACAGCCGCAATCAGTTTTACATGACTTTTCTCCTTTAGAAATGTCATTTTGCTGTGGTACTGTTCTAAACACAGGAAAACTGTGCCACTTTACAGGCATACTAGAAACACCCCCATGTACGATATTTAAAGGGATATTTAATTTTTATTGTTTCACTTTAATCATGATTAATCATGATTAAAATTAAAAATGATTAAAATCACTGTCCCCAAACACTTTTTATGACAATAATTGCATATAAATCTTTAAAATTAGCACAGTTTTTTCATGTTAGTATCCCATAGACTTAAACAGGGTTCCACAGGTTTCGAATTTGCCACGAACACCGCATAATGCTTGGGCTGAACCGTTCACCCATCCCTACTGTGCAATACTAGTACATTTTCAGTCACTATTCTAAAGACCTGCAAGCAGCATTTTTGCAGTATTGAAAAAAGCATCTGCCATGGTAGTAAATATAATGTTTGCAAAAAGATAAAAATTTTACGCATAATGTGACACTGTGAATCAATCCTCTTAAATTTACAGAAAGATGCACATATTTAAAAATATATTTGAAATAGAACCATTAAACTTTTTTCTCGAAAAACGAAACATGTCTATACAGCACCCACTGCATGGTGTATCTAACGGTGCATAAAGAACCAGCATGCCAGTATAGGACTCTTTGGATCGGGATAATACAGCAAGCTTCACTATTTAGCAGAGAACATAGCACAATAAGTTCAGCAATTGCTGTAACATTGTTTGATGATGACAGGTTCTGATACTCTTCTTTCTATAGACACTGATGAAACAAAAAAACAAAAGCACAGATTACATGATACCCCCACAACATTTAGATAAGAGGCCTTCATTGTTGGAAGAAAATAACAATTTATGTTACATATGAAATGACAATTAAGATAATTAATGGTTTGTGCATTAGTCTTTATTTTTCTTTAAAGACAATTCTCATTTACATAGCTTTACAAAGTGTTATTAAACTTATATTATATTGTATATGATCTTCAATAGATATAAATCCTAATTGGATGGCATTTAGCTTGCTAGGGCATTTTGTAGTATAAACAATCAAGTTTTTTCTTAAAATACAATTTGCAGCTTTTTTGCATCTCAAGTCTGCTGATTTCCTCCAGCCTCTTTTAGCCATTCCCTGTTTATGTGCATGTGGTCTCTGGATTCATTTCCTGATAGTGACAGTGGTGGACCATATCTGTAAAATGTATGCCAGCATGGACATCTGCATCAGGGGTGCATGTGACAGGGTGACAATGCCAGAGGCATAGCTTTAGGGGTGGAAGGGGGGTCGCAATTGCAACCCAGCACCATGCTCCAAGAGGCATGTGTGGCCTCCCTGTTTTACACATGAACAGGAGGGGTGGCAAAAACTGGAAATGGTCCCCTCCATTTTCTTCCAGCAGCCACTGAAGGTGGTTTCTTCTTCTCCTCTCCCTCCTTCCAGCCACTGAAGGCCTGCTTATCCTCCTCTCCCTCCTAACTGCATTAAGCGGCTGCAGGAGGAAAAATGAGGGGATTGGTTTGTGTATATGGCCCTCTCCTGTCTGGGTCATTCATGTCTGCTGGCTGGGACCCCCGTGTGGTCCCCTGGTCCCTTCCACAGTACTGCCAGCTTCCACCTTTTCCTCTCTCGCCAGCTGCTGCATGGGGATGTGTCAGGATTGAGATTGAAGGAATGGACCTGTATATATGTCATTTACTGGCCCCTTCGTTTTCTGAGAGAACCCAGTGAGCGATCGGTACTGACCGTTCACTGTGTCTATTCATACCTGGAGCATACTAAACAGTATTTACTAAGCTTCAGTTTGTGAATGAATGGGAAACTCTGAGGCTGCAGAGATGAAAATTGAGTACTGTATCCTCAATTTCCTTTTTCTTAAAAGTGAGACATCAGGGGTCTGTTTAAAAAAATACAGTAAAAAGGTAAAAAATAAAAATAAAAAACAACTGATACCATCCACTGCCCTATGACTGACACTGTCCACTGCTCTACTGACTGATGCCACCGGCTGCCCTACTGATATATCCACTGCCCTATTGACACCTTCCACTGCCTTACTGACATATTCACTGTCCTACTGACACCATCTACTGCTCCATGATTGAAACTGTCCACTGCTGTACTGGCTGACACCGTCCACTGCCCTACTGACACCATCCCCTGTCCTACTGATACTGTCCACTGCTCTACTGATACTGTCCACTTTAAAGGTGGGTTAAGCTTACATTTTCCTTGTTATTTAGTTTGACATTGCTAGTTATTTACATATTTGATCATGTTCATGTTGTTCGGGCTAAATCTCCACCTCTCAAAGGGTGCCTACCCCTACTCCATGGTATTCAAAAAATTGGAGAGATGTGTCAAAAGGTGGACAGTTTCTTCAAAATCCTTTGAATTACCTGAAATAACTCTTTAGATGCCTGCAATATCTTGGTTTGTGGTGGGAGTTACTTGGTGTGCAGCGGGTGGTAGTGGGGGGCCCCAGATCAACTTTTGCATCAGGGCCCACGAGTTGCAAGCTAGGCATCTGACAGGAGCACAGATGGATGACAGTGGTCAATCCATGACCAGTGTAGCCTGAATGCTCTCCCTCCACTTTTATACTACCCCATCCGGACATACCTTGCCCTTCCCCCTTAATTTTCTACTTAAAGGGGAGGGCCACCCTGAAAAACAAAAAAATGTTAAAAATTACAAAAAATCTAAAAAAAAAAAATATGAAAATTTTTTTTTTTTTTTACTTACCAGAAATGCCTGTTGCTAGGCACTTTATCCTAATCTTCCTCTTCCTCCTCCGCGGAGATCTTCTGTCTTCTCTCTTCGTCGCGGCGTCTTCTGGGTAATGAGTCGCGCTGTGTTCTGGGAACTGTGTGTTCCAGAACACAGCGCGTCCCATTCAGAAAGCGCTGCGGGACTCGCGCATGCGCAGTAGCTTCGGGACTCGCGCATGCGCAGTAGGAAACGGGCAGTGAAGCCGTAAGGCTCCGCTGCCTGTTTCCCTTACAAGGGATGGCGGCGCCGGGACCCGAGAGCCGAGGGACGGGTCGGCCTCGGGCGGCCGACATCGTGGGCGCCCTGGACAGGTGAGTCTGTTTATTAAGTCAGCAGCTGCAGTGTTTGCAGCTGCTGACTTTTTTTTTTTTTTTTTTATAACCGGCCCTCCGCTTTAAGGATGAGACCACACCTTTAGCTGGAGTAAACTGGCCACAACAGCCTTTATTAAACACGTCTTAAAAACTCACTCCAACAAAATATATATATATCTCAATAAATATATAAATATATATAAACTTCTTATAAACATCTTATAAACAACCCAAATATATATAACATGCCCAGTCTGGTGATCTCTGACGGTGACCCATACTTATACCAAACACCAAAGCACTGCGGTACCTCTGTATAACTTTTAACAAGGCCTCCACCTGTAGCCGGTCGGAGACAACTTCCGTCAGTGCACATACCAGTATTCCATCCACCGCTCCGGAATACACCAGAGGGGCCGATCTTTCGATGAGCCCCCCACACCTTCAAACCATTTTCTGATTAACCGTCTACTGTCAGAAACCACCAGAAACACCGCCACAGCCCAAAAGGGGGACTACCTCAACCTTGCGGGCAACCCCACACCCGCAGAGCCATCTGAATACCCTCCTGTAAACCCAACAACCATAAATCTATCACAAAATCCGAGAGATGCACACCATCCCTCCGCAAATAAAGCCCCACATTGACCTCCAGTTCCCGGTGCCGAACCACGAGCCCGCCATTCTGCACCATAAACCTGCCCATCACTTTGTTAACCCGGATCCTGGTCTTATTAATGCTGTCGACGGACCGAGCCCACCGCCAAACCGTTCTGGCCACGATGTCAGACCAGACCAGAATGGTCGCAGGGAAACAGGCCCGCAAACGCAGGATGTCAGCCTTCATGTCCGCCATTATGTCCTTCACCTTTCTCACGCCCAGATCATTCCCCCCAGCATGTATTACAAGCACGTCCGGGGCCTCTCTCTCCATGCAAACCGCTCCACCTCCCGAATCACTCTCTCCCACTGCATCCCCGGGAAGCCCAGCCATTTTAAACAAGCCACCCTCCTGGAAATCCCCAATTGCCTTCTATCCGGGCGCGCATCACCTCTCCTGGCCCCCCAACAGACGTAGGAGTTCCCCAGGATCCAAACGAGGCATGTCGAACCTCCATCTGGAACGAAAGAACCAAAACGCGTCACAAGTTGCCACAAAACCAAAAGAACCCCCAACAGCAAGTACAGTGCAACCACCACCCACACACCCAAACACATCACCCCAAACAACACACACCACACTGGACTAAACTATTCCCTGATTAACTGCGGCCGAATGTACGATTGGAAGCGCCTGGACTCCCAGCGCCCTATCTTACGTACTGTCGCCTCATCCAACCCACATTTCGTGGCCTCCGTGGCCGCCCCAATGCGGAAAGAGTGGGACGCATAAGCCATGCAATCCAAACCCACTTCCCGCAGACAGCGCCTAAATACCGATATGAATTGGAATCGAGACAAAAACAAACCGTCCGCATGCCTCAAGAACGGCCCCAACCCAACCCCTCTCACCGCCCGGAATTCCCGTACCACCAACACCGGGCACACCTCAGAACCTTGCAAAGCAAACAGGGACACAACCGTCCCCCTGCCCTGCTGATCAGTTTTTTGACCTCCGCAAATGAATACTCACCCTACTTGCGCTCACCTGTATGTCCTGATCCAAAAGTCCCCCGCCCAACCGCTTGGACCGGCTCACCAACTCCCCCACCCGAAACGCCCCATAAAATGCTAGGGAAAACGCAGCTGTAAACAGCAGCGTTTCGTAATTGTTTGTACATACCGAGCGGAGGTGGCCACAAATCGCCAACAAGTTGGCGAACGTGACCGGCCTCCTGCCATCCTTCCTAGGCCCCGCATTGTTTGCCTGACCCAAAATTCTTTGGTCCAATCCACACCCCCCCAACAGCTTGAATAAAAAGGCCAGCCCCGCCAACTTACGATCAATGGACGCAGCTGACAAACCCAGTTCCATGTTCCTGGTCACCATATAGAGCACCAGTCACCGTTGATCGGAGCCCCGATCACTTACCCCCACCTCGCGCAGCAACTCAAACCATTCCGTCCACACCCGTGAGTAAGCCTCACTCAGCGACCGCTGGATCCAGCCCGCGGCGAATCCAAAGGCAGCTTCCACAGCCAGTCCGGGCATTGAACCCCCGCCTTCTCCGCGCCAGGCGCCAGTTCCCGGAACTTGGCCCACTGAAAACGAGAGATCGAATCAGCCAATGAGTTCTCAACCCCAGGAATGTGAACGGCAAAAACATTGAGCCGCAAGCACTGGAACCCCAGCTGCCGCAGGAGTCGAATAACCGGAGGAGAAGAGGCCGTCATGCGGTTAATCACCTGCACAACCCCCATGTTGTCACAATTAATGCGCAACTTCAGGTTGCCAAATTCCTCTCCCCACAGCTCCAACGCCAGCACCACTGGGAAAAGCTCAAGCAACACCAGGTTCCCCAGGAACCCTGCCTCCCTTCATGACTGCGGCCAGGGTTCCGCACTCCAGCGACCCCGAAAGAACGCCCCATAGCCAGTAGAGCCTGCCGCGTCAGTGACCAACTCCACGTCGAAGTTGCTCACTGGCCCCGACATCCACATAGCCCTCCCGTTGTAGGTGGACAAAAAGTCATGCCACACCCGGAGATCCTCCCGGTGTTCACTCTGCAAACGCACAAAATGGGTAGGCACGCTGATCCCCGCTGTAGCCGCCGACAGCCGCCGGCAGAACACCCGACCCATGGGAATGATCCTGCAGGCAAAATTCAGCTTGCCCAGCAACGACTGCAACGACCTCAGCTGCACCTTATGTCTCCCCCTGAATCTTCCTGAGCTCGGCCTGCAATTCCTCCAAATTGTTGTCGGGCAGCCTACACTCCATAGACATGGAATCGATAACAATGCCCAGGAAGCTCAACTCAGACTCGGGCCCCTCCGTTTTGTCCGCCGCCAAGGGGACCCCAAACCTGCCTGCGATGTGCTGCAATGTAGAGAGCAGGATCGCACACAGAGCGGAGGCAGGTGGGCACACGCACAGAAAGTCGTCCAAATAATGGATGACTGACTCCAGGCCCGAAAAGTCTCTCACCACCCACTCCAAGAAGGAGCTGAAGGTCTCAAAATACGCACACGAAATGGAACAGCCCATCGGCAAACACGTGTCCACGTAGAACTTGTCCCGCCAGTGGCACCCTAACAGCCGAAAGCTGTCCGGGTGCACAGGCAATAAGCGAAAAGCGGATTCAATATCCGCCTTTGCCATGAGCGACCCCCGCCCGTACCGCCTCACCCAGCGGGCCGCTGCGTCAAAGGACGTATACGCGACCGTACACGTGTCCGGGTCAATAAAGTCATTGACCAATCCTCCCTTTGGAAAAGACAAGTGGTGAATCAGGCAGAATTTCCCAGGTTCCTTCTTGGGAACAACACCCAACCTAAGTAAGTATCCGGACAGGGTGGCGGCGCAGGTTTTGCTTGTGGGTTTCCGGGATGGTTTCCGGATCCCTTGTGCTCTGGTGGAAATACCGCCGGTGGCAAAAACAACACCCAACGGTGACACCACCAAGCCCTCCCAAGGCTTTTCACCGTAAGGCCCCCCCATCTGCCCCAACGCCACCTCCTTCCCCAGCTTCTCGTCCACCACCTCCGGGTGCAGCAAAGACGAACGTAGGTTTTTTGCCACCCGCGGTATTTCCACCAGAGCACAAGGGATCCGGAAACCATCCCGGAAACCCGCAAGCAAAACCTGCGCCGCCGCCCTGTCCGGATACTTACTTAGGAAAGGAAGCATCCTTTCCACCCTCACCGGTGTCGTCCCTTTTGTGAGCAGGATCGCCGGCGCGTTTACCCCGTTTGAAGCACCTGGCCAATGTGTGGGCCCCCCCGCACCCCGTGCACTCATGCTTGAAATGGCACGCTCCCCCAAATTTGCAGGCGCCCTCATTGAACTGCCAGCACACTCCCCATTTCTTTCCGGCCAACAGCCCTGAGGATGGTGTATTCTCGCCCCCCCCCTGAAAAAACTGAGGCCGGGCCCTCCGCGCGGACATGAGCCTCATCCAGAGGCTGATGTCCTTGTGGTCCCACCGCAACTCCGGCCGGACCGCCTTCCGCTGCCGGAACTGTTCGTCGTACCTAAGCCAGGACACCCCCCATAAACCCTATAAGCCTCCCCTATGGCATCCAGATAGCAGAACAATGCTGAGCAATGCTCGGGGTTCTTCTCCCCAATCAGACTAGCAAGGATGGCGAATGCCTGGAGCCAATTCGAGAAAGTGCGCGGGATCAGCCGATACCGCCGCTTCTCCTCGTCCTCCTTCTTTGTGCTATCCGGCTTAACCCTGTCCAGGTTAAATTTTTCCAAGGGGAGCAAGGAAAAAATCTCCACATACTCTTATGAATCTTGTCCCGGACATCCTGTTTCAAGTGTGCACCCAGAGGGCCCTCGAAGCACACATACACCTCACACCGTGCCGCATCCGCAATCCTGACAAAAGCTGACCGTACCACCGATTCCTTAGCCACCGCCACCCCCACCGCACTAGTCGGCTCCGCACCCGCCGACCCAGCCACGACAAGGGGAGCCGTGAGGCCACCCTCAGGGCCCCCCCGGACCCCCCGTCCGCAACCGAGACCCCGGGGCCGTCCACGGCCCTACTGGCGAGGACGGCCCCGGACCCCCGTCAAACTTACCTACAAGGGCCCGCAGCCCCTCCAGGAGTTCTCCCAACTGCCCCCTGTCCCCCGTGGTGGCCGGCCCAACCCCATCACGGCTTGCCCGGGCCCCCCCTCGCGTCGTGCCCCCTTGACCAGGTGACCCCCGGCGTCCCCCCGTACTCCACCCAGCAAGTCCCGCAATGCAGCAGAGAAAGACAAAGTATCAATAGACTCACCCGGCCGTCCTCGTGGTCCTGCGTCAGGAGCCCCGCCATCCTCCGGGGCTGCGGCCTGTGGATCCTCCTCCTCTGAGAGCTCCCCCTCGGAACGATCCTCCCTGATGCTCAAGGGCGGGGAAGCTAGCCCACCGGGGGAGGGGCCCCCGGAGGCCGCGGCTCCTTTTTGTGAGTCCGTCTGTCCATCGACTGTCCCACCGCCCCTAGCAAACTGGCGCACTAAACCCGACCTGCTGGGCACCTTAGCAGTGTGCCGCCCGCTCCTGCCGCCATCTTGGCGTGGAAGTCTTTTTCCATGGCCCCCCCCGCCGGCACCGCCGGCCGACCGTCCAAGCGACCAGGCCCACCCCCGCTCCGTCTGCTCGGTCCAGGCCCCCCCTGCTCCCGTGCTGCCCACCGGTGATGTCCGCGATTCCTCTATGCGATTCCGGCCGGGCGGGGATCCGGCGGCATGAAGACCCATGGCCCCGCCCCCGAGGCCTGTCGGCGGCATCCGGACCGCCCGGAAACCGGCCCGTCGTGCTGCGCCCGCTTCGCTGGGGGGATCGACCGATCCTCCCCAGGGCTCCTGGGTACACGAGGTGGCCGAGGTGCAGGCCCGGGAGAAAAACGCGCCGGAGGCCGAGACCTCCACGCGCGCAGTGCAGCCTCACCCGCTCCAGATCTGGCCGCCTCATCACCCGCCAGGTCCTCCATGCGCTCCCGCAGCCACTCCGTCCCCTTCACAGCGGCCGTCCGCCGCAGCCGTTCCAGCAAGTCTTCCACGTGGACCATGATGAGAGGAGCAGCGCCGAAAAGCTGCCTCCTCTGTGATCTTCTTCTCACGAATGCTTCTCTAGCTCCGCCCCTGTGCTTTATATTGCTCCTCCCCTTCCTCCTAAAACCATGCACCATGTACAGCTTTGCTCCACCCACCCATCTTCCTAGATCCTCAGTCACCCCTGTCATGCCAGCACTCCATTAACCCTTTCAGGCTATATTTCGTGCTTCTCTTAATCAGAATTGCTTGAACAAGAACCTTTTCTGACAGGATCACCAGGTATTGTTTTAGTAAAAAAAAAAAAAAATGTTGCCTAGCAGTGCTCTCTGACCATTAGCTTTGGTGACAATAATTAAAATGACTACACTGGGCTGGTACACTTTCTCACTTTCCTTAGTCTCTCTATTATTTTAAAAGTTTTAAAGTTACAACTTTTGAAATTATCTTAACATATTAACCCATATGTTATGTTAGTAATTGGGTTTAGATCTGTTTTAAGAGCCAAATCACACTTTTGCATTGCATTCACGTGTGTTCACATTGCAAGGTAACACACTGCGTTCTGAGTCACAGACATACTGCATGTACTTGTTTGTCTGTTCTAGGGTTGTCTGTTTTAGGGGACTGGCAGCCTAATCAAAATAAATGATCTGTCTTTGCCCTGATGCCATACACATAAAAGCAATTCACAAAAATGGCAGGTGGATGGGCCTTAAAGCTAGGTTCCCACTAGCGAAATTCCTGAAAAGCGATTCACAGTGCCAAGCAGCTGCTGTCAGGTGTTCAGGAGGCAAATTAGCCTTCTCCTTAATGCCTGATTTTTCTGCCGGATGGCGGTTTATAATGGGGCTAATGCACTGAAACTCTTGGTTTGCAGTTGTGGCATGGCCCTACTGACTTTAATGGCAACGTTTGAGGAGCAGTGCTACCTGTCAGCTTGGCATGTCGTGTTTCTAAATTTTTTCACACAAGATTTATATAACTCTTACACATTTAACTCCAATGTAAATGTTGGGTGAAAGTTGTATGAAAACATTAGTAAAGAGTACTGTTGTCTTTACTGTAGTGGATATATTATGGAACATTTGACTATCTCAGCTAAACCAAAAACAAGACTTCGTCCTAGCTAAGTGTCCTTTTTCATCCTCAGAGAGTTTCAGTACTTAATTCATCCTCCCACAGCCATTATGCAAAATGTGATACAAGTATTGCATTATTATGTTAGTATCTGCTCACACGATTGGAAGACATCATACAACCATGTAATTTAAAATGTGTCTCTAGCTTTCTGACAAATGTGATATTTACAGCAGGTCTCTGAAATAATAAACTCCACAAATTGTGTTCAGTACTTATTTTTTTTCTGTTATGTCTGCACAGACTTTTCATGTATTTTTTGTAACAGATGCTCTAGTTTTGCTTGTTGACATTGTGTGTTTCCTGGGCTGTCTGAGGTTATCTGCACTTGTTTAATGAATGATTACATAGGTTCTGCTAATAGCATTCCATTTGCCTATAGTGCCCACATTGTAGCACTAGCAAGCAAATACGACGGGAGCCCATAGAAACGAGCAAGCCGGGCAATAAACATGTTCGCAAACTTGACAACTTCACCACTTCCTTAATGTTAACACCATTGTAGCACCCTTCTAGGTAGGTGCTATAATTAGTGTAGAGTCGTTTTTTTGTTTTTCCTGCTTAACAGAGAGATAGCTAGGAACATTGAATTGCTGTCTGCTTAACAGAGAGGGGTGATTGGCTAATGTAGTCTGTTCAGTGTGCTCTGGTGCCGCTCATGTTGTCTTGAAGTTTCACTGTATCCTAGCAACTAAGGAAAGTGCTGAATAATAGGCATAAATCATGCAGATGGGAACATGGATATTCATATAGTCCTGACCAAATTACAAGGGGAGGTGCCCCTATGCATGCTGAGTGCCTGCATTTATATTGGAGGAGCACATGGGCTGTTGGTGTTTCCTATAAGAGCATTGCAACAGGATGGAGGGAGCACTTGTTGCCATGTGGCCTCAGGTGGGCAACCTGAGGGCCTGAAGTCTCTGTGACTGACCTTGGTCCTACCATAGCTGCCGAGGAAGAATCTACAGTGCATCGGGTCTGGTATCACAGAGAGAGAAGGCTGCCAGTGGTGCTTCAGGAGCCTTGTGAGTATAGACACCCTAAGGAGCCTTAGACATTTAACCCCCTCTTGTCCTCTAAGTCAGTTAAGGGTTCACACAAGGGGGACCCTGGCTAATTTTCTTAGAGCTTTGTCTAGGACTGCCCACTACTTTACTACGAAACGTTGCTCAGTTCTGCATTCAGTTTACTTCCTTCTGCAAGGACTTCAGCCAGGTTTCACAAGGAAGCATCCCAATATATCCCTCACCCTACCCTATCCAACAGTGGTGCTCCCGCTGGGGTGGTGGTAAACAACCCCCCCTGGAGACAGTGGCAGCAGCAATCAGACCAACTGACCCCCCTCTCTGGCTGGAGTGTGTGGTATTCATGTGAATGGGCAGGATGCAGAGCAGAGAGACTGCTTTGATGCTCCAATGATGACGGCCATCTTTCTTTTCCGGATCTAGCCATACATCCTCCCTACCCCGATACAGGCCATTACAATTGCTTCTCCTTTCGGCCAATTGTGCTCTTCCTGATTCCTGATTGGATGGGAGGAGAAGCAGGAAGACAATAGCGAATATTAATTTGCTATTGTCACACACCAAACTTTTTTTTAAGCCAATTAGTGCGTGAAAAAAACTCATTGCAATCTGGTGCCCTGCATGCAAATTAGGGGTTGGGCGCATGGATTGGGTGGGGGGGCGCTGCCCCTGCACCCTGTATGGAACGGCCGCCACTGCTATCCAACAAAACAAATAAAACAAAACCCCTAGACTGGCCATTGGAGTAACGAGCAGAAGTGAAGATGTGCATCTGGCTGTGTGAAGCTACCTTGTGCCTGGCTGTGGAGCAAAAGACCCAGGCAACTTACCAGCAGCTACTGCAGGGGGTAGCATTACACTATATTTAACCCCAAAACAAAAACAATTTTATATATTGCAGCTTACTAATCCTTACATGTGGTGGCTACATTGGGTTTCTTTTTTTTTAGCCTTTTCTTACTTTATTTTCATCTGGTTATCTGACTAGTAACACATTTCTTGTCTTAGGGTGTCTTCACTCTAGATGGCGGTGCAACGAAGAAACTTTGAAAAAACAGAACCATCAATCTGGGGAAAAGGTAGTGTAACTTCCTTGTTTAGTCCGTTTACGTCATCACTTTCAAAAGTTTCAATGTTCATTCGGAAAATCCGTTGGAACTCCCCCGAAAGTCCATCAGGAAGACCATCAGACCTAGTCTGCCGGAAAGTCCAGTCGTGTGTACGTGACATTAGACGCACTAGAAAATTTAGATGAACTAGAAAATTAAAGCTGATCTCCAGATAACGCTTTTTAAGCATTTGCAGCCACATTTTTTATCTTTTGGGATTTTGAGATTTTACATAAATTAATAAAAGCTGACAATTTTAAGCACTCTGTTAAATTAATTTTCTCATCTCTCTAACTGTTTTTTTTGTCTGGACAGCTTGGTCTGTTAAAGGAAATTGAAAAGTAATTATCTTATTCAATGGATCACTAGGTGACATAAAAAAAATACCTAAAAAAAGAAAAGAAATACAGCCAAAACATTGGTAAACTGCAATATTACAAATCTTTTGTTTGGTTTAATACCTCTTGGCTTACTCATTTGGAAATGTATTGCCATGTGCCTCCTGGGAGGTGTTCAAGAAAATGGGACATTTAGGGAGCACTGTTTGGGCCATGTAGAGGATGAGAATCTCCTTCTTTGGAGTGACTGGGAGCCCATGCCTCACTGGGGATTATGCTATAAAATTAGGCTGACATCTTTAACGGTCATAATCTTTTTTGCTCTCAGGCTTCGATTAGACTTGCGGTTGGGGTGTGGCAAAAATGCATTGTTGAGCTGTGTTTTTTCAGCCCTCCAACTGCCCCCCTTAAGCCCTTTCACACTGGGGAGGTGGGTGCATCGGCGGTAAAGCGCCGCTATTCACCCACTAGCAGGGTGCTTTTACCCCCGCTAGCAGCCAAGAAAGGGTTAAAAACCAGCCGTGAAATGGTTAAAACCACCGCAAATCACTGCTGCAGCAGAGCTATGCCGGCGGTATAGCCGCGCTGCGCCATTGATTTCAATGTGTATATACCATTCCTTCACTGCTCCAAAGATGCTGCTAGCAGGACTTTTTTTAGTGTCCTGCCAGTGCACCGCTCCAGTGTGAAAGCCCTCGGGGATTTCACAATGGAGAGACAGCAGCAGCTCTTTCAGCGCTGTATCGCCTGCAAAGCGTCCCAGTGTGAAAAGGGTCTTAAAGTGGAAGTAAACTCACCTATCGTTTTCATCCATGAAAGCTGCCATTTTTGCCTCTGTTTAATCTTCAGCTGCCACGGTGCTGCACATATGATCCGTTATGACACCAGCCATTGGGTGGTTTGACAGTTTGGTTGAGAGCACAGCCAATGTGCAGTTAGCATTCCCAGCATGCCGTTTTGTGAAACTGTTTAAATCGATGGGTTTACTTCCAGTTTAAACTGCAATATGCAGTGGATGGGGTTATCTGAATGCAGCATCTATGGCAAAGCTTACTCAACTTGTAGCAATCGACAGGCAGCAAGCCTGCCAAACAGGGCCGGACTTACCAATAGGCATTGTAGGCATGTGCCTACAGGTGCCCTTCCTAGAGGGATACCTGTCTTTACATGGTCAGATCTAGGGAGTGCTGGGGTGGGCTGAACCCCCCCCCCCCAGATTTCAGTTATGCCCCCCTATGAACATTGTAGCTACGCTTGTTGCAAGTCCAGACAGGAGAATTGTCAGCAAGTAGAGAGCTGGGAGGAGGTGTGGGCTTTCTTTGCTCTCCCCACACCTGTCAGTGGAGCCTTCCTCCATACAGCAGATTACATAGGTTTACTTAGGGGAGGGGGCAGGGATTTGTGCTGGAAAGGGTCATTTGTAGGGGGTTGTGCTGAGAGGATGGATTTTAGGGGATTTGGGGTGAGGATTTGTACTAAGAAGGGGGATTTGAGGGGTCCTGGGAGGGGGGTTTGTACCAGGAAGGGAGATTTGGGGGGATAAGATTTGTGCTGGGAGGGGGGATTTGGGGAAGTGAATTTGTGCTAGGAGGGGGGTTTGGGGGATGGATTTGTACTAGGGGGAGAGAATTAAGGGGGTGATTTCTACTAAGAGGGGGGGGGGGGGGTTGGGAGAAGGATTTACGCTGGGAGTGGGGAAGATGATTTGTACTGGGTGAGGGAATTTGGGGGAGAGGATTTGTACTTGAAGGGGGGTATTTGGAGAAGAAGGATTTACGCTAGAAGAGGGAAAGAGGTGGATTTGTTCTAGGAGGGGGGGTTGGGGGAGAAGATTTGTAGTAGGAGTTAGGATTTGTGGGGAAGATTTACACTGGAAGTGAGGACTTGGGGGTGAGGTTTAAGCAAGAAGGGGGTATTTGGGGAAGAGGATTTGTGCTAGGAGTGGGGATTTGTGGGAGAGGATTTGTGCTAGGAGGGGTATTTGGTTGAGAGGATTTGTGCTATGAAGGGGATTGGGGGAGGAGATTTGTACTAGGAGGAGGCATTTGCTGGAGGGCTTACACTATTAGTGAGGATTTGGGGGGAGGATTTAAGCTAGGGGGTATTTGGAGGGGATTCTAAGCTGGAATGTGGAATTGGGGGGCAAAGATATGTGCTGGGAGGGGGATTTGACCTGAGAGATTGGGGAATTTGCATGTTGCCAATAATTCTGAATGGTATCTCATCACTAAGGATGAGCCGAACACCCCCCGGTTCGGTTCGCAGCAGAACTTTCGAACGGACTGAAAATGTGTGCGAACTTTAGAACCCCATTGAAGTCTATGGGACTCGAACGTTCAAAATAAAAAGTGATAATTTTAAATTAAATTAAATTAAATTAATTTTAATGACTAATATGTAAGATATTTTCCTAAAAAGGGTTTGGGGACCTGGCTTCTGCCCCAGGCGACATGGGTCAATGCCAAAATTGTTTTTAAAAATTTACCTTTTTTCGGGAGCACTGATTTTAATGAGGATTAAAGTGGAAAAAAAAGTGAAACATCATGCCTGGGGGGTGTCTATAGTATGCCTGTGAAGTAGCACAGGTTTCCCGTGTTTAGAACAGTCCCTGCACAAAATGAATGAATGAATGAATGAAATACTTATATAGCGCACAATGCGAACTGAATCGCCTCTAGGCGCTGTGGCGAGCTTTGATCATCTGCTAAAAGAGGAAGGTCTTGAGTTTTTTCCTAAAAGCCAGGTGATTTTCTTCCAGGCGGATGTTGATTGGTAGAGCATTCCATAGCAGAGGCCCTTGGACAGCGAATCTCCGATCACCCTTGGATTTATACCGGGCTTTGGACACGAGGAGGAGGTTTTTGTTGGCTGATCGAAGACTGCGGTTTGGTGTGTAATGATTTATTTTCTCCATTAGGTATTGCGGAGCTTCTCTATGCACGCATTTGTGGGTGAGGCAAAGGGTCTTGAATGTGATCCGATTTTTTACGGTTAGCCAATGTAAGCTCCTCAGTGAAGGAGAAATGGATTCCCAGGGTTTTTTTCCTGTTATCAGCCTTGCCGCCGTGTTTTGGATCAGTTGTAATCGCGCAAGTTGATATTGTGGTAATCCTATGTAAAGCGAGTTTGCGTAGTCCAGTCCTGAATTAATGATTGTTCCTACTACCACTGCTTTGTCATTCTTTGGGATAAAAGGGATGAGTCTGCGAAGCATGCGCAGTAGATGGTGAGACAGACTGACTACAGATCCTATTTGCGCATCCATTGACATTTGTGCGTCTAAAATAACCCCGAGACTCTTCGCTTTGGTCTTTGGGGAGATAGTCTGCCCAAAGACGGTTGGTGGAGACCAGGAGGTTTTGGTTGCGGGCTTATGATTTGGGTGTAAGATAAGAAGCTCTGTCTTTGATTGGTTCAGCTGGAGGGAGTTGGTGGTCATCCAGTCCTCTATTGATTTGAGGCAGTTTTCAAGTTGTTGTTGGTGATCTTTTTTTCCATTGATCCGGAAATAAAGTTGTGTGTCGTCAGCGTAAGAGTGGAAGCAGAGATCTGAGCATCTGATGATTTGAAGGAGTGGGCGAATGTAAATGTTGAAGAGAACGGGTGACAATGGAGAGCCTTGAGGGACTCCGCAGGTGACTGCCCGAGTTTCGGAGAGGAATTTTCCTAGTTTCACTGTCTGTGACCGATTTCCTAGGAAGGACGCGAACCAATGGAGATCTATGTCTTGGACTCCGGCTACTTCTGTGAGGCGGACGAGTAGAGTATTGTGATCTACTGTATCAAACGCTGCACTTAGGTCTAGCAGTACGAGGAGACACGGCTCTCCGTCATCTGCTGCTTCGAGGGCGTCATCCCAAATCTTGAGGAGAGCTGTTTCTGTTCCATGACCCGGGCGGAAGCCTGATTGCAGCGGGTCCAGGAGTTTGTGAGTATCCAGGTGAAGTTGTAGCTGATGTACTACAGCTTTCTCCATGATCTTAGAAATGGTGTTGAGGCTTGTAATCGGCCTACGGTTGTTTGGATCCTGAGGGTCCAGGTTTGGTTTCTTGAGTAGAGGTTTGACAATGCCTTGTTTGAGGATGCTGGGAACAATCCCTTCGTGGAATGATCGGTTTATGAGGTGGGTTATGGTTGGAGCCACGATGTCGGAGCATTCTTTCAGTAGTTTTGTGGGGATGATGTCAATAGGTGAGGTACTGTCACGCAGTTTATTAATGATGTTTTTTGCGGTGTCTACGGTAATTGGGGATAGTGAAAATTTTGGCGGTTGCGGTATGTTGGTGCGGACATCCTCTTTATGTTTTTGCTGGCTGAGGTTGGATGTTTTCTTCTGACAAATTGTTTCCCTGATGGTTTTGACTTTATCGATGAAAAAATCCGACAGTTTGTCACAGTAATCCTGGGATTCGCTTTCTGGGGGTTCTAGACAAACCGGATTCATTGATTGATTAACCAGTTTAAACAGTTCCCGTGGTTGGTTTGCGGCCGTTGAGATTGTATATGAGAAGTGGTCCTTTTTGGCTTTGAAGATTGCTTTCCGATAATTCTCTGTCAGACCTTTGTAGTTAAATAGGTTTTCCTCGGTGGGATTTCTTCTCCATGTTCTTTCCGCTCTTCTGCGTTCTTGCTTTAGTACGGAGAGGGAGCTATTAAACCATCCAGCATTTTTCTTCCTGATGAGAGCCCTGCGTTTTGGTGCTACCGAGTCTGCTGATTGCAGTAATGTCTTGTTCAGGGAGTTGAGTGTTTCCTCCGTAGAGTGGTTTAAGGTTATTGTAGATATTTTTTTGGACAGAGTGGTTTTGAAGGCTTCGGAGTACAGTTTTTTATGCGATCTGGTCCAGTGCGTTGTTACAGGTTTCCGTTTTGCGTTGGTGATGTTGGTAGCGATTTTGAATTTGATGGCGTGGTGATCCGTCCATGGCAGAGTTATGTTGTCGAGTATGTTGACGTCGATGTTCTGTTTGAAAATGAGGTCCAGGGTGTGTCCTGACCCATGACAGTTAACGGAAAAAAAGTCATTTAAAACTGCATGTGGTTTTAATGTAAGATCTGTTTCCGGCAATATGGATGAAAATCATTGAGAAAAATGGCATGGGTAGCCCCCCCCCCCCCTGCCCATTACCAGCCCCTTTGGGTCTTGTACGGATATTAAGGGGAACCCCGTACCCAAATAAAAAAAAAGGAAAGGCCCCCCCAGGCCTTATATACTCAGAACAGCAGAATACAGGCGGTGCAAACAAGACAGGGACTGTGTAGGTTTGTTGTGTTAAGTAGAAACTTTTGTAATTTTGAACTGGTACATTTTGAAAGTGTAGCTTCAATGAAAAAAATCAATTTTTAAGCTATTTTTAAGCTTTTTGGGAAACATGGGAAGGGTTATCACCCCTATATAATTGTTTTGGCCGTCCGTCTTTTTTCATCTCACTTCCTGTCTCCTTGCAAGTAGAAGACATTTGTAAGTTGGATGTTTGAAAGTAGGGGCCTGCCCTATATGCTCTGCAGAAATGGCGGAACAAGGTGTTGGTGTTGCCACAACACTGTAAGCCCTCAAACTGACTCTTGGTGGGCGCTGGAGTGCCCTGCTGTGAACGATTATATCAAGAATTGTAATTACATGCCATTGTTGAACAGTGGTAGAAAATTTGGGCCTTTGGTGGTTGTGGTGGTGGTGCTGGTGCCACAACACTATAAGTCCTTATAGTTACTCTCGGTGGGCACAGGAACAGGCCCTGCTGCAAAACATTATATCAAGAATTGTAATTACATGCCCCTGTTAAACAGGGGCTGAAAAATTGGGCCTTAGGCACTGCTTGCTGGTGCCACAACACTGCAACCTCTCCCAGATACTCTAGTTGGAGTGCAGGAATGAGCCCTGCTGCAAAGCATTGCATCAAAAATTGTAATTACATGCCCCTGTTAAACAGGGGCTGAAAAATTGGGCCTTAGGCACTGCTTGCTGGTGCCACAACACTGCAACCTCTCCCATATACCCTATTTGGAGTGCAGGAATGAGCCCTGCTGCAAAGCATTGCATCAACAATTGTAATTAGACACCCATGTGAAACAGGGGCTGAAAAATTGGGCTGGTGGCATCACCCAGAACCAAAAATGTTCTTGCAAGATATCAGCGGGATCATTGAGGAGGAAGAGGATAGTCAGTCAACATAACAGGACAGTCACTCAGCATCAGCATAGGCAGTCTTGAAGGGATGTGACATTTCCAAAAAAATTATTCGGTTACATCAGCATCAGGTGCTTGGTAGCTGGTGGTGATCCAAGACTGATTCATCTTTATGAAGGTCAGTCGATCAACTGAGTCGGTGGACAGGCGCACCCTATGATCGGTTACAAAGCCACCAGCAGCACTGAAGGTGCGTTCTGAAAGAACGCTGGATGCAGGACAGGCCAGTAGCTCAATTGCATACTGTGCAAGCTCTGGCCAGTGATCCATCCTCAAGACCCAGTAAGCCAGAGGATTTTCAGTTGGAAAGGTGTCCAAGTCTGACCTTGCCCCTAGGTAATCCTGCACCATGTAAATCAGACGCTGGCGATGGTTGCTGGAACCCATCATACCTTGGGGCTGCGGACTAAAAAATTGTCTGAATGCATCGGTCAGACGTCCACCTTCTCCACCGCTCCTTCTGACCGAAGCTTCAGCAACACGTTGTCCAGGACCAGGAGTTTGTAACCTCCCAGTCTCTGGGAACGCATTGCACAGACCTTTCTGCAAGGCCTCGCGGAGATGTCTCATCCTCTGCTCCCTCTGCGACGGCAAGATAAGGTCCGCAACCTTACCCTTGTACCGTGGATCAAGGAGAGTGGCCACCCAGTAATGGTCCCTCTCCTTGATCCGAAGAATACAAGGATCCTTCTTTAGGCTTTGCAGGATCAGGGAGGCCATACAGCGTAGGTTAGCTGAGGCATTCGGTCCAGAATCCTCTGGGTCACTAAGCACAACATGATCTGCAGCCACCTCCTCCCAGCCCCGTACAAGTCCACGGGTTTCTTGGGACTGTAAATCATCCCTACAAGACTGCTGCTGCTGATACTGAGTGCCAGGCTCCACCTCCATGCTGACACAATCCTCCTCCTCCTCGTCCTCTTCCTGTGTAATAGGTGGGACAGCAGGAACACTGGCTGGATAAAGGGGGCCTTGAGAGGCAAGGAAGTTCTCCTCTTCCTGCCTCTGTTCTGCCTCAGGTGCCCTGTCCATTATTCCACGCAGCGTATATCTCCAACAGGTGGACAAGAGGTACAGTGTCAATGATGCATGCACTCTCACTGCTCACCATCCTTGTGGCCTCCTCAAACGGTGACAGGACAATGCATGCATCCCTGATCATGCCCCCCTGGCGTGGTGAGAAAAAAACGAGCTCCCCTGACCCCGTCCTGGTGCCGTAGTCGCACAGGTACTCATTGATGGCCCTCTGCTGCGTGTGCAGCTGCTGCAGCATGGCCAACGTTGAGTTCCACCTGGTGGGCATGTCACATATAAGGCGGTTCTTGGGCAGGTTAAACTCCTTTTGGAGCTCAGCCAGCCGAGCACTGGCATGAAATGATCAGCGGAAATGCACACAGACTTTCCTGGCCTGTTTCAAGACATCCTGTAAGCCCGGGTACCTGCCCAAGAACCGCTGAACCACCAGGTTAAGGAAGTGAGCCACACAGGGCACATGGGTCAGTTGTCCCTGTCGGAGTGCGGAGAGGAGGTTGGTGCCATTGCTGGTTCTGAGGACAGAGCACTGGAAGAGGCCATGGAGGAAGAAGAAGAGGAGGGGGTCGGGTAGAGAGGTGTGTCATAACCAGTAGTAGCATTTTGGAGGCGTGGTGGCGGAACAACCTCCAACACTACTGCACCTTGTCCTGCATCCTTATCAGCTGCCAGAAGAGTGACCCAATGGGCTGTGAAAGATAGGTAACATCCCTATCCATGCCTGCTGGACCATGAGTCAGCTGTAATATGCACCTTACCGCTGACCGTCCTGTCCAGTGAGGCAAGGACATTAACTTACACATGCCAGTAGAGAGCCAGAATCGCCTTCCGTGAGAAAAAGTGGCGTTTGGTGACCTGCCACTGAGGAACCGCACATTGCACAAACTCACGGAAGGGGTCCGAGTCTACCAACTGAAAAGGCAGCAGTTGAAG
The DNA here is from genome assembly GCF_037356315.1 of Lithobates pipiens. Taxonomy (NCBI): domain Eukaryota; kingdom Metazoa; phylum Chordata; class Amphibia; order Anura; family Ranidae; genus Lithobates; species Lithobates pipiens. The sequence continues at coordinate 494,674,678 of NW_027507758.1, forward strand.
TGCTAGCAATTTAGCCAAGCTAGCATTCAGCCACTGGGCATGTGGATGGCTGGGAGTGAACTTCTTTCTACGGTCCAGCAGCTGGGGCAGGGAAATTTGCCTGCTACAATCGGACATGGGTGTACTGCTAGCAGAGTGCCCACATGCACTTGGCTTTGACACACCTAATTCTATACCTTCATTCCTCTCAGTGCAGGTTTCAGAGAGGACTGAAAGTCTAGTGGGGTTGGAGATACCAGCTGGTGAGGAGCAAGGAGAGGTCCGCTTTGTTTTTTGGTGTGGGTCTTTAAGGTACACTTGCCAACGAGCTGCATGGCAGGTCAACATATGTCTGGTCAAGCATGTGGTGCCCAAGTATTGAATGTTTTGGCCACGTGAGATACGCTTGAGACATATGTTGCAAATAGCAGCGGTGCGATCTGATGCACTCGTCTCAAAAAAGGGCCACACCAAAGAACTTTTGGAATAACGCGCAGAGGCAGTGCCCAACACAGGCAGAGCTCTGCAGTGTGATTCAGTCGTGTGCTCCCGCTAAGCTGGCCCCCGGAAGGCATCCTGTCTCATTGGAGATGTGCCTCCTCCTCCTCTCTCCTATCAGGCACCCACGTGGAGTCAGTGACCTCATCATCCCCTCTCTCTTCATCACTGGAGCAAACCTGGCAGTATGCTGCAGCTTGTGGAACATGACTGCCAGATTGCTGTCCTTCTTGAGCATCCCCTCTCTCTGCGCTCATGCTACTGCCTTCCTCTAGCTGAGTATCATCATCAGAGCCTTCAAAACACTGGGCATCCCCTAGAGCATGTACCCAACACTGTGCTCAAACAGTTTGGGGGACTCTTCAGGAGGACATGGTGGGTCTAGGGAAAGAGTGACTGATGATGACATTGAGACGAGGGAAGAGGATGCATTGGCAGATGCTTTGCTAGTACCCTGAGCCTGGGTGAGAGAGGATGAGGAGGATGAAGAGGGCTTGGTCATCCACTCTACCAAGTCTTTGGCATGATGCGGCTCAACTTGTCCAGCTGCCGAAAATAAGGAGGAGCGTGTCCCATGGCCACGTGCTGATGACGATGCACCACATGCACGACTAGCACTGTTGTCTCTAGACACAGAGCCTGCTTGCCCTCTTTTATTGGCTCGTGACTGTCTGCCTCTCCTTGTTGGCCTTCCAGACATAGTAATGGCCTGCAGGGAGATGGGAAAACCAGCAATTGGGTAGTGTATGTTGTGCTGCAACACCCACTAACTCCTGCAGATGGCTCTATTAGAGAACAGCAATAAAGGGTAGATACAGGTGTATACTGCGCTGGAGGCACACAACACCCACTAACTCATGCAGATGGCTAGAGAACAGCAATAAAGGGTAGATACAGGTGTATACTGTGCTGGAGGCACACAACACCCACTAACTCCTGCAGATGGCTGTATTAGAGAACACCAGCAATAAAGGGTAGATACAGGTGTATACTGCACTGGGGGCACACAACAACCACTAACTCCTGCAGATGGCTCTATTAGAGAACAGCAATAAAGGGTAGATACAGGTGTATACTGCGCTGGAGGCACACAACACCCACTAACTCATGCAGATGGCTAGAGAACAGCAATAAAGGGTAGATACAGGTGTATACTGTGCTGGAGGCACACAACACCCACTAACTCCTACAGCTGGCTCTATTAGAGAACAGCAATAAGGGGTAGATACAGGTGTATACTGCGCTAGAGGCACACAACACCCACTAACTCCTGCAGACATCGGAACACTACACAAGGCTGCCGCGCTGGCGGCCTTATATAGTGTGGGGTGTGTACTAAACTTCCTGAGCTATAATTGGCCACAGGCATCCTGCCTGTGGCCAATAATGGCTCTCCTCGCTGCCGGCGCTGTGATTGGCCAAGCATGCGGGGTCACAGCGCATGCTTGGCCAATCGTGAGCCAGAAATGCACTGTGATGGCGCAGTGCATTGTGGGCCGTGAGCGCCACACGAATTTGGTGCAAACGGCCCACAGAGTTCTGGCTTGGCCGAACGGGCGAACAGCCAGTGTTCAAGTCGAACGAACACCAAGCTCATCCCTACCCATCACACATACAGTGGTGTGAAAAAGTGTTTGCCCCCTTCCTCATTTCCTGTTCCTTTGCATGTTTGTCACACTTAAGTGTTTCGGAACATCAAACCAATTTAAACAATAGTCAAGGACAACACAAGTAAACACAAAATGCAATTTGTAAATGAAGGTGTTTATTATTAAAGGTGAAAAAAAATCCAAACCATCATGGCCCTGTGTGAAAAAGTGATTGCCCCCCTTGTTAAAACATACTATAACTGTGGTTGTCCACACCTGAGTTCAATTTCTCTAGCCACACCCAGGCCTGATTATTGCCACACCTGTTCACAATCAAGGCATCACTTAAATAGGAGCTGCTTGACACAGTAAGGTCCACCAGAAGATCCTTAAAAGCTACACATCATGCCGAGACCCAAAGAAATTCAGGAACAATTGAGAAAGAAAGTAATTGAGATCTATCAGTCTGGAAAGGGTTATAAAGCCATTTCCAAAGCATTGGGAATCCAGCGAACCACAGTGAGAGCCATTATCCACAAATGGCGAAGACATGGAACAGTGGTGAACCTTCCCAGGAGTGGCCGGCCGCCCAAAATGACCCCAAGAGCGCAGCGACGACTCATCCAAGAGGTCACAAAAGACCCCACAACAACGTCCAAGGAACTGCAGGCCTCACTTGCCTCAGTTAAGGTCAGCGTTCATGCCTCCACCATCAGGAAAAGACTGGGCAAAAATGGCCTGCATGGCAGAGTTCCAAGGAGAAAACCACTGCTGAGCAAAAAGAACATCAAAGCTCGTCTCAATTTCTCCACAACACATCTTGATGATCCCCAAGACTTTTGGGACAACATTCTGTGGACCGATGAGACAAAAGTGGAACTCTTTGGAAGGTGTGTGTCCAAGTATATCTGGCGTAGAAGGAACACTGCATTTCATAAAAAGAACATTATATCAACAGTAAAATATGGTGGTGGTAGTGTGATGGTCTGGGGCTGTTTTGCTGCTTCAGGACCTGGAAGACTTGCCGTGATAAAAGGAACTATGAATTCTGCTGTCTACCAAGAGATCCTGAAGGAGAATGTCCGACCATCTGTTCGTGTACTCAAGCTGAAACAAACTTGGGTTCTGCAGCAGGACAATGATCCTAAACACACCAGCAAGTCCACCACCGAATGGCTGAAGAAAAACAAAATGAAGACTTTGGAGTGGCCTAGCCAAAGTCCTGACCTGAATCCTATTGAGATGTTGTGGTATGACCTTAAAAAGGCCATTCATGCTCGAAAACCCTCTAATGTAACTGAATTAGGACAATTCTGCAAAGATGAGTGGGCCAAAATTCCTCCAGGACGCTGTAAAAGCCTCATTGCACGTTATCGCAAACGCTTGGTTGCAGTTGTTGCTGCTAAGGGTGGCCCAACCAGTTATTAGGTTTAGGGGGCAATCACTTTTTCACACAGGGCCATGATGGTTTGGATTTTTTTTCACCTTTAATAATAAACACCTTCATTTACAAATTGCATTTTGTGTTTACTTGTGTTGTCCTTGACTATTGTTTAAATTGGTTTGATGTTCCGAAACACTTAAGTGTGACAAACATGCAAAGGAACAGGAAATGAGGAAGGGGGCAAACACTTTTTCACACCACTGTATACAGCAAAAGAAATTGAACCTGTGCAATAACATACCATAATATACAGATGTAAATACGCTGTGTGTGGTTGTGTTGTCAAAAAAGTGCAGATATGTTTTAATGTGAATGAGCCCTTTGTATTTGACAACACTGCTATCTGCTGAATTTCCCTTTAAAGGAAACCTAAACTGAGAACTGCAGCAGCTGACATTGGTGACATCCTTCTGAAAATGTTAGTTGCTAGCCCATCTCCACCCTCAATCATTTTTAAAACGCTGAACGACTCAAAAAAAAAATTGAAGCTATTGGACTACCACAACAGCGAGGTACCCAGTATTTTCTGAACGGAAGGACAGTGGCAGCCGACTATCTCAGTATGTTTCCCTATTATAAAATAATACACCCCACTGATAATGACTTCCAGTTTGGCTGAACTGGTTTGGCAATTTGTGCAGCCACTGTGCGCAGCGATGGAACAGATCTTCAAAAGTTCTGTTTTCTCATCTGGTCAGTATAAGTTTCATTTGATAAGAACTGCAAGCGTAACCGAGGAGTGACGGCCCTGACATACAATGCTCTATAATTCTGATCTCCCTAGGAGCACAGCAAAACATAAAGAGCATATTCCAAGCATTCAGATTTTGCGAGCAGCATTAAATCATGTAAAGCCATAAAGCAAGCAATCAATTGAAATTTCATTTTGTTTGCATCAGATCTCAGCCCTTTTATTTCATGCTGATCATAAATAATCTTAATAACAGTTAACTACATCGTTAAGCAAAAGCTTTTTCCTGGGTTATAAATGCGTGCGATGCTTACTGCAATTTTTTACAAGCTAATTTCTTCGTAATTGGCTGTTCTGTATCATGCTATGGCTGAAATCTGCGATCCAATCAAATTATCTGTTCACTCATCATAGACAGGCAGCCAGATGAAATTCTAAATGATACACCTCTTATGATCTAAAGATGAGCGTGTCATAACTGCCGAGCACATGTTAAAAAGGCTTTTAAAAAAACTATAAACCAAGCAATCATTTTAATTCTCAAAGCTGTGCTTTGATAATATTTGGCATGAACTGGAGTTTGTGATGTCACTTACATATACGTATTACTATATGCTTAAGGTGGTTCTAAAGTCTAAATGTTTTTTTTTTTTTAACCTTAATGCATTCCATGAATTAAAGGAGTTGTAACGTCAGAAGTTTTTTTTTCTCTGCATTAAGATAAAAAAAAAAAAAACCTTTAAAACCTTCTTTGTGCAGAAGCCCTCCTTAGTACACCCTAATACTTACCTGAGCCCCATCTCTGTCCAGTGATCTCCACAAGAGTCATGGCCATCTGAGACTCTCCCTCCTGGTTGGCTGAGACACAGCAGCAGCGCCATTGGCTCCCGCTGCTGTCAATCAAAATCAGTCAGGCAATCTGTAGAGAGAGGGGACAGGGCTTGGCCACAGCTCCATATCTGAATGGACACAGGGAGCTGTGACTCGGCTTGCTGTGGGGGCACTCAACAGGAGAGAGGGACCAGGAGCACAAAAGAGGGACCCAAGAAGAGGAGGATCTGGGCTGCTTTGTGCAAATACACTACAACAGAGCAGGTAAGTATGACATGTTTGTTATTTTTATTGCAAAAAAGAACAAGACTTTACAATCACTTTAAGGTAAGCAATAGCCCATTATTTGTCCTAGCTCCTCCGTCCCTAAACACTTAACCATCAACACTCTAGCGCTATCTCCAGTTCCAGCACCACTCTCCTAATTTCCCACTTTCACAGAAGAAACAGAGGGCAGTGAAGCCATTGGTGCCTGCTGTTGTCAATCAAACTCCTGTGAGGAGAGATTGGAGGCATAGCTTACCAGCGCTGGGTGTGTCTATGGATACACACAGCCAAGCTTCTTATTAAGGAGGCACCACAAGCACAGAGATGCTAATAGCACCAGTAGGGGAATGCCAGAGGAGCAGAAGAGGATGATTTACATAAATATTGTTGCACAGAGCAGTTAAGTATAACCTCTTTTTTATATATATAAAAAAAGACTTTAGTATCACTTTTTTTAAATTTGCATCTTTATGACTATACATGTAACAGAAGATGCGACGAACACGATAATAGCCAAAAACATTACAGTTAGCAAACAGTTCATTCTTGTCAATATTACAGTGGAACATTATAGACATATTCTTGTAGGAATAGGCCTTAGTGCAACAAAACCAATCAAAGATAAATGGAAAACAAAACAAGGCACTTTTGGTTAATTTGCACAGTGCCACCAACCATGCTTGCCTGATGTCAAATGTTTAAAATAGCCTTGGTAAAACAAATAATCTAAACTTGTCTCATATTAATCATACAAACTACAAAGAAAGAATAGCAGAGAGATTAAAGCCAACTACAATACCAACTCAGGTACAAGCACAGCAACTGCTCGCCATTGTCACATAGGGTATAAAAGGTTTTTAGGGAAACTTAAAAAAAAGTGTAGTCAAGATAAAGACAAGAAAGTAGTGTTATAAGAGAGGGGTCAGAAAAGAGGAGGGTGAGTGGGAGGAGATGTGGGGAGACTGATAAGGAAGACAGAGAGTAACCCTCCAAAGGGCCAGACACTATCTGCTAATCATGGGCAGAAGGGGAATTAGGTGGCTTGGCCGGCGACTGACTCAGGTTGAGACAATGCTTGTAAATAAGCATCAGTGCAAGTAACGTATCGACAGGGCCTCCACCGCTTCCCAAAGTTTTCCTCCATATTGTTTAGGGTGGCAGTCAGTTCCTCCATATGGAGGATGTCATTAAATTTGGCATACCCCAGAACCCTAGTAGGAGGCTGTGTTGGCCACCAGAGCGAGGGACTGCAAGCTCTTGGCTGCATTTACCAGATGAATAGTAAGCGATTGTTTGTATTAACAGATGGCTCTCTCCGTTAGGTGAAGAAGACACGCTGCTGGATTCCCACTCAGGACAACCGAGGTCAGGTGTTTGACAGTAGCCAACACATCCTCCCAAAAAGAGCCTAGATAGGAACAATGCCAAAAGATATGGGACATTGTGCCCACAGCTTGTTTAGTATCATTTTCATGTCATGTCAGACTAAGGGAGTGATATACATCATCTTTTTCCAATGTGGAGCCTTCTACGTTGGCAAAACGATAAGGCCATTCTGGAATAGGATGAAGGGCCATGTTTATTACACCACAAATGCCCTCCTCAATACCACCATTGGCCAACATGTTGCCTTCAAACATAAATATTACCCTCACGTTTTCAAATTTGCCTCCCTAGATCGTATCTACGAGGATCCTCAAGGGGGCAACTTTGATCAAAGAGTCCTTCAAAGGGAGAATCAGTGGGTATATAATTTGCAGGCCACAACTTATCCAGGCTTGAATAATATGCTAAGTTTCAAGCCCTTTTTATAAATTTGACCTGGCACTAATACCCTCGTATTCTCCTATATACATAGATTCTTACCATGCCTGGTTCCCAATATTCTTAATGTCATCTTAATATCTTTCAGTTATTTTTCCCACTGGTTACCTTTTGAAGTCTGTTTAATATTGTAGTATACAATATAACTTTATTGTCTGCTTTCTTGCTGTGATCTTGATCTAATATGAATCCTGTAATAAAATGATTCATGAATAAAGTAATGTATGCTATTAAAAAAAAAAAATTGATTAACAATAATAATAAATGCTATACTGCTATTGATTAACTATATATATCTATATATATATATATATATATATATATATATATATATAGTTACAATATATTTGAACAATGTATTGTAACTTTAAAACTTTTCCTTTTTTTTATTCTTTATTTATTTTCACAAGAGAAAAGAAAAAGAGAAAAACAATACATCATAGTCACATTGCAGTCACATCATTTACAGCATGTTCCATGACAAAAATTGGTCACCGGAAGTACTCAGTTTCCCTACATACTAATACTTTGCAAGCATACTTAGCCCTCTCCTCATATTTCTACATCAGTATGCCTCTGAAGCTTCAATTCTCCTGTTATTTTAATTATATTTGAACATAAAAAACAAACCATACAAAATATAACTAAAACATAAACCCAATAGGGGGAAAAAATGAATCCCCCCCCCTTGCCCAAGGAGGAAGAGCCATCTGCCCAGACTCCCCTACTTCCTGCTTAAGTGGTTTCACTCCCTCGCCTCAATTCCAAGTAGCCTCCTCCCCTCTTCTGACTGTACAAATACTTCCCACAGGGACCATATTTCAGTAACTTGTTCTATTATATCTATGGTCGTAGGCACATGATTTTCCATTATCTCTCTTCGAACTTTATTGAGCAACATAGAGATGGAGGGTGGTCGTAGGTCCTTCCAGCACAGGGTAATGCAAGCTTTAGCCGCATTCACCAAGTGGCAAAGTACTGAATTTTTATATTTCTTAAGTGGGATTTGTGAACTCTGTAGTAGGAAAAAAGCCGGGTCATCTGGCATCTGAATTGATCAAAGATTGTATGGCTCAGAGCAGTGGGAAACAAAGTCTTACTTTGGAAGTTTGCAGTCAGGGTGTCCAAGCTGAGGTGTCCTCCCACACACCAATAGACAAACAGTCATCGAATAAACAAAGCAGCTGGCAACTCCATAACATCAAGCATATTTATTTTCAAGCCTTCACAATACAGTCAGCAGCAGACTAGTTCCGGTGATAAGCCTTGCCCACAGCACAAGGCGATCACCCAGACCTGGACAACATACTCTAGGTTCGGCTGGACCAGAGTCTTGTAGAGTGAGAGAATTATCACTTCATCCCTGGAGTTAATCCCCTTTTTAATGCATGCTAATATTCTGTTTGCTTTGTTTGCAGCAGCTTGGCATTGCATGCCATTTTTGAGTCTATCATCTACTAGGACCCCCAGGTCCTTTTCCATCCTAGATTCCCCTAGAGGTTCTCTCCCTAGTGTATAGATTGCATTCATATTTTTGTCACCCAAATGCATTATTTTAAAATTTTCTACAATAAACCTCATTTACCATGTAGGTGCCCACCCCATTAATTTGTTCAGATCTTCTTGCAAGATTTCCACATCCTGTGGAGAAGTTATCACCCTGCTTATCTTAGTATCATCCGTAAATACAGAGATTGAACTGTTTACCCCATCCTCCAGGTCATGTATGAATAAATTAAATAGGATTGGTCCCAGCACAGAACCCTTTGGGACCCCACTACCCACCCCTGACCATTCCGAGTATTCCCCATTTATCACCACACTCTGAACTTGCCCTTGTAGCCAGGTTTCAGTCCATGTACTCACCCTATGGTCCAGGCCAACAGACCTTATTTTGTACAGTAAACGTTTATGGCAAACTGTGTCAAATGCTTTTCAAAATCCAGATACACCACATCTACGGACCTACCTTTATCTAGATGGTAACTCTCTTCCTCATAGAAGGTTAATAGATTGGTTTGGCAAGAATGATTCTTCATGAATCCATGCTGATTACTGCTAATTCTTTACTAAAATCTTGTATATAGTCCCTTAACATCCCCTCCAAGAGCTTGCATACTATTGATGTTAGGCAAACTGGTCTGTAATTCCCAGGGATGTATTTTGGACCCCTTTTAAACATTGGTGCTACATTGGCGTTTCTCTAATCCGCTGGTACCTTTCTAGTCAGTAGACTGTCAATAAAAATTAGGAACAATGGTCTGGCAATTACTTGACTGAGTTCCCTAAGTACCCTTGGGTGCAAGCCATCCGGTCCAAGGGATTTGTTAATGTTAAGTTCCCAGTGTTTTAAGTTTCTAACTCAAATTCTGTCCTCTGTTAGCCATGAGGGTGCTTTATGTGACATGTCATGAGAATAAGCACTGCAGTTTTGGTTACTAATGCCCCCGATTCCCTCGTGAAGACTGAGGAGAAGAATAAATTCAGTACCTTCACCATCTCCCCATCCTTTGTAACCAGATGTCCTTACTCATTCTTTATAGGGCCAATATGGTCTGCCCTCCCTTTTTTACTGTTTACATACTTAAAGAATTTCTTAGGATAATTAAAATCCCCCATTATAATGACACTTCCCATCCTTGCTGCTAATCCAAATTGTGATAGGAGGCCCACCTCTGCCTCCTCCCTCAGGTTAGGGGGCCTATAGCATAACCCCAGTATTATTTTCCCCTTAGCTTCATCCCTTTGGAGCTCTAACCATAAGGATTCCACCTCCTCCCTAGCTCCCTTAGTGATGTCATCTCTCACATTCACTCGTACATTATTTTTGATATATAGGCATACCCCTCCCCATTTTTTAACCTCTCTATCCCTGTGATAAAAGGTATACCCTTGAAGGGTGGCCAGCCAATCATGAGAGCTGTTAAGCCAGGTCTTTGAAATTCCCACAAAATCCAAATCCTCCTCATACAACAATATTTCTCCTATCTCCCTGTTCAGCCATCTTGTCCGCCAGGTTCCTGGCATTGGCAAGCATGCCTCGTAGTTTAGAACGGTCACATACTATCCTCTTATTGGGTGTTCCAAGATTGCAACTAGGACTTGTTACTATACTTACCTTGGGTTTATGTGCTTTAGTCAACCTAACACTAATGCCCCCAATACTACCCTCTGGAATATGTTCCCGTGCTGACTATCTGTAACTCTGGACCCCCCCTGTCGCCTAGTTTAAAAACCCCTCTAACTTTTTGGCCTTTTTACTCCCATCTATACCCTCCTCATTTAGGGGCAGTCCATCCCTTATATAGTACTGGTGACCAATTGAGAAGTTGGCCCAGTCCTCCAGGAGCCCAAATCATCTTTCACAATATAAAAAAAAAAAATGGGCTAACTTTACTGTTGTCTTATTTTTTTATAAAAAAAGCGTATTTTTTCCCCAAAAACTGTGATTGTAAGACCGCTGCACAAATACAGTGTGACAGAAAGTATTGCAATGACCGCCATTTTATTTTTTAGGGTGTCAGAAAAAAAAAAAAAAAAAAAAAAAAATATATATATATATATATATATATATATATATATATATATATATATATATATATATATATATAATGTTTGGAGGTTCAACGTAATTTTCTAGAAAGAAAACAGTTTTAAACCAGTAAACACCAAATCTCAAAAAGAGTCTCTGTCCTTAAGTGGTTAATTTAAAAAAATGACCCTTAGTATCAATAACAATAATGGGCCCACTGCATTAAAGTAGTGTGCATCAAGTGTTAACTGCAACAACATTTATTTGTTCCAATATAGCAAATACAGGAATAACGAGGCACATTTTTGATTGTTGTAGGTAAGTTTATTTGTGTATGTATGAAGGGCTTGAAAAAAGCACCCTGCAATGAGCTGGGTGAAAAAAATCCCTTGGATATTAGGACATTTCTTTATAGCTTCATTCCTTACCTAAATTGCTTTGATGAACCAATAAAAGTATCTTTAAAACTTCATAGAGATTTTGTTAAGGAAACATGTTTCACAGAAGTCTTAAAGAGAGGCTTTGAAAGAACACAGCTATTTTGCACGTATTTATGTATTTATTTTTTTATTGCACATTTATTAAAGATGTACAAAACATGGCACAAAGTATGTGAATTTTCTGTAAAAGTACATACTTGTATAGAAGTTTGATGATATCTGAAACAAGTGCTGCTCTGTCATATTTCCCATTGGGAAAAAGTGAACAACCACTTACAATAAAAAGGTGAAAACTGTGAAAAATTTAGTGTCAATCTACACAATTATAGTAGCGCAGTGAAAAATTATATAAAATGATAAGTAGTTTCCATATTTAAAATATATTCATTTATATTTAATGTAAATTTAGTCTATTGTATAGTTTTATACAAATGATATTAAGTGTTGATGTTGATTTGTAAAGCTCAGATATCATCGCTCCACCCCCATGCTATATTTATATATGTTAAGTACTACTGCTGTTTTTTTTACTTACTAGATGAGTAGATTAGAGCAAAATTCGTGGGTGAATTCCATCCAGCATAAACTGAGTTAATTTGCACATATGGATTGCCTCCGTTTGGCTAGTGGAGGGTTAATTGCACACTAGGTCAGTTAAACAGTTCGTATGACTGAAAATACTAATGCGCTCCACCTAACTAATTAATAAATGTCTAAAATATAATATATACTAAGGAAGCAGCCAGCACGAAATGGTGATCTCTACACCAGCATAGAATATATAAAATGAATAAATAAATGCGGCACTACCTAAAAGATTTAAAGTGCAATAACTAAAATAACTAGTAAACTACAAGTGCAAGGGTGAATCTGTCTCACTACAGTGATAAAATATGCAACAATGGAACAATAAGTATAGTGCATCTAATATGCAATATAATAAAGATTAATTACATGCATAAATAATCAAAATCCATAGGTGAAATTAATTCCAAAATATAAAATTGCAAAAATATATAAAATGCCAAATAGGTATTAATGTGCAAAATACAATAATAGACGGTGATCATCAAAAAAAAAAAAGTCCATGCATATAATTAGTGACCATATAATAAAGTCCATGCAAAATAAAACTTTTGAAGTGATTTCCAATATGTGACAATCCACTGCAAGCTTCAGTGCCCAACTAGTGCACCACCAGTTTCCCCCAGCCTCTCACCTCAAGTATATGGCAAAAAAGCGCTGTATATACCCAGATGTTACTCCATCCTTATCCATCCAGCCTCAGTTATATACCGCTGTATATATACAGTTATTGCTTTCCCAATTTCTCCAAATATATCCAGTTAAAATTGGTGGTACATATGGGATGGAAGAAAAACAAGGGGGGCTCTCATGTGTAGTATTAAAACACAGCTTAAATAGAACAATATATCATCACTTACATGTAAACATATGACAGCAAACTCGCAGCAGACACGAACTTCCGGTCTCGGCCGCGACCGGAAGTGATATGTGCAACACCTAGCTCCTTCCCTGATGCGTTGCGTCACAACCTCGTGACTTTTTCAAAGTTCGTACCCATTTCTTTGAATGTGGGTGTGGATTAGATATGGTGATGTTCTTTCAAGGGGAGGAGCAGGATATTTAAGTTCAGTTTTTGTGCCATGGAGCCACCCCCTATGACAAATCGGAAGTTCTGAAACGCGTTAAGCCGCGTACACACGTAGCCGTCTGTCCGACGTACTTAGTCTGGTGGACTTCCCGCCAGACTGTCCGTCGGACTTTCCGAACGGGCTACTTGCCCACACACGGCACTTTTTCAGCGGACTAATACGGCGTACTAAGTCCGCCGTACTATCTGCCGTACTTTTGAAATGAACGTACTCGCCCACACACGCGGAGGAAAGTCCACTCATTTCGAGCACGTCTCCAGGTAGGTGGGGCCCGCGAAGGATACGTCGCTGGCCCCGCCACATGGTATGGACTTAAAGGGGAACCCCAACGCCGAAAAAAACGGCGTAGGGGTCCTCCCAAAGTCCACAACAGACCCTTGTTCGAGCACGCTACCCGGCCGGCCAGGAAAGGAGGGGCGAGCGAGCGCCTCCCCTCCTGAGCCGTACCAGGCCTCGTGCCCTCAACATGGGAGGTGCCTTGGGGAAGGGGGGGCCGCGCAGCCCCCCCACCCCAAAGCACCTTGTCCCCATGTTGATGAGGACAAGGGCCTCTTCCCGACAACCCTGGCCATTGGTTGTCGGGGTCTGCGGGCGGGGGGCTTATCGGAATCCGGGAGCCCCCTTTAATAAGGGGGCCCCCGGATACCGACCCCCCACCCTATGTGAATGAGTATGGGGTACAATGTACCCCTACCCATTCACCTGTAAAATAAAATACAAAAAAAAACACAACACACAAGATAAAATAATTTATTGCACAGCTCCGGGGGTCTTCCGTCTTCGGGGGTCTTCTCGCCGGACTCCTCCGCTATCTTCTTGTAGCTCTTTTACTAACAGAGGAGCCCGGCATTCTTCTTCGTCGCCGCGGCCTCTTCTTCCGACTTCGGGGGTCTTGTCCCCCTCTTCGGTTCTTCTGCCGGGCCACCGCGCCTTCTTATAGCTCTTTTACAGGCGGTGGCCCAGTCTTCTGTCGCCGCCGCCACCGCCTTCCGTTCTTCTTCTTCTTCTCCTGGAGATGTTGACTCGACGTTCTCTCCGGCCGCAAGTCCGGCGGGAAGATTGGAGTGTAAAACTACATTCTAAGTCCGCCGTACTTTCGGGTCAAAAAAGTATGCCGGAGGCTACACACGGGGGGATTGTTTGGCGGACTTGAGTTTGCCGGACTTTTCCACCCGCTTGTTTGATCGTGTGTACGCGGCATTACATGGCAACTGAATCTTGACGCTGAGAGTGCAATCTGTGAGTACGAGTGAGGAGAGGTTGGAGATGCAGTACGCAGGCTCCCGGCATGTAACTAAAATATATCAAAGGCGATTTGTTTTTAATTGTGATGTAAGCGCATTAATTTCTTCATTAAAACTGGTACTTTAGAGGTTTTTACGCTATTGGAGGCTTTGTGTTGATTTTTTTGTTATAAAGTTTTTATTGAAGGTTTTAGGGATACAATATAAAGTAAACAAGGGCGGACGCAGCTGCTACGAAAAACATTGGTACTAGTCAATACAGTAGTACAGTAGATCGTATGATTCATTCAATAATAAACAGAAGTTAAGTAACAGTGTTCATTAAATACAGAAGCGTTTGAATAACGTATGTGTAAAGGTTGCATAGTTACTCATTGTGAGATATACGATTGTTCATATCACTAATATGAAACATTATCTTGTAGGAGATTCTTGGCAAAATGGGTATGGTATTGTTTGTTGATTATATCTGAACTAGGGGAAGGGGGGATAAAGGGAAGGAACATTGACATCAGTGTTAATTATAGATGCAGATCATATTCTGTAGAATGTGTAGGATAAGGCAAGTAAGGATTTGGGTGTATCAAGAGGTAGGTATGAGTATTGGTTGTATGTGTAACATGTAGCCTGACACAACTCTCGAGTTTGGTTTAAGTGATCATTAGTTTATAATCATCTGTGGTAATAAAATATAGCCAACAAGACCATATGTGTGTAAATTTGGATGGTTCATCTCTCGCTTGGTAGATTAGTTCTTCCATGTCTGCCATTGTTTGGATATGGTGGAACCAATCCTTTAGAGTTGGTGGGGCTGGGAGTGCCAGTTGTTAGGGGCACACATATTTACTATGGTTATCATGTGCATAGCTAATGAACGGTGGTATGTGTTTTTCGGTAACGAGGGGGAATGTAGTAAAAACTGTGCAGGTGCGAAGTCTAGTGCAAACGTGGTAATCTGGTGAATGAGTCTGTGGACTTCTCTCATCGGAAAAAGCTCTGATGGTTTTCCCGACGGAATTCCGCTCAAGCTTTCTTGCCTACACATGGTCGGTCACACCAAATTTCAATAGTTTAGAATGCGATGACATACAACACGTATGATGGGAATAGAAAAAGGAAGTTCAATAGCCAGTAGCCAATAGCTTCCGTCTCGTAGTTGAATCTGAGCATGCGTGATTTTTGGTGTGTCGGAATTGCATACACACGATCAGAATTTCCGGAAAATTGAGAACATACTATCAATTTTTGGCTGTCAGGAATTTGCACAGCTAAATTCCAATGGAGCATACACACGGTCGCATTTTCCGATGAAAAGCTCTTATCTGTCTTTTTCTGGCCGGAATTCCGATCGTGTGTACTGGCATAAGTTTTGGATATGAGGGGGATGTTTTTTTGAGCACGTGTGTTCAAAGGGGGTTCGGTGTCTCAACCATTCTGGTGAGAGTGTGGGGGCTCCAAAAAAATGCCTTATTTGGACGTACGTCCAGAATGGAAAATCGTTATTGCTCGTATTGGCCGATATGTCTGGGTAAGAGATAAGGTTGTCAGTCACCTTCGAAGAATTGTTCCACTTTGACAGTTGGGTATGGCCATATGTCTTTTAGAAAGGCATCTTGCATTCCAGGGGTAAAATCAGGGTTGAGCCTAAGTGGATTCAAAGGGCCTTTGGTTGACAAAATTTTATGTTCAAAGCAGGCATTTCGAAAGGATGTAAGTGTGGGGTAAATCAATGGAGGAGAGTTACATCGAGGGGGTATGTGTTTTGCCTCCAGCCATGGAATTTGAGCTAGAGGGATGTGCGATATAGAGTTGTCCAATTGGACCCAGTCCTTAGTGGTTGAGTGAACATTCCAATCTATAAAATTCTAGTTAAGTGGCAGGCTTGTTGGTATTTTATTAAATCAGGTAATCCTATCCCCCCCCCCCCCCCCCCAAGTTTTGGGAGAGTAAGTCTTGCAAAATTTTATCTGGGTCGTTTCGAGTTCCAGACAAATTCCGTGCATGTTTTTTGCAGTGATTTGAAGAAAGCCGGAGGGAGTTTGATCTTGACCGTCTGTAGTAGATTTAACACTCTAGGTAGTATGTTCATCTTGATGATTGCAGCTCTCCCAAACCAAGAAAAAAGTCCTGTAGACAATTTATTTAGGTCATGTAGTATGGTTTGTAATAAGGACCAATAATTTGCAGTGTACAGGTCTGAGAAGGAAGCAGTGAGTTGGGTACCTAGATATGTAATTTTGTGATTGTCCCATTTAAACGGGAAGTTGTGTTGGCACAGTTTACATAGTTCTGTAGGTAGGGTTACATTTAAGGCGTTGGATTTTGAAAAGTTGATTTGAAGGTTCGAGAGGAGTTTAAGGTGGTCTAGTTCTTTAAAGAAGAAGTAAACCCTGCATTCCTTATCGAGATTTTTATCTCATGCAATATGAAAACATGTTTCCAACCATTGAACAGTATAATGTATGCATAATCGCTGCTTACTTACTGTTTTTTAGTAGTTTATAACAAAGATTTCTTACTGGATTCAGCAGTGCCATCTTAAATATTGTTTTCTGCCTCCTCTTCTGCCCTTCCTTGTTTTGACATGCCCCAGTTGAAGACACATATGTCGAAACGCGTCGGGCGAGCTGTTGGTACCCCACATTGCTTTTAAGTTCATTTCGTTTTTTTATGTGATCACTAAGTCATTTGTTACCTTTTGACTTCAATAAACCAACGTTTTTATATCGTTTGACCCGCACCATGTGGAGCCTTTTTTTCTTTTTCCTTCTTTCCATGGTTTTGGTTTAAAACTTCACAAACACCCCCCTCCCCATTCGGGGGAGGCTGGAGTATTGGTCCAACGGGCTGCGTTTGAGCTTGACCACTTCGACCTTTGATGTTCCATCTGAAAGGATCCATCTTGGAGCCTATAACCGCCTGGAGCTCCACCACTAGCTCAACTGACCTCTCTCCTCACACTCCTTGGTCCTTGACTGTGACCCCAAGCCTTCTAGACTCAGCCGTCATATGACTGTGTGAGTCCAACTGTTCCGGTAAGAAGTATTTATCTACTATTTACTGATGGTTACAATCAAGTCTACCTGCATGAACATATTCGTCTAGCACACCATTTTCCTTCCATGTGACGGTTTGGCCACTCCTATGCCATCAACATAGTGGAATGAGTGCCTATGTTGGACTTTTACTTTCAGGCATCTAGTTCTGTGCGATTTTTGTTTTGCTATTATTATTTTCTTAATTTGTGTTGATTACACTTATTATTATTGAAGCGCTACACTGTTTTTATTATTTTTTTATTATTCCTTCCTTGTTTCCCCTGCTAAAATCTCACACATGCGTGATCGTTTCTTAAAGCGGGATTCCGCTCTTTTTTTTTTTTTTTCTTACCTGTGTCACAGGTGGGCGACTGCTACCTTCGCTTAGCATCCACGTCCGGCGTTTTTTTGACCCCCGGCGCGACGATTCTTTTCCTCGGGATGACTTTTAAAAAAGTGCTCTGGCGTTTTCCATTTTAAGTGTGGGCGTCTGAAGCCCACAGGCATTTACTTCCTGTATATCGATGACGCTCGGCTCCCAGCATGCTCCGCTCCATCTCGCACATGCTCAGTGATAGCAGTGAGCAGCAATGAAAAAGTGCTGTTTCCTTTGTGTGCTTTGTTTTGCTTCCTCGTGTGCAATGGTGGTAATGGCAGATACAGCTGCCTGCCCACTTTAAAAATGGCAAATTCGGACAAGCCCTCGTCACGTGACCGGCCTCCTAACGAAATCTCGCGAGATTTTGCAATTTCATTGTTCCCCCATGGATTCTTGGGAAATAGCTTAGAAATTTCCCAGGGACCATTGCGAGGACGATAGCCACGCCTACTCCCACGGGAGGACAACCCAGAAGTCAGCAGAAACATCTGAAATAAAAGGTAAGTAAAGAATATTTTTTTTTTTTCAGGGTTCATTTAGGTAAGTATTCTATCTGGGGATTTTAATAACATGAAGTTTCATTTTTAGGTACCAAACCGCTTTAACCAAGCCTTTTTCTCGAGCCACTTTCTTCATTATAGGAGTGTAGTATGCCCTGGTTTATGCCCTGTGTCACGTGACTAGAGAGAACCAGGATGCTGCGAATGGCTGCCTAGTCTTGCGAGTCTGCAAAGCTGTGCCGCAGATAGCGTAGCTCTTGTACACAGCATGTTGTAGCTGGGGCAACGGCACACACAGCATGCCGTTAATTACAGGACAAGAAGCGCATGCGCCGGTGACTTAATCAAACATTGTGGGATGGATTGCAAGAAGATTAAACAAGCAAGGAGAGCAAGGTTTACAACCACTTTAAGTAAGTTTGGGATAGATATTAGTGGTTCGGTTAGGAAAAGAAGTATATCATCTGCAAAAGCGGCTACCTTGTAGGTACGTTGGGATATTTTCATTCCTTTTATGTTGGGGCTCTCTCTAATACATCTCAGGAGGGGTTCTAATGTGAGGAAAAAAATTAGTGGAGACAGGGGACATCTCTGGCAAGTGCCGTTTGAAATGGAGAAAGCGTCCGATAGGTGGCCGTTGACTCATACTCTTGCGATTGGGGTGGAGTAAAACATCAATATGAAATTTAACATACGGGGCGTGCCTATATGGTTTAGAGTTTCTGTCATGTAGTCCCAGGCCACTCTATCGAACACCTGCTCTGCGTCCAGAAATCCCTGGTGTTGTTCGGATGTGAGCCAATGGTGTATATTACCCCCCCTGGCCGTATCCCCGAGTCTGGCTCGGGGTGAAAATTTAGTACCATTAGCGGTAACCCCGAGCCAGACTCAGGACTGCATCGCAGGATCCAGGAAGAGGTTACTCACCTTGTCCCCTGGATCCAGCGAGGTCTCCCCACAGTGCGAGCGAGCCGTCCTCCGCTCGATCTATCACATCGCCAGGCTCCGTTCCCTGCGAGCGTTGCGACGCACGGGGATGGAGAACGGCGCCAAATTCAAAAAGTAAAACACACACATTACATACAGTATAATGTAATCTTACAGATTACATTGCTGTATGTAATTATTTCACATCCCCTTTGTCCCTAGTGGTTTCTGCAGTGTCCTGCATGCAGTTTTATATTATAAAAATTATTTTTTCTGCCTGGAAACTGGAGATTGTCCATAGCAACCCCTTTACATATCAAGTCCCTTTACATCAAAAGTGATTTTAGACCAGCTAGAAATCAGCGATAATAAATTAGAATCAATTGCAGAATTGAGCAATAGTGATTTGTGGGGAGATCCGTCATCAAACACTGAAAAGTAATGACAGTGACAATTCTGCATCTGAGCAAATTTTTGTGTTTTTGATTTGATTACATTATTGAATCATTTTTATTATTGTTATATTATTATTTGGTATAATTATTTATAGTTATTATTTATATTATAATTTATGATTTCATTTTTCAAACTTTATCATACCTGGGATGTCTACTACACTCTTGTTTGGACAGATTTAAGTGAGTTATTCCTAAGAATTACAGGACTACAATATAAAACGCCAAATTTTCATGCAAAATAATTGTACCACTTTCAGCACCTAAAATCTGAAATAAGCAGGGGGGTTAATAGCTTTGAGAGTGTTGTCTCTCGCTTCTCTACCAGGGATGAACTCCACTCGGTCAAGGTGGATCAAGTTAGGGAGTAGGGGAAGAAGTCGGTTCGCTAATATTTGGCATACCATTTAAGGTCCACATTTAATAATGAGATAGGTCTGTAATTTGTTACTAGTGAGGGATCCTTTTCAGGTTTGGGAATGGCTGTAATATGGGCTGTCAATAAGTCACGTGGGGGTGTGAGGGGAGATTCAAAAGCATTAAACATTGATGTAAAAATAGAGTATCTGCATACGTTTTGTAATAACTTAGGGTTAGACCGTTAGGTCCTGGGCTTTTACCCGTTTTCATTTGTTTGAGTGCTGACATGGCTTATTATGTAGACAATTGTCTGTCCAAGTCTTGAGCAGAGGAATCTGTAATTGGGGCAGGGATATATTTGTTTAAGAAGTTAGTAATCATTTATTTTCTTGTCAGTTTGTTATCATTTGTGTTCGATGTGGGTAAGTTGTATAAATTAGAATAATAGTGTACAAATTGTTTTGCTGTGTCTGGTGTAGAGTTCAGTTTGCAACCCATTGCGTCTGAAAGTGAGTGTATTGTTGTGGAGGCTTTTTTGGCTTGTAAAGCTCTAGCTAGAAATTTACTGGCTTTGTTACCATATTCATAGAATGTCTTTTGGGAGAGGATATATTTGCGGTGAATTCTTTTGCCTATTAATTTCAGCATTTCATTTCTGGTTTGTATTAGTTTGTCTAGTGTGTCTAGAGCTTGTGTATGTTTATGTGCTTTTTCCAGCGTACGTATCTGGTTCGCTAAGTCATTGAAATGTTTTTGTCTTTCTTTCTTGCGTTTTGCCGCAACTGCGATGAGTACACCTCTTATGATGCTTTTATGAGCTTCCCAATTGATAAGCGGGAACGTGTCGGTGGGATTATTGTCTATAAAATATTGTTTGTTATGTTTATGTACTTCGTCGTTGATCGCAGGATCAGAGAGCAGAGATGGGTCTAATCTCCAGGACTGTGAGTGAGGATGTGTGTCAGGGAATGTTAATGTTACAGAGATTGGGTGGTTATCCGAGAGGAGCATTGGATCAATAGACGCATGTTTGCGGAAAGGGAGATCATTTTGCGAAATCGATAGATAATCAATTTGTGAGTATTTGTTGTGTGTCGTTGAATAATAGGTAAAATCTTTGCCGTTAGGGTGTAAAGTGCGCCATGTGTCATGAAGTAGTAGAGATTGTAACTGAGATTTGATACATCCGAAAGCGAACTAGGGGAGAGAGGATGTGCCATTAGATATGTCAAGAGGAGGGTTTAGAGGGATGTTGAAATCTCCTCCCATTATTAGGGTACCTTCTTGGAATACTGTGAGTGCCTGCATAATGTCCTTGAAGAATGTAACTTGTTTAGAGTTTGGGGCATAAATATTGGCTAAAGAGCCCTCTACCTTTATAGGATCCCTTAAGGAACAGGAATCTACCCTTTTCGTCAATTAGTAGATCTGTAAGTTGGAAAGGACAATGTTTTGCTATTAAGATAGAGACCCCCTTGGATTTGGAGTCTAAGTTTGTAGAATGGTAAGCAGTGGGATAATAATGGTTTTGTAGTTTCGGTATAGAGTTGGTGTGAAAATGAGTTTCTTGGAGAAATATTATATCAGCTTTGTTACATTGCATGGATAATAGGAGTTGGGATTTTTTTTCTGGGATATTTAGTCCCTTCACATTTAGGTATATGATTTTAAGTGGGGTCATGATGGTATCTGGGGATGGTGATGTCATGAATGATGTTGTTTTATCAATTATTTGTTTTATACTGTATATAAGGAGAGACTATGAGAGCTGTGGCAGAAAGGGGCCGAATCTGTTAAGATGTATAAGTGATTGAGGGGTGTGGCAAGGGGGACGAATGTGATGAAGATTGTTGATCAGCAGATTAGTATGATGCGCAAAAGTCAGGTAGCTAGTGTAAAACCTAGGGAATGGGGGTGAAAGGTCCGGCGACAGTTGAGAGCCTGCTCATCTGTCTGAGTATGGGGATGTAAAGAACAGATAAGGTCAGTGGCTGTTGTAGGTGTGGTTGCTGAGAAAAAAAAAGTTATCTCAATAGAGTGCCACTGTATGGGAGGTGTCTGAGTGAAAGAGGGTAGAGGTCTAGACGCGTTGTCATACCCTCGGCCTCGGTATATCTCTATTGGTATTAGAGAGGGAAAAAATCTGAAGTTGGGAGCTAATGTCGTGTTACCTACGTTAGTGGGGTGTTGGTTAAGTTTCAAACATGTGCAGCGAAGTCTCATAATTGTGGAGGTTTCAGTCTAAGACTGTGTTGTTTGGAGGGATATCTGCTGCGTAATGGTTAAACCGACCAATATGTGATAGTTTTGTGTGTGGACAGTAGGGATAATTGAGGTGGTAATAAACTTAAATGAAAGTCCTGTGGTACCTTTACATACGTTAACAGTGTGGTGAAATAAGATCTTTCCGATAACATAACAATTGAGTACGTCAATGTAACATTATAGAACCAATAGGTAACAGGAAAACATAGTGTATTTAAAAGGAATTCCTGCAGTTACTATGTAACACATTAACCAGGTATGACCATGTGGGTAGAGTAGGATGGTCATGTTTCTACTCGGAGTGTCATTGCCATGGGGTAATTGTTTCATAGTAGATATAGCAAATAATGGATGTGAGACCATTAGGTAACCTTATATTGTTCAATCATATTAACCGTATAGATCTTTAATGCCACTAGATGGCGTTTTGAGTTAATTTTTAGCATATTAAAGGTTGTTAAATTTGGTTAGTGAAATCAGAGTAGGTAATAGGGTAAGTATAACGGTCTGGGTGTCAAATATGTCTTGCAATAAGTCCTTGGGATCAATATATAAAACGAGATCTCCAGTGGTCATAGTAAAGCTGATAATACCGTTAAAGCCTAGGACAATTCTCCACAGTAGGTTGAGTTCAGCAGTGTTACCAGATCATTCAGTTGGCGTAGACCTGGGTTAGGACATGTAGGTCTGATTTGCGGGTGGGTTGTGTGGTAATGGATTCCCGTTTGAGAGGGAATCGATGAGAGGTGATCAAAATAGTTTAGATCAATGATATATTTTCTCCATATTTATGTTAAGTTCACAAGGCTGTGTAATAATCAACTTACCTGGAGGTTGCGGCTCATCTTATAGTCTGGATGGTGTCGGGGGGGCCAGATCTCCCTTAACTGGCGGGGGATAATCCAGTTTTAGGTAGTCATGTAAGCTTAACAGAAATGTCAAAAGGCAAATTGACAGGAGTGCCAGATGCTATTCTGGTTGACAGGTGGTAGGCTAGCAGTGGGAGGCTCTAAAACAGTTACAAGTCCCATAGAACTCCTATAGATTGCTAAGGTAATGTATTATGTGGAGATTAGATCCTAGTTATGTATAAAGGAAAAGTGGTTACCTGTGAGGTGTCAGCAAATGTTCAGGCATTAAGGCTACTTCAGTCGTGGTGTATAGATTAAAGCAGTTATGTGGGTGATGGTAAGGAACAGGTAAGGTAGGAAAGATTCTTGCGAGAAAAAGATAATTCGAACTGCAGAAAAGAGTGTTCAGAGCCTCCTTTAACTGTCTCAACGTGCCCTGCAAGGTAAGGGTGCTGCCATGGGACTGTGTACTTGCTGATAAGACATTCTGGTCGGGGTAGATCTTGAAGTTGAAGGTTAGTGGTGTCTTCTGAAAGGTATGTTTTGTGCCTCCATCGGTTCCTCTCTGGGTGCTCTTGTGGTTATGCCCAGGATGTTGAAGTCCACATACCAAATAGGTACTGTCACGGTCCCTACCGTGTATTTTAGATGGCCTGGTGTGGTTGTGCCCCAAGTGGCTCTGGGTGGTATGGAACTAATGACTGTTTGTTCTTGCTCCTGTTTCTTTACCTCTGAGCCACACCTCAATTCCTTGTCTCTTGTTGCCAAAGGTTCCTGTGTTCAAGTTACAGTGTTCCAAGACTGACCCCGGCTTCTGACCCTGGCTTGTATATCATTTATTCTGACTTGTGGAATCCCTGACTACGGCTTTACCTGCACAATCCTCTGGCAAATTCCTGTCAAGCCCCCGTTCACAGATTCACAGCCTAGGTAGCTTATCTCTTTGTTACCATGGGCTGTGTCTATTTTCAAGGGTGAGCCTACATCTCTGCACCATTGACTCCAACCTAGGTAAGCCCTCCAGGTACCTCCACAAGTTGTATAGTGTACGGCAAAATGTTTCCAAATACTCCAGGATTCAGAGCAGTGCAGAGTGTCCATGATATGTCCGATAGCCCAAATGAGAATTTCCAACTGTATGGTATTACTTTGTTGTTAAGTACTTCCAGCAGAGGGTGCAAGTCTCTGCAGTGCCTGAGCGTGATGGCTGAAAGGTCTTGATAAATATGGACAACATGTCCGTCATGTTCCTGATGTTGTTTGATTCAAGCTTTCTTGAGGATTTCTTCCTTAATTTTGTAATCAGTTACGCAGCATATAATGTCTCTTGGGGGGTCAGTCTCCCATCCTCTCGTTCTTAGGGCTCTGTGTATGTGCTCCATATTTATGGGCGAGTGATGTGGTTTATCCAGGACTTGGTTGAACAAGGCCGTCACTGTAGGGATGATTTGGTCATTGCTTACACTTTCCCCTTACCCGCAGGTTATGCCTTCTCCTACGATTGTCCAGATCTTCAATGTGTCTCTGGAGTTCGCAAAGCTGTAAAGTATGGGTGTCCACTGTGCGATGAACCTGTTTAATTGTGGTCTGCTGGTGTGCGGCCTTGTTCTCCATAGCCTGTACTCTTCCCGCTATTGCCTGTATCTCATGGCGGAGATTTGTAATGGAAGTGAATAGAGTGTCCTTAATATCTGCTGCCACTGCACGGAGATTATTAAGGCTCGACTGCTGATTTTCTGTGTGACTGTCCACAGCGGAGGCGGAGGGTGTTCAGCGGGAGAGAGGACTATTCTGCCTTGGTCCTGTGAGGGAGCTGAGGAGGATGCCACCATGTTAGCTCTCTGAGAGTGGAATATCTCTGGTATGTTTCGAGTTCCCCGGCCATTGTGTTCCCTCGGTGAGCGTGATCTAGATGCCGAATTAGTGCGGGAGGATGTTCCCATGGTTCAGGGGAAAGATGACAGTGCTAGTGCCTGGTTAATGCAGAGTTCAGGCTAAGGGCTGACAGAGCTGGAGAATTAAGCGCCCATCTTCTTGTCAGAAACCATGAACCAGACCGAGACAGAAGTACAATTAAATCACACTTGTTTATTAATAAAAAATAAAAAGGTAACTAGAGTAAGCGTAACAAAAAAGAAATAAAACATTTACTGTGCTCCTAATCTAAAAAAGAAGAAAAAGGAAGGAAAAAAGAAATATACCACCACACAACTAAAGCTGCAGCTACCAGGATGTGATACACATCCAAAAGATCAGTACATATAAAATATAAATGTGGCTGCGCTATCTAAACACTCCCACTCCACTCAATGTGACCCACTGATGTTGTCACTATTTATAGACAAACTAGACATTATGTGAAAACAAACAATTAATTAAATAATTTCCCAAATGATTAAGTGAAACTTAAGGATTAACAAATTCATAAAACCCAACATATCTTAAATAAATTCATAAGCAATCATGAATAAATACCTATAAGTGAATAAAAAATTATTACATAAAAAAATATATATATATATAATAAATAAATAAATAAATACAGTGAATGTTATGAAATAAATATAAATAAATTAATAAAGTGCCAGTGACAGATTGATTAAATAAGGTAAGTAAAGAAAATAGAAAAACAATGTGCATAAAAATGTGAAACAATAAGCCCACACCCTAAAATAAAACAGTCCAACAAAGTCCTTGCAGTGAGAGGAATATCCCCTTAAGATGAAGCCAATCAATCGTGCAATCCTCCTTCACCAAACCAAAAGTGCTGATCACCAGTACGAATGCACGCTTACCAGAAAGGGATGTGTAAATGCTCACTAAGTATATGAATGGGATCACCAGAACCACACTGATTCTGACCAGAGCTTATTGCAAAGCTTATTGCGGAAAAATCGCAGAGGATTTTCATATAGGCAGGTAGCGATTCAGATGGTGACTCAAAAGACATAAATAAAAAGGCCTCCCATAGCGTAAAACAGGCGGACAATTTTTATTTAACTAAAACAAGTTATACTCACAAACAAAGATCAATAAACAGCATGTTTGCCGGCTGGCATGCGAGTGCTCATTCGCTCAGAAGGTGACGTGACTGCGTCAGCACGTCTAAGCTAGACTAGAGTAAGCGTAGTCAAAGCATAGCCAGAGTCCAGTAAACGGATCGAGTAGTCAGCCAGTCCAGAGTTCAATAACCAGATCGGGTAATTAGCCAGGCCAGAAGTCAGGGATCCAAATGGAGCAACAACAAGCAGGATAAGGAGCCAGAAGGGATGTCTGCAAGCCAGTCTTTAAACAGAACCGCAGGAGATGGTTTCTTGTGATGTGACCAAGGCGAAGGCAGAGATGAAGTGAGCTGGGCAGCTTTAAGTAGGCAGGCCAGACAAGCAGGATCAGGGACAGCTGGGTAACTGTGGAGAGAGATGAGAGCTGGCAATTAGCTGACAGCTGAGCAGCCAGCCCAGAGAAGGAAGGGCTAAGCCAGCCCTGACACTTCTCTCACACGCCCTATCCTCTGTGTTGATTTTATCTCTACATGTGGAGAGTGCTGTCATCTATTCTTACTCGGAAGAGATATGAATGGAGATTGGGATGATCATCTTCATAAAGCCAGATTAATTGCACGTGTGATTGAAATATATACAATCTGGTGAGCCTCATTCTAAAAGGGTGTAGATTGGCACTTGTTCACTTTGTTGAAGGATTTATGGTGTTTTAAGTTGACAAACATTTAAATTTATGATGGACAATTTTGAACATGGACACTATTTATGATTTCATATAATTTTTCACTGCGCTACTGTGATAAATATGACACTACATTTGTTTTTACCTTTTTGTTCAATACTCTATTTAAAGTACCAAGTTATTGAAGGTGTGATTACACTGCAGCTATGGATGTTATCCAATTCCTTAATTCAAGACAAATAGATTTGAAATAGATTTTTTGTAGCATCTCCAAATACACAGGTGCAGGATGACAATGCCTCTATGTTTAAAGTGGTTGTAAACCCAAAAACAAACAAAAAAAAACCCTGCAAGACAAAGGCATAATGAGCTAGTATGCATTGCATACTAGCTCATTATGTATTACTTACCTTAGATCGAAGCCACCGCAACGGTTCACATTCATCGCTCCGGCCGAAAACATCGCTCCCAGAGTTACTTGATTGATTGGTGGGATCCGCGATGACGTCACTCCCACACATGCGCACGGGAGCCACCGGTAATGGCACGGTCTAACTGAAGCAACGGCACATACTGCCATTGCTATAGGGCAGTGATGGCGAACCTTGGCACCCCAGATGTTTTGTAACTACATTTCCCATGATGCTCAACTACACTGCAGAGTGCATGAGCATCATGGGAAATGTAGTTACAAAACATCTGGGATGCCAAGGTTCGCCATCACTGCTATAGGGGATATCTCCTAAAATGTGCAGGTTTAGGAGATATCCAGGGTAGCTACAGGTAAGCCTTATTATAGGCTTACCTGTTATCAAAAAGCGGTTGTCATATGCACTTGAAAATCAAATTAGAACTTGGTGGGATATTTCCACCCTTGAAATGTATTTGAAGGAGAATATTATCAGCCGAGGGGACTATGATGGGAGGTAGCCCCCCCAAGATGGTCTTAAGCCCCATACACACGATCGGACTTTGTACAAACTTTCCCGTGGACTTTTGTACAAAGGGCGTGGTCCACAAGTTTGTATTGCATACACACGATCAGACTTTTTGACAACAAACACGAACGTAGTGACGTCACAACGTACTGACGCCACTTCAAAAGAGGACGTTCAATGACTCCAGCGCCACCTTTGGTCAACTTCTGTATTGTAGTCTGATCTTTTGCATTGGTTCTGAGCATGCGTGTTTGTACCTTGTACAAAAGTCCGATGCTTTTGCATACACACGGTCGGACTTTGCTCCATCGGACTTTTGTTGCCAGAAAGTTTGTCCGTTCGCACAGCCAACAAAAGTCCGATGAAAACAGAAAAAGTTTGTCCGATGGAGCGTACACACAGTCGGATGTTGCTCCAAAACAGCTAATTTGCATGTTTGTTGTCAAAAAGTCCGACCGTGTGTACGGGCCTTTACTGATCAGGATTTTTTAACTGAATGGTTGGAATTTTTTAATAAAGCGGGGAAAGATTTACAAAGGACTAATTTTAAAAAGGAAAATAAAGAAAATGGCACTTTTAGATGAGAAAATGAAAAGTCTTCAGATAGAACTAGAACTCGTTAAAAATAGACCCGACGCTATTGAATTTAATGATACCTTGAAAAAGAAACTAGATAAAATAGATAAAGATCCACAAAAAAAGAAGGCTAAAAAGTTTGGCAGAGATCTGGCAGATTTTAGGTCAAATCCAATATATATAGAAGAGCCAAGTTCGAGTGCATCTGTGCGAAGACAAATGAATGCAGCCCCCATAATGAATAAAAATAAGAATAATCAATCCAACAGAGTTGGAGGGAATAGAGGTCCCCCCACTCCAGGGTGGACCACTCCTGTACAATCTACAGGTTATTCTCAGAGCCCAGGATGGGGAGCAGGATGGAGGGAAGGACCATCGAGAAGGCAATTTAGAGGTCGTCCCTTCAGAGGTCATGGTGGGCCCCCACACGACCCTCACTATCCAGAACCTATACCGACAAGTAATTATTGTCAATTCATGGACTATAGGGATTACAATGATCATTCTACTAATGATCTTCATTTTTTAGGGAGGTGAGAGCGAGAGGTAGACCATTCAGATACTCTCATCAAGGAGACAGTGGAAGAATAAATGGAATGGCAAAAGACGGAGAGGCCGCAGAGCAGGTAGTAGACTCCAATTCAAAAAAACACAGAATGGATCATTGAATCAGGGAATTTTTAATTTAACCGCTTTCCGACTGCCTCATGCTGATATACTGTGGCAGAAGGGCAGGTACAGGCAGATTAACATACCTGTACATTGCCCTTTAAGAGGCGGATTGCAGGCTTGTGCAAACCCCTTGGGAGCTTCGTGAGCATGATCGTGAGTCCTGTGGACTCAATGTCCGTGGGGATACCCCCGATCATCTAACAGGGAGGAAGAACGGGGAAATGCTAATGTAAACAAAGATTTCCCCGTTCTGCCTAATGACACTGACAATGATCACTGCTCCCTGTGATCGGGAGCGGTGAGCAGTGTTGTGTCACACGCAGCCCCTCCCCCCCACAGTTAGAATCACTCCCTAGGACACACTTAACCCCTACAGGGCCACCTAGTGGTTAACCCCTTCACTGCCAGTCACATTTACACAGTAATCAATGCATTTTTAATTACACTGATTGCTGTATAAATGTGAATGGTCCGAAAATCACGGCAAAAGTGTACGATGTGTCTGTCATAGTGTTGCAATCCCGATAAAAATCGCTGATTGTCACCATTACTAGTAAAAAAAAAAAATAATAAAAATGCCATAAAACTATCCCCTATTTTGTAGACACTATAATTTTTGCACAAACCAATCAATAAACGCTTATTGCAATTTTTTTTTACCAAAAATATGCAGAAGAATACTTATCGGCCTAAACTGAGGAAAATTTTTTTTTTTATATATACATTTTTGGGGGATATTTATTATAGCAAAAAGTAAAAAATAATGCGTTTTTTCTAATTGTCCCTATTTTTTGTTTATAGCGCAAAAAAAAAAAAAATGCAGAGGTGATCAAATACCACCAAAAGAAAGTTCTATTTGTGAGGAAAAAAGGACATAAATTTTGTTTGGGGGCCACGTTGCATGACCATGCAATTGTCAGTTAAAGCGACGCAGTGCCAAATCGCAAAAAAATGCTCTGGTCTTTGGCCAGCCAAATGGTCCAGGGCTTAAGTGGTTAAGTCATGTGACTCTTTCTTCTAAGGAGTTACAGATACTGGATTTAGGTTTAAAATATGCCCCAAAGAGACATATAAATAAGTTTAATACATATATAGATGCACATAAGTTTATCAGGAAAATCAACTTGAAAAAGTATTTTATCAATAACCCTATTGCCTCTGTGAGTAGAAATACTATTGGTAATAATGGTGGGATTGAAAGTGGATTATGTAATAATTCAGTTTTTAACCCCCCCTTACCTGGTAATCATTATGAGGAAGTATTTAAAAACGTGGTACTAAAGGATCTTGAACAGATCGCCCCTAAAAAAAAAAAAAGGATCTTGAACAGATCACCCCCTTTGGGCGGCACAGTGGTGTAGTGGTTAGCACTCTCACCTAGCAGTAAAAAGGGTCACTGGTTCAAATCCCAACCATGACACTACCTGCCTGGAGTTTGCATGTTCTCCCTGTGCCTGCGTGGGTTTCCTCCGGGTACTCCAGTTTCCTCCCACACTCCAAAGACATGCAGGTAGGTTAATTGGCTTCTGTCCAAAAAAATTGGCCCTAGTATATGAAAGGGGACCTTGGATTGTGGGCTCCTTGAGGGTAGGGACCAATGTGAGTGTGCAATGTACAGGCATAGGGGTAGACACTTGCTCAGGTTGAACTGGATGGACTGGCGTCTTTATTCAACCTTACTAACTATGAAACTATAAAAAGGGAGTAAATCCGAGACCCATTAGAGAAGGGATTGAAGCATTATAAAAACTAAAAGAGATTATAATGAGACCAGCAGATAAAGGGGGAGAGGTTATAAAATGAAATAACGTGCCTGTCATCTGTTCATGATAACATTGCTTATGATTGTACTTATAGTAAATTGCCCAAAGACCCTACTTTACTTTATAAATATCAGTTACAATTACTGGTAGATTATGGAGGTAGAACGAAAATATTGGATAATAAGGAGCAGAGATATCTAGTCCCCAGTGTATGTAGAATATCTACCATTTATACTTTGCCGAAGGTACATAAAAATGCACTGTGCCCTCTGACTCGTCCCATTGTTAACGGAATAGGAACTGTCACAGCAAGGCTTGGAGAATATCTGGACAGGTTTTTACAACCTAGTGTGGTAAAAACCCAAGTATGTCTAAAAGATACTAAGGATCTATTACTATCATTTAGAGGTATTAAATTACATGAAAAAAATCCCAAAATTTTGGTGACGGTGGATGTGTCATCACTATATACGAATATTCAGTATGATGATGCCCTGCTGGCTTTGAATTGGGCATTAAATAACTACCACATGCATATTTCTGCAGAACGCATTGGATTTTTCTTTGTCCCATTAACTCAATTTGGTATCAAAGTGAGTTCTATAGCCAAAGAAATGGAGTAGCTATGGGAGCCAAATTTGCCTCGAGCCTTGCTAATTTATTTATGGCAGAGTGGGAAGATAGATATATTTTTAACCAACTGAGACCACAATTATGTTTTTACAGGAGATTTATAGATGATTTGTTTTTTATTTGGGAGGATACAGAACAGTCCCTTCATGAGTTTGTTTCCTACCTCAATAGTAATAATAATAATATCAAATTAGATTATCAACTGAGTGATAGAGAGATTAATTTCCTAGATTTTATAATATTTAGGACTTGGAATAATTTAGCCACTAAGGTTCTCTTCAAATCTACTGATAGAAACAGTTATTTATCAATTAGAAGTGGCCATCATCTATCTTGGCTGTGGAATATACTGTGGGGTAACCTTACCCGCATCAGAAGACATTGTACCTCCGATGCAGACTTTGTAACACAATCAGAGGTGATCAGGCAGAAATTCTTACAGAAAGGTTATTCGGGGATGCAAATAGATTTTGAGATTCAGAGAATTCTCACTAACCCTAGAGAGACCATTATTTGGAAAATAATATACAAAGAGTGAGAGATAAGAATAAACAATGGAATTTTTTTCTGACTTTAATTGTCAGTATAGGGAGGTTGAAAATATATTTTTCAAGCACTGGCACATATTAATGGTGGACAAGGCTTTGAAAACTGTGCTGCCTGTGAAACCATCTTTTAGTTACAGAAAAGCACCTAATTTTGGGGATAATATTGTACAGAAAATTATTGATCCTCCATCGAAACTCACATTTTGGCCAGATCGAAAAGGCTTTCTAGCCTGTTGAAAATGTAAGGCGTGTTGTCATACAAAAAACAATATAAGACGACTCACCACTTTTGTTTCTAATAACACTGGTCACAAATATGAGGTTAAAGATCTAATTTCTTGTGATACTACACATGTCGTGTATGCATTGGTCTGCCCCTGTGGACTAATGTATATAGGATGCACTAAAAGAAGTTTAAAAGGGAGAATGGGTGAACATGTGGTGAATATTATTAAAGGATACAAATATTTTATTACCAGCATTGTTATATATATTTTAACTGTTGTGTAATTTATGGGTCTCTATTAAATTTGTTGATGGGTTCATTTTATTTTTTTTCAATTCAGAATTGATTTTAAATAAATTTTAAATGAAATAAATTTATCATAAAATCATATTAATTTATATTTAATGTAAATGTAATCTATTGTATAGTTTTATACAAATTATATTAAAGCGGTAGTAAACCCGCTAATGTTTTTCGTTTTTTTTTACCACCTGCAAAGCAAAAGGCATAATGAGCTAGTATGCACCGCATACTAGCTCATTATGAAATACTTACCTTAGAACGAGGCCCCGACATCTGGCCCGATCCACGCCGAGGGAGCTGACATGCGTTTCTTCCGGTATCACGGCTCCGGCGCTGTGAGTGGTCGGAGCCGCGATATCGTCACTCCCACGCATGCGCGCGGGAGATTTCATCCTGGCCGGTCGGCCACTTCCGGATTTTGAGCCGAGAATCCCCCTTGTGCTCATGCGCCGCTGCAGTCAGCGGCACATACCGAGGGGAATATCTCCTAAACCGTACAGGTTAAGGAGATTTTTTTTACCTACAGGTAAGCCTTATTATAGGCTTTCCTGTAGGTAAAAGTGAAAAAAAAGAGTATACAACCACTTTAAGTGTTGGTGTTGATTTGTAAAGCTCAGATATCATTGCTACACCCCGCTCTATATATTTATATATGTTAAGTACTAATGGGAATATATCTACTGCCATTCTATTTTACTCACTAGATGAGTAGATTAGAGCAAACGCCATGTTAGAATTCCATCCAGCATAAACAGAGTTAATTGCACATACAGATTGCCTCCGTTTGGCTAACGGAGGGTTAATTGCACACTAGGTCAGTCAAACAGTCTGTACCCATTGCTTTGAATGTGTGTGTGGAGTAGATATGTTCTTTCAAGGGGAGGAGCAGGATATTTAAGCTCAGTTGCTGCGTCGTGAAGCCACCCCCTGTGACAAAGTCAAAAGTGATGAAACGCATTAGCCATGGCTACACGGCAACCGAATCTTGACGCTAAGACTG
Organism: Lithobates pipiens; assembly: GCF_037356315.1. NCBI lineage: Eukaryota > Metazoa > Chordata > Amphibia > Anura > Ranidae > Lithobates > Lithobates pipiens. The sequence continues at coordinate 494,707,811 of NW_027507758.1, forward strand.
CGATCTGTGAGTGCAAGTGAGGAGAGGTTGGAGACGCAGCACGCAGGCACCCAGCATGCAACTAAAATATATCAAAGGCTAATTGTTTTTAATTGTGATGTGCATTCCTTCTTCATTAAAACTGGTACCTTAGAAGTTTTTATGCTATTGGAGGCCCTGTGTTGATTTTATCTGTACATATGGAGAGTGCTGTCATCTATTCTTAGTCTGAAGAGACCTGAATAAAGATTGGGATGGCCATCTGCATAAAGCCACATTAATTGCACATGTGATTGAAATATATACAATTTGGTGAGCCTCATTCTAAAAGGGTGTGGATCGGCACTTGTTCACTTTGGTGAAGGATTTATGATGTTTTAAGTTCTTTTCTTATATGGGCATTTGCACCAGTTTTTCACAATGGACTTTTTGATATATGAACATTTATATTTATGATGGACAATTTTGAATATGGACACTATTTATGCCTTTATATAATTTTTCACTGTGCTATAGATAATATTTAGATCATTAGCGGAGTGCCTAAATGAGAACCACTTACAATAGTATGCATCAAATAAGAGAGAATAATAATTTAGATGGGTTAATAAACCCCTTACATCTGAGACATATAATTGCTAAATCACAAATCATTTGAATTCTATCCAGCAAGCCCAAATGGTATTACATTTTTCATATTGATTGTTTTAGGTATGAATTCATTTATGTGTAACTTGTAACTCTAAAGCATTCTCTTAAAGTTGAGGTACGTGCAGAATTCCAGTGGTGGTAGATCAGAGACATTACAGCAATTGAGAAAAAAGGATATCAGGGTGCATTTACATAATGTGGTTGAGAAGTAACAGACAGGTATAAAGATACTGTTATGCTGATGCTGCTTATTTAAAGAGGAAGTAAACCCTTCCAAACAACTTGGACCTACAGGTAAGCCTAGATTAAGGCTTACCTGTAGGTCCAAGCAATATCTCCTAAACCTATATGGTTTAGGAGATATTTGCCCGAAAATGGGCACCGCTGTCTACGGCGCATGCGCCGTAGACAGCGGCGCGCAGGCGCACTAAATGCGGCAAATCCATGAATGGATTTGCCAAATTTGTCGACTCCCGTGTGCATGCGCGGGAGTGACGTCATCGCGGCTTCGCCGAGTGGCAGCGGCGGAGCTACGAGACGCGACTCCCGTGCGCATGCGCGGGAGTGACGTCATCGCGGCTTCGCCTCTCTGATTCGTCGGAGCTGCGAGACGCCACCAGCAACATGGATGCGGCGGACTACAGGGATCAGCGGCGACTTCGCTGGCTCCTGTGTCAGGTAAGTGACACATAATGAGCTACTATGCGATGCATAGTAGTCCATTATGCTTTACCTTTGCAGGGAAAAAAAGAGAAAGTAAACCCATCAGGGTTTACTTCCTCTTTAAGAAGTGATGTCCTGTACTGACATGGTTAGGACTAAAAAAATATAAAAAAAAAATATATATATTTTGCAGTCTGATGAGAGATCTTCTTATCTTTTGTAGGACTGACAGTGTTAAAATCTAGTTTACAACTAATAATAAGATCTGCCAGCACAGTACAGCCAGGGATAGTTATGGCAAACAGCTCCCCAGCCTCATCACCCATAATGATTGAGAGCATTGACTCTTCTACTTCTTTCCTCAGTCTTCCTGCTGTGTACAGATAACCTACAAAGTTTCAATCAGAGAAAGAAGTCCTAAAGCCAAACAGCTTCTGCTGTGCTCTGTGGTTTAAGCACCCATAATGCTCTGAGACTCCTGTGTCATGGATATATCCTGTAATAAACATTTATTAATAGACTCAAGATTCCATATACATAGTAACAAATAGATATAAAACACTTTAAAATGTATAGACCTACAAATTAAGTGCAGTTGACCTAGAGCCATTATAGTTTCCCTTTAATTACAACATGAACATTTTAGTGGCTTATAGCTTTGATCCACTAAACTGCTGGCATAATTCATTGGGTTTTGCATAAATCTTATGGTACGTATTCTTATATTTTCTTATTTATTATTCACAAAATAATTTACCACTGTCAGCTTTTCAGGCATTTTTTAAGGCTCCATAATTACAAGTAACTGAAAAGACATAAAACGGTGTCAATAACTCCTTCCTGTTTGGTGCACAGACGGATGGTTATATGAAAACATCACAAGAAGGATAGTCATTAAAGCTGGAGGAAAAGGCTGGATGTGCTTTCAGCAGAAAGCAGATATTACTTTTTAATTTTAATATTCCACTAGATAATTGCCAGTAGATATCAGTGTGGTTGTTCTGAGCTGTCCCTTTCCCTTGCTTGTACAGAGTATACAGGCTTTTTTTTTAAAGGGGAAGTCCAAACAAAAGAGCTGCAGTATGCAGGAACTTCCATCCGAAATTGTCCTTTCAGCAATACTTGAATTAACTGTTCTGGGTTTCTACAGATTGCTCTTTTTTTTCTGAATGGGACAAATTAAATGGGCTAGTAAAATTTAGCCTAATGCAGGCCATACATGATCGAATTTCGAACAAATTTTATTTTCAAAAACAGGAAGTTCATTTCTTTTGTGATCCGATGGCGTCACCATTGATTTTCAAAATTCGGCCACCCAAACTTTCAATTTCACCTCATGTTGCTACAGAAAATAATTTTCTTGGCTGGGAATCTTCTTTTCTCTCCATAAATTTTGTTTTCTTATTACATTTCTCGTACGATTCCCCCATCCTCCCATCATTGATTAGAAAATCGTTTATTTTTCAAAAAAATTCCAACATGTCCAATTCCTCAAATTTGATTAATGCAGGCCATATGGTCGAATTTCGAACGAATTTTCTTTTCAAAATAAGAAAGTTTGTTTTTTTGTGATCCGATGATGCCACTATTGATTTTTGAAATTCGGCCGACCAAGCCTTTAATTTCACCTCATGTTGCTACAGAAAATAATTTTCGTGGCTGGGAATATTCTTTTCTCTCCGTAATTTTATTTTCTTATTACATTTCTCGCATGATTCTCCCATCATTGATTAGAAAATCGTTTGTTTTTCAAAAAATTTCCAACATGTCCGATTCCTCAAATTTGATTTCCGCACGAAAATCGGCTGTTGCTGCAGCCCACTAATGGTGCGAAATTCATACGAAAATTCTTAGATACAATTTTCAAAAGAAAATTCTTTTGAAATTCAAACCATGTATGGCCGGCATAACGCACGGAAACTGGCTGTTGCTGCAGCCCACTAAATGTTTGAACCGTGTATGGCCAGCATAAGGATTTTTGAAAGAATTTATTTTTCGAAAATCTTTTCTAAGAATTTTCGTTCATATTTCACACCATTAGAGGGCTGCAGCAACAGCCGATTTTCATGCGGCCATTGAATTTGAGTAATCGGACATGTTGGAAATTTAATCTGATCAATGATGGGAGAATCGTGCTAAAATGTAATCAAAAAAGAAATGCGCATGTTCAAGAAAAGAAAATTTCCGGAAAGAAAAGTAGATTCCCAGCCATACAAATTCTTTTCTGTAGCAACATGAGGTGATATTGAAGGCTTGGTTGGTGGAATTTCAAAATCAATGGTGGCACCATCGGATCTCAAAACGCACAAATTTTCTGATTTTTAAAAGAAAATTATTTTCAAAAATTCAACCATGTATGGTAACTCACCTTTGAAATAAAAAAAATAAAAAAAAAATACTTTTAGCTGCCATATAACACGGACACCGACACGGACACATGTATGTATTGTGCTAAATATGGATTTCAGTAATCCTCCTGTTCTCCCGTAATCAGCACCAGTGTGTGGATCTTCAGGCAACTTTCAGGTTAACCATGCAAGGCCATTTTTTTGCAATACGGCACTGCGTCGCTTTAACTGACAATTGCGTGGTCGTGCGACGTTGTTCCCAAACAAAATTGAGGTCCTTTTCCCCCACAAATAGAGCTTTCTTTTGATGGCATTTGATTACCTCTGTGTTTTTTTATTTTTGCGCTATAAACAAAAAAAGACTGACAATTTTGAAAAAAAAAACAATATTTATTACTTTTTGCAATAATAAATAGCCCCCAAAAAAATATTTTCTTCATCAGCTTAGGCCAATGCATATTCTCCATATTTTTGTTAAGAAGGAAATCACGATAAGCGTATATTGATTGGTTTGTGCAAAAGATATATTTAGGCCATTGTTATTAATATTTTTTTTTTTACTAGTAATGGCAGTGATCAGCGGGACTATGACATTGCGGCGGATAGATTGGACACTTTTGACACTTTTAGGGACCAGTGACATTATTACAGTGATCAGAGATAAAAATAGTCACTGATCACTGTATAAATGACATTGGCAGGGAAGGGGTTAACACTAGGGGGCGATCAAGAGGTTAAATGTTCCCTAGGGAGGTGTTTCTAACTGTGGGGGGAGGGGAATGACTGGGAGTAGAGAGAGATTGCTGTTCCTGATCACTAGGAACAGACAATCTCTCTCTACTTCCCTGACAGAATGGGGATCTGTTTGATCACATTGACAGATCACCATTCTGGCTCTCTGTGGAACAATCAGAAGTGGCCAGCGGACATCACGGCTGCTGGCCACGAGCATTGGCTTTGGTGACATGCCGCAGGCACACGCTTGCTCCTGCTATAGCCTTTGAAAGGATCACCGTATCGGTATGGCGATTCGCCGAGCTGAGCCAACCTGTCGCAGTATAACTTAATAAAAAATAACAAACATCTCTATACTTACTTAGAGTGGCCTCAAATCTCCTCTTCTTGGGTCCCCTCTTGGATCTCCCCCGGTGAACCTGGCCCCTCCTCTCTGTCCAATGTCCCCATGAGAATGGCCTTTTCCTGTTCCAACATGACTGCACACCAGTGCACAAAGCAATGCCCATAAAGACATGGATGAGCGAGGTTTGGGGTGGAGGAACTTGACTGGCCTGCACAAAGTCCTGACCTCAACCTGATAGAGCACCTTTGGGAAAAATTAGATCGGAGACTGTGAGTCAGGCCTTTTTGTCCACATCAGTGCCTGGCCTCACAAATGCGCTTCTGGAAGAATGGTCAGACATTCCTATAGACACACTCCTAAACCTTGTGGACAGCCTTCCCAGAAGAGTTGAAGCTGTTATAGCTGTAAAGGGTGGGCCAACTCAATATTGAACCCCATGGACTAAGACCGGGATGCCATTAAAATTCATGTGTGTGTAAAGGCAGGCATCAGAATACCTTTGAAAATATATTGTATATATATTTTTTTTCCAGCAATAGCAGCCGACTAACAACTTAATAGAGACATTTGCAAGCAAAAGGATATTTGCAGGTGAATATTTATGCGTTTACTGTAAACATAAAAGCCTTGAAATATTTTATTCAAATGTGACTGATGTTCATAGCTTCGGTAAGGTCAGTAGGTTAGAATGAGATATCTTTCTGTGCTGTTTTCTGGAACATGAAATTGTTCTCATTCACTTCTACAAATGCATTTTCTTATTTAAATCAATTTTTTCATATGTTCATTTAACCTTAATTTTTAAATATGCAGCCAGCTATTTGACATCACTGAACCCATCTGATATATGTTGGTCCTATAAAATCCAATAAAAAGATATAACAGCATTTAGTGGTTTTCAGATCATACATGCATTTTTTTTTATTATGAAAAGGTAGTAAACATTATTTACATTTTATCATTTATCATCAGTGATTGTAAAGGTTATTTTTTTTATTATAAAACATATCATACTTGCCTGCTCTGTGCAATGGTTTTGCACAGAGCAGCCCCAAAGCTCCTCTTTTGGGGCCCCCCCGAACCAATTTTGCCCCTACAGATGTGCTTCCTGTGGTGTCAGTAAAGCGCTGATTGTGTCTTTGGGGGTTATTTACCAAAGGCAAATTCGTTTTGTACTACAAGTGCAAACTACAAGTGCAAAGTGCACTTGAAATTGTACTGGAAGTACACTTGGGAATGCAGTCACTGTAGATCCGAGGGGGACATGCAAAGAAAATAAAAAACAGCATTTTAGCTTGCACATGATTGGATGATAAAATCAGCAGAGCTTCCCCTCATTTCAGATCTACCCCTCAGATTTACAGAGACTGCACTTCCAAGGGCACTTGCAGTGCAATTTCAAGTGCACTTTGCACTTGTAGTTTGCACTTGTAGTGCAAAGTGGATTTGCCTTTCGTAAATAATCCCCTTTGTTTAGCTGCTGGTAGAGGTGAAAGCTGGAATTGGTAAGCTCTGTACTTTCAGAGATGTTGGTTATTGCAAGAATTGTGTGCATGGGAAAATATTTGAATGGGGATTAGAGCATTTCTATGGTAACGTGAATTTCTTTAACCACTTACAGATCGGAAGATTTAGCTGCTTAATGACCAGGCCATTTTTAACGCTACGGTGCTACGTCGCTTTAACTGACAATTGCGCGGTCATGCAATGCTGTACCCCAACAAAATTGAACTCCTTTTTTTCCCCACAAATAGATCTTTCTTTTGATGGTATTTGATTGCCTCTGTGGTTTTTATTTTTTGTGCTATAAACAAAAAAAGAGAGGCAATTTTGGGAAAAAAAAAACAATATTTCTTACTTTTTGCTTTAATAAATATCCTCAAAAATGATTAAAAAAAACAATTTTTTTTCCTCAGTTTAGGCCAATATATATTCTTATACATATCTTTGGTAAAAAAATTGCAATAAGTGTATATTGATTGGTTTACGCAAAAGTTATCAAACTATGGGAAAGATTTATGGCATTTTTATTTATTTATTTACTAATAATGGCGGTGATCTGCTTTTTTTGCGCTACTGCGACATTGCGGCCAACAGATCGGACACCTTTGACACATATTTGGGACCATTGACCATTACAATCAGTACTATAAAAATGCACTGTTAAATGTGTAAATGTCACTGGCAGGGAAGGGGTTAACACTAGGGGGCGATCAAGGGGTTAAATGTGTGTTCCCTGGGTATGTTCTAACTGTGAGGGGATAGGACCGACTAGAGGAAGAGACATATAGTTTTTCCTACTTAGTAGGAACAAACAATATGTCTCTTCTCTCCTGACAGAATAGGGAATTGTGTGTTTACACACACAAATCCCTGTTCTTGCTCTCGTGCACGCAATCGCTCGTGGCTGGTGGTGATTGTGTCCACCAGCCACCTGCATCGGGCAGACCTGCGCCTGCTATCGCCCTTATAGGTACAGACGTACCCATCCCTGATTCATGGGAACGAACCACTTTGCTGCTGTATATCGGTGTGAGCCAGTCGGCAAGTAGTTAATCAAATTAGCAATTTGTCTTATTTAAATTGTCAATGTTTCACTACTTTGTACTTTGCAAGCATCTACTAGATAACTCCGGTAAGCTTCTTCTTGGATTTACATCTACATTTTAAAACTTGGGAAAGAAAAACACTTTTTTTTGGCAAAACAACATTAGCAGTATGAGGTAAATGTGGTCATGCCCAATTGGCCTCATCATGTTGAGCATGCCAATCAAAACAGAACAGGGGAAAATGGATAACAGAATCAACAGCTTGGAATATGACTTACAAGGGTGAACAGTTTCTACACGTACAACAGCTTTTACCTAGGGGTACCAATTTACATCATTCAAGCTTTTCAGTAAGAATTAGACTTTGCACACAATATATAATTTGACAGAATCCAGTGGCAACTGTAGTAGAACATGAATTTGCATAGCTATCAACATTTTCAAATAATTTCCAGGGGCAAGTTATTGCAGTTTAATTGAACTATTCACTGCAACATTGATTCCGAAGACCACAGAACACTGTTCCACCTTCAGTTTAGGAAGACCTATTAATAAAGCCCAATTCCAAATTCTTGTTTTTTTTTATTACTTTTTTTTGTCCCAAGTGGGGAGATTAGGAAATAAGTAGTAAGAAGAAGTAATATTTGAAAAGATGATATGGTTAACAATAAAAACTTGATATCAGTTGTACTATATATAAGCCTTCCTCTAGAACAGTTTGTGAAGTGGTTGAATACGGCATCATTAATAAATAAGAAAATCTGCTTTATGCATGTGCCAGGTGTAGGTGATGTAAAGCTCCACCCTGACACTGTGTGCTTTCACACAGTGTTGTGCCCTCAGTAATCTTCTAAACAATGGCCTCTACAACAAAATGTAGGCAACTATCATATAAAATACACAGTCAGCAGACAGACAGATCTTTATTAAATGTATGTGATACTCACTGCCACTGGCGGCTGCTGGTATATATTTTTTTTGGGGGGGGGGGGGTTGGCAAATAATCCACCCAGTGCCACACTCCCCCAGTCAGTCAGTCACCAGCCCTGCACTTACCCCATCTAGTTTGCGGGCAGTGTTTCCTGCGGGTGGCAGCTTCACCCCGCGTCTCCTTCTGGGCTTCACGGTGGCTTCCCCTACATCTCCTCCCTCCTCCTCAGTGGCCAATAAGATCACTTCTCCTCTTTGTCAATCGGATGATAGGTCTCAGGACATGCTTCCTGATTGGCCAGGTGGAGAATCGAGAAGACAATAGCGAATAATAATTTGCTACTGTCACACAACTGGGTGGGCTCGGGGCGCAGTGCTCTGCCTCCCGAGCCCACTCTTTTTTTTAAGCCAATTAGAGTCTCCTGCTCTAATCATGTGCTTCTAAAAAAACAAATAAAAAAAAACAATTGGAATCCATGAGTCCAGTGCTCTGCATGTAGATTAGGGACCGGGTGCATGGATTAGGGGGGTGGCGCCCCTGCGTCCCTGCTCCCCGTATGGACGGGCCACCACTGCTCACTGCCATGCCCAGACAGGAATGTAACAGAGTTTAAAATTTGGTAGCTTTGATCAGAGAGGCAAGGATTCTTTCATTTTCGACTTTGAGCATTCAGAGAGTCAGCCTATTCATTAAAAATATTATTTTTAATAATCATTTTCAATTTTCAACTTTTTTAATAAAAATTCAGGGATGGGTATCTCCTCTCTTATCCTTGGATATAGAAAGGCAACTGCATAGTGCTCTCTGTGTAAATCATTTATTAAAATACCCCAATAAAATTGCACTTACAAGAAGTAAAACAAAAAAACAGTATTTCCTAATATCTCGCTTGTGAGCTCACCACACCACTCAGGCTCTCATTGATCACATAATGATTCAGGGCTTGGCTCCTCCCTCTGCCCATAGAATAGCTTTTTTATTGGCGACATGCTCAACATGATCAAAATTAAATTTGGGTACAGTGTTGCATGACTGCGCAATTGTCATTTAAAATGTTACAGCGCTGAAAGCTGAAAATTGGTCTGGGCAGGAATGGGGTGAAAGTGCCTTGTATTGAAGTGGTTGAAGCCATCCCCTCTGAAAACATATTTACGGTTAAAATGTAAAATCCTATATACACTTCCATGTTGAATTTCAATTGTTTTTAGCCTATTCCTATTCAGGGCTGGTGCAAGGATTTTTGACACCCTAGGCGAAAACCTCATTTTATATACCCCCCCCCCCATTGGCTCTACCCTTCACTGAGACTTTTGCGGTGTCTCTTCACCCATTTCTTCAGCCGCGGTTCACAGGCTTGTACCTGTGCCTCTGGACCTGGCCCGAAGACAAATAATGGATGGCAACGGCTCGCTTCCTCACGCCAGCTGTGGTCCACAGGCTAGGCTAACTGTGTAATTGCCTGTCTGTATGAGCATACAGATACACTGACCATGCTTTACAGGCTCCTACTAAAAATTATAATAAATGCACATTTTGTACCTGCATTTATTATTTTTTATTTTTTTTATAAAGGTGAACCTCCACACCTCAAATCACCCCAATTACTGTCCAGGTCTCAGATCACCACAATTCTTCCACCTTCACACTTCAGATCACTCCATCACTGTATCACCCTGAATGCGTGTTCCCCTTTGCACCCTCCCCGCACCTCTGTTCCACACACATATCAGTTCCTCTCTATACCCCCCTGCACATCTGTTTCCCCCACACACATATGTGTTCCCCTGCTGTACCCCCTGCACATCTGTCCCCCACATACATCTGTTACCCCTCTGTACTCCCCTGAATGTCTGTCCCCCCCACACACACATATGTGTCCCCCCTCTTTACCCCACTGCACGACTGTTCCCCCACATTCATATGTTACCCCTCTGTACTCCCCTGCACGTCTGTCCCCCTTACACACACACATATGTGTTCCCCCTCTGTACCCCTTTGCACGTCTGTTCCCCCACACACATCTGTTACCCCTCTGTACACCCCTGCACGTTTGTCCCCCCACACACATATGTGTTCCCCCGTTGTACCCCCCTGCATGTCTGTCCCCTCCACACACATATGTGTTCCCCCTTTGTACCCCCCTGCACGTCTGCCCCCCCCACACACATATGTGTTCCCCCTCTGTACCGCCCTGCACAACTGTTTCCCCACATACATCTGTTCCCCCTCTGTACTCCCACACACACATATATATCAGTCCCCCCTCTGTACACAGTAAAATGCACTATAAACTTGACAGCAGATTATATTTTTTATTTCATGTGACTGCAGGCTGCAGCACTGAGTGTGCTGCCTGTGCTTCCACTATACTTGAGCCAGCGGCGGTGATTGCTTTACCTCCAGGAGAGTGGCCCTGCTGCCTGCCTGTCCTCTCACAACAGATCCCTGAGCGACCAGGAGGAAGGGAGGGGATATCCCATCAAGCCTGTATGCAGGGCTTCCATCTCATCCACCCTAGCCGGTTCCATCAATCACGCAGCACTTCCAGTTGGCTGTATTTAAAAAATGCAAGTCCTGGAGGTATTTTAATAATCTGAATCCACAGAGAGTGTCTGGGGATCTGGATTTTGCTGCCCCCCCCCCCCATCCTGGCGCCCTAGGCAGCCGCCTGACCTGCTTATTGCTAGCGCTGGCCCTGTTCCTATTAAGCTATACAGTATTGTTTGTAAACTTGCTTTGTGAAGATCCCTACACATTTACTTATTTGAATTCTGTGACATATAGTCACTATGCCCTGTAAGTAGGCACTGCTGAGCCCCACATTTCACAGTGTCTACCTTCTGAACTACAGAGTGGGTGGGAGGAATAGTTTCAGGAGGTGGAAACAGTACAGCAATCACTGCTTGGAAGTAGCAAGGGACCTTGGGATATGAAGTCCTTAGATATTGAAAGTAAACAGCTGAGGAGATGCTACATAGAATGCACGGAATTCGGAACATTGTGGTAAGAGGTGGTCAGCAGACAGGTCACACTCACAACGTGAATTTAGATTTTCTTAAGTCATCTTTTATTGGATTGTCAAAAAATGAACTACTGTTTATTATTATTACAATTCTGAATTTATTAAGTTAAAGCCTACGCTATTATAGATCTCCTTTAAAATACCAACATACCTGAGCTGCACCCAGCACAGAGTGAGGAGATGTCCTCCCAGGCTTTTCTTTCACTCTACACTGTTCTACATCTGAGGCCTGCCAGACACAGTGGGGAACATGACCTATGGCTTTGAAGATATCGTGTAATGTGCAAGGTGAACAGTGGGTGCAGTCTTAGAGCCCCTCCAAAGCTGCGTGTTTCCAGGATGGTTAAGACTGCTATCATCATCACTTATTTTTCTCCTTTGAGGGCAATGTCTTTCTGGAGCTTTGCTATCTCTAAATAATGTTATTTCTTTTAGTCCAAAAAAAAAATGCATACCCCTAAGGTAGGATTGCCCCCTTTTCGTCAAGCCGAACCCGAAAACTTTAGTGGTGCATGGCAGCTTTTTCTAAGGGGGAACGCTGTGGTGTAAGATGATTGCTGCTCACCAAAGCCCCCACATACATCAGGGTTACCAATGCCCCCCTTACAACAGAGTATGCAAAGCACCCCTTAATAGTGTGTCCAGGTTTCAAGTCGTCTGAAACCCCGGACACATAATTCAAAACCTGGATTGTCCGGGTGAATCCTGGACACTTGTCGAGTGCCGCTGCTTGCAATGGAGAGATTGGACGAAAACGGACAGTATGTCAGTTTTCATCACATCTCATCTGATCCGATCAGCTAGGAATGGATGCGAACCTAGGGCCATCCATCTGATTTTAGTGGATCGGACCGGGTCGGCTGTCACCGCTGACATCCGTCACTCCATAGACTAACATGGAGCGCCGTTCAGGTCCGCTGACAATACTGACAGGCAGACCTGAACGGTCCGACAGTGTGAAAGGGGCCTAAAAATGCTGTTTTATCCTATATGCACAGATCCTCCCCCCTCCTGCACTGTCTATCTGGGGAAAGACAGCTAACACAGGCAGAATAGCTGACTTGCACATGCTCAGTTGTGTCTTTTATGCTGGAGAGAACAGGTACTTATTTTCAGAGCTAGCCAGGTCACATGATATTGACATCACACATTTGGGCGTGTATACAGGCTGCAGTGGAAATCTCCTCCTTCCTGAACTCCCAGCACTGCAGAAACTGTGCAATTTATCATGTAACCATGATATATAGATCATCCAAGAAGGTATATAGTGGCAATATTTGAATGTAAAAAGAAGATTTAGAAGCTGTGGGCACTGGGGGGGGGGGGGGGGTGGACAAACTATTTTCATATTACTGGGTTTAGTAACACTTTAAAGCTGTGTACACACTATGTTTTTTTTTTCATGCAACCCATGCGAGGTTAGTCCAGTAAGGTGTTGTGTTCTGCGAGGGGGACACCCCCCCCCCCCCACCAGAACACTCTGCCATTGGCTAAGATCGCTGATAGGGAGTTGGTCGGCTACTGGTTTTCCAGCATGCAGGTCCGACTAAAGCTGGCAGAATGGCCAGCTTCTGTTGGTCAGACCCACATACACATATTGGCCAGTATTTTTTGTACCGGCAAATGGCTCCCGACATTCTGCCCATGCATATGGGGCTTAAGGGTGAGCGGTTGGGAGGCAGTGAAAAAATGTGTATTCCGTTTCCCCAACTGCAAGTGTAATCATGGCCCAATAGTAGTGTTAGCTCCTAGCAATCTATTAGGAGTGTTTTTCCTACACAACCCCTTTTACTTATTTCATTGGTAATTGCGTGCTAAAGGGCAGAGAAAAACAAAGCAAGCCATCTACCAGAGATGAACAGCTTATCGACGAATAACGAGCCTTCCTTTCATGACTTTAGTAAAGATGATTGCATGTTTACATTTTTTTTCCATGCCACAGAATAAAGCTGCATGCCGGATAAAAGATTTGTTTATACATGGCAAAAAGAAATATGACAAGCAATAAAAATGAGAGAAGAGCAGTGTCACATCTCATAGAGTGTCCCCTCTGACTGCATACAAAATGTTTGTATGCTAAAATGAATTCTTCGGCCTTAATCAAAAAATAATCCCTTTTGGCGCACAAGTTTTCTCATCTTTGAAATAGTTTATGAGGGTAGGGGGTCTACAGTGCGTTACCAGAGAGAAGAGAAATACAATCAAGTTTCATTCCAGAGAAAGGAAAAGGGAGCGGAATAAAAAACTGACTTTTTATTTTTTAATTTGCATCAGTGGTAAAGCTCGTTTTCCATGACAAACAACCTTCGGCAAGGAAAATCATTTATTATCCCTTGAATGCACACTGGCTGCATGTGAGCAGTAATGAATACTAAACAGAGGACACTGCTCCTTTAGCGACTGTCTTGTTTAACAGCGGTGATCAAAGGGGCTTAAACCAAGAACTGTTTTTGTGTCTAATTTGAAGAGCATTTCTTCATGTGTAATGCTTCAGTGCTCCGTGGGTGAAAATGGTACCAAATCAGAGATGCCGTAAACTGTACGCCGGAGGACCATTTTTTTTTTCTTTTTCAGTGAATAAGAAATCTTGCGATGGCGGAAATACTGTATATTGATATAGACCTTCTAAAAAAGATTAATTAAAAGATTAATGTTTTTAGAGTTGGTGCTTACGGGAAGTTATCCTTTTTTTTTTTACTCCGATATGCATTTGTGGAGCAGTTTGAAATGATGTGTAATGCAATGTTTGGCTTTTTAAATTAGATATCGCAGAGCCGTGTTCACTTGTGTTTATTGTTACATTTGTTTCACCTGGCTTCACAAATGCCCTATAGTCAGAACTGCTTTATTTCCTAATTCACTGTAAATAAAAGTGAATGCAAACAAAAGCAAGCAAAATGCAACTCAGAGGAAATCAGAAGTAGGCTATGTTTAGTTTGTTTCCATATCTAAGATTTTTACTGAGGCTGTTTTACCACTTCAGCAGCAGCCCCTTCATTTCCAGGCCATTTTGAGGTTTCAGTCGTGTGATAGTTTGGCTGGCAATTACTCAGTCATGCAACACTTTAGAAAAAAACAACAATGTAGCACTAATAATCAGAACAGTACTGATATACTGTAAGAAGTACAATAAATACTAAGAATATGTGCAAAAAATAGGCCGTAATGAAGTGACTAGCACCTAAACAAGTGCAACTAAAGAGTCCATAGGACAAAAATAAAAATAAAGTGAATCAGTCCCAAGAATCTATGAGTGGATCACAAATACAGTGGTTCTTATGGTAGATAAACAGAGGGCATCTGAAGACAACAACCTCAGGCGAATATAAGAAAAAGATGGGTACTCTTACCAGAGCCACGGGGCCTATGTGTGGGCAACACCAGGTCTAACGAGCATAAACCGATATATCCTTGACCCCATAGGAACCATACGGCAGGTCACAGATGGTCCTTCAGCCAATGGAGGGGCTGTAGGCCTTTCAGCCGATGAAGAAACTGTCCGCAATACCTCAGGAGCTCCAATCCTCTCGCCAGGAAATCCGATGACAGAAGGATAGTCTCCGAACAGTGACTCAACAATGGGGAAAGGTTCACAGAACAAGTCATATGTAAGACAAAAAAGGACAACAACTTCCCATAGTGTAGATCAAAAAAGGTTTGCTGTTTATTGGCATAAAACACGCATACAAAAATAAAAAAGGATTAAAATAGTGATCACATGAATAAAAGCAATACAGGGAACATAGAAACCACGCCCATGCAACACTTTACCCATATCATCTGAATATAATTTTATTGAGACAGATATGCCCTGTACACACGGTTGATATTTCCGACGGAAAATGTGCGATCTGATCGTGTTGTCGGAAAATCCAATCGTATGTGGGCTCCATCTGAATTTTTCCGTTGAAATTTCTGACACACAAAGTTTGAGAGCAGGATCTAAAATTTTCCGACAACAAAATCCGATCATTTAAATTCCGATCGTGTGTAGACAATTCCAACAGACAAAGTGCCACGTATGCTCAGAATAAATTAAGAGACCGCAGCTATTGGCTACTGGCCCGTTTTGTAGTTCCGACGTACGTGTTGTATGTCACCTTGTTAAGAACAATCGGATTTTCTGATAACTTTGTCCAACCTTGTGTATGCAAGACAAGCTTGGCACAAAATCCGTCGGAAAAATTCCGACTGATTTTGTTGTCAGAATGTCCGACCATGTGTGCATTAGAGTTTTCTTTTGGTGGTATTTAAAAAAAAAACTTAAAAAAAAAAACTTTAAAAAAAATCTTATCCTCTTCAGCTTTGGAAGATTTTAGCCCCTTCATGGCCATTTTTGGCTATACGGCACTGCGCTACTTTAACTGGTAATTGCACAGCCATGCAACACTGTACCCAAACAAAATGTATATAATTATTTTTTTCACTCAAATAGAGCTTTTATTTGGTTGTATTTGATAACCACTGGGTTTATTATTATTTTTTTCCCGATAAACAAAAGAAGATCAAAAATTTGAAAAAGAAATAAAAAAACAATATTTTTTACTTTCTGCTATAATACTTATCCAATAAAAACATTTAAAACAAAAATTGAATTTCTTTATACATTTTGACAAAAATTTATTCTGCTACATGTCATTGGTGAAAAAAAATCCCAATAAGTGTATATTGATTGGTTTACGTGAAAGTTATAGCTCCTACAAACTATTGTATAAGTACTAGAATTTTTATTTTTTATTTTTTTATACTGGTAATGGTGGTGATCAATGACTTATAACCCGACTGTGATAGTGTGGCGGACGATCTGACACTAACCGACGCTAGGGGGGGGGGGGGGGAATTGACTAACTGCCACTGACAACACCATGACATTAATACAATGATCAGTGATAATACTATACACTGTCACTGTGCTAATCACACTTGCTGGGAAGGCATTAACATCTAAGGGGTTAAATGTATTCCTATGTGTAATGTAGGTAAAGTGTGCTGCTTTTACTAATATATATAGTTTCTCATCCCTGCTTTGTAGGATGAGAAACATAGAGATGGTCCCCTGTGTAAAGAGCTCTGTGTTAAATGTCAACACAGAGCTCTGGGCTGTGATAGTACACAGATGATCAGCAGGTCCCAACCGTGAATCATTGTCCGGGACTTGCTGACAGGCACCTGCTGTGTATAGTCACAGCAGGTGCTGGCCCGGGGCCACACATGCACGTGTCCAGTACCTGGAAATAGACAGTGATGTATGGGTATATACTGCAGACAATGTACTGTGGATGGGCAGACGTTAAGTTGTTATATAATGGAAAATAGACTAAAAATTTGGGGAAAAAAAGGCCATGACAGCAGACAGTTGAAGGGATTTACTAAAACTGGTGTAGACAGAATCTGGAGCAGCTGTGCATAGTAATTAATCATCTTCTAGCTTCAGCTTGTACAGTTAAGGTTTGAAAATTAAATGTAGAAACTGGCTGGTTGCCATGAACTGCTGCTTCAGTATGCAGGAGAGGAGTATACAGAATATGACAGTGGGCAGTGTGTACTGAAGAGGATTAAATATTGTGTGACAGCAGACATGTGCAGGAGGGAAGTGCAGAGGGTATACAAAGACACAGTGAGGTTGCTTTACTAAGGTTGAGGTTGCAATAGACAGTGCACTTTGCAAGTGCAGTTGCTCCAGAGCTTAATAAACGAGGTGACGCTTCACTTTGCAAAGAATATTCAATCACATGCAAGAGAATAAAAACAGCAAAAAAAAATAGCATTTTTGCTTCGCGTGATTGGATGGTGGAAGTCAGCAGAGCTTCCCCCATTGACTAAGCTCTGGATCAACTGAAATTTCAAAGTGCAGTCTATTAGCCTTTAGTAAATCAACCCCAGTATATTCAGATGGAGACTGTGCAGTGTATGGTAGCACCGCGGACTGTAAAAAGTGGTGGAGAGGAAATTAAACAAGAGCCGTGTCATTAGAATAGGGAACAATAGAGGTTGAAAATGTTATCAGTTTAGCGGGGACTGAGTCATGGAGTCCAACAACAGTGGAGGGAGTGCTGGGGAATGATGTGGAGGATGGGGCAGGGGTTTATTGCCGGGGATAGTTTAAATGGGAAGTGGGGCAGTGTAGTGCAGATCCCCACTGGACCAGACTCAGTAGAGATGAGATGGATATTTGGCATTATTCATTAAATAAATGTTAGGGATTATCACACATGCTCTGGAGACTAGGTGCTAAGGGGTTAAGGCACATGTGCTGGTGACTGGCTGCTGAGGGTTAACACATGGACCATAGGGTGAGTACATGGATTGAAACCTAGCGAGTTCAGAGGATGGTGATAAATGGAGAGTACTTGGAATGGTCAGGGGTGAGTAGTGGGGTCCCACAGGATTCTGTGCTGGGACCAATCCTGTTTAATGTATTCATAAACGATCTGGAGGATGGGGTAAAAAGTTCCATCTCTGTATTTGCAGATGATACTAAGCTAAGCAGGGCAATAACTTCTCCGCAGGATGTGGAAATCTTGCAAGATGATCTGAACAAATTATTGGGGTGGGTAACTACATGGCAAATGAGCTTTAATGTAGAAAAATGCTAAATAATGCATTTGGGTGGAAAAATCATGAATGCAATCTATATACTAGTGTACTATCTATACACTATTCTCTAGGGGGAGAATCTCTGGGGGAATCTAGGATGGAAAAGGACCTGGGGGTCCTAGTAGATGATAGGTTTAGCAATGACATGCAATGCCAAGCTGCTGCTAACAAAGCAAACAGAATATTGGCAAGCATTAAAAAAGGGATTAACTCCAGGGATAAAGCGATAATTTTCCCACTCTACAAGACTCTGGTCTGGACTCACCTAGAGTATGCTGTCCAGTTCTGGGCACCAGTCCAGAATCTCAAATTCGTATGAATTTCTCAAAATTCGTACGTTCGGGAGGATCCGAAATACGAATTGCCGTGCGTCCGAATTCTGTATGGAATACAAACTTTTGTTTACGAATTCCGGATTTCGGATCAGCGTTTTTTGCGGCGTTTTTTGCTGCGTTTTTTACCGCGCTTTTCAGTCATTATGCTTATTATGACTTGCAGAAGACTTCTGTGATAGAAGTCAATGTAAGTTGCCTGAAGACATCAGTGAAGGACTTTCATCCTCTCTGGGCAGGCTGCCAAGAAAAGAACAAAATGATACAATGTTTCTTCTTCAATTGGCTGAACTCTGTGTGTAGAAGTTCTCAGTTTAACGACTTTCAGACCGGACCAATTTGCTGGTCAAAGACCAGACCACTTTTTGCGATTCGGCACTGCGTCGCTTTAACTGACAATTGCGCGGTCTGGCGACCTGGCTCCCAAACAAAATTGACGTCCTTTTTTTCCCACAAATAGAGCTTTCTTTTGGTGGTATTTGATCACCCCTGCGGTTTTTATTTTTTGCGCTATAAGCAAAAATAGAGCGACAATTTTGAAAAAAACACATTATTTTTTACTTTTTGTTATAATAAATATCCCCCAAAAATATATAAAAAAACATTTTTTTCCCTCAGTTTAGGCCGATACGTATTCTTCTACATATTTTTGGTAAAAAGAATCGCAATAAGCGATTATTGATTGGTTTGCGCAAAAGTTATAGCGTTTACAAAATAGGGATAGTTTTATAGCATTTTTATTAATAATTTTTTACTATTTTTTTTTACTAGTAATGGCAGCGATCAGCGATTTTTATTGTGACTGCGACATTGTGGGGGACCCATTGGACATTTTTGACACATTTTTGGGACCATTGTCATTTATACAGTAATCACTGCTATATAAATGCAGTGATTCCTGTGTAAATGACACTGGCAGTGAAGGGGTTAACCAGTGGGTGGCAGTGTAGGGGTTAAGTGTTCCTAGGGGTGTGTTACTAACTGTGGGGGGGTTGGGCTTTCATTTAGTGAACACTGATCTCTGCTCCAATCACATGGAGCAGAGATCAGTGTCACTAGTTGCTAGGCAGAATGGAGAAATGCTGTTTACTCGGCATTTCATCCATTCGGCCGCTCCGTGAGACGATCGTGGGGATGCCCGCGGCGATCGAGTCCGCAGGTCCTGCGACCAGACTCACAGGGGTCCCGACCAGCGCGGGAGCGCGCCGCCGCCGGCGCGCTCCCGATGGCAGGGTGGCATTGAATATTGGACGTACCTGTACGCCAATATGCCTGCCCGTGCCATTCTGTCGACGTACATCGTCGTGCGCTGGTCGGGAAGTGGTTAACCAAAGACTAAATCTTTTTTGACACTTGTTGCTTACAAGTAAAAATCCAGTATTTTCTGCTAGAAAATCACTCAGAAGCCCCAAAAATTATATATATATTTTTTAGCAGAGACCCTAGGAAATAAAATAGCGGTTGCAGGTGTCATTGCTGTATGTCACGCTGCTAATGTCAGTGCTTTCTAGAGGTCGACCGAAAAAAAGGGCTAACTTGCGTATGAAAGACCTCTGCGCAAATACCGTGTCACATAAAATATTGCAACAACTGCTATTTTATTCCCTAGGGTCTTTGCTAAAAAATATATATATATAATTTTTGGGGCTTCTGAGTGATTTTCGAGCAGAAAATACTGGATTTTTACTTGTTAGCAACAAGTGTCAAAAAAGATTTATTCTTTAAATGGTTAAACTGAGAACTTCTACACACAGAGTTCAGCCCATTGAAGAAGAAACATTGTATCATTTTGTTCTTTTCTTGGCAGCCTGCCCAGAGAGGATGAAAGTGCTTCACCGATGTCTTCGGGCAACTTACATTGACTTCTATTACAGAAGTCTTCTGCAAGTCATAATAAGCATAATGAGCAATGTTTTTGCCTTTAAATTCATGGTAAAGAACGTTCGTACGAAAATTCGTATTTCGGACGAAACAGAACAGAATTTCGGACACGAAATACGAATTACGAATTAATTTTATTACGAATCGAAACGGAACAGAACGAAACAAATTTTTTGATGGCGCCCATGTCTACTGGAAATGGAGCGAGTACAAAGAAGGACAACAAAGCTAATCAAGGGTCTGGAGGATATTAGTTATGAAGAAAGGCTGCAAGCACTGAAATTATTCTCTCTGGAGAAGAGACGCTTGAGAGGAGATATGATTTCAATTTATAAATACCATACTGGTGACCCCACAATAGGGATCAAACTTTTTTGTGGAAGGGAGTTTAACAAGACATGTGGCCACTCATTAAAATTAGAAGAAAAGAGGTTTAACCATAAACTACGTAGAGGGTTCTTTACTGTAAGAGTGTCCAGGATGTGGAATTCCCTTCCACAGGCGGGGGTCTCAGTGGGGGGGGGGGCATAGATAGTTTCAAAAAACTATTAAATAAGCACCTGAACAACCAGAACATACAGGGATATACAAGATAATACTGACTTATAATCACACATAGATTGGACTTGTGTCTTTTTTAAACCTCACCTACTATGTAACTATGTAACTATGTAACTATGTAACATGTGCTGGTGACTGACTGTTGGTTGGCACATGCACTGGGTACTGGCAACTGAGAGATTAATTCACATGTAGCACCCTCCTAGGTAGGTGCTAGCAGACAGTTTTCGGGTCTTTCTGCTTAACTGGAAGGCTGACAGGTACATTTAGATGCCTACCAGGGAGCAAGGATCCATTGATAGGGTCTGCTCATGGTGTTCAGGTGCTGCTCATGTTGTCTGAATGTTTCACACTGGTCCAATAGGATGGGGCATATTGGACAGTGGGAGGAAACCTGACAATTGAGAGCCCAGGCATAGTTACAGCCCTGGCCATTGGCAGAGGAAAGTGCATTGGTGCATGCTGGGTGACTGTATATATGCCAAGGCCACATGTGCTCTGAGTCTTCAGCTGGAGAGTGGGGTCCCGGAGGAAGGGGGTGGCTGCCCCTACTCTGCACAGGCAGCCATGCGGCCTCAGGTGGTCGACCTGAGGGCCTGAATCCGAGTAAAGCTGCAACCCAGATGTCCTGCAAAGCTGACTGGAAGGGACACACACCAGGAAGGATCCCTTTCTGCTTACTGTGAGTACAGATCTATGTCATGGGGCCTGTCTTGTGAGGGCCGTTCCTTCAGCTAGTTGAGTCAGTGGACGAGTGTCAGTCAAAGGGGATGCTAGTGAGTGTCCTAAAGATTCAGTTTCATCAAGTTTGCTGCCAGAGCAAGCAAAGGACTTATTTTTCCCATACAAGTGCAGTATGGTATAGCAGAGACTCTCCTACCACATTCAACCTGGGGAGGCCAAGTGAGAGTTGTCCTCACCTGAAAATAGTTCCAGTTGGAGTATCCCACTATTTCCTTCTCCCATCCAAGTTCCAACAAAAAATACCAAAAAAAAACCCCAGACACCATGGATCGATTATTGGATAATGAGCAGATGAGAGTACGGTTGGTTGTGTGAAAACATCTAGCAACTGGCAGCAAGAAAATCAGAGGAAGGCCCAGGGAAGTTCACACACAGCAATCCCTATGGGGGCAGTGCTACACACATAAGCAGATGAATAGGTGTTAAGAGGTTAAAGTAGATGCATTGAGTAATGAGTGCAACATTTTTAGCTTATATGGGCTGGGTATTGCGTGCTGAAAGGTTAACATACATACCTGGTGATTGAGTACTGAGGAGACAATCTACATGGTCACTGTTGGGTTAATGCTTACATTCTGCTATGTAAAACTAGCTAGAGAGCTCTGTGTGTTTCAGAGTCATTTTATTGGGAAGATGGAAACTGTGGAAACTGGGGAGTGATGTGTGTATGCTGGGGCATGATATGAGTATAGGACCAAAGTGTGTCCTAACATACAAAAACATAGTTCTGGATGTAATGAGAAAACATACTTTTGCATTGGATGGGAGATCTGTGTAGAGACTTCTGCTAAACTGAGCTTCACTCTAATGCCGGCGATACATGGTTCGAATTTCGAAAGAATTTTCTTTCGAAACTCATATCTAAGAATTTTCGTATGAATTTCGCACCATTAGTGGGCTGCAGCAACAGCTGATTTTCGTGCGGAAATAAAATTTGAGGAATCGGACATGTTGGGAATTTTTTGAAAAACAAACAATTTTCTAATCATTGATGGGAGAATCGTGCGAGAAATGTAATAAGAAAAGAAAATTTACGGGCAAGAAAATTCTTTTCTGTAGCAACATGAGGTGAAATTGAAGGCTTGGTCGGCCGAATTATCGAAAATCAAAGGATCACAAAAAAAATGAATTTTCTGATTTTGAAAAGAAAAATTGTTCGAAATTCGACCATGTATGGCCTGCATAAGTGCTGAACCTCTAGATTTTTTGTCTGGATGTGGTGTACAATGTCTATCTGGAGGACCGAGACAGTGTTCAATGTGGTTTATGTGGTGGGAGTGTGTGACTGTAGACTAGGGATGAACCCAATGTTTGAGTCGAATGTAAGTTGGAGACAAGGTGCTTTAGAGGGGACCTACAAGCACCCTCCCCATGTTGAGGGCATGTGGCCTGGTATGGTTCAGGAGGGGGGATCGCTCTCTCGCCTGCCAGGTTGCGTGCTCGGACAAGGGTCTGGTATGGATTTTGGGGGGCCCCATGCCGTTTTCTTTTTTAATTTTGGCTCTGGGTTCCCCTTATAATCCATACCAGACCTGAAGGACCTGGTATGGATTTTGGGGGACCCCATGCAATTGTTTTACATTTTGTTTTACAATTAGGCAATGGATCAATTACAAAAAAAACTACACCTGCACATGGTGCAACATTGCCTTAAGCCAGGGGTGATCTTAAATTCTATATGGGTGCAATAGAATCTTCATGCTATGTTGCTGTTCTTAGACACTTGCCTACTGGGCACTTTCACCCCCGTCCTGATCATCGCACTTTGTATGACAATTGCGCAGTCATGCAACACTGTACCTAAATTATTTTGGTGGTATTTAATCACCACTGGGGTTTTTATTTTTTGCTAAACAAACAAAAAAGCTGACAAGTAAAAAAAAAAAAAAAAAAAGTGTTGCTTAGCTTCTATTATTAAATTTTGCAAATAAGTAGTTTTTCTCATTCACTGATGGTGACTGATCACTTCCACACATTTGGAAGCCCTAAAGCCTCGTATACATGATCAGATTTTTAGCCAACCAAATCGTGTACTTTCGTCTGAAGAGCATGGGCCCAAACTTGTCTTGCATACAAACGGCAAGGAATTGTTGGCCAACAAACACGAACGTAGTGATGTACTACGTGGGTTTTCTGCTCTTTAGCGCCACCCTTTGGGCTCCTTCTGCTAATTTCGTGTTAGTAGAAGTTTGGTGAGTGTTGATTCGCGATTTTCATTTCGTGCTTTTCAGTTTGTTTCTGAACGGTCGTTCGTCAACCAGCCATGTTGCGGAATCGGAGGAGATAACGTGTTATTTATTATTGGCCTTGGAGTTATTGCTTTGACATATTTTTTTTGGTTGAATAATGATTTGATTTGGTATATTTTCTATATTTTTGGATGTATACAATGCACTTTTTGGTTAAGTTCTATTGGCAGATAGCATGTCTAATTTTATTTGTTTTCTTTTTTTAATTCATAATGATCACACAAATGTTAATTCTCCATTACGAACTCTAGTTTACAAGACCAACCACTTCTGCTTTCCGAGCATGCGTGATTGTACTTTGGACTTTTGTCTGACGGACTTGTGTACACATGCTTGTAAAATCTGATGTTATTTCTGAGCTTGGTCTCTCCAGTCCAGCCACACACACAAAGCTAGGCTAACCCCTCTATCTTTTACCAGGCACCCGAGAAAAGGAGGATCCAGGCTGCTCTGTGCAAAACCACTGCATAGAGCAAGTAAGTATAACATGTTTGTTATAAAAAAAACAAGACTTTACAATGATTTTTAATATAGATTACTCATCTTAAAATGGAAATATACAAACGTGTTCATAATTTGCAGAATCCATGGTTTCTGAAGCAATTTTGTGGTACCTCTAGTGTGCCTAATGCAAAGAAAACACTTGATTTATACATTTTCAGATTGACTTTACAAAAAAAAAAAATTGTGGATGAAATACGCAATGGTTTGCACACCTCGTGTCCAGTGGTGTGCCTGGGTGGTAATCTGTGTAGAGAAAGGCGAATTTATCATTCTGTCAGCTGCCAGCATTCTGTAGAACACGGCTTTACTTTCCACAATACCCTGATGTGTCAGTATAAGGTTTGTTAAAAAGTTCTTGATGTTTGAAAAGTTTTCCTTCTTCATAAATAGGTTCCTCTGACACTTTCCCAGGAAAGTTCCATAGAAGCTTCATCGGGGTAGTGCTTTTGCTACTGATCCACTGTAAGTAGTAAGTTAATGTGATGGTGCCCGGAGTGAACTTCGTTTTAAATTGTACCATTAATCTGGACAATGTCAAACTCAGTAGAAACATTCATTTTAATTAGTGAACTACAGTACTGCATGCACAAGTTCTTTTACCGCTAATGAAAAATTCTTTATAAAGGCTATTTTCTAGCTCCCTACATATGTATGTTTTAAAAAGGTATCAGATCTAATATATATAATTATATGTAGTGCATATGTACATTACAGTGTGTATATAGTTTATGTATATAATATACTGTATGCTCACTAATATACTGTATACAGTATAATAACACATAGGTTTACAGACTGATGATTTTGTTAAAAAAAAAAATGATTTACACATTTTTATTTCATGTTGTTAAGGCCCCTTTCGCACTGACGGACCGATAGGGTTGTGTCAGCTTTGCATCAGTAGAGTGGACATGGACCTGTCATCCAATTAATTCATCTTACACCATGGTATTATGTTGGACCCTCTGGCGGGTGTAAATGAACTGGGTTGTTTTTAACCCCTTAGACGGTATAAGTAGACTTCAAAGAATTACCTACTACTTTTTTGTGTACATGTGTCTCATAAATGAAATCTAATTTTATGTTGTAAGTATAATGTGTGTTAGACCCTTTGTGCTGAAGAATGTAAAAAAAATATATAATAAGTTGCTATGTCAAAAAAAGTTTTGAGCAATCCAAGCAAATTATAGTGCATGAGGGTTAATAAAAAACCTTAAATAAACAACGCCTCTTTCTTTGATGGTGATTGTCAAATAGTGATAAAAATAGTGGTGAAATGGGACGCTCTGAGCCTGAGCTCCGCTGACCGGGACTGTATCCAGCGCCATCCTGCTCCGGGGCGTACGATCTCGGCCCCAAGATCCCCTTACCAGAGCCCGGAGCACTGGCGGCACCTTTTCTGGCCGCTTTGGGGGTCAGCGGCGGCCCGCATTTTCTAAACTTAGGCCCGAGGCCGGCACCATCCCGGAAACTACGTCCACCATCTTGCGGCCTACGAGGACCGGGGCTCCTTCGGACTAAATTACCGCCGCGGGCGGCGAGCACGACGGCCGAATCCAACGGGACACGGGCCCTGCGCACCCCAGCCAGTATCCAGAGCACTGGCGGCGACATCCACGGCCGCTGCGGGGACTCGAGGCCGCTCACACGCTCCGAGGCCTGGCCCGAGACCGGTGCCATCCACTTGGCCCTGCCGCCATCTTGCGGCCTACGAGGCCCTAGGATCCACCGGACTCCATCACCGCTGCAGGCGGCGCAAACGGAGGCCCTTCCAGCTCCCCAAGACCGGTGGGCGGGAGATAGGGGGCGCCTGGAGGCGGCCGGCCTCACCCAAACAACGTCCAGGCTCCAGGAGTGGAGGTAGGTGGCGGCCATTTTGGTACACCCGAACCCCCCAGCAGGCCCCACATCCCTCCAGAGCCAGAGCCTAACCCCCTCAAGACCAAGTCAACACCTCACTTAGGGGAGGTGACCCTAGGGGGACCCACAATGGCCATGTAAAGGGCCAGCTCCCACATCCAGAGGGCGAACAGAAGCCTGCACGGGGACTTCAGTAATCCTCCCCAACATGGGCAGATCCACCAAGAGCTCCTCCACACCCCGCACCCAAAGAGACCCGGGTACCCAAGCGTCTGGAAACATCCCGGAGCTGTTCCGACCACGCCAGCCGACGCATCACGAAGTGGCGCAGGAGTCCCAAGTTCGCGAGCTGCATCCCCTGCCGCATTCAGTGGCCCCTTAGATCCGACTATGGACGGGGTTGACAATGGACTCAGTGCCCCACACCCCAGTCTCCTGGATATCCAAAGAGACCTCCAAAAGGTAGCCCTGGACCTTAAGCGCACTTTCACAGAGGCGATCTCCGATCTGAAAGCGGATTTTCACGAGATGACCAACCGGCTCTCTGAGGTGGAGGAAACCTCCCGGATGCAGGCCACAGCGATCAAGCAGGTTCAAAAAACCTATGACATGCACCTGCCGCACATGTTTGAGCTACACAGACAAGTTGAAGACCTCGACAACAGGGGACGCAGGCATAATGTGCAGGTGAGGGGAGACCCGGAGGGAATAGACCAGAACGCACTACCTCAAATTGTCTGCTCTATTTTTAATGATCTACTTGACCGGCCCGCGGACTCCCCCATTGAGATGGAACGGTTACATCGGGCATTAAGACCCCCGCCCCGCGACTCGGAACCTCCCAGAGACATTGTCTGCTGCATAGTGAATTTCCCTCTCAAGGAAGAAATTCTCAGAAAAGCTAGAGACAGAGGGCGCATACTATTTAATGGCGCTGAGATCAAACTTTTTCAAGACCTGTCACAGATTACCTTACAGAACAGGCGCAGCTTACGCCCCCTGTTGGAAGTTCTCCGCACTCGCAACATCCAATATCGCTGGAAATTTCCTTTCTGTCTCTCAGCGTCGGCTAGAGGCTGCACCGCACTTCTCCGGACGCCTGAGGACCTACCCTCCTTCTGTGAGCAGTTGGACCTGCCTCCAGTGGACCTGCCTGAATGGTACTCCTTCTACTTCCCTACGGAGCCTTGGAAACCAGTATCGCACAATGCGTCACCTAGGGCGCAAAGACACCGATCCAGACGCCCCAGGCTCGAACCCATGTCACCTGGCAAGAGGCCCTCTCGCAGAGATTCGTCAATCCGCAGCCCGGGTCCGGCAGTCACACCGCGTCGGAACCATCCTCTGGTTTAAGACGATGTAGAAGTGGATCGCTCTTCGTACACACAGACTAGCCTAACCCTGTCTTTTTCGATACCTTTTCCCCTTTTTTTTTTTTTTTGTTTTGCTTCTATTTTTTTTCATTCTTCTGATGTACCCCCCACAGGAATTCAGCCTTCCTCAACACCAAGATTCTGCAGGGACCTGGTGCGCCTCTGGAACATTCTCCAGGTACTACAAGCCCATCATCAACGTGGAGTCAGGTACTTTCTCACCCCTAGAACACCTCCACCAGGATGCCCATACCCTATTGAACCTTTTCTTCCCCACCTACAGACACTTGCTGTGGGTGAGGGGTGTTTGAACCCTGTACCCCCCTAAAAAAAATTATTTTATTTTTTTTGTTTTTGTAGCTTTTGGACTTTTTGGTTCCACATGTTTTGCTTAAATGGGGATATGCACTGCACAAGGAGAGCTGGCAGGTGGAGGGGGCCGGGGCTTTGGCCGTCAGGGGGTGACCTTTACTTTCACACGATTCATGCGCCATTAAGTGATGCCGAACACAGTCGCCCCCCCGGTGGGGGCTCCGGCCACCTCCAAGCAGCTCACGGGTATAATGTATCATGTATAGTAGATGCTAGGCTCTGCAGGACAGCATACCGTTTGTTCCTATAGTAGCAAACTACCAGTTGACCTTAGGTCTCTGCTTTTTTAGCCACGTGAGCCCGGTGGGCACGCCAGGTCCCTTTGAACCCCTGACTCTTTGCATTGCTGCACTAATGATGTACTGAATTTCTGATCCGTAGAATAGATGGTATATGCAGAATTTACTGTATGCTGTCTGTGTGTCGCAGAGTAGTGCATCTAGGTTTCCATTATTTTTTTTATTTTTTTTTTATTTATTTTTTTTTCTCTCCTGTTTTTTTTGTTCACGGGTTATACTCTGTTCACTGGTTTTAACTAGTTCCTTGTTTAGAAGCTCATTAATGCCCCTGGAACCTCCCCGAGGGTATGGCCTGACACGCCGAGGTTAGCCTCTCGGTCAGTCCCTTGCCCTCCCCAGGGAACCGATCTGGATCTCTGTGCCCCCCCCTCGCTACTGGTTCATGATCACAGATCGCCCTCTCCGATGTTGGAGCTCTCTCTCACCCTAGGGTTTACATCCACCCCACAGCTGCCCTCGCGGGCCATAGCTGACATCCCAGCCCAGGAACCTCCACGTCCACCTCCGGTAGTTCTATCCACAGACCCTGTTTGTGCCCTATTGGATCTGTCATTTACTAGCTACCCTCATCCCACGACCCCGCCCAGCCCACCCCCCTTCTTCCTCTTCGGCTTCTTCTCCACCTCCCCTGTCTACCCGCTTCGCTCTTCTCCTCCCTTCGGGGCGGGGGTGTTCCCCCCCTGCCGGCCGTCCTGCCGACTGCCCGTGTGCCCCACGAGTCTGCTGCTAAGACAGCCGGACCTGTAAGAGGGTTGTCGGTTAGCTGACACCTCAACGTTGTTTACTCGTGGGCCCTTGCTCCCTAATTTAGCACACTATCCTCTCTGACAATGCAGCAGCAATTGACTCTAAAATGTCTATCGCTAAATGTTAAAGGTTTAAGCCTCCCAGAGAAGAGGTCACAGGTTCTAACTGCTTTGACGAAACACAGAGCTCACTTTCTATTCTTGCAAGAAACCCACTTCCGTACTGACGCTGTACCCAAACTAGCTAACCACATTTACAATAGGTCGCTACATTCCACCAACTCAGATGCCAAAACGAAAGGGGTCTCGATCCTTATTGCCAAACATGCTGACTTTCAACTTAAAGAGTCCAAAATAGATCCGGGGGGGGAGATTTCTCTTTATTAAGGGTATATATGCATCCAAACCAGTTACGCTGGCCAATATTTACAGCCCCAACGAACGTCAGCTGTCCTTCCTCAGAACTGCATGCGACGAGTTGGCGTCCTTCCAGGAGGGCGTAGTAATACTGGGGGGGGGGGACTTCAACACCCCAATGAATCCTCTTCTAGACTCCTCCACTGGGACGTCTTCTCTCCCCTACCGTGTGTTACGCCAAATCAAACTACAACTCCAAACATTGACCTTACATGACTCCTGGCGAACCTTATTCCCCACTGTTAAGGACTACACTTTTTTCTCCGCACCACACCAAAAGTACTCCAGGCTTGATTACTTTTTCTTGTCTCAACGCGACCTGACCTGCCTCTCCCAGGCATCCATAGAACCAATGTTTCTATCGGATCACCATCCCATTACAATGACCCTCACCTTCGCGGACACGACTCCCAAGTCCAAGATGTGGAGACTGAACCCCTCCCTCTTGAAAGACCCGGCGATTTTACAACAGATACGCTCCCGAAATCAAATCTACTTCGAAGACAACCTATCCCCTGATACTTCGCCTCTTACCCTTTGGGAGGCCCACAAATGTGTCCTCAGGGGGGTATTTATATCTCTAGCAACCGCCTCGAAAAGGGGAAGTCAGGAACGGATCAATTCCCTCATTGCACAAATCCATAAACTTGAAGGGGCGCACAAACAGACCACTTCCCGATCGACACTCCAGGACCTCATCCATGCACGCTCTATGCTTCTGGATGAGCTAGGGAAACGCACCAGGAGGCGATACATCCTAGGCCAAAAAATTTTCTATGAACATGGGAATAAAAGCGGGAGACTCCTGGCCCGCACGGTCCAGGCAGCCAAATCCCAGACGACTATACACCAGATTCGGGACAACAAGGGAAATATATTTTCCAAAAACACGGACATTGCCAAACAATTTGAAATCTTTTACTCCAAATTGTATAACTTGCCGCGAGACAATACGGAGATACCTACTGTAGGAGACCGTAATGACAAAATTGGAAAATTCCTTTCCCAATACTGCCCGAAACCACTCACACCTCAACAAGCCCAAGCCTTAGAACTCCCTCTCTCTTCAGAGGAACTTTTATTAGCAATTAAACAAATGAAGGTGGGTAGAAGCCCGGGACCAGATGGTTTACCTCTTATGTACTACAAAACCTTTACAGACGAACTGACGTCTCCCTTACTGCGGGTACTTAACACTCTAGCAGACTCCAACACCCCCCCAGGCCGTATGCTGGAGGCACACATTACAGTCATCCCCAAATCCGGCAAGGACCCAATGCATGTATCCAACTACAGGCCCATATCGCTACTTAATGTAGACATCAAACTTTATGCAAAGATGCTCACCAATAGATTACTCCCCCTCATTCCCGGCCTCATTTTCTCCGACCAGGTAGGCTTTATCCCCGGTAGGGAGGCTAGGGACAACACCACCCGCACGCTGAATCTACACCACTGGCTTAACTCTACCCAATCCCACAGGTTCTTTTTGTCCCTTGATGCGGAGAAGGCGTTCGACAGGGTGGCTTGGGATTACATGCAGGCAGTACTGAAGGGAGTTGGACTCCTGCCACGTATGTGCGCTCATATTGATGCCTTGTATGCGAACCCTTCAGCTAAAGTGAAAGTCAATGGCCTCCTGTCGGACGCCTTCTCCATCAGTAACGGGACGCGACAGGGCTGCCCTCTGTCACCCTTAATCTTTGTTCTGACACTTGAACCCCTGCTCAATAGATTAAGAGCCAATCCTGATATAAAAGGGTGTGTGGTGGGCTATAGAGAGTTCAAGGTAGCAGCATATGCGGATGATATTCTGCTGTCCCTGCAGTCCCCGCGCACGTCCCTGCCTAATCTTCTCAGTGACTTGAAACAGTTCAATTACTCAAAATCATACGCCCTTAACGTCTCACTTCCCCCGCAGGAAGCTATTCACTGTCAGGACTCCTTCCCATTTAGATGGCGGAAGGATAGCATCCCTTATCTGGGTATCCAAATCACAAAGAAAATATCTGAGTTATACAAACAAAATTTTCTACCCGCGCTCTCCAAAATCCAAACGGAACTAGCTGACTGGGCCAACTTAAACGTCTCCTGGTTCGGCAGGGCGGCGCTGGTAAAGATGATGGTCCTCCCCCGACTCCTATACCTGATGCAAACAATCCCGATTCACCTCCCTCCCTCCTTTTTTGCAACGTATAAAAAGTCCTGCACCACCTTTATATGGAAGAACTCGATCCCGCGTATCAAATATTCCCGCCTAACTTGGGTTAAATCAGGGGGAGGGATTGGCCTCCCTGACCTGGCCAAATATTATTTAGCTTGCCACCTAACCAGGGTGGTAGACTGGCGGATCCACAAGGTCAGAAAGGCTTGGATTGCTCTGGAACAGCATTTTTACTAAAGGAGCGCTCCACTCCCTCCCCTGGATTGCCCCGACTCATTGGAACCAGGCCATTAAAACACACCCTTTTATCTTTCCTTCCCTGGTGGCCTTCAACCAGGCTTTACGCCTTTACAAAATATCCTCGCGACCAGGGCCCATGACACCCTTGCGCAACAATCCAGAGTTCAGCCCGGGAGAATGTACTGCATTCTTAAGCAGAGAATGGCCTCATGCGGAGGTTCTAGCACACCACTTCTTTCACAAAAATAGACCACGTTCCTATGAGAACCTTGTGGCACTCTCCCCGACTCGAAGCTTCCCCTTCTGGTCATTTAGACAAGTGAACCATTTCCTCGCCTCGGTAAACCCATCTACCACGTGGTGCAGACAACTTCTCCCATTCGAACGCCTTTGCACGAGCGCCACCCCTTTGCGACACTTAATATCGAGCATATATGCACTTCTGCATGATGAGTCGGACCGGGCACTGATGACTCCCACGCGTAGCTCCTGGGAAAAGGATTTGCAGGTCAACCTTACCAATGAACAGTGGGAGGACATATTTACTTACGTCCATAAAGGCTCAATGAATGTGGCCATCCAAGAAAATGGGTATAAGATCGCCACTAAATGGTACAGGACCCCTGCTAGACTACACAAATTCTCCCCTACGATTCCCAACACATGCTGGAGATGCCAGACAGCGATAGGTTCAATGATTCATATATGGTGGGAATGCCCCTTACTTCAACCCTTCTGGCAGGAAGTCCACTCCATTATCACACAAGTCACCACCTACACCTTAGACTATAACCCCGCGCAATATCTCCTCCCCCTTACGACTCTACCGAAACGGACCTACCTTAAATCATTAGCCATGCATATGGCTAACGCGGCCAGGCTGTGTGTTCCCACACACTGGCGATCTACTGACATTCCCTCCATTAGGGAATGGCTGACCAGAGTCGCTAGGATAGAGGAGATGGAAGAACTGATATATACCACTCAAGACAGACTACAGAAATTCTCGACCATCTGGGCGTGTTGGAAACACTTTCAAACCACAGATAAATACAAGACATTCTTTCCCCTACATTTATAAAACAAAGAGGCGCAAGGTCGGCGGGGGCTGGGGAGGACACCCACGCCCACCCGCCCCTTCTTCTTCTCTCCCCCCTATACCCTTACTTTCTTCTTTCCTTTACCCCCTCTCCTCAATCCTTTACCCCCCCCCCCCCCACATTGTCCCAGTAAGTTGTTTTAACTCTATCGGACTGCAACAAGGCAGTCGTTTGCTCTCCCACTCGGTCACGAGTGCCGGGAGCTACATCATCCCACCCACCCTAGCGGGACCGGAGGATACGGGTCCTGCAGGCGGGGTATTCAGGCCCAGCACTACCTGGCATGACTTGAGTAAGCCTCTTTAAATGATAGGTTCATAGTAGTTATGTGTTTGCTAACAAGTTGTACCTCTGAATAACAATGTTCTATTAGTCACGACCACTGTAATAGTGTAATAGTTCTATCTGTATTGTGAGTTGATAGGGTTGTGACAGCACTTTGTGTTTATGATGATTCTCTGACTTACACGTTTGTATGCCTTGCATTTTTCAATAAAATCTTTTATGGAAAAAAAAAAAAAATAGTGGTGAAATTATATGAACCTAAAAATTGATCCTCGTAACCAAAACAACCAGTTTAGACAATTTGCGAATCATGCAATCAACCACAAGGTATAATGTGCCATAAAAAAGTTTTCATAAACCCTATAAATCTTTTAGAAAAAAAAAAAAAAAAAATATATATATATATATATATATAGTGTTTACACATAACTTATATATCTAAATCAAGTATTAGTATATAAAACCAATATATAAATAAATATATAAGTTGTATAGGTAAAGTTGATCCGGGGAAAATCCGATTGCCTCTCGGGGGATCAGGAAGGAATTTTTTCCCCTGCTTTAGCAAATTGGATCATGCTCTGCTGGGGTTTTTTGCCTTCCTCTGGATCAACTGTGGGTATAGAATTGGGTATATGGGATTGTATGATATTTTTATTATGTTATTTTTATTTTTTTGTGGTTGAACTGGATGGACTTGTGTCTTTTTTCAACCTGACTAACTATGTAACTATGTAAGAAAGAAGTATCTGAGTTGCTTTAACGATTAATATACAATTCATAAACGTGCAAAAGTGGCTTGTGTGCAAAATGCTGTTATTTCAGTGAAAGTGACAAGTGCCATAGTTAATTCTCGATGTGCTGAGAGAAGGTGCCAGTGCGCTTTTCCGTGCAGCTGATGGTTTTGCACTCACCAGATATCCTGCCCCTTTAAGGGTAGTTGCGCCTTCACAGTGTGAGCCCCTGTGTCGCTATTTGGTGCTTTTCCTGGGACCTTCTTACTTCAGCAATTATTGTCACCCATTTGTTCCATGTAAAAAAGAGGAGTATCCATAGTGTAGTATGTTGTAAACTCCCGGTTTTATTAGATTAAAAATTGTACTCACATTTAGCAGAGTTTTAGCAAGCAGTATTACAACCGAGCTTCACCGCTCTGGACAAGAGAGGAAACGTACTGTGGCCACGCCCTACGCGTTTCGTCATCAAGACATCATCTGGAGCTGTCTTGATGATGAAACCATCAGCTGCACAGAAAAGCACACTGGCACCTTCTCTCAGCACATCAAGAATTAACTATGGCACTTGTCACTTTTACTGAAATAACAGCATTTGGCACACAAGCCACTTTTGCACATTTATGAATTGTATATTAATTGTTAAAGCAACTCAGATACTTTTTTCTTACAACTTATATATTTATGTATATATTGGTTTTATATACTAATACCTGTAAACACTTTTTTTTCCTTCCAGAGGTTCTAACACGTCTAAAAGATTTATAGGGTTTATGAAAACTTTTTTATGGCACTTTATACCTTGTGGTTGATTGCATGATTCGCAAATTGTCTAAACTGTTTTTTTTTCGTTATGAGGATCAGTTTTTAGTTTCATATAATTTCACCACTATTTTTATCACTATTTGACAATCACCATCAAAGAAAGAGGCGTTGTTTGTTTAAGGTTTTTTATTAACTCTCATGGACTATAATTTGCTTGGATTACTCAAAACTTTTTTTGGCATAGCAACTCTTTATAATTTTTTTACATTCTTCAGCACAGAGGGTCTAACACACATTATACTTACAACATAAAATTAAATTACATTTATGAGACACATATACACAAAAAGTAGTAGGTAATTCTTTGAAGTCTACTTATACCGTCTAAGGGGTTAAAAACAACCCAGTTTATTTACACCCGCCAGAGGCTCCAACACAATACTGTGGTGTAAGATTAATTAATTGGTCATATTTATTTATTTTACCTATTTTACCATTTTTTTATTCTATTTTTCATCTCATTGTTAATATAAAGCACCTTGATAAGTATAATCATTCTTAGCAAACTAGAGGGTAGCGCCATTCCTACTTTCTTTTCTCCTTCCACAGTCTTACTCTACCTTAGGGTGGAAGTAATTTGTAGGGGCAGTTGCCAACTCTCTTTTTTACAGGAGTAAAA
The DNA here is from genome assembly GCF_037356315.1 of Lithobates pipiens. Lineage (NCBI taxonomy): Eukaryota > Metazoa > Chordata > Amphibia > Anura > Ranidae > Lithobates > Lithobates pipiens. Next base: position 494,742,937 of record NW_027507758.1, read on the forward strand.
CTTTCCAGAACACTTATATATCTGTAGCGCAGTACCATTTTCTTTTTCCATGGACCTGTCATGCGCTTGCTCAGCGACGATCAGCGGAGAGATCCCACGCTGATTGGGCAGATCCATTGGCAGGCTCCGCCAGTGTAAAAGGAGCCCAATATGTACACTGCTTATTATTCTGTGTTTGTGACTATATATTAACCACTTGTCTGCTAGGCACTTTTACCCCCTTCCTACCCAGGCCAGTTTTCAGGTTTCGGTGCTGTCGCAGTTTGATTGGCAATTGCGCAGTCATGCAAAACTAAACCCATATGAAATTTGTATAATTTTTCACACAAAAAAAGGGTTTTCTTTTGTTGGTATTTAACCACTTGCCGCCCGCCATATAGCAGAATGACGGCAGCAAAGTGGTTTCAAAATCCTGACCGGGCGTCATATGACGTCCTCAGGATATTGAGCCGCTGCGCGCCCCCGGGGGTGCGCATTGCGGTGATCGTTGCTGCGGGGTGTCAGTCTGACACCCTGCAACTATGATCTCGGTAAAGAGTCTCAGACGGAGACTCTTTGCCATGTGATCAGCCATGTCCAATCACGGCTTATCGCAGTGTAAACAGGAAGAGCCGTTGATCAGCTTTTCCTCACTCACGTCTGTCAGACGCGAGCCGATCGGCTGCTCCTCTGACAGGGGGGGTCTGTGCTGATTGATTATCAGCGCAGCCCCCCCCAAGGATGCCCACACTGGACCACCAGGGATGCCACCAGACCACCAGGGATACCCAGCACCAGGTATGCCACCCTAGACTTTCAGGGATGCCAGTCAGTGACCACAATGGATGCCAATCAGTGCCCACAATGGGCATCACTGATTGGCATGCATTATTGTTTGGCACTGATTGGCATCCATTAGTACAATACAATACAATGCCGCCTATCAGTGCCCATCCGTGCCACCTATCAATGCCCATCCGTGACGCCTAGCAGTGCCTATTCATGCTTATCCGTGCCGCCTATACATGCCCATCCATGTTGCCTATCCATGCCAATCTGTGCCACCTATCAGTGCCCATCTGTGTCGCCCATCAGTGCCCATCAGTGCTGCCTATCAGTGCCACATATCAGTGCCCATCAATGCCACCTCATCAGTGCCACTTCATTGGTACCAGCTCATCTGTGCCCGTCAGTGCAGCCCCATCAGTGCCCATCAGTGAAGGAGAAAACTTACTTATTTACAAAGTTTTAAAACTGAAACAAAAAAAAAACGAATTTTTGTTCAAAATTTTCGGTCTTTTTTTATTTGTTTAGCAAAAAATAAAAAAACGTAGAGGTGATCAAATACCACCAAAAGAAAGCTCTATTTGTGGGAACAAGCTGAAAACTGGTCTGGGCAGGAAGGTGTTTAAGTGCCCAGTATTGAAGTGGTTAATAGCTGCTAGGTTTTTAATTCATTTCTAAACAAACAAAAAAAGACCAAAAATCTTGAAAAACCATGTTTTTCTTATGCCGTGTGCACAACTGGACTTTCCGGCAAACTAGGTCCGGCGAACTTTCAGCGGAGTGCCGACGGACTTTGCGAACGAACGGACTTGGCCACACTCAATCACACCAAAGTCCGACAGTAGCCAATAGCTGCCCTAGTGTTGGTTTTTGTCTGTCAGACTAACATATACAATTTGAAACATGTTCTATTTCTAAAGTCCGTCTGATTTTTATACAGCAAAGGTCCGATGAAGCCCACACACAATCGGATTGTCTGGCGTATCCGTTCCTATGCTGTTGAAAAGTCCGGTCGTGTGTATGCGGCATTAGTTTCTGTTAAAAATTTTTGCAAATACCGTATATACTCGAGTATAAGCCGAGATTTTCAGCCTCTTTTTTGAGGCTGAAAGTGCCCCCCTCGGCTTATACTCGAGTCATCGCTGTCTGCCTGCTCGATCAGCGTGTCGAGCAGACAGACAGCGGACATTCTACCATTCAAACGCCGCGCCTCCGCCTCCGCCTTCGCCTGTGATAGGCGGAACACTGAATTTCCCAGCAGCCTGTGTTCCGCCTATCACGGACATCGTCTCATCCTCGTACTACGGACGAGGATGAGACGATGTCCGTGATAGGCGGAACACAGGCTGCTGGGAAATTCAGTGTTCCGCCTATCACAGGCGAAGGCGGAGGCGGAGGCGCGGCGTTTGAATGGTAGAATGTCCGCCGAGGCGCCGACGAAGAGCGGCGATCCTGGCAAGGCACGGGACGGAGGCAAGGCAAGGCACGGCACGGGACGGGACGGAACGGAGGCAAGGCACGACACGGGACGGAGGCAAGGCACGGCACGGGACAGAGGCAAGGAGGCAAGGCACGGGACGGAGGCAAGGAGGCAAGGCACGGGACACAGGCTCGGGACACAGGTAGGCTGGACACACACACACACACACACACACACACACACACACACACACACATGGACACACACACACAGGGATGGATGGATACACACACACACAGGGATGGATGGATGGATGGAGACACACACACACAAGGATGGATGGATGGAGACACACACACACAGGGATGGATGGATGGATGGAGACACACACACACAGGGATGGATGGATGGATGGACACACACACACACAGGGATGGATGGATGGATGGACACACACACACACAGGGATGGATGGACGGACACACAGGGATGGACGGACACACACACAGGGATGGACGGACACACACACAGGGATGGACGGACACACAGGGATGGACGGACACACACACAGGGATGGACAGGCATGTCTCACCCTCGGCTTATACACGAGTCAATACGTTTGCCAGTTTTTTTGGGGGTAAATTGGGGGCCTCGGCTTATATTCGGGTCGGCCTATACTCGAGTATATACGGTAAGTAATTTTTTTTTCTTCACTGATGTGCTCTGATAAGCTGTACTGATGGGCACTGATGAGGAGGAACTGATGAGGCTGCACTGATAGGCAGCACTGATTGGCAACACCAATGGGCAATAATAGGCGGCGCTGATAGGCAGCACTGCTGGACACTGATAGGTTGCACTGATTACCAGTGTGAACAATTTGTACTGTCAGCCTTGCCGGTTTACAACTCTCCTTTTCTCCAACAAACACAGTATAGGAGGAAAGGAATGTCTATACCCCGCAAGTCAGTTTACATGTGATTAGCTGTGACTGACCCTTTACCCCGATCTGTGATCAGCTGTGTCCAAAATTCACAAACTGAATTACAAAAGCATTTATTACATGGAAAAAGATCATTACCATGGGCATTTCTGCTTTAAAATCCTTGAGAGAGGTAGGAAGAGTTGGAGCAGGTAGTTTGTGTGATTAATAAAGATGGACCTGTTAACAGTTCACTACTGTTTCACAACAATGGCAATGATGACACTTGATCCTATGTGCAGGCTCTGCAGAAATTGTGCTTTTGCAGCATCCTTGTGAGCCTACAATGCCCTGCTATTTCTGCCATGAGCAAGTTTCAATCTACTTACTAACATTTGGCCTGGATGGGGTCTTACCTGAGAAACAGAGGACTTTGCTGCTTAACTTATTAAGTTCAAAAGGCTATAGAAAACAACTGTGGGAGCAAATTCTTCATACATTGCTACCGTAGAAGCCCTCAAATGGTATTTTAAACCAGCCAGCCACAAATTATTTATTTGGCAGATTACGTTTCCACAGCTGCTGTCAGGGTGGGAAATAAACTATTCACCGCTACGTTGCTGAGTTGAGACATTTAGCAGCACCCTGCAGATTTGGACCATTCCATGATAAAATGATTAGAATTTAGCTTAGTGAAAATACAAAAAACCAAAAACTGCTTATGGAGCCAGATGCACTCACTTTGCTAATAGCTGTGGATTTGGGGTGCCAGCTGGAAATGACCATTGTTCAGGAAGCCAGTAATATGCTGTGCCCCATGGATTTTAAAGAGGCTCTTATTCAAGTACAAAAACTGACACAACACCACAAACGCACATTGCTTTACTTGTGGAGGTAAGCATCATAAGGTAGGCATGAAGCTGTGCCCTGCAAACTGTACTAGTTCACTGAATGTTTCTCTTTCCACATCAATAACATCTGTCCATAACTTAAAGCAGACAAATCAGGAGCCTAACAACCTGAAGATTTATGCAGTTAAAAAGGATCGCACATTTTAAAATCTTAAGCAAAGCTATAACCGCTGTTCTACACCACTACAGGTCAGCTCCTCATACAACCACTGGGGAATTGCCTGAAAAACTGATGGTAGGTTCTAATCTACGAATCCCACCCACAAGTTTGAAGCCATTAAATAAAGAAGCAGAACACCTAAACCTGTGCTTTACAGTGGAGAGATATAAGGTCAAAGACTTACAGTGATGCAAAAAGCAGCACCAAGACAACTATCTCATTCTTGGCCCGTGGTGAGGATAAGGAAGACATCAATGCAGTCAAACTTTAGCTCCAGTCTATCTAATCCTGTGCAAATCCACAGCCTATTGAGATCAATAACCCATAGGCTAGAGGTTGGATCAACTTTTCAAGTGAGCATATTATTATCTGTTCAGGATCATTTGGTAGGACAGGTATCTAGCCCTACCACACAGCCACAAACATGTGGAAGCCTGGACAACTCCCACTCTGATGAACTGGAGGATGGAAGTTGACAAGAGTTCAGAACACACCAACATTTTACCTAGGCAGCTTACTGACTCTGTACTTTATAATTTTATCGATTTTTGAAGTGTAACGGGGTGAGGGTGTTAATGTGGTGCTTTTATTCAGTTCTGTGTATTGCCATTTTAAGAAAATGTTAAGACATTTCTGCTTTATGAACCTTAAAAGATAGTACGATGAGTTGGAGCAGGAAGTTTGTGTTATTAATGATCAGTCTGTCTACACTGGTGAGTGGGTTAACATATGGGTTAACATATGAAACTGCAAAGAAAACATGGTTTCCTTTCTAGCTGGCCCTGTTTGAATGAAAGTTTGAGCCGTCCAGTTCCTTTTAGTTATTGAGCTCTGTAAACAATAGACTTTTATATCAATTAGCAAAGGTGTGCCCATTCCAGAACTGGGTGTTGTGGTCCGTCCGTCACCCTGCCCAGCCAGGCACACAGTTCTCATTCACCCTCAGGCAGAAAACCAGTCCTTAAACTTTGTTTTTATGAGGGGATTTACCTCGGATGCAGAAGGGATACACATGAGGTGCCCAATTGATTGCAGAAAAGATATATGGGGCCCACTATATATGCCTTTGGTATATACAGCCTGTTTACTTCCAGCTCCAGCACAGCTCTTGATCTCACTCTCCAGCTCTTTACTTGACTCTTGACCTCACTCTTCAGGACCAACTAGCACTGATAGGTAGGCCTGACACTGGCTCAGCCAGGCCTAAAGCAGATGTCCTATACAGGCAGGGTCCGCGGGCCTCTATAGTATAGCAACAATTAAGTAGTCCCAGTGCTAGCCCAGTATCACATCTTCAGGCCCTGACAGCCCTCTTGTCAGGGCTGGGCTCAGCCGTTCTTTCTCTGAGCTGGCCGCTCAGCTGTCTGCTAATTGCCAGCTCCCATCTCTCTCCACAGTTACTCAGCTGTTGTTGATATCCTGCTCATCAGTCCTGCCTACTTAAGCCGTCCAGTCCAGAGGAGCTCTGCCTTCGCCTTGGTCAACATCACAACAAACATCTCCTGCATTCCTGTTTAAAGACTGGCTTTGCTGACATCTTTTCTGGCTCTGGATCCTTCTTGCTGTTCCACTACTTTGATCCCTGACATCTGGCTTGGCTGACTATCAGTTCCAGTAATATCCAATATGATGTTACACTTGTCAAGGTTTCCTGGAACTTGCTTGACTGTTGTGTGCTAAATCCTTTTCTCACTTCATATTTACATTTCACAACATGCAGTAAACTCTTTTTGCATGCACTGGTGTTCTGCAATACTTCGCCATGCTTTTTGGTCAAAGTCACAGTGCTCTGGGAGTACTTTCACAGTAAGTACACAGAGGCACTTTGTTATCTTAGTTTGTAAATGCAACCTTTGTTGAAGCCCTCTAAGCACCCTTCAGCATTGAATACTAGCACATGATGAAATACTTACCTTAGAACAAAGCCCTCCATAGGAGTCCAGACAGGACTTCCATCTTCACCGGGTCTTCCTTCAAGGTCCTAATGCTCTGACCATCTGATTGGTCAAGCCGTGATGACATCACTCCCGTGCATGCGCATAGGAGTCATGGCTGCGGCATGAACCTTTAAAGGGACAGCATGGGTATGCCGTCCCTTCAGAGTGCATGTGCTGGTGACATCACCAGCTGCTTGCAGTATGAATATCTCCTAATTGTAGACATGTGCAATTCGTTTCATTCCAAATTAGTTTTTTAACTAATTTCGACAAATTCGTTAATTCGGAAACATCCGAATTAACAAAAAAACGCTTAATAAATTTTTCCAAATATTCATAATTTCGAAATATTCAGAAATTCATAAATTCCTAGATTCGTAAATTCGAAAATTCGTAAATTCATAAATTCAATATTTGAAAACCCCAAAAACCCAAAAAATTTAAAATCTGAAATAATAACTATTAAATTATAGCATGAATCAAAAAGACAGGAGAGGGAATAGGGATTTTAACGGTGCAAATGACAAAAAAATAATAAACATAATGGAATGGAATACAGAATTTGTAATACAAATATTTATTAAATTTCAAGTTAAAATCAGTGGCAAATTATGCTTAAAAAATACAGGACAATACAGTGCAGTGGTTGTTCTTATCAGACACACATAATCCCAACATTTTTTGCAATATGTTGCTTCTTCAGGGGATGTGTGAATGTTACAACGAAATCTAAACCAAAAAACAAAATAATATGGTAACAGGGTATATCACAAAATTATATCGAAAGATTAATGGGTATGAGTGCAAGCATGAGAGAGAAAAAAAAAAAAGGAGGAACACATTCCCCTCTTAGAAGGGCGGTCACCAAAATTAGAGGAGCGGGGCAGAAATTCACAAAAACGGTTTAAAGCTTAGGTTTTCATTAAAGCCAGGCGGAATTGTGGCTCTTAAATTAAAGATCCATTCAGCTTCATGCTGAAGTAGGATATTATCCACACTACCCCCTCTCGAATCTAGAGGAATATGCTCTAGTGCAGAGAAAGTAATGAATTTGGGATTAAAGGCATGGAAGAGGCCAACATGCCGACTAATGGCCGTCTCCATTCTCTTTTTAATAATAGGTTTAATATGATCCTTGATTCTAATGCAGAATTGTTGCTTTGTTTTGCCCACATAAAATCCGCCACAGGGGCAACGGGCAAGATAAATAATGCCCTGTGTTTGGCATGTGACTCGATGTCTAATAGAGTGCCACCTGCCATTAGGCAGTTTAAATTTTGTATGTGAGTTAACATAGCAACATACGTCACAATTCCCACATGGGAAGGTGCCATTGACTTATTTTCTAGCATTCAAATTTATTTGTTCTAAATGACTGTGCACTAGTTTGTCTTTAAGAGAGGGAACTCTCTTAAAGGTGACTTCAGGGAAGTCTTTGATATATTTCTTGGTAGTGGGATCAGCTAAAAGAAGTGGCCAAAACTTATGTAGAATTTCCTTAAACTTATGATGCTGATTAGAATAACGGGTAATTATCCTAACCGATTGGTTTGTATTAGAACATCGAGTAGAAAAAATAAGAGATGTTCTGGTTTTGGGTTTAACGCGATTATAAGCTCGTTTCAGGCATTTATGGCTATAACCTCTTTTTCTCAATCTTTGATAAAGATCATCAGCTGCTGATTGAAAATCAGAGTTTTTGCTACAGTTTCGCTTTAAGCGCAAGTATTGGCTATAAGGAATACTATTGACCAAGGAAGTTGGGTGAAAACTTGTAGCGTGTAAAACCGTATTTCCGGCAGAAGGTTTCCTAAACAGGAAAGAGTTAAGTCTGCCTTCATTATCCAAGGAGATGGTTAGATCCAAAAAAATCGACTTTGGATTGACTGTATTGCATAGTGAATTTCAAATTGAAATTATTAATAGAAATCAGTTCAAAAAAGTTTTTTAGTTCCGTTTCCGTGCCTGACCAGAAAAAAAGAACATCATCGATATAACGAAACCATGAAACGATTTTGTCCAAAAACGGTGACAAATCTTCTCTAAAAAAAGTTTCTTTTTCCCACCCCCCCAGGTATAGGTTGGCATACGATGGGGCACATTTGGTCCCCATCGCGACCCCCTGTACCTGGAGGTAGTGGGTAGAGTCAAACACGAAAACATTATGTTTCAAAATGTATTCAAGAAGGTCCATAACAAAGGCACTGTACTGTGAGAAGGAAGAACCTCTTTCAGAGAGGAACCTACGTACAACTTCAACTCCCTTGTCATGGGGAATTGTGTTGTAGAGGCTTTCAATGTCCAAGGCAACCAACCATGAATTGGGAGGGAGAGACATTCCTTCAATCATTCTTAACAAATCAAATTAAATTATAGGTATTGGAATTTCCTTTCAAATTTGGCTGTTAGTGAATGTAACAAATACGAATGTATCCAAAGTAATGAATTAACAATTAATAATAATATATAACAATAATAACAAAAATAATAATAAAAACGTTTTATTATTATTTATTCTTAATTTGTTCCGTTCCATATTGTTTAGATGCAGCATTCATTATTTCAAATCATTCGGAACTTCACATAAATTCATATTCGTTACATTCACTAACAGCCAAATTTGAAAGGAAATTCCAATACCTATAATTTAATAGTTAGTTATTAGTTAGTTATTTATTATTTAGAATTGTCAGATTTTCTTTCTTATTTACGAATTGCAATCATAACTAATGACCTGGCACAGGGTTTCCCTTAACATTCATACCAGACCCAAAGGGGGAGAACCCAGGCCTTTTTTTCAATGAGTTTTATCTATATTGCCGGAACGCGACAATCCATTACAGCCGCGATCAGTTTTAAATTACATTTTTTTTCCTTTAGAAATGTAATTTTGTTATGGTACTGTTCTAAACACGGGAAAAATACGGAAAATAAATATGGAAAATAAATTTTGGCATGAAATTACAGACTGCAGATGTGGAAGGTCTAACAGAACAGGTTAGATTTTGCAGAACATGTGCTTCAAGAAAGCATGTCTGTGCTTATAAAAACAGTTTCTACAGTTCTTGCAGGCATATCTGAACATGAAGTATCAGGATACATTTAGAATTGGTTACACTCTTGTGTCTCCCTGTGTCATTACCTAAACTTTCCTCTAAACATGCATGTTTAGTCACCTGGTCACTGACAGACAAAGGTAACATTGCTGATTTTGCAAAGTTGAAAATAGTAGAATGCTGGCAGTATAATGAGGGCTCCTGTAAGTTTGGGGGGTCCTGCCATTTCAAGCATGAGTGCTCCTTCTGTGCATGCCGCTGAGTTTGCTAACAAGAGGGATGACACCGGGGAGGGGGGAAAGGATGTGACCTTTTCTAAATGGATACTCTGATCGAGAAGCGGCAAAATCCGTTATCCATAGAGAAATATAAAAAGTCTCTTTTAAGGCATTTGCTTACAGCAGCAAAAGCATGCATTCCAGTTTTATGGAAAACCACGATGGCTCCAACCAAATCACAATGGATGAGCAGGGTATCGGAGATCCAACAAATGGAAAATTTGACTATGATATTGAGAGAGCAAGAGGAGAGGTATCATGAAGTGTGGAAACCCTATATTATATATAGGGAACAAAACCATTAGGGGGGTTCCCTTTTATTTATTTTTTTAACTTTTTTTTTCCCTCTCTCCTGTCTGTTATGTCCACATTGTGGTCCGGGGTCATTCTGTCTCTGTAATATCCCTGTTTTACCATTCTGATCCTGGGCTAGAATGTGGACATGAAAATCCTTCCATGTTTTTTTTCTGGACAGGGTTAAGGGGAGATATATACTAGTTGGGTTATAGCACAGGGTCAAAACAAAGATTAATCTCAATGTTTTCTGGTATTTAAATATCTGTGGGAGGGTCTGTAATTTTTTTTTGGGGGGGGGGAGGAGGGAGATGGGGGAGGAGGAGGAAGAAACTAAGAAAATTGTTTATTTATTTATTTTTTTTTCATTTTCCCTCTCTCTCTTTCTATTTTGGTATGTTTTTTTTTTTTTCTCCTTAAAGACAAATAACCAGGGCTATCCCAGGTTAAGGAAAAAAAAAATATAATAGTGAATATAAGAAAATATGGTAATGTAATAGAAGAAATTAAGCACACTTAAATTATGAATGGCATGGTGTTAAACATAAGACGTAGGTGTGTAAGTGTATAGATATGGAAAACTGTATCACTATATTATGAAAATAAAGAATTAAAAAAAAATTTAAAAAAAGAGAAGCGGCAAACTTTTGGTCGCAGGATTCATGGAGGGATTTAGGATCCCATTTTCCCTGTCAAATGTCCCGCCTATGGCAAATAATTTGCGCTCTGCACTGCCTCATCAGGGGGTGGTTTCAGAGAAGTTGGCAAAGGAAGTGGCACTGGGTCACATGAGCGGGCCATTCATTGTGAAGCCTTTGCAGGATTTAGTTGTTTCACCCCTGGGGGTAGTGCCTAAGAAGGAACCACACAAGTTTTGCCTTATTCACCATCTGTCTTTTCGTAAAGGGGGTTCGGTTAACGATTCAACTTACGTTACCCATAACTGAGTAGGTTGAAAAGCCCACTTCTTGTTTGGATTCACTGAAGCCTCCCCAAGCTATACATGCTTTTCCTGTCCATTCATTGCTGGAAAAGCTTATATATTCTGAGTGGGCTCACCCAGATAAGCATTTTTTCCCTCCCAAAAGTTTTCAACACTTTATACTATGGAGGAAAAATTTACAAAGATGTGGGGTATATGGGGGGTATACCGGCAATTGACGCTGCTACTGTATATCCTTTGTAAATAAAAGCTTGACTTGTCCTGTTGACAATGCTCAAATGCTTAGGGATCCAACCGATAAAAAGTTGGAATTCCTGTTAAAAAACATTTTTTCTGGGGGGGCGTGGCCGACCGAGCGCTGCGATGGACGCCTGAGTCTACAGCTCCGCTCGTCCACCGGAGAGATTCGCCTCGTACGGAGCACACTGGTATACGTTCCGACTAAGCCAGTAGCGATCGAGTGCCTGAATACTGAGGGGATGTCGCAGCGGAAGAAAAACACGCCGCAACCCCAGAAATTGAAAGATTTCTTCGTGACCAGGCCGCGCGACCTGCCACAAGATGGCGGCGGCGCGAACTCGCAGTACCTTCCGCACCAGCCTGCAAGGCGCAGCACGGAACAGGAGGGACAGGCAGCAGCAGCTACACAGTCCGGAGGGCACAGCAGCTCAACCTCAGGCTCATCCAGCCCTTCCACCCGGAGCCCGGTTAAATCTAAACAGCGGATGAGCTCTCCAGTTCCAAGCCTTGAAATGGAGGTAAGCGGACAGCAGAGCACCCACACAACACAGGCCACATGCCTACCGGACCGCATAGCAGAGTTCCCCACAGAGGATAGGCCAGTGTCGGATACTGTGCTGAAAGAAATGTTACTTTCTCTTAGATCGGCTTTACACTCTGACATGGTGCAAGCGATTAACCAGTGTCGCTCCGAAGTGCAAGCTGTGGGATGCAGGGTGGACAGAATAGAACACCAATTAGAAGAGCATGCGGCCTCTCACAATGTTATGGTGGAAGCGCATGGGGTCCACGGGGAAGAAATCGCATGGCTCAGGGACAAGGTCACAGACCTTGAAGACAGATCCAGATGGAACAATTTAAAACTAAGGGGTGTCCCTGAGTCGATCTCCCCATCACAACTTCTACAATATGCCCAAACGCTATTTTCAACTTTGGTACCTGACCTGTCTGTACAGGACTTGGTAATAGACAGAATTCACAGGATTCCTAAACCCTCCTACCTCCCTGAAGGGACCCCGAGGGACATATTAATGAGGATTCACTTCTTCCACGTTAAGGAACGCATTCTCCAAGCTGCACGCAGTGCTGCCACTCTGCCAGCACAATATGCTGACATGCAATTACTGCCTGATTTATCCAGACATACATTGGAAAGGAGGCGTAATCTGGCTACTGTAACTAAGGCCTTGAGGAATCATAAAATTCTCCACAAGTGGAAATACCCTGCCTCATTGGTTGTGACACACAACGGTGTTTCAAAAACCATCACAACACTAAATGAAGGTATAGCTGTGCTAAGGGAATGGGGGATCTTGCCTGAACAACACATTCAGATGTCTCCTACCCAAGACCCCAGACCTATTCCTGCAGAATGGCAAGTGGTGTCCCACAAACGCCACGGCAAGAAAAACACCGGTGGCAGCTCATAATCTCATTTCTAAAGTCATTCATTCTCTCCAGCGAATTGGAGCCTATCGAGTCTCCTTTCACCCCCGCTCATAAGTTAGCAGCTACGCCTGCACGTGGATCAGTTCTGAGATCCCCTTTTTATGATGATTCTACGTTATTCTTATATTATGTTTTGTTTTTACCTCTTGTTTATCGCACACAGTAGCCAATCTTACCATCAACTGTCTGGCAATGAAACCCTGATGACTCTCGAGTTCTACAAGCAAACTTGTCTCCGATGGACTACACATGGTATAGTGAGTAATACCACAATGCCTCTCATGTACACCCACCTACTCTGTATACATGACCATTAAATGCATGTCACTGAATGCTAGGGGTCTAAATCACCCTGCCAAAAGATTCTCCTTATGGAAGGAAGCAAATAAGCATAAAGCTGACATACTTTGTGTGCAGGAAACCCACTTCCAAAAACACAAAACCCCTACATGCATCCACAGGGACTATCCGCATGTTTTTTTGGCTTGTAACCCGAACAGCAAAAAAGGCGGCGTCTTATTAGCAATAAGGAACACTATTGCCTTTCAACTGAAGGAGTCCTTCATAGACGATGGGGGGAGATACCTCATAATCACCGGAGACATCAACTCCAAGCCATATACCATTGTGACTCTTTACGCACCGAATTCGCATCAGACTCGCTTTATCAGGAAGGTGTTCAAAAAAACTAACTCCATGCTGTACGGCCAAGTCATTATTGGTGGAGACTTTAATCTAATTGCAGACTCTAACCTGGACACTACATCTCATGTCCTAAAAAGGCCTATTGTCTTACAACCTCTTCTACACGCCCATGAATTGTTCGACACCTGGAGGTGTTTACACGCAACTGAAAAAAACTACACCTTTTTCTCTACGAGACATTGTTCGTATTCACGCATAGACTTATTTTTAACAGACAAGTGGTTGCTGCAACGCATCTTGGACGCTCAAATACACGATATAACCTGGTCCGACCATGCGGTTATAACAATGTCTATTAAAGAACAGGGTGTCCCCCCCTCCTCCCCCATCTGGCGCTGCAATGTTAGAATTATTCAGGAACCCACACTACTCCCAGTGATCTCTCAGCATCTCACAGAATTTTTTCAGGTAAACAATTCCCCTGACACGGACCCTTTTACACTCTGGAATGCTCATAAAGCATTCATGAAGGGTATTATAATCCAATTAGGAGCCAGGGAAAAAAGAAGACATACGTAAAAACTACAAAACACGTTAGATACACTTCACAAAATGGAAGCTCAAAACAAAATTTCCCCTTCACCATCCTTGGCTGCAGAAATCTCTAAGGTTAGGGAAGCCCTGAGGGAACTGCTCACACACCAATATGATAAGCATCTACGCAGATTGCAACTTCATTCATATGCAAATGCCAATAGAGCAGGGAAATACTTGGCTAACAGAATTAAACAGGCACGCTTGAAAACTAGAATAGCGTATATCCTACACCCTACCAAGCAATACAAAATTACCAACCCACAAGACATAGCGAACCAATTTGCTGAATACTATGAATCCCTGTACAATTTACATAAAGATGCTACAGTTCCCCAACCCACGATGACAGATTTTCAAAATTTCCTTGCACAGGTTAAACTCCCCTCACTAACAGAAGATCAACTCTCCTTGCTTAATGCTCCATTTTCGGTTCAGGAACTCTCCCAAATTATAATGTCCACTCCTAATGGCAAATCCCCGGGCCCGGATGGATTTAGTAATGAATACTACAAGGTCTTTAAAGAGACTGTAGCCCCATACATGTTGGAAACCTTCAAGAAGGCAAAAGATGGATCACGTTTTCCTTCTGAGATGCTGAGAGCTCATATTGTGACCCTTCCCAAACCTGGAAAAGACCCCAATACACCAGCCAATTTTAGACCTATATCATTACTTAATTCAGACATTAAAATCTATGTAAATTATTGGCCGTTTAAATTAAATTAAACGTTTGATGCACATAATCCCACATATTGTTAAGCGCGACCAGATGGGTTTTGTGAGGGGGAGGCAGACCTCTGACGCTACTCGTCGTATTATTGATATTGTTCATCACGCTGTTAAATCTAGAACACCTTCTCTGCTTCTTTCTATAGATGCAGAGAAGGCGTTCGACCGGGTCCATTGGAAATATATGGAAGCGGTATTGACTAGTTTTGGTTTCCGGGGCCCAGTCGTGACTGCAATAATGGCTCTATATTCGTGTCCATCAGCACAGGTATACTCCTCGGGCATATTGTCCAAACCATTTACTATTTCTAATGGCACACGCCAAGGTTGCCCCCTATCCCCTACAATCTTCAATCTTATGATGGAACCTCTAGCAGAAACTATTCGGGCACACTCTCATATCAAAGGGTTTACATTGGGGCATCATAAACATGTCATCAATCTATTTGCCGACGATGTTATACTTATGCTGACAGACCCAGGCACATCTCTCCCTCATGCTCATGATGTGTTAACCACCTTTGGGGATATATCTTACTACAAGGTGAACTTTAACAAATCACTAGTCTTAGATCTGGGGATTTCTCTGCAAAACTTAATCTCCAAAACACTCTATCATACGCTTGGAGTAAAGGTAATATTAAATACTTAGGTATTAATATAACTAATAACACCTCCACATTAGCTGCGGCAAACTTCGGTCCTCTTATAACCAAAATGTCCCAACAACTCAATGAAATAGCAAAAAAAGAACTGTCCTGGTTGGGCAGAATAGCAGCTTTTAAGATGGCCATATTACCACAAATCCTCTACCTCTTTCGTTCATTACCTATCCCAATTCCGTTTCGTTTTGTTCGTGAAATGTCCACGATTTTATGGAAATTTACTTGGGGAGGTAAGAGAGCCAGATGTTCACGCCCTAACCTTAATCCGCACAAGAGAGTAGGGCGAATGGGTTACCCGGATTTATTAGACTACTTTTGGGCTACTAAACTCGACCAACTCCGCCATTGGTTTCTCCAGGTAGACCAACTGTTATGGGTAGACCTAGAAAAAGCACTGCTGCAAACAGCCGACATCCGCCTATTTCTCCTGAGTGATCTATGGGAACACTGGTCTTTGGGAAACATGTTACCTTCGGCACAGGTATCTTTACAGACATGGAGGCTTCTCCTCCAACTCGAATGCAGCGACTCGCAAATCATTCCTTATGATTTTCCCATAGAAATTCTAGAGGCGAAACTCCCCCTGCTTTCAACAGCACAGTTGAGGGTGGGAGGAGCCATATCCATGTCAAATCTGTTTACTAATGGGCAACCGAAATCTGCTGAAGGCATTATGACTGAATTTAAGCTTCCGAACGCATTATGGTTTTCCTGTCTTCGTATCTCCCACTATTTGAGGACCCACCCAGCCCCTAAGTTAATGCTACCCCCTAAAGCATGGCACTTCTATTCTAGCGCCCAACACTCTATTAAAGGCATAACTCTATTCTATAATATCATAAATGATAAAAATTCCTTTTGCAAAATACCAAACCTTAAACGCTGGGAAAGAGATCTGTCGTCCACTTTCTCCAATGAACAATGGTCTCAATCCTTCCGATCTATTCACCAAGCTTCCCACTGTGTTTCTCATTGGGAAATGACTCTTAAAATTCTCAATAGATGGCATTATACACCAGTTAGAATCGCCATTTTCTTTCCGGGTTTATCACCACTGTGTTGGAGAAATTGTGGTCAACCAGGCAATCTGCTCCATATGCTGTGGGAATGCCCGAGCCTAACTAGTTTGTGGAATAACGTTTTCCGCCTTATCTCATCCCTCACAGGTATATATATATATTTTTTTGCCAACTCAGTAAAACCAGTGATAACTGAGGAATACCGAGTCCTCTCATCCACTTGTTGCTCAGATTACCTCTCTTCGCTTTACATCATGTTGGCAGTTTTTTTTTTTTTTTATATATATAATATACCATATCATTTCTGCTCTGATAGCTTAATATATTCCCTCATTTATCTAATCCATGCCCCCCTAACCCAAAGGTCCCCCCCACCTCCCACCCACAAATACCCCACCTACCCCCCCCTCCCAACCTAATAGATCATTTTTTAACTTATCAGTTAATCTTGTCTATACCCGTTTGAATCTATGCCCTTAATCCTTCTGAGGTACTCCATCTCCTTTTAAATTCTTGCCAGCTTTTCCATTTCTCAAGCGTGTGTTTGTTACTCCTACCCTCCAAACTATCACCTAGACATTCCATCTTATATATCCCTTCTACGGCGTCCACCCACTCCCATATCAGAGGCACCTCCGACTCTTGCCATTTTTTTGGGATTCATTTTTTCCCTGCGTTTAGTAAGTGTGGGGTCAAGGACTCCTTGTACTGTTTTACACTACCCCCTATACCATGAAACAGAACTACCCAGGGGTCTGCGATTACCACAGATCTAGTTATGGTTTTAATATGCGATAGGATCTGGTTCCAATAAATCTTAATCTTCGTGCACCCCCACCATAGGTGAGCCATAGTACCTGTTTCCCCACATCCGCGCCAGCATTCCCCTGAAGTGTCTAGTTGAAATTTGCTATTTCTATCTGGGGTATAGTACCATCTCGACAGGCATTTGTAACTCATCTCTGCGGTTTTAGAGTCTGTGGCTGAGCTATGGACCAGTTTAAATATTTTACCTAACGTTGCCTTATCCTTTTGTGTACCTAGTTCCCTTTCCCATTTTTTTAACGAATGGAGGCACTCCCCGCTCCCCCACTGACAACAACAGCTTATACCACCTTGAGACTAACCCCTTGGAGTTTTTGGTTGTACATAATTGTTCCAATGGGGTCAATTCTTCAGCCGCCCTAATCGGCTGCGGGAGTTTTTTTATAAAGTGGGAGAGCTGGCAGTATCTCCACTCGTCTATCGCCATTATATCTATTTTTTGTTTTATTTCGTGAAAAGGTGCTATACCGCCATCCCTAATTACATCTTTAAGCTGTGCTTCCTCCTCTACCCAATTGCCTCCTATCGCCTTACAACCTGGTGAAAAGTATTCGTTTTCCTTTAGTGCAATAAGAGGTGAATTATATTTTTCATTAACGTGCCTATATACCTTGTCCCAAATTCGAAAAGTATTACGTGTTAAATTGTTTCCTATCAAAGGCCTCTGCCTCTTGTGTGGGGGATTCCATATTTGTTTGCCTAATTGTGCTCCACAACTTTCGTGCTCGAGTTTTACCCACCTTTTTTCCTTATTATCCCTTTTGGTCCATTCGCTCACCCTAGACAGAACCACCGCTTTATAGTACATCTGAATATCTGGAATCGCCAGCCCGCCTCTATCTTTTGGTTGTCGCAAGCTAGCGAAGGCTATTCTGGGTTTTTTATGCTTTCGGTATAGGATTTTTGGAAATATTATCATCTTCACTGTGTTTATTCGCCCAAACCATGTTACCGACCTTTTACCACATCTCTTACACTCCGCCTGGATTTCATTCAGTAGCGGTATGTAGTTGATGCGGTATAGTCTCTTCTCAGAATTGGCCAATTTTATGCCCAAATATTTAAGCTCCTTTCGCCACGGAAAACTCCAATTCTGCTGAAGTAGTTGCGCATCGGCCTTATTAATATTTATGTTTAGTATTTCAGATTTTAGTCGATTTATTTTAAAATTGGACAGTTCACCATACTGTTCTAACGCCCTTATTAAATTTGGCATGGACAGCTTAGGGTTGCTTATATAAAATAGTATGTCATCTGCGAAGGCAGATAGCTTATGTTCTTCCTTCCCAATTTTTACACCCAGTATATCCGGGCTGTCTCGGATTGATACAAGGAGGGGTTCCATTGACATCACGAACAGAAGGGGCGACAGTGGGCATCCCTGTCTTGTCCCCCGTTTCAGTTCAAATTTAGCAGAGTCCTGTCCGTTGACTTTTACCCGCGCTGTAGGTTGGTTATATAAGACTTTTACTATCTGTATCATTTTCGGGCCTATTCCCATCTCTTCCATTGTTTGGAACATAAACCCCCAGTCCACTCTGTCAAAGGCCTTCTGTGCGTCCGTAGACAAGAGCAGACTGGGGGTCTCCCTCCGTCGCATCTGTTGGAGCAGAAGAAGTGTTCTTAAACCGTTATCTCTTCCTTCCCGTCCTGGTACGAACCCCACCTGGTCTGGTTGAACTAGGGTCTTCATCAAGTCCCTTATCCGTTCTGCTAGGATCTTGGCGTATAGTTTCGTATCTGTATTGAGTAACGAAATTGGCCTATAGCTGGTACATTGTGTTGGATCTTTCCCGTCTTTATGAATTAACGTAATTGTGGCCAGTAGGCCCTCGCTGCTCATATTATACTTCTCTCCCAACCCGTTTAAGTAATGACATATTTTTGGTGTTAAGATTTCTCTATATGTTTTATAATAGAGTGTTGTAAATCCATCCGGTCCGGGAGATTTTCCCGGAGCTGATTTTGTCAATGCCTTATTTATTTCTTCTACCGAGATTGGCCTATCCAGGGTCTCCCTTTCCAGAGTACTAATTTTGGGTAATCTGATTTTTTTTTAGGAAGGCCGCAATGTTCTTCTCTCGCACCTCGCCCTGTACCCTCTGATCTCTATCTGAGTAGGTCTCTTCAAAATATTTCCTAAAGGTTTCCGCAATTTCTTTCGTTGTATATGCCATATTGCCATTTTATTCATGATTTTACCAATAACATTTTTTGTTTTTTTCTTTTGCAACATCCTAGCAAGGTATTTACCCGTTTTATCCCCCCATAGGTAACGTTCTCGGGCCCAACCATTAAAGACCCTCTTGGTTTCTTGTTCCAAGAGGCCCTTCAGTTTGTCTCGAGTTTTTACTAATTTTTTATATATTATATCCTTTTGGAGCTGGCCTTTTTTATGCTCTTGTTCTAGATTATATATCTCCTCCATTAGTCCTTTAATTTTCGTAGCTCTCATTTTTTTTTTTGGACCCTACTGCAATCAGTATTCCTCTAATATAGGCTTCATGTGCCTCCCACACTGTTTGACCTGCAGTTTCCGGTATATCATTTATTGCGAAGTAATGTTCAATTTCTCTGCCAATCCTAGCTCTATCCTCTTCGTCATATAGCAGATCTTTGTTGATCCGCCATGTCGAAGGTCTTATCTCATTCCTTAAGTTGTTTATTTTTAACTTAACGGGGGCGTGATCTGAAAGGGTGGTTGCTTCTATGCTGGCTTCAGCCACATGGTCTAGCAGCCCGTGGTCTATAAAAATATAGTCAATGCGGGAGTATGTCGCGTGTACCGGGGAGTAGAACGAGTAGTCTCGGCCCTTTGGATTCATAACTCTCCAAGCATCTACCAACTGACTGGCGTATAATTTTTGCTGAATATTTTTTAACTGATCGTTTCTCATCCTCTGTGTCCCGGACGTGCTGTCTACTCCCGGATTGAGACAGAAATTAATATCTCCTAGCATTATCACATATCCCTTCTTAAATTTGATTAACTTGGTTAATATCGTCTTTAGGAACCCAATAGGATTGGCATTCGGGGCATAGATATTAACTATTGTACAATCCATCTCATCTAGTGTACCCCTCAGGAACAAATATCTCCCTTCCACATCACTCATTCTGTCCACTAATTGGAACTTTATTTT
This sequence comes from Lithobates pipiens, assembly GCF_037356315.1. NCBI lineage: Eukaryota > Metazoa > Chordata > Amphibia > Anura > Ranidae > Lithobates > Lithobates pipiens. The sequence continues at coordinate 494,762,935 of NW_027507758.1, forward strand.
TTTCGAGAACCCTATCGCGACCCCTCTGCTTCTTGTAGATATTGTGTCGCTATAATACCAGATAGGGAAGTTCTTCGAGTATAATCTAATATTTGATGTCAGGGAGATATGTGTCTCCTGAAGAGCCACCACATCTGCTTCATGTCGCTTTAACTCTGCCAGGATCTTGTGCCTCTTGGTTGGGGTATTCAATCCCTTTACGTTATATGTTAGAAAGTTTATGCCACTCATTTAACGATTGGCTTCCTATTTTCCTGGCACCTCCCTTCTCTTACTCGGGTAATAATGTTATGGTTATCAAATGATCTACTTTTCCTCCCTTTCCCACCCTCCCCCACCCACGATCCCCGCCCTTTCACCCTTCTACTCATCCCGTGCCCCGCCTCCCCCCATCCTCCCTGACCCACCTCCCCCACCTCCACCCTGCCTGTGGCCAAACCTCGGCCCTTGTTTGGTAGATGGTCGTATAAGCCCATACCATCTACCAAACGGCTTATTCTGAGGGTCTGAGGCTCCTTGACCTGCGCCTCCTCCCCTATTTAGAAAGTATGAGAGGGTGCGCCGCCTACATCCCCCGTCCTCCTTCCGCCACCCCCGCCAGCCACCTTCCTCCCCCTCCCCCCCACTACTCCCCCCCAGCCAGGTTCTAGGTTATGATTCCCCCAGGTTGAGATAGTCCCATGATCTCTCCTGCCCAGCCTGGGAGTTCCGGGATACACAGGTCTAGCCTATTACAAAAATCTGCCAATTCTTCCGGATATCTCAGCTTCGCTGTTTGGCCATCTTTGAAACCTATTAGACATGCTGGGAAACCCCAGCTGTATTTCATATTTTGCGCACCCATCTCTACCAGCAGCGGCTTCAAAAGCCGTCTTCTCGCTAGAGTCGCAAATGATAGGTCAGAGAAGATTTGTACGTCCCGTCCCTTATACTGTAGTGTGGTCTTCCCTCTGAGCTTTCTCCAGAGTATTGCTTTTTCTTCAAAGTAGGTAAATCTTACAATAATGTCTCTGGGTCTCTCTGTATCGGGCTGGCATGCTTTGCCTGTCCTGTGGATCCTGTCAATTCTTGGGGGACCTTCCTTCCCGTCTCCCCAACAAACGGAAAATATGCTTTCAAATATTCTCCTCAGGTCTTCTCCTTTTTCCTCCAGGACGGATCGGATCCGTATATTTTTCCTTCTACTTTGGTTCTCCTGGTCTTCCAATTTGTACCAGATCTCCCTCTGCCCTCGTAATACTATTTCTACTTGCTCCTTAATTTTGCTTACTTCCTGAGATTGTTGTTCAATGCGATTCTCCGTGGCCTCTACTCTCTCTAGCAGGCTTCCAAGGTCCTCTCGGAGCCCCCGGATATCCGCCTTAATTAGATTTTCAAGTTTCAGCAGCATCTCCCGCATTTCTCCTTTTGTAGGCGGAAGATCTATTACCCTTGACTCATCAGCTTTGCTGTTATCCATATCGCTATCTATCACAGTATCATCTCTTGGATGCAGGGCAGTGTCCTCTTTGTGTTTTCCTAGTCCTTTCCTCTGATCTTGGTCAGGCTGCTGTTTCTTGCCTGTTCCTAAGTTTTTGGGGCTTCCTCCTTGCGTTAAATATTGTTGGATAGTAGTATCTAAACCTTTCTCCTTAGAGGTCCGCGAAGTTCCGCTTTTAGCGGCTTTATTAGCCGACTTACTCATGGTGTCTTGTACGATCGTTTCCCTCCTTCTTGTTATATCTCTATCTTCTTTTCCTTGCCCCTCCTCTCCTCCCCTCTTTTCCTCTCTTCTTTGGCTCCCCGCTTTTAATCAGACATTATATGTCCGCTTGATAATGTTCTACCAATGTTTTTGATGATATGGTGCCCGAATTACAGTCAAATGTGTATATTTATGAATATAAAATATGTAGCTGTAATTAGTCCGGCAGTGCTTGCTCCATTTGCTCTTTTCTCAATTAGAGTCAGGTTCACAAACGCACTGTGTTCCTGTGCATTGGGACACCTTTCAGTCCCGCTATCTCTACGGATAGCAGTCTGGAGTGGGCTTATATAACCATAGACGTCTATATGGGGGAACACCGTTTACCTCTATGTGGGAGATCTATTTTGGATAACCCTTTGTATGTTACAATCGATGTTAACTTATCGTAATACGGGTTATATATAGCATGCTTTTCAAGACCCAAAAGACAAAAAGGAAACAGAAAACCTGGAAGAAAAAAAAAAGGGAAGAGGGATCCCTGTTTGTTTTGTTGAAACCAACCAGGATAGTATCCGATACAGCCTGTCCGTGTTTTTCCTGATATCACGTTCAATGTAGAAAAAACATATACTTATATATGTAGATTTATAACACTGGGCCCAAATAGCTTTTCATGCTGTTCATACTTATACAGGGTTAGTGCAAAATTGTTGCATGATATATCACATTTAGATCACACCATACTTTATAGGTAAGGAACAGACCTGTGAATGGGAATCATTAACAGAGAGGAAAGTTCACTGCCTCATACCTCTGGAGCCTAGAAGTTGTTTAGCCCACATTACAACACTGGCAGCATGGAACTGATATAGTGCTCATCTCAGATGACAATAGCTTGTTCTCAGAACCCGCCACCTGCAGGGGCCATCCTATCCCCGTGCCCAGCTGTACAACCAACAGACAGATAAATTCTATGGCTCTAATAGGTACGATACCGTCCTTTGTTTGTCTTCTCGAGCACCTTGTTGCACCTTGTTGCTCTCAGGTCTCTATAGGCTCCTGTGGGCTCTCAGGGATTTCATCAAGGTTCTTTGCTAGTGCGGAGGGGGGGTATAGGAGGAGAGCTGAAGATCTGCCGGCTCTTTGTTCGATCGATCCGTTTCCGGTGGAGAAGGGGGGGTGCGGCTCCGCATTAGCGGCGTGCTGTGGCGGGGGGGGGCTCGCGGCCGCTCCGATCGCATCTGCTCGCTTCCATTGGTAAGAACGCGGCGTCCATCCCCAGCCTCTCGCACGCCACTTGACAGCGCAGGTCAGCCCCTCCCCTCAGGCACGTGCAGCGTCCTCACGTCCTGCGCCCGCCCATCGCCCTGCCCTCACAGGTATATTAACGTCACCCAACCCTGCCCTGTCTTTACTGCAAATAGGTATAAATGACTTCCCCCCAGGCGATAGACCAGTTGTTACACATGTCTTGCTGGCTACTAGAAATCTCATCCTACAAAATTGGAAAAATACCTCGGCCATTAATGTCTCTGACGTACACACCCTGGTTAATAGATACCACACGTTTGAACGCCTCCTAGCCATCAATAACTTACAATGCCACAAGTTTGACAAGACTTGGGAAACGATACGTATAGATATAGGCTAATGGTCTAGTTGTATTTTTTAGTCAAAGAGTGCCACGTCCCAATGAAAATTATACAAAGACGGGGGATGAAAAACAAGAGGGACTGGAGGGCAACCAACCCCCGGGACTTTTATGACGGCACTAAATATACTTAAACCATATATAAAATCATTGAAATTTTTATTTGATGTACAAAAGACATTTTATGAACAAAATAGACAATTACATCCATTAAACATACAACATGACAAAGTGCATATAAAAAAAAAAAAAAAAAAAAAAAAGAGTTGGTATGTGGGCTTATATAGCTCCATCCATTACCACATTCTTATGTGATTTAAACTGCATTGTTTCTTTCCTACATGTTTCGCTCTTCAGAGCTTCCTCAGGACAATTGCAGCAAACAAAAATACCCATATAATCAGGCAAGTTGCTTGTATTATTTATCGTTATTATCGTATATTGGATATATCAATTAACATTGAAATGAGGACAGATAATCTCTTCCTCCTTTACTTGTCAAGCCAGCGGACCGCGGCAAAAGCCCCCATTTAGGGATCCCCCATTTCTGTCCCCAAAAGGATCTGGTAGTAATATGACAATGAAGAAATGAAACCAGTTCACACAGCCCGGTATCCACGTGTACCATATATTGTCAGATAAAAGTTGGATAAGATGTGTTTCTGAACACGAGAAAATTCTCTGTATTGATCTCTGTTAAATGAGGCAACGTGGTCTGTTCGGTAAAGTTTTAGGAGTTTCCTCCATCCGTTTGGTGGCTCCGCGTGTCCGCTCCCAATGCTAGCTTGGTGCAAGAGCTTCAAACCTAACTTGTAGAGTAATACCTTGATTACTGTAACAGCCTCAGGCTGGAGTAAATGATAAGCATATAACTGTTCTTGAATCTGATGTGTAAGACATACTGTGTGTAACGATTCCTGTTTATTGATATCTCCTTCTTTTTTTTTTTTTTTTTGTTCTCTTGTTTTTTTTTGTTTTTGCTTTGTGTTTTTTGAAAACCTTTTCCCCATGTATCTTGATTCATTACATGTGAAACTTGTTGAACGCCAATAAAAATGTATTGATAAAAAAAAAAAAAACATTTTTTCTTTGGCAGGTTCAGTAGACCAGTTGAAACAGGTGCTCAAGGTTTTCCCTGGACAGCAGGCCCAGGATTTAGTCAAGCTACCAGCGGCTTTGTGTTTTGCAATTGATGCACTCAGAGATCCTGTCCTTCAGACCTCTCGCCTTACGCTTGGGTTGGTGAACATGTAATCTTATGGTTGAAAATTTGGTCACCCGAAGCGCCATGCAAAAATCTCCTGGCTGTTTTTCCTTTCTGCGGTGAAAGGCTGTTTGGGGATGATTTGGATAATTATATCCAAAAGATATCAAGTGGGAAAAGTACCCTTTTGCCAGTTAAGAAAAGGAGTAAATATCCCTCATTTAAATGGGCTCTTTCTCCAGTGCCAGGGGCATCAGCCTCCAGGCAGTCGTGAAGGCCTCCACCGTCAGGTTCAAGAGGTAAAACTCAGAGTCAACCCCAGGGACAAAAGAAGTCTTGGGGGAGGAAACCTACAAGACAGAATGCTAAAGCCTCTTTATGGAGGGGCGCCCCTACTCGTTCGATGGGGGGAAGACTGTTACAGTTCTCAAGGGTCTGGCAGGAGGATTTTCAGGACAGATGGGTGGTCTTCACAATAACTCTAAGTTACAAACTAGAGTTCAGAGAATTCCCGTCTCCTCATTTCCTCAGATCAAATATTCCCAAAATCCAAAGAAAAAGTCTCTCCTTCAAGACTGACTTTTTTCACAAAAAATGATCACGGTGGTTCCCATGGAAGAACAGGGGTTGGGGTTTTATTCAAACCTTTTCACGGTGCCAAAACCAAATGGAGATGTCAGACCCATTCTAGATCTCAAAGATCTAAACCGGTTCCTGAAAATTCGATCTATTCGAATGGAATCAATCCGATCAGTAGTCGCCATCCTACAAGGAAGGGAACTTCTGGCATCAATCTACATCAAGGATGCATACCTGCATATAACTATTTTCCCCGCTCATCAGAAATATCTGCGTTTCGAAGTGGAAAACCTAATTTTCAATTTGTAGCTCTACCTTTCAATCTAGCTACTGCACCGTGGATGTTTACAGAGGTCCTGGTCCCTCCTCTGACCAGATTAAGGGCCCAGGGTATAATGATTAGAGCTTGCCTAGAAGACCTGCTCTTGATAGACCGTTCGGTAGCCTTCTTAGACCAAAACTTGGTCACCACAGTCAACTACCTGGAATACCTAGGTTGGGTCCTCAGCCTAGAGAAGTCTTTTTTAAAGCCAGTAAGAAGACTAGAGTACTTGGGTCTGGCTATAGATACTAGAAACCCAGAAGAGGGTGATTTTGCCCCAGGAAAAGATCAGCGCCATAAAGGAGCTGGTTCAGGTGGTCAGGGTGAAGAAGGGCCCTTCTATTTGCATTTGCATGAGGTTGTTGGGAAAGATGGTGGCTTCATTCGAAGCAGTTCCCTATGCTCAGTTTCATTCGAGACTGCTGCAAAACAGTATCCTGTCTGCCTGGAACAAGAAAGTCCAGGCATTAGATTTTCTGATGTGTTTGTTGCCAATAGTACGTCAGAGCCTCAGTATCGGGTATCAGGTTGATACCCGAGAATCTGCGGAAAGGGAAATCCTTCTTACCAGTTACCTGGAAGGTGGTAACAACAGATGCCAGCCTTTCGGGTTGGGGTGCAGTCCTGCAAGAGATGACTGTTCAAGAGAAAAGGCCCAGAACCATCAACATTCTAGAGATTCGGGCTGCATAGCTAGCCCTAAAGGCCTGGACACTTGGGTTGTGGGGTTGTCCTGTCAGGATCCAATCTGACAATGCCATAGCAGTGGCTTATATCAATCACCAAGGGGGCACCAGAAGTCGTGCAGCCCAGGGAAAGGTAAACCAGATCCTAACCTGGGCAGAAAAGCATGTGTCGTGCATATCAGCAATCTTTATTTCAGGGGTAGAGAACTGGCAGGTGGACTACTTAAGTCACCAGCAGTTATTCCCGGAGGTCCCTTCACCCCGACATCTTCCTGGCTATATGCCAGGTCGACAACTTTGTGTCAAGAACAAGGGATCTACTTGCATGCGGAACAGATGTGTTGGTAACCCCGTGGGATCAGTTTTCACTAATCTATGCATTCCCTCATATTCTGCTGCTACCACGACTTCTTAGCAGGATCAAGCAGGAAAAGAAATCAGTGGTTCTTGTGGCCCAGAAGATATTGGTATGCAGAAATAGTAAAGATGGCCGTAGGGGCCCCATGGACAATACCACCACGTGCAGACCTGCTATCGCAAGGACCAGTGTTCTATCCTACCTTACAAATGTTAAATTTAATGGTTTGGCTATTGAAACCCACATTCTGAAGAATCGCAGGCTTTCAGGCTCAGTGATATCTACCTTGATTAATGCAAGGAAGCCAGCTTCCAGAGTGATTTATTTTAGAGTCTGGAAGGCATATGTTTCCTGGTGTGAATCCAGGGGTTGGCACACCAGAAAGTATGTCATAGGTAGAATCCTTGCCTTTCTGCAAATGGAGTTAGAGATGAAGCTGGCCTTGAGTACTATCAAGGGCCAGGTCTCAGCCTTATCGGTATTGTTTCAATGTACGCTTGCTTCGCATTCTTTGATCCAAAGCTTTATACAGGGGGGTAACGTGGCTTAATCCACCGGTTAGAGCACTCCTGAACCCTTGGGACTTAAATTTAGTTTTGTCGTCATTACAGAAACAGCCTTTTGAGCTGATACGACAAATTCCCTTGGTCCTTTTGACAAGGAAGCTTTTTTCGGGTAGCCATTTCTTCTGCAAGAAGGGTATCAGAATTGTCAGCTTTCTTGTAAAGAGCCATATTTAATCCTTCACAAGGATAGAGTAGTATTGCGTCCTCATCCTAGCTTTCTACCGAAAGTGGTTTCAGGTTTTCATCTAAACCAGGATATTGTTCTGCCTTCATTTTTTCCAGAACCCTGTTCTACAGAAGAAAAGTCACCACAATCTCTAGATGTAGTGAGAGCGGTCAAAATCTTTTTGAAGGCAACTGCTCAGATTCGGAAAATGGATATTTTCTTTGTGTTGCCTGAAGGTCCTAGAAAAGGACAGGCAGCCTTGAAATCTACTGTTGCTAAGTGGATTCGGCAAGTAATTATTCAAGCTTATGGTTTGAAGAGGAAAGTTCCACCTTTTCAAATCAAAGCACACTCCACTAGGGCTGTTAGTGCTTCATCACCAATCCTCCATGGCTCAGATCTGCAAGGCCGCAACTTGGTCTTCAGTCCATACATTTACCAGATTGTATCAGGTGGATGTAAGAAGGCATGAGGATATCGCCTTTGGGCACAGTGTGCTGCATGCAGCAGTATAGGTCCTTAGGTCTGATTGCACTCTACTTTTGTTTGTGTCTCCCTTCCCTCAGTTAGCATTGCTCTGGGACATCCCATACAGTAATTACTGTGGCTCTGTGTCCCGTGAAGTACAATAAAGAAAATAGGATTTTTATAACAGCTTACCTGTAAAATCCTTTTCTTAGAGTACATCATGGGACATAGAGGCCCCTCCCCTCTTCTAATACACGTATATTGCTTTTCTACAAAACTGAGCTACTCCCAGTAAGGGGAGGAGTTATATAGGGAGCTAAACTTCCTGTCTAGGGTGTGCCAGTGTCCATCACCTAAAGATGCCTATATAACCCACACAGTAATTACTGTGACCCTGTGTCCCATCATGTACTCCAAGAAAAGGATTTTACAGGTAAGCTGTTATAAAAATCTTATGTTTAGAAGACATGTGAGTATGACCTATTGGTAACACTTAATATACTATTAATTAAGTGCATATTTAAAATGCATGTATACCATGTTTTGGGGAGTGGTACCTACCTCAGACTAGGCATTAACGCTTTTAGATGACAAAAGACTTTTCTTTGTGTTCAGTTCTGCTTGCCAATTGTTGACCTGGTGATGGCATATATTTATTAGCCTTTTAAGTAAAAAAAATAAAACAAATAAAAAAATTAACCCCTTGCTGACCGGCTCATGCCGATATACGTTGGCAGAAGGGCACATACAGGCATATTAACGTACCTGTACGTTGCTCTTTAAGAAGCGGTTTGCAGGTATGCGAGTGCCTGCCGCGAGCTCCGTGAGTGTGATCACGGGTCCCGTGAACTCGATGTCATTGGGGATACCTGTGATCGTCTCCCAGAGAGGAACAACGGGGAAATGCTGATGTAAACAAGCGTCTCATGGCAAAGAACTCTCTGAGGATCTGTAAAAAAGAATTGTTGCTCTAAATAAAGATGGCCTAGGTTATAAGAAGATTGCCAAGACCCTGAAACTGAGCTGCAGCACAGTGACCAAGACCATACAGAGGTTTAACAGGACAGGTTCCACTCAGAGGAGGACTTGCCATGGTCAACCAAAGAAGTTGAGTACACCTGCTTGGCGTGAAATACAGAGGTTGTCTTTGGTAAATAGATGTATGAGTGCAGCCAGCATTGCTGCAGAGGTTGAAGGGGTGGGGGGTCAGCCTGTCAGTGCTGAGACCATATTCCACACACTGCATCAAATTGGTCTGTATAGCTGTCATCCCAGAAGGAAGTATCTTCTAAAGATGATACACAAGAAAGACAGCAAACAGTTTGCTGAAGACTGGATTACTGGAACCTGGTCCTGTGGTCTGATGAGACCAAGATAAATGTATTTGGTTCAGATGGTGTCAAGTTTGTGTGGCGGCAACCAGGTGAGGAGTACAAAGACCAGTGTGTCTTGCCTACAGTCAAGCATGGTGGAGGGAGTGTCATGATCTGGGACTGCATGAGTGCTGTTGGCATGGGGAGCAACAATTCATTGATAAAACTATGAATGCCAACATGTACTGTGCCATATTAAAGCAGAACATGATCCCCTCCCTTTGGAGACTGTGCTACAGGACAGTATTCCAACATGATAATGACACCAAACACACCTCCAAGAGGACCACTGTCTTGCTAAACAAGCCAAGGGTAAAGGTGATGGACTCCAAGCATGGCTCCAGACCTAAACTCTATTGCGCATCTGTGGGGCATCTGTGGGGCATCCTCAAACAGAAGGTGGAGGAGCGCAAGACCTCTAACATCTACAAGCTCCGTGATATCATCATGGAGTAGTGGAAGAGGACTCCAGTGGCAACCTGTGAAGCTTTGGTGAACTCCATGCCCAAGAGGGTTAAGGCAGTGCTGGAAAATAATTGTTGCCACTATATTGACACTTTGGGCCCAATTTGGACATTTGCATTTAGGGGTGTACTAACTTTTGTTGCCAGCGGTTTAGACATTATTGGCTATGTGTTGAGTTATTTTGAGGGGACAACACATTTACACTCTTATACAAGCTGTATATTCACTACTTTACATTGTAGCAAAATGTAATTTCTTAAGTGTTGTCACATGAAAAGATATAATAAAATATTTACAAAAATGTGAGGGTGTACTCACTTTTGTGAGATACTGTAAGTGTGGTACATGTATTGCACAGTATAGCAAGTGGGCCTCTGCTCCTTGTCTCATGCTGTACAGCTTTCCTTTTGTGCCTGTGATTGCAAATGACATACTCATTCAGCAGTTGGAACTCTCAGCACATTTTCAAATACACCTTAGTGTTTGGCTATAAAAAAAGGTCTTTCTATAAAGCTTTATATAATGCAAGTGCATGACCCCCGAATTAATCATACAATTATGAGGCAATCTAAAGGTATCATTAATTTTTTTGCCATTAAATTAAATAGATAGGGCATTGGTGTTAATTTCTTAAGGAAGATGGACACTGCCAGTGTCATGTGTTTCTTCCTGGATGCCCCAATTTCACTGTTCCCAAAAATGCATTTGCCAGCAGAGAATGACCCCTAATAAATTTTACAATTCTCATACGTCATGTTTCTTTTGTTTTTTAAATGACAAACATGATACATGTCCCTGCTCTGCAGAATGATTTTGCACAAAGCAGCCCAAATCTACCTTTTCTCGCTATTGACGCTCCTGGCTTCTCCCCCCTGCTGAGTTCCCCCATTGGAAGCCACCTACTATAGGGGTACTTGTGCTTACTCGCTCCTGAACCCCGCTCTGTGTATCCATAAAACACACAGAATGTAGCTCAGCCCTGTCCCCCAATCCCTCCTCACTGGCTATGTCTGAGCCAATAAGGAGGGAGAGAATGGGGAAATCGCTGGATTGAGATCGGCTTAGGTAAGTATAAGGGGGGTTGGGGGTGGAGCTGCACACAGTTTTTTTTTAGGATACATGATGGTTAAAAAAACCTTCAGCCTTTAGAACTACTTTAACTGCTTGCTGCCCGCCCACTCTCAAATGATGGCAGGGCAGTGCAGCTCCTGTTCTGGGCCGCCATCATATGACAGCGCCATGGAACGGGCGTGCAGCGTGGTGATCTTGGCCGCACCGTGTTGCTAGGACACGGTGCGACCCCGATCTGTGTAAAGAGCCGTGGCTCTTTAACCATGTGATCGGCTGTGTCCAATCACAGCCGGTCACATGTAAACACGGAGATGCTGGGAATCGGCTCTCCACGCCTCACACTGACAGAGTGTGAGGAGAGGAGAGCCGATCAGTGGTATCTCCTCACAGGGGACAGCTAGGGATCATCAGTGCCCCGATTACAATATATAAATAAAGCGAAAAAATACAGTGCCCACCAATGCCAGTGATCAGAGCCCACCAGTGGCAGCAATCAGTGCCCACACTGCCCACAAGTGCCCATTAGCCGTGCCAGTCAGTGCTGGAAATAAGTGCCTATCAGTGCTGCCCATCAATGCCCATCACTGCTGTCACTCAATGCCCATTAGTTTTTGCCCATCAGTGCCACCCATCAATGCCCATCAGTGCCCACCTGTACCACCTATCCATGCCACCTATCCATGCCCACCAGTGCCGCCTATCAGTGCCTGCCACTGCCGCCTATCAGTGCCCACCAGTGCCGCCTATTAGTGCCCATCAGTGCCACCTAACAGTGCCCATCAGTGCTACCTATCAGTGCTCATCAGTTCCACCTATCAGTGCCCATAAGTGCAGCATATTAGTGCCTCCTCATCAGTGCCACCTCATCAGTGCCCATAAGTGCTGCCTCATCAGTGCCCATAAGTGCCACCTCATCAATTCCCACCAGTTCAGCCTATCAGTGCCCATCGGTGCCGCCTCATCAGCGCACATCAGTGAAGGTGAAAAATTACTTAGTTACAAAATTTATTGACAGAGAAAAAAGTAAAAAACTTTTTTCCCCCCAATTTTTTATTTTATTTTTTGTAAAAAATACAATACCCAGCAGTGATTAAATACCACCAAAAGAAAGCTATATATGTGTGAAGAAAATGATAAAAAATGTGTTTGGGTACAGTGTAGCATGACCGCGCAATTGTCATTCCAAGTGCAAAAGAGCTGAAACCTGAAAAATGGCTTGGGCAGGAAGGGGGTGTTCGTGCCTGGTAGGCAAGTGGTTAAGGCAGTAAATTAGTGAGCTTACTTTAGACATTTGTTCACTTACTAAAGAAAATGGTTGCCCAAATCTCTCAATTCCCAGCATTAACAGAAGTCGGTGACCCCAAACGTTTATAATAATTACACAACACAGTTTTACTATAGAAGATGGCTGCCCAATTCCCAGCATTACCAGTGCAGAAGTCAGTGACACTTAAAAACATACATTTTTAATGTTTTCAGTCATTTTTAAGATTACATTAGACCTTTCTGGTTCACTTACTGAAGAAAATGACAGCCAAAATTCAACAAGTCGCAACATTACCAATTCAGGTAAGTGACCCATAAATAAAATTTATCACTTTCACACAGTTCTCAGGACATAGTTTGTTCATGTTTATGTAACGGCCATGGGCTTAGTCAGGGAGCTCCTCGCCAAATTCCTTGTCGGGAGTAGCTACTGTACTTAATTACTAGGGATCCATTGACTTCTACCTAAGTTTGGCCTGGTTGTACTTTCCTCTTCTACCACCAGGTGGCCGGGCACTCAGAGGTATTAGATTTGGAAGGACAACTCAAGGCCAGGTTATGGGTATATGGGGTATCTCATCCATTGGGCAGGGATTTTGTTGAATCCCTTGGCCTGCTGGGAGAGCCTACATATTCAGGTGAGGTCAGGTGATCCAGGTTCTTGTGTGCCACTGAGAACGCTGTCTGGGTGGATGCATGTCGTCTGCCCTGGGCTGCTAGTCCAGAGATTGAGCCTATCCCGGGGGCATCATGCTGCCAGGCTGTGTGAGGGCCTATCCAGAAGTAAGAGGGCAGCTCAGAGCTGGGACTTTCAGTCCAACCAAAAGTGACGGTTCTGCCGGCCGGATAACCTGCCGTGGTCGGAGGTAGAAGGGAAGCTGTCCTCACTAAGGGATCAATCGTCTTTACCAGGGACCACAGTGAGTAACTGAAGCAAGTACTGGAGCAGTATTCTTACCGAACGGGCATGGTGGAGAATCGGGAAACTTCAGATGGTGATCAAGCCAGGGACCCAACCAGCGGAGGTGACGCTTGCAGAGCAGCCTTGTGTGTCAAGCTAGAGAGCAAAAACAACCAAACACCATAATCCCCCTCCACCAAATGATTTAACCCAGTGCACAAAGCAAATCCAGTTTGAAGGGAAGGAAGTTGACTGGTTGCACCTCAACCCGATAGAACACCTTTGGAGTGAATTAGAGCGGTGACTGCAAGCCAGGCCTTCTCATTCACATCAGTGCCTGACCTCACAAATGCACTTCTGGAAGAATGGTCAAACATTCCCATAAACACACTCCTAAACCTTGTGGACAACCTTCCCAGAAGAGTTAAAACTGTTATAGCTGCAAAGGGTGGCATAACTCAATATTGAACTCTACGTTCTACAACTGGGCTGAGATTAAAGCTAATGTGCGTGTTGACAATATAGTGTATGTAAACCCTTACCTTGTAAAACAACCCATTCAGTTTTACATTGAAATGAAAGGCAAAACATTTGTGTATATATATATATATATATATATATATATATATATATATATATATATATATATATATACATATATATAAAGACATTATAAATACTTTACAGTGAGTGGCTGTGCAGTGGGCATGTCAGAACCAGTCTGATCATTGAAGGAGAGCAAGCTGAGTTCTCAGCAGAGCAAGAAAACTGACCATGCTGCGCTCTCATGCCTGGTGTGGTAAGTTTTTGATAGGAAGGCAGGAACACCAAGGATTTTACACAAAGGAATCAATACAGGAGTGAGCATAATACTTTTTCATACAAGTACATGGTGTAGCAGGCATGTATCAGGCATATGAAAACTGCGTTCACATTTGTGCGTGTCGGGGCCACATGCAAAATCGCTTTTTTCTGACACCACAGAAACGTGCTGCCCACAGCAGTGCCATTAATTTTTAATGACACTCTCACGCCTCTGCTGACATGTGCTGTGCAACTGTGTGATTTTGAAAAAGTGAAAAAGTGAAAAAGTGAAAAAGGACTTTCTTCTGCATTTCTAGCGCATAGAGCAGCCCATTGAAATAATTGGGCTGCTCTACACACGACCTACATCTTTATCCACTCTGTCAGTACTCCTTTGCATCCTAAAACCCTTGCTAACCTCTGAACCCCAAACCTCCCCCATCCATTCCACTCCAACCCTCCACCCCTTTAAAGGGGTTGTAAACCCTTGTGTTTCTTTTTACCTTAATGCATACTATGCATTAACCACTTTCAGACCGGACCATTTTGCTGGTAAATGACCAGAGGTCTTTTTACACTTTGGCACTGCGCTGCTTTAACTGGTAATTGCGCGGTCATGCAATGTTGTACCCAAACAAAATTTGCGTCCTTTTCTTCCCACAAATAGAGCTTTCTTTTGATGGTATTTGATTGCCTCTGCGATTTTTATTTTTTGCGATATAAACGTAAAAAGACCGCAAATTTTGAAAAAAAATGATATTTTCTACTTTTTGTTATTAGAAAAATCCAATAAACTCAATTTTAGTCATACATTTAGGCCAAAATGTATTCAGCCACATGTCTTTGGTAAAAAAAAAGTCAATAATTGTATATTTATTGGTTTGCGCAAAAGTTGTCACATCTACAAACTAAGGTACGTTTTCTGGAATTTACGCAGCTTTTAGTTTACGACTGCCTATCTCATTTCTTGAGGTGCTAAAATGGCAGGGCAGTACAAAACCCCCCCAAATGACCCCATTTTGGAAAGTAGACCCCCTAAGGAAATTGATAAGAGGCATGTTGAGCCCATTGAATATTTTATTTTTTTGCCTCAAGCGATTGAATAATGACAAAAAAAAAATTTTTTTTTTTTTTTTACACAAAGTTGTCACTAAATGATATATTGCTCACACATGCTATGGGCGTATGTGAAATGACACCCCAAAATAAATTCTGCTGCTTCTCCTGAGTATGGGGATACCACATATGTGGGACTTTTTGGGAGCCTAGCCGCGTACGGGGCCCCGAAAACCAAGCACCGCCTTCAGGCTTTCTAAGGGCGTAAATTTTTGAGTTCACTTCTCACTACCTATTACAGTTTTGAAGGCCATAAAATGCCAAGATGGCACAAAACCCCCACAAATGACCCCATTTTAGAAAGTAGACACCCCAAGCTATTTGCTGAGAGGCATGTTGAGTTCATGGAATATTTTATATTTTGCCACAAGTTGCGGGAAAATTACAAACTTTTTATTTTTTATTTTTTTTTTAACAAAGTTGTCACTAAATGATATATTGCTCATGCATGCCATGGGCATATGTGAAATGACACCCCAAAATAAATTCTGCTGCTTCTCCTGAGTACGGGGATACCACATATGTGGGACTTTTTGGGAGCCTAGCTGCGTACGGGGCCCCGAAAACCAAGCACCGCCTTCAGGCTTTCTAAGGGCGTAATTTTTTGATTTCACTCCTCACTACCTATTACAGTTTTGAAGGCCATAAAATGCCAAGATGGCACAAAACCCCCACAAATGACCCCATTTTAGAAAGTAGACACCCCAAGCTATTTGCTGAGAGGCATGTTGAGTCCATGGAATATTTTATATTTTGCCACAAGTTGCGGGAAAATTACAAACTTTTTTTTTTTTTTTCACAAAGTTGTCACTAAATGATATATTGCTCACGCATGCCATGGGCATATGTGAAATGACACCCCAAAATAAATTCTGCTGCTTCTCCTGAGTATGGGGATACCACATATGTGGGACTTTTTGGGAGCCTAGCCGCGTACGGGGCCCCGAAAACCAAGCACCGCCTTCAGGCTTTCTAAGGGCGTTACAGTTTTGAAGGCCATAAAATGCCATAAAATGCCAAGATGGCACAAACCCCCCCCAAATGACCCCAAATGACCCCATTTTGGAAAGTAGACACCCCTAAATTTAGGGGTACACTAGTGAGACTAGGTAATAAATGGCGGGTGCCCTGAAACTATAAAAAAATAACTAACCAACCAGCGTCACCTGTAACAGTTATATGGTGATCACTGGTGAAAGGGTTAACTAGGGGGCAATTAGGGGGCTTTATGCGGTAGTATATGGGGGTCCCTGGCGCTATAAAAAGCTGCAGCGAACCTAAATACCTACCTGCCTAACTAGCGTCACCTGTGACACTAATACAGCGATCAGAAAAACGATCGCTTATTAGGCTGGGTTCACACTGGAGCGATGCGGGAACGCCACGAATGCGCGGCGGGTTCCCGCATCGCATGCCTCCCGGCGGCAGTTCACACTGCCCTATGCGAACTGCTGGGAGTGTCAGTGAAATGTTACTGACACCCCCAGATCAGTTCGCATATCGCAGTGCGATCTGCAAACTCGGATCGCATGGTGTGAACACCCATGCGATCCGATTCTGCTGCGGGCCAAAAAAAGGGTCCCGTGCGAATTTGCGGCGGGTGCGGCGGGTGCGGCGAATGGCTGAACTCGAATCGCACAGAGATCGGATGTGATTTGCACTGCAGTGCGGTGCGAATCACATCCGTTCTCATAAACCGCTGCAATGTGAACCCAGCCTTAGTGACACTGGCGACGGGGGGTGATCACGGGGTTAAACCTTTATTGGGGGGGTTAGGGGGGTACCTTAGAACTAAAGGGGGCTAACCCTAACTGCCCTAACAGTTATTAGTCACAAATGACACCCGCCGGGTGATCAGGGGGTTAAACCTTTATTAGGTAATAAATGGCGGGTGCCCTGAAACTATAAAAAAATAACTAACCAACCAGCGTCACCTGTAACAGTTATATGGTGATCACTGGTGAAAGGGTTAACTAGGGGGCAATCAGGGGGCTTTATGCGGTAGTATATGGGGGTCCCTGGCGCTATAAAAAGCCTAAATACCTACCTGCCTAACTAGCGTCACCTGTGACACTAATACGGCGATCAGAAAAATGATCGCTTATTAGGCTGGGTTCACACTGGAGCGATGCGGAAACGCCGCGAATCCGCGGCGGGTTCCCGCATCGCATGCCTCCCGGCGGCAGTTCACACTGCCCTATGCGAACTGCTGGGAGTGTCAGTGAAATGTTACTGACACCCCCAGATCAGTTCGCATATCGCAGTGCGATCTGCAAACTCGGATCGCATGGTGTGAACACCCATGCGATCCGATTCTGCTGCGGGCCAAAAAAAGGGTCCCGTGCGAATTTGCGGCGGGTGCGGCGGGTGTGGCGGGTGCGGCGGGTGCGGCGAATGGCAGAACTCGAATCGCACAGAGATCGGATGTGATTTGCACTGCAGTGCGGTGCGAATCACATTCGTTCTCATAAACCGCTGCAATGTGAACCCAGCCTTAGTGACACTGGCGACGGGGGGTGATCACGGGGTTAAACCTTTATTGGGGGGGTTAGGGGGGTACATTAGAACTAAAGGGGGCTAACTCTAACTGCCCTAACAGTTATTACAGTCACAAATGACACCAATGCAAAAAAAAAAAAAAAAAATGACATTGGTGTCACTGTGACTGGGGGGCAGGGGTAATTGGGGGGGTGATCGGGGGGTAAAGGGGGGGTGTGAGTGTGCCTGGCATGTTCTACTGTGTGTGTGAGTGTTGGTGCAACTTACTGATCTGCTCTCCTCCGTGTCGGAACGAAAAATACCGACACGGAGGAGAGAATACATCACTTCCTCTCCTGTGTTTACATTACAGGAGAGGAAGTGATGTCACCGGGGATTTCTATTCGTCGGGAGCGATCGCGAGGGGGTGGCCATGAATGAATGGCCGTCCCCTCGTCCGGGATCGCTCCCGAACGAATACCGACCGCCGCAGGCACCGGGCGGGGGCCCGATCGGGCCCCCGACCCGCGGGAGGCAAGGGACGTACATGTATGTCCTTATGCCTGCCCGTGCCATTGTACCGACGTACATCGGCGTGCGGCGGTCGGCAACTGGTTAATGTGAAAAAACTTCTGCCACTGACCGGCTGCCTAGCCCCCCCCCCCCCCCCCGTTTTAATCACCTGTTCCTTCCCTTGGTGGAGACAAGCTCACCTTCTGTGCCTGGGGTTCTCTATTGGGGGGCTCTTGATTGGATATATGCTGGATATATTGCTGCTGTCAATCAAATCCAGTGATGCAGGCATGGGACGAGTCCGGCATTTTGTGTCCTTGCACGCAAATGCTGGACTCAGAAGCATGCCTGTAAGGTAACCCCCAGGGGAGAGCGCTTCTCCCGGGGGGGATTACCGATGTGATGAGGAGCTATGAGCGCCGCCGGGGGACCCCAGAAGATGGGGTTCGGGGGCCACACTGTGCAAACTGAACTGCACAGTAGATGTAAGTATGATGTTTGTTATTTAAAAAAAAAAAACAAAGGCTTACAATCACTTTAACTCTATCTGCCTCCTCTGCTCATCTTTGCACCCACCTTCCTCTCCTTACTCACCTGTGCACCCAAACTGTAATTTCTTCTCTGCCTTCCTCTGCACACCCCACATTACCCTCCCCCACCAATTTTCTTACCTTTGCAGAACAGGCTGATGTTAGGCTGAATGACCACAGTTGTAGGTAGGACTTTCAAGCATGCCCCTTTATGGGGCGCATGCTATATATATGAATTCTGCCTCTAATTACATATTAATGCTGCCGATCCGTGGCTATTTACATATGAATGCAGACACTATTTACATGTTAATGCTGGTTATTTACATGTAAACACATAGTCGGAAGGTTAGTCATCTGTACACAAGAATAGGACAGAGCTGAGTAGC
Organism: Lithobates pipiens; assembly: GCF_037356315.1. NCBI lineage: Eukaryota > Metazoa > Chordata > Amphibia > Anura > Ranidae > Lithobates > Lithobates pipiens. The sequence goes on from NW_027507758.1 coordinate 494,781,528, forward strand.
ATTAGTAGCAGCATTTCACACTGAGATATTGGGACACAGCACGGCACTAAAACTTCAAGGGACAAGGGAATTTAAACCGGGATAGTTGGCAAGTATGAGGTAGCTGCTTCGGGCCCCACAACAATGACAGGTCCCAGGGCAGCTGACCCTTTTGCCCTGTTTTAAAGACGGCCCTGCAGATACTGCCTGCTGGCATACCCTCTACATATCACGCCTGCTTATACTGTCCACTAAGACACTTCTTTATCATTGTTTGTTATATCCCCAACATTTCAGTTTCTGAAATGGGTACACCTTTGTTCATGTATATAATTATCTATGTACAGTATACCATATTTATTGGCGTATAGCGCGCACTTTTTTCCCCTTAAAATCAGGGGAAAATCGTGGGTGCGTGTTATACGCCAATATCCACCGATCTCCCTCTGATTGTGGGGAAAGGAGCAAGCAGAGCTGGGATACACAAAACCAAAGTACACTCAGCTTTACTCGACTCCTCTCACAATCCCGCCCACCTCCACTGATTGTGAGAGGAGCGAGCGCCGCTGACATACAGAAAGCCGAGTGTACTTCGGCTAGTCTCGGATCCTCTCGCAGTCCCACCTCTGACTGTGAGCAGAGCCGAGTCTAGCCGAAGTACATTCAGCTTTCTGTATGTCAGTGGCGCTCGCTCCTCTCGCAGTCCCGCCCACCTCCACTGATTGCGAGAGGAGCCGAGTAAAGTTGGCTACTTCGGCTTTGTGTATACTTCGGCTTTGTGTATCTCGGCTCCGCTTGCTCCTCTCCGCTCAGTCAGCAAGAGATCGGCGCCAAATTTAAATCAGGGCAATCCTGAAAGGAGACTGGGCAAGGCTGCAAAGTGACTGGGCAAGGCTGCAAAGTGACTGGGCAAGGCTGCAAAGAGACTGGGCAAGGCTGCAAAGAGACTGGGCAAGGCTGCAAAGGCACTGGGCAAGGCTGCAAAGGCACTGGGCAAGCCTGCATATGGACACTGGGCAAGGGTGCACTGATGAACAAGGCTGCAGATGGACACTGATAACGCTGCATTGATGGGCATTTAAATGTAAGTTTTTAACTTAAACTTCCCTCCTAAAAGTTTTTTTCCTTAAAATTACCTCCTAACCTTGGGGTGCGTGTTATACGCCGGCGCGTGTTATATGCCGATAAATATGGTACTTGCCTCTGTGGCTCTTGAAACTTCCATTTTAATTTTGGAGTATCAGATCAGAACTCTGTGCTGCAGTGTTGCCAACCGTCAGTATTTTTACTGGCAGGCAGTAAAAAAATGGGCGTTTTTTTTCCTGCCAGTAAATGCCACTGACAGCAAAAGGTTGCTACTACAAATGTTGGCTTTGATGCTCGGCTCGGAATTGTGAATGCACATCCCCGGTCCAGAGTAGGCCGAGAACATCCGAGTGTCTTCTACAGTGTGTTCGGGCAGCACCGGTAGGGAGACGGGTCTGGGGGAGGTGGTGTCTGAGACCGATGTCATGGTGCAAGGGAGCTGAGCGGAGCAGCTGGAGCCTTGTCTGTGGTCCAGGAATGGGACTGTCAGTGCTGTTTGGACTGGGGTGGACTGAAGGGACCATCTGGCATGGAGAGAGACTTTCACTGTGACTCAGGAGGGGATGTGTTGATGATCTGTGCTGCTGCACACTGTTGTCAGTGTCATTGTGAGAGACACTGTCGTGTGTGTGCGCCCATTTTATTTTCTTACCCTCCTGTCCTGTCCTGTCCCTGAGCTATTTACTTACTATATAGAAAATAAAATAAGAGGTTTTTTTACCTTTAATATACACCCTAAACACATTGCTGATTACTTAGTGCACCTGTTTGTAGACTAAATACTGAAACACACTTAAAACTGTAATTTTTTAACTTTTAGAAATGCCAGTAAAAACTTGACTGTGTCAGTACATTTTGGGTGTCATGTCTGTGGATTTCAATCTGGTAAGTTGGCAACACTGCTATGCTGTCTTATACAACGGATGATTGTTCAAAGTTGCTAATTTCCTGTGTGCTTCTCCCCTAGAGCCTGTGCCCTGAAGTGCTTATGTGAAGTCCATTTCCCTCTTAGTCTCTCCAAGCTTTGTAAAGTTTTACATCACCGACAGAATAAAGATTTGAAACACACTTTTCTTTCAGAAGGTGAAAGTCAAGTAGAAGTGTAATGAAAACTTGACGTGGATGTCATTTTTTTTAATATCTTTCCCTTTGTGCAGTAGAAATTGGTTTAACTGTAGCTGAGCAGACTGACAAAAAGCACAAAAAGGAATTCATTGTGTGAACTGTGAACGTGCTGTCTTTAATCTCCCAGAAATGAAAATCAAAGCTGAGATTTACATGCAATTTCAGTTATAGAAAGGGTGACTCTGCCCAGTTGCAAGGTGCAAGGGGTTAATTTGCTATTTTTAAACAATCCGTACATTATTTAATGAAAGGCTGAACTGCAAGGTATGTAATAGAAGGGAGGAAATAGAGATTCCAGGACCGCTCAGCAGTTGAAAGTCATAACTGCTCAAATTTGCTAAGTGTGATCAAAGGACCAAGTCAAGTAGGATATTTATAGTGCTGACTTGAGACAAAACGTGTTGGTTTTGGTGTACGAATACAAGCAGAATGCAGATGTTGCCCATTGAAAATCAATAACATTCCCTTGGAACTAAACACGTAATTTGATTGATTGACATGGACCACTCTTGACTTCAGTTATGTGCTCTGTTCATTTTCTTTAGGATCATGTATCATTGCAGCTGTACAGTTCTATTATCTTTAAAGCAAATATATGCATATGCAATTGATTTGAAAATACTTGCATTTTTCATGGAATTGGCTGGATTTAAGGAGGCTTCTAATGAAAAAGTTTTTTTTTTTTTTTTCACAATTTCAAATAGTGTAGTTGGTATGAGCTCAGAATGTCATCTATTAACAGTTTTTACAGCTATGTGACACCCGGCCTGTTTTAAAGCAAAACTTCACTCTCTTAATCAACATTGACTATTTTGAATCCTTATGCTGCCAGCATTACTAAATACTATAGTATGGGTTCCAGAAAAAAAAAAAAATTATATATATATATGTGTGTGTGTGTGTGTGTGTGTAGTGCTGGCTCCTGACGAGCACGTGCTATTTGTCTTTGAAAATAAATATTCCTAAAACCACAGTTGTGTTTTAGGGCTAATTTTGCTAAATTATGGTCTTAGTGTGAGTCTAGCTGGATTGCCCTGAGTTCTGCTTGGCCGTAGGTGTCGCTGTTACCGCTGTCAAGTGTCAAGTGTGAAAACGCAGTTGAGCTGGGTGTATTGAATGCCATTCTTTCTCTTGGAACCAGCCCAGTGGGAGTGTTCTTCTGCTGTGCATTCTGGGAGATGGTATTTAAGGTACGGGGATCATGTGCTTCGGGGTTCCGGTCCAGAAGATATTTTTTGTCTGTTTGGCCCTGGTCCTCCTGACCAGTCCTCATGGCCCTCCTGGTCTGGGGTGTGGATCCATGCAATTTCAAGCCTCGGAGCTGGATAGCCCATGGCAAAGCCACTGCAGGGACAGCCCTGAATGGATATGGGGCCATAATGATTCAAAGGTGGTCCGGTGCTGTCTCATCTAAGGAGAGGCCCAGCAACTGGAGAAGCATCCAGGGGAGGACTCTTCGGGAGAAGGCCATGCGCAAGGCTGGCTTCTTTGAAGGAGCCTGGAGGCTCAGTTGAAGGACGCTTTGTGGATCTATATACACACGGTATCGTCAGACCGCCTGAGAGATACTGGTACCCTATGATAGTTCTCTAAATTTGTCTACGTCCCTCAGTTACATTCAAGTCTGTGGCAAAGACTTTCTTTCTCAAGTATTCTACATTCAAGTCTGTGGCAGAGACTTTGTTTCTCAAGTGTTCTACACCCAAGTCTGTGGCAGAGACTTTGCTTTGCCCGGAAGGGTGCTTTACTTAGCACCCTACTGGCTGCTAGGCCTAGTGATAGGAGGTCTATCTGGTGGTTGTGAGAATCCAGCTGTGAAACAGTAATTCTCTGGATTTCTTCTATAAGAGACTTTCTATTTCTGTAGTCCAAAAGTACCTGAACTTTCTTCCTAACCCTCTACTCTTCATTAAGAGACTGTGTTATCTTCTAAATAAATAACCCAAAAGAAGATCCAGTGTCAGTTTCTGCATTTCTTTGGGCCATCTACCACGGGAACCCCTAGACGGAGATGAGGTCCAGAAGGTAACAGTAAGTCAGTGCTATATATATATATATATATATATATATATATATATATATATATATATATATATATATACATATACATATGTAGCACTGACCCCCGATATATATTCTGTTGATTTGTAAATTCATATAATGGGATACCAACAAAACCCTGATTTAACCATCTTACTTCTTTATGGTATAATATCATTTTTATACACTGCTTCTTTAACGTGCCAATGCTGAAAATTTTTGGGGCACAGCAGGGAGTATATAATGACTGGAGATAAGGATACATGTCAGGCTGATGAAGGAAGCAAGGTTTGGCCTCCCAAACATGTTCTGATTGGTCATAGCACCCTGGATGATTGACAGCTTCCTGACAGCTCCTTGATAGATCGAGTCTCATAGCTTGCTTGCTTGGGATCCTGCCCTGGCTTCACTGTGCTCCTGTCAATGGCTCTGCTGTGGACTGGATTGGGAACTGATGACTTTTAGATGGAGCTTGTTTCAATGCTTAACACCAGCAATGTTTGTGAGTGCATAGATAAAGCTACGCTAATAGCCAGCGAAACGCGTTGACGTCACATCCAGACACTGGACGAACCTCGCATGAGCTTGAGACAGCGACTGCAGCCAGATATACAGAGTGTCTACTCTTTCGAGAAATTCGATACTATCTTTACGAATGGATGATCGGGGTCTCCGTAAGCCCACGTTATTGAAAGCGTGTTACGAGTGCTGAAACAGCAACAACAGACTACACATTTTGGTCTTTGGGATCCCGGACGGTCTCCATATCGAAAACAATAACGATCGATGTCGGTCCGTGAGTAGTGCACATAGTGTGGATGTTATGCAACATATTCCGGTAGAGGAAAAACATAGTGCTCGTGAAGCAATCCTTTCTGGACCGAACAATTCGTTGTTCCACAGAGAAACAAATGTTTGTATTTTATGAAATATAACTTAAGGCCTTTTGGAACTGTGTGTTGACACATTGAGAAGTTGCAGTATTCATTGACCAAAAGGAAATGAACAGTCTTTTAGCCTTTTTTTTGTGGCCTTTGTGAATTAACAGCTGTTTTCGAAAACTATCGAATCGATACGATAAATATAAACTAATAACATTCAAAATTGGTAACATTGAACATTGTTGTTTATGAATGGACTATATATCTATAACCATCGAATGGACACTCTTTCACAAAGATATTCAGTGAAACTAGGCTGTTAGCAATAGTTTTAATTTAGAACTAGTCTCCATTTCATGCTTGCTGTTGATTGCCAGATAAACATATTGATAGATTTTGTAAGTGGTCTTACCGGTCTAACTTGTTCATAATAACCAATTTTTTGGCAATCGGTAGCATCATTTTTTTGTGTTTGTGGTGTGTGTTATTTATGTCTTGTTTGTGGTTTGTCCTATATGATTCATGTTGGGTTTACTTTGGGAATGGACATTTTTTACGAATGGCCTTTTGGTTTTTTACTAATGAAATTATGGTTAAATATGATATTTGAAATCTAAAATAAATGATATACCGTATATACTCGAGTATAGGCCGACCCGAATATAAGCCGAGGCCCCCAATTTACCCCCAAAAAAACTGGCAAACTTATTGACTCGTGTATAAGCCGAGGGTGAGACATGCCTGTCCATCCCTGTGTGTGTGTCCGTCCATCCCTGTGTGTCCGTCCATCCCTGTGTGTCCGTCCATCCCTGTGTGTCCGTCCATCCCTGTGTGTCCGTCCATCCATCCCTGTGTGTGTGTGTGTCCATCCATCCATCCATCCCTGTGTGTGTGTGTCTCCATCCATCCATCCATCCATCCCTGTGTGTGTGTGTCTCCATCCATCCATCCATCCATCCCTGTGTGTGTGTGTCTCCATCCATCCATCCATCCATCCCTGTGTGTGTGTGTCTCCATCCATCCATCCATCCATCCCTGTGTGTGTCTCCATCCGTGTGTGTGTGTGTGTGTGTGTGTGTGTGTGTGTGTGTGTGTGTGTGTGTGTGTCCAGCCTACCTTTGTCCCGAGCCTCCGTCCCGTGCCTTGCCTCCTTGCCTCCGTCCCGTGCCGTGCCTTGCCTCCTTGCATCCGTCCCGTGTCGTGCCTTGCCTTGCCCCCGTCCCGTCCCGTCCCGTGCCGTGCCGTCCCGTGCCCTCTTCGTCGGCGGCCATTGTAAAGTTCAAAAGCTGCGCCGCCGCCTTCGCCTGTGATAGGCGGAACACTGAATTTCCCAGCAGCCTGTGTTCCGCCTATCACAGACGTCGTATCATCCTCGTCCGTAGTACGAGGATGATACGATGTCCGTGATAGGCGGAACACAGGCTGCTGGGAAATTCAGTGTTCCGCCTATCACAGGCGAAGGCGGAGCCGGAGGCGCGGCTTTTGAATAGAATGGCCGCTGTCTGTCTGCTCGACACGCTGATCGAGCGGGCAGACAGCGATGACTCGAGTATAAGCCGAGGGGGGCACTTTCAGCCTCAAAAAAGAGGCTGAAAATCTCGGCTTATACTCGAGTATATACGGTATTTCTAATTAACCTTTTTGTATGAGGTAAAGAATTTTAGTTTGGTGTCAAAAGTAACCTCTTTTTGCAGCTCGTGCTAATCAAACTGTGTCTTTTTTGTTTGTATATGCTATTGGGTTACGGCACTAACACCTTAAATAAGGACTCAATCAGGGCAGTTTTTTGACTTAACCCTTTATAAGTGGACTTATCTGTTTTTCTATACCTTTTTCTTTTTCTTCTCTTTTTTCCTCCTTTTTTCTTTAATTAAAATTGTGAGTGCATAAGCTTTGTATTTTACATTTTTCTACTATTAAAAACTTGTTACACTATTGGCAGCTTGGCACCTGTCTCCCCATCCATTTTCTCTCTTGCAGTAAATTTTACATGAATCATCTTCCTTTACTCAAGATGGCCACAACTTGAAATGCTGGGGGGGGGGGTTAAAAGTGATTTCTCAACAAAATACAGCATGGAGACACAGAAGGATAAGTGAGTTTGCTTTGAATATTAAACATGAAATAAATATATTATTTTGCTTGTGGTGCTCACATGCAGTGTAGCTCTGTTTTAAAGAGGTTCTAAAGGCAGACTTTTTATCTTAATACATTCTATGCATTAATATAAAAAACCTTCTGCGTGCAGAAGCCCCAGCCCCCCTAATACTTACCTGAGCCCCATCTCAATCCAGTGATGTTGCACAAGAGCCTCAGCTGTCTGAGGACTCTCCCTCATTGACTGAGACACACATTGGGTGTCATTGGCTGCTGGTGTTGTCAATCAAAATCAGTGTGTCAATAAGGAGAGAGAGGGGCGTGGTTGAGCCACTGCTCTGTGTCTAAATGGATACACAGAGCAGCGGCTCGGCACGGGTACCCCCATAACAAGCTGCTTGCTGTGGAGGCACTCCGCAGGAGGGAGGAGCCAGGAGCGCCGGCAAGGAATCTGAGAAGAGGAGGTAAGAATAACATGTTTGTTATTTTTAAACATAAAAAACAGGACTTTGGTATCACTTTAAGATTATAAAGAAAGACAAAGTGAGCTGTGCTGTTTTTGTGACAATGTTTACTATTACGTTATTATGACCTATACATTACAGCCATATGAGCTCCTAATAGTTTTATGAGAGCATTTTTTTTCTGACCTTTTTTTCTGATTCAGAATTGTATTTTTTTTAAGTTATGACAGGAGTGCTATTTATTTACCTCTCTCTTTTCACAAAGTACCTTTTGTTTTTTAAAATGATATAATGGCTTGTAGTGGTTTTATCAAAAATTGAAGATGCAGCCAGTCATTTGAAAAGGAAAGTACCTGTGGTGGAATGTGCAATCCGTAAGATTATGGGTAGACAAGGCAATTCTTAGATCTGTGTCACATCTCCTGAGTGTTTGTTTATGGCCAATTGTAGTACCTAGCTCATTAAAGTGGTTGTAAATGAGTACTGTATGTTCAGAACTCTGACACCTAAATTGTGCTCTGCGAAAGTACTGATGCTCTTTGTTCATCTTTCTTGTTGGTTATTCTTTTTCTATTTTTCCCCATCTGTAGAAGAATAGAGAAACTTGGAATAGGCAGCCGTACACCGCAATGCACACGCGGGATACCAATAAAAACATCTTTATTATAATGTAAACAGAAGCAGTCACAAGAATGAATGGGCGGTTGGTTATACTTTTTCAATTTTTCCACATCTGTAGAAGAATATGGAAACACAGTCCTGCCTACTAAACTGCAATGTACGACTCCTACACCTAAAGAGGGTGCGGGGGGCGGGGGGCCTGAACAGGCGGACACAGTCCTTTTTATTGCCAGCTGCATAGCACATTCACGGTGCATTTTAAAATGTTTACACTGCTGGAGCCACCATCCTTCACCCCCTAAATATTATTGTTAATGATCAGTAAGACCCCTTTGACACGAGGGCTTTTTGCAGGCACTATAGCATTAGAAATAGCGCCTGCAATCCACCCTTAAACTGCTGCTCCATTCATTCCATTGTGAAAGCCCGAGGGCTTTCACACTGGAGCGTTGCGCTGGCAGGACGTCAGGAAAAGTCCTGCCAGCAGCTTCTTTGGAGCGGTGAAGGAGCGGTGTGTTCACCGCTCCTCCACCACTGCTCCCCATTGAAATCAATGCGGCAGCGCTGCATTACCGGCGGCAAAACGATGCTATTGTGGCATATTGCTGGCGGTTTTAACTCTTTCTCGGCCGCTAGCAGGGGGTAAAAGCGCCCCGCTAGCGGCCGAAATGTGCTGCAAACCCGATGGTAAAATGCAGCTAAAATAACAGCGTTTTGCCGCCGATGCTATGGGAGCGGGCGGCAGTGTGAAAGGGGTCTTAAAGAGTTTTAAAATAAGCCACCCCTGACCTTTTTAGCTGCATGTACTGTGAAGTAATTCACTCCTAAAGATCACAACAAAAACTTGAGTTGGGTTTCAAATAGATTTCTAATAACTTAGAAACACCCGCTGTGTGTTTATGTTAGAGGACTAATAGGCTGTCAAGATTTTTCAACAATAGACTTCACTCTTTGGAAAAGTCAGTGGTCAATCAAGTTTTAAGAGCTGCAGTGTGGGTGATTGTTAAATACTGCAGGCAGAACTCACAATCCCTCTGATTGTACAGTACAGTAATTTATGTGAAGGGAGCTTTTCAACTCAATACAATTTTGATTCTAGGTCTTGACATATGTGGAGTACATATTGGACCTAAGGCTGGATTCACACCTATGCATTTTTAGTGCTTTTTGCATTTGGCAGATTTTTACTACAGTCCATTCACCATGGTTTCCTATGGAACACGTTCTGTTGTGCAAATCTGCAAAATGCAAAAAGCACTAAAAATGCATAGGTGTGAATCCAGCCTTAGAGTGTATCTAAACCCAAAAACAAATATTTTATATATTGTAGCTTACCAATCCCTAAATATAGTGGCTGTGTTATTTTTCTTTTCTAGACGTGTTTTCCTTTATTTTCACCTGGTGAGCTGAAAAGTGATATACTTCCTGTTTCAAGGTAGCTCCATTCTATGAAACAACGGAGCCACTCTTTAAAAGCAACATTGGTAAAGTGGTAGTAAACTCTGTTACACCACTTGTACCTATAGGGAAGCCTTTAACCACTTGACCACTGAGCACTTAAACCCCCTTCCTAACCAGACCAATTTTCAGCTTTCGGTGCTCTCACATTTTGAATGGCAACACTGTACACAGTCATACAACACTGTACCCTTAAGAAATGTTTGTCCTTTTTTTCACACAAATAGAGCTTTCTTTTGGTGGTATTTAATCACCATTGTTTTTTTTTTGTTTGTTTTTTGCGCTATAAAAGAAAAAAGACTGAAAGTTCGTACAAATTCGTGAAATTAGTAATTTTTCTTCAGAAATCTTGCCCAAAATTTATACTGTTACATATCTTTGGTAAAAATAACCCAAATCGGTGTATATTATTTGGTCTTTGTGAAAGTTATAGAGTCCACAAACTATGGTGCCAATATCTGAAAATTGATCACTCCTGAAGTACTGACGGCCTATCTAATTTCTTGAGACCTTAACATGCCAGAAAAGTATAAATACCCCCCAAATTACCCCTTTTTGGAAAGAAGAAATTCCAAGGTATTTAGAAAGATGCATGGTGAGTTTTTTGAAGTTGTTATTTTTTCCCACAATTTTTTGCAATATCAAGATTTTTTTTCTTGTTCACAAAATTGTCATATTAGCAGATTATTTCTCACACACAGCATATGCATACCACAAATTACACCCCAAAACACATTCTACTACCACATGTGTGAGACTTTTACACAGCGTGGCCACATACAGAGGCCCAACATGCAGGGAACACCTTCAGGCGTACTGGAGCACCCAAGCCAATTCTGACATTTCCCTCTACATCTAAAGATCCTCACTTATTTACTAGAAAATTACATAGAACCCCACAACATTATATATTTTTTTTTAGCAAAGACCCTAGAGAATACAATGGCGGTCATTGGAACTTTTTATCTCACACGGTTTTTGAGCAGCAATTTTCCAAACACTTTTTTTTGGAAAAAAAACAGTAAACTTAGCCCAATATTTTTGCATAATGTGAAAGATGAAGTTACGCCGAGTAAATAGATACCTAACATTTCTCCCTTCAAAATTGAACACACTCGTGGAATGGTGCCAAACTTCACTACTTAAAAATCCCAATAGGTGACACTTTAAAGTTTTTTACTGGTTACATGTTTTGAGTTAAAGAGGAGGTCTAGGGCAAAAATTATTGCTCTCGCTCTAATGTTCGCAAGCGATACCTCACATGTGTGGTTTGAACACCGTTTTCATATGTGGATGAGACTTACGTATGCGTTCACTTCTGCATGCGAGCACACGGGGGACAGGGGCGCTTTAAAAATGTTTTTTTTTATTGTTCATTTTACTTTATATATTTTAATTTGACACGTTTTTCCCCCCCAAAATTTTTTTGATCACTTTTATTCCTATAACAAGGAATGTAAACATCCCTTGTAATAGGAATATGGCATGACAGTTCCTCTTTACAGTGAAATATAGGGTAAACAAGACCCTACATCTCACCTCTAGGCTGGGAAGCCTGAAATAAAAAAATAAAAAAATGATCCTGGCTTCGATCGTAGTGGTGTGTCGTAGAAGCACCGAAGGGCGGTGGGAGGGGGAACGTCCCCTCTTGCCCCCCGTAAGAATGATCAAGCAGTGGAACAGCCACTATGATCATTCTTATGGTATAGGGAATCTCTGGCTGAAAAGCTGATATCTGCATGATGCCTGTAGCTGCAGGCATCTTTCAGATATCCCGTGCAAAAAGTTAAAAAAAGTCATATGACCGACGGCGGGCGGGAAGTGGCTAAAATGCATTTTTTAACACAAAGTTGTCCATTTATACAATATTTCTAACACATAGAATGTACATACCAAAAATGACACCCCAAAATAGATTCTCCTACTGTGTGAGACTTCCACAGCCTGGCCACATACAGAGGCCGAGTACAGCCAAGTATGGCCGAGCATGGCCGAGTATGGCTGGGTATGGCTGAGTATGGCTGGGTATTGCAGATTATGGCAGTATTGCAGAAAATGGCAGGGTATTGCAGGGTATGGCAGGGTATGGCAAGGTATGGCAGAGTATGGCAGAGTATTGCAGGGTATGGCAGGGTATTTCTGAGTATTGCAGAGTATTGCAGGGTATTGCAGGGTATTGCAGAGTATTGCAGGGTATTGCAGAGTATTGCAGGGTATTGCAGAGTATGGCAGAGTATTGCAGGATATTGCAGAGTATTGCAGGGTATTGCAGAGTGTTGCAGTGCATGGAGGGATGGCTGAGCATGGAAGGATGGATGGATGTGACTGGCATGAAGGGACGGACTGCACCTAAATGAGGAGGGTGTAGATCAGCTGGGAATGAAGATGGCCGAAAAGTTAGAGGGGTTTTTAAACTAGGCGATTTGGGGGGGGGGGGGGTCCAGAGGTAGAGATAGTCAGCGCAGAACAAATTCCAGAGGGTAGTATTGGGATACTTAGTGGTAGGTTGACCAAAGCACATAAATCCAAGGTAAGTATGGTAGCAAGGCCTAGTTGCAATCTCAGAACACCCAATAAGAGGATAATATGCGACCGGTCTAAACTATGTGGCATGTTCACCAGTGCCAGGAGCTTGGCAGACAAGATGGGTGAACTAGAGATACTATTGTACGAGGAGGATTTGGATTTTGTGGGAATTTCAGAGACCTTGTTCAACAGCTCTCATGAGTGGCTGGCAAACATTCAAGGGTATACCCTTTATTGCAAGGATAGAGAGGGTAAAAAAGGGGGAGGGGTATGCCTATATATCAAGAATAATGTATAAGTGAATGTGAGAGATGACATCACTAAGGGAGCTAGAAAGGAGGTGGAATCCTTATGGCTAGAGCTCCAAAGGGATGAAGCTAAGGGGAAAATAATACTGGGAGTATGCTATAGACACCCTAACCTGAGGAGGGAAGAGGAGACAGATCTCCTATCACAATTTGGATTAGCGGCAAGGATGAGAAGTGTTATCATAAAGGGGGGTTTTAATTATCAAGACATAGACTGAATAATTCATCATTCATCTAAGGCTCGCCAGTTCCTAAATGTCTTGCAGGACAATTTTATGAGTCAGATGGTAGACACACCAACTAGAAATAAAGTGTTACTGGATCTACTGATTACCAACAATACAGACCTGATCACGGATGTGGAAATACGGGGCAATTTAGGGAACAACAATCACAGGTCAATTGGTTTCTGTATAAATCACACGAATAGGAAACATAAGGGGAATACAAAGACACAGAATTTCAAAAGAGCCAACTTCCCTAAAATGAACCTTACTAGAAGGCATAAATTGGGATAAAATCTTAGGAACAAAGAACACGGAGGAGATATGGGTATTAAATAAGGGTTTAAGTCAATACATCCCATTGGGTAATACATTTAAAAGAGCGAACAAAAGTCCCGGATGGCTTAACTCCAATGTAAAAATGCATATAAAAGCAAAGGAGAAGGCCTTCAAAAAATACAAGATTGAGGGATTATCATCAGCATTCAAACTTTATAAAGAATGTAACAAGATATGTAAGGGTGCAATAAGGATGGCTAAGATAGAACATGAAAGACACATAGCAGAGGAGAGCAAAAAAAATCCCAATACATTTTTTAAGTATGTAAACAGTAAAAAAGGGAGGACAGACCACATTGGCCCCATAAAGAATGAGGAAGGACATCTGTGTACAAAGGATGGGGTGATGGCAAAGGTATTGAATTAATTCTTCTCCTCAGTCCTCACAAGGGAATTGGGGGGCTTCAGTAACCAAAACTGAAGTGTTTATCCTCATGGCACATCACAGGAAGCGCCTCCATGGTTAACAGAGGACAGAATTAAAATTAGACTTGGGAAACTTAACATTAATAATTCACCGGGAACAGATGGCTTGCATTCGAGAGTACTTAGGGAACCTGGTCAAGTAATTGCCAGACCATTGTTTCTAATTTTTACTGACAGTCTATTGACTGGAATGGTACCAGCTGATTGGAGAAAAGTCAATGTAGCACCAATATTTAAAAAGGGCCCAAAATTCATCCCTGGGAATTACAGACCAGTTAGCCTAACATCAATAGTATTGAAAACTCTTGGAGGGGATGACAAGGGACTATATACAAGGGAGAATAAAGAGGAGGGGTACTAAAAAAAAGTGACCACAAATCAGACTTTGGGGGCATGGAAACAATGAAGAATTAACAAAAATAATATTTATTGAAAAAGTACATGATATAGTCACAGTGTTCAAAAATTTAAAAATCATAGAAGCATGATACAATTTGTACAGTGAGCCCTTGTGTGTCTACGCGTTTCACCACTAGGCTTCTTCAGGACTCAAACAAGGTTCAAAGACGTAAAAAAATAAAGGAAGAATCAGTCTCGCTATCTTATAATGGGCTAGGCTTCATGTACAAATGTTCAATAGCCAGGTTCCCAGAGATGTCAGGTACTCATGGCAAGTAAAGGAGGTCAAACAACGTACAGCTAGTTTAGTAAAAAAGGATTTGGGTATTGCTAAAGCAGGGGCAGGTGCGCATCTCTTGCCATCAAGTAAAGCAGTGATCCTACTGAGAAATCGCGGAACCAACAGAGAGAACACAGGTGGAGCTCAAGTACATGACAGAGATGTGGTACAGCCGCCTAGCATAAGATGCCCATATAGGGACAATTTGAGAAATGAGAAAAACGGACGAGCCTCTGGGAGACAGCCTGGTGCTGTACAGCATATATGGGGATCGTATGCTAGGCGGGATGTACCACATCCCTGTCACGTAATTTAGCTCCACTTTGTGTTTTCTCTGTTGGTTTCAAGATTGCTCAGTAGGATAAAATGTTGATTCTCCCACTCTACAAGACTCTGGTCTGGCCGCACCTGGAGTATGCTGTCCAGTTCTGGGCACCAGTCCTCAGGAAGGATGCACTGGAAATGGAGCAAGTATAAAGAAGGGCAACAAAGCTAATAAAGGGTCTGGAGGATATTAGTTATAAGGAAAGGTTGCAAGCACTGAACTCATTCGTTCTAGAGAAAAGACACTTGAGAAGGGATATGATTTCAATATGCAAATACCATACTGGTGACCCCACAATAGGGATAAAACGTTTTCGCGAAAGGGAGTTTAATAAGACTCATGGCCACTCATTATAATTAGAAGAAAAGAGGTTTAACCTTAAACTACGTAGAGGGTTTTTTACTGTAAGAGCGGCAAGGATGTGGAAAACCCTTCCACAGGCGGTGGTCTCAGCGAGGGGCATTGATAGTTTCTAGAAACTATTAGATAAGCACCTGAATAGCCACAACATACAGGGATATACAATGTAATACTGGCATATAATCATACACATAGGTTGGACTTGATGGACTTGTGTCTTTTTTCAACCTCACCTACTATGTAACTATGACTGCAATTGTCACAGAGCAGCGCTGTGGGCACTACAGATCCAGCCCAAAGCGCTGTTGCCATCCGCTTTCTCCCCCTCTCCTCTCACACTGTACTGATTGGTACACAGAGGGGAGAGAGGAACTGGCGTCTATACATGACTCCGGTTTGTTTACAAATGATCCTCCATTATCTGATGGAGCAATCACATGGTAAACAGCTGCTATCAGTGGCCATTTACCACAATCTGTGATGCGCCGGGTCCCCTTGACCCGGCAGTCATGGATGTTCACGGGTACGCGTCCCAGGGGGCATGCGAGAGAGGGATTCTGGGAGGACATCACTGTACGCCCTCCCAGAGTTATGCAACCACCCAGCCATCATTTGGCTATGGGCAGTTTGGCAAGCAGTTAATAAGGCTTACCTGCAGGTACTGTGAATATCACCTAAACTTGCACAGTTTAGGAGATATTCAGAGTGACATCGCTGGCGCATGCACTCGGAAGGTCCAGCTTACAGTGTGGGACCCTCAGAGCCTGTGCCCTAAATGTAATGTATTTATTCTGTGGAAATTGTTATATAAACTTTAGCACATTTTCTTGCAATGAGAAAAAGTGACTGACACTACCCCAAATCTTATTTCTATCCCTGTCCACTCTATTATAATATTAAAATAAGCCACACCATTTACAATGGTTCAGTCCTACTATGAGATGCTGGGAACAAAGGAGAACCATACCCAGGGTTGCTGTATGTATCAGAGCCATGACAACACCCTTGACTAGTATTATGACAGGTATTGTTAATTCGCTATTTTAAACATATAGGGTTTACTAAAACTATTTTGGTTGTTTCATTTATCAGTGTATAATAATAGCAGTGGCAACAGAAGCATTGCCTTTCTCTTATGTAATTGACAAAAACAATAATCTTAGGAAAATTTTGAGTTGATTTTCCTCATTAAAATGTTGGTAAATAAGCTTTCACTAAATGAAAAAAAAATTAACTTTACGTGTCAAAGTAACACAGAAGGAAAAATATGGTACATCTTGAAAACATTTAATTACATTTTTTGTGAATGTTGAAAGTTCAGTATTGTGATATTTTTTATTCAGTTAAAGCAATATTTCAATTCCTCACTACCTCCCATTCCGATAAACCTCAATGCTCTCTATCCAATTCTTTAGAAGGACATGCTTGTTATAGACAAATGAAATCACTTCACACTGAAGGTATAGACTCTCGGCTGGAAGATAATCACCTGGTTCTGGGTATTAATGGACTTCAGCTTTTTCATTTAACCCCTTTTCTAGTGAGAAGTTCAGTAACTAGATTGCTATGAAGTCCCAGTGCTGTCTCCTTTCTGTGATGGAAAAAAATGACTAGAGAAATATATTCTGATGAAATAGTGCGAATGTTCTGCATTGAAGACATGACATGGAATCCTAATATTCCAAAATATGTAGCTAGTGTGATGCTGGAAATTGTTGGAAAGGCTGTCGTTTTGTGCCTTTAACATTGCTCCTGCAAAGAAAACAACATATGGATTAATGTTTTTTCAGAAAATGAGATTAAGCGAGTTTTGTGAATGGGTGATCCCACCGGACCCTACTGATACTGGAAGTGACCAAGGGTCACCAGTGAGAGGAGTGGAGGCCATGCCTCAATAGAATGTAGGCTTCCTTAGTAGAGCCACTGAACATATTCCATATAACACAAATTAAATTATTGAAAGGTTCAATTATAGCTTTGCTAGACTACCCAATAGAAACAGAATATGTGCTCTGAATAAACTGCTGTGTGTACAGTTTGTACAAAAAAGTGAGGTTTCTATTATTATACAGTATATACTGTATAATAATAGAAACCTCACTTTTTTGTACAAACTGTACACACAGCAGTTTAATCTTCAAACTGATGATAATCCACGATATTGCATTTCCAGCGTGAAACAAATATAGCCAACATTCCAGCATCAAATAACTTTAGCAGTTTTCCAAAGAAAAAAAATATTATTATTAAAATGCCCTTAGCCTGTTTGGCATTTTTTTTACACAGTTGAAGCCCATTTCTATCTAGCAAGTGTCAGTACCAGGATTCATGCTGTTAATTTTAGGCTCAGCAAAGCCTACCCGAGACAACTCTTATCTGGAAGTGATGATGATTGGCCAGCTCCCTGCTGTCCCTGTGTTAAACACCTGTTGCACACACCAACAGTGCTCATGATAGTGGGTAATACCTAGTATGCTCTTGCTTGACTCAGCTTATATTTAGTCTTTGTTTTACTGTGTATGACCCTGATTGCTCTGACCCTGCTATCTCCAATTTGATTGTGTACCTTTTAGACTCTGACCTACTTGTGTGTGACCCAGCTCCTCAGAACTACATTACTGCCTGATGCCCCTGTGTTATTGGATGCTCTGTCGCTACTTGACCTACTCTGACCCACTCCTCCTATGCACCATTTCTTGCTGCCCTGCTGACATCTGCAGTAGTACCCCTCAAGTAGAGGAAAGAGAACAATGCCTCTAAGTGCATTGGTAAAAGTTTTATTGGAGGCACAATGGGATAAAAAAAAACACTTACAAGAGAGTAAGAGGTCATAGGCATATAATGATTAGTCCTGATGTGGATCGCTGTTGACTTCTGTGGTCCCTGGTGATGTGGATTAGTGAGGAGGTGAAGATGCGTTAAAGCGGCCCGGGTTCTGGAACCAAGCTGGAATGTTCGTGGCCGATGTGACATCAGATGCCGGTGGTGGGCAGTAATGCATTTTGGAGCATGCACAGCTCCTTCGTCGTCCTTCATTACTGCCCACTGCCTAGACCGGATGTCACATCAGCTGTGTACATTCCAGCTTGGTCCCAGAACCCGACTGCCTCAACGCATCTTCACCTCCTCACTAATTCACGTGAACAGAGACTCTGCAGGACGTCTCTCTCTCTCTCCCCCAGACAGATGAGGATTACAGCGATCTGCATGAGGACTAATCATTATATGCCTATGTCCTCTTACTCTCTTGTAAGGTTTTTTAATTGTGCCTGTAATAAATCTTTTAACCACTGAACTTTCTCTTTTCTTTATGACCCTCCAGAGCTGCTTCTTCTCTACAAAGTTCTGCCTTCAGTGCCATCTCTCCACTACTACTAAGGACCGGATACCCAGCTTAACCAGTACACCCTCATCTCTCCCTCTTTTGTGCCCACAAGTACCAGCCAGCCTGCTCTGCCTATAGTTTTGCTTAAGGTATGTGTTCTTGTTTACATATTGTGTTCATCTGGACAAAAGTAGGCCCAGTGAATGTGGTGTATCTGGATTTTGCAAAAGCATTTAATACAGTCCCCCACATACACTTAATCTACAAATTGAGGTCTGTAGGCATGGACCATAAGGTTTGCTATTGGATAGAAAACTGGCTTGATCTCAGTGTTTGCGGATAACATAAAAATATGTAGTGCAATATCAACACAGCAGGATATAGAATGATATAGAAACTTTACAAGAGGACCTGAATAAATGAATGGAGTGGGCTACTGCATGGCAAAATAAGTTTAACATTACAAAATGTAAGGTAATGCACTTTGGGGGTAAAAATATAAACACAAGTAAATTCATTAGGAGAAGCACCCCTATGGGCTTCCAGAATGTAGAAGGATCAAGGGGTACTAGTAGAAAACAGAGCAATAACATGCAGTGTCACGCTCCAGTTACCAAAGCCAGCAGAATATTAGCATGCATTAAAAAGGGAATCTACTCCAGAGATAAAACAATTATTTTGCCACTTTATAAAACTCTTTTTTTGCAGCATCTGGAGTATTCTGTCCAGTTCTGGTCAACAATCCTTAATATGGGGACTGGGGGACCTCAATTATGAGGAACGACTACAAGCGCTAAATGTATTCTCCTTGGAGAAGAGACACTTAAGAGGCGATATGACAATATACAAATATCTCAACGGTGATCCCAGTGTAAGTATGCAACTTTTCAGTCCCAGAGAGTGTAGCCACACGATTAGACTGGAAGAGAAGCAATTTAAACTTAAGGTGCGTAGGGTTTTTTTCAATGTCAGGGCGGTAAGAATGTGGAACTCTCTTCCACAATTGGTGGCGTTGACAGGAAATATGAATACTTTTTTCTTTTTTTCTTTTTTATATATTTATTAAGTTTTCGTACAAAAGTATAAAACTTTTGAATCCAGGAGTAGTATGCCAGCAAGGGCAATAAATTAAAAGACATAGTACGACATAAGAAGCAAGATAGAATTGCGTGGCTTGGGGCCTACAAACATTCATATGAGAACTAGTAGCATAGCATCTGGTCTAAAAAGAGTAACTCACTAATGATTCTATCAACGAGGCAACCTAAGGAGTGGAAGCAGGTGAACGTTCCACCCAGGAACAGGTAAAAAGATTAATAAAGTTATGAAGAAATAAAGAACATATCATATTAAATAAGGTACTACTTGATCAAATAGTGTAGGTGGAATGCCTAGGGGAGGGGATATGGAGATTCAAGGAGGTGGAGACTTGGATCCTAAGTTTGCCCAGTGTAATGGCCAGGTCTGTGTGCAGAAGGAGAGTCATATGAAAAGAGATCTCTTCTGGAGAGAAAGAATGCTCCATGAAACAATGCCACCTGGCAATAAAACGTTTTACTGATATAGAATGTTGGGTGATAGTGTCCATTTTCTCAATGTGAAATAGGGTTTGGAGTGCTGATTTGACTGAAGCAATTGAATACTTTTAAAAGATTCTCGGATGTGCATCTAAGCGAAAACAATATATAGGGATATGTATATTGTACACAGGTTGAACTGGACAACTGTTGTCTTTATTCAAACCTTACCAACTATGTAACTATGTAACAACACACAATCAGCACATCAGAACTGTTTTCTTTGCTACCTAACCCCTGACCTGACAGGAGGTAGGCCTTGACACTAGCTCCACAAAACAATAGATGATACTTATAGGTCTGTCATCACCCAGTCTCTCTCTGCATACTTTTAGTGACCATAAGATGACAGATTGTCAGGACAGGCTGTTTTTTTTTGTTTTTTTTTTCCTTTTAACATTTGTTTCATTTGTCAGACTTTCTGAAGACAAAAATGGAAATTAACCTTTACCGTAATTTTATCTGAAATATGTTTTTATTTTTGTCTGTACTCAGTGGACACTACCAGTTGGTTTGTGTACAGTTTGACTGCATAAACCTTTCTATTCATAAATAAGACCTGAAGAGTTGACTAAAACAACAAGGTGTGTAAACTTGACAGAAAAGTATGACTAGATGGTGATACAAAAGTCCAATTGCAAAAATGTGTCTTAGTTGCAGGTTTAATGTAGTAACTGCGTATTTGATTATCAGTGATATTGCCACAAGGAAAAATAAAGTTGAATTGCAGATATAGTATATTTTTACTTAGTTGCATTAGTTCAGATTGGAATGCATCAGAATGGATCAAAATACATCAGGCCAGCCGCTCAACATGGGACCCAGAAGCAAGTGAAGATCACTGAATTCGCGGTGTCTACTTCAGTGATTTCCAGATTCAAGGGAATTTGGCCAGGTATGGTTTATACATAGTTATATTAGTCCAAGCTGGACCAATGTAACCATATACTATGCCTAAATTTCATCTTTAAAAGACTGCTATTCGAAATTGTGTTTCTGCTCCCTAATATCCTCCTTTGTTTCTCCCAGATAACAGGTTAGATAGGATGTCAGAAGCAATGCGGCAAAATATTGCTTATATAGTTATATCAACTTTTATAAAGAAATGCTGATTGTCAACTAGACAGAAGTCATGCAAAAACGTATATCCAAACAGGAATGCAGGAGTATAGTGGCACTGGAGGCAAGACAAAGAAATATGAGATATATAAATGTGAGGCCCAAAGGTCTATGATTTTAGAAGGTTGATATCGCCCATGTCCAACCTTAATTTATTTTTAAGCCCCACTTTCTGTATTTCAAAGTGTATACTATAGCTAAGCAAACCAGAATAATAGGCAAGTATGTGTACATTAAAGCAATGACTATTTTACTACGATCTACAGGTCATCAGCCACGGAACATACCATACTGTATCTGTCATGATTATCATATTTATTTTTCCCATAGAATATAACAAACTGTATGCTAATTATTTTTGCACCTTTTATTTATGGAAAGTGCTACCTTTTATTTTTTTTTTGGGGGGGGGGAGTTCATGTAGACCCTTATCCATGCGCTTTCTTATAAATATTGAAGAATTAAAAAACATAATTAGATGCATTTAATTGCCTTGGAAGAGTTTTTTGGATCAATACTGTGCCTTGCTATTGATCAAAGTCTGTGAAGGGAATTCAACAAAGTTTCCTAGTTTACCAAGATTAATTAGCAGGCTCGTTAGCACTAGAAAATTTGCAGAGCATACATAAAAATAATCCATGCTTTTACTGACACCCTTTAATAAATTTATACAAAACATTATGAAACTTAGAATATCATAATATTGAACATACGATCTGGAATCCGTGAAATCAGCAATGGTTTGCTCATTTTTTGAATATTCCTAAGTGAAGAATGTAGTTTATATTATTTAAAATTGTATTTTTTATTATTTTTTTATAGTCTTTTGGACCTACAAAGCAATAAATAAACTGACATCAAACTTACCAGGTGGTTGGGTCCTTCACTCCATTAAGAGACAATTTGCCCTGAATGGACAAAGTGCAAAAGGCCCTCCCAACCCAATGACACTTACCACACAAGCACTTCCCCTTTGCTTCTTTACTTGGTGTTTCAGGATATTGGGGAGCATATATAACAGTGCTTGGACCTAGCAGCTAATTGAGGCTCATAGGCTAAAAAGCTATTTAAACTGATCAGCTGCACATAGCCAGTGCTGGCTTAACTACAGCTTTCTTATTTGTGGCCCTGTATCTGTTACCAACAAACTTTAGCAACCCGGTTTGCCTTGACTTGCTCCTGATAGTCACCTGTACTAACCCTGGTTTGCACTAGGTCTATGTTTCTGCCTCCTCCTTCTTTTCCTGACCTGTTTGTTTGTTACTGACTCTGGCCTGAACCCATACTGTCAGGAAAGGAGAAATATGCCCAGGCACATAGTTATAGGCAGAAGAGGAATTTCTGTTAGTCAAATCCATAGAGAAATTATTTTAGCCAAAACCATGGACAGAGAATCTCCATTAGCCGTACGCACATGCACGCATGTGCTCCCACCACTAGAGTGGCACCAAGTGTATTATATAAACACCTCTGATGCACTAGGATTTTGCCTTATAGTCTACAGTGTTCTGCTACCTGTTCCTTGTGTTTGATCTCTTGTTGCCGCTCTGATCCATCTGACCATGCTTGCACTCTACCTGAACTGACCCCTGGTTTGCTCTTTGACCATGTCTCTGCTTGACCCCTCTGTCTGCCTGTTTGCCGTTGCCAACTCCAGTCTGAACCTGACTACTCTGCTGCCTACTGCTTTGTTCCTGATGTGCCTGCTAGTGCCTGACCCTACTCTGTGTCCAGCCTGCAAGTACCTTCTGTCTGCTACCTGCCAGTCTGCCAAGCACCTGCTGTCTGCCACCTGCCAGCCTGCCAAGTACCCGCTGCCCTGCGTCTCAATCCAGCCTGCATCCCTGTGTGCACAGACCTCTCATCTACAGCCTTCACCATCTGAACTGCTAGGCACTCATGCCACTCCAGGCTTCTACCTCCTGTTTACTTTATCGGGGTACCAGGCCGGAGGTGTAAGAGAGCGTCTTCCTCTCCACAACAGGCTCCATCTCCAGGTATGTGACACATACTGTGCTTCTACCTGTGTTTTCGTACTAGACCAAATCACCAGTTGCTGACCTGGCTTGCTTAACTTTGCACTAGTCCTAAAATTCTGTTCCATGTTCATCTCAAAGCTGCAATCTTTCAGATGAACTTCCTGCCTACACACCAACTTCAGCTCACATCCTCTGCAGAAGCCTACTGCCTGTCCACTTCTCCTGTGGTTGCCACCTGCTGGTGGGGAGTTCTGGACTTGTATCCTTCTGTCCAGTCTTCTGCCCATCATCTCCTGTGGGGAAGCTACTCAGCACTAACCATTCAGATACACCAGCTACTAGCAAGGTCTACGAGGCACTTGTGCAACTCCTTGCCCTTGTGCCACTTGCTCACTTTACCGGGTCCTTTAGCTGGAGGTGTAGGTGAGGCCATCCTTGTCTCTTCAGGCTCCTCCATCAGGTACATGATTCTGCTGCATATATGTCTAGATGCCTCTAGGTGCCTGCACTTTTTGTTCTTGTTGTGAGATTGCATTTCCATAAGGGCAAGTGTTGCTCAGTCTAGTTATCTATGAACACAAAAAACTATACTGACTGTCTAATTCCAGATTGGTCTTCAGACAACCTCTCCATCTCCTCCTATGCTTTTTAATCTCAATATATTTAAAGCCCATAGTCATGCTCCACCTCTGCCAACATCAGTGGCTGTGGTAGCTCACTTGATTCTCATGTAAATTGTTCTACATCTGAAAAGCTGAACAAATTCACCCTTCTTTCTATCAGGCTTAACACATTTTGTGAACGGAAGAGTATAAATAGCCTGGCAGAAATAGCATGAGCCCAGTAAGTGATGGGCAGATGTCTCCAGCACAGTCTCATATCTGATGACATTTGTGCGGCCAGTGGAACAGACCATTCTAGAGTCATTCATGCATTCGCTACAGAACAAGGTTCATTCTCATCCAAGACAGTCAACTGAATTCATTTTACATAAGGTGGAAAAAAAAGAGGTGTAATTTTATCTTCAGTAAAGTTAGAGAAAGGTGACTCATATCGCTGGGGCTGACAATATATTGGCAACCAGATAATTTAGAAGTGTCAATCATCATGTCAGGAACTTTCGGGGGAATATACAAGAGGAAAACTACTTGACAAATGGTGACATCATTGTATAAAAATCTTTATAAACAATTGCATTTTGTACATGTATTCATTAGGTCTGCATTTTTTATTAAAAATACTATTGGTATTTTTAACTTTGCTATACAGTACAATTACTTGTAAACCTTTTCTATATTTGAATTCCATCATTACTTGCATGTCAGTTGAAATTTCAAATCAGGCTGACAGTCGAGGATCTAAATAGGTGGTGAAATTAATGGAGGTAAAGTGACTGGGTTACAGTAAACCATGCTGTTCTGTGTCAGTTTAACAGAATGACAAGTCAGCGTAGTATTAGTTAGATGCCAAATAAATAAAAAAAATGTAAGTGGAATGAAAAAGTTTCTTAAAAGCACATCCAGTAGGTAATCCTTTGCAATCTGTATATCTACATTAAAAAAGTATATTATATGTACAAGATACATCTATACCCTTATGCCTAATGAGATCTGTTGAATAGGAATGTCCATCCACATTGTTAAACTGGTGTTTTGTTTCTGTATTACCCACTTTAGTTACTCCAATGAAAAGCTGTCAGATATTTTCTTTATGCTCTAAAGCAACCTTTCTTAACCAGGGTTGCATGGGAAAATACAGTAAAGTCCCTCCTGAGATTGCTTGAGCAGTGAGCAATGGAAAATTAACCTCCCAAATTCACTGACCACCACCAGAGGACCATTTTCCACTGTTATTATTATTATTATTATTATTATTTTTATTTCAAGTTCATTTTATTAATGAAAATAAAGTAATATACAGCAAGTGGGTGTTAAAATTATTTATCCTGGATGTTAAATATGTTTGGTATACCACATTGTTTATTAATTTAGTTAACATTATTAAACATTATTTGTCCAATGTACTAATCATGCTAATTTATTGTGAGCTGTAGGTATAGTACGTTTTAACAAGCTTTCCCTGGGACTTTAAACTTTTCCCAAGTGTTTGTGGTTTAAAACTGCTCTAGAGTCCTGGCTGTTGGTTTGTCTTCATTTGACCCATTTTATGAACTATTCTGGAAAGAAGTTGGTTGTTTTCATTGTGCACTAATGTCTTGGCTCACTGTTTTTTTTTTTTTTTTTGGTAGGATGCATTTTTAAAAACTCCTCTGGAAATGTGTCAGACCTTTTTCTTATGCTCTAGAGCAGGGGTCTCCAAACTGTGTCCCTTTGCTAGCCTTATGTGGCCTTTGGGGCACTATTCCTCCCAATGATATGAGGCATTATTCCTCCCACCAACACCTACTATGGGGTACTACTTTGTCCACTGCTATCAATGATGGGACACTATTCCTCACACTAATACCAATAATAGGGCACTATTTTTCCCACAATGACATAGCACTATTCTTCTTCCTACTGACCATTAAACCTGCAGCCATTTTTATTCTCACTAATGCTGGATGCAGGGCATTTTCTACCCCACTGGGCACAATCCCCCCCCCCCCCCAATGTTTGAAGGACAGTACATTGCCCCTTTATTTGAAAAGTTTGGAGACCTCTGCTCTAAACTCCTAGTTGCTGCTTTGACTTGGTATGACAAATTGTATAGTCTTTTTTGGAAAGGCATTGGTTTTATTGTGCACTGAAGTCATGCTGCATCAGATCTTTTCATTGTATGCTGAAGTCCTGACTTGCTGCTGTTTCTCAGTATGACCAACTTTGTGAACTTCTCTGGAAAAGTTTCAGTTATTTATGGTAGCTGGATAGGTTGGTGATGGCTTAGATCAGGTGCTCAATTCACTGACTTAAATGATGCTCTTCAGCCCACTTTTTCAGCCTTAGCCAGCATAGTCCACTAAACAAGAACTGAGCTCTGGTCTTCTGTAAAAATCCAAACCAAGGTAAATGCTCATTTTCTCTAGGGGGATAAAAATAAGCAGAAATAATTACATTATGCCTTGCTTCCCCTCTTTAGTATGACCAGTCACAGAAGCTTCTCCTCAACACTTGACCGGTTGTAGCCAGCCCTACCTTAGCATGTACAATGCAGGACCAAATGTTCTCTAATGTACATGAGCACGTCAAGGGTCCAACCACACACTGGGAGCACTGGGGAGTAGAGAAAAGCTTTGGCCCAAGAGGGAAAAGGTCAGTATTGTGTTTATTCAATCCCCCAGGTAAAGCCTATTTTCTGTGACTTCCCTTTATAAGGATATTTGCCCGGGCAGAAAGTTTGGGGTCTGACATATGCAGATTAGGGATAAGGCAGAATAGAATTTCCCCCTTTTCTGCATTTTCTGAATGTCCGTATTATGCAAATGCTGTATCTTAAGAAAGCTTTGTATTGTGACAGGTTTGCCTTCTGTCTGTCATAACATGTATTTACAGTGATAACACATAAAAGCTGTTATCTTCCTTGAATGCGAATTAGTCATCATACTGTATTGACATTTAAGAATCAATAGTTGTATAAATCTTAAGATAGGCCAATAAACTTGCTACAAAATTACAGAAATTAAATGAGTCAAGTATACTTTCCAGCTGTTGCAGATATGCTTTAAGGCCCTAAAGATGATTTGTTGGTTTCTTACTTTCTATCTTTTTTTTTTTTATGATTAAAAATAATCTTTGAGGTGTATTGCAAAGATCCTGCATGATCAGCCCCCTGCCATCACATTATCAATATTATTTTTTATTCTACAATTTGAATTTATTTCTCAGCTGCTGCAGTTTTCCACAGATTCCCCCTACTATTCTCCGAAGCCATGATTTACCTTTTTACTCCTAGTGGTGAATCTTAGCACTGCATCTAATGGCTGGAAAGCAATTACCTGCACTGGAATGTCTTAAAAACTTTAAATTTCTTCTGTGATAGGCTGTTGCCTGTTGCCCTTTAGGCTCTTTAGGCACAAACATGCAGGTTCAGGGAAGGCAATTTTGCACACTAATTCTTCCACTGCCTTTGGTGCCTGCATTGGACTTCCACTGTCTATTGTCTGTAGGCATCTTTAAGTTAACCATACATGTTGCAAACTGAATAAACAATCTTTATGTAATCTCAATTAAATTTACCGAAACTGAGTAATATCACGCCTTAACTACACAGTTCATTTAACTTGTATCCAATCAGACAGGTCCTCATACTACATAAAAGAGACCAGATTGTAATGTGTGTGGAAAGAAAAATAAAAGGGTATGAACAAATCAAACTGCAAATCAGGTAAATTAGTAATTTGTGAATTAGCTAATTGGTAATTTTTATTTTTCACCAGAGAACATATTTGTGTATCTATTGTAAAGAGAGTACATTTAAAACGGTACACGCACACACCATTAATTTCACTACATCTGACTCAGGGAACCTAATAATCAGTTTGGTTCTTGCATCCTGTATACCACTTATGGCCAAGAGCAATTTATACATTCCTGCTGTGGGCCTGCTTATTCTGTGATAAATTTGTAATTAGAAGATAGCAAAGTAATAAACATATTGTCTTTGAGGACATAAAAAGCTTTCATTTGGTGATATTGTCTTGCAAAATGTATTTTTTTGTCTGTGCAATTTATAGACAATGAAAAAAAAAACTAACAAAAAAAATTATATTTTTTTAATTAAAAAAATGTGTTACTGAAGAAAAGGGTGTACATGTTGTTCTATAATTTGTCCCAATAATAATGACACATAAATTGTGATTCTGGTACAAAGCATCACAAGGTAATGTTCAAATAGAATTTCTATATGGACCCTAAATATATTGCTGAACTTTGGGCTACCTACTTTACTGAAGGTACTTGATACCTACTCAAAGGAGTCATCTGTGGTGTCAACACTTGCTTCAACAGGTGAGTGTGATGGACAGCTGATTATTTGATGAGGGCTTTGAGGTTCTTATTGTCTACTTAGGGGGAGTTCAGAGCTGCAGAGTCTCCACTGGGCCCAAAGTAGACATGTGCAGAGTAAAATATTTCGTTTCGGAATTTTGTTTTCGTCCGAAAACTTAATTTATTTAGTTACTCCCGAAATTCGTTTTTATTTATTTAGTTTTTCGTTCAAAAATTGCATTCGTCCGAAAATCCACATGAATTACGATCGAATCTGTCTTTGAAGGCTTATGGTGTCTGTCGAATGTATAAAGAAGATTCGACGGAGCTAGTATATAGCATACTTTAGAACCCTATTAAAGTCTATGGGACTCCAACGTTCAAAATCTAAAGTGCTAATTGTAAAGACTATTTTGCAAGTTACTGTCCTAAAAAGTGTTTGGGGACCCAGGTCCTGCCCCAGGGGACATGTATCAATGCAAAAAGAAGTTTTAAAAACGGTTGTTTTTTCGGGAGCAGTGATTTTAATAATGATCAAAGTGAAACAATAAAAGTATAATATTCCTTTAAAACGAAAATAGCTGAAATTCGGACGAAAATGCATTCGGACGAAAACGAATGCACATGTCTAGCCCAAAGGACAGGGTTGAGTCGACATCTCAGAGGCCCTGGTTGGTAATGACTCTGCTGGTGAGTTGGCTGCAGCCATGTCAGACACACTTCCAGTGGCTTCCAGCTGGCATCATTTTATCTAAATTGGTAGCACTAGGGAACTGAGATAACTGTGTTCCCAAAAGAATCCGCTGCAGTGAACAAAGGACGTACAATTAAAAACAAAATATTTCTGCAGGAATAGTGGGGACATTCCCCCACATTTCTAACACTGGCAAGCTGCAGTTCAAGCTTGTGCAGAAATGTTCTGTGTTTCTTGTGTGCCCAGTTATTATCTCCCTCCCATAGAGGAGATCTATGGCCAAGCAGTTTGGAACTTTCCTTTCAGGTTCCTGAAATGTGCAAGAACCAAAGAGGAGATAACCTTATCTTCTGGGAGTTCCTATGTTACTTTGAAGAATTCAGTTATGGCCAGCACATTTTACAAACCAGTGATGCTGGAACCTGCAGTTCTTTATCAAATGAAAGAGTTCAGAGACTGGGAAGCTGAATTATCTCACAGACCCTTGTTATTCCATCTATGAAGAATGTTGATACCTGTTTAGCATATACGTTTAACATATAGAACGAGTAAGAATTTGTCTATGAACATGTTTTTGCTTTTCTCTGCTGCTTTTTGAAACTTATGGTTCTAGTTCTTACAATTTTATTTTGTTTCTGGTGCCTGTAAGGATAGGTGGGAGACTCTCCCTCTATGATCCCCTCCTCGTTGGGCACCGAATGTGGGTCACATATGAGACCTACCCTTTTTCTGGGATATGCTAGGCACTTTGGATAGGGTTACTGCTTTACACATGGGGTACTTTACTTGCACAAATCACTGAACTCTAGTGTGCTCTCTCATTATAACATACACCACCATGGTTACTTTTGCATTTAGGTGGGACATGCTAAACCAATGCCCTCTCCATCTGTCCAGCATACCTCCGCTACTTCACTCCCAGAAGAAAGGAGTGTAGAGAGCCACTGCTCTCGGGCAGAATTCTGGATCATGTTTTGGGCTCAGGTAAATGTAAGGAAGGGCCAGGGGAGATCCTTTGGCACAGGGTTTTTTATCTTAATGCAGAGAATGCATTATGGTAAAAAAACCTTAAGGCTTTAGAACCCCGTTAATACCACTCTCAGGTGAAGGTTTGGTCAAATCACCTCTCCTTGAGGTCAGAAGACACTCTCCCAATGTCTGTTCACACAAGTTACTCTAATAGCAACTAATCTCTAGGAAAGTAGCCTTAAACCATAAACAGCCCCTATGCTAAAATGGGCTGTGCACTTCTGCACAATCAGGAAGTTGGTCTCCATAAAGATATGGACACAGAGTTATAGGTGTATCACTCACCCCTGGAGGGGCCTGCTGAGAATATGCCCAGGTCCTCCCAAACAATGCAAATTCCATAAAGATTACTTGTGTACAATGTAACTATCTTGTGCCGCAACTCATAAAAAGCTTAAATACTTAACTCAAATACATATACAAAACATAAGTGCGCAACCATTACAAATAAATTAATGTGTTAAAGTGCTTAAAAAACATGAATGTGTATACATAAAGATTACTTAGTACCACAAAAAGACACTTGGTTATATTTTCTCTAAAAGAGATGGTTCTGGGAGGTGGGTATGGGGTGGAAACAAGGGACGGTGCTTGGAGGTGGGTAGGGGGGCACAGACAAATGGTGACATGGGAGAGGGGAGTTCATGCACCTATTCTCTAAAAAAAAAAGCCCTGAATATCACCCAGGCCTTTTGAGCACTGTGGTGTCTCAAACTAAGATTTCTGGTTAAGGCAATTGCTCCATAATACTTCCTCAAGTTGGAACCCAACCCATCCTTTCACTCTTCTGATACTGACTCTGTCAGTGTTTATCACTTGCCTCTGTCCCTGTGGGGGATGAGGTCACTTATTCTCCTTTTTTTCTTTTTACAAAAAAATTGTATTGAATTTTTTTCAGTAACATAAGCATGAGTAACAAGTTTACATCATTACAGGTGAAAGGAATCAAGATCGAATGACAAAGCAATGATACAAATTGCATGTAATTTGTATCATTGCTTTGTCATTCGATCTTGATTCCTTTTACCTGTAACGATGTAAACTTGTTACTCATGCTTATGTTACTGAAAAAAATTCAATACAAATTTTTTGTATTGAATTTTTGTATTGTAGTTATACAATAACGGAACAATGGTGTTTGTAATGCTCTAAGTAGACTTGTTTACTTTCCTATGGACAACTGTAATTTTATGGGGGGGAAGACTGTGAATGGGCGAGTGCCCATTATCACAGAGGCTGCCACCATATAAGGGGTCTCATGTTTTCTCTTGGACCGATAGGGCAGTATATGTAATGTAGAGACAAACCTGAACATGCATCCCCATTACCCGCTCACCCCTTAAAGAGAACTATCTGTGAGCAGGCGGGGGACACTAAGACGCCTAAGGTATAAAGCGCCTCTGCAGTTTTTTTTGTGATCAGGTAATGACCTTTGTGTATTGGGTTACTACCGACATCTGGGTAGTCATAGATATGACCTTTGCAGGCCGTGTTGGTGTGCTACACCTTACAGGATGGGTGGTGTGGTCCGTAGTCCTGTTGGCTCAGTATGGTGTATCTGAGTAGTAAAAGGTATCGGGTAGGGTGAGCTTGATATGGGGATAATGTGGGGGGGGAGGAGTGATGGGTTGCCTGTGTGACACATTAGATTACTGATTATCCTTCTGTATATGGGATATCAAGTGCTGATACGGGGGTTGCCAGCACTTGTGGAGTGTCTATAATGTGTCCAACATGCCCAAGTGTTTTGATATTTAGTGGGGTTTTCTTAGGCTTGGTGGATGAGTTTTTCCATTTCGGACATTTTGTCAACTCTGTGAATCCATTCGGCTACTGTAGGTGCGTCAGTGGATCTCCAATGTACTGTTATACCCTGGATGGCAGCATTGATAAGGTGTAAGGTAAGGGATTTTTTTATAAGTTGACAGTGAAAGGGGCGTGTGATGAAGTAAGTATTGTGCTGTCTGGAGTGTATGTTGTGATTTTAATGATTAATTTGTGGATTTCCTTCTAGAAAGGTTGTATTAGCTGACATTCCCACCAAATGTGGAGTAAGGAGCCATGGGCTGCATTGCATTTCCAGCAGAGCGAGTGAATACTCGGAAAGTATTTTTGAATCTTGTCGGGTGTCCAATACCATCTGGAGTAAAGTTTATACCTGTTTTCTTGTGCAGAAATATTGATGGACCATTTGTGTGTGTGTTCAAATATATACGTTCCCGGTCTTCTTTGAATATGTCGATGTCTAGTTCAGTCTCCCATTGTTGGTTTGCTCTCGTGTTTGGGTTGTCATCAGAAAATAGTAACGTGTAGATTTCGGAAATTAGGTGTTTCTGGGGTTCGGAGTTGTTGCATATATATTCGAAGGGGGTAAGATCCCTATACCAGTGAACGAGTGATTGTGTGTTTCGTAAAAAGTGTCTGAGCTAAAGATATTTAGAAAAGGGTATGTTGAGTTCCAGAAGGGCTGAGGGAATTGTAGAGTATGGGAGGATAGTACCATCTTGAAAGTTGTTGAGCTCTATTCAGTGGAGTAATCAGGACTCCCCCTGAGTCCTGTGGGGTACGTGCAGTGAGGCCAGGCTGGAAATCAGTATTTTGGGTTAATGGGGTTATGGGCCCTGGGGAGGGGGTCGTCTTGAGTGTTTTGCATGCTAATTTAAAGTTAAGCAGCATGGGACCTATTAGCGGGTGGGCAAGGTATTCTTTAGGTATAGATTTATGGGTGATCCAGGGAAGGTGGGAAACTGGTATTTGAGCAAAAGCATTTTCAATTTGGATCCAGTCTTTGGTGCGTGAATGTACATGCCAGTCAACAGTTATCATGAGCTGGCATGCCTAGTAGTATTTGTGAATATCTGGGAGGTCTATACCACCTTTCCGTTTAGGGGGTGTCATTCTGTCCCAACTTAATCTAGGGATGTTTGAAGACCATATGAAGGTTCTGCACATTCTCTTGTATGATGTGAAGAAGGAGAGGGGGAGTTTTATGGGGATGATTTGTATGAGGTAGAGTAATCTGGGGAGGACATTCATCTTCAGTATGGCAGCTCTGCCAAACCACTAGAAGGTGCCTTTGTGCCAGCTGTGTAGATCTCCCTGGATTTTCTGCATGGCTGGCAAGAAGTTTATGGCATAGAGATCAGATTGTTTGGTAGGACGTTTAGTGTCCAGGTATGTTAGTGATTGTGGTTCCCAGCTAAAGGGTAAATTATGTTGACATTGGGATACTAAGGTATGCGGGAGTGTAATATTGAGGGCTTTTGATTTGCCAAAGTTGATCTGTAGGTTGGAGAGTCGGTTAAACAGGGTAAAGTCATGAAGAATGTTAGGGATACTGGTTATAGGGTCTGAAAGGAATAATAAGAAATCGTCTGCGTATGCAGCGAGTTTGTCTTGTTTATGTTTGATATTAATTTCCTTTATGTCAGGGTTCTCTCGTATTCTGCGTAGGAGGGGTTCCATGGTTAGAACAAACATAAGGGGAGAGAGTGGGCAACCCTGGCATGTGCTATTGGCTATGGAGAAGGCGCCCGACAGGTGGCCATTGACTCTGATTCTGGCAGTAGGGGACGAGTATAAAGCAAGTATCATTTCAAGCAAACGTGTGGGCAGTCCCAGAGATTTTAATGTAGCTGTCATGTAGTCCCATGCCATCCTGTCAAATGCCTTCTCCACATCCAACGATAAAAACAATCCCTGAGAGGAGGTCGTCGTTAGCCAGTGGTGCCCATTTATGGCTTTTATGGAGTTATCCCTGGCTTCCCTGCCAGGAATAAAGCCAACTTGGTAAACCAAGACCAGTCTTGGGAGTAGGGGAAATAACCTATTCGACAGTATTTTGGCATAAAGTTTCACATCTACATTGAGTAGGGAAATGGGATGATGATTGGATACCACTGTGATATGTTTGCCTGGTTTTGGGATCAGTGTGATGTTTGCCTCTATCATATCTTTGCTGGCCAGGGGGGAGGAGGCTAGGTTGTTGAATGCTTTTACGTTTTTTTTTACCAAAAATATGTAGAAGAATACGTATCGGCCTCAGCTGAGGAAAAAAAAAAAATTTATATATTTTTTGGGGATATTTATTATAGCGAAAAGAAAATAATATTGCATTTTTTTCAAAATTGTTGCTCTATTTTTGTTAATAGCGCAAAAAATAAAAACGGCAGAGGTGATCAAATACCACCAAAAGAAATCTCTATTTGTGGGAAAAAAAACGACGCCAATTTTGTTTGGGAGCCACGTCGCACAACCGCGCAATTGTCAGTTAAAGCAACACAGTGCCGAATCGCAAAAAGGGGCTTGGTTCTTTGGCTGCAAATTGGTCCGGGGCTTAAGTGGTTAAACATATATCCAAGCATGAAGGGGGGCATGATAAACTCCTCTTGCAGAGTGAATCCAAATGGATATGTACCTTTTATACCTTAGCCACCACAAGATTTCCAGGACTTAATGAATCTATGAGTTTTATACCTTTTCTGTAATGAACATTTTTCATTACGTCTTTATAATATACTATACCTTTAGGTTATTATTGGTTCCCTTTTTCCCTTTATATCTAAATATGTATTCTGAAAACTGTTTAGATGAATGTCAGATTTAGTAAACTCTTTTGTTTTCTTCTTTTCAGATGTATTAAATAGCTCTATTTTTTCAGGTTGTTGTGGACTGATGGGCTACTATAAGGATGCCCAGGACATCGCATGTCATTGCTATTGTTCTGTCTTAGCAGGTGTCCCAATCAGAGTCCCCCAGTGTGCTATCTGCTCCATCTTTGAAATCGCAGTTTTCAGGTTTTCTATGGTGATTGATCGTCGTTCATCACCTGGCAAAACTGGTATTTCCAATATGGCGCAGACAGACTCATGGAGCATGCTTGCGTCTTCATGTCCGGCACCATTTTCTGCATGTGCAGTGGGTCTATTCTGGCGTCCATGCCTCTGCCGCCACCATTGGATGCTGGGGAGGTGGGGGCAGACATTTAAGGAATTAATATGTCCCTTCTCAGGCATCAAATCCTTTGGGTGGTCTCTCCCTGTGGTATTCTGATATCGAATTTTACATTGAACTCCAGTCAAATTCTAACTAGACATAATGCTGAAATCAAAGACTGTGTGTGTGATTGGAGAACTATTTCGAAATAATGCTGTTTTTGTTAAGCCAAAGGTGATTTAAAGAGTCACTGTAATCATTTGATGAATAATTTTCTTTTGTTTGTGTTAACTTTGCTGCATTCAAATCAAAAACAATATCACATTTTAATTTTGTCTAACTCAAAAATGTATTGATTTGAACATTTCGAATTGAGAAAAATTATAAATTCGAAGAAAAAAATTAGAAAAATCGGGATATGAATTCTGAATACGAATTCCATATACGAATTGAACGAATCAACCAAATTGAACTAAACAAAATAACTAGATAAACAAATAAAAATGAAACAAAACACATTTTTTTCATCATGCACATGTCTAATCTTGGCCCCTGTGGGCTATGGTGTGGGGCTCATTTGGGATTTGAGGTCCTTGAAGGTGAATTTTTAATGACTTGTACTGTTCACTCTGGTGAGCTGTGTACATCTAATACCCCTAGTGAAGATTATAAATTAATCAAAACACGTTGGGGAACTGTGGCAAAGGGTTCTTGAGAATGCCTAATATGTATTGTCTTACTATATGCCCAGAAGTTAGGGGTGTTCATGATTGTACATTCCAAAAAACAGAATTTACACATCAACTTGATTTTATTGAGTGACTATATGCCCATAATATTAGTACAATATACCTTTTTCTTTTACATATTGTTGAAGTTTAGAATGCATTAAAGTCCCACGGGAGACAATCTTTTTTGCAATTTAGTCAAGGGACATGGATGATTCACCTACTCTCACTATATTGTACATGCCTCCTGCACATTTATCACCTCCCCAGCCATCTTCTGGGTGCCTCCTTTCACGTATTTTCTGGGACAGGATAAATCCTTTCTTCAGGAAGGGGGGAAGGGACATAATCAAACTCTCAGCTCGGGAAGCCTTGAACAGACCAACAAATTCAATCATTGTTCCATTCACTACAATGGAGTCAAACATTTAATTTACCTAGAAACCTAGCCAGAAGTGGACTCTATAGAGGCTTCATCCCTTCTACAAAGTCTTTGGGCTCCAGAACCCAAGCCAGGATTTACCTTTCCTGGAAAAAAACTGCAAAATGATTGGAGCACCTGAACCTGCATAGGTGAGAACCCTTTTGACATTGTGACAAGGCACAGTACTGTCACAATACACACACAGACCCACTATCCCTATACATTCTATTTTAACATGGTTGTGTGACATTTATCCTACACAATAAGATATATAATAATCTGCATCAAATAATACTTTTAAGCTAAGTTTTTTTTTTAATGTAAAAATATTATAAACATATAAAGGGTTAACATGACACCATGTATCGAGTTCTGCTAATAACTGACTGATGAGTTAAAAACACACAGAGAATTGATCTTTTGAACAGCTTGTTGAAACACAGAGCTGAGCAGTGGATGAATAGACCTGATTGATCAGCAAAAGAAAGACTAGTCATTGATTAGAGACATGAGCTGCTGTTAGTAAGTAGCTTTCATTCATGGCACAAGATATTATGGTGTTCTCTGATCATACAACATAAGGTGAAGGTGATTACAATGGACTGGAAACCCTTTCTCTTTTTTTGTTTGTTGATTGATGGCTCGGTTCTCAAAGATCCCCTAGAGGAGAGCTCCTATCAGTCAGCACCTCTCCTCTCTGATCCTCCACGCTCACTGGAGCGATGAGCTGTGGAGGAGTGGGGAGAGGGTTTCTCAGTGGCTCGCTGAGACGCTGAAACTGCCATCAATTAGGTCAGCTGGTGGATCCAGACTTGGAAGTCGGGGTGACGTGCTTCCTTAGACTTATGGCAGTGATGTCAGCTGACAGCGTACTTCAGACCGCACTCTGCTGAAAATGGGTCACAGGCGTGCAAAGAAAATTGCACTCCTGTGACCCATAGGAGAAGCCCAGCCTGAAAAGCTCAGGCTGGTCTTCTCCTTTAAGCTTTATGACCTACATGCTAGCAAATGTTTCAGTGATAGAAATGTACTATGGAATCACTAGTCCCTTAGCATAGATGTGTGCAGCCTATTGCATTAGGGTGTGCACTCTAAAGCTCAAACACATTTGTGTGTGTGTGTGTGTGTGTGTGTGTGTGTGTATCTAATTACATATGACCCAGGCACATTGATGTCCTTGCCACCACAGTGAAAGATGTGTGTAAACACTTCTCTTATGACAGAGCAGATAAGAGGGAGATCTTTCCCATCTTCCTACCGACACACAGAGTGATCATGCTAAAGGGCATAGGTGATTTGGGTGTGCCCAGGCACACCCAGCACACCTTGTGCGCTTGCCCAGCACACCTTGTGCGCTTGCCTACAGTGAGGGAAAAAAAAGTTATAAATGTATTTGCATTTTAACCACTTGCAAATATATGTCGGCAGAATGGCACGGCTGGGAAAAGTAACATACCCATACATTACTTAGAATTTCCTGCCGTGTGCCGCTCGCGCATGGCGGCGTGAGCTCCGTGACCCTGCCCACGGGACCCGTGGACTCTGTCGCCGTGGGAATACCCACGATCGTGTCACGGAGCTGAAGAACTAGTGACAGGACACTGATTGTCTGCTCCCTGTCATCGGGAGGAGCGATCAGTGTCATGTCACTGCTAGCCCAACCCCCAGACAGTTAGAAACACTCCCCCAGGACACACTTAACTCTTCCCCACCCCTAGTGGTTAACCTCTTCACTGCCAGTGACATTTTTACAGTAATCAATGCAACTTAGCATTGATCGCTGTATTTATGGTCCCAAAAATGTAAATGTGTCAAAATTGTCTGATGTGTCCGCAATAATGTCACACTCACGATAAAAATCACGGATCGCCGCCATTACTAGTAAAAAAAAAAAATTATCAATAAAAATGGCATAAAACTATTCCCTATTTTGTAGAAGCTATAACTTTTGCGCAAACCAATCAATAAACGCTTATTGTGATTTTTTTTTACCGAACATATGTAGAAGAATACGTATCGGCCTAAACTGAGGAAAAAAATTTTTTTATACATTTTTGAGGGATATTTATTATAGCAAAAAGTAAAAAATACTTTTTTTTCAAAATTGGCGCTTTTTGTTTGTCTATAGCGCAAAAAATAAAAACTGCAGAGGTGATCAAATACCACCAAAAGAAATCTCTATTTGTGGGAAAAAAAGAACGTCAATTTTGTTTGGGAGCCATGTTGCACGACCGCACAATTGTTAGTTAAAGTGACACAGTGCCGAATCACAAAAAGTGCTCTGGTCAGGAAGGGGGTAAATCCTTCCGGGGATGAAGTGGTTAATGAGTGAAATAAGTATTTGACCTCTTCACAAAACATGACTTAGTACTTGGTGGAAAAATACTTGTTGGCAATCACAGAGGTCAGACATTTCTTGTAGTTGGCCACCAGGTTTTCTCACATCTCAGGAGAGATTTTATCCCACTCCTCTTTGCAGATCCTCTCCAAGTCATTTAGGTTTTGAGGCTGATGTTTGGTAACTCAAACATTCAGC
Organism: Lithobates pipiens; assembly: GCF_037356315.1. Lineage (NCBI taxonomy): Eukaryota > Metazoa > Chordata > Amphibia > Anura > Ranidae > Lithobates > Lithobates pipiens. Next base: position 494,819,737 of record NW_027507758.1, read on the forward strand.
TCCCTCCACATATCTTCTATGGGATTAAGGTTTGGAGACTGGCTAGGCCACTCCAGGACCTTAAAGTGGATGTAAACCCGATTCATGAAATTTGGGCTGGGCACATATATGTGCAATGTTTTCTTATCTCTCTTCAAAGCAATAAGTCTCGTGGCTTTCTCCTGCTCTGTTCATCTGTTATCATCATGATAACTTCTGACAAGTTCTCTATAAACTGTGATAAAACCAGCCTGAAATAGGGGTGTAGTCAAACAATCCCGGAGCTCTGGTGATACAGGGACAAAGCGGCACGAAGCAGCCCATCCAAGGTGCTATACACCCTGATTCCTCAGTGAGACAATTCTGGATACCCCAAGACCATGCTTGCAAAACAGTGGAATGATCGGAAGCCCCAGCGCCCGATGGATTTCTTCTCATTGAACAGCTGTTAAGGTAGGCAAGATAGCGCCGAGGCCTACCCACCCCTGGCAGCCTCCTCAAAGAAAAAGGCCTCAAAAAAAGGCAATCACTCATCCAGCAGCCCAGCCAAGATAAAACCCATGCTGGATGGCACTGGCTTGAGCTCGGCAGTGAGCCCAGTCTCAGAATCAGGAAAGAGGAGGTGCCCCAGGGATTTTATGGGCAAGGGTTGAAACCAGATATAGAAGTAGAGATGTGTATAAAAAAAGTTGTACAAAATTTATTAATTGACAACATGTACAGTTTACATGTAGAAATATAAAAAAAAAACTGTGGTTATAATACAGTAATCTACAGCAAAATTCTGAGTCATGACATGGGTCTCATGGTAAGGGGCCAATCTATATGCTTGGGTTCAGAACTCCCAACATGTTTCGGAGAGTTTTGGGTTAAATTCCTTCTTCAAGATCCGATTTGAGCCAAGCTGTATTATCTAGTAGTATAAAGTTGGAGAAAAATAGGGGTCAACCATAATCAGTATTATGTACACAAAAGATTGTATATCGGCATGTATTTGGGAGGGAAGCATGGGGGAATCAAGATAGGACAGACATTTATTTTAAGAAAGTTGGTAGTACTTACAAGATAACCGACTAATAGGACAGAATACACATCGAGGTCCTGCTACATCAAGGTTTGCGTCTCAGCGTGGCCCCATAGTGTGGAACAATTAAGAAAAAGAGTCTCCAATGTTAGGTTTAAACGTATGTGGTGACTCTTGGTAAAGAAATGGACTATAGATAAATCTTGGGGGTATTTACTAAGAATTGGAGAAATACTGCAAATCTGCCAAAAGAAGGGGGCACGCTGTTAAACAACAGGGTCCTCAGGGATCGACAATAAGGCACGGGAAGCCCCTAAGCAAAAAATAAGACATGTAGCCTTTTTTCCCAGAGTAGTTCCTCTACCGGTACAAGGCATGTGGCATGTCTATGCGCACTTCATTTTTTTCTTGGTACCATGAGACCCATGTCATGAATCTTGCTGTAGATTACTGTATTATAATCACTGTTTTTATCAATTAATACATTTTGTACTACTTTTTTTATACACGTCTCTACATCTATATCTGGTTTCAACCCTTGCCCATAAAATCCCTGGGGCACCTCCTCTTGCTTTTTTCTCTATTTGAGATGTGGCTTGGGCTTCAGACTTTAATCTAATAGGTGACCTTCAATCAATTTTCTTTTTCTTTTTCTTTTCTAGCCTCAGAATCAGAGGAATACACAAGGGAATTTCCAGAGTCAATTGAATCTTTCCCCACACAAAATCAACCTGTGCTGGACACGGTTATAAAAGACATTCCTCTGTCCTCGCGGAGCACAATCCAAACCCATATGGCTGTGTGTATGCACTGATTTAATAAAGATATACAAGAAGTGGGGAATAGAGTGGATCAAATTGAGGCAAAAATTGAAGAATACGCTTCCACCATAAATGATCTGGTCGATGCCCATGATGAGAGGGAAGGTGAAAATGAATGGATAAAATCAAATCTAGCAGATATGGAAGACAGGTCCAGAAGGAATAATCTAAAAAAAAGGGGGATCCCTGAATCAGTGCAACAGTCTGACCTGAGCCTCTATGCCTCTAAGTCTCACAAACTTAGACTATCGACAGGATTCACTGCCTGCCTAAGCCGTCTCATCTGTCAGACCAAATACCCAGAGATATACTCCTTCGCTTGCATTTTTTGTTTTAAAAGTTATTGGTTGAGTCTCTAAGAGCAATGCGGATGAATTAGAATGCTATGTTAGAATATGCGATTAGAGAAAGATATACATGTGTAAACGTAGGTTTTGTAATGTATTGTTCACTTGCATAACATTGCTATTGCTATTCTATTTTTGTATTATCATCATAAAATTTTAACAAAAAATATTGAGATTAAAAAACAGCCTGAAATTTGTGTCAGGCTGGATTCTATAAATAGATTAGAAGATAGCTACTTTACTCACAGGACAGCTCTGCAAATCTCTGCCTATATTGAGGGGGCTGTGTGCCTTTCCTCCAATCAGCCATCTCCCTGTGTAATCCAACACTACGCTGCCACTGCTGAATGAGGAAGTAAAAATATCTAACAAGATGTTCAATTTCTAAATGGTATATAAAGCTGGAGACAGCAGATATACATGTAAAACTTATGTAGGAGTATTTTTTTCATCTCTGTGTATTATCTGAGGCCGTTCACTTCACTAGGTATATGTGAGGGTTTACATCCACTTTATCATCTTGGGCCACTCGTTTGTTGCCTTGGCCATATGTTTTGGGTCATTGTCATGCTGGAATACCCATCCACGACCCATTTTCAATGCCCTAGCTGAGGAAAGGAGGTTCTCACTTAAGATTTGATGAAGCCCCAGACGAGGGAGATTCAAAGTTATTTTTGTTTCTTCGATTTGTGAATAATCGCACCAACTGTTGTCACCCTCTCACCAAGCTGCTTGGCAATGGTCTTGTAGCCCATTCCAGCCTTGTTTAGGTCTACAATCTTGTCCTTGACATCCTTGGACAGTTCTTTGGTCTTGACCATGGTGGAGAGATTGGAATATGATTGATTGATTTGGTCTGTGGACAGGTGACTTTTATACAGGTAACAAGCTGAGATTAGGAGCACTCCCTTTAAGAGAGTGCTTCTAATCTGAGCCTGTTACCTGTATAGAAGACACCTGGGAGCCAGAAATCTTGCTGATTGATAGGGGATCAAATACTTATTTCACTCATTAAATTTATAACTTTTTTGAAATGTGTTTTTCTGAATATTTTTGTTGTTATTCTGCCTCTCACTGTTAAAATAAACCTACCATTAAAATTATGAACTGATCATTTCTTTGTCAACGTAAAAAATCAGCAGATGATCAAATCCTTTTTTCCCTACTGTATGTCCTCAGTTATAAAATGTCATGATACCAGGAAGCCTCCAGGTAGACCTATATTTCTTTATTATAACATTTAGGTACACTCCATTCAGGAATGAAAATGTAACATTTAGCTGCAGGAGGCATTGGTTGCCTGCCTATTGGTTTACTTTCTCTTCTAATCATTGCTGTAGTTGTTGCAGTGTATTCTCACCCCCTTGTTGGGAATCTGGTGATCTGAAATCCCGACTTATAATTTGTCATACAAGAAAGCTATCTCCAAACAAACCACTGTAGACCCTGCATGTCTATGGGCACAGGAGTTTGTGTGCACTCATTTTTTTGTGCATTCCTGGTATCCATGTTTGCTTGTGTCCTTCCTAGTCTCTTTGCTGATTGGTTGTCTGTTGTTACGTTCCTTGAACTGTGTGCCCTATGGATAAGGGTTACTGTATTGCAGCTGTATTATGCTGTGAAAGCTCCATCCGGTGAAGCCAGGTGTCTCTATTCCCCCACGAGATTCTGTCCTGCCACAAGAAGGGATGCTGCAGCTCCAACCCTTCTGAAAGCAACAGCACTCATGCTCTTCTGTTGGCCATGAATTAACTGTTACCATCCTCAGACTCACCTTGGCCACACATACAAGAGAGACTACCCCTACCATTTTGGTCTCTCATACGTTAACAGTAAGTGTCAGCATTTGGGTTCTTATAAGACTTTGTTATCCAATGTTCAGAAGTCATCAGACTAGAAGAGGGAGGGACCTCTACAAGCCTGCCTCTTAGTAGAGCTGCATGCACATGTTATGACAGGGAACATGCTGACAGGAGGAAAAATCAAAGTGATTGGAAGGATGAGCAAAAAAAAAAAAAGCTGTTGCTCCTTCGCTGTCCAACCACAGGCTGGGGATAGGGTGGGGACCAAGTTGTTTTACTTAAAGTAATCTAGTAGAGAAATACCAGTTCATCAAGCCAGCTGTCTGAAAGGACTATGCAAATCTCAGGACTGGAAACTAGACAAATATAAATCCTTACGAAGTTAAAACAGCTTCCATATATGTATCTTATCTGTGTATTTAGCGGTTTTCCTGGAGGTTATCTTTAAAATTCATCGCACAATTGTGGCAAAAAACATACGCAAGCACTGCAGTCACAATCAGGCCATAAGTGAATTTATAGTTTATTGAAAAATAGTTATAAAATAATAAATCTTCTTTCAGAAAAAGTGAACATAATTACTGCAGTACACAACACTGATCAATATTGCTGAACAGGCAGGTAAATCAATATTTTAACATGAAAAATGTCAGATCAGAATAAATGCTTACAAGCAGATTGATATCCTAAACAGATATAGACCTAGGGTTAGTAAGAGGACAATGAATATTTACTTTTGTTATGATTGTTACATGTTTGATTTCTGTCCTGTAAGCACAGGTTACCTATTATTATTATTATTATTATTATTATTATTATTATTATTATTATTATAATAGCTATAATACCTATTTTGTGAGGAAATTCTGTTTATACAGGGAGGTGGACAAAATAAAGTGCATTGAAAGGCTTCATTTTATTAGAGTAGGTTACACTGAAATATAAAAAAATAAACCTTTTGTCTATGCTCTCCAAGTTTTAAACCTGTCTATCACACGTTGTGATCAGCAGCAGTTAGTACAAGTGGTCAGTAAAACAAATGACTTGTCAGCATTCCAATGAGGACGAGGAGTTTGTTCCTGTTTGCAACCATATACATAATCAGAAATGAACGTGACCCGTCTCAACCTATAATAGCAGCATTAGCATACCTCCATCCCTAAATGTTATGCGAAAAACAAAAAGAAGTGGGGTTGGGACTTTACATGAGGAATGTTGATGTGTATAATAATTTATGAAGTAAACATGAGTAAATTGAATGTCACAGTCCCCTAGGGGTAATTTATAATAATAATAAGCTTAATAAAATCAATAACAGTGAAACATTTATGATATAGAAATGTAGTCATAAAGAATCATATAAAAATAATACATTTAATAGTGAATAATCAATTGATGAACATGATTTGTGAAAGACAAAATGAATGATAAACACTCAAATATATACAAATGATTATTACATGATTTACATGATATGTGAAATTGATAAAGGTTGTAATATGATACAGTTATCAGGGAAAATTTATACTTGTCACCCATATAAGAACACTCTACGCATTTCTTGGACTGTTACCAATCGTCAGGGGTTGGATGCATGAATGCTCTAAAACAGGGATCTGCAATTAGCGGACCTCCAGCTGTTGCAAAACTACAAGTCCCATCATGCCTCTGCCTCTGGGTGTCATGCTTGTGGCTGTCAGAGTCTTGCTATGCCTCATGGGATTTGTAGTTCTACAACAGCTGGAGGTCCACTAATTGCATATCCCTGCTCTAAAAGATAATGGATACATTGTTCAATTATCTATAGGGATCCACTACTCCCCATAGATGGGATTTTGGTGGAGAGGAAAAAGAAAAAAAAAAGGAAAAAAAGACACACTTTCAGTATTACTTACAAAGCAGTCCATAAATAATGACCAGCTCCAGGAAATGGGATAGAACGGTGGCCTGGCATAGATGGTCCCAACTGGGGGTTGAGGCATGAGTTCCTCTAGACAGGACCCATGGGGAACAGTAGCCATGGAGTGGATCCGACAGCCACTACACAATGCCATATAGTGAAATGTGTGCATGATTGACATCTGCTCAAATCTATATGCAGATATAAAATAAAATCACAAGAAGCAGTCAATAAAATTATATTATTATAATTTTATTGGCTGCTTCTTATGATTTTACTTTATATGTATCTGTACACAGATTTGGGCAGATGTCAATCATGCACACATTTCACTTTATGGCATTGTGTAGTGGCTCTCCGTCCTACTCCATGGCTACTGTTCCCCATGGGTCCTGTCTAGAGGATCTCCTGCCTCGGTTGGGAGTTGGGACCATCTATGCCGGGCCACTGTTCTATTCCATTCCCTGGAGCTGGCCATTATTTTTGGACTGCTTTGTAAGTAATACTGAAAGTGTTTCTTCTTTTCTCTTTTTTTCTTTTTGCACTTGAAATATTCTACTGATCCCTGCTAAACTGGCCAAGTTTCATAGAAACATAGAAAAGTGATGGCAGGAAAAGACGTATGCCCTGTACACACGACCATTTTTACAACCACTTTAGGTTGGGTTCACACCTATGCGAATTGGATGCGGATTTACCTGCATCCAATTCATGTAGCAGGAGAATCTCTGGGGTGGCTGTGGAGCACACTGCACAGAAACGCTGTGTGTCTTTGTCTCAGTTTCAGGGCCAAATTCAGGCAGAAATTCTGCCCGATTCATCCCTGAAACAGAGAACAGGGATGCACAGCATTCCTGTACGACCCGCAGCCGGTTTAGGTGTGAACCAAGAAAGAAAGGGCAACTGGAAGGTAGCTGGAAGTGGATATTGAGTTCTGCTGTCACTTCTCCTGCGTTAGTTCTGTGATGTTTGGTCACAATCCTAATTAATGTTTGACAGTCCCTGTCAATAATTACATGTTTTGGCTGGTAAAGTCTTGTTATGCTTTGTGTATGCAATCATAATTGTGGAGACTGTTGCTCTTGAAACACTGAGAAATTTGGCTTCTATGGTTACAGACACTGCAGGCAAATGGACATCAATGATTTGTCCCCCATTTTACTGACCACTCATACTAAGCACTGCAGAACATGTGTTATACACTGGTATAGAACCAAGAGAGCACAGACAAAGAAAAGAAATATGATCACAACTTTTTTTTTTTTTTTTGTGTAGCCTACATAAATAAAAAATAAAAAAAACACAATACCAGTCTTTGCATTTTTTGTATTTCTGTGTATATTCCCATAGTTACAGTCAATCTGGGGAAAACTTCAATAAATTGGAACTTGTCTGTGGACTCTCATCAACATAATGTCATGGAGCTAAATCAGAACCAAAAAACTTCCATTAACCAGTGGATGCCTTCCTTTCTTTGATTTGTGTACTCATCAGGATAGTGCAAAGTCATCTGTGAAAATAGGACTTTATTCTGTGCGTCTAGATGCCTCTGATGTCTCCTAATTCCATTTTGAAAATCAACTCGGCTGAACGTCTGGAGCTGTCAGATCTCACATGGCGTGTGTATTGATAAACTTTTTTAACTTTCAGGCTGCTCAAATCAGTTTGATTGGCCTGATCTAAAATCTGTCGGTTTAATGTCCTCATTTCTAAATTTACCTTCTTCATATCAGCTTACTAAAATAAAATTGTCACTATGAAAATATGTACAAACCAAAGTTAGCGTGAGATAGCAGAAACCACAAGGTGCTAGTATATACCATCTGTTTTTTATACTCGGGCTTTAAAATATCGTGAAAGCCCCTGAACAGGGGGCATGTGCATTATGTTGCGGGATATGGTAGGGGCATATGTTATATTTTATCAACAGGGAATTCAGCTTTTTCATACTGATTTTTGGATTTGAATTGTCCCAGGGCTCAAAAAAGCCACATGTTAACAAGCAGATGGTGTACACCAACACCATGTGATGCTGGCTATAACTTTGTAATGTTAGTTTATTAATGTTTCTATAGTAACATATTCACTTAAGTTTTGCTAATAAATGCCTTTCAATGCATATGCACTATATGACCTGCTAAGATTTTAGAAAAAGTTTTGCAGTTGCATCTTGCATCTGTTTTCTGGTTAAGTGGGAAAATTAGGTTGTTATAATTTTAAAGCTGAGTAGCTGACCATATTTATCAGACTTAATCTTGGATTTTCACTAGATACTGTTGTTTATGGTGCAGTGCTGAATCATTTCATTTTTCATATTGGTTTAGGAGTGTGTGGTATACTTGTAGATTTTGCCAGCAGCACATTTTCAATGTTTTTATATTTGGCTATAAACCAAACTGGCCGAATTTTGATCCAAATCACTGGTAGGCAGCACTGATAGGCACCACTGTTGGTGACACTGATGAGGAGGCACAGATGGGCACTGATTGACAGCACTGGTGGGCACTGATGGGGCTGCACTGATAATCATTAATAAATATAAATATAATAGGTTGAAATAGGTAACTAGATAATAATCTGTGATAGTAACTAGATAGGTAACTAGATAATAATCTGATAGGTAGTAATAGGTAACTAGAATACAATCTGTGTAATACATGCAAGCAGCAAGTAACACACTCCCAGTATAAATGTGCAAATAAAACTCAAAACAAATAATGCTTTCTTCATGTGTTATTATGATGGCACTCATATTGGTACAGGAGAATTGAGACACTAAGTGGTTAGATACATTTACTAACACTAGTGGAGCATTATTCGTTTTGAGGACACTGATAAGCAGTCCCTGATTCTCAATGTAGATGACCCTTTAACACAAGCCGGTTATTGGCTCTCTTCTCCTCACGCTGTCAGTGTGAAGAAAGGAATACCGATAACCAGCTTGTGTTTACATTGTGATCAACTGTCATTAGACAGCTGATCATGTGGTAAAGATCTACTATAATTGGCCTTTTAACCTGATCTATGATCAGCTGTGTCCTAAGAAAGCAGTGATCACAGAACGTGCCGCCCATGCACAGGCAGCGCAATCATGGGAGGATGTCCATGGATGTCCTCCCGGCAAAGTAAGCCCATGCTGTAGCCATCTTTTGGCTATAACGTAAGCAGGAACTGGTTAAAGAGACATGCACATGTGACCTATTGATCATAGGTCAAAAAGTGAGGAGAGCTGCTAATGGCAGTGGTGGTGTCTGCAGCACGTTATGTGTTAATTTCACCAAAGAAATAGGAAGATGAGGATAATTAAGTGGCACAATACGTGAACTTTCTGTTTTTTATATTTTTTTATTTTTATTTATTGGACTTAAACTTGGATTTTCACTATACAGGAATACTCCACTTTTAAGTACACAATGGGGTTTATTTACTAAAGATGGAAAGCGCAAAATTAGGCTCACTTCTGCGTAGAAACCAATGAGCTTCCAGGTTTTATTATCAGGCTTAATTGAACTAGCTGAGGTTAGAAGCTCATTGGTTTATACGCAGAAGTGAGCCTGATTTTGCACTTTCCAGCTTTAGTAAATAAACCGCATTGTGTAATTAAAAGTGGGGTATGCCTGTATACTGCTGTTTATGGTGCAGTGCTGAATTATTTAATTTTTCATATTGCTGCAGCCAATAGGCTACAGTGCTGATTGCCGTATTCTGACATTGGAGAAGTAAAGAGGAATAACACAGTAGGGAGGCTTCTTCTATCCACTTCGATTGTGTGGATGGAGTAATCTGTTCAATTTTTTTTGATTAGCCTACTGGCTTATTGAAAAAACTGGACAGCTTTATCCATGAGTCTCTAAATGTACCAAATCAAAAATGAAAATCATTTGGTAGTGGGTGCTTGTCATGTGTCTTCAAGCTAATCTGATCCCTCCCCCCCTCCGGTGCCACAATCGGCACCTTTCAGGGGGGAGGGGGTGCAGTTACGTGGATAATCCAGGTATCTGCACCCACTTCCGGGCAGACCGCCGCAGACGCCCCGCCCCCCGTTGTGTTCTGGGAAACGCACAGTTCCCAGAGACAGAGCGGGGGACCATAAGAGACACGCAGCGCGTCTCGCACATGCGCAGTAGGGAACCGGGCAGTGAAGCTGTAATGCTTCACTTCAGGATTCCCTGACAGAGGATGGCGGCGGGGGCAGCAGCGAGACGAGCGATCGCTCGTCATCTGCCGCCGACTTCGCTGGACTCTGGGACAGGTAAGTGTAATATAAATATTAGTAGCTGCTGGCTTTTAATATTTTTATTTTAGGTGCAGAACCGCTTTAAGGAGCAAGTTTGTGAGAAGTATAGGAAATTCTGTGCAAAAATAAAGAAAATAAATATTACGTTTTTGGCTGTTTTCAAAATTGAAGTGCATTCAAAGTAATTGGTTAGAGTGTAGAATTTTTGGAAGGGTTAGAACCTCTGTTGGGTTTTTAACCCTATTTGCTCAGGTGATCACTGTCATAAGCCCTAAAAGTGAGGAAAAACCCAACATTTTGAATCTTCACCAGAACAAGAAGAGAAAACCTTTCAATAGGGGCAGTTGTTTTAGTGTCTCAAAAAATGTCTGCGACAAATGGATTACCTAACTACTATGGAAGCTGCGGTCACTAAAAGACAAAATGTCCAAACTAAGGTTCAAAGTGTGTGACTGCACTAATACCTCAAAATTGTGTACAAAATAAATAAATAAAAACACCAGCATGCATACAGTGCCTTGAAAAAGTATTAATTCCCCTTGAAATGTTCCACATTTGGTCATGTTACAACCAAAAACGTAAATGTGTTTTATTGGGATTTTATGTGATAGACCAACACAAACTGGCACATAATTGTGAAGTGAAAGGAAAATTATAAATGTTTTTACATTTTTTATTTTTTTTACAAACAAATATGTGAAAAATGAGATTTGCATTTGTATTCCGCCCCATCTACTCTGATATCCCTAACTAAAGTCTAGTGCAGTGATGGCGAACCTTGGCACCCCAGATGTTTTGGAACTACATTTCCCATGATGCTCTGGCACTCTGCACTGTAGTGGAGCATCATGGGAAATGTAGTTCCAAAACATCTGGGGTGCCAAGGTTCGCCATCACTGGTCTAGTGGAACCAATAGCCTTCAGAAATCACCTAATTAGTAAATGGAGTCCACCTGTGTGTAATTTAATCTAAGTTCTATGAAACCCTTGGAGATTTGTTAGAGAACCTTAGTGAAGAAGCAGCATTATGAAGGCCAAGGAACACACCAAACAGGTCAGGGATAAAGTTGTGGAGAAGTTTAAAACAGGGATAGGTTCTAAAAAAATAATCACAAGCTTTGTATTTTATGTGGTAGGCCAACACACTAGCGACACATAATTGTGAAGTGGAAGGAAAATGATAATTTTCAGTTTTTGCATCCCCACAACACCATGCTGCCACCATCATGTTTCATAGTGGAGAAGGTGTGTTCAGGGTGATGTAAAGTGTTAGTTTTCCACCACACATAGCATTTTGCTTTTAGGACAAAAAGTTTAATTTGGTCTCATCTGACCAGCACACCTTCTTCCACATGTTTGTTGTGTCCCCCACATGGATTCTTGCAAACTGCACACTGGACTCCTTATGGCTTTCTTTCAACAATGGCTTTCTTCTTGCCACTCTTCCATAAAGGCCAGGTTTGTGGAGTGCACAACTAATAGATGTCCTGTGAACAGATTCTCCCACCTGAGCTATTGGCTCTCTGCAGCTCCTCCAGAGTTACCATGGGCCTCTTGGCTGCTTCTCTGATGAATGCTCTCCTTGCCCGGCCTGTCAGTTTAGATGGACGGCCATGTCTTGGAAGGGTTGGAGTTGTGCCATACTCTTTCTTTTCGGATGATGACTTATTCAATGCTCCATGAGATGTTCAAAAATTGGATATTTTTTTACAACCTAACCCTTCTTTAAACTTCTCCACAACCTTACCCCTGACCTGTCTGTGTTTCTTGGCCATTTTGATGCTGTTTGTTCTGTGATTCTCCAACAAACATCTGAGGGTTTCACAGAACAGCTGTATTTATACTGAGATTAAATTACACATAGTTGGACTCTATTTACTAATTAGATGACTTCTGAAGGCAATTGGTTCAACTAGATTTTAGTTAGTAAAGGGGGCTGAGTACAAATGCACATCACACTTTTCAGCTATTTATTTGTAAAAAAATGTTGAAAACAATTTATCATTTTCCTTCCACTTCACAATTATGTGCCACTTTGTGTTGGTCTATCTCATAAAATCCCAATAAAATAAATTTACGTTTTTGGTTGTAACATGACAAAATGTGCAAAATGCCAAGGGGTGTAAATACTTTTTCAAGGAACTTTATGTAATTGGATCAAAACTGTTCCTAGTATTTTGTATTTTACTACAACACAAATGGTCACCATACATTTTGTGCAACAAAATGTGGAACATTTCAAGGGGTCTGAAGAAATTTTCAAGGCACTATAGTGTGCATTTTCAGATGGGATAGGTGTCTGCTTCTGCTACATGTCTGGATTATACAGTGGGAGCAGGAAGAAGAGAGCTGTGATGTAGAAGGCAGTATTTATAATGTGTAGGTAAAAAAATCACTTTTTATCTTGCCAAGTCTCTTAACCACTTCAGCCCCGGCAAATAGTCATATGACGCTCGCAGATGGGATCTCCCATTCTGGGTTTCTCTCCCTTCTCCCATCCTCTGATTCCTGGCCTTCCTGGGATCGCTCAGGACCCAGTGCGTGTGCCCGGCAGCCGCGATGTCCGCCGGGCACCCGCGATTCCCCTGGGAACACAGTAAGACCGTGGATCAGCATATGTAAACACACAGATCCACGTCCTGTCAGTGGAGAGGAGACCGATGGTGTGTTCCCAGTACAGAGGAACACCGATCAGTCTCCTCCCCTGGTGAGCCCCCTTCCCCCACAGTTAGAATCAATCCCATAGGGAACATATTAACCCCTGCAGCGCCCCCTGGTGTTAACCTTCCCTGCCAGTCATATTTACACAATAATCAGTGCAATTTTATAGCACCGATCACTGTGTAAATGTGAATGGTCCCAAAAATGTGTCAAAAGTGTCCGATGTGCCCGCCATAATGTCGCAGTCACGAAAAAAATCACAGATCGCCACCATTACTAGTAAAAAAATAAAAAATTCCATAAATCTATCCCTTTTTTGTAGATAGTATAACTTTTGCACAAACCAATCAATAATCGCTAATTGCGATTTTTTTTTACCAAAAATATGTAGAAGAATACGCATCGGCCTAAACTGAGGAAAAAATTATTATTATTTTTTTAAATGGGATATTTATTATAGCAAAAAGTAAAAAATATTGTGTTTCTAGCGCAAAAAATAAAAAACGCAGAGGTGATCAAATACCACCAAAATAAATCTCTATTTGTGGAAAAAAAAGGACGTCAATTTTGCTTGGGTGTAACGTCGTACGACCGCGCAATTGTCAGTTAAAGCGACACAGTGCCGTATCGCAAAAGTGCTCTGGTAAGCAAGGGGGTAAAATCCTCCAGGGCTGAAGTGGTTAAACCTCTTGCATTTCCATAACCACATTTTAAAGGTACAGTATTAACAATGTCTTTCTATTCTCTAATTAATGTCATACAATGCTGTCTGTTAATTTGACTGTGAATGTTTTTTCTTTATTTTTTTATTTTTTATTTATGATGGATGACTTCAAGTATGGTTAGGAATCAGTTGATTTGTGTAAAAATTGAACCCATGGTCAGGTACTTAAGGAAGACTGTGCAGTATAAAAAAAGCTAATGGGGCAGGGATTGGCAGTGTGTGTATAAACACCTGGTCCATCTGATCCAATAAGGACAACCAAAGACAAGGCCAAAAAAAGGAGAACCTGGTGCTCAAGGCAAAGTAATACCCCCCTGGTATTTTATAGACGGACCGGGTAATGTAGTAGAAGAAATATATTTTATTATAAACATACAGTAAAATTGCAAAAGCAAAGGAATATAGTTACATGATAAAAATGTGTATATAACAAATAACAAGTATACTCAAATTAACATTGGTATAAAGCTCAGCTGTCCTGTAGACAATGTTGGGCTAGCAAGAACCCATATTACAAATGACGCCTAAAGCCGCATACACACGGGCGGACTGTATGGCCTACTTAGTTCGTCATACAATTCGACGGACAGTCCGTCATACTTTCGAATGAACGGACTTGACCACACACGGATGCACAAACAGTCCGTCGAAAGCTTGCACGATGACGTGTACAGCACGTACGACGGGACTAGAAATAGGAAGTCCAATACACAGCAATGCACCCTTCCGCCGTGTAAATCCTTTCTGAGCATGCGCCATTCTTAGTCCGTCGAACTAGCCTACTCACGAGCGGATTGTCCACTGAAACCAAAGTATGACGGACAGAATTTCGAAAAATCCGAAATACTTAGTACGCCAGACTGCACGCTGAAAAAGTCCGCTGAAGCCCACACACAAGCGGACTGTCCGCTGAAATGTGTTTCGACGGACTAAGTAGGCCATACAGTCCGCCCGTGTGTACGCGGCATAACATGTTTGGACCTTGTATTCCTTCTTCGGAGGCTTATGTCATTTTTTGAAAGTCATGAGTATTCTATAATATAAATATGCATTAGTAAAGTAATGAACGAGTATAACAATGTTGTCAATAGTAATTGAGCAAAGAAAATAATATTTTTTAGTCAAAACAAGTATGCATCTCTAGACACGTTTGATAACAACATAACAGCAAAAGAGACTATACTTTCAAGGATGAGCAAATTATCGATAAAAGCAACCAGGGGGCCAAGGGCTGTATTCCCACAGATTGAGAGCAAAACCGAGGTAAGCCCCAACTGCAAGGACTTCAGGCATGTAGAATCAAACTCCTGCCAAGATTCTGACCAAAAATCGAAGGAGTCTAGATGTATACTGCAGTAAAGTGCTGTATATATTTATCTGTATATTTATAGGAGAAATGAAGCAAAAAGTATAAAGAAAAAGGTACTCATAGAACATTGTAAAGATGCAGATTGGTAAATATGTCGACATGGTAGACATAAATATCTAAGAACTTCACCCCTCGCATAAGTATGCTAAATAGGGTGGAACAGGTAAAAAAAAAAGGTAGATTTAAGTTTCAAAGAGTGAAAAACACTGTGTGCTATTTACATACCTCTGCCTTATGTTCTGTAAAATGTGTCATCCCGACACCACCACGATATCACTGGGGAAGTCTGGGGTGTGGGTTAATATACCCCTGGTGA
The DNA here is from genome assembly GCF_037356315.1 of Lithobates pipiens. Taxonomy (NCBI): domain Eukaryota; kingdom Metazoa; phylum Chordata; class Amphibia; order Anura; family Ranidae; genus Lithobates; species Lithobates pipiens. Next base: position 494,834,917 of record NW_027507758.1, read on the forward strand.
GGCTGACTGAAGTCTATTGTACTATTGAAATCAGCTGGTGTTCAGTGTGACAGATCGCGGCACTCAACCAATTGCAACCTCAATTTGTCATGAAGTCGCTTGACGTGATGGCGCGCAGCGCAAACCCTTCCCGGGGGGCAGTGGCGCGTCCCGTGCCACTGACACGCATTTTAACCCACCGGTCTGCACTTAAAAAGTGAAGCCCAAACAGGAAGGTATCGGTCAACAGATAGGCTTCCGATGAGCAGGGATGTCCCAAGTGCATCCACAATCGATACCCCAACATGAGACCCCCACTCGCCGGGCAGTGGGGCACGGCCTCCAATTCACATGCCCATACCTGGATGAAATTAGTGCAGCTTGGGCAATATCTATGTATAAGAAACATAGTCAGTGATGCAGATGTCGATCCACGAGAATAATTAAAAGTATAAAAAAAGCTAAGTTTATGTCTTTTGGAGCTTTATGAAACCAGAATTAAATTAGGTTGATTTTCATAAGATTATGCGTTGGATGAGTAAACACTGTTGTCAGCAAGGTAGCTATTATTTTTATTTTTTTACTGAATTTTTATAATCTAGCCATTTTGGAACAGCATCAAGGGTTATAAATGAGATCAAGCTGACCACTCTTTATTGATTATGATTACAACTTCTGTTTATTTTTTCCTATTATATTCACTGTTTAAAACGCAATCTGTATTTAAGAGAACAAAGGAATTGATAAGAAAATAACATGTGAGAGCATGTTTAGTATTTGATGCCTGTAATAAAGCAAAATGAAACAGTCAAAATTGCAAATTATGTAGCAAATTCTTGCTTTAACTACTGTAGAAAATAGCAAAGCTCACATTGAAAACAGTGAGTTGTTATTGTTTATAAATGAAAAGTGTAAGATATCTGGCAGAAATTGTGAAATGTTGGCATTGATATCGAAAAATATGACTGATCATGCCAAAAAAAGTGTTTTATTTAAGAATAGTGATCATATGAAGCCATTTATTATTGGAAAGTTGTTTGGCTGCTTTTTAAATCATATTGATAACAGAAATCAACCAAATTACCCTGATCAAAAGTTTACATACCCTGGAATGTTTGGCCTTGGTACAGACATACAAGTAGACACACACAGGTTAAAATGGTAATTAAAAGTTAATTCCCCACAACTGTGGCTTTTTAAATTGCAATCAGTGTCTGTGTATAAATAGTCAATGAGTTTATTAGCTCTCACGTGGATGCATTAAGCAGGCTAGATACCGAGCCATCAGGAGCAGAAAAGAACTGTCAAAAGCCTTGTGTAACAAGGTAATGGAACGTTATAAAAATGGAAAAGGATATAAAAAGATATCCAAAACCTTGAATATGCCAGTCAGTACTGTTCAATCACTTTTTAAAGTGAAATTCCTGTCAATGCTTAATACTAAACCTGCTCTCTGCCACATTCTAAGACTAATCTATCTAACTCTTTAAGCAAAAATCTCTATACTTACCTTTTCTGAAGCCAATCCAGTCTGGTCTCCAGTGGTGGATGCTGTGTGCAGGAGAGAACCAACAATGGCTGAGAAATGCCTGGGAAGTGACGTCTGAGGGGGAAGTAGTGAGTGGGAGTGGAGGGGAGGTCTTGGGAATAGAGAGTGGGGTGGGAGACAGGTGATAGGGATGGGAAGGATGGTTCTTTTTGGAGGGATGAGAGAATCCCTATGGGGAATTGGCCTCCAAAATGTATTTTTGTAACATATACTGTATATGTCCAATAAATGATTAATTTGTTTGTCTTAGAAGGTACTATATTCTTTGTGGTGTTTTTATTTGTGGGAAGTGACGCTACCTATAGAATTGCTATAGGGCTTCTGGCTGCCTCTCCTGCACATGCCTACACACTGACAGACTAGAGCAGCTGCAGAATAGATAAGTATAGCTATCTCTTCTTTACAGGGCTAGATAGATTAGGCTAAAAAGGAAGAGGAAAGAATGGGACTTTATATGAGGCATGTCACTGAATAAATATCTAGTTTATATTGATCATTAAATGGTTTATTAATTCCAAATCAAGTATCAATAATCTTTGGTAAAAGACATGACATACTGTAAATAACAGATCACTTGTATACACATACAGTTATTATACAACATGATTAGCAGTACAATTTCATAGATCATTCATCCATTAATAATAAACATAAACAATTACTCTTATGCCCTGTACACACGGTCGGACTTTCCAGCGGAAAATGTCCAATCGGACCATGTTGTTGGAAAATCTGATCGTGTGTGGGCTCCATCGGACTTTTTCCGTCGGAATTTCCGACACAAAAAGTTTGAGAGCTGGATCTAACATTTTCCGACAACAAAATCCGATTGTTTAAATTCCGATCGTGTGTACACAATTCCGACGGACATAGTGCCACGCATGCTCAGAATAAATTACGAGAAGAAAGCTATTGGCTACTGGACCATTTATAGTCCCATTGTACGTGTTCTACGTCACCGCATTTAGAACGATCAGATTTTCCTAAAACTTTGTGCGACCGCGTGTTTGCTAGACAAGTTTAGGCCAAAATCCTTTGGAAAAAAATCAGACGGATTTTGTCGTCGGAATGTTCGACCCTGTGTACAGGGCATAAGTGAGCCAAACTCGACTGGGCATCAGTTCAAAGTGTACTCAACACACATTTCATGGCTCACGCCACTCATCAGGAGTAAATTGCTTTGAAATCAAATAAATAACATATCTATAAATATAGGATACCCTTTAAAAATAGAACCATCTCTCAAAAAAAAGGGGGGTCTATTACTTACAAAATGGTCCAATAGCAATGCCCAACCTATACCCAAGGGAAGATGGGGGACAGGGATGATAATCTCCCCTGGAGCTGAGGTGAGGAATCCTATCCAAACCGGGGACAGCAGCCAGGTGAAGATAAGATGACCATATCACAACCATGTGAATCTTGTGTGTGCTTGACAACCCACACTGCTCTGCAAGGATATGTAAATGAGACCATGTGAGATGAATGAACTGTTGATAAGGTGAACATATACCAGTGACTAAATGAAGGTGATATATGGTGTGTGCTAACTAAAAGGATTGCTGCCAAAAAAAATGTGTATGCATGTACCAGTGTTAATTTTGTCGACTAAAATGACTAAAACATTTTAGTCGACTAAATGAATATTATTTTAGTCGACTAAAATAGGACTAAAACTAAAATAACTGAAATGACTAAAATATGATTAAAACTAAAATGGCATTTTAGTCAAAAGACAAAAATGGGGCTAAAACTAAAATGCCATTTTAGTCAAAAGACTAAAACTAAATTGAAATGTGACTTCAAAATGAACACTGGTCTGTAGTGCATGTTCATACCTCAATGTAATAATAAATAACATATTCGATTTTTCACTTCAGCAGTATATAATGAGTTTGCAAATTGTAGAGAATTGTTAACTAATGCATTACAATTGAATTACACCCATTAGATTTTAGACAACTAAAATTTACTGGAGATTTAGTCGACTAAATACAACTAAAACTAAAACAATTGCAGAAGACTAAAATGGGACTAAAATGCCATTTTAGTCCTAAGATTAAGGCCGCGTACACACGGGCGGACTATCCGTCCAACTAAGTTCGTCAGACAATCCGACAGACAGTCCGTCCTACTTTTGAATGAACGGACTTGACCACACACGACGAACAGACAGTCCGCTGAAAGCTTGCGCGATGACGTGTACAGCACGTACGACGGGACTAGAAATACGACGTCCAATACACTGCAATGCAACCTTTCGCCATGTAAATCCTTTCCGAGCATGCGCCATACTTAGTCCGTCCAACTTGCCTACTCACGAGCGGACTGTCCGCTGAAACCAAGTTTGGACGGACTGTATTATGGAAATTCCGAAAGAATTAGTCCACCAGACTGTCCGCTGAAAAAGTCAGCTGAAGCCCACACACGAGCGGATTGTCCGCTGAAACGCGTTTCAGCGGACTAAGTTGGACGGACAATCCTCTCGTGTGTACGCGGCCTAAGACTAAAACTAAATCCAAATTCGCTTCCAAAATTAACACTGGCATGTGCCCACCGAAATGAAATCCAAGTCACCCACTTTTCTACCGACCTGCCACACCATAATCAAAAAATGTATCACTCATCCACATTAATACAGCTTTCTTTATTGGTCTCATTTACATATCCTTGCAGAGCAGTGTGGGTTGTCAAGCACATACAAGATTGACATGGTTGTAATATGGTCCCCGGTTTGGATGGGATACCTCACCTCAGCCCCTGGAGAGATCATCATCCCTGTCCCCCGGCTTCCCTTGGATAGAGGTTGGGCGTTGCTATTGGACCATTTTGTAAGTTATAGACCCCCCCTTTTTTTGAGAGACGGTTCTCTTTTTAAAGGGTATCCTATATTTATAGATATGTTATTGATTTAATTTCAGAGAATTTTACTCATGATAAGCCATGAAACGCGTGTCGAGTACACTTTGAAATGACAAGTTTGGCTCACTGAGAGCAATGGCTTATGTTTATTATTAGTAGACGAATGACCTATGAAATTGTACTGCTAATCATGTTGTATTTTACTTTCTATAATAATTGTATGTGTATACAAGTGAACTGGCATTTACAGTATTGCATGCCTTTTACCAAATATTACTGATACTTTTTAACTTAATTTGGAATTAATTAACAATTTAATGATCAATATAAACTAGATATTTATTCAGTGAAATGCCTCATATAAAGTCCCATTCTTTCCTCTTCCTTTTTTTGTTTAAACATATATTAGGGATGGAGGCTTTCTGCTGCTATGATTAGGTTGTGTCAGGTCACATTATTAGATAGATTAGGCTTAGAATGTGGCAGAGAGTAGGTTTAGAGTTAGTTAGGTTCTCACTGGAATTCCACTTTAAGAAGATGAAAATTTGGGAATCTCTAGATACCAAGCCAAGGTCATGTGGACCAAGAAAGATTGCAGCCACAACTGCCAAATTGTTCAGGATACAAAGAAAAACCCGCAGGTAACCTAAGGAGCAATACAGGCTGCTCTGGAAAAAGAAGGTGTGGTTGTTTCAAGGAGCACACTATGACAAAACTTGAACTAAAATGAGGTGCATGGTTGAGTTGCCAGAAATAAGTCTTTACTGCATCAATGCCACAAAAAAAGCCCAGTTACAATATATGCCCAACAACACATTGAAACTTCTCACAGCTTCTGGCACACTGTAATCTGGATGAGACCAAAATAGAGCTTTATGATCACAACCATAAGCGCTATGTTTGGGTAGGGGCATATAGTGACAAGAATACCATCCCCAATGTGAAGCATGGTGGTAGAGCAGTGATGTTTTGAGGGGGTGGGAGCTCTAAAGGAATCTTGTGAAAAATTGTTGGCAAGATGAATGCAGCATGTTATCAGAAATTTCATTCTTCTGCACAAAAGCTGCGCATGGGACACTCTTGGACTCTCTATCATGACAATGACCGTAAGCAAAAGGCCAAGTTGACCCTCCAGTGGTTACAGCAAAAAAAGGTAAAGGTTTTGGAGTGGCCATTACAGTCTCCTGACCTTAATATTGTCGAGACACTCTGGGGAGATCTCAAACATGCAGTTCATGCAAGATAAACTAAAGACTTTCATGACCTGGAGGCATTTTTCTGAGACCAGCTATACCACCTGCAAGAATTTAGGGCCTCACAGTCAGCTTTTACAAAAGACTGTACGCTGTCATTGATGCTAAAGGGGGCAATATACAGTATTAAGAGCTAAGGGTATGCAGACTTTTGAACAGGGGGCATTTCATTTGTTTACTTGTTGCCATGTTTTGTTTTATGATTGTGATATTCTGTTATGACCTACAGTTGAATATGAATGCCATAAGAAATAAAAAAAAATGTGTTTTGTCTGCTCACTCATGTTTTCTTTAACTGCTTGCTGCTCGCTTACCGTCAAATGACGCTGGGGCAGTACGACTCTCGTTCTGGGACGCCGTCATATGACAGAACAACCACTCTTGCATGCCGTGCCCTGATTACAATATAGCAATACAGTGTCACCAATCAGTGCCCACCATTCCCCACCAATGCCAGCAATCAGTGCCCACCAGTGGCAGCAATTAGTGCCCACACGTGCCACCAGTCAGTGCCCATTAGCGATTCCAGTCAGTGCTGGCAATCAGTGCTGCCCATCAATGCCCATCACTTCTGTCGACCAATGCCCATCAGTGTTGCCCATCAGTGCCACCCATCAATGCCCATCAGTACCGCCTATCCATGTCACCTATCCATTCCACCTACGAGTGCCCACCAGTGCTGCCTATTAGTGCCCAACAGTGACACCTAACAGTGCCCATCAGTGCCACCTATCAATGCTTATCAGTACCACATATCAGTGCCACCTATCAATGGCCATAAGTGCGGCATATTAGTACCTCCTCATCAGTGCCACCTCATCAGTGCTCATAAGTGCTACCTCATCAGTGCCCATAAGTACCACCTCATCAATGCCCACCAGTTCTACCTATCAGTGCCCATCAGTGCTGCCTCATCAGCACACATCTGTGAAGGCGAAAAACGAATTAGTTACAAAATTTACTGACAGAAAAAAGTAAAAAACCTTTTTTTCAAAAAAAAAATGTTTGTAAAAAATAAAAAACCCAGCAGTGATTAACCACCAAAAGAAAGCTATATTTGGGTGTGAAGAAAATTATAAAAAACTTGTTTGGGTACAGTGTAGCACAGTGCAACAGCGCTGAAAGATGGAAAATGGCTTGGGCAGGAAGGGGGTGTAAGTGCCTGGTAGCCAAGTGGTTAAAAATGATACATATGGAATATTACCAATATCCAACAGTATGCAAACTTTTGAGTACAACTGTACACTAGTTCAAGTCTCCCAGCCAAGAATGAAAATAGGATAAATTATGTCGGTGACTGCTAAGGACATGGCGGTTGCTAAAACCTGCTGTTTCCCTAGCAACCATTTGCAGCAGGAAGCTGCCATATTTATCTTCACTGAACACCCTAAATATTCTGTGTTAGGATGGTCCAACTCAAGAACAGGACCTTACTAATCCTCTTTTTTTTTATTGTATTAATTAAGTACTGGGGAATTGTTTTAGGGAAAGTTGTGTTTCAGGTTTACTTTCACTTTAAATCACTAAAAGGGCTATCATTGGACTATTTGAGCCTCTTAGAGTATAAATGATGAGTGGTGGCGCATGTCCCCTCTGGCCACTAGAATACATTTGTAGGCTTTGAAATCATTCCCAGCCCCTAGCCCCAATGCTTATTTACTATAAAGGATGTTCAGAATAATGATTGCTTACAGAAAAGTGTTAGTTTTCAAACATGACCTGATATAGTACTCAGGCTATTAATTCCCTAGGTTCATAATGGACTTCTATTTGCAATAAGCTATAAACATTCCTTTGAACCCAGGTATAACTCATTGGACAACTTATCCCTTCATTAAATAGTTGGAGGTAATGTGCAAGCTTTTTTGTGGTTTGAAAGACTTTTCCCGAGCCTGCAGAGATTTGGCTGTTGCAGAAGCTTGAATTTGCACAAGATTACTGAACTGTGGAAGTATAAAGCTGAAAGTACTTAATATGAAAGTTTAGAATGTTGGTTAGATTCTTGGAACAGGGTCTTAGAGGTGAATGATATCGCAGAGAAACATGGAAATGAGGGTGAAGAAGGCAGACAATGGAGATATTTCCTAGCCACTTGGAATACGCAGAGCCAGTCACCTTATGAATGTTGATGCAAGAGCTCAGAATGTAGGAAAGAGGTGTATTAGGTAAGGAAAATAACTATCAATTTCTTTATATAATATAAGACACTTACTGTATGTACAAATAAACACTGTGTCCAGGCATTGTTGTCTGCAGTTGCTTTACTTTCCAGGACCATCTGGTAATGAAACAATTCTCTAGACATTGAAAACCATGTGGAATGGTTCATACAGTAATTCAGAGTACAGTGAAGTTAAAAGTAAATAATTATCCATATACTGTATGGGGTAAAACAAATTGTGTTGCGTATAAGTGTAGCAAATAATATTCATAATGTTTGTGATATGTGTGTAATGCCAGTTTCTATTTGTTGCCTTTCCCCAAGTGAAGGTTACATTCTCTAATATTCAACCCTAATGATGCGTACACATAACCGGACTTTTCGACAGATTAGGTCCGACGATTTTCCCTGACAGATTTTCTGCAGAGTTCCGACGGACTTTCAGAACGAACGGACTTGGCCACACACAAGCGCACCAAAGTCCGACAGATTCGAATGTGATGATGTACGACCACACCAGAGTAAGGAAGTTCATAGCCAGTAGCCAATAGCTGCCCTAGCGTCAGTTTTCACCTGTCCGACTAGCATACAGAGGAACTGATTTTTCAACTGGACTCGAGTCCATCGGAAAGATTTGAAACGTGTCTTATTTCTAGGTCCGTCTGACTTTTGGGGAAAAAAGTCTGCTGGAACCCATACATGATCGTAATATCAGATGGATTCATTCTGTCGGACGTAGTCTGTTGAAAAGTCTGGTTGTGTGTACGCCACATTAGAGAAAAATAGCCATTAAAACAGGTGCTCAGAAGAACATTCTATACTTCAGGTGTTCCTTCAATAAAACATTTGATCATAAGAGTTAAAGGACATTCATGAATAAAGGAAATACAGGCTAAGAATATTTGACCAGCAGGGGAAATAATAAGGGGAACCTCAGGGCTGTATATAGTCTATGGAGTTTTCTGTGAAAATGATGGAACAAATACATTTTCGGCTAAGCAGCAAGCCTTCGGCAGTGTGACAGTAAACATTTAGCAATGGTATTAATATCGATGCCAAATGTGACAAATTCCTGCTCAAGGCTCCTGTTCGTTAAGCTGGCCATAGATGGAGCGATCCCCCAGTCAGTGTAGATGGGGAAATCCCACCCATGGAGTCATTGTGTTCTCCTGACGGGGGGGGGGGGGGGGAGCCATCCCCGCCTGGAGAACACAGTGATTTTTGCTAGAGGCTATAATAGCCATTATCAATAATCACATGTAAAATCTAACAGGCTGGTTGTACCAAAGTTCATTGACTTGGGTACATTCAGCATGCCCATATATAGTGGCTGAGATTCGACCCATCTAAGGCTGACTTTAGCAAGCCAGAACCTGCTGGCATCTCAACAACTAGTGATTCATCCCCGCTCAGCAAATACAGCTGTCACCCTACACAAAAATCCATACTAGGCACTTATCTGAGCATGCAGCCTGGGTGTTCAGGAAAGTAGGAAAGGTGAGCATGCAGGACCACTCTTGGTAAAACACTTTGTCCCTAAGTTGATGCGAACAAGTGCTCTCTTCCCTACAAGCCTAGACCAGGTGTGTGGGCAGGGTGGTTTGTTGGAAACTAGAAGCCACCTTTAAAAATAAGAGGGCCTAAAGATACATGAATAAATAAGGGCCTATTCATTCACAAAAAAAAAAAAAAATAGTAAACACAAACACACAATTTTGAGCAAGTAATTTCCTATGTTGTAAATCCACCATCAATCAGATCTGTGGGCAGGTTGGGGGGAGATGGGGCTTATCAGTATCTAGAAAGCCACCTTTAAAAATAAGGGAGCCTGAAGATACTGCCTCCCCTATGGGAATGAATAAGGGGATTGAATATTCACAAAAATGTCAATAGTAAACACAGACCCATAATGTTTGACAAGTCCTTTAATAAAAAAAAAAAGTCCTATGTAGGAAATTCAACCTGAATCATGTCATCAAGTGAGGCAGATACATGTCAATCACAATGCCAGAGGCTCGTTGAAAAAATCTAAAAACCCTCTGACACGTTTGAACCTGTTACTTGACTCCTGTTGAATGACATCTCCAGGTCAACGTCACCATAATATCAGCAAAGAGGCAGGGTCTCCCGGGGGTTGTCATTGGACATATGGTCAATGATGTCACCCAAGAGATCCTGTCCTTTCTATGTAATAGCTGTCATTTGCTCAGCCTATCAATCGGCAGGAGGGAAGTGAATGGAATACACGTCTCAGCTGGTGATATCATTGAATGATATGGTGGATGAACATCAAGGGACTTTTTTTTTTTTTTTTTTTATTAACGGACTTGTCAAAAAACTGTTTGTTTTTTATGTTTTCTTTTTTTTTTCACTGTTAATTTTTGTAAATGATTAAGTGTGCTATGTACCCAATGTGACAAAAACAGTGTAAGATCCCATCCACCTTCACCAACATGTGACAAATGGTTGGTTAAACTCACAACATGATGTCACCAATATGTGACAATGACACTCAGGCTCAACCTGCACAAAGATTTTCCAGCTCGAGAGACTACAATCTAGGTGCCAGTAGACTAAGAGCAATTGACACTGGATTTAGTTAACTACCTAGTTAATCTGTTATACTGCCACCAAGTATTTTATGGAAAATACATAAGTTCACATAAAAAAAAAAAAATTTCATCTTTTTGCAGGTAAAAAAAATGTGAATTTAAAATGTTAATTAACACTGGAGCCTATAAAGCATTGCACCTGCAGATCACAGGTACAATGCCAGGATCTTGCAGACATTCAGTACACTATTTGCCTGTCCCTCCGATACAAGTAGGCAGTTACAGAATTGCAGGAAAACTCAATGGACTACGAGAGTGCTCACCAGCGCCCTCGCAGTTCATTGAGAATTACAAGCCATCAACATCGCTGCATGATGGTACTTGTAGTTCATTCATTCATTCACAGAACTTGTTTAGATTGTCCGCCCACTATCACAGGGAGGGGGGTTTTCAGGGAGAGAAGGCAAGAGCTGGAACATGTTGCATACTCCATCCTAAATATGGTGGAACATGTTTCAAAGGTGAACTTAGCCTTTAATGCAACAGAAAACAAAAAGGGATCATGAATAAAAGTACCGTATTTATCGGCGTATAACACACACTTTTTTCCCCTTAAAATCAGGGGAAAATCGCGGGTGTGTGTTATACGCCGATACTCCGCGATTTCAGCACAATTTTTTGGGCTCTGAGCGGCTTTCAGCTGCCCAGAGCCCTTCTCGCGGCTTTCGGCCGCTCTCGGAACTTCTTGGCAGCTTTCGGCCGCTCTCGGACCTTTCGAAAGCCGCCGAGGTCCGAGAGCGGCCGAAAGCCGCCGAGAAGTTCCGAGAGCCGCAAAGAACTTCCGGGTGCCGCCGAGATACACGGGACATCTCGGTGGCACGATTTTTAAAAACATAAGCGCTCAATGCACTAAGACAGACAAGCTGCAACGAGGACAAGCTGCAATGAGGACAGGCTGCAATGAGGACAGGCTGCATGACAAGGCTGCAATGAGGACAGGCTGCATGACAAGGCTGCAATGCGGACAGGCTGCATGACAAGGCTGCAAATGACGCTGACGAGGCTTCAGATGGACACTGATAAGGCTGCATTGATGGGCATTTAAATGTACGTTTTTTTCCCTTAAATTTCCCTCCTAAAAGTTTTTTCCACAAAATTCCCTGCTAAACTTGGGGTGCGTGTTATACGCCGGCGCGTGTTATATGCCAATAAATACGGTACTTAACAAAAGTACTGAGTTCTGTGAGATCCAGCAAAGGTCAGCCAATGGGCATAACCAATGGTCGCTGGTGCTCCATTTTTTTTGTGGGGGGGGGGGTGGCAAACAAACCACCTGCCACCCCCTCGGTCAGTCGGTTGAACTCCTCCCCTGTCAGGATGCTGAAGGGAAGAGTTCATCTTTTTGCTGAGAAAATGTTTTGAGTGCCAGGACCACCATCTGTTATGGGACCCAGGATGTTTTCTGGGGGTACCACTATGAGTATCAGACTGCCTGGAACGCTGTCCATTTGTTCGATGTCTGCATTGCGGGGAGTACCTGTTCGCAGTGGAGCAGCCTACCGTGCCACCTTGTGCCTATAGGATGGACTGGGCTACGGGAATCGCCACTGAGGAGACCACTACATTTGCTCCTGGGGCCGGGCCTACATCTTCTAAACCTACTGCTACAATCAGTGTTCCTGAGGGAGGTGGTACTGTTACTGCCATCAGAGGAACAGCCATGGATATCGTGGAAGCTGCTCCTTCCACCACCACTCACCTTCCTACATCTACTCAGAAGAAGGTGGGATACCTGAAAGCCTTCCGCGGCCGCGGTCGAGGCCTACCTCAGAAATTGCCTGGACCGGATCCGGAGAAAGGGATCGCTCTCGAGGAATCCACTACAGGAATGGGTGAGAACTCTGGGGAAAGTTTACCTAGTGGGACTGTTTGTAGATATCTACCGGCAGAAGAGTTACGGGACTCTGAGATAGACTCTTTGTCGGACATATCTGGGGACGATGACCTGTTTGAAACCATGTCCCAAGAGATGTTGTGGGCAAACGCTGATGATGTTGCCACAGCATGTAATGTGTCTGGTTGGTTAACCTTGAATTCGGGGAGTGCATCGCCTCGGGTGAGAACCCTAGTGACCATTAGTGAGATTGTGTCCAAAGATAATACTTTAGTCGGGTCAAAAGAATTGCCCGCCTATGCCATAGTACAGAAGTCGCCTAACTCATGTGTGGCTCCTGGATTGGGAAGTGCTCGATCCCTGCCTAGACACGCCCGATCACAGCGGCTGCTGAATAAACGGGTAGCTACCAAATATGGGCTGGAATTCCCCTACATACCTAAGGAAATAATGCAAGAGATTGAACAGCATAGAGAACGTTGGTATGCAGATGATGTTTGTGACTATTTGAAAGTGCCAAAACCTTTTAGGAAGCCAGGATGTTCCCCAACTATGGATGATCGTTTCACCTGATGTCTTCTACACTGGAGTTATGGAAGACACATTCATGCGGACAAAATAATTATTTGCCGGCCAGGAAAGGACAACATCGTTTACTTCATAACAACTGTGGATGCATAGGGGAAAGCCATAACTTTGCCCTATGCACCCTTGCACCATTTCTATTGGTGATCTATCACCTTCACCTTTTACTTCAAGTGGCAGTTCTTATGACGGAACTCTCTTTCTTTTAAAATGCAAGGACTGTGGGATTAGCTAGATAGCGCTAGGGTTCTTGTAAAGAGACTTCGGGTCAAGACCATCTACCGGCCACAGTACTTGTATAATGATGTTGTTCTTCAACGCTTTCACCACTAGATGGTGGAGGTTTGTACAACAGGTTGGACTTTTGCACTTAGACACACACTAAATATGTTGGAAAGAAAGTGTTTTTTTTAAGTGAGGCTTTGCTTCCTATAGTCGCACATTTTGTATGCTTCTGTTTTTCTGCTTGTGTGTTTTGTTTCAGGAAAGCAACGAAATCTTCTATCAAGCTGCTGGAGAGTGGGTGGTTTAGATGGTTTAGAAAATGGGAGTTATGTGTTATGTAACTTTTTTGCATGTAAAATTATTCAAATATGTTGACTGTTTTTTTTTTTTTGCCTTCCCTTTTTCCTTCCCTGTCCAAGTTTTGAGTCCAGGAACCAGACTTTCTTTATTTTTCCAGACAATGGGAGCATCGTCTAATGCAGAGGGGGGGGGGGGGTATGTAGCGCTCTGCTCCTGATGGGCAGACGCTATTATTTTTTCAAATTTAATTGTCTGAAGCTAAATATGGTGGAACATAGTTTGGCTCAGACTAATTTCTCTAAAAGTTCTGGTTTCTGTACCAGTCCAGATGGGTTGCACTGATTCCCACTTGACCGTAGGTGTCACTGTTACCATCGGTGAGTGTGGAACAGCAGCAGGCTGGATGCATTGAATGCCAACTCTTGCTCAGAAAAAGTTCAGTGGGTGTGGTTTCACTGCTGTACCTTCTGGGAGAGGGTATTTAAGGTACCAACATCATTTTTTTTCTGTTTCCGGGTCCTTTTCTTGGGGTACGCTATCCCGACCTCATGGCCCTCCTGGCCTGGGGCCTGTGTCGCATGGATCTGCGCCTCGGGGCCTGTTGCTAAAGGGGTGGTCCTGTGCTGTCTCGCTTGCGGGGAGAAGCCAAGAAAACTGGAGGATCCAGGGGTGGACTTCTCAGGTGGAGGACTGAGTGCAAGGCTGGTGTCTCTGGAGGAGCCTGGAAACTAAGTTGAAGGACGCCACCCAAATCAATATCCTTACAGTATCGCTGGGTCAGCTGAAAGAATCTGGTACTCTATGGCAGTTCTTCCTAAAACTCTCAAAATCTCTAAGTTCAATTGACAAGTCTGTGGCAGAGACTTTGTTGAGCACCTCATCGGCTGATAGGTCAAGTGAGAGAGGCCTATCCTGTGACTGCTGGATCCAGTCTGTGGAGCTGTTTTTCCTCTGGATCTGACTAATACCTCTAACTCGCAATTACTAGGTGCCTGAACTCCCCTTTATCCTCTAACCCTCTATTGAAGGACTGCGTCTTTTGTCTTTCTTTGGTGTTATCCCTAAATAACACCAAAGTGTCGGATTTATCATCATTTGGGCTACTTTCCAACGGGACCCCCCTAAGATGAAGAGGCGAGCAGGTGAGGTAACGGCAAGCCCAAATAAAACCAGCAGCTTCTTTGGGGGTTAGTGCTACATATAGTAATATAATTTATAATAAAATTTACAGCTCAGTACAGCACAGCCATTTGATATCGAACCATCTTGTATATTACGTTTATACTCACATGCCTAGGCATACCACCATGTCATACACAGGGGGGCTGTCGCTATGGTTAGGCCTGCATATACGCAACAAATGCAGTGCAAATTAAGGATCTGTGGCTGATGGTTAAGGCCAAAAAATGAAGCAGACAGAGAGGATTGGAGAACACTGAACACTGAAAGAACTCCCACTGATTGGAGTGTCAACTCCTTTCAGTATATGGTCGGCCAAAATGCACAAGTTTGCATATCTGTACTGATTAAAAGTACACACAGTATAAATGAGCATGTCAATGTATGATAAACATTGATCATGGATATGCAAGAGATCTATACTCTATATCTATATTTGACATGTGGTGACATGGCATCACTACATTGACGATGTAATTATGATATGGGATGGCCCAATTGATGTCTTACGGCAGTTTCTGAATTATATCAACTCTAAGAATATATTTAACCTTAAATTTACCATGATGACACATGATCCCTCAAGCATTTCATTTTTGGACCTCACTATAACAAAGAATAGTGAGGGTTTACTTCAAAGCAAGCATGGATTTTATAGGAAATCCATGGCAGGGAATACTTTTCTTTCAGCATCAAGTTTCCATCCTAAACCTTTACTTGCATCAGCCCTTTTGCCTAATACATTAGGGCGAGACGGAATTGTTCAACTGATACTTTTTTTGATCAGGAGAATGCTATATTGAGAAAAAGACTCTGAGCCAGAGGGTATTCTCATGGAACCCTCAAAAAAGCATATAAACAGGCAAAAGGGAAATCTAGTCGGGATCTTCTTTTCTCAAAAAAATGGGTTAACAAAAGTTCCCCATTATGGATCATTACAACATATTGCCAACAATACCAACGAATCAAAGATGAAATATCCATAAAATATCCTGAGGGGTTAGTGCCATGCCTTGTGCACTAGGCTTATGTGTGTTTGTTTATTTGGATTTGGCCAGACCAGCCCATACACACACTGTCCCCCTATAAATTTATTTTGTTAAACAAAAAAAGAACGTCAAATTGAAAAAAACACAATATTTTGTACATTTTACTATAATAATTATCCCCGATTTTCTTTTAAAAAAGCTAATATTTTTTCTCAGTTTAGACCAATATGTATTCTTCTACATATTTGGTAATAAAAATCGCAATAAGTGTATATTGAATGGTTTGTGCAAGTTATAGCGTCTACAAATTAGGGGATAGATTTATGTCATTTTTATTATTATTATTTTTTTACTATCTGCAATTTTTATCATGACAGCGACATTATGGCGGACAAATTGGACACTTTTTACAAATTTTTGGGACGATTGCCAATTATACAGCGATCCATGCTATAAAAATGCACTGATTACTGTATAAATGTCACTGGAGGGGAAGGGGTTAACACTAGGGGGCGATTGAGGGGTTAATTGTGTTCCCTGACTGTGTGTTCTAACTGTAGGGGGAGGGGACTGACTAAAGGAGATGACAGATTGTGGTTCCTAGCTATTAGGACCTCACGATATGCATCTCCTCTCAGAACAGAACAGGAATTTGTGTGTTTACACACACACACGTCCCTGTTCTGCCTCTCGTGTCCCAGCAATCGCTCATGCCAGGCGGTCATCACGATCGCTGGTCACGAGCATCGGCACCCCCCGGTGCAGCGTGCGCTTGCTATCCCACTTAAAGGAGCCGACGTATAGCTACGACGGCTCACGGGATCATGCCGACCTGCCACAGTATAATGACGGCTGCTGGTCAGCAAGTGATTAAAGTGGTTATAAATCACAGACATGAAATATGAACAAAGCATATCCCTCTATAGTGTGTAATCGTCTCAATCAGAGCACTAAGTGTCATTTCTGTCTGATACTGTCTGCATGAATCAATTATGACAAGTTTTTCTGACACCAAGAGAAAAATGGTGACGGGGAGGGATTCCAACTGATTGACAGCCTCAGCTCTGTTCCTGTGTGATGTGTGAAGGGATTGTGTCCCTTCCCTCCAATCAGCTCTCAGGGCTCTCCTCATTGAACTCTGTAGAGGGTAATTTTATCTCCCTGCCTCCTTTTTCTGACAGCTCAGACAAGCTTTATAAATTCTGGATTTTGAATGGATGTAGAGAAGAGAAGACTGCAGATAAACAGGTAAAACGTATGTAGGAGAATTTATTTAATCTCTCTCCATTACCTGAGATCAGTCACTTCCTGGGGTATATATAAGGGTTTATGACCACATTAAGTTTAAACTCTATGGGGTAAGGATAGCTACAAGCTAAACGATTGGTAAAGTCAGCCTAAAGCTCTTAGCCTGGAGTGATATCTGCTTAAAGTGGTTGTAAAGGCAGAAGGCTTTTTATCTTAATGCATTCTATGCATTAAGATAAAAAGCCTTATGTGTGCAGCAGCTCCCTTCCTCGGCCATCCTCTCCCTCCTGATTGGCTGAGAGACAGCAGTGGTGTCCTTGGCTCCCACTACTGCCAATCAAACTCAGTTAGCCAATCAAGAGAGAGAGGGGGCAGGGCCGAACCACAGCTCCATGTCTGAATGGATACACGGAGCTGCAGCTTGGCTCAGGTGCCCACATAGCAAGCTGCTTGCTGTGGGGGCACTCAACGGGAGGGAAGTGGTACAGCCAGGGATCAGAGGAGAGGAGAATCTGGGCTGCCATGTGCAAAACCACTGCACAGGGCAGGTAAGTATGACATGTTTGTTATTTTAATAGAAAAAAAACACAAAACTTTAAATCACTTTAACCACTTCAGGACCGCCGTATTGCCAATGTACGTCAACACAATGGCACAGGCAGGCACAATCACGTAGATCTACGTGATTGCCTTCCAGCGGGTGGGGGGTCCGATCGGACCCCCTCCCGCTGGTTACGGCGGTCCGGTTCGCTCCAGGAGCGCTCCGTGATGAGGGGATGGCCGTTGGTTTTCGCTCCTGGCCAATGAGAAGCTTCCTCCCCTGTGTATTGTTTACACAGGAAGGAGGAAGTGATGTCATTCTCCTCGGGGCGGTCTTTTTGACCGGACTACGAGGAGAAGACTAATAGTAAGTGTGCACCAACACTACACTGACATGTAGGTACACACAGGCACACAAACCCCCCCCCCCGATCGCCCCCCGATCCCCCCCCCCCCCCCCAGTCACAGTGTCACTGATTGCATTGATCATTTCTTTACTGATCAATGCATTCAGTGTCAGTTGTGACAGTAAAAACTGTCAGGACAGTTAGTGTTAGGTCCAGGGTAGCCCCCTATCACCCCCAATAAAGATTTAACCCCCTGATTGCCCCTAGAGTTAACCCTTTCACCCCCTTTTGCCAGTGTCACTAAGCGATCATTTTTCTGATCGCTGCATGTGTCGCTAGGTAGCTAGTTATTTTTTTAGGTTCACCGCCAGGTTTTTATATCGCTAGGTACCCCGATATACTACCCAATAATGGTTTTAACCCCCTGATTGCCGCTAGTTAACCCTTTACCCCCTTTTGCCAGTGTCACTAAGCGATCGTTTTTCTGATCGCTGCATTAATGTCGCTACAGTCGCTAGGTAGCTAGTTATTTTTTTAGGTTCACCGCCAGGTTTTTATAGCGCTAGGTACCCCGATATACTACCCAATAATGGTTTTAACCCCCTGATTGCCGCTAGTTAACCCTTTCACCCCCTTTTGCCAGTGTCACTAAGCGATCATTTTTCTGATCGCTGCATGTGTCGCTAGGTAGCTAGTTATTTTTTTAGGTTCACCGCCAGGTTTTTATATTGCTAGGTATCCCGATATACTACCCAATAATGGTTTTAACCCCCTGATTGCCGCTAGTTAACCCTTTCACCCCCTTTTGCCAGTGTCACTAAGCGATCGTTTTTCTGATCGCTGCATTAGTGTCGCTACAGTCGCTAGGTAGCTAGTTATTTTTTTAGGTTCACCGCCAGGTTTTTATAGCGCTAGGTACCCCGATATACTACCCAATAATGGTTTTAACCCCCTGATTTCCGCTAGTTAACCCTTTCACCCCCTTTTGCCAGTGTCACTAAGCGATAATTTTTCTGAACGCTGCATCAGTGTCGCTAGTGTCGCTAGGTAGCTAGTTATTTTTTTAGGTTCACCGCCAGGTTTTTATAGCGCTAGGTACCCCGATATACTACCCAATAATGGTTTTAACCCCCTGATTGCTGCTAGTTAACCCTTTCACCCCCTTTCACCAGCGATCACAGTATAAGTGTCACTGGTGACGCTGGTTAGCCAGTTAGTTATTTAGGTTCCCCGTCAGGTTTTTATATAGCGCCAGGGACCCCCATATACTACCTAATAAAAATTTGAACCCCCTGATTGCCCCTAGTTAACCCTTTCACCACTGATCACCGTATAAGTGTTACGGGTGACTCTGGTTAGTTTGTTTTTTATAGCATCAGGGCACCCACCATTTATTACCCAATAAAGGTTTAACCCCCTGATCACCCGGCGGGTGATATCAATTAGGTTTTAGGGTCAGGGTCTGCGTCGCCCCAGGCAGCGCTAGGTTACTGCCAGTACCGCTAACACCCACACGCAAAGCATACACCTCCCGTAGTGGTATAGAATCTGAACAGATCAATATCTGATCTGATCAGATCTATACTAGCGTCCCCAGCAGTTTAGGGTTCCAAAAAAACGCATTGTTAGCGGGATCAGCCCAAATACCTGCTAGCACCTGCGTTTTGCCCCTCTGCCCAGCCCACCCAAGTGCAGTATCGATCGATCACTGTCACTTACAAAACACTAAACACATAACTGCAGCGATCGCAGAGCCAGGCCTGATCCCTGCCATCGCTAACAGGTTTTTTGGTAGCATTTTATATTCAAATCCGGAAGGCAGTGCTTGGTTTTCGGGGTCCCGTACGTGGCTAGGCTCCCAAAAAGTCCCCCACATGTGGTATCCCCGTACTCGGGAGAAGCAGCAGAATTTATTTTGGGGTGTAATTTGACTTCTGCCCATAGCATGTGTGAGCAATATATCATTTAGTGACAACTTTGTGCAAAAAAAAAAAAAGTTTGTAATATTCCCGCAACTTTTGGCAAAATATAAAATATTCCATGGACTCAACATGCCTCTCAGTAAATAGCTTGGGGTGTCTACTTTCCAAAATGGGGTCATTTTGGGGGGTTTTGTGCTATTTTGGCATTTTATGGCCTTCGAAACTGTGATAGGTAGTAAGGAGTTAAATCAAAAATTTGCACCCTTAGAAATCCTGAAGGTGGTGATTGGTTTTCGGGGTGCCGTGCGCGACTAGACTCCCAAAAAGTCCCACACATGTGGTATCCCCATACTCGGGAGAAGTAGCGGAATATATTTTGGGGTGCAATTCCACATATAACCATGGCATGTGTGAGCAATATATCATTTAATGACAACTTTTTTTTTTTTGTCATTATTCAATCCCTTAGGACAAAAAAAATAAATATTCAATGGGCTCAACATACCCATCAGCAATTTCCTTGGGGTGTCTACTTTCCAAAATGGGGTCATTTGGGGGGGATTTGTACTGCCCTGCCATTTTAGCACCTCAAGAAATGAGATTGGCAGTCATAAATTAAAAGCTGTGTAAATTCCAGAAAATGTACTCTAGTTTGTAGACGCTATAACTTTTGCGCAAACCAAAAAATATACGCTTATTGACATTTTTTTTACTAAAGACATGTGGCTGAATAAATTTTGCCCTCAATGTATGACTAAAATTTAGTTTATTCGATTTTTCTTATAACAAAAAGAAGAAAATATCTTTTTTTTTCAAAATTTTCGCTCTTTTTCCATTTATATCGCAAAAAAAAAAATCGCAGAGGCAATCAAATACCATCAAAAGAAAGCTCTATTTGTGGGAAGAAAAGGACGCAAATTTCGTTTGGGTGCAATATTGCATGACCGCGCAATTACCAGTTAAAGCAGCGCAGTGCGAAATTGCAAAAAGACCTCTGGTCCTTAAGGTGTTTATTGGTCCGGAGCTGAAGTGGTTAACCACTTGCCGACCGCTGCACGCCAATATACATCGGCACAATGACAGCGGTGGGCAAATGGTCGTACCTGTTCATCCCCTTTAATTGCCGGGGCTAGTGGGCACGCACCGCATACAACGTGACCGTGCCTGCAGGTCCTGTGGACTCGATGTCAGCCGGTGTCCCACAATCGTGTCATGGAGAGGCAGAATGGGGAGATGCCTATGTAAACTAGGCATTTCCCTGTTCTGCCTAGTGACATGACAGGGATCTACTGCTCCCTGTTATTGGGATCAGTGATCTCTGTCATGTCAGTGGTAGTTAGGGATGAGCTTCGTGTTCGAGTCAAACATACGGTCGACTCGAACATCGGCTGTTCGCCCGTTCGGTGAATTCCAAACGTTATGGACCGTTCGCGCCAAATTCGTGTGGCGCTCACGGCCCACAATGCACTGCGTCATCGCAGTGCATTGCTGGCTCATGATTGGCCAAGCATGCACTGTGCGGCGGCCTAGTGTAGTGTGTTGGCGTCTGAAGCAGTTAGTGGGTGTTCTGTGTACCTTCAACACAGTACACACCGATTGTTATCGGCCGATTTTCGATCTGGCTCTTCTGTAGTGGTTGTTGTCTGTGTGCCCTGACCGCAGTATACACCGCTATATTCACCTCACCTATATAGCTAGTGATCTATCTTTTATAATAGAGCTTGCAGTCAGTAGTGTTAGGAGCTTGTGCGTGCTGTCTGCGTGCTCTGTACCCAGTACACACCGCTATATCCACCTACATAGCTCTTCTCTATTTGAGCCCACTTGCCATCTGCAGGAGTTATTGGAAGTTGTGTGTGCCTCCACCACAGCACAGTATACATCTGTATATACCCCTTTATCACTGGTGTTCTATAATAAAGGCATCTGCAGGAGTTAGTGTTTTTTTTGTGCCTCCAGCACAATATACACCTGTATCTACCCTTTATTGCTGTTCTCTAATAGAGCCATCTGCAGGGCTTAGTGGGTGTTGTGTGACTCAATTACAGTATACCCCTTTATCTCTGGTGTTCTATAATAAAGGCATCTGCAGGAGTTAGTGGGTGTTGTGTGACTCCAGTACAATATACACTACCCAACTGCTGTTTTACCCAACTCCCTTCAGGCCATTACCATGTCTGGAAGGCCAGCAAGGAGAGGCAGACAGGCGCGAGCCGATAAAAGAGGGCAAGCAGGCTCTGTGTATAGAGACAACAGTGCTGGTCGTGGACGCGGTGCATTGTCATCAGCACGTGGCCATGGGACACGCTTGTCCTTCTTTTCGGCAGCTGGACATGTTGAACTGCAACATGCCAACGACTTGGTAGAGTGGATGACCAAGCCCTCTTCATCCTCCTCATCCTCTCTCACCCAGTCTCAGGGTACTAGCAAAGCAGCTGCCAACGCATCGTCTTCCCTCCTCTCAATGTCATCATCAGTGACTCCTTCCCTAGACCCACCACGTCCTCCTGAGGAGTCTCCTGAACTCTTTGAGCACCGTGTTGGGTACATGCTCCAGGAGGATGCCCAGTGTTTTGTAGGCTCTGATGATGACACTCAGCTAGAGGAAGGCAGTAGCGTGAGCGCAGAGAGAGGGGATGCTCAAGAAGGACAGCAATCTGGCAGTCATGTTCCACAAGCTGCAGCATACTGCCAGGTTTGCTACAGCGATGAAGAGGGAGGGGATGATGAGGGCACTGACTCCACGTGGGTGCCTGGTAGGACAGAGGAGGAGGAGGAGGAGGAGGCACATGTCCAACGAGGCAGGATGCCCTCCGGGGGCCAGCTTAGGGGCAGCACACCGACTGAATCACACCGCAGAGCTCCGCCTGTGAAGGGCGCTGCCTCTGCGCGTTGTTCTAAAAGTTCTTTGGTGTGGGCCTTTTTTGAGACGAGTGCATCAGATCGCACTGCTGCTATTTGCAACATATGTCTCAAGCGTATCTCGCGTGGCCAAAACATCAGCCACTTGGGCACCACATGCTTGACCAGACATATGTTGACCTGCCATGCAGCTCGTTGGCAAGCGTACCTCAAAGACCCACACCAAAGAACAAAGCGGACCTCTCCTTGCTCCTCAACAGCTGGCATCTCCAACCCCACTAGACCTTCAGTCCTCTCTGAAACCTTCTCTGAGAGGAATGAAGGTGTAGAATTAGGTGTATCACAGCCAAGTGCTTCCGGGCACTCTGCTAGCAGTACACCCACGTCCGATTATAGCAGGCAAATGTCCCTGCCCCAGCTGCTGGAGCGGCGAAAGAAGTTCACTCTCAGCCATCCACATGCCCAGCGGTTGAATGCTAGCTTGGCTAAATTGCTAGCACTTCAACTGCTGCCTTTTCAGTTGGTAGACTCGGCCCCCTTCCGTGAGTTTGTACAATGTGCGGTTCCTCAGTGGCAGGTCCCCAAACGCCACTTTTTCTCACGGAAGGCGATTCCGGCTCTCTACCGGCATGTGGAAGGCAATGTCCTTGCCTCGCTGGACAGGGCGGTCAGCGGTAAGGTGCATATTACCGCTGACCCATGGTCCAGCAGGCATGGACAGGGACGTTACCTGTCTTTCACGGCCCATTGGGTCACTCTTCTGGCAGCTGGGAAGGATGCAGGACAAGGTGCAGTAGTGTTGGAGGTTGTTCCGCCACCACACCTCCAAAATGCTACTATTGGTTGTGACACACCTCTCTCCTCCACCCCCTCCTCTTCTTCTTCCTCCATGGCCTCTTCCAGTGCTCTGTCCTCAGAACCAGCGGTGCTCCAGGGGCTACGCAAGTACGCAGGCAAAACGATGCCATGCCGTGCTTGCGCTGGTTTGTTTGGGGGACAGGAGCCACACTGGGGCGGATGTTTTGTCAGCTCTGCAGGGGCAGGCCGAGAGGTGGTTGACGCCACGCCAGCTTAAGCCAGGAATGGTGGTTTGTGACAATGGCACCAACCTCCTCTCCGCCCTCAGACAGGGACAACTGACCCTTGTGCCCTGTGTAGCTCACGTCCTTAACCTGGTGGTGCAGCGGTTCTTGGGCAGGTACCCCGGCTTACAGGATGTCCTGAAGCAGGCCAGGAAAGTCTGTGTGCATTTCCGCCGATCATTTAATGCCTGTGCTCGGCTGGCTGAGCTCCAAAAGGAGTTGAACCTGCCCAAGAACCGCCTTATATGTGGCATGCCCACCAGGTGGAACTCAACGTTGGCCATGCTGCAGCGGCTGCACACGCAGCAGAGGGCCATCATTGAGTACCTGTGTGACTACGGCACCAGGACAGGGTCAGGGGAGCTCGGTTTTTTCTCACCACGCCAGTGGGGCATGATCAGGGATGCATGCACTGTCCTGTCACCGTTTGAGGAGGCCACAAGGATGGTGAGCAGTGACAGTGCATGCATCAGTGACACTGTACATCTTGTCCACCTCTTGGAGCATACGCTGCGTGGAATAATGGACAGGGCACTTGAGGCAGAACAGAGGCAGGAAGAGGAGGACTTCCTTGCCTCTCAAGGCCCCCTTTATCCAGACAGTGTTCCTGCTGTGCCACCCATCACACAGGAAGAGGAGGAGGAAGAGGAAGAGGAGGATGATTGTGTCAGCATGGAGATGGAGGCTGGCACTCAGCATCAGCAGCAGCAGCAGCAGTCTTGTAGGGATGATTTACAGTCCCAAGAAACACGTGGACTTGTACGTGGCTGGGAGGAGGTAGCTGCGGATCATGTTGCCCTTAGTGACCCAGAGGACTCCGGACCGAATGCCTCAGCTAACCTATGTTGCATGGCCTCCCTGATCCTGCAAAGCCTGTGGAAGGATCCTCGTATTCTTTGGATCAAGGAGAGGGACCATTACTGGCTGGCCACTCTCCTTGATCCACGGTACAAGGGTAAGGTTGCCGACCTTATCTTGCCATCACAGAGGGAGCAGAGGATGAGACATCTCCGGGAGGCCTTTCAGAAAGGTCTGTGCAACGCGTTCCCAGAGACTGGGAGGTTACAAACTCCTGGTCCTGGACAACGTGTTGCTGAGGCATCGGTCAGAAGGAGCGGTGGAGAAGGTGGCCGTCTGACTGATGCTTTCAGACAATTTTTTAGTCCGCAGCCCCAAGGTATGATCGTTTTCCAGCAACCATCGCCAGCGTCTGATTTACATGGTGCAGGAATACCTAGGGGCAAGGTCAGACTTGGACACCTTTCCCACCGAAAATCCTCTGGCTTACTGGGTCTTGAGGATGGATCACTGGCCAGAGCTTGCACAGTATGCAATTGAGCTACTGGCCTGTCCTGCATCCAGCGTTCTTTCGGAACGCACCTTCAGTGCTGCTGGTGGCTTTGTTACCGATCACAGGGTGCGCCTGTCCACCAAATCAGTTGATCGACTGACCTTCATCAAGATGAATCAGTCTTGGATCACCCACAGCTACCAAGCACCTGAAGCTGATGTAACCGAATAATTTTTTTTTGAAATATCACATCCCTTCAAGACTGCCTATGCTGAGTGACTGTCCTGTTATGTTGATTGTCTATCCTCTTCCTCCTCCGCTGATATGTTGGAAGAACATTTCTGGCTCTGGGTGATGCCATCAGCCCAATTTTTCTGCCCCTGTTTAACAGGGGCGTTTAATTACAATTTTTGATGCAATGCTTTGCAGCAGGGCTAATTCCTGCAATAAAACTAGAGTATATGGGAGAGGTTGCAGTGTGGTGGCACCAGCACCAGTGCCTAAGGCCCACTTTTTCTGCCCCTGTTTAACAGGGGCGTTTAATTACAATTTTTGATGCAATGCTTTGCAGCAGGGCTAATTCCTGCAATAAAACTAAAGTATATGGAAGAGGTTGCAGTGTGGTGGCACCAGAATCAGTGCCTAAGGCCCAATTTTTCTGCCCCTGTTTAACAGGGGCGTTTAATTACAATTTTTGATGCAATGCTTTGCAGCAGGGCTAATTCCTGCAATAAAACTAGAGTATATGGAAGAGGTTGCAGTGTGGTGGCACCAGCACCAGTGCCTAAGGCCCAATTTTTCTGCCCCTGTTTAACAGGGGCGTTTAATTACAAAGCACTTACCCCGACTTGTTCAAGCCCCGACTTTTTCATGCCTCCAACTTAGTTGGGGTAGGCGGAACACTTTGCTGGGGGTGGGTCAGCCCGACACTTGACCTTTGACCTCTGGGGACACGGCTCCGGACCTTTGACCTTTGGGGGAGGTTCCTATTCTAATCCCTGAGTCCTAACCTTGTTCTTCTAGGGGAAACCCTAACCCTAACCCTAACCCCCTAACCCTAACCCTAACCCCTAACCCTAACCCTAACCCTAACCCTAACCCCTAACCCTAACCCCTAACCCCTAACCCTAACCCCTAACCCCCTAACCCCAACCCTAACCCTAACCCTCACCCTCACCCTCACCCTAACCCTAACCCTAACCCCTAACCCTAAACCTAAACCCTAACCCTAACCCTAACCCTACAATTTTTGATGCAATGCTTTGCAGCAGGGCTAATTCCTGCAATAAAACTAGAGTATATGGGAGAGGTTGCAGTGTGGTGGCACCAGCACCAGTGCCTAAGGCCCAATTTTTCTGTCCCTGTTTAACAGGGGCGTTTAATTACAATTTTTGATGCAATGCTTTGCAGCAGGGCTAATTCCTGCAATAAAACAAGAGTATATGGGAGAGGTTGCAGTGTGGTGGCACCAGCACCAGTGCCTAAGGCCCAATTTTTCTGCCCCTGTTTAACAGGGACTAGTAATTACAATTCTTGATATAATATTTCACAGGAGGGCCCGTTCCTGTGCCCACCCAGAGTAACTGTGAGGACTTATAGTGTTGTGGCACCAGCAGTACAACCACCAAAGGTCAATTTTTCTACCACTGTTCAACAATGGCATGTAATTACAATTCTTGATATAATCGTTCACAGCAGGGCGCTCCATCGCCCACCAAGAGTCACTTTGAGGGCTTACAATGTTGTGGCAAAACCAACACCTTGTTCTGCCATTTCTGCAGAGCATATAGGACAGGCCCCTACTTTCAAACATCCAACTTACAAACATCTCCTACTTGCAAACGGAAGGAGACAACAGCAAGTGAGATGAAAAAAGATGGACGACAAAACAAATTATACAGGGGTGATAACCCTTCCCTATGTTTTCCAAAAAGCTTAAAAATTGTTTTTTTGACTGGAGCTACACTTTAAAAATGTACCAGTTGAAAATGACAAACAGATTCAACTTAACACAACAAACCTACACAGTCCCTGTCTTGTTTGCACCGCCTGTCTACTGCTGTTCTGAGTATATAGGGGCTGGGGGCCACACGCATTTCCTTTTTTTAATATGGGTACGGGGTTCCCCTTAATATGCGTACAAGACCCAAATAGGCTGGTAATGGGCAGGGAGGGCTACCCATGCCATTTTTCTCAATGATTTTCAACCATATTGCAGGAACCAGATATAACATTAAAACCGCAAGCAGTTTTAAATTGTGTTATTTCCGTTTAATGGCATTTTGTGCAGGGACTGTTCTAAACACGGGAAACACGTGGCACTTCACAGGCATACTACAGACACCCCCCAGGCACCATATTTAAAGGAATATTTCACTTTTTTTTTCACTTTAATCGTCATTAAAATCAGTGCTCCCGCCAAAATGGCCATTTTTAAAAACATTTTAGGCATTGACCCATGTCCCCTGGGGCAGGAGCCAGGTCCCCAAACCCTTTTTAGGACAGTATCTTGCATATTAGCCATTAAAATTAGCACTTTTAATTTCGAACGTTCGAGTCCCATAGACTTCAATGGGGTTCTAACGTTCGTACGAATTTGGGGTCCGTTCGAAAGTTCTGGTGCGAACCGAACCGGGGGGGTGTTCGGCTCATCCCTAGTGGTAGGCCATCCCCCCACAGTTAGAATCACTCCCTAGGACACACTTAACCCCTTGATCGCCCCCTAGTGTTTAACCCTTTCCCTGCCAGTGTCATTTACACAGTAATCAGTGCATTTTTATAGCACTGGTCGCTGTATAAATGACAATGGTCCCAAAATAGTGTCAAATGTGTCCGCCATAATGTCACTTTTTTTTTTAACCAAAAACATGTAGAAGAATACATATCAGCTTAAACTGAGGAAAAAAATAGTTTTTTTTATATATTTTTGGGGGATATTTATTATAACAAAAAGTTTAAAAAAATATGCTTTTTTTTCAAAATTGTCGCTCTTTTTTTGTTTATAGCTCAAAAAATAAAAACCACAGAGGTGATCAAATACCGCCAAAAGAAAGCTCTATTTGTGGGGAAAAAAAGGACGTCAATTTTGTCTTGGTGTAACGTTGAATGGACACGCAATTGTCAGTTAAAGCAACGCAGTGTCAAATCGCAAAAAGTGCTCTGGTCAGGAAGGGGGTAAAATCTTCCGGAGCTGAAGCTATTATGTTTGTAATTACGTAAGCCTGAAAACTGGAATGTTTTATGATCGCTAATAAAACACCACACTTTGGATTCATATTCTCTTAATTGCATAGGTCATTTTAATGAGGTTTGTGATGATCTAAATCAAAAGGTCTGTTTTGCTGATGTTAAAATGGTTAAGAGGTTCTGCCGTGTTTTATCCGTGTACTCATAAGGATTGATTAGAATGCAGTGAAAAGGTTATTTGTTATAGGAGATATAGTTGTGGTATAAGTTCTCTGGTGAAAAGAATATGAAATCCATTCATTGCTGCCTTTACAGACAGAATTCAGATTGAATCTAACCTATGTCACAAAACTGGATTTTAACATAATAAGGGTATGGTGGTGGATGATTCCCTTTTTTGGCCTGTATCTCCGTCGTCTGTATCTCTTTTTTGGCAGTCCCCTTCTTTGTTTTCCATCTAGGTGGCAGATGTCATTACATCTAACATCTGCTCTGCCCCATCCTGTTTCTGCCATGTGAGTGCATTGCTATCAGAGGCACATGTGCTAGAGCTAGGGCGTGATGCATTCCTTCCTGGAACACACCAAACGAGAGGATGCAAAAGTGACTTTGGGTAGTCCCAGTGCATCACTTTTGGCGTGCTTGAGTTCAGGTGTACAGTGGCATTTAGGGGACGGCATGCAGGAAGTTTGGGGGGGGACCCCTCTCCTATTGTGGAGGACACCTCACCTTTGGTGGATGAGCTTTTTGCTTGGAGACCCAGGGGTATACATAGGCAGAGCAATACTGCTAGCCAATAGGCACCCATGGGGAGCATATGTATGAACCAAGGTATATTTTTTCCTACTTTCCTACACATGGCTCTATTTGGGCCTTGGGCAATTATCCGTCTACAGGACACATTATTATTTGGATATTTTTGTATTTTTTTTACCTACATTACCGGATGATACATAACCTCATGGCTATCTTTGCCCTGGGTGCTACTGAGCTATATGGACTTTTTTTTTTGGGGGGGGGGGGGGGTGTCTGATTAGACTATTTATAAGGATTTAATGTTACCCAAAATTGTCTTTCTACCAAAAAGTCTTCCTGTGGTCCATTTTGAGGTCTGCTTGTCTCCTACTTCCTCCCCTTTTGGCATTGGTCAGGGGGGGGGGGGGGGCATTTTAAGTGGAGAATTCTTTTTTTCTGGTTTATCATCACCCAAGGTGTATTCTCACACAAACTTGAGCATCCTATCCTAGTAGCT
Organism: Lithobates pipiens; assembly: GCF_037356315.1. Taxonomy (NCBI): domain Eukaryota; kingdom Metazoa; phylum Chordata; class Amphibia; order Anura; family Ranidae; genus Lithobates; species Lithobates pipiens. The sequence continues at coordinate 494,864,175 of NW_027507758.1, forward strand.
TCCAAGTGGTCATAGGATTCCTGAGATGACATCATAGATATCACTGAAATCCATTTTCTGACATGAATGCTGTATGATTATAGTATATAATACACGTAAGCAATCTTGCTGGTTTATACCTGATATATATTGCATTTATATATACTATGCTGTACCCCTCGCGGCTATAAGTAGTGGCATTTGGTGAAACATACTTTTATTACACCCCAAACGAGGCACTTCTATGGCTGGAGAAAAATGAAAAAGGAAGATACGAAGCAAACAGAAAGAAAGAAAGAGATCAGAGTCCAATAGACTAACTATGATGCATAATGGTTTAGTTTTGAAATAGAGATTTTTTAAATATTGGTAGGTTGAGGGGGTTGCACTATGGAAACTTTAAATGCACTATGGTTCACTTTAAATGTACCTTGTATAGGCCTAGTGAGGGCCAGGCGTGGGGTATAAAAGGATTTTTTTGTATTTGTCGTTTGTGTCTTTGTCTGTTGTTTTTTTTTATAACACTTTATGTTGTTGTTGTCTGTGATTTTATTTTTCTTCTTTTTGTGGTATGGATTGGGAAAATATATTGCACAGATATGCGGATTAAACATGTTTTGTGTAGGTTTAGTGAGGTTCAAGGGTGGGTAAGGCAAGGGTGCTGTAAGAGGATAGCTAAAGTTGGTTTATTTTTCTATTGCACTAAAAACACTATTAAGGAATTAGAGATTCATGTGGAAGCAAGTCTAAAAAACACAGTATTCTTTTACTATAATATATATTGGGAAACATGAGTATAGACAAGATTAGGCATATCATAAAAACACTAAGCTATTGATAAACAAAAATTTTTATACAATCTAAAATGATAAATGTATGTTCCTGCTTTGTTCGGGGATTGGGAGAGAGACCCTATAAAGAGAGCTGCTGTTTTTGCTGCAGTGACAGTATACCGGGCCATTGAAGTCCACTTACAGAAGACACATCTAACAAAAAAGACAATGTCATATTTAAAAACGAGTAATGTACAGACTCAGTATGACTCGGTGTATACCTCATATTCTAGAGGAGGAAGTGTTCTGATTGGAACAAGGGTGGGGTTCTCCTGCAGGCAGATTATTATAGATGAAAGAGGCCGGTATATTTTTCTGTATTGCACCTTTGGGAATATGACATGCATTTTGGCTAATATATGCAACCTGATGTCCCAATAATGGCAGTAGGAGACATCAACATGGTACTGGATGGGAGGGTTGCTAAATGTCCATCAGGAACTCAGACAAGCAAAGGGGCCGTTATGTTTTCACAAATAATAGGAGAGTTGGGACCCCCACCTCATGGAGGAAGACAGAGAGGCATTGGATGCCCCATAGTTTTGGAAGAAGGTAGTATTAGCATTGGCAAACCAGAAATCTCCAGGACCAGATGGTCTGCCAGCAGAGATATACTAATGTTATGAAGAAATACTGCTGCCAGATGTTAAAAATGTTTATAGGAGCATTAGCGGATGGTGTATTGCCCTCATCTATGAGGGAATCCACCATCATAGTCCTTCCAAAAGAAGGAAAATATCTAGCTAACCCTGCCTCATATAGGCCAATAGCATTGTTGTGTACAGATACTGGCTGTTAGGCAAAAAAAATTCAGATTCTGATTCATATGGACCAGATAGGGTTTATACCAAATAGGACAACCAGTATTAATATAAGGAGGGTATGATTAAACCTGCAATTCCTGACTATTAACAAGGGATCAAGAGCATTGTCTCTGGACGCAGCCAAGGCCTTCGACGGCCTTGAATGGCACTATTTGTGGCAGACCTTGGCTGTTTTCCAGTTTGGCCTGAAACATGTTAACTGGGTAAGGCTTCTATATGAAAGGCCCAAGGCGAAAGTGAGGATAAATAATACATGCTCTGAGATGTTTCCTTTGATCCGTGGGGGCGAGGCAGGGGTGCCCTTTGTCACCCCTGCTTTTACCTTAGCAATGGAGCCACTAGCTATAGCTATTAGGTCATCTGTTGATAATATACAGAGATTTCAGAGGGCATCAGGAGTAGAGAAAATAGCAGTATATGCTGATGATGTGTTGCTGTTTTGGGGGATACTCAGGCATCCCTGATGGCTGTAATGGATAAAATTACAGATTTTGGACGGATATCTGGTTTAAATATAAACTGGGAAAAATCCATGTTGCTTCAGGTTGATCCATTGAAGGTAGATCTGCCATTAGGGATTCCACGATTGGAAATAGTTAATCAAATCAAATATCTGGGAATATACATAACTCTAACTCCTAAAGATTATATAAGTAATAATATTGTCCCACTGCTGGATAAACTTAAATCTAAAGGGCGGGTATGGCGATGGTTGCCCTTATCACTGTCAGGAAGGTGCAACCTAATAAAAATTACCTGGATGCCTCAATTACTGTATTCATTACACAATTCCCCAATCTAGATAAATAAGCAATGGTTTCAGACGATAGACATTATATTTGGAGAGTTAATTTGGAAGAAAAAACAGTCGAGGATACGGCTATGCACACTACAATTGCCAAAGGATGGGGGGGCTTGGCAGTTCCACATCCATGGTGCTACTTTTTGGTGGTGCAGTTGCAACATTTAAGAGGATGTAATGACTTGTTTGAGGAGAATCCAGGTAGGGGAATGTTGTTGCTGGGCACAAGTCATGACATACTGACGGACGCCTTGGAGGCTGACTTTCATTTAAATTTCCCACGGCTCTATTTATAAAGACATTATGGAAAGTGGTTAAGGAGATACTAGAATATCAAGAATTTACAGAATTTTCGCCAATGTGGGAAAATAAACATTTGCAGGAATTATTTAATATTGAGAGGAGTAGGGGGTGGGAGTGATGCGGCCTTGCTTACCTTGCTCAGTTTTATAGGGTGGAACATAAGGAGGAATGTGATATACTAAACCAATCCTTCTTTAAATATTTTCAGGTTAGACACACTCTGAGGACACAATTCAAAGAAAACCAGTGGAGTGGAGTGAGGCAACTATTCTCAAAATAATCAACACTGATACGTCTAAGGGGTTGATTTCATTTATATACGATAGTATATCCGACAGGGTTATAAGGGGGAATGAGGAGCTTCCCTGTAGGAAGGGATGGGTGGAAGACCTGGGGGACATAACTGACGAACAGTGGAAATTTATACTGGAAACAGGTCCTTTAAGTACCCTATCACCATCACAGTTTCACACTTAATGTTATTGCATAGAGCATATAGGACACCTCAAAAACTATTTCTATATGGGTGGAGATCAGATGCTAAATGCTCAAGATGTAGGGACCTAAAAGGAGATTTAGTCCATATGATATGGAGGTGTCCAAAGTTAAATAGATACTGGAGTGAAGTTATGGGAAAAATAAATATGGTATTTGGAGTAACTCTTGATCTGGACCCTAAGGGCCGGTTCACACTGCAGGCGATGCGAGGCGACACCGACTTGCCTCGCCGCGACCTGCCACGACCTCAGCGGCGACTTGCAAATTACTTCTGTATAGAAGTCAATGCAAGTCGCCCCGAGGTCGCCCGAAAGTAGTACAGGAAACTTTTTTCTGAGTCGGAGCGACTCGAGTCGCTCCTCTCAGAATGGTTCCATTGTACAGAACGGGGGCGACTTGTCAGATCGAGGCGAGGCAAGTCGTGTCGCCTCGCATCGCCCGCAGTGTGAACCGGCTCTAAGAAATGTCTATTGGGCTGTATGGAAGGTGATAATAACATGCGAGCTAGACAAATAGCAATAATTAGATGTCTTTTCTTGCCAAGGAAATTGATAGTGAGGAAGTGGCTGGCGTTAAATCCATCAACTTGTGTAGAAGGGGAGGATGAGGTCAATAAAACAATAAGAAAGGAAAAAAAATGTGTCAAAATGTTAAAAAAATATGGGAATGTTGGACTAGTAGATAAGGGCAGGGTGTGATGCAGAATTAAGGCTAATGGGGCCTTTTTTTTTTCCTCTTAGATTCCAGGAATGCTCTTTTTTCTGCTTTTTCTTGATTTTTTTGTTTGCTTTCTGTTTTCAGGAATGATATAGCGGATAAATAAAAATGGGATATTATTTTGACAGAAAGTGGAAAAATGAAATGTAGTGCATCTTATAAACAATTTTGTGTATGTTAAATGTTGTGATGGGTTAAATGTGAACGTGAACGATGTGTAAAAACCTTTTTTATGAATAAACATACTTGATTTAAAAAATAGAAATCGTTTTCTTCAAACTTGTTATATATTTTTGTAGAGGGATACAATCTGGTTACAACTGAAGACATTTGCTTCTCTGCCCTTGTCCTGAAAAAGCAGGATATCTGTGAAACACATTGACTTTTGGAGATACGTAAACATTGTCTACTCAGTGTATAGTGGTTGTCTCATTTTTATCAATTTTTCTTTATTTATATCCATATCAACAATCCATTAAATACATTTTCAACTTAAATGTTCCTTAACCACTTCCCGACCGGCGCACGCCGATGTACGCTGGCAGAATGGCACGGGCAGGCATATTGGCGTACAGGTACGTCCAATTTTAAATGCCGCCCTGCCATCGCAAGAGCGCCTCCGGCGGCACGCTCGCATGCCAGTCAGGACCCCCGTGAGTCCGGTCGCGGGTCCCGCAGACTCGAGCACCGCGGGCATACCCGCGATCGTCTCATGGGGCGGCTGAACTGGGAGATGCCGTTGCAAGACCTCATCTGTAACTCTAAACTGGTAGCCTGCAAAACATTTTATTAAAGCATAGCCTATAGAGATTTTTAAGTACGCTTGGCACCATTCCATGAGTGTGCACAATTGTAAAGCATGACATGTTTGGTATCTATTTACTTGGCATAGCATCATCTTTCACATTGTACAAAAAAATGAGCTAACTTTAGTGTTCTGTGTTTTATTTTAGTATATGAATGTGTTTTTTTTCTCGAAAAAAGATGTTTGAAAATTTGCTGCGCAAATACCGTGTGACATAAAAAATTGCAATGACTGGTATTTTATTCCATAGGGTCTATGCTAAAAAAAACAAAAAAAAAACACATTGGGCATTTTTCGTCACTTTACTTTCATTCCTGGTGACAATGGTGAAGGGACACAGAATGCTATAAAAAGATAGATAGATAGATAGATAGATACATAGATAGATAGATAGATAGATAGATAGAGGGATACAATAATTATAACAAGAACAAAAAACTGATAGATGACTTGTGACCTTCTGTGACACTGATATAGAGTAGGTGTAGCTTTATTGCACTAAACACAAACACGCACACTTCAAGCTGAATTAAGCATGAATGTCACCTTGAGTTGTGTTTTTTTTTTCTTTGTGTTAGTTGATAGCAAGGCAATTTTCGCTGACAAGCTGGTAATAGGTAGAGAGCTGCAGGAAAGCAGGAGGGAATGGATTGTGGGAGGGAGAACAGGAGGAGAGCCCATCTATGCTGGGTCAGAGATAAAGCCATTTAAATAACATAGGCTGCGGGCAATGTACTTCACTACTAATGTTCAGCTGCTATTTCACTGTCCAGCTGCAGGTAGTACTAGTAGCAGAGGATGAGATCTTAAAAACAGCTGTGTGATTCCTTATTGTGATATATATTTTATATTTGAAATTTAAAAAGAGAACAAGAGGTGGGACTTTACATGAGGCACACGGAAGCAGATAAATAAATTGGGTAAAAAAACAGCTTTTAATAGATTCAAATTGTCATATATTTACATATTTAATTTTAATGCATATTGCTATATATCAATATTTTATATTTCATTAGAACCTAATATTGCATAGTAGTATACATCCCAACAAGGAAATAACAATATTTATGGATACATGGAGTTCTTGATGCATATAATACACACATAACAGTTGATACCTATACAGATTAGTGACCCACTGAAGTGTCACTTAAAGCGGGAGTCCGCCGGGACTTCGCGTTTTTTTTTTTTTTTTAAAAGCCAGCAGCTACAAATACTGCAGCTGCTGACTTTTAAAATAGTGACACTTACCTGTCCAGCACGCCCGCGATGTCGGCAACCGAAGCCGATCTCTCGATCGTCTCTCGGGTGCTGCCGCCGCCATCTTGGGTATGGGAATCAGGAAGTGGAGCCTTTCGGCTTCATTTCCCGGTTCCCTATTGCGCATGCGTGAGTCGCGCTGCGCAATAAGGATGGACCCGCTGCCTCTGGGATCTGTGTGTTTCCCAGCAGGCAGCGGGGGACTTTCGGAAAGGGGCGTAATCTACTACATTGCAGAGCTGAATGTAATCTGGGTCTAGTTTAAAAAAAATGCCCATAAATCTGACACTGAAAAACGCTTAAAAAACTTGCATAAACATGTTTAAATAATGCTGTTAAAAGCGCATTTTTAAAGCAGTTTTTTATTGCTAGCAATCCAATGTCCAGACTTTTTTGAACATTCTGTGTGCATGGAGACTAATGTCGCGTACACCCGACCGGACTTTTTGACGGACTAGGTCCGACGGTCTTCCCGACGGCTTTCGGCGGAGGTCCAACGGACTTTCTGAACGAACAGACTTGGCCACACACGACCGGACTAAATCCGTTAGTTTTGAGTGTGATGACGTAAACGAGACTAAACAAGGAAGTTCAATAGCCAGTAGCCAATAGCTGCCCTTGCGTCGTATCTGGTCCATCGGACTAGCACACCAACTAACGGTTTTCCCGATTTTTAGTCCATTAGATAGATTTGAAACATGTTTTATTTTTAGGTCCGTCTGACTTTTGGGAAAAAAAGTCCGCTGGAGCCCATGCACGATCGAATTGTCAGACAGATTCCAGTCAGCCGGAAAGTCTGATCGTGTGTACACGGTATAAGACACAACTGCAAATCTACCAAGCCATTGTTGTCCACCCAGAAAACTAACACTGCACATCACCCTGAACACACCATCCCCAACACACCATGGTGGTGGCAGCAATGTTGCTGGATGCTTTTCTTCAGTAGGGACAGGGAAGCTGGTCAGATTTGATGGGAAGATGGATGGAGCCAAATAGGGCAATCTTAGAAGAAAACCTGTTAGCCCTTGTACACACAGTCGGACATTCTGACAACCAAATCCGTTGGATTTTGGCCGATGGATTTTGTCCGACGGATCGTGTCCGAAACTGTTGCATACACACGGTCGGACAAAGTTGTCGGAAAATCCGATTGTACATAACGTCATGATGTTATTTCATTACGACGGGACTACGTTCAGGCTAGTAGCCAATAGCTTTGGTCTAGAGTCGGAGTAGGCTACAGATGTTCGGAGTATGTCCGATCGGAGCATTTTGTTGGAAAATTTTACCGGCAAGTTGGAAAAGTTGGTCCGTCGGATATTCCGATGGAAACAGTCCGATGGAGACCACACACAGTCAGAATATCCGATAAAATGGTCTGATAGGACACATTTTGTCAGAATCTCCGACCATGTGTACAAGGGCTTCGAGTCTGAAAAATACCTCAAACTGGGGTGGAAGTTCACCTTCCAGCAGGACAACAACCCTAAACATACAGCCAGAGCTACAATGGAATGGTTTAGATAAAAGCATAGTCATGTGTTAGAATGGCCTAGTAAAGGTGCAGACCTGAGAATCTGTGGCAAGACTTGAAAATTGCTGTTCACAGATGCTCACCATCCAATCTGGCAGAGCTTGAGCTATTTTGCAAAGAAGAATGGGCAAAAATGTCACTCTCTAGATGTGCAAAGCTGGTAGAGACATACCCAAAAAGACTTGCAGCTGTAATTGCAGAAAAAAGGTGGTTCTACAAAAGTATTGACTCAGGGGGGCTGAATACAAATGCATGCTAAACTTTTCAAATATTTAGTTGTAAAAAAAAAATTGAAAACCATTTATCATTTTCCTTCCACTTCACAATCATGTGCAACTTTGTGTTGGTCTATCACATAAAATCCCACTAAAATACATTTACATTTTTGGTTGTAACATGACAAAATGTGCAAAATGTCAAGGGGTATGAATACTTTTTCAAGGCACTGTAAGCAGAAAATTATATTTTTAAGGGGGTTCTGCAAACCAACACTGTATAGCATGCTCCCCTACTAGGAAATCAGAAATCATGTTTGAGTTTAGTTGCCAGTTTTAGAAAATCACAGCTGAACATACATGGAAATAAATAATATGTTTTTTTTTTTTTTTTTAATAACATGTAATTAACCACTTGCTTACAGGGCACTTAAACACCTTCCTGCCCAGACCAATTTTCAGCTTTCGGTGCTCTCACACTTTGAATGACAATTACTCAGTCATGCAACACTGTACCCAAATGAATTTTTTGTCCTTTTTTTCCCACAAATAGAGCTTTCTTTTGGTGGTATTTGATCACCTCTGGGGTTTTTATTTTTTGCGCTATAAATGAAAAAAGACCGAAAATTTTGAAAAAAAACGCATATTTCTTTGTTTCTGTGACAGAATTATGCAAATTATTAATTTTTCTTCATAAATTTTGGTCACAATTTATACTGCTACATGTCTTTGGTAAAAATAACCCAAATTAGTGGATATTATTTGGTCTTTGTGAAAGTTAGAGAGTCTACAAGCTGTGGTGCGAATCGCACAAAATTGATCACATCTGATGTACTGGTGGCCTATCTCGCTTCTTGTGACCCGAACAAGTCAGGAAAGTACAAATACCCCCCAAATGACCCCTTTTTGGAAAGTAGACATTCCAAGGTATTTAGTAAGAGGTATAGTGAGCTTTTTGATGTTGTCATTTTTTTCCCACAATTCTTTGCAAAATTAAGATTTTTCATTTTTTTTTTTTTTTCTCCACAAAATTGTCATTGTAATAGGTTATTTCTCTCACGTGGCATGTGTATACCACAAATGACACCCCCCAAAAAATTCTGCTACTCCTCCTGAGTATTACAATACCACATGTGTGGGACTTTTTCACAGCCTGGCCACATAGAGAGGCCCAACATGCAGGTAGCGCCATCATGTGTTCTAGGAACATAAGTTACACATCTAACTTGTTGACTATTTATTACACTTTTGAAGCACCAGGACAATGACACGTGACACTGATGACAGATGGCACTGATACGTGGCAATGCTGACAGGTGGCACTGATGACAGATGGCACTAATATGTGGCACTGATGACAGATGGCACTAATATGTGGCACTGATGACGCGTGGCACTTATACGTGGCACTGATGACACGTGGCACTAATACGTGGCACTGATGACACGTGGCACTGAAACGTGGCACCGATGACAGATGGCACTAATACGTGGCACTAATATGTGCCACCGATGACAGATGGCACTAATACATGCCACCGATGACGCGTGACACTGATGACAGATGGCACTGATAAGTGGCATTGATGACACGTGACACTGACAACAGATGGCACGTGACACTGACAGGTGGCACTGATGACAAATGGCACTGATACGTGGCACTGATGACAGATGGCACTATGTGGCACTGATGACACGTGGCACTGACGGCAGGTGGCACTGACGGCAGGTGGCACTGACGGCAGGTGGCACTGACGGCAGGTGGCACTGGGGGCAGGTGGCACTGGGGGCAGGTGGCACTGGGGTGGATGGCACTGGGGGCAGGTAGCACTGGGGTGGATGGCACTGGGGGCAGGTAGCACTGGGGTGGATGGCACTGGGGGCAGGTAGCACTGGGGTGGATGGCACTAGGGGCAGGTAGCACTGGGGTGGATGGCACTAGGGGCAGGTAGCACTGGGGTGGATGGCACTGGGGGCAGGTAGCACTGGGGTGGATGGCACTGGGGGCAGGTAGCACTGGGGTGGATGGCACTGGGGCGGATGGCACTGCTGGGGGCGGATGGCACTGCTGGGGGCGGATGGCACTGCTGGGGGCGGATGGCACTTTTTATTTCATTTTTTTATTTTATTTTTTTTCCGGAATCAGAACGGCTGCCGCTGCAGCCGTTCATCTCTCCCCTCTCGCACTGTCTGTGCGAGGAAGGAGAGCGGCGCTGCGAGATGATCTCATATGTTTACATATGAGATCATCTCCCATTGGACACGCCGATCACGCTGTAAACGGCCGCTGTGATTGGCCGTTTACAGCGATCTGTGTTTGCCTGTCCCCGGGGGACACGGCGAACACAGAACTTCCGCGATGCGCGCCCGCGGCGGCGCGCATTGCGGAAGTAAACATCAGGCCGTCCAGGGACGACCGCCCAAACGAACGCGCCTGCTCTACGGCCGTAATTCGGCTATAGGGCGGGCGCGAGGAGGTTAAAGTTTGTGTGTCTAACATAGAAACATTAAAAAGTGGCAGCAGAAAACAGACCAATAAGTGGTGGGCCACATGCAGAGGGCTAGTCGTTGGCTTGTTGAAATAGGGCGCTTTTTAGCAAAAAAAGTTAAATATATAAAATAAAAAAGTACAGTTGTGAAATATAATAAGAAATAATAATAATAATATAAAATAAAATAACAAAAAAAATCAGAAAGACCTCTGTGTGTGTATGCGCAGTACACACATATATAATTGTAATTGTGTAAGTACAGTATGTAAATGTGTAAATGATTGCTCAACACATATTGGTGTCACCGCACAAGCCAGAGTGTGGGCAGCAATTTCACTAATTGATCATTTCTGCTGTAATCTTTCTCCATTTTTTCAGGAACATGCAATTTACAGGCTTGCCATATTTGCCATCTATTTACTTAACACTACTTTATATTTTATAAAAAAACATGTGAATTGTGTTTGGGTGCACTAATATACATTTTCATTTTATTTGTATGTAAATATAAATTTAATATAGTTTTATTATTTGTTGGACAAAATTCTGCAGCATAAAAAATTGCAACTGCCATCTTTGTATCTACAGGACCTCTATATTTATAAAATATATATTGGTCTGGTGGTTTTAGGTAATGTTGTAGCCAAAAATATAGTTTCGAACATGTGTGCAAAAAAATAAATAAAAAATAATGCTCCAGAGGTGGTTAAAAACAGTATTGAAGTTGCTATGGTCCAAAAATATTTAGACAGAATAAAGGTGAATAAAGCACCTGGACCGGATGGCATACAGCCATGGGCCCTAAAGCCATTGTTTCTAATTTTTGGAGACTCTTTAAAGCGGTAGTAAACCACTGGGTGACTTTTTTTTTTTACCTGCAAGGTAAAGCCATAATGTGCTAGTATGCATTGCATACTAGCACATTATGTGAAACTTACCTGAAAACAAAGCATCTTCACCCGACTTCGTTACGGATCCGTGGACTCCAGCCACAACACTCACCCCGCTCCCCTTTATTTCACACTCCTTTCTTGCTAGAAAAACATGCATAGGTTTCTCTCTGATCAGGACAAAACTAAAATGTTCTTCTATCCATGCTAAATAATTCACACAGCTATTCATCTAATTGGATGCAGTCACTGTTCGACTGAAAAGTTTCAACCTCACTCCTTCCATTTTATAATTAATACTTGTTGAGCTGGGTAGTGACGACAGGGCGACATATGGCTCTAATTCAGGAGGAATTGACCAAAACTCAAGCATGGCCAGCTAAAGTCAATTACCCACAATAAATATATAGATTATTCATTTTAAATTTACTCAGACTTAGATAACTACAGGCTTGTTGTAAGTCAGTGACCCAAAGCATTAAGCCAAAGGCAGGCAGGGAATTAAGATTGTCATAGGAAAGTCAGCAGTGGTAGCCCTAATATTTTCCTCAATATGGCTTTTCTTTAATCACTTGAGTCCCAGCCGCTATTTTACAATGGTAATGGGATAGCGTCTGATTGTCCTAGTGGCAATTTAAATGGTGGCTGGTCTAAGCAGCTCCTGTAGGTGGGTCTGCATCAGAGCTCCACTAACTAGATCCAGACATCCCCTTGAAGAAAATAATATATATATATATATATATATATATATATATATATTCTCTCCTTAGATTTATTGCAAGTTCCCAATAACGAAGTTGGATGATTGGGATAACAATGTCATTTGAAAAAAGCTGCCATCATGACAATTTGTGCACTGGTCAACCCAACTTAATCTTATCTCAATTATACAATTCAAAAGGGGAATCATGCACTCATAAATTCAATTTTAGCTTTACCATTCCATTTCATAAAAGTTGTACCACTGTGATACAAAATATTGACAAAATACAGGAAAACGCATAAAAAAACAAAATATTCCCAATAAAAAAGAAGGAAATACTAATGTATGTATGTATGTGTGTATTAATGAAAATGTTTGATTACTCTGACTGTTTGTTATCTGTATATCTTTTTTTAGCCCCTTCATCAGTGCAACAGTTATTTCCTAAAAAACGAATGCTACCAAATTAAAGCCATATTAGTCCTGATAAAAAAACACACTAAAAGGTATGATGTGCAATAAAGAAACATTGCTAAAATGAAACAACAACAACAAAAAAAAAACACTCTGAAATTTCTAAGGGATATAAGAATTAAAAGGCCTGGAGACTCAAGTGGTTAAGATGAGTTTCCTTTGTTGGACAGCATCATCTAACAAATTGTAGACCTGGCAGTGTATACCCCTGTATGCGTCTTCTAGTAGATTAGAAAACAAACAAGAAAGAAGATACGAACAAATTACCTTTATTGGCCTTCAAAATAATCGCCATCCTTCGCTACACACTTTTGGGAATGTTTTTAAAGCTTCTCGAATCTGTCAGCAATGGCATCTTTAGGAATAGATCTCAGAACCAGTGTCACACATGCCTGAATTGCTGCCATGTCCGCAAAAAAAGTGCCTTTCCTGAAAGGCTCCATGGCAGCATACGTGTGGGTAGCCCCGCCTCCACGATTACCCAATAGGACCCAACTCCCATAAATCTTTGCTCCTGGCTACTATCAGTGTTCCTTTTTTGTCCTCCCCAGTAGGACCAGATGGTTTCTTTCCTGGAAATAAAACTTCACGACGATCGATTGGCTGATTGACTGAGAATTTTTCCTCCGATAGGCCCTGACTGTTAAGCAGGGTATGGAGAGTATTTGCAGAGTAGCGCTGAAGAAAGGATTTCCTACCTGAGTGCGCACGGTCTGTGTCCCGTTGCTATGGGTGACCATTATCTGCTGGAGGTATGGCGTGTGTGTTCCAGTCCGTTCGGCCAGGTGATCGTTGGTGGAGTGGTGAGCCTTTTATCTATCCATGGCAGCATTGTATTTGTGTGTATTTCTTTTGTTTGTCTTGCGGTCTCCTCCATGCCGTTTGCGTTCGCTTCCGCGTTCCAGCAAACCTCTCTCCTACTTCCGGGTTATGCAGGCGTTCTGCGCATGTGCGAACCCGGTATGAGACCGAGGCGTGGTTCCCGCGCATGCGCGTGAGCGCCTCGCGTCTGACGTCGGCGATGACGTCACGGGCGCCAAATTTAAAAGGCTTTGGAAGCTGTCAGAACCCTGGGAATGTTTGCAGTGGTCGCAGCGACTTCCCGGGGCTGTCAGCGCGGCGGTTTAAGGTAAGAGCATGTCCCTTAGGCTGGGGAAATGCTTTTAAAAAAAAAAAAAAAAAAAAATGTGTGTTTTATTTTTCTCTTTGGTTGCAGTGTTTCTTAAACTGTGGGTTTATTGTGAATATGGACGCCTTACTGCCTCCTAGTGGCCAGCCCGCTCATGTTAGGTAGGTCTTTAGTATTTATGCTTTTTATATATTGGAGAGAGTGTTTGGCATAGGTAGGATTGACTGTATATCCTTTTCTCTCTCTGTCTGTTTTACCCTTACAGCCCTTCTGGGTCTGATCCACAACCTATCACTTCTAGACGCAGTGGATCATCAAGATCACACCGCCATAAATCCTCCTCAAGATCTAGCCAGCATAGGTCAAGATCTGAACAGCATAATAAGAATTATTCTCACCCCCCTGCTGCTCACTCCAGCAAGCGTACAGAAAAATCATGCTGGGGGTGCAGGATGCCTGTTCCTTCGGACATATCCTTATGCGATCATTGCTTCTCCAAAGCTGCAGATGAAAGGGATGATGCAGACCAGCGTTTGGAGTCAATAGTAAGACGGGTTGTGAAGGAGTCTCTGCAGGAGAGGGATGCTCTACAGCTGTGTGAATCCCCGTCAGAATTATTGGCTCCTCCACCTGGAGAGAACCCATTGCAGGAGACATGGGAATCCTCTCAGCCAAGCCGCCTATCTGCTCCCATCTCAGACAGTGAATCTGACTGTGAGGATCCTGGTTTAGGATTTGACTATGGACTGGTGCCTTCATTGGTCAAAGCAGTGAGAGAGGCTCTGAAGTGGGAAGACCCTATTACTTCCCCACCAAAGCAGAGAAAGTTCTTTAAACAGCTCAATAAGGAGCGACAATTTTTTCCCTTCCTTTCAGAGTTGGGTGACATTATTACCGAGGAATGGAGCAAGGTGGATAAAAAGGGTTCCATGCAGTCAAAAATCCTGAAATTATATCCCTTTAAAGAAGAGGATGTGAAGCACCTGGAGTCAGCACCACTGGTGGATGCAGCACTCATGCGTTTGGTGAGATATGTAACCCTACCCTTAGAGGATACGGTATCCTTTAAAGATCCTTTGGAAAGGCGGATCGATTCAGACCTTAAGAGGATATATCTGACTTCTGGAATGGCTTGCAAACCAGTGCTTGCAATGGCAGCGGTATCCAAGGCCATAGAATCATGGGCTGACTCTGTAGAGGAATTCCTGAGGGGTATTTCTATTGAATCAGCAAAAGACTCCCCTATTCAAGAAATCAGGATGGCGTCTGCCTTTTTGGGGGAGGCATCTATTGATGTTATCCGCCTGATATCTCGGGATATGTTAGCAGCAGTCTCAGCTCGCCGTGCGTTATGGTTCCGTCCATGGCTGGCGGATCCAGCATCCAAACAGGCCTGGTGCCGTATTCCCTTTGAGGGGTCATCTTTGTTTGGTAACAAGCTGGATACTGCCATATCCCGGGCTACAGGTGGGAAATCTGGGTTTCTTCCCCAGGACAGACGTCTTCAAAATCAAAGGCGTCCATTTCCTAGAAGACAAGGCCCTGATCGTGCCAGGGAGGCGCGGAGCTATAGACCTGGTCGAGAATTCTCAAGGTCATGGAGATCCAGGCAATCTTCTTTCAAAAATACCTCAAAAGGGGGTTCGTCCGGCAAGCAGGATTCCGCGAAATCCTTTTGAAATTGGGCCCGCTCAAACTTGTCAGGTGGGGGCTCGTCTTCTCCACTTCAGGCATGTTTGGGCGGCCTCAATTCGGGATTTTTGGACTGTAAAAACAATTTCCTCAGGTCACAAGTGGGGTTTTATCAGCACCCCAAAGCTAAGATTTATTCCCACAAATCTTCCAGAATCAAAAGAGAAGAAACAAGTCCTATTGACCTACGTGAACTCTTTACTGGATCAAGGCGCAGCCGTTCCCGTTCCAGAAGAAGAACGTGGAGAGGGCATGTATTCCCCTTTGTTTCTGGTTCAAAAGAAAAGCGGCACATGGAGGCCGGTAATAGATTTGACCCATATCAATTCCTTCATTCACAAAGAGAAGTTCAAGATGGAATCTCTGCTTACCATCCAGCAGTCCGTGTATCTGGGGGACTGGATGATATCAGTCGATTTGAAGGACGCTTACTTTCATGTTCCCGTGGCAAAGGAGTTTCAACAATACCTCCGCTTTGCAGTAGGCATTCAACATCTTCAATTTACATGTCTTCCCTTTGGGTTAACAACGTCCCCACGGGTCTTCTCCAAAGTTCTTTTGGCAGTTGTGGCCTTTCTCAGAGTCAAAGGTGTTCGTCTCCATCACTATCTCGACGACCTTCTTCTGCTATCCCAGAACAAAGATCAGCTCTTGGAGCACAAAGACCTAGTCATCTCCACTCTACAGGAGTTCGGGTGGCTTCTGAACTTAGAAAAGAGTCACCTAGATCCAACTCAGTCTCTTGTTTTCCTAGGGGCGCAGTTCAACACAGCAGAAGGTACTATCGCCCTTCCAGAAGAGAAGGTTGGAGTCATACGAGACAGGATTCATGCAGCCCTTGCAGCATCCCATCTCTCGGCTCTCCAATGTCTGAGGGTGATTGGCACAATGTCAGCCACCATTCCCATGGTAAAGTGGGCCCAGTGGCACACTCGTCCCTTTCAGAAGGGGTTTCTACAACAGTGGGACTTATCCAGCCAGACACAGCGCATATTCCTCACTCCAGCCATGAGGACGTCTCTTCTTTGGTGGCTACAGGGGAAGAACCTGCGCAACCACCATTCAATCATTCCCATCTCATGGGTCATGGTAACTTCAGATGCCAGCAACCGAGGATGGGGCGCTCACTGCCTTTCGGAGGTCGCTCAGGGCAGGTGGACGTTTCCATCACAGAGAGTCGTCTCCAATGTTCTGGAGCTAAGAGCGGCCTTCCAGGCGCTTCGGTCATTCCATCATCTGACAGCGAATGCCTCGGTCATGCTAAGGTTGGACAACACAACCGCGGTGGCTTACGTAAAGAAGCAAGGGGGAACTCGCAGCTGGTCCCTGTTACAGGAGACGGAGCCAATAATGAATTGGGCTCAGAAGAATTTGTCCAACCTTTCTGCAGTCTACATCCCAGGGGTGCAGAATGTTCAGGCGGACTTCCTATCGCATGTCGAGTTGGACAACAACGAGTGGTCTCTACACCGGGAAGTATTCGATTGGCTCCTGACCTTAGGATTGTCCCTGGAAGTCGACTTGTTCGCTTCCCCGTGCAATCGGAAGCTTCCGAAATATTACTCAAGGTTCAGGGATCCCCAGGCATATGGGATAGATGCCCTCACAGAACATTGGAAGTTTCAGACAGCTTACGCCTTCCCTCCAGTTCCGGTGATCCTGCAATTCCTTCGGAGACTCAGGTCAGAGAAGGCGGAGATTCTCGCAGTGATTCCTTTCTGGCCCAACAGACCTTGGTTCCCTCTACTGCTGCTCCTCAGTTTTCAAGAGCCAGTTCCCCTGCCTCTCAGGTCGGATTTGCTATCTCAAGGCACAAGGTTACATCCATGCCCATCATGTCTGAACCTCAAGGTATGGTTTTTGAGAGGGAAAGGCTAGAAGCTCTTGGTTGTCCGGAAGAGGTCATCCCAACCCTTCTCAATTCCAGACGCGGGAGTACTAATAGGGTATATGAGCGTATATGGTCCAAGTTTTCGGCCCATATGTCCACCAGAGAAAATTCTTGCAGTTCTCCAACAATACAAGACATACTAAGCTTTCTTCAAACAGGCCTTGATTTACCTCTAGCTATCAGTTCATTGAGAGTCCAAGTATCGGCTATTTCAGCCTTTACGGGTATTTCCTGGGCAAACCATGCACTGGTACAACAATTCTTCAAGGGAGCTACCAGGCTCAGACCCCAAAGAAAACCAAGGTTTCCTAAATGGGACCTCCCTTTAGTGCTGGATTTTCTCTCAAACCTTGGAAAGGATTCTACGGAGCCTCTGTCCATAAGGGATCTCACTCTCAAGACCATCTTCTTGGTAGCTATAACCTCAGCCAAGAGAGTTTCTGAGATTAGGAATCTAGGTTCGGAAGAACCCTTTCTGACTTTCTTTCCAGATAGGGCAGTATTGATTCCCATGTTGGGATCGCATCCCAAAGTAACCTCGGTCTTCCATGAGAATCAGGAAGTTGTGCTTCCCACTTTCAAAAACTCAGAGAGTCAGGATGTTCATCCTCTGGACGTAGGACACGCGCTTAAACAATATTTGGAAGTCACAGCTCCCTTTAGACAAACAAAATTTCTTTTTGTTCTCCCTCATGGCAAGAATAAAGGATTGCGAGCTTCGGCTAGATCTATCTCTACCTGGATCGTTCAGATCATTCAGAGGGCGTACAGAGCAAAGGGCTTGGCTCCTCCTGAGGCATTAACGGCTCATTCAACACGGAGTATTTCAACATCGTGGGCAGCTTCTCGCCATGTGGCGCCTGAAGTTATTTGCAGAGCGGCCTCTTGGTCTTCTATTAATACCTTTGTTTCTCATTACTGTGTAGAGCCAGCGGCTCTGTCTTCTGTTAATTTTGGTTTGCAAGTTTTGTCGGTTGACAATGCTAAATAAACTTTTGTTCTTTGCTCGACATTTTGCCCACCCGGGTGTGTTTGGCGAGTTATTTCCCACACGTATGCTGCCATGGAGCCTTTCAGGAAAACGGAAAATTTATATCAAATACTTACCGTAATTTTCCTTTCCTGATAGGCTCCATGGCAGCAGGAGTTCCCTCCCAAATGTCTGGAGTCGGCTAGTTACGGAACACTGATAGTAGCCAGGAGCAAAGATTTATGGGAGTTGGGTCCTATTGGGTAATCGTGGAGGCGGGGCTACCCACACGTATGCTGCCATGGAGCCTATCAGGAAAGGAAAATTACGGTAAGTATTTGATATAAATTTTCCGTTTTCATGATTATCTTTAGTCAAGGAAACAGAAAGAAGTCCCCAGACACCAGATCAGGGAAGTACATTGGATTGTTGCTTTGATTCCAGATCAAACTGGTAGCACTAGGTCTCATCCACTGTGACGATGGTTCACAGAAAGGATGGATCCTGGTCACACATGGCAATGAAATCTCCAGAGACTTCGATTCCATTTTGCTTTCTGTTCATCTGCCAGCTTGTGTGGCACAAACCAGGAACAGGTCTTCTGCTTACGCAAATCTTTGTAGACGATGGTGTGCACCGTGTCCTTGCTAATGTCCAATTCCTCTGCCATCAATCGTAAAGTCAGTTGCCGATCTCGTGCCAGCATTTGTCGCACTTGTTCGATTGTGTCTGTGATTTTTCTTGTTGACAGCCAAACCGAACGTGGCTCATTCTATGTTGTTTTATTCCGGGTCACAAAAGCGTTAAGAAACACATTTTCTGCTCAGGGCTTCTGTACAGTACACTTGCACCAACATTTCATGCGCCTCTGTCGCCATTTCCCCCAATTTGTAGCAGAACTTGATGTTCACTCCATTACACTGTGACCCTACCTCTCACACTGATAGCAGGTTTACCATGAGGTCACGTGTACACCATGCTAGGTGGCGCTTCTCGATGTGTCTCTGGATGGCCATGTGCATGTGCGCATACCTGGCCCATGTTGCCATTGAGATATTGGACCATTCACCAAACTTTTTAGACACACCTCATAAATCAATATGTATGACTTCTAGAAGTGAAGACATTGCATAAGAGAGGTTTGTTAAGTGGATGGTTTCTCTGTTGCCACCATTTGGCTGCAATTATAGTAAGGACACAGATAGGCTAAATATAAACACAGCTACAGTATATTTACATCTAGGCCTGTGGTATTAGCTTTCTAAGCACAGTGGTAGAAAAACAGGTAAGAGGTAATGTTTGCAAAGTTGCATGGTAACCATGGAAGTATAAAGAGCTAATGTGTATTACAGGCACGGTTATTATCTTAAAGTGGCTGTAAAGGGCTTAGGGTTTTTTACCTTAAAGTGTCACTAAATCCACATCATAATAAACTATAAAAAATTCTGTATTACATGCTGTTCATACTTAGTCACTATAAGATTTGTTTTCTGTGTTCTTTTTTACAAAAATAATTACAGTGCCTTTATCCATATACAGAAACAGGAATACTGTAAATTGAATAATGTGTGTTTAGAATCACTTTAATGCATTCTCTGCATTAAGGTTAAAAAAGCCTTTCACCTTCATCCCCTTCTAAATGCTTACCTAAGCCCGAACTCAATCCATCGCTGTGCCTGTCCAGGCACAGGCGAGGAGGAGTGGACAGCACCAACAGGGGACAACAGAAGGGGAGGTTCATGGCTGCTTTGTGAAATACTGTTACACAGAGCAGGTAAGTATAACATGTTTATTATTTCAATTGAAAAAAAAAACTTTGACTTTAGAAACTCTTTAACTAACTTGAAGTGGTTGTAACCCCACTTTAGCATTTTCATGCAATCCCCAGAGTTAGATAATGCTATGTCTCCAGTGCTTTATTTAAAAAATGCCATTCTATACCTTATTTCCGAGCGCCTTACTTCCGAGCGCCACATGACCGCCGTTCACCTCTCCCAATGTGACAGCAGGAGGGGCTGAGAATCCCCCACTGACGTCAGTCAAGAGGAGGAAAGAGGCGGCCGAACAAGATAGCGCCGAGCGGCGCTCGGAAATAAGGTATACAGAGGCATTGTTTTAATAAAACACATACAGTGGAGACATAGCATTATCTAACACTGGGGATTGCCTGAAAATGCTAAAGTTATTTCAGCAGTAGGTAGGGTGGACACTGGCACTAGCCAACAGGCAGGAAGGAAGTGGGAAAGAGGACAGAGGAGGACAGTGGAGAGAAAAGATGACAGAGGCACGTAAACTGACTAAGTGTCAGGGCTCAGCAGCAATGATAAACCGTGGTCAGTTTACAAGGGCAAGGGCAGAACCAGGCAGTATCAGCCAGGTATTTTAGATGATACAAAAGGGACAAATTACACAGCGCAAGCACTATGCTGTTATTCACGCTTTAAAGGGACAGGATTTTTTTTTTTTAGGGTAACAAATGCGTTAGATTTAGGAGTGTGGTCCCTTAACTTAAATTTAGGTTTTTGGGTATATGTGCAGCGCTCAAAATTGTGTCCATGAAAATGGAAACATATTCTATTCCGAATAGTAATAAAAAATCACACAATAGTTCAAAAAATCTGAAAAGTGAACAAAACAAACATCAAATGGTGCTAATAGTGCTAAATGGCCTAAATGTTGAATGGGACATTAATTGTTTCATTAACAGGACTTGAGTATCACTATTCTTGTTCCAGTCGTCTGTTTATTTGCCCCCCCCCCCCCCCCCCCCCCCCCCCTTGAGGCTTAAATTACCTATCATTGTGTGTTTAATTCCCGTGTAGCAGTAAGTTACATTAGTTTAAATATGTGGCCCCCCTATTCAGTAAATTTCCCTGGATTTGGGGTACACACATATGGGAGGTCCTGGATGATTCCCATAGTGGGTAATTATTCTTGAATTTTTCAAAAAATTTGTTGAGATATATAATCTTTTATGGTGTAGGCATCATTGCCTTTTCTTGTAATTCTCTTTCCTGATATTGGCGATTGCTACTATTTGTGTTTTATATTGTGCCCTTTGCGACAGAGCCATGGCCTTTGACCTTGCACCCATTTTTGGCCTTAGGCCATCTGAGGCTCTGCGCAACTGGGTTGAGCCTTTTTGTGGTGTTTTTTTCTATTTTTGTTATTTTAGTTTTCTTGTTGTTCATTATTAATGAGCAGTTCCTTCTACCAGCAGTGACCCTGTCATGTCCTCTCCCCTCCCGATGGTGCTGTGGCGTAATTCTACCCCTGGTTAGGGGTTGAAATACGTATGACGCACATCGTGAGTTGGTTCATTTACATATGGGTGATTGATGGACTAGGCCAGTGATGGCGAACCTTGGCACCCCAGATGTTTTGGAACTACATTTCCCATGATGCTCCACTATACTGCAAAGTGCAGAAGCATCATGGGAAATGTAGTTCCAAAACATCTGGGGTGCCAAGGTTCGCCATCACTGGACTAGGCAGTATGTGATCTGTGTAACCGCTAGATATGATGCTGCTGTTCTCGCCGTGGCTCTCTCCAAATGAGCCTTGGAACGCTGCGTCACTGCCTGAAGCACTGATTGGCAGAGAGAGATCACCACGTGATCTATGTTTATGCCGGAAATGATGTCCCGCTCCAGCCTTTCCTATTTTGAAGTGAGGCTTGGAGCTCTGCCTACTGCCTTGAGGGATGCTGGAAATGACGTTACGTTCGGCTTTCGAAGTTCCATAGCGAGGCTTGGATGGGCACTGCTTGTTTTTGTGTCAATATACTGGCCGATCACAGGTACAGATTTGCCATGTAAATATTTCAGGGTGAAGGTGTTGCCCCCATTTTCTTTCTGATTGTATGTATTATGAGCGGAAGTGAGTCTAAGGCTTGGAACGCACGCCACCTGCACCACTTCCGGTTCGTCATGATGAGGGAGGTCTCCCTCCATTTTACCTACATTAAAAATTCAGTAGCAATGTGGTGGGATAGAATGATGCCCCTGTTGAAGACCCCTTGTGTCGAAACAAGTCGGGCTTGCTCATTTATGCCACCCACATTGCTTTTTATTTGTTTTTTTTTTTCATTTGTGATCACATTTTTTATCTTGTCTTGCAAGTCGTTGTAAGATTTTTTATGCCCATTAAAACCTTAATTGGTTAACTTGCACCATATGGAGCATCTGTTTTTCTTTTCCTCCATATTTCACACCCTTCCATCTCTGACCATACTTCCATCATCTTCACCTGGACATGCTTTGGCTATCTGCCATTGGTCATTGGTCTCGTCTGGTCCCATAATTTGGAGTTGCCTACCATTGCACTCTATGTGACATCATTTCATATCTGCCACTGGTCGTTGGTCTCGTCTGGTCCAGTTTCCTGGGACTCCTTACCACCACATTCAAGGTGATGCCTTTCGGAGTGTCAAGCCTATTTGACTCACTGCTGTGCGGTATGTGTGTCCACCCAAGTCAGTAATAGTACCTTATTGTGTTTATTTAATCTTTGGAAACACCAATCACTCCAGACAAGAATCGTGGTGCAGTAATCTTAATCAGAATTTGTTATAAATAATAGGAATTGCACTCACATCTTAGTAGATTAAAAATCTCGTTATGATCTCATAACATGTGAACCTCCAACAAGATGGCAGCTGCGTCCCCAGCCTACATGAGCTCCATGTCTGGCCAACAAACTCCTCCCTATGCATTTCATCATGAACTTACATCATCATGGGTGTGGCCAGATGTGCATAAAGGAGCATTATATAGGCAGAACAGGTAACTAGCGGCAGAAATTATTTGCTTTCCAAGTATGCTGGAACCTGCTCCAACCAGCAGGAAATTTGTCTGGTAAACAAAACCAGACATATCATTAACCGGACAAATAGCATCTCATGGCAATAATCACACCACCATAAGAGGACGCTAAAAGGTATATGCTAAGCGGATCAATAGACCACGCATATAGCCATATTAAAAAACCCTATATAGTGGATAAATAATTCATAACAGATATAATAAATAAATAAATAAATATATATATATATATATAGATTGTGTTGTATAGAAAAACATACAAAAGATTCTCACCGTGCCGAGACACAGCACCATCTTGCAGAGTGTACATAAAAATACAAATCACATTTCATTTCAGAACAATAATATAAAATGAAGTATTAAAAAAAAATGATAAAAAATATGAAAATAAAAATACAGCAGTAGAATTAAGCATTATTAATAAACGCATTCATGGCCCATTCTATGTTGATACCGAAGGGATTATAGGTTTTTACCTTATATATCTATTCAGTTTCAAGCCTTGAGACTCCTCTGGTCATATGGCTCCCTCTCCAGTTGACAACATATTTGTCTATCCCCAGAAACACAGTACCCTTGGTGTCCCTTTTGTGATTTGTATTGTAAAGCTTTAAAAGGCTATGTTTGGGATAGCCATTCTTGATATTGGTAACATGCTCCTTTAGTCTTACCTGGAGCATGCGTGTGGTGTGGCCAATGTATTCCAAACCACGTGGGCACCTGATCAGATAGAACACATACCTAGTGGTGCACGTAATGAAGGGTTTTATGGGAAAATGCTTGTGGGTAGAATTGGACTGAAAAGTTTCAGCCTTTCTTCTACCCTGCAGATTGATTTTGCAAACCAAGTATTTTCTACAGGGAAAAAACCTCCTATGTTGTGAAAAAATTACACCCTATTAGGGGGATCAATTATATTCTGTGCCAACTGGAGCCTCAAGTGTGGCGCCCCTCTATAAACAACCATAGGGCAGTCAGGTAAAAGGGGTCCTAATACCCTATTGTTTCATAGAATTTTCCAATGTTTATACAAAATCCTCTTAATCATGTTTTGGTGGGTAGAGTATGTAGTGAAAAATGCATGTTTATAGGTTTCATTCATTTCTTTAATTTGCAGGACCAACTGATAATTTATATTCTTCATAGAAGCACTTCTCAAGTGCTTGGCTCAATTCTAATTGATCATAACCCTTCTCAAGAAATCTAGCTCCAAGGATATCAGCCTCCTTCAGAAAATCCTCATGATTGGTACAGTTGCGTTTGAGCCTCAAAAACTGAGACTTCAACCAAGCCAGATGGTGACAGCTACTGGTACTGATAAAGCCGTTCCTCTCAGTCTCCTTAAAATAGGTGGACGTGATAATGGTTCCCTCAGATATCCTAATACTCAAATCCAAAAAATGAATTCCAGTTTTACTGAACTCATATTGGAGTTTGATGCCCCTGTCATTGTTAAAAAAAAAAAACACAGAAATTCCTCCAGGGAACACTGATCACCATCCCAAATGAGGCAGACGTCATCAATATACCTTCTCCAGAGTATCAACACTGGCCTAGGTCTGGTATAGATGATGTTTTGTAAATAATAGGAACCCCCAAACCAAAAGTAATTGTGCGGCATTGCAAAATCAAGTAATGACAAAATGAACTTGCGTTGATCATCCACCACATCATTCCTTCCGAGGAAATGTTCAACAGCATCTACAGTTGCAAAGATGTAGCAATCCCTCCCCTCAATGCCCTGAAGGATGTTGATGACCTACACTCTTTCAGAGAGACAGGGTAAAAAGAAGAGGTGGTGGGGTCTGTCTCTATGTGAGAAGTGATCTCAAAGCGAGTGTGAAAGAGGACCTGGTTAATGGAGAGTGTGATGAGCCTGAAGAATTATGGAACTGCATATAGATGTGCATAGTTCAAAGTTAATCACTGGAGTTTGTTATAGACCACCCAATGTTAATGAAGAGGTGGAGACTCAGCTCCTTGCACAGATGCAAAGGACTGCAAGGGCTAGGATGGTGATAATAATGGGGGATTTTAACTACCCAGAAATTGACTGGAGTAATGAAACTGCTGGGACAGTTAAAGGGCAAAAATACAGGACAATTTTTCGGTCCAGTTTATTGAGGCCCCAACTAGGAATGATGACCTTGTAATCTCAAACCATGCAGAGCTAATTACTAATGTTCATATAAGGGAACATCTTGGTAGCAGTGACCATAACATGATATAATTTGATGTTAGCTGTAAGCAAAAAAACACATACAGGAAAGATAAAAACACGTAACTTCAAGAGAGCAAATGTTCCAAGGATGAGGGCTGCTCTCCAGGACTTGGACAGGGAGGGAATATTGGCATCAATGGGCACACAACAAAAATGGGAATTCACTGCAAAGTATATTCCCATGGGCAACAAGTTTAAAAGGCTAAAAATAAAATCTATGTGGCTCACGGCCAAAATATAAAAATGAAGGAACACTAGCATTGTTTAAGTTTTACAAAGAATATAACAGAATATATAAAAAGGAAATCAAGGAGGCAAAAACTCAAAAAGAATGATAGATTGCAAAAGATAGTAGGACAAACCCCCAAAAAATCTTTAAATATATTAATAGCAAAAAGGTCAGGTCTGAGTGTGTAGGCCCTTTACAAATTAATCTTGAGTGGGTGACTGGGGACATGGAGAAGGCAAATGTATTAAATACTTTCTTCAGCTCTGCGTATAAAAAGGATCATGGGGAGCTCATGTCCATAATGGGGGTGGTAATGACACAGCCCCAAATGATCCAAAATGGCTCAAAAGGTATATGGTCCTGAAATATTTAGACAGAATAAAGGTGGATAAAGCACCTGCACCAGATGGTATCCACCCACGGATACTAAAATAATTGAACTCTGTAATTTCAAAGCCATTGTATCTCATTTTTAGGGACTCATTAATGATGGTAATAGTACCACTGGATTGGCATATGGCCAATGTGGTGCCTAAACTTAAACAGGGAACAAAGCCTTTATCAAGTAACTATAGACCTTTTAGTTTAATTTCTACAGTCAGGAAGATACTGGAGAGGTTAATAAAAGAACGCATAGATGGGTTCTTGCTGGAAAAAAATATTTTAAGCAACAGATAGCATGGATTCATGAAAGACAGAAGTTGTCAAACAAACCTGATTTATTTTTATGAGGAGGTAAGTAAAAACTTGGACAGAGGGGTGGCGGTGGACGTGGTATACTTGGATTTTGCAAAAGCATTTGACACATTTCCCCACCTGTGGCTCATGTATAAGGTAAAGTCTACAGGCTTGGAAATATCAGTTTGTAAACAGATAGAAAAATGGCTAAAAGACAGAATGGAGAGAGTAGTGGTTAATGATTCTTACTCTGAATGGTCTAAGGTTATCAGTGGTGTACCCCAAGGTTCAGTGCTGGGACCCTTACTTTTTAATATCTGTATAAATTATATTTGGTCTGGGATTAAAAGTAGCTTTCTGTCTTTGCAGATGACACTAAGCTATGCAATGGAATAAGATCCTTACAGGATGTCTTCAATTTACAAGCCAACCTCAATGCACTGTCTAATTGGGTGACTATGTGGCAGATGATGTTTAATGTTGATAAATGTAAAGTTATGCACTTGGGGGCTAAGAATATTCATGCATCATACATACTAGGGGGAGTACGACTGGGGGAATCATTGGTGGAAAATAATCTGAGGGTTTTGGTAGATCATAAGCTCAATAATAGCATGCGATGCCAAGGTTCAGTTTCCAAAGTGAGCAAAGTCCTTTCTTGTATTAAGAGAGGTATGGACTCCAGAGAGAGATCTCATTTCCCCCCTGTACAATGATTAGTAAGACCTCATCTGGAATATGCAGTTCAGTTTTGGGCACCAGTTCTCAAAAAGGATATCGGGACCTGGAGAAACTGCAGAGAAGGGCAACCAAACTGATAAGAGGCATGGAGGAACTCAGCTATGTGGAAAGATTAGAGAAACTGAATTTATTCACTCTTGAGAAGAGGAGATTAAGGGGGGAAATGATCAACATGTATAAATATATAAGGGGTCCATATAGTGAACTTGATGTTGAGTTATTTACTTTACGGTCAACACTGAGGACAAGGGGGCACTCTTTATGTCTAGAGGAGAAGAAATTTCATCTCAAATTATGGAAAGGTTTCTTCACAGTAAGAGCTGTGAAAATGTGGAATAGACTCCCTCCAGAGGTGGTTCTGGCCAGCTTAGTAGATTGCTTTAAGAAAGGCCTGGATTCTTTCCTAAATGTACATAATATAACTGGGTACTATAACATTAACATATAATTAATAATAATAATTAACATAACATATAAACAGGGAGGGGTTCCCCCTTCCTCTGGATCAACTGTGCATATAGGATTGCTTATACGGGATTGAATGATTTTTTTTTGCTTTTTATTTTTTTATGGTTGAACTAGATGGACATTTGTCTTTTTTCAACCTGACTAACTATGTAACTATGTAACCTGCATGGAATCCCATAAAAACAAATGGGTTAACTAATGGCCACCCTGGAAGTAACCGAATCAATGCCACTAATGATCGGCCTTTCAGGGAGGTGTACTGGATCCTTGTGTACCTTGGGAAGGTAGTACATCACCGTTACCCTAGGGGTCGCCGGTACCAAAAAGAGCTTCTCTTTTTTTGGTTAGAATGTTCTGTCGAAATCCCTTTTCCACAAGGCACACAAGGTCCTTTTTGTACTTGACTTTAGGGTTTCCTGTGAGGAACCATAAGTATCCCTATCTGAAAGGAGGTGCAACATCTCCAAATTATATACTTCCGAATCCAATACAGCTTTTCAATAACTCAAGCCCTTTTAAATGCAAGGTCACCCCTACTTCTCCTGAGCTGCAACTGCTCAAGGTCCTTACTGATGAAATCTCTAAAGACAGAAATAGAGGATGCCAGATAACCGGGGGGGGGGGGGGGGGGGTGAAAACAGAAGCATAAAAGGATTGGTTACTAGAGATCTCTTAAAATTATTTTTTCAAATGAATTTCTGAATATAAATAAAGGTCTCAAACTTGTTCAACGTACGTGGTGGATCAAACTTGAGACCATGGTTTAAAACATATAAAACATATAAAACAAAATCAATAGAAAAAAGGCAGCGCTATACACACACCGCGTGTAGTATTCACAGTGTGCTAACTTGCAGCGCATAAATATAAAACATTTATTTAGTCCATAAAAAATTGCAGAGAGATGGTGTGTTAATTATACCCAACACCTCCATACGTGCAGGAAAGCTGGGGGGGTCCAAATCCCCCCTACATATAAAACTCTTATGCCGCGTACACACGATCAAACAAGCGGGTGGAAAAGTCCGCCAAACTGAAGTCCGCCAGACAATCCCCCCGTGTGTAGCCTCCGGCATACTTTTTTGACCTGAAAGTATGGCGGACTTAGAAAGTAGTTTTGCACTCCAATCTTCCTGCCGGACTCGCATTTCGGCGGACAATCCGGCCGTGTGTGTGCCAGTCCGCCGTACTTTTGAAATGAACGGACTTTTCCCGCCCGGAGAAAAGTCCGCTCATTTCGAGTGGGTCTCCAGGTAGGCGGGGCCCGCGAAGGAGACGTCGCTGGCCCCGCCACCTGGTATGGACTTAAAGAGGAACCCCAACGCCGAAAAAAATCGGCGTGGGGGTCCCCCCCAAGTCCACAACAGACCCTTGTCCGAGCACGCTACCCGGCCGGCCAGGAAAGGAGGGGCGAGCGAGCGCCCCCCCTCCTGAGCCGTACCAGGCTGCGTGCCCTCAACATGGGGGGTGCCTTGGGGAAGGGGGGGCAAGGGCCTCTTCCCGACAACCCTGGCCGTTGGTTGTCGGGGTCTGCGGGCGAGGGGCTTATCGGAATCTGGGAGCTCCCTTTAATAAGGGGGCCCCCGGATACTGGCCCCCCACCCTATGTGAATGAGTATGGGGTACAATGTACCCCTACCCATTCACCTGTAAAATAAAGTACAAAAAAAAAACACAACACACAAGATAAAATAATTTATTGCACAGCTCCGGGGGTCCTCCGTCTTCGGGGTCCTTCTCGCCGGTATCCTCCGCTATCTTCTTGTAGCTCTTTTGCTAGCGGAGGAGCCCGGCATTCTTCTTCGTCGCCGCGGCCTCTTCCGACTTCGGGGGTCTTGTCC
The DNA here is from genome assembly GCF_037356315.1 of Lithobates pipiens. NCBI lineage: Eukaryota > Metazoa > Chordata > Amphibia > Anura > Ranidae > Lithobates > Lithobates pipiens. The sequence goes on from NW_027507758.1 coordinate 494,893,193, forward strand.
CCCTCTTCGGTTCTTCTGCCGAGCCACTGCGCCTTCTTATAGCTCTTTTACAGGCGGTGGCCCAGTCTTTGGTCGCCGCCGCCTTCCGTTCTTCTTCTTCTCCTTCTTCTCCTGGAGATGTTGACTCGAAGCTCTCTCCGGCCGCAATTCCAGGGATGCGCTGTGCGGTGACTTATATAGGGACAAGGGGTGGGGTCATCGGTTGATGTCACATGGGTTGATGTCACATGGTGACCCCACCCCCTTACGACGTCACAGTCCCGGAGGATGCTGGGACTGTCGCCATGTGACATCAACCCATGTGACATCAACCGATGACCCCACCCCTTGTCCCTATATAAGTCACCGCACAGCGCGATGACCCCGCCCCTTGTCCCTATATAAGTCACCGCGCAGCACGTCCCTGGCATTTCGGCCGGAGAGAGCGTCGAGTCAACATCTCCAGGAGAAGAAGGAGAAGAAGAAGATGAACGGAAGGCGGCGGCAGCGGCGACAGAAGAACTGCCTGTAAAAGAGCTATAAGAAGGTGCGGTGGCCCGGCAGAAGAACCGAAGAGGGGGACAAGACCCCCGAAGTCGGAAGAGGCTGCGGCGACGAAGAAGAATGCCGGCCTCCTCCGCTAGCAAAAGAGCTACAAGAAGATAGCGGAGGAGTCCGGCGAGAAGACCCCCGAAGACGGAAGACCCCCGGAGCTGTGCAATAAATTATTTTATCTTGTGTGTGTTTTTTTTGTACTTTATTTTACAGGTGAATGGGTAGGGGTACATTGTACCCCATACTCATTCACATAGGGTGGGGGGCCGGTATCCGGGAGCCCCCTTATTAAAGGGGGCTCCCGGATTCTGATAAGCCCCTCGCCCACAGACCCCGACAACCAACGGCCAGGGTTGTCGGGAAGAGGCCTTTGTCCTCATCAACATGGGGACAAGGTGCTTTGGGGTGGGGGGGCCGCGCGCCCCCCCCTTCCCCAAGGCACCCCTCATGTTGAGGGCACGCAGCCTGGTACGGCTCAGGAGGGGGGGGCGCTCGCTCGCCCCTCCTTTCCTGGCCGGCCAGGTAGCGTGCTCGGACAAGGGTCTGTTGTGGACTTGGAGGGGACCCCCGCGCCGATTTTTTTCGGCGTTGGGGTTCCCCTTTAAGTCCATACCAGGTGGCGGGGCCAGCGACGTCTCCTTCGAAATGAGCGGCCTTTCCTCCGCGTGTGTGGGCGAGTCCGTTCATTTCAAAAGTAGGGCGGATAGTACGGCAGACTTAGTCCGCCGTATTAGTCCGCTGAAAGAGTGCCGTGTGTGGGCAAGTAGCCCGTTCCTAAAGTCCGACGGACGGTCTGGCGGGAAGTCCGCCAGACTAAGTCCGTCAGACAGACGGCTACGTGTGTACGCGGCTTTACTGGAAATCACTGGAACAATGTGCATAAATACCAGAATGTTATATGGACAATCTATCCCGGGATATGTTCTCTCCAAGACTCCTTAAAGTGGAAGTAAACCCTTCTATCGTTTTCAGTCAAGGAAGCTGCCATCTTGGCCTCTAATGATTCTTCAACTGCCATAATGCTGCACATGTGATCAGTTATGAAACCAGACATTGGATGGTTTGAAAGTTTGGTTGAGAGGACAACCAATGTGAAAGTTAGCATTTCCGGCATGCCGGGAATGTAAGTGTTTTTTGAAACTGGGTTTACTCCCGCTTTAATACCGGACAGCTGGATCTCACGATCAAGGGATCAAAAACAAAAGGAGGAAACACCATAGCGTAATCCCGTTATAACATTTTATTTAAATTTAACAACACTCCCCCTTAGGACTTTCACTTACAATATTTAGAAAAAAAAGCAGGCATATTATCATATTAAGTCATCGAAAATGAACGGAGATCGTTATGGTCTCTTCTACCCCACTGAGCATATCTCTAGAGTGGTAGTCACAGCCGTGTTCCTGATCGACCTGCTGACATCACTCCTGTTTGTCCTATGGTTCCACCCTTGAGCATTTCATCATTCATGACATCATCGAGGGTGTGGCCATACAATGCAACGTATCCTTATGTACTGTGGTTGGCCAGGAACATTTAACCCTCCATGTTATGCATACTGTTCCCTTAACTGAAGTATCTCTACGACTGCCAGAGATCAAATGGACAGCACCGTACGGGAGCAACCAGAATATATAGCCCTGAAAACAGAGCGCAGGCAGTTCCACAAATACGCTGATGTACACGGATTGAACCATTGCACAACCTAACCTCAATAACAACTGTGACATGATATTATAATTCTATTTTATGGCATTAACATATTAAGATATGGAGTGCATTCTTTTTACCTAAAACAGGTAATGCTGCACAATTACATACTAAAATCATATAAACCACATATTAAATACACGGAACAGACTAGAAAAAAATATTATATCAATAAAAATTATATTAATAAATTAAGAAAATAGAAAACAGCTTGACTTCATATAAAAAGGTAAACAACATATAAAAAGCCCTCTTAACATCTTAAAGTGGGGTACCCCCTAAAAAAAAAAAATTTTAAGTCAACAGCTACAAATACTGCAGCTGCTGGCTTTTAATAATCGGACACTTACCTGTCCCAGGGTCCAGCGATGCGGGGGAACGAAGCCCCCCCTCGTTCCCCGCTCCGATCACGGCGCCGTCATGCGTACTGTGGGCACCTGGCTGTGGCTTCACAGCCGGGCACCCACTGCGCATACGCGAGCAGCGCAGGGCACTATGATACACCGTACAGTCACCTAATGTGATATTAGGCAAATCCTACATATTTAAATAATAATGGACAATCGTCCGCCAATGATGCCTTTAGATGAAAATTACATCTCATCTAAGATTATGAATGAATTAACAATTAAGCTAAAATTAGTGAGACCTAACACATCATCTACTACTTGGGCTCAAATAAATTAATTTACGGTATTAAAATTAATAATATTGTAGAAATAAAAAATAAAAAATGAACTTGTAAACTATTTTAATAATCATTGATGAAACAATTAATGTCCAATTCTATGTTCATACCGTAGGGCAACAAAGTGTTCATCAGAAATATCCAATGTGTTTCACTCTTGGATATTTCTTATATCAGATTAGACCCCCTCCAGTTTGAGTGGACCCTATCGACCCCCCAAAATTTTAATCCAGACGGGTCTTGGTTATGATTGTTTTTAAAATTGAAAAAAACGCTATGATATAAAACCAACCTCTATGTTATATATGTTCTGAGATGCATTTTTTTTAGTTATTTTGGTGCGACCTACGTACATCAAATTACATGGCACTGTAAAACATCCACCACACATGTACTGCCACAAGTGATAAACCCTAAGATGTTAAAAATGGGGTTATTACCAGTGGAAGTGAATTCAGTTAGGCCCCGAATTGGGTAATTAAACTTGGAGCAAGTTTGACATCTCCTACATGCAAAAAACCGGGACGATCCCAAAACATAAATGGTCTCACTGGTGGATCTAGAACTTTTTTAACCACCCTATCCCCAAAATCGTGTGTCTTTCTGTAAATGAAGGAAGGGTTTGGTGGGAGAGCTTGATTGATGACTTTGTCCATGCACAGAATATGCCAATAGCGTTTGAATATATTCTCAATTTATCTATATTGTGCATGGAAATTGGAAATAACGCCCCATTCCTGCCTAGAATCTCCTAAGCGTTCTTTATCTCTTAGGCAGAATTCTCATGGAGTACAACCTAACATGGTTGGAAATCATTATCTGTGGTACAAATTTCTTCTCACCCACATTATCTGTCCCTTCGGGATATTCCTCAGCCAATGTGAGTGATAGCCACTACTTATTAGTAGGTAACTATGCCTATCAGTAGGTGTAAAATACACAGTAGTGGTCAGTGTGTCCCCTTGTCTCAAAATAGTAACATCCAAAAAATATTTTTTTCCTTATTGCATTCATAATCCAATTTTATATTTTTTTCAAGTTTTTTATTTATATTGTTGTATTGTTATTTATATTACTGGGTATTTTTAATACTGCCCAGTTTACTATTTAGTTCATTCATTTTGTTTTCCAATTTCAACATTTTCTTTTGTTTCCTTTCCAAGACCAATTCTTGTAGTTTAAAACCTACCCCTTTAAAAAAGTCAAGCCATTCTGTCATTCTGTCATATGATTATTCCAAATCATCAAGACCATCCTGAGGAGTAACCTCCCATCTCAAACTCCTCACAATGATCCTTTCTTTCAGGTACTGCTCCATGGTGCAAATATCCCACCATGTCCTGACCTGTTTTTCTAATGCGTTCCCAAGGGCGAATAGAGTACCTTTATGGTCATCTTTAAACTCTGTCTAAATTAGTGCTGAAAAGAGAAATGAAATAGATTTGCCTATTTGCTAAAAATGTCACCACCTTCATAGTGGCTTGAATACATGTATTTACATAACAATAAAATTAACAAAAAGAAGCATGGTCCATTCCTACCAAACAAGCTCTTATGTATCGGTAAAATAAGTAAATACCCTCAATGGATAAAGAAAGAAGCCCAAGAAGGCTGCAGCTGCTACCATATAGACTGCCAAATGGCAGGTGACACATATAAAACAAAATCAAAAGACAAAAGGCAGCGCTATACACACACCGCATGTAGTATTCACAGTGTGATAACTTGAAGTGCATACATATAAAACATTTATTAGTCCATAAAATTGCAGAGATGGTGTGTTAATTACACCCAAAATGGTAAGAAAGTCCAGTGATATTCCAAATTCAGTAAGAAAAAGCTTCTGTCACCAACACTTTCACACCTGCGGGGAAAGCCGGGGGGTCCAAATCCCCACCCCCGCATATAAAACTCTTATCGGAAATCACTGGATCAATGCGCATAAACACCAGAATGTTATATGGACAATCTATCCGGGGATATTTCCTCTCCAAGACTCCTTAATACCGGACAGCTGGACAGTGAATACTACATGAGGTGTGTATATAACACTGCCTTTTTTCCATTGATTTTGTTTTATATGTGTCAATTGCCACTTGGCAGGCTATATGGTAGCAGCTGTAGCCTTCATTGGCTTCTTTCTTTATCCATTGAGAGTATTTACTTATTTCACCATTACATAAGCGCTTGTTTGGTAGGAACGGACCACACTTCTTTTTGTTAATTTTATTGTTATTTACATACATTTATTTGAGCAGCTATGGAGGCAGTGAAGTTTTTAGCAAAGATGTTTTAAGATGTTCAAACATGGCATGGTTATATGTAGAATTACACCCCAAAATACATTCTGCTGCTTCTGAGTATGAGGATACCACATGTGTGTAACTTTTTGGCAGTCTAACCACGTGCAGAACCCCAAACCCCCCCCCCCCCCTCCCCAAATGACCTCATTTTGGAAGAAGATACTCCAAGCTATCTGCTGAGAGGCATGTTGAGAATTTTTCAGATCTCACTTCGTCACAAAGTTTTGAAAATTGAAAAAAGAAAAAGAAAATACATTTTTCTTTTCTTTCTTAATTTTCAAAAATAAATGAGATCTGCAAAATACTCACAATGCCCTTTAGCAGATACATTGGGGTGTCTACTTTGGGGGGGGGGCTGTGCTATCTGGACATTTTAAGGCCTCCGTAACTGTGATAGGTAGTGAGCAGTAAAATCACAATTTTACACCTTTAGAAAGCCTGAAGATGGTGCTTGGTTTTTGGGGTCCTGTAAGCAGCTAGGCTCCCGAAAAGTCTCACACATGCAGTATCCCCATACACAGGAGAAGCAGCAGAATGTATTTTGGGGTGTAATTCCACATATATCCTTGCAAAAATAGAAAACTGCGCCAACCCTGTACTAATGAAAATAATAAAAATGAAAAAAGATATATAATAAAAAAACAATATTAAATAAAAATAAAAATAAAAAATATGGAATGTATTATCAAAATGTGTAGGTGATTATCACAAATGATTATAACAATAAGAACACCTTAAGTGCAAAATGAAACACAGAAATACATCAAGAAATAGTGTCAAAAACAAAAGTCCAATCATAGAAAGTTCATATGTGAATCTGGATAAACGATTGTGACACCACAGTGACTCTACACGATCCAAAAGCGCATAAAAGTGCCCGTCACCGTATATTAGATGCGCTTACCAGAAAATAGGCAAGTTAGGGCGTTTATATATACTCAATGGGTCCCCTCAGAAGATATCCTCCTCTTTAGTGGGTCAACTCTTTATCTCATAATAGTGCCCTCCGGATAATGATGATACTTCGTGATCCCAAATGGGGAGCTCAGTAATGCCCAAAAAAGAAAGGAGCTAACATGGCATAATATCGTTTGGATAGTTTATTAAAAGAAAAAAGGTAGCACACTTACATGTGTATGGAAAATCAACAGCTTGTGTAAACGGTATAAAGAAAGCCGGCCGGCAGAAACAGGAGCCCGTCCTCCTCTCAAACAGCGTGGTAGCGTCACTACGTGCCCTCCCAGACGCGTTTCGTCACATCTGACGTTGTCAGATGTGACGAAACGCGTCTGGGAGGGCACGTAGTGACGCTACCACGCTGTTTGAGAGGAGGACGGGCTCCTGTTTCTGCCGGCCGGCTTTCTTTATACCGTTTACACAAGCTGTTGATTTTCCATACACATGTAAGTGTGCTACCTTTTTTCTTTTAATAAACTATCCAAACGATATTATGCCATGTTAGCTCCTTTCTTTTTTGGGCATTACTGAGCTCTCCATTTGGGATCACGAAGTATCATCATTATCCGGAGGGCACTATTATGAGATAAAGAGTTGACCCACTAAAGAGGAGGATATCTTCTGAGGGGACCCATTGAGTATATATAAACGCCCTAACTTGCCTATTTTCTGGTAAGCGCATCTAATATACGGTGACGGGCACTTTTATGCGCTTTTGGATCGTGTAGAGTCACTGTGGTGTCACAATCGTTTATCCAGATTCACATATGAACTTTCTATGATTGGACTTTTGTTTTTGACACTATTTCTTGATGCATTTCTGTGTTTCATTTTGCACTTAAGGTGTTCTTATTGTTATAATCATTTGTGATAATCACCTACACATTTTGATAATACATTCCATATTTTTTATTTTTATTTTTATTTAATATTGTTTTTTTATTATATATCTTTTTTCATTTTTATTATTTTCATTAGTACAGGGTTGGCGCAGTTTTCTATTTTTGCATATCTGTTGGGTGTTATATCACATCTATTTCTGCAGCCTGTTTCACATATAGTTTATTTGTATTTATGTTTTCTTCTTAGCGCGGTATACTTTTTCCATTTCCACATATATCCTTGCCATGTTTGAACAATATATCATTTAGTGACAACTTTGTGTAAAAATAAATAAAAAAAATTAATTTTCCTGAAACTTGTGGCAAAATATCAAATATTCCATGGAAACAACATGCCACTCAGCAAAAAGCTTGAAGTGTCTTCTTTCCAAAATTGGGTCATGTGTGGGGGTTTTGTGCTATCTTGACATTTCAGTGCCTCCAAAACCGTGATAGGTAGTAAGGAAGTGAAATCACCATTTTATTGGGTAATATACGGCGGGTGCCCTGATGCTATAAAAAGCAAACTAACTAACCAGTTTCACCCATAACACTAATACGGTGACCACCGGGGACAGGAGGTGAATTGGGTTAACTAGGGGGCAATCAGGGGGTTAAAACCTAGGTAATTAGGTAATATATGGGGGTACCCGAGGCTATAAAAACCTGACGGTGAAACTAACTAGCTTCACCAGTGACACAAATACGGCGACTGATTAGTGACACTGGTGACAGGGGGTGAAAGGGTTAACCAGGGGGTTAAAACCTTTATTAGGTAGTATATATGGGGGTACCTGACACTATAAAAACCTGACGGTGAAATGAATCCCCTAACTGGCTAACTAGCATCACCAGTGACACAAATATGTCAATCGATTAGTGACACTGGCGACAGGGGGATAAAGGGTTAATTGGGGGATCAAGGAGTTAAACCTTTATTAGGGGGGTTTAGGAGGGTAACCTATACCTAACAGGGGCTACTACTAACTGCCCTAACACTTATTTCAGTCACAAATTACACCAATGCATGATCAATGAAAAATAAGAAAACTGCAATTGGTGACACAGTGACAGGGATTGAAAGAGTTAACTAGGGGGGTGATCCGGGGGTCACGGGGAGGGCGGGAGGTACAGGTACGCCCATTTGCCCACCCGTGCCATTCTGCCGATGTACATCAGTGTGCAGTGATCAGGAAGTGGTTAAGAGGATTTTGTATAAACATTGGAACGTTCTACAGAACAATAGGGTATTAGGAACCCTTTTACCTGACCGTACTATGGTGTTTTTAGAGGGGCGCCACCCTTGAGTCTCAAAGTGGCATCGTATATAATTGATCCCTCTAATAGGGTGTCATTTTTTCACAACATAGGAGGTTTGTCAGGGAATTGTTAGACCAGACTGTGTGGACTGCACAGAGGAAACCCAGAACGAATGTGAATGAAAATAACAAGTGTTTATTATAAAAGAAAGTGAAAACATACAGTGCACAACCAACCACAACAGCAAGAAATATATATACAATAAATGGGAACTACCGGAGACGTCAATGAAAGCCAGGCCGAGGTCATATACCGGGGAATCAGTCAATGGGTAAGGACGGATGGATCGGCTGCAGAGCAGGGATCTAGGTAGCAGGAGGGACAACAGGTCCAGGATGGGCTCAGGATAGGAAAGGGACAGATCAGGTAGATACAGGGTACAGGGTACAGGGTTCAGGTTCAGGGTTCAGGTTCAGGTTCAGGTTCAGGTTCAGGTTCAGGTTCAGGTTCAGGTTCAGGTTCAGGTTCAGGTTCAGGTTCAGGTTCAGGTTCAGGTTCAGGTTCCAGCGGTCAGGGCACTTGCAGAGAGAGATACCAAGGCAAAGCATATTAGCGCTTGCCGGGTATATATAAGACTGATGATTAATCTCACGTGACAGCTGATCGGAGCAGATGCTGTCTGCTCCACACTGCCGGAGTACACCCGCTGGTGAGCGCCGGTACTACAGTCCAAAAGATAAACAGCGCCACCAACGGGTGGACCTTTTCATGACAGTACCCCCCCTCAAAGGAGCGGCCTCCGGACGCTCCAACTAGGTGTAATTGTCCCAGGTTAATGGCCTCAAACCACACCATGGATGAGGGCACGTCAAGCTGGGTACCGGGCACGTCAGGGCAGACAGCGGGCACGTCAGGGCAGACAGTGGGCACGTCAGGGCAGACAGCGGGCACGTCAGGGCAGACAGCGGGCACGTCAGGGCAGACAGCGGGCACCGACTCCGCAGACTGAGTAGCGGACACCGAAACTTCAGGCTGAGACATGGGCACTTCAGACTGGAACACCAGTATCCAAGCATCAGGCTGGGAAGCTGGCACATCAGGCTGGAGATACGGCACATCAGACTGGGAGGCAGAGACATCAGGCTGGCAAGCAGAGACATCAGGCTGGCAAGCAGAGACATCAAGCTGGCAAGCTGGAACATCAGGCTGGCAAGCAAGGACAACAGATTGACAAGCAGGGGCACCAGGCTGACAAGCAGGGGCACCAGGCTGGAAAGCTGGAACGTCAGACCGGAAAGCTGGAACGTCAGGCCGGAAAGCTGGGGCATCAATTTGGCAAGCCGGCACATCAGACTGGCAAGCTGGCACATCGGGCTGGAAGGCAGGCAGCGACACATCAGGCTGGAAGGCGGGCAGCGGCACGTCAGGCTGGAAGGCGGGCAGCGGCACGTCAGGCTGGAAGGCGGGCAGCGGCACGTCAGGCTGGAAGGCGGGCAGCGGCACGTCAGGCTGGAAGGCGGGCACTGGGATGTCAGGCTGGAAGGCAGGCACATCAGGCTGGACAGTAGGCACATCAGACTGGAAGGCAACGGACTGGTAGGCCGGGGCATCAGACTGGAAGACATCAGACTGAAAGGCCGGGGCATCAGACTGGAAGGCATCAGACTGGAAGGCCGGGGCATCAGACTGGAAGGCATCAGACTGGAAGGCCGGGGCATCAGACTGGAAGGCCAGGGCATCAGACTGGAAGGCCAGGGCATCAGACTGGAAGGCATCGGACTGGAAGGCCGGGGCATCAGACTGGAAGGCATCGGACTGGAAGGCCGGGGCATCAGACTGGAAGGCGTCAGACTGGAAGGCCGGGGCATCAGACTGGAAGGCGTCAGACTGGAAGGCCGGGGCATCAGACTGGAAGACGTCAGACTGGAAGGCCGGGGCATCAGACTGGAAGACGTCAGACTGGAAGGCCGGGGCATCAGGCTGCAAGGCGTCTGGCTGGAAGGCCGGGACATCAGGCTGCAAGGCGTCTGGCTGGAAGGCCGGGACATCAGGCTGCAAGGCGTCTGGCTGGAAGGCCGGGACATCAGGCTGCAAGGCGTCTGGCTGGAAGGCCGGGACATCAGGCTGCAAGGCGTCTGGCTGGAAGGCCGGGACATCAGGCTGCAAGGCGTCTGGCTGGAGGGCCGGGACATCAGGCTGGAAGGCCGGGACATCAGGCTGGAAGGTGTCTGGCTGGAAGGCCGGGACATCAGGCTGGAAGGCGTCTGGCTGGAAGGCCGGGACATCAGGCTGGAAGGCGTCTGGCTGGAAGGCCGGGACATCAGGCTGGAAGGCGTCTGGCTGGAGGGCCGGGACATCAGGCTGGAAGGCGTCTGGCTGGAGGGCCGGGACATCAGGCTGGAAGGCGTCTGGCTGGAGGGCCGGGACATCAGGCTGGAAGGCGTCTGGCTGGAGGGCCGGGACATCAGGCTGGAAGGCGTCTGGCTGGAGGGCCGGGACATCAGGCTGGAAGGCAGGTGGCACGACATCAGACTGGAAGGCAAGTGGCACGACTTCAGACTGGAAGGCAGGTGGCGCGACATTAGACTGGAAGGCAGGTGGCACGACATCAGACTGGAAGGCAGGTGGCACGACATCAGACTGGAAGGCAGGTGGCACGACATCAGACTGGAAGGCAGGTGGCACGACATCAGACTGGAAGGCAGGTGGCACGACATCAGACTGGAAGGCAGGTGGCACGACATCAGACTGGAAGGCAGGTGGCACGACATCAGACTGGAAGGCAGGTGGCACGACATCAGACTGGAAGGCAGGTGGCACGACATCAGACTGGAAGGCAGGTGGCACGACATCAGACTGGAAGGCAGGTGGCACGACATCAGACTGGAAGGCAGGTGGCACGACATCAGACTGGAAGGCAGGTGGCGCGACTTCAGACTGGAAGGCAGGTGGCACGACATCAGACTGGAAGGCAGGTGGCGCGACATCAGACTGGAAGGCAGGTGGCGCGACATCAGACTGGAAGGCAGGTGGCACAACATCAGACTGGAAGGCAGGTGGCACGACATCAGACTGGAAGGCAGGTGGCACGACATCAGACTGGAAGGCAGGTGGCACGACATCAGACTGGAAGGCAGGTGGCACGACATCAGACTGGAAGGCAGGCGGCACAACATCAGACTGGAAGGCAGGTGGCACGACATCAGACTGGAAGGCAGGTGGCGCGACTTCAGACTGGAAGGCAGGTGGCACAACATCAGACTGGAAGGCAGGTGGCACAACATCAGACTGGAAGGCAGGTGGCACAACATCAGACTGGAAGGCAGGTGGCACGACATCAGACTGGAAGGCAGGCGGCACAACATCAGACTGGAAGGCTGTCACGTTGGACTGGAAGGTAGGCAGCAGGACATCAGGCTGGGTAGCAGAAACTGGGACGTCAGGCTGGGTAGCAGAGACTGGGACGTCAGGCTGGGTGGCTGGGACTGGGTTGGTTGGTGCGGAGGCAGGTTGGGTTACTGGCAGGATTGTGCGGGTCGGAAAGAACTTTCGTTTCTTTTTTGACTTAGCCACTGCAGCTTTGTAGGTAGGTGCAGGGCTGTAAGAAAAGAAAGTATCTGGGCAAAAGGAAGACCAAGGAACAGTGGCAGGAGGAGGGTTCTGTGGGACTGTTACAGGTGGAGGAGAAGAGGCGGGTGGATTGAAGGCAGGATAGGTGCAACACTTGGTGACAGGATAATAGTATTTGGTAGGAAGTGGAGTAGACTGGGCTGTAGCTGAGGTTGCCATAGGCAATGGGGAGATAGACACTTGGGAAGGAAGGTGGTTAATGACAGGGCTGGAGTGTTGTGGCTTGGCTAAACGCAGGAGATCTGACCATGCTTGTAGTACAGGTTGAACAAACACTGATTCGCACACAGCCTGGCTAACCAGAGATTGCACTGAATGGATGCAATCAGACAACACCTGCCCTGGACAAGAGGAATAACATTCCATGAAATAGGCTGGATCATCCTCTAACAACCATACCAGAGATTCAACTTGGCCCAAATTGAAGGGGGGAGAAAAATCATCACTTCCTTCGGGATAACATGACAGGGCTGGCTTTGCACATAACTGGATCAAGGGCTGCACATCCTCAAATGACATGTAGCCCTGATCCACCAGGGAATGAGCTGATCGGATGGTTTCCATCAGCTGGTCACTAGTCCATCCTTTTAGAAGCTGGCGACAATATTCACCATCCTCTTCGGCCAGCAGAGAATAATACAAGATTTCATTGAAATCCATATTGGCCGACTTCACAGGTCGGGATGGTTCCTCAATGCAGCCACGTCTGGTCAGGGATGGCCTTGGTATACTGTCAGGGAATTGTTAGACCAGACTGTGTGGACTGCACAGAGGAAACCCAGAACGAATGTGAATGAAAATAACAAGTGTTTATTATAAAAGAAAGTGAAAACATACAGTGCACAACCAACCACAACAGCAAGAAATATATATACAATAAATGGGAACTACCGGAGACGTCAATGAAAGCCAGGCCGAGGTCATATACCGGGGAATCAGTCAATGGGTAAGGACGGATGGATCGGCTGCAGAGCAGGGATCTAGGTAGCAGGAGGGACAACAGGTCCAGGATGGGCTCAGGATAGGAAAGGGACAGATCAGGTAGATACAGGGTACAGGGTACAGGGTTCAGGTTCAGGGTTCAGGTTCAGGTTCAGGTTCAGGTTCAGGTTCAGGTTCAGGTTCAGGTTCAGGTTCAGGTTCAGGTTCAGGTTCAGGTTCAGGTTCAGGTTCAGGTTCAGGTTCAGGTTCCAGCGGTCAGGGCACTTGCAGAGAGAGATACCAAGGCAAAGCATATTAGCGCTTGCCGGGTATATATAAGACTGATGATTAATCTCACGTGACAGCTGATCGGAGCAGATGCTGTCTGCTCCACACTGCCGGAGTACACCCGCTGGTGAGCGCCGGTACTACAGTCCAAAAGATAAACAGCGCCACCAACGGGTGGACCTTTTCATGACAAGGTTTTTTTCCATGTAAAAAATACTTGGTTTGCAAAATCAATCTGCAGGGTAGAAGAAAGACTGAAACTTTTCAGTCCAATTCTACCCACAAGCATTTTTCTATAAAACCCTTTATTACGTGCACCAAGTATCAGGTTTATCTCATCAGGTGCCCATGTGGTTTGGAATACATTGGCCGCACCACACCCATGCTCAAAGTAAGACTAAAGGAGAATGTTACCAATATCAGGAATGGCTATCCCAAACATAGCCTTTCAAAACATTATGATGCCCATCACAAAAAGGGACCCCAAAGGTACTGTGTTTCTGGGGATAGACAAATATGCTGGCAACTAGAGAGGGAGCCATATCACCAGAGGAGTCTCCAGGCTTGAAACTGAATGGATATATAAGGTTAAAACCTATAATCCCTTTGGTATCAACGTAGAATGGGCCGTGAATGTGTTTATTAATAATGCTTAATTCTGCTGCTGTATTTTTATTTTCATATTTTTTATCATTTTTTTTGAACTGTTAATTTTAGATTATTATTATTATATTATTGTTCTGAAATGAAATGTGATTAGTATTTTTATGAACACCCCGCAAGATGGTGCTGTGTCTAAATTATTTTTTATATATATATTTTATATCTGCTATGAATTATTTATCCACTATATAGGGTTTTTTAATATGGCTATGCGTGGTCTATTGATCCAATCAGCATATATCTTTTAGTGTCCTCTTATGGTGGTGTTATTATTACCATGAGATGCTATTTGTCTGGTTAATAACATGTCTTGTTTACCAGACTAATTTCCTGCTGGTTGGAATGCATTCTAGCATACTTCTGGCTGGTGGAACTCCCAATGTTATGATTGTGGACTGTTTCCTGCTGGCTGAAACGCAAATCATTTCCGCCGCTAGTTAGCTGTCCCGCCTATATAATGCTCCTTTATGCACGTCTGGTCATGCCCCTGACGTCATCATTTCATGACGAAACACGTAGGGAGGGGTTTGTGACCAGACATGGGGCTTGTGTAGGCCGAACGCTGCAGCCATCTTGTTGCAAGCTCACATGTTATCAGATTATAACTAAAGCAATTTTTAATCTATTAATATGTGAGTGCAATTCCTATTATTTATATATTATTATATTATTTAAAACAATATACAAACCACTCTTGTCAACCTTTAACATCTGTAAAAGAAAGCAAAGATAATGTTGTTTCTCACATATACATAGGAAAGGTAAGAAAAGAACAATTGTGTTCATGTTGAACATTTGCAACTGTTGTCTGTGGCAACCAATCAGGTTTTTTGGACATTTTACCATTTCTAATAGTGCTTTTCATGCTGTGGGCTCAAAACATGAGCTTAAACCTGATGTATATTAGGCTCTGCTCCACCACTTGTTCATCATTGTTCAATGCACTAAGCATAAAACATCCCCATATTCACCAATGTATTATTAAAATATTTAAAAAGTAATCCAGTGCTATATTTCCCAAAAGGCCCATATGAATAATATAATTTCACAGAGATTCATTACAGTAGCTAAAATGTTGGATTCTAGGAAATTCCCACAGTATTATTGGTTAATTATTTGGTGTGCTTAGTGTAAAACTTTAAAAAACATTTTTATTTTTAATGTGTGCTCTTATGGTGTAGTGTGTCTGCATAGCATTTTTTTTGTAAAGCTGAACTAACCCTTTAAGCACTGCATCTACATACCTACCAACTTTAGAACTCGAGAATGAAGGACATTTCCAGGACGTGGGGACCTGTGGCGCACGTACTGTGTTGCAACAAAAAGTGGATGTGGCCAAACTGTTAGTGGAAGAGGCTTAAGGGGCGTAGTTTTACAAAACCCAGGCTTCCTTTTACTCTCAAAATATGCTTTGATTGCTGTACCACAAGCAAGACATAAACCACATAAAGACATAAAGACACATAAACCCCAGCACAATCGTGTGAGCAAGAGTCTCACAGACACATACAGCACACAGCCCCAGCACAGTCATTGAAATAAAACAAAAAACAAAACAGTTCTATTACATATGGTTTTGCATACACTGAAAATAAATAGAGCTAACACTTTCTATTGAGCCTACCTCAGAACTACATTAAAATATTCTGAGACTACCTAACAATCAGTAACTGTTGACTCAATGAACTTTGGTGAGATGCATGTAATGTACAATATAGTGTATATAGTGCAGGGGTCTAGAGTATGCAATGTACAGAGAGCAGAAGTCAGGATTGCGTAACACACAGTGTGCCGCAGTTAGTGTCGAGTTTAGGATAAAACAGAGTGCAAGGTTCCAGGGTGTGTAATGCAACGTGTTCAAGGATTAATATTATGTAGAGTGTTGTAGTCAGTGCCAGGTTTAAGAGTAAATGACTTACACAGAGTAGGCTACAGGAGTATGTAATACACAGAATGTAGGGGACATGAGTGTAATGCAAAGAATACAGGAGAAGGAGTGTAATGCAAAGAATGCATTACAAAAATCAGAAATCCCCAATCCCACACCTTAAAAAATAAATAAAAAAATACAGCACTGATAAGCAGGCTCGCCCCTGCCAGAGCAAAGCTTTGCCCCCACCTATCAGAACCCCCCCCCCCCCATAACCCCTCCTAGAATCACAAATCGTCCTCAAACTCCTTCTCCCACCAAAAAGGATCTCCCATCAAACACAAATACAAATCCCCTCCCCCATCCCCCTTCCAGCACAAATCCTCACCCTCACCTTCATCATCATTTTCTTGTAAATTATACCCATAGTTAAGAGTGCTAGGATCATAGTTTTGTTGCTCCCTATTTTCTAATCAATTATCATTGATTATTAATTTAATTTATAACTCATTATAGGTACCCCATATGTATAGCTGCTCCTGATGAGTGGAGACAACCCATGAAACGCGTCAAGATTTATATTTGATGCTTTGCCACAGCAATCATGCGGATACCATGGGTTTGACTAGTTTGAATCACCAATTAAATATTTACCTATCATGTTTTTACACAATTTTGAGTATACTGCTGATATACCTTGTACCATGTGCAATAATGTTTACTATTTTACTATATTTTACTATATGATGCATTAGTCATGTTTATCTGTGTAGCGCTGACATCCTTTTATATTGATGTGGTTATGCACATTGTAATATCAGGTTAATGGACATTACTAAGGTTCCGTATCCAGAGCCATCTAGTGACAAAATATGGGTAATATTGTTACCTTTGAACAACCCAAAAGATTTATACAGGAAATGACTGTTGTTTTGATTCAGAAGGTTGACCTTGTTACCCAGGAGTCTGTGTGACCTACCCATGAACAGTGCATGCTGGGTAGGAGATAAAAGGGACCCAAGCCACCATTTTAGCTGCAGTCACCGGACCCAAGTTACCACACGGAGCTCCGATCCAGTTGGTGAGCGGGTTACGGCCCACCGTTTGTTTACCTTTACACTCAGTAAGGGCCGGTTCACACTGCGGCGCGAGGCGAGGCGACACGGCTCGCCTCGCCTCGCTCCCGCAAGTCGTCCCCATTGAGTACAATGGAACCGTTCTGAGAGGAGCGACTCGAGTCGCTCCGACTCAGAAAAAAGGTTCCTGTACTACTTCGGGGCGACTTCGGGGGCGACTTGCATTGACTTCTATGCAGAAGTCCTCTGCAAGTCGCCCCTGACCCCCCCTGCAAGTCGCGGCGAGGAAGTCGGAGACGCCTCGCCGCGGCTCGCAGTGTGAACCGGCCCTTAGGCTCACATACGGGCCTCACTGGAATTTGTAGTTCCACGGAGGAGGAGCAGAGCGACTGACACTGAGCAGGCTTGAGGCATATCTACTCTGGCGCCTCAAGCGTTGTAAATTAGTTATCGGAGCCACACCAGGAGCACCTCAACCTAACTTTTCATAGACTGTGGATTACAAATCACAAAGGTGTTATTTTAGCTAGCGAAGAAAGAAGATCACAGACTAAATACTTAAGTACTTTAAGTGAGATCTCATTTGAGCTTTTAAAGTGAGGGGAGATCCCAGGTATTAATCCATATATATATATATATATATATATATATATATATATATATATATATATATATATATATATATATATATTGTTTTAAATTGTTCCTATTGAAATATATTGTGCTGTCTTCCTATGTTGGGATGACAGCACAATTTCTGAAACCACCTGTTGTGAATATTCTACAGTAAAATATATTTCTGGTTAAGTATCCAGTGTTGTGGCATACTGTTTTTCCCCACCAGGTGGAGCCAGTGGATCCTGAGGTACTTTGCATTTGTATTATGTTGTATTGTGTTGCATTGCGCCACAGCTGTGCCAAGGGGATTGAGTCAAGTTAGTGGGGTTATTGGTAGAGTGCAGGCCCAAATCTTACCAGCAGCTTCTTCAGGGGTCAGTGCTACATCTGTATGCTGTATTATCTATGTTTTTACCTACTCATGTTATCTATTGCATTATGCTCAATTGTGTTATTAATAAATCTGTTTACTATAATATTTGAGTGATTCAACCTACCCAAGTCCTGTGTTTCATATAAAGTCCCATTTGCCCTTATTCCCCCTTTTCCCTTCCTTTACAAACCATCAGGGATGGAGATCTGTGTACTGGATAGTCATGTTCTCATATAAAGTCCCAACGTCTTGCCTTTTTATCAATCTGTTCTGTGGTGAGTGCCTATACATGCAGCTGGCAGGGAGAGAACTACTGCCTGCTATAGAGAGATGTGATTGTGGCATGTGGGACCCCAGGTACCCCACAAGAGACTCTGGGCATGTGTCCTGGTGCTCGTGCTAGCGCACCCACGTAAGGTGGGCTCTGGGATTTACCCCCAGACTCACAGGATTACGAGATTTAAATCAAATCTCATGATGGTCCCGATAAGTCCAGGATGATTGAGAGGCTTGTATCTATCACTAATGAATTATTGAGTATATACAGTATCACTTTTCTGTTGGCAAAAGGCTAAACCTGTGGGTACCATCCCTGCCCACTGTACCCAGCAGGATATACTCTCTTTCTTTAGCCATAAGTATTCAGATTTTTACAGGTTAATTTTGGAGCCTGAAAAGGACCCAAAACTTTTTACCCATTAAATAATCTTGGGTAAATGTGTACTTGGGTCAGAAACATATAATAACACGTTCTCTACACAAAACAAGACGATTACCTAAAACTGTTTTAGGATGGCTATACGCGCCTGTAGGCGGAAAGAAAAAAAATCTAACTGATTCCTCCATGCATGCTATACAGTGCAGGTGGATGAAACTGCTGCTGTTTTTTTATATTGGTATTTTGCTGGCCAGTGCACTGTGTCTTACTCCTTCACATATATCAAGCATCTGCGCATGATGTGCACCCATGGACACAAACTGTATTGTGTATATTAAAATGACCACTTGTAGTATCCATCAAAAGCCCATGTAACAGGTTAACAATGCAGGAGACAACTGGGAAACAGGGATAGAGTCTTGTCACCTTATAACAGAAAATGGCATATCCTTAATGATCGCTAGGTATTTTTTAATAATAAGGAATACTAGGTATTTTTAATGATACCTGCAGATTTATTAATAATAATGCTTTTTTTGTTAATTACATGAACACGTTAAAACTTATAATTGATTTTAGTGATTGGGTTTACATACACTTTAACTCATCATGAAAGTGTTCGTTTTTAACTCCATTCCTCAGTGGATTGCTGATCTGGAGAGAAAGGGATCACTCGTCATTTCAATTTCAAATTTCAGCTATTTGATGTAGCTGTCTGACTTGCAGCCATTGTAAGCGGCTGAGAGCGTAAGCAGGAGCGGGGTTAAGGATTTGGTATGCATGACAGCCTTACAGTATAAAAGTGTCAGGATCACTACAGCAGGTAGAATACTAATAAGACTTCTGAATACAACACATGTGTTTATCTCCTCTGTGCTGACAATGTATATCTCTGCATTGGAATTATGGATCTGTACAGATGCCTTTCTCACTGAGTGTGACTGCAATTTATCATCATTCTAAAGAGATCCAAAGCCAAGTATGCATTTTAACCCCCTTCTAACGAAGAGGGAATTTATACACCAATTGCAACATTTGCCCTCTTATATTTGTCTTAAAGCAAAATTGTGTTATGTTTTGATTTTAACATACTTCTTCAGACCTAAAAATTGTACATGGATATGGCTCAATAGCCATATCTAGCCATATCAAACAGATTAAAAAAAAAATATGAAAAAATGAATCTGGAGAAAAACTTGATTTTTAAGAGACTAAAAATAACCAAAAAAGATGCAGTTACTGATATAGTAAAGGCAGCTTTATTTTACTACATTTAGAGTAGCCCATTTTAGAAAAAAAAAACTACAAATATGTTTCTGCATTACATTCCTAAACAAACAAATTATAAGCTGCTGCAGTAAATCCATGTGAAATAAAACATAAGAAAAATTAGAAATTGCAGCACTACAATAAAATCTCCTATATTGGGGGCATGGCTGAGCCATGGCGGCGTAAGGATGTGTGGAGAAGGTGCTCTGTATCCACCTTGGCAAAGTGAGGGGATTGGGGGTTTGCCATCTGCCCGATCCATGTCCAAACACTATCAGCAGAAGGGTAAACGCAAAGGCACATAGATGGCTGGCATTCAGTCTTTCTTTCTTGCTTCAGTCCAGCAAACTTGATCGTCCTCCAGAGACAACATTGCGTCGGCATCTACCCTGTGGCTTCTCAGCCTCCAGTAGGACAATCTCTCCCCTGTCCAGAGGCTCCTGCATGGACTGCACCACCCCCTGCTTCCAGTCTGTCAGGCGTCTTAGAGGTACTGTGGGATGAGCTTCCCGCCAGCCCTGTGATTCTCAGTGACTTTGCTGGGGGATCAGAGAGTGGAACTTATCCCAGCCACGTGCTCAATTCTCTCTCCAGGTCAAATCCCAGCCATCCTGTTCTCCCTCCCAATGAGGCCGGATCTGGACAATATTGTCACCAAAATGTAATCCTCTCTCAGGCAGGATTTGACTGAAGTAAAGCAGTCAGTCTCTGCACTGGAACTGGAACACTGAAACAAATAATGGATACTCTGTCTGCGGATAGAGATTCCATAGTGCAGAGGATAAAGACACTTGAGACCCTCCATAGTCACTAAACAGCTACACTGAATAGCATCTGCTTACAGCATTATGATTTGGAAAATCGCCATAGGCGCAATAACATTAAGATAGGTGGGCTTCCTGAGGCTAGCAGCCCAGTGGCTCTCAGGCACACGGTCATTGGTATATTTAATGATCTCCTCAGTAAGCCTGTTTCTTCCCCTCTAGAGACTGACAGGGGGCATTGTGTCAATGCTTCTGGAGGGGCAACCTAGAGATGTGCTCTGCCGTGTAAATGTTTTTATTGTGAAAGAGGAGATCCTGAGATGAGCCTGAGACAGGGGGCCCCTGCAGTTTGATGGTGTTACTATTCGGCTACTTCAGGATCTTTCTCATAGGACTCTTTATGCGCGACCAAATTTGTCCCTTACTGGCTCAGAGAATGTGGTGACTCTTATATGTGGAGTTACCCGTTTGGCCTCACTATATGTCTACATAATGAGAGCTTCTTCTTAAATGATTCAGGTCAACTTCCAGATGCTTTCAGGTTTCTCAGCACTGACCCAGTGGCTGTTCCAGACTGGCTGGCTGTGGATCTTCCTCCCATTGAGGCTCCTTTTCCGCAATGGAGACGACGAGCACCTTCTACCAAAAACAGGCCTGGACCCTCTTCCTTGGATCTATTAGTAAGTGAGCCATAGTGAGGCTTCTATCCCTACATTATTGACAACCTTGAATCTCCTTGTCCTAGTTCTTACCCTGGCCTGTTCATAGTGACTTTGGCTCACAAACTACTAAGACAATGGTCGGGCAATCCCTTCTATGGACATGTGTCTGTGGTAAGGATCATATATCTGCCCCTTGTCACACTTGCTAGACTAGTCTTGGATCAAACAGGCACTCTTGAGTGAATACTACAGTGCAAAATACTCAAGCACCGGAGTGGTGAAAAATAATCAAAAATATTAATAAAAGCTGCACCAATATCAGTGATCTCTAATTTGTACAAATGCAAAAAACAATATAAATTATTAGTGCGCTAATATCAATAATCAATACAATATTCTAGTGCCATAAAAATCAATAATTTGTGTAGATAAATGAATAATAAATAACCGTGTATATAAATAAATTAAAAATTAAAAATAAATATGAATTAAAAATTAATTAATTATCCATAGTTAATACACCGTGTATTTAAATGAATTAGAAATAAAAATAAATTAATATTCCTCAATTAATGCATTCCGTGCATATATGAAATAAATACCATATGTATTAATCTGCTCCTGATAGGATGGATGGATCAAGGATCTGATCAAATACAGTTCTTATATCTAAACTGCAATCAGAACACTCCCATGCGGTGATGTCCACAAGACTCAGGATATAATCCTCAAGATGACTTATCACTCAGTCCTATATATTTTGTTCACAGACACCATACCAAGCAAGCTTTCAATGTTGTCCCACTGTTCCACATATACCGCTTATCTCTTGCTCCTTAAATTTTACCTTTCATTTGCCATAGGAGAGAAAAGAGACAGGGGATAGTGTACTACTGCGATATTTAAATAAACTTTATATGGGCACGTCGATCCACTCACAAAACCTTTCCAGTCAAAGCATGGAATAGCGGCAGAACATCAGATTGTACTCCTCCTCACAGCCTCTCTGTGCCTCTGAACACTGTGGGCTTGACGTCATTGGCTCCTCCCGACGCGTTGCATCACAGGTCACGTGACATTCTCAAGGGAAATTTCCCTTGCAAAACAAATGATTTGCACATAGTGTGATACTGTTTGATGTTTAATGGTAAAAAGGGGGGTTTACAATTACAACAAATCTGATAAAACAAGCTAGTAAATACAATGAAGTATAAGCAACGATTCTGACATGTTTGGTACTATTGGACATCATCGGGTGTATATACCATATATATATTATATATATGGTATATATTGTGTGTGTGTGTGTGTGTGTGTGTGTGTATATATATAAATATATATATATATATATATATATACACACACCAGAAGAGACAGAACAGGAACGAGTGTGTGTAAACACACACTTCCTTGTTCTGTTCTGACAGAAATATCAAATCGTTTATTCCTATTAGCGAGGAACCACGATCCGTCACTACCTCTAGTCAGTCCCCATCCCCTTCAGTTAGAATTACCTCCCAGGGAACATAGTTAACCCCTCGAGTGCCCCCTAGTGTTAACCCCTTCACTAACAGTGACATTTTTACAGTAATCAATGCAATTATATAGCATTGATCGATTTATTAATGCCAATGTTCCCAAAAATGTGTCAAAATTGTCCAATGTGTCCGCCAAAATGTCGCAGTCATGATAAAAATTGCAGCTTGCCGTCATTACTAGTAAAAAAAAAATCTAATAAAAATGCCTTAAATCTATCCCCTATTTTGTAGACGCTATAACTTTTGCGTAAATCAGTCAATATACGCTTATTGCGTTTTTGTTTTTACCAAAAATATGTCGAAGAATACATATCGGCCAAAAATGAGGGAAAAAAAATTATTTTTATATACTTTTGGGGGATATTTATTATAGCAAGAAGTAAAAAATAATGTTTTTTTTTTTTTAAATTGTCGCTCTTTTTTTGTTTGTAGCGCAAAAAATAAAAACTGCAGAGGCGATCAATTACCACCAAAAGAAAGCTCTATTTGTGGTAAAAAAATATTTGGGTACAACGTCGCACGACCGTGCAATTGTCAGTTAAAGCAACGCAGTGCCGAATCGTAAAAAGTGCTCTGGTCAGGAAGGTGGTAAATTCTTCCAGGGCTTAAACACGGTTCTAGGCTTAAGAAAGACCCATTGCCCAAATTACAGACCTTTTGACCCGCATCTCCATTTTGGAAACGTCCCATAAACAAAGTCAATCTCAAACTACTATTCTGCCTTCTTGCCCGACTGTAATTTCCTCAGAGCTCCATACATCTAGAATAGCAGACTTTGTTGCCAAGACCGCCCTCCCCACCATTCCTGCAGTTACGGTACAAGACCTTGAAAGGCCCTTTACAGAGAAGGAACTCACCACTGTGCTCTCCTCTCTCAAGAACAATAAAAGTCCTGGCCCAGATGGTTATTCTACTCGCTTCCATAAAACATTTCAAGACCTTCTCACCCTGTTCATGACCAAAATGTTTAATACGGTTTCTACTGACTCTCCTTTCCCAACACAGGCATTCGAAGCTCACATTACTGTATTGTTAAACCGGGGGAAGGACCCTACTTTGAGCAGCAGATACAGTCCAAGCTCTTTGACTAACATAGACATACAAATGTATTCTAAAATGATTGCTAACAGGCTTATACTACTGCTTCCTGATCTTGTACATCTTGATCAGATGGGCTTTACCCCAGGTAGAGACTAGGGACAATACTCTTAAAACAATCACCATAATGGAACATGTCCAAAAATGCCATACTCCAGCGTGTCTAATCTTGGTTGACACCAAAAAAAGTGTTTGACCGGGTTCACTGGTCATTCCTACAACAAATGCTTCAACAGATTGGGGTTGGCCCTCTCTCTCTGCGTTGCTATATACTCTTACCATAGAACATTTAGCGATTGCCATACGTCAACACCCTGATATTCAAGGCATTACTGCCTGTCAGCACCAATACAAATTTTCCTTATATTCAGATGACCTCTTGGTATACATTACCAATCCCCTTGTCTCTATTCCATGCCTTATTCAGACATTTGAAGTGAGCAATTTAAATTATGACAAGACGTAAGCCCTGAATATCTCCTTATCTCAAATTTCTGTAACTCATCTTCGACGTAACTTTGCCTTTAAATGGCAGCATTCAGCTATCAAATACTTAGGCATTAAATTCCCATTTTTATTGCCCACCATAGCGAACTTTAACTTTACGCCACTTCTCCAAATGGTGTGTACTTGTCTTAATTCCTATGACAACCCACATATCTCATAGTTTGGTTGCATAAATACCATCAAAATGGACATCTTACCAAAGTTACTGTACACTTTTCAGGCCATTCTGGTTCTCCCTTCTCCTAGTTTATTCGTATCTCAATAGGGCTATCTGTACTTTTATATGGTGACATAAATAGCCCAGAATTCATCCTTTCCTTGCCTAAGTGGAGAAGTGGGGTGGCTCTTCCACATTTGTCCATATATTCGCATGCAGCTTCTTTACTCAGAGTGGTCGACTGGTATCATAACCACTCCACCAAGCTGTAGACTCATTTGGAAAATGGTCTTATTTCCTAGGACCTTAGCTTCTTAGCCTGGTTAGACCATGATCAGAGACTTACTACCACCTCAAGGCGTGCACTACTCTGTAGGTGTGGGATACTCACTTATGTAAAGGCTTACTCTCTTCAAGACCAAGGGCCTAATTATTGCTTATTCCCCTCTCACAGGCACTCCCATCTTGCCATAGCTCATTGCTTGCATAGTTGGAATATACACAGTTGAAACATTATGTAGGTACCCAGTCTTCTACGGATCTCTTGATGCGACCTTTTACTTATTTTGAAATACTGCTATCCCAATCCTCCATAATGGACCACGCACTTTCGCAGATTTACCAGATCTTGTTGAGGGAGTCCTATCCAAACCCATTGCAATTTCTTTTGAAAATGGCAAGAGGAATTGAAAATATTGGTGGAGGATATGGAGTGGGACAAAATACTGGCCATTGCATATAAACTATCTACATCCTCTCAAGCGCAAGAGTGTAATTACCAGATCTTATCCAAATGGTACCGCTGCCCTATAAATTGATCTATCTATCCCTGATACTTGCTGGGATTTCATTCTGGGGTCCCCTTGTTAAAGCCCCCCACAACCACCGGGCAAAGGTTGTGGGGATGAGGCCCTTTTCCCCATCAACATGGGGACAAGGTGCTTTGAGGTGAGCAGCTACCCCAAAGCACCCTCTCAATGTTGAGAGCATGTAGCCTGGTGTGGTTCAGAAAGGGGGGCGCTCTCTCACCCCCCCCCCTCTTTTCCTGCAGCCTGCTAGCTTGCGTGCTCGGATAAGGGTCTGGTATGGATTTTGAGCGGGACCCCACACCATTTTTTTACATTTTGGCACGGGGTTCCCCTTAATATCCATACCATGCCCAAAGGGCCTGGTATTGAATTTAGGGTGACCCCCACACATTTTTTTTTTTATTTTGGTTCGGGGTTCCCCTGTGGCGAAATTCCAATGCCGTTTTTTTTTTATCAATGAACTGTTATGTGTATTGTCGGACCGTCAATTCATTATAGCAGTGAGTAGTTTTAAATTACTTTTTTTCCTTTAGAAATGTCATTTTGCTGTCAGACTTTTCTAAACACGGGAAACATGCACCCCTTTACAGGCATACTATATTACACCCCCCAGCTATGAAATGTAAAGGAATATTACACTTTTATTTTTTCACTTTAAACATTATTAAAATCACTGCTCCCAGAAAAACTGATGTTTTTAAAGCTTTTTTTTTGCATTGATACATGTCCCCTGGGGCAGGACCCAGGTCCCCAAACACTTTTTATGACAATACCATGCATATAAGCCTTTAAAAATAGCACTTTTGACTTCTCCCATAGACTTTTAAAGGGTGTTCCGCGGCTTTCGAATTTGCTGCGAACACCCAAAATTGTTTGCTTTTTGGTGAACTGACGAACAGCCAATGTTTGAGTTGAACATAAAGCCCATCCCTAGTGGTGGTAACCAGACGAGGAGTACAAAGACAAGTGTGTCTTGCCTACAGTCAAGTATGGTGGTGGGAGTGTCATGATCTGAGCTGCTTGAGTGCTGTTGGCACTGGGGAGCTACAGTTCATTGAGGGAACCATGAATGGCAACATGTACTGTGACATACTGAAGCAGAGCATGATCCCCTCCCTTCATAGACTGGGCAGCAGGGCAGTATTCCAACATGATAACGACTCCAAACACACCTCCAAGAAAACCACTGCCTTGCTAAAGAAGATGAGGGTAAAGAGGATGAACTGGCCAAGCATGTCTCTCTGACATAAACCCTATTGAGCATCTGTGGGGCATCCTCAAATGGAATGTGGAGGAGCGCAAGGTCTCTAACATCCACCAGCTCTGTGATGTCATCATGGAGGAGTGGAAGAGGACTTCAGTGACAACCTGTAAAGCTCTGGTGTGCTCCATGCCCAAGGGAGTTAAGGCAGTGCTGGAAAATAATTGTGGCCACACAAAATATTGACACTTTGGTCCCCAATTTGGACATTTTCACTTAGGGGTGTACTCACTTTTGTTGCCAGCAGTTTAGACATTAATGGCTGTGTGTTGATTTAATTTGAGGGGACAGGAAATTTGCACTGTTATACAAGCTGTACACTCATTACTTTACATTGTAGCAAAGTAAAATTTCTTAATTTCTTCAGTGTTGTCACATGAAAAGATAGAATAAAATATTTACAAAATGTGAGAGGTGTACTCACTTTTGTGAGATACTGTGTGTGTGTGTGTGTGTGTATATACATTACCGTTCAAAAGTTTGGGGTCACCCAAGCAATTTTGTGTTTTCCATGAAAAGGCACACTTATTCACCACCATACGTTGTGAAATGAATAGAAAATAGAGTCAAGACATTGAAAAGGTTAGAAATAATGATTTGTATTTGAAATAACATTGTTTTTACATCAAACTTTGCTTTCGTCAAAGAATCCTCCTTTTGCAGCAATTACAGCATTGCACACCTTTGGCATTCTAGCTGTTAATTTATTGAGGTAAGCTGGAGAAATTGCACCGCTTCTAGAAGCAGCTCCCACAAGTTGGATTGGTTGGATGGGCACTTCTGGCGTACCATACGGTCAAGCTGCTCCCACAACAGCTCAATGGGGTTCAGATCTGGTGACTGTGCTGGCCACTCCATTACCGATAGAATACCAGCTGCCTGCTTCTGCTGTAAATAGTTCTTGCACAATTTGGAGGTGTGTTTAGGGTCATTGTCCTGTTGTAGGATGAAATTGGCTCCAATCAAGCGCTTTCCACTGGGTATGGCATGGCGTTGCAAAATGGAGTGATAGCCTTCCTTATTCAGAATCCCTTTTACCCTGTACAAAGCTCCCACCTTACCAGCACCAAAGCAACCCCAGACCATCACATTACCTCCACCATGCTTAACAGATGGCGTCAGGCATTCTTCCAGCATCTTTTCATTTGTTCTGCGTCTCACAAACGTTCTTCTTTGTGATCCAAACACCTCAAACTTGGATTCATCCGTCCACAACACTTTTTTCCAGTCTTCCTCTGTCCAATGTCTGTGTTCTTTTGCCCATCTTAATCTTTTTCTTTTATTGGACAGTCTCAGATATGGCTTTTTCTTTGCCACTCTGCCCTGAAGCCCAAAATCCCGCAGCCGCCTCTTCACTGTAGATGTTGACACTGGTGTTTTGCGGGTACTATTTAATGAAGATGCCAGTTGGGGACCTGTGAGGCGTCTGTTTCTCAAACTAGAGACTCTAATGTGCTTATCTTCTTGCTTAGTTGTGCAACGTGGCCTCCCACTTCTTTTTCTACTCTGGTTAGAGCCTGTTTGTGCTGTCCTCTGAAGGGAGTAGTACACACCGTTGTAGGAAATCTTCAATTTCTTTGCAATTTCTCGCATGGAATAGCCTTCATTTCTAAGAACAAGAATAGACTGTCGAGTTTCAGATGAAAGTTCTCTTTTTTCTGGCCATTTTGAGCGTTTAATTGACCCCACAAATGTGATGCTCCAGAAACTCAATCTGCTCACAGGAAGGTCAGTTTTGTAGCTTCTGGAAGGAGCTAGACTGTTTTTAGATGTGTGAACATGATTGCACAAGGGTTTGCTAATCATCAATTAGCCTTCTGAGCCAATGAGCAAACACATTGTACCATTAGAACACTGGAGTGATAGTTGCTGGAAATGGGCCTCTATACACCTATGTAGTTATTGCACCAAAAACTAGACATTTGCAGTTAGAATAGTCATTTACCACATTAGCAATGTATAGAGTATATTTGTTTAAAGTTAGGACTAGTTTAAAGTTAGCTTCATTGAAAAGTACAGTGCTTTTCCTTCAAAAATAAGGACATTTCAATGTGACCCAAACTTTTGAACAGTAGTGTATATATATATATATATATATATATATATATATATATATATATATATATATATATATATACACACACACACTTAAAGCAAACATTTGGTAAATATACAATTAAAAGCATTTTGTTATATCGGTTTGATAAGAAAATTTGCAAACGCATCTATTGACCCTTCCAGAAACTTAGTGCGCACACTACAGTACTACATCAAATAACAGAAAGGAGGAAATATATTAGAACTTCATAACTCTTCAACCCTATGTTAAGTAGAAGAGGAAAGAGGTATGTCTTCTGAAATCTTAGTATTTGTGTCTGTAATCTTAGTACACTTCCTGTACTGAGGTGGCAATGCTGTTCCTCCATAGATACATTACACTGAGTGTGTTATGTCACCCTAGAACAGGAAGTGCATCACTGGCAGGTCATCAGGTAAAAATAATGCAAAAAAGCCTGAAAAAAATCAGTTTTTCAAATCCTACGGCAAGATTATACGGCTTCTGTTTCTCCTTTTTTTCCCTTTTTCTTTTTGAAAAGAACATTGGTGGGGACTGTTTCCCATATATTGCCACAATTATTCATATATTGTATTTTTTTTTTTTTCGGGACAGGGATGATAATAATATCTGCATCCCCCGCTTATACTAATTATGGGCTGTATGGATGTATTAATTATGAGCAGCTGCTCTTTTTTTCCCTCCTCCCCTTTTTTTTTCTCTATATCAGCTTGGTAACTAAATGGGCAATGCATGCCTTATGTTATTTTTGGTGCGACTTGCACCACATTGGTTTGTTCATATGTCTGCAGACTCCCATCTCCCTGCCTTGCACCTGGGTCCCCGGAGGTCTGTTGGGATCTGTGTTTCTACCCCTCTGCTCCTTCGTCTCCTCTCGTATTTGGGTAGGTACGGTTTGGCAACCCGTGGGCATCAGCATGCGTTTATGTGTTTTAACACCATAGCTGGTGCTTTTCTATCTTGTTTTTTTGTGTTTTTATTGATTACTTATGTATTAAAAAATTGTTTTTATTGTTTACTGATTTGTATATGTATATATTTTGTAGCGCAAATCGCTCCTGAAGAAGCGCTAAACTAGCGCAGAACATGTCACGTTATCTTGCTAACTAAAAATACGGACCCACATACCTGACACCACTCTCTGGGACTCTGAATATTTTTCTACTACTGGAGACCAAACCAATGGCTTTGTATTGTTAACTATTGTATTATATACTTTACTAGAGAATATCAGTGGTCAGGCAATATGGGTCAAGCAACACTATGTTTTATTCGAATAATTGCTGTACTTATGTGACTGTTTTATATGTATGACATTTTTGATAATTAAATAATAAAATATTTCTAATACTTTTTAGATTGAATACTCATGTGCCGTATAAAGTCCACCCAATATTAGTCTTTTTTTCCTTATGTAACCCATATCGGGATGTTGGCACATTAATACTGGTGTGTTCATAGTGTCACCCTACGATTCATGCTATCTCCTCCAGATACTTTCTCATTCCCTGAAAAAAATCAATTCAACCACTAAAATATTTTTCTTTGTACTTGAGTTTTGATCAAAAATCACCCAAATCACATTATCTTAGTTTGACATTAATATCAGATTTCAGGTTGTGAATACAAATTTTAATGAATAAATTAAAGCAGTATAATGTATGTTTGTGACATGTGTTTTGTGTGCACAGTCCATCAATATATATATTTTTTTGTTTGCCTATAGTTTAGAGAGGTATTTAGGTGACATCAATCTTTTGAAATAGGTCATTTTAACCTTTCAGCCTGACCATTGAGATCTGTGACAGCGTAGGCCATTTACAGACGGAATGATGGATGGCTAGCCACACAGACATACATGTACCCAACAACTAGCCAATTCTGGTGAGTTAAATTCTCAACATCAATCTAGTACAAGCTGACTGGGGTTTGTCAACTTTTGATCTCATAACTTGGCTAGTGGTGGTCTTATTTTATTCTACTTGTGTGCTGAAATCACATGTAACATGGGAACACAGGTTTTACAGTGAATATTTACTTTGAAGGTGATCCTATGGTCTTATGACTAGAAGTAAAAATCTTCTTTAAAGTAATTCTAAAGCTAAAAATGTTTTTTAGAGTAATGCATTCATTGCATTAAGGTAAAAAATGTTTTATATTTATCTGTCCTCCCTGTGTGAAGGGGAAGAGAGGGGAAAAGAGATCCAGTGCTTTGCATAGCTGCATCTCTTCTCCCCTCTCTTCCTTTTCACACAGAGCCTCGAACAGCAGCAGGAGCGTCAATCAAATGCAATGAGGAGGGAGTTGGGGCGGGGCTAAGTACCACTGTGTATCATTGGAGCGGGGCTCCATAGACAGAGCTTGGGAGTGAGCAGAAACGGTGTGACTCCATAGCAAACAGCTTGCTATGGGGGACACATCAAGAAGGAGGAGCCAAGATCATCAGTGGGGGAGTAGGATCAGGGGCGCTCTGTGTAATACCATTGCACAGACCAGGTGAGTATAACATGTTTGTTATCTTAATTAGTCGAGAAAAAAAAACTTTAGTAACAATTTATTGCAGGTTAAATGGTTGTAAAATGTTTATGTTTTTGGCAGGCCACTAAGTCATTTATAGGTCAAACAACAATTTCTACACATTTGCATACATACACATGTGCAGTAAAGTAAAAAGCATTTATGTCCTTTGAATGTCTGTTTTTATCAATGTATTGTATTTTTTGAGGCTCACCATAGAAAATTAGATTAAGAATCTGCTCTCAGTTAAATAACCATAGTTGGTTAATATGCTGCAAAAAGTGGCATTGCCTAAGAGACACTAAACAGATTTGGCATATTCATAATGACCATTTTTAGAAAAAGGGAGTTTTAGAGACATTTTTGTTCACAATAACATTTATTTACCGTTTCACTAACAGTGTACTTATCAATGCAGCTTGCCTGTACCACTGCCATGTTTCAAAAGACATCAAAAACAGTTCCCTTGTTCACAAAGCCTCCCAGCTTGTTACAAGAGACTGTCAGAAAATATTTATATTTTACAAAGACTGTCCCCAAAGTTAAAAGCAAACATCTACGAGACAAAATATTATATATTATCATAGCGGTTTTTATGCTTATGTTTATTTTTCAGTAAACTAAATGGATTGCCTATCTGTCTATAAACATTCCAAAATCTACAAAAAAAGCTGGGGTAGTAGTCATTAGTGATGAGCAAATGTGCTTTGGTCCATTTTACGTAATTTTCAAAGTTTACAATGAGTTTGAACTTTTTCATTAAACTCACCTTACATTTTGAAAATTGTAAACTTTAATCCAAACCTCATGGAATAGGAGGACATTTTTAAAAACCAATTCTGGCTATTTTCAAGGCTAATACGCAAGGCAAGATCAAAGAAAAGTCATGGGGAGTTCAGCACTGCCCTGGTAAACAAGTACCAATGCAAATACAATTTTAAAAAATGTCTTTCAGTGAGGAGAGAGTGCTTGTTTTTCTATGTGATTTTGATGGTGACAATGGGAAAACACCAATCCTTTTAATTACATTAACTTCAAAACAGGCAGCGCTACCCCTTTATACAATTGTATATATAATATGAATACCTCATCAATCAAATAAATGATGTGCGATACAAATATCTTGTGAATCATATAAATAATACTGGTAAGCAACATACATAATCCAATACAGTGATGCCAGTAATCATATGCAAATTCAATGAAATATTCCAATAATTTATAGATCAGTCCAAACATCCCAATAAGAAGTGAAACGTGCAATTAGATAGTCTGTTGTCAACTGCCAAGAGAAAGTTTCCTCCGTGATGCTACTTTCAGCACTCTAAAACACTATTAACTCTTACCAGAGAAATAGACCTCGAGATACAGGAGGTCAATCAACATTTTATAGATGAACCTTCTCAGAGGCTTAAATGTATATTTTCCACATGCAAAAGAAAGCGCTCCAATAGTGCAGATAAATGAAACTGACATTTATTAAAAACAAGAATAAAACGTACAAAAGGATGTGCATAAACGTACAAATATCATCTCCTCACCCTCCCGCCGTCTCAACCTGTTTGGAAGTTAAAATGGTTCTAATGCCTCAAGGTTTTTTACTTTAATGCATTCAATGCATTAAGGTAAAACACCTTCTCGCCTCTCACCCCCCCTTTTTATACTTACCTGAGCCCCATTGCGATCCAGTGATGTGCATGAGAGGTGCGGCTCTCCCGGCTTTGTCCCTCATCCCTGGAAAGATCGATAGCAGCGACTCCTGCTTCTGTCAATCAACGCCAGTGACAAGGGAGCTAGGGGCAGGGCCGAGTCCAGCTGTCTGTGTCTTGACGCAGCAGCAGGTCTCAGGAGCCAACATGCATGAGTGCCCCCATGGGAATCAGCTTCTTATTGGGGGCACCATCAAGAGAGGAGGAGCACTAGCGGGGAACCCAGGAAGAGGAGGATCAGGGCCGCTCTGTGCAATTCTACTGCACAGAGCAGGTATGTATAGACATGTTTGTTATTTAAAAGATTGTTCTTTCCTTTACAACCACTTTAGTATAAATATATCACATATTGGGGCATATAGTGCAAGTAGCTTCCTGTTTTGGATTTAGGATTCAATTTACTAAGCATGGAATTGATGTGGTTCTACTTTTTAATTACATGCTTGAGTGATACCTTTAAGCTGTATGTGGTATTATGTGAAAGTACAATCCCCACAGACCACATTAGTAACACTGCACGCTGGCATAACTCAAGATCCACCTCTTCTAACAAGTAGGAAGCACAGGATGGATCAAGGGCCTTGAGGCGATTCCGTTTGCAGTTGCATCGCTATACAAGTCATTCATTCATTCATTCATAACATAGTTTGCATGTGTAATATTTTTTTTTATGTTATATTTTGCTTGGTTCTCATAGCAGCACCCCAGTCTGATCTGATTCATTCTCATAAACTAGAAAAAAGAAAAAAAAAGTTTTTAGATAGTTGTGGATGTGACACCTGATGTATTTACCTAGCCCATAACAGCAATGAATTGACCAATAAGATTAGGAGGAAGCTACAACACATCTACAAGTTATAGAAAATTGTACTCTTCAAAAATAAAAAAAAGCCTAAAGTGGTCTTACCTTCAACGGTCCTACATCCCTCGCTGGTGGCGGGCTATTTTGGGTGCTGGATTGCAGCTCGCCAGTGTGGAATGACATCACTTCTGTGCATGCACAGGAGTGTCATCGTCCAGGAACACAAGCAATTTGCTGGATTGTAAACTGGGCTGTGCTTGTACAGCTCAGTGTATGTTCCCAAGAAGACTGCAAGCTGGCAGATATGTTTCATTTACTGCAGAAGGAACATTGCATATATCCTCTACATTAACAACCTTGCATATCTCTTCTGCAATAAAGAGCCTGTCTGCTCTCAGTTTTTGATTCTTCTTTAAGCTCTCAACTATGTGGAAACTGGCCACTGGCACAACAGTTTGATAATATCCACTACTGTGCAAAAGATTTAGCCAGGTGGGAAAATGCTGTCATGTAGGGATGATTTTATAAACATATTTTAATTATTTATGTTCATCAATTTACAAAATGCAAGTGTGTGAACAGAAGAAAAATCTAAATCAATATTTGATGTCACTATCCTTTGGCTTTGAACCAGCCTCAATTGCACACTTTGTACACTTGCACAAATTCCAGGATTTTGTAGGATTAGAGTCAGGTGTATGAAGAATCAATTATAGCAAGCAGATGTTAATGATTATCATTTTCATATGTAGGTAGGTAAACAGTCAATAACTGAAACAGAAAGAGGTGTATAGGAGTCCTCTGGGTCACTAAGGGTGACATGATCTGCAGCCACCTCCTCCCAGCCACATACAAGTCCACGAGTTTCTTGGGACTGTAAATGATCCCTAAAAGACTGCTGCTGAGTGCCAGGCTCCCCCATGCTGACACAATCCTCCTCCTTGTCCTCTTTCTGTGTGATCAGAGGGTCAGAAGGAACACTGTCTGGATAAAGGGGGCCTTGAGAGGCAAGAAGTCCTCCTCTTCCTGCCTCTGTTCTGCCTCAAGTGCCCTGTTCATTATTCCACGCAGCGTGTGCTCCAACAGGTGGACAAGTGGTACAGTGTCACTGATGCATGCACTGTCACTGCTCATTATCCTTGTGGCCTCCTCAAATGGTGACAGGCATGCATCCCTGATCATGGCCCACTGTCGTGGGGGAAAAAAAACGAGCTCCCCTGACCCTGTCCTGGTGCTATAGTCACACAGGTACTCATTGATGGCCCTCTGCTGCATGTGCAGCCGCTGCAGCATGGCCAACGTTGAGTTCCACCTTGTGGGCATGTCATAGATTAGGCGGTTCTTGGGCAGGTTCAGTTCCTTTTGGAGGTCTGGTGCCGTAGTCACACAGGTACTCATTGATGGCCCTTTGCTGCATGTGCAGCCACTGCAGCATGGCCAACGTTGAGTTCCACCTGGTGGGCATTTCATAGATTAGGTGGTTCTTGGGCAGGTTCAGTTTCTTTTGGAGGTCAGCCAGCTGAGCACTGGCATTATATGACTGGTGGAAATGCACACAGACTTTCCTGGCCTGCCTCAGGACATCCTGTAAGCCCGGGTACCTGCTCAAGAACTGCTGCATCACCAACTTAAGGACGTAAGCCACACAGGGCACATGGGTCAGTTGTCCCTGTCGGAGGGCAGAGAGGAGGTTGGTGCCATTGTCGCAAACCACCATTCCTGGCTTAAGCTGACATGGCATCAACCACCTCTCAGCCTGCCCCTGCAGGGCTGACAGAATATCTGCCCCAGTGTGGCTCATGTCCCCCAAGCACACCAGCGCAAGCATGGCATGGCATCTTTTTGCCTGCGTACATGTGTAGCCCCTTGAACGCCTACGGAGCACTGCTGATTCAGAGGACAAAGCACAGGAAGAGGCCATGGAGGAAGAAGAAGAGGAGGGGGTGGAGGAGAGATGTGTGTCACAATCACCAGTAGTAGCATTTTGGAGGTGTGGTCCAGCAGCTGGGGTAGGGAAAATTTGCCTGGTACAATCAGATGTTGATGTACCGCCAGCAGATTGCCTGCAAGTACTTGGCTGTGACACACCTAATTCTACGCCGTCATTCCTCTCAGTGCAGGCTTCAGAGGATTGAAGGTATAGTGGGGTTAGAGATCCCAGCTGATGAGGAGCAAGGAGAGGTCTGCTTTGTTCTTTGGTGTTGGTGTTTAAGGTACGCTTGCCAATGAGCTGCATGGCAGGTAGACATATGTCTGATCAAGCATGTGGTTCCCAAGCGGCTGATGTTTTGGCCATTGCGAGATACGCTTGAGACATATGTTGCAAACAACAGCGGTGCAATCTGATGCACTCGTCTCAAAAAAGGCCCACACCAAGCATTTTTTGGAATAACGCGCAGAGACAGCGCCCTGCACAGGCGGAGCTCTGAGGTGTGATTCAGTTGGTGTGTTGCCCTTAAGCTTGCCCCTGGAGGGCATCCTGCCTCATTGGAGATGTGCCTCCTCTCTCCTATCAGGCACCCACTTGGAGTCAGTGACCTCATCGTCCCCTCCCTCTTCATCACTGGAGCAAACCTGGCAGTATGCTGCAGCTGGTGGAACATGACTGCCAGATTGCTGTCCTTGTTGGGCATCCCGTCGCTCTGGGCTCACGTTACTGCCTTGCTCTAGCTCGGTATCTCTCTTCGCTGATGGTGCTGTGATTGGCCAAGCATGTGGGTCATAATGCATGCTTGGCCAGCCATCAGCCAGCAATGCACTGCGATGCCGAAGTGAATTATGGGCCGTGAGCACAACTCAAATTTGGTGCGAATGGCCCATAATGTTCGGATTTTGCCGAATGGGCGAACAGCCCGTGTTCGAGTTGAACATGGGTTCGACTCGAACACTCAGCTCATCCCTACTGCTGTTATAGTTGGGCATGAAGCATTAAGTATATGGGTTATTAGACTTCTATATTGGGTATATTGTTGATAGAGAAATTGAGTAGTGCAGTGAAGAAATAAGATTAAAAACTGTTTTCCAAGCAGCAATCTGGATGTCCCTGCCCATCACACGACCTGTCTTCCCCACAGTACATGCTTTGTTAAAGCAATGGGTTGCAATCTGTCTTGCCTCACCGGGAATACATGGAGAATCATTAAGAAATCTTCCCTTTATGGCGCTACAATTATTGTCCCCAGACCTCCCTATCCAACATTGGCATACAACTGGAATCAAAACGATTGGAGATCTCTATCTTTCTTCAGACCTAAAATGTTTTCAACGACTAGCCACGGAATTCGGGCTCTCACATAAGGACTTCTACATGTATCTCAGAATCAGACATATTCTCTCCAAAGTATTGACTTCGACAGAAAACACCTCCAAGGAGCTTCTTAAATACTACAACCGTCCCCTCTGTGCTACTAAAGGAATATCCCTCATCTACTCTCTTCTCGCCAAACCTACCACCTCTGCTAAACCCCCAAACATGATCTACTGGGAATCGCAGTTAGGATACTCCTTTTCGATAGAAGATTGGCATCGAGTTCTACGCACCCCGCTATTTTACTCCAGGAACATTTCCCATTGGGAAACACTCATGAAAATCTTTCATAAGTGGTATTACACACCCGATAAATTAGCAGCTATCTTCCCCACTCACTCTCCACAATGTTGGAGGAACTGCAACTCAACAGGGGATATGTTCCACATCTGGTGGAGCTGTCCTGTTATAGCTATCTTCTGGAACCAAGTATCCTCCCTTGTACAGTCTCTGACCAACTCTTCCCAACAGTTGTCTCCACGTATGGCTCTATTTGGTCTGGACTCCCACCACTGGCCCATCGTCAGTTTACCTCTGATACACCATATACTAATCTCAGCACGTCTGCTCATTGCACGTGCATGGAAAAACCCCCTTCCTCCATCCCTTTTTGAGCTCATAGCCATCCTCAATGAACATTGTCGCATGGAATTTCTTTTTTCAAAAATTCACATGAAAAATTCCAGATTTGACAAACACTGGTCCTCCTGGCTGGCCCACCCTGGCTGCATAACCCTCACATAACCTCTTTTAGCATTACACCCAGACCAGATAGAGCCGGCAGTGAGAATCACCTGATTGTTGTTCTCTTGTTACTTATATATTTGTTATAAGTTAGCTAGATTCCACGTGTAGCTCTTAGATATCTTCAGCAGTTACCCTTTAGATATAGAGGGACTACCTTTTACACATTGTCATACTTGTCTTGTCATTGATAGGTGGTGCTGCATCCCCCCTGGGCACAGCCCATAGGGGTGTCTGGGGGGGATGGATCACCTCCGGACTTACCGGACCTTTTCACCCATTGCTCACGGATCTTGGCTACAGGGCCCTAAGCCTATGATCCTAGGTACTAGTGACATACATTCCTTGCTGAAAACATATTATGTGACTGTATCTTGGGTCCTACCATTGTATGATTTTCAACATTTAGTATACAATATGTTCTTTTTGCATGCTTGTTATTGTGATATCTCAATAAAATCTTTTTGAAACTTAAAAAAAATAAAATAAAAAAAAAATACTGTTTTCCAGAAGCTACAGTCTCAAAAAATGTGTAAAATAGGCTACCTCTTGCACCACAATTTCTCCAACAGGTTGCAGATTCAGAAAATCTGAGATAGTCTCACTGGCCTTAAGTAGCACCTATATAGTATTTTCAACATAAGTTGCTGGTGGTTAGTACAATGGGAATGGTGATAATATGAATGAATAGTGTGTTGCCACTCTTTAGAGGTAAAGATGGAACCAAGCTCCCTTTCTCAAATAAGCATTTTTTATGTCCTAGTGAAATTTCTTTTATGTTGGATAAGGGAATAAAACCAGCATAGGCCTTTGGTCTAAGCAACCCATTTCATCCATGTTGCTATGGAAAAAATTCTCCATGTGCACTCTCCTTGAGAATATTTCAGATCGGCAGCTCTGTGTTACAGGCAGTGCCTCCAGGTGTGCAAGAGGATGTCAATGGGTCCACTTTGGGTCTAGACCCTAGGCTCTGATGGAAGAAGATAACATTAGGAGAATGTGGGGAAAATATGTACTAAATGTAGTAGTGATATGTAAATACCAGGCAAAACACTAAAGACTCATCTAAAATACAAAGATAGGGACTGTCTACCAAAGGACTTTCAATTCTATCCATCCAGTCCTGGGATTTACAAACCACTCCCACATCACAAAGCACAGCACAGTCACAATACCTGCTAGGAGTTTAGGTTTAAATGTTAGATAAGGCTATATTTTTTTTATTTCTATTTCTTAGATCTGAACTCCTAGTGTGATTTTACTTACTGTGGCTTGTAAGCATCCATTTAGTGCCTCGTGCCTGAGGGGCTGCTGGGGAAGCTGAAAATCACTGTACAATTCAGCACTACTACTACAGTGATCTCGACAATATTTGTCGACATGTGCTCGACACTGTCGCTATTTACCAAACAACTGTATATATTTCACTGATTACAAGAATCCACATTTTGTCAGATAAATACATATATAATAAGGCCATAACTGCCTGTAAACCACACTGCATGCAGGATAAGACCATCTAGGGTACATTGTTTATTTAGTGGCTCTATGAAGAGTAATGTATTTCTCAGCAGAAATTTCTCAAATACATCAGTGGAGTTGAGAGTTGGTACCAGATGTTGTTTATAGTGGTTATCACATTGAGATGTCAACTGAGTAGGATTTATAATATGCCTGACTGATTTTATACCTTAATATACCTTTTATACCTTAATTCCACCCAAAACAGATTTATCAGTAATGATTTGAATGTTGCCAGCATCTGAGCACTTGTTTTAATGCTCTGGGATTCCAAAGGCAAAACCTCCCTGGTGGATGCTCTATTTCCACCCAGGCACTTTAGCCATTGCAATCTAACTTGGAAAGGGATTGGGCTTTCATCTGGGAGTTTCAATAGTCTAGGCCAGGGGTCTCAAATTGGCAGCCCTCCAGCTGTTGCAGAACTATAAGTTCCAAGGGGAATTGCAAGGCTGACAGAAATTATGGGAATTGTAGTTCTGCAACAGCTGGAGGGCCGCCAGTTTGGGACCCATGGTCTAAACACTTTAGTTCCTAGGATAACTAACAAACATATAGCATTAAAGCTACATGGCTTGTACCCAATACTAAAACATCACCTTTGGTGGACATTTTCTGAAAAATAAATAGAATTTTTGTCTATAGCCTAGTTAAATGTAATTCTATTGGCAGGTTTTTCTTGACCAGTTTACATTTATTTCTGAAAGTATACTTTTTCTGGTATGCAATTTATCTATGCTGCAGTGCCCACTTGTAAGGATCTCTTTATGTACCTACAAATATCCATGCCAACATTTAATCTTGTTCCATGTTTTTCTTGTTTACCACATCTAAAACTGGTTTGATGGCATTGCTTTTCCTTTCATCTTCCTCTACATCACTCGCAGTTTTGCTGAAGCTGGCAAGATCTGTACAGTGTAGAGAAATTACTTCGCTTTTAACTTACAGAATCCTTTCATAGGATACTTTTAATACTTCTTGTGTTTTATTCTGTGCTCATGTGTCATGTTCCGATTATTAAAAAGGAAACACTATCACAACTTGCAGCTCATCAGTGAATTTGTTAAGCGGCTAAAAGATACCAGTGTTTTTTGAAATGTACACTTTCTAATGAGAAAGTAAATGAATGATCTCTTGCTCTAAATTCTAAATCTAGATACATGAGGTTGGCAAAGATAGGACATTAAAAGAAACCTGTACTGAAAGAACAAACAGGCTGACATAACTAAACTCTAAATTGTAAAATGTTAGTTGCTTGGCTGTTAAGCTAATCCAAATGCTGCAGTATTTTCTGAGTCACTGACTTGAAACATGTTTTTCCTCTGACCTCACTTGCTGAGTGATTGTTCTGTGTCTGTGACACAGATTGAATTGAGGCCAGGAAGAGGAGGCTAACATTTTCAAAAGTAGATCCGTAATGGCTGCCATATTTATGTCAATACAGGTTTCCTTCAATCAGCCTTCTTCTACTAGAACCATCCTGCCCAACCATGGGAGATAACGTAATAATACAGATGGAAAAATAACTTATATTGTATATGCTATAATGATGAACACACACTATATAGTTAGATTGCACAACCTAAAATTTATATTCCATTTAGTAACAATATGTATTGTTAGGACATACAGTACCTAAACAATCCACTCTATTTATGGTTGTACGACCAAATTGTAACCAGTTTGCCAAACATGGTACAACATAGCCATTCCAAGTGTTGCTAGATCTTGCATTACTGGGCACCATGGGTGTCAGGCATAATACTTCCCCTGCCTGAACATCAGTGACAATCAAAAAATAACTAAACATTGTGTTCCAAATAGCTTGATGTGATATTACAATGATGTGTTTAACAATATTCATTTAGTTTTAAATGAGTATTCATTCAGTTTCTGCTAAAAAAGTGAAACTGAAAATAAATGGGAGATTTTGCACCTCAACTATAATAGGCAGGTTTAATCATTACTCATATATATTTAAAGGGATACTAAAGTCTCTTTTTTTTCTCCGTTAAAAATTACAAACGTGTTATACTAATCTGCTCTGTGTAATGGTTTTTCTGGTTTTGCACAAAGCAGGCCGGATCAATCTCTTCTGAGGTTCCTCTTCAGTTTTTCTAGTCCCTCTCTCCTGTTGAGTGCCCCCACAGAAGCTTGCTATGGGTCACCCGAGCTGAGCCGCTGTTCTGTGTGTCCATTCAGACACAGAGCTGTGGCCTGGCCCATCCCCTTTTTCTCCTCATTGGCTCACTGACTTTGATTGACAGCAGTGGGAGCCAATGGTGCCACGCTGCTGTCCCAGACAGCCGAGTCTCTCATGCAACATCACTGGATCTAGGTATACATTGGGTAAGTATGGGGGGGGGGGGGGGGGGGGCTGAGGAGGGCTGCTGCACACAGAAGCTTTTTCATCTTAATCCATAGAATGCATAAAGATAAAAAAAATCTTCTGCCTTTATAACCACTTTAATGCTTATTATTGGGCACATACAGTGACAAATTGAATACAACTCAAAGAAGTCCAGTAATTGTGTTGACCCCTTGATGATACAGGGAGAAACGAACAATACTGGAACTGAAAGTTTGTTACTAAAACTAGCAGATATTGCAAATAGATGATGCAGCTGAATGAATAGAGGGGCTGTCTAGTCCTTTTCAATAACAACAATGTAGCTGACGGTGTGAAATACAAAATTACCACAATCTGGGAAAATCCTACTAATGGTTGATGTCCTATCTTACTGATAGTTTACTGATCGATGTCAATTTGTTAATCTTGGTGGATTCCAGTCTGAAGTCATTGCATTCAAGTTCCGTGTTCCTCATGGCTCAATCCTGTACACCTTACATTTAGCATGTACATGTTTCCACTTAGCCAACTGCTTAGATTACATTGGCTCAATTATCACTTCTATGCTGATGACACTCAGATATACAGTATCTCACAAAAGTGAGTACACCGCTCACATTTTTGTAAATATTTTATTATATCTTTTCATGTGACAACACTGAGGAAATTACACATTGCTACAATGTAAAGTAGTAGTGTACAGCTTGTATAACAATGTAAATTTGCTGCCCCTTCAAAATAACTAAACACACAGCCATTAATGTCTAAACTGCTGGCAACAAAAGTGAGTACATCCCTAATGCCGCGTACACACGGTCAGAGTTTCGGCCAGCAAAAGACAGATGAGAGCTTTTTGTCAGAAAATGCGACCATGTTTATGCTCCATTGGAATTTTGCTGGCCGAATTTCCACCAGCAAATGATTAAGAGCAGGTTCTCAATTTTTCCAATGGAAAAAGTTTCTATCGGAAATTCTGATCGTCTGTATGCAATTCCAATGAGCAAAAACTCATGCATGCTCAGATTCAACTATGAGACAAAAGGTATTGGCTATTGAACTTACGTTTCTAGTCCAGTCTTACGTGTTGTACCTCACCGCATTCTTGACGGTCGGAATTTGGTGTGACCGTGTGCATGCAAGACAGCTTAAGCGAAATCCAAACGGAATTACGTCGGGAAAACCATCAGAGCTTTTTCAGATCAAAATTCCGATCGTGTGTATGGGGCTTTAGTGAAAATGTCCAAATTGAGCCCAAAATTTGAATATTATGTGTGGCCACCATTATTTTCCAGCACTGCCTTAACCCTCTTGGGTATGGAGTTCACCAGAGCTTCACAGGTTACCACTGGAGACCTCTTCCACTCCTCCATGGCAACATCACAGAGCTGGTGGATGTTAGAGACCTTGCGCTCCTCTACCTTCCATTCGAGGATGCCCCACAAATGCTCAATAGGGTTTAGGTCTGGAGACATGCTTGGCCAGTCCATCACCTTTAACCTCAGCTTCTTTAGCAAGGCAGTGGTTGTCTTGGAGGTGTGTTTGGGGTCGTTATCATGTTGGAATACTGCCTAGTCTCCGAAGGGAGGGGATCATGCTCGGCTTCAGTATGTCACAGTACATGTTGGCATTCATGGTTCCCTCAATGAACTGTAGTTCCCCAGTGCTGGCAGAACTCATTTAGCCCCAGATCATGACACTCCCACTATCATGCTTGACTGTAGGCAAGACACCCTTGTCATTGTACTCCTCACCTGATTGCCGCAGCCACACATGCTTGACACCATTTGAACCAAATAAGTTTATCTTGATCTCATCAGAAAACAGGACATGGTTCCAGTAATCCATGTCCAAAGATCGATTTGATGCAGTTTTGATGACTGCATCAAATCGGTCTGATTTGATGCAGACCCACAAATTTTAATGCAGTCATCAAAACTGCATCAAATCGATCT
Organism: Lithobates pipiens; assembly: GCF_037356315.1. Lineage (NCBI taxonomy): Eukaryota > Metazoa > Chordata > Amphibia > Anura > Ranidae > Lithobates > Lithobates pipiens. The sequence continues at coordinate 494,936,664 of NW_027507758.1, forward strand.
TTGGACATGGATTACTGGAACCATGTCCTGTTTTCTGATGAGATCAAGATAAACTTATTTGGTTCAAATGGTGTCAAGCATGTGTGGCGGCGGCAACCAGGTGAGGAGTACAATGACAAGGGTGTCTTGCCTACAGTCAAGCATGATAGTGGGAGTGTCATGATCTGGGGCCCCAGACCCCCCATCCTTCAACCTATGCAGCAATGCTGGCAGTGCCCCTACGTCTATTTCCCAAAGACAACCTCTGGATATGACTCTGAGCACATACACTCAACTTTTTTGGTCGACCGTGGCAAGGCTTGTTCTGAGTGGAACCTGTCCTGTTAAACCGCTGTATGGCCTTGGCCACCGTGCTGCAGCTTAGTTTCAGGGTCTTGACATTCTTCTTATAGCCTAGACCATCTTTATGTAGAGCAACAATTCTTTTTTTCAGACCCCTAGAGATTTCTTTGCCATGAGGTGCCATGTTAAACTTCCAGTGACCAATATGAGAGAGTGAGAGTGATAACACCAAATTTAACACATCTGCTCCCCATTCACACCTGAGACCTTGTAACACTAATGAGTCACATGACACCAGGAAGGGAAAGTAGCTAATTGGGCCCAATTTGGACATTTTCACTTAGGGGTTTCCTCACTTTTGTTGCCAGCGGTTTAGACATTAATGGCTGCATGTTGAGTTATTTTTAGGGGGCGGCAAATTCACACTGTTATACAAGCTGCACACTCACTACTTTACAATGTCGCAAAGTGTGATTTCTTCAGTGTTGTCACATGAAAAGATATAATAAAATATTTACAAAAATACGAGGGGTGTACTCACTTTTGTGAGATACTGTACATCCACACTAAACTGGATTCTACTTTGGCTGCTTCTCTCATGTCTAATGCCACATACACACAACCGTTTTTTTCGTCAGAATAAACTCTGACGGTTTTTCCATTCTGACGGAGTTCCGCTGAAACAGACTTGCCTACACATGATCACACCAAACTCCAATCGTTTAGAACGCGGTGACGTACAACACATATGACACGAGTCGAAAAAGGAAGTTCAATAGCCAGTAGCCAATAGCTGCCCTTGCGCCATTTTTGGTATGTCGTAACAGCATACAGAAGAATGGTTTTCCTGATATAAATTGATCCCGTTGGAAAGATTTAAAACATGTTCTATTTCTAGGACCATCAGAATTTTCTGAAAAAAAAGTCAGCTGAAGCCCACATACGATCGGGGGGGGGGGGGGGGGTGAGCTGATGGATAGTGTGGGTAGGGTAGACGTCTCTGAAGAGAAGGGTTTTCAGGGATCGACCAAAAGGTAATAGAGTAGTAGATAAGCGGACAGATTGGGGTAAGGCATTCCATAGGATTGGAGAGGCTTTGGAAAGTCCTGGAGGCAAGCATGGTCTTGAGAGGAATGAAGAGAATGAGTAGGTTGGTATTTAGAGATTAGGCTAGTGATGTAGCTGGGGGCTAAATTGTGGATGGCTTTGTAAGTAGTTGTTAGTATTTTAAATTTAATTTATTGGGTGAGCAGAGGCCAGTGGAGGGATTGATAGAGGGGTAGCAGACACAGAGCAATTGGTAAGGTGGATGAGTCTGGCAGCATCATTCATGATGGATTGACGAGGTGATAGACTATGTAGAGGTAAGCCAATGAAAAGGGAGTTGCAGTAGTCAAGGCGAGAGATGACCAGGGAGTGAATTAAGAGCTTTGTTGTGTCATTGGTTTGAAAGGGACATATTGCGGAGGTTGAGGCGGCAAGATTTGGACAGTGATTGGACATGGTGCTTAAAGGAGAGTTCAGAGTCCAGGACTACACCTAGAAACTTGGCATGCAGGGATGGGTTTATAGTTGTGCCATCAATTTTGACAGATAGATCAGGGGAAGGGAAAGGGGCAAATGAGGTAGGAAAAATGATAAGTTCAGTTTTGGATGGATTGAGTTTGAGGAAGTGGTGTGACATCCAGACTGATATATCTGATAGTAAATTAGTGATACATGAGGAGACAGAGGGAGTGAGCTGAGGTGTAGAGAAATAGATTTGGGTGTTGTCAGTGTAGAGATGGTATTATACTTATATTTATACTGATAGGGACGGGGGGTGGGTGCATTTCAATTATCAATCTGGAAGTAATAAAGATTGGCTGGTTAACAGAGCAACATTTTTACTTCAGAAACAGACTAGCAAAAGGGTGCTAAAGTTAACGGTCATTATTTTTGATAAGACAAGGGAGATAATAAAGCATTGTAATGTGGACAGGTCTACAGACGGTTAAGCAAAAATAACATACCAGCATTATTAAAGAGGAAGTAAACCCTTTCAGACCACTTTGACCTACAGGTAAGCCTAGATTAAGGCTTACCTGTAGGTCCAAGCAATATCTCCTAAACCTATATGGTTTAGGAGATATTTGCCCGAAAATGGGCACCGCTGTCTACGGCGCATGCGCCGTAGACAGCGGCGCGCAGGCGCACTAAATGCGGCAAGTCCAAGAATGGATTTGCCTAATTTGTCGACTCCCGTGCGCATGCGCGGGAGTGACGTAATCGCGGCTTCGCCGAATGGCAGCGGCGGAGCTGCGAGACGCGACTCCCGTGCGCATGCGCGGGATTGACGTCATCGCGGCTTCACAGCTGTCATTCGTCGGAGCTGCGAGACGCCACCAGCAAGATGGATGCGGCGGACTACAGGGGACAGCGGCGACTTCGCTGGCTCCTGTGTCAGGTAAGTGACACATAATGAGCTACTATGCGATGCATAGTAGTCCATTATGCTTTACCTTTGCAGGGAAAAAAAGAGGAAGTAAACCCATCAGGGTTTACTTCCTCTTTAAATAGACATAAGAAAAAGCAGATAGCAGTGTTTCAGTTTTGGGGTGGAGATATTTCAACAACATATACCAGCATTATTAAACACCTCTACTCTTAAACACTTCTACTCACCTACACTTGCTGGGAGACAGAGGCTTCTCCTGCTATGCTCCAAAACTATGGAATTCACTTCCAAAGAGCACCTGAGAGTCATCTTCTCTAAAACGTATTCATATAAATTCTAAAAATCTTTATCTGTTTTAGACAAGATTTCACACAATTGCCCATTTTATTATTTGTTTTATCCTGTGTATTGTTTGTGTTTTCTTTGTAAAGCGCCTTGAGAAGCTATCGTCAACCACTTAAGGGCCGCTCCCACACCGGCAACTCCCTCCCACTGTGATTGGACACAGCGGCAGCCAATCAGCGAGTCTGGCAGATGCGATGTCCACTGGAGAGGCAGGACGGCAGTCTACCTATGTAAACAAGGCAGACCGCCATTCTGTCAGAGAGGAACATGGAGAGCTTGTGTTTCTACTAAGCAGAAACACAGATCCCTGTCTTCCTCCAGTTAAGCCATCCCCCACACAGTTAGAAAGCACTCTCTAGAAACACACCAACCCTTTGATCGCCCCTGATGTTATTCTCTCCCAGTGTCATTAGTATAGTGAAAGTGCATTTTTTAGCACTGATCACTGTATTAGTGTCACTGGTCCCCAAAAAGTGTCACAATTTGTCGCAGTCCTGCTAAAAATAGCTGATCGCCACCCTTACTAATAAAAAAAAATCTGTGAATCTATACCATAGTTTATAAACGCTATAATTTTTGCGCAAACCCATCAATATATACTTATTGGGATTTTTGTTTACCAAAAATATGTAGCAGAATACATATTAGCTTAAATTGATGAATACATTAGCTTTTTACATTTTTTAATTGGGCATATTTTATAGTAGAAAGTAAAAAAATATTATTTTTTTCAAAATTGTCAGTCTTTTTTGTTTATAGCACAAAAAAACACAGAGGTGATCAAATACCACCAAAATAAAGCTCTATTTGTGGAAAAAAAATTACATAAAATGTATTTGGGTACAGTGTCGCAAGTCAGCGCAATTGTCAATTAATTTAGCGCAGTATGAAAATGTAGAGATTTGCCCCTGGGACTTTGTATGAGATGCAACACACTCATTTGTAAAAACAACAATGTAGAGATTTATTTAATGTAATACCAAAAGGTCAGCAGAAAAATAGTGTCATGTTGAAAACTTGGTCCAAATATGCATATCCATTCCATAGCTAAATACAGTACTTAAAAATCAGTCCATGTGTAGCGCCGGCTCCTGAAGAGCATGCACTATGTTTTTTGAAAGTTAAGGTTACACCTGAACTGCAGTTTGGTTTGGGTACAATTGTTCTAAATTTGGACCTCAGCATCAGTCTGACTGGACTATAGGATGTTCAGCCTTGCCACAATGGGCACTGTCTCTTCTGGCAGGCAGTGAACCACAGTCTGGTTAAGTGCTTTAAGTTTACTCTCTCTTGGAGCCCGCCCAGTGGGAGTGTCTCTCTTGCTATGCTTTCTGGGAGAGGGTACTTAAGATGCAGATGTCACATGGTTCAGATTTCCGGTCCAGAAGGATGTTCTGACTCCATGGTCCTGGTCCTCCTGACCAACCCCCAGGAAGGCTATGGCCTGGGGTGCAGAGCCACCTGACTTGTTGTCTTGGGGCTGGCTAGCCCGAGGCAAGGAAACTAAAGAACAATTCCGAGGTGGTCCGGTGCCGTCTCCGGTAGTTGGAGAGGCCCAGTAACTTCATAGCTATCCAAGGGGGGACTTTTCTGAAGAAGACCACGTATGGGTTGGTTTCTTAGCAAGAGCCTGGAGGGGCTCAAGTACCTAAGTGAATCCAGTCTCATGGGTATCGCCAAGCTGGCTGAAAGATTCAGGTATCATAGGAGTGTTCCACAAGTGTTCGTTTCCTGTATGTTCTACAACACCATCTGTGGCAGAGACATATTCCTGTATGCTCTACAACAACATCTGTGGCAGAGACTTGTTCCTGAGTAAAGCACCTTGTTGGCTGCAAGGCCTTGTGAGAGAGGGACTATCCAACTTGAGTGAACATCCAGTTGTGAATGGCTATTCTCTGGATTTAGTCAAAGTAAGCAAGTCCTTCATTATTGACTTTGACACTAAAGCCTTGTACACACGGTCGGAGAATCCGTCGGAATGTGTCCTATCGGACCGTGTCGTCAGATAATCCGACTGTGTGTGGTATGCATCGGACTGATTCCGTCCGAATCTCCGTCCGACCCAATTTTCCAACATGTTGGAAAAATTTTCCGACCAACTGGGCCGGACGGACCTAATCCGATCATGTGTAGAGCATTTTCATCGGACCAAGTGCCACGCATGCTCAGATCAAATTCCTACATCAAAGCTATTGGCTACTAGCCTGAATGTAGTCCCATCGTAATGAAATTACGTCATCACGTTGTGAAAGATCGGATTTTTCGCCAACTTGGCCCGACCGTGTGTATGCAACAGTTTCGGACACAATCCTTTAGACTAAATCCGACGGGCAAAATCCGACGGATTTGGTTGGCAGAATCTCCGACCGTGTGTACAGGGGCTAAGAGTACCTGAATTTCCTTCCTAACCCTCTGATCTTATTTTAAGAGACTGTTCGTTGTCTACGTTTTGCAAATAAAAATCCCTTTATGCGGATCTGTTGTCATTTTCTGAGTTTACTGGGCCATCTACCATGGGAACCCCTAGACACAGATCGAGGAGGAGAAGGTAACGGTAAGCCCAATCAAACCAGCAGCTCCTTCGGGGGTCAGTGCTACACATGATTAAGGTAACATTGCATAATTTGTATACTGGTGCATTTCATGACTTGAATCTCACTTCCCCACATATCTATAAGGTAAAATAGCTGAAGACTGTATGACAACAGTAGTAAAAATTGTACTGCATGAAAGAAAAATGTAGGGATCACAATAAGTGACCCATACTTACAAAAATGTAGGATGTCTCACGTTCATTTCCCAACAGCAGCCACCAGGGATGTCTGACCCGGGAGCTGTGGGTATAAAATCCAGAGGAGACCAGCAGCGCGAGCAGGACAGATTGAGGTATCGGGCAGTAAAGACTGTCCACCACAACCTCCAAGGTGATGGCTGGAGAAAATTGTGTATGTGTGTTAATGTGCCCAAAAAAAAGAAATAATTCAACCAAATGTTGGTAAAATTGTATCAAATAATAAAAGTTACCTGCATAACTATAATATAAAACAATCCACACATACACTACTGTTAATGTGCAATAAAGTAAAAGTACAGCTTGATAAGTTGTACCACAGGTACATAGTATATCCCAGTATTGCAGGGTCAGTGAATCAGTGTATGAAGCAAAAAAGAAGTAACCTACCTTAGTCAGATGTGTGCTGACAAGGAATACATGTTAAAAAATGTGTTAGAAAAACACAATCTCTAAGGGAAAGGAAAAAAAGAGAAAAACAAACACACACAAACAAATGTACATGACAATGGTAATAAAACATACAACAAAAGCCATACAGATATTATCGCTATATTGATGATATTTTCATCATATGGACAGAGGGTGAAGAAAATCTAAAACAGTTTTACTAATTGATCAACACTTTTCACCCATCTGTCATACTGAAAATTGATTATTCTAACTTCATAGACACCACAGTATACATCAGGAATGACAAGCTTCACACTTATATATATGGGAAACCGACTGACAGATGCAACTATCTCCCTATTTCCAGTTTTCACCCCCAACACACTAAACAGGCCATCATACACAGTCAGGCCATCAGATACCACCAAATTTGTTCAGACCCAGAAGACAGAGATAAACATCTCAGAACACTAACACTAGCAGACTCCTTCCATAAGAAAGGTTACAAAGACAAAACCATCAACAACAGCATAAACACTGCCTTGAAAACCCGAAGAGAAAATCTCCCCCAATACAAAGAGAAAAAAACAAATAACCATGTACCTCTAGTCACCACATAAAATCCAGCACTATAAGGGATAAAAAAGATAATCAATGTTTTACAACCAATCCTAACAGAGGATGAAACTCTGAAAGAAATATTCCAACAACTCCCAATATTGGCTTTCAGGCAAATACCCAACCTCAGATATAAACTAATCAGCAGGAAACTTCATTCTAATTATGAAGTCATAAATAATGGAAGCAAACTCTGCAATAAAACATGCTGCTAACTGTGCAACCAGATTAATCTATATAAAAGTGTCACACACACAAATGGGACCTTTAACATCACAGAATCATACAGTAGTACCTCCAGTAATGTCGTGTATCTCATCCAGTGCAAAAGATGTAGCAAAGGATGTTATGTTGGCAAAACAGGACAGACGTTGCAAGCGAGGATGAATTTGCACAGACGTACCATCATGGAACATAAAGAAGATGAGTCTTCACACCTTTGGGACATCATTTCTCACAACTGGACCACACTATAAAAGATCTCAATGTTTTAGTTATTGAAGGAAATTGCAGAACTATCCAGGAAAGGAAAACTTTTGAACTAAAAATAATACTCTTATTTTATACAAAAAATAAAGGCCTACATTTAGGTACAGGTTTCCTTACTCATTATCCTACAGTTTTACTACCCCCTCTGTGACTATCATCCCATCCCCAGTATATAGCTCTCCCTCTGTCTTATTTTACTAAGTATCCTAGTTTCACTACCATTGCCATGTACAGTTCCCTCTGAGATTATGTTTTATTTTTTTAACATTCTGATAAAACTTTTGTGAATCAGTACTGCTTGGACCTTGAAGAAGGGGACACAACCCGAAAACTTGTCCTGAAAAATTGTATGTTAGTGTAAATAAAAAATGTATCAAGGACAGTACTCAATTGCACTAATACAGTTACAATCACCTCAAGGGTTGGTTTATTAAAGGTAAACAGACTGTGCACTTTGCAAAAGGCAGTTGCTCCGGAGCTTAGTAAATGAGGTAAAGCTTCACTTTGCAATAGTAGTACCCAAATCACGTGCAAGTCACGTGCAAATCACGTTTATTGTTAAAAATGCATTTTTGCTTGCATACGATTGGATGATGGAAGTCAGCATAGCTTCTGCTCAGTTACCATGCTGTGGAGCAACTGCTCTTGCAGAGTGCAACTGCACTTTGCAAAGTGTGCAGTGTTTTTACCTTTAGTAAATCAACCCCTTCATATCTGCATTTGGTGTTTGGGTTCATTGGGTAATAAATAAGCTCTGGTGAAAGCATGAAACACATTTACTCTCTTGTCCCCCAGTGTGTTTGCTATCTACTGTCACTTGGATTCTACCTGCAATGCAGTGGAGTGTCAGTGTGCCACCATCCATACTTTTCTTTGTTTTTCATTGTACAGCTTGCAAGCTGAGCTTGCACCTGACTGAAGGTTGTGTTTGGGGATGATTCAGGAGTGAACTTGCCTAGGAGCAGCAGTCTATTCATGTTAATTATGATCTGTTTTATTAAAAAAACATTTTATGAAATTTAGAATGATGACAACCTTCATGATGTCTTGGAATCTCCTAAAAAAAATGTCTGTTGGTGTCATTGGTATCCAGACCTGAAATGTGTGTGTATTATTAAATATATATATATATATTTTGTGATGGTCTAATACATGGGTGCTCAACCTATGGCCCTCCAGCTGTAGTGGAACTACAAGTCCCATCATGCCTCTGCCATTGGGAGTCATGCTTGTAACTATCACCCTTGCAATGCCTCATGGGACTTGTAGTTCCGCAACAGCTTGAGGGCCACTGGCTGGTCACCCATGGTCTAATAAATGCCAGACGTTTTTAGTAAAAAATTTAAAGAACACATTATAACCAATTTCCAGTTGGATAGTAATCTTTACTCGGTACTGACCTGACAGTAGACGGAAATATTTTGCTTTTTTCTATAACAGAGTTAAAGACATAGAAATTAAATGAAGAACTACCTCTAGGAGGCACAATGAAACAATGCATAATGTGAGCTAATCATATTTATTCTTGACGTGCCAACTAATGTACACTTTTATGTTAAATAAATTACCAACTTAAATTATATTTAATTAACAAGCCATAATAAAACATTAGATGGATAGAATTACATTTGCCTTTAAATGAGTACATTAGAAAATATAAAGAAATTCATTTAGTCTTTGCAGTCTTAATAAGCATACCCCAAATCCAAAAATGAAATGCATAAATACAAATAGTACACAAATCCTTTTGTTTTAATCATCATTAGGCAAAGTTCAAGAATTCATTATTCTTCAATAAGCTGGCCGGCTTTAAAGATTGTTGTGTTCGGTCACTGTAGTTTGCAATTTCAAGTGGATGGTAATTTGATTAAATACAAACATGAGCATTTATCATTTTTAACTTCACTTTCATATTTGTCGACACATTCATTTTCTTGATGAGAGAGTTCAGGAGTGTGAAATTAAAAATGTTTCAGGGGAGATTTTGTTTTATGATTTTGCAAATGTGTTTAGAAGTTGTACTGTAGGTGTAGTTGTACAATTTTAATATGCAGATGATTAGTATGGTGGAAAAGTAAAATGTTCTGATATGGAGCGAGGTTTTATGACTGAAATTAGTTTTGTCACACAAAGCAGCTTCTAAATCAGAACTTTTGGTAATTCTTTGGAATCTAGAGTAGCCGAGATCAGCTTGATAACTGCGCAATTATATGTTTGTCATAAAAAAAAAAGTTTTGTAATAACTGCAAAAAAAATAAAAAATCCTCCTCTGTATGTGCTGATCTCTGGTATATGAGAACTAAAAAGAGGGAGGACCATCATTCACTAATCAGAAGCTTCCCCTCCAGCAAACATTATACCATGCAGGGAGGGTTGGGATCACTTTGTACAGTTAGCATTCACTTTGTGAAGTAAATATTAGTCATTACTCTTAAAGTGGAACTAAACTTTCTCAATAAATATTAACAATTTTTTATTCCTAATGCTGATAACATTAATAAATAGATATTTACTAGTTTAAAACTTTCTTTTGATTTCTTCAGTTGCTTCCTGTTTTTTTGGCCTAGGCCAAAATTATGTCATACATTCCAGAAGTCTTCATGAGCATTATTATTATTTCATCTGGATGAGGGGACAAGGGGCTTTCTCAACTAAGCAAACCCTTCTTCATGCATGCCTAGGCTAAGGGCAGATGGATTCCTACCAGGGGCGGATCGGGGGGAGGGGGCAATTGCTGACTCCTGAGTCTCTCTCACATTTAGAATAAGTAGCAGGCCAGCAGCGGTGCCGAGAGATACCTTGTTGTTGCACCACCGTGACATGCTGCATCACTGGCCTGGCCTCTACTGCCTGCCGCCTGACGTCTAGCAACCAGTGAAGTCACGTCCGAGCCGAGGAGGAGGAGAGCAAGGCCCCAGCATTCAGAGCGGAGCCTTCTTCCTCCTCTGTGCCTAGTGTGAATGTTGACTCCACCCACCTCCTTCCTCCATCTTCTCCAGGCTCCAGTATGAAGACAGAATGAAGCATCTGGCTGTGTGATGCTGCAATCCTGCTCATCTCTATAGCTTCTCCAGATGGGAGCCCCTACCCCCACCAGAGCACCAAAGAATGAAAGTGAGTAAAAGAATTGATGATTGTCTAAAATCACAGAATACAGGTAATGTATGTATGCCATTATTTATGAAAAAGTGCTGCCTTTTTAGTATCGACATTTTTGTCTTGTTCAAATTGTAATCTAATTATAATGCAGAATATTGATTTAAAAGTGTAGCTGCAGAAGAGTAACAGCTAATATGGAAACACAGTACCTGGCACTTTCATAAATTCTGGCTATACTCACCTCCTCAGCTATATCATACAGGCTGCTAACACTTTGAACTGCCATTTAGGTCTGGTTCACACTAGTTGTGGTGCACATTCATAGCAAATTCCCTGCAAATCCGCACCGCATCTAAATCGCAAACCTGTTCATGCGAACTGACTGCGGAGTGTATATTACATTACCCTGTAATCACTTTGCAAAATGCAGTGCGAATTGCAAAATCAGATCGCATGGGTGTAAACACCCATGTGATCCAATTCTTGTGCAGACAAAAAAAGGGTCCTGCATGAGTTTGGTCCAAATGCAATAAAAATTCAGCCATACAGTTTATATGGCTGAATTTGCATCGCACAGACATTGCATGGGATCTGCACATTTTTTGGCAGTGTCCCTCCGGATCCCAGACTCTGTATCTGCCCTTGATTCCTTCATGATGCTACTCAAGATGGCCAAGACAAGAAATGCAAGGGGTTGCTGGGGGTGTGGTACTCAGATAGAGTTTAGTTCTGCTTTAAAAATGAATGCTAATGAAGTTATAAACCTACAGAATCAAATATCATTTATAGAAACAATACATGCATGTGTTGGATGAATTGGGGAATTTCTAGCATAGTGTGTTCTAATAATATGTTGAATTCTACAAAAAAAATAAAAATTTAAAAGTACAGATGCAAAAATAAGCATATTAAGAAGTCTAAAATGCCCCAATCAATAAATAATCTAACAGAACATAAAGTGCTGGTAAACCCCTAACAATGAGCTTTTCTTATCTGGCACCTTTCACGTGTGCGTTCTGATCGTGTCCGCCTGTCAGTTTTTCAGCAATCAGAACCTCCATTATTCTTTATAGAGCCAGAGATGTCAGTGGACGTATCCAATTTAAGAACAGCATCCAATTTAAAAACAGACCGGTGGGAAACTGTTCCCCATCCGTCCAGCGCATCGGAACAGATGACAGTCGGATTGAAACAGACATGTGTGTTGGTCCGTGTCCACTTTGCATCAGCAGAGCAGACATGGACCTGTCATCTGCCTGCTTCGCAGGGATCAGTGGATTCATCCCCCTGCTGACCCCGTGGATCGGCTGCTGGGTCTGCCCCATGTGAAAGGGGCCTTAAAACTAAAATTTTGTTATTTTTATTTTTAAATTAACACAAGGGACAGTATTAATAATGAACTTTTTTTTTTCCTGGTACTAAAAAGTGGGATTCTCTGTTTATTGAAATAAAGATTTTAAAAAACAAAGAAGCCACCCATTCCCTGGTGCTGATTTAAAAAAAAAAAAAAAATTAACTAAAACGTCAGCTCTAAAAGTGTTTTGTTATATCTGTTCGATACGTGCATACATTTTGTTGATCATAACAGGAATCTAGTGATGTGCCCTATATTGTGCACACTTCCTGTGTCATCTCAAGAAATACTCTTATCAGTTCTCTTAGGGCAGGAAGCAATGGCACATCTTATGAATAGAACAGAGGGGCAGAAAGATAAGACATAGTCGGCACTTTTGTTGAGTGTTTTGTTGAGCACTTCATGATTACAGCTGCGGGGATAACTGGGAAAGGTTTTAACAAACATAGCAGCCACCCCAACACAAGGAACACTTTATTTATTATAAATACAGTCCCTGGTGCTGATTAAAATATATATATATATATCAAAAAAACTTCAACTTTAAAGTGATACTAAATACACACTTTAATTTACATTGTCTCTTGTATTTCTGTATATGGATGATGGCACTGTAATTAAAAAAAAAATTAAGTATCTTCTTTCCTAACCGACATAAAGCTGTCATGTGACCCAGCTCTTTCCCAGCCTGTCTGTAGGGAAACAGTGGCAGGAGGAGCTTCTAATCCTCTGCTGCTCCTCACATGTTCAAAAAAAAAAATAGCCATGGAAATACAGAGTAAAAATAAAAAAATAATATGAATAAACTGTCATACAATTAAATATTTGAAAACAAATCTTTATTATTTTTTGTCGATAACATGGTGTGGGCAGATTTCTGCCAGTCACAGGCCATGCCTCCTCCATCAATCAAGATATCATATCACACCCCCATTGTGTTTATTTGGTTAGTGGGAATAGAGGAGGGAGGGATTGGGCTGTCATTTACCAGTGTGTACGCCCACACGTGTCACTATAGTAACATGGGCTGCTCAGATGTGATAGGAAAGAAATGCTCAAAGTAGAAATACACTGAAAACTGAGCATGTGCACTTGCTCCCAACACTGCTCTGCAAAATCCTTTATTGCAGTGGGGATATGGACAGAAGAAAGAACTAAAGAACAGCAGGATCAAGCAAGGGATCAAGCAGGTTTTTTGCAGAATACAGAAAACTAAACTTAAAATCTGAGTATGAACAGACTGTAATACAGCATTTATTGATTGAGCTTTTATTGATGTGCGTTTATTGACACTTTAAAGATGTTTTGTTATATCTGTTCGATAAGTGCAAAGAAAAACCTGTTGATAAGAAGAATCTAGTGATGTGCCGTATTTTGTGCATACTTCCTGTGTCATCTTAATAAACTTTATCAGAAGAGGTAACCTGTAGTCCTGCAAATCCCACAACTAGGTAGGGCTCACACAATTTTCCCAGCCCATAAAAGGAAATTAGGAGCTGACTACATTTGTTCCAGGATCAACTGTATTTATTTGTGCTTGCATAGTTTTAATTGGATAGTACATGCGGAGATATGCATACTGCACATTGCAAAAATGCACTGCTTAGTTTTTTGGGGGTTTTTTGGGAGTGGGCTCTTGCTCTGGCATACACATTACGTCAAAAATATGTAAGTCACCCTCTAATCCATCACCATGAGTGTAGAGGTTCTTGCCCCTTCTTAGGACACGTTCGAAGCAAACTTCAGCCACAATTTGTGTATTACACTGTAACAAATGGAAGGGAATAAACACTGAGGCATGCTTGGCAACATGCTTGATTAAATAAGTGTACAATACAGTACTAAATCATTATATAATCATGCATAGGTCTTTTCCATTGTAATCAAAACCGTATTTCCAATTGAAGTCTTGGAAACCCTAGGCCTGAGGCCCAAAATGCAAATAATTAGATCAAAAATCATTTGCTATCACATTTGTGTATATGGTAACTGGTAAAAATCCTATATCTTTTCTTTTCGGATTAGATCTGACAGATAAACAAAACTGTGCAGTACAGATTTTATTGTCTCTTTGTTAAAGAAGAGTCTGGGTTAAATGATCCAGCAAATGCATTTGAAGTAACATTGTTTCCTTTTTTTTTTTATTGTGTCCTACTTTCTTTCAAAATTACATTTTCAATCTGTTATAATAATTAATATGTTTTAGCTCTACCATAAAAATAATTATAAATTATGGCAAAATACAAAATGAAGCCTTATAAGCAATTGGAAGAAGTCTTATTGGGATTTTTTTTTCCTGAGCATGAAACAGAGAAGGAGCTGAAAGTGCTCAGATAATGAATTCCATGTAAAATGTATGAGATACTGAGCCAAACACAGAGCTGACATCTCTTAGGAAACAAGTTTTATATCTCTAGTGCGCTCAGGCTTAAAACCGCTAGAAAGAAAGACTTGTGTTTCTCCGCCTCTAAATGGATATTCTTTCTCTGCCTCCTTCAGTATTCGGTAGTATTACATTGCCAAGCATAATCGGCTGCAAAGGAAAATATTTCAGCCCAACTGAAATTGTGCATTCACTTTGCATCTTTAGGTGGTGACATCAGAAAGAGACCAGCAGTTAACCTTTTTATTCATTCTGTCAAGAACATATAACCATTTCAATAAGACAGAGAGAGGAGACATACTGTAGGTGAAATATACTGACCCCATTAACCCAAGACTAATATGAACGTTGACTGGAAAAGCTCAGAAAGATGGTAATATAGGCAGTGGTAATGTTTTAAAACATGACTTGTTGATTTAGAAGGTCTAGTTGGAACAAGGTTAATTTAAACAAATGGCGCAATGTGAAGCAAGGAAATGTGTTATAAGGTGTTGGCAACTTCGGTATCTGCAGGGAATATATAAACTGTCTACATAAAATAGAACTGAGGCAAGCAGCATGTAATATTATACAACTGAAAAGGTTTTTAGTTCTCTGAGAGGAACATCAGCTTATTTTTTTTTTAAATAGTGTCCAGGCACGACTTCTACAGGTATTAAATGTTCAATACAGAGACACTACCTGACAATGCCTTCGGCTGCTTTTCTCATCAGAAGTATTCTGCCATCTTTGTCTAGGCATCATTCAAGGCCACTTGGCCATTTCCTGGACTGAGATGCTAGCCTACTAAAAGACACAGTCATGCAAATCCCGATGCCTGCGAATTTCTTGGGTGTGGTCCCAAATGTCTGATGCAGATTAGTACTGGTGGTAGCTTCTCACCGTGTAAGTTGCTACAATGCTACAATTTAGTAGTCTAGGGCAGTGATGGCGAACCTTGGCACCCCAGATGTTTTGGAACTACGTTTCCCATGATGCTCATGCACTCTGCAGTGTAGTTGAGCATCGTGGGAAATGTAGTTCCAAAACATCTGGGGTGCCAAGGTTCGCCATCACTGGTCTAGGGGAAAGGGGACAAAGAAAATGCTTCCCCCTGTCTACAGCAGGCTAATGACTCACCTCATCCTAGGCAAAGTCACTGGACTGGAGCTCAAGGGCAGATTTTTAATGTTAAAAGACCAAGTGCACACAAGGCAGTCTAGTGGATGTGGGGACACATATATACACAACACCCCACCACGTGGGTACATCAAAGCATGCTGACATAATAAAGCTATGGTATGTGATGGGGTATATATATGAACTTAAACAGAAACCACAGTCTGATCACATAATTTGTAATAAAACATATTTTCCATTCTAAAGTTTCCCTCCAACCACTCTGCATATTATGTTATATATACTGTGATTCTGTACTTGATAAATATGCTGTAGAAATTTCCCTCCACTGGGTTTGGCTGCAATCATTTTAACTGTGGGCAGCTGAAGCTGCTGCCTGTTCACTTCCTGCATTTACACAGACACACAGAGGCACACCTCCAGCTTTGCAGCTCTCATTGGTCCTCTTATGACTCACCCCCCTTCCCTTCCTGGCAAACTCTCACGGGAGTGAGAGAGAGCTGTGCATGATGTCATAAGCCTAGGCTTTTTACCAGACAAGAAACAGGAAGTGGGCTGTATAAGGTATTTACTGGCAGAAAAAAAAACAGTTTTACTAACCAAAGTCAAAACAACGAGGGCAGAGGATTTAATAGCTGTAAAGATGAAAAAAATGACTGAAGTTCAGCTTTAATATTGGTCAAAGAGTAATGCTCCACCACTGAGCCAACACAACATAGTTACAAAGTCTCAAACCCAATAGTAGCCTGTTTCTTGAGTATACTATTTGCTCTTTGATCTTTTAAAAATAGGTTTTCTATGTGATTTATGTATGAAATAAAATTTGTTGAAGGCGAGGGCGTGAGATGGTTGCCTGATCACGGAACTCTGCCCCCTACGCTCGTTCCACACGCCCAGCAGTGGGTATACTAGCCTCCCATACAGCCAAACTAGGACCGGAGTTGTCGGGGAACCTTGGGGGACACTTGGATGCTGGCGGGATCGGCAAGACGTGGCTTACAAGCTCACTTTGCAGAACTCTCAGAAGCGGCAAAAAAATCCAAGATGGCAGTGGAACGGTCGCCTCACGAGGCTCTCACAGGGACACCAGGCACATCTCCCTGGCAGGACTCACTACACGAGGAGGTATGCGGAGGCACCCCCTCACCCACAATTATCGGAGGCCCACTGGCACCTGCCACTATGGTGTCTCTCCTGAACCAGACCCTGGATGACATGCTCATGTCCCCCTCAGGAGAACACACTCTCAGGCCTAATGTAACTTACTAAGACACAGGCCAGCACACCCCACAGCCCCAGGACATTAAGCATATATTCACAAGATTTCAGAAATGCTGGACAGGGCTTAGCTCAGACTGCTCAGTCAAAGCTAGACCAGCTATCATGGCCCCCACACTTTCCCACTCCTTAAAACTGTGGGACTACTCTCACTGGTGCCCACTAAAAACGTTAACAAAAATCTACAGGTTAAATGTTTTGAGTTAATGAGGCGTTCTAGGGCTATAATTATTTCTCTCGATCTTCCGATTGTGGCAATACCTAAAAAAAAAAATATGTTTCTTTGAGAGCTATGGGCAGAAGCTTCCGCCCTGCAATGGTATGGAGATGGGTGGGGGCCATCTTCCCCTCACTCGTCTCCATAGCAAGCCAGGGGGAGGACCTGATCTCCTCTGCCACTACCGACAGCTCCGGTAAGTGGCGGGGGGCATCAGAGAGTGGCGGGATGGGGAGCCCTCTCCCGCCGCTGATAAAAGTGATCTTGTGGTGAATCCGCCTCAGGGACCACTTTTATCTGAAACTGGACCACTCACTGAAGAAGAGGATACCGGGGTTATGGTAGCTAGCTGCTGCCATAATAATGATATCCCTCTTCAAAGTGCCCACATATATCGGTGTGAGCCATTCCGAAAGTGGCTAGAGTTGTGTCTCACTAATACCAGGGGTGTGTTACTGGCCAGATCACCAGGTGGGGGAAACAGGGGGAAAAAGCCAAAGAAAAGAAAACTGATACATCCATCACATCTACTGACTAGGGATGAGCTTCGAGTTCGAGTCGAACTCATGTTCGACTCGAACATTGCCTGTTCGCCTGTTCAGCGAACAGTGAACAATTTGGGCTGTTCGCAGCAAATTCGAAAAGCCGGAACACCCTATACAAGTCTATGGGAGAAATCTAAAGTGCTCATTTTAAAGGGTAATATGCAGGTTACTGTCCTTAAATGTGTTTGGGGACCCGGGTCCTGCCCCAGGGGACATGGATCAATGCAAAAAAAAGTTTTAAAAACGGCCGTTTTTTCAGGAGCAGTGATTTTAATAATGATTAAAGTGAAACAATAAAAGTGTAATATTCCTTTAAATTTCGTAGCTGGGGGGTATCTATAGTATGCCTGTGAAGGGGCGCATGTTTCTGGTGCTTAGAATTGTCCCTGCACAAAGTGTCATTTGTGCAGGAAAAAAAGTCTTTTAAAATCACTTGCGGCTAAATTGTCGGGTCTCCGTAATACAGAGAACACTCAATGAGTGTTCTCTGTATTAGCCGACAATTCATTCATTCATTGATTAAAAAAAAAAAAAAAAAAAAAAAAAAAGCGTGGGGGTTCCCCTAAATTCAATTACCAGGCCCTTCAGGTCTGACATGGATATTAAGGGGAACCCCGTGTCAAATTAAAAAAAAAATTGACGTGGGGGTCCCCCTAAATATCCATACCAGACCCTTCAGGTCTGATATGGATATTAAGGGGAACCCTGCATCAAATTTAAAAAAAAAATTGACGTGGGGGTCCCCCTAAAAATCCATATCAGACCCTTTATCCGAGCACGCAACCTGGCAGGCCACAGGAAAAGAGGGGGGGACGAGAGAGCGGCCCCCCCTACCTCCTGAACCGTACCAGGCCACATCCCCTCAACATTGGGAGGATGCTTTGGGGGTCTGTGACCCCTCAAAGCACCTTGTCCCCATGTTGATGAGGACAAGGGCCTCATCCTCACAACCCTGGCCGTTGGTTGTGAGGGTCTGCGGGCAGGGGGCTTATCAGAATCTGGAAGCCCCCTTTAACAAGGGGACCCCCAGATCCCACCCCCCCCTGTTTTAAATGGTAAGGGGGTACAAAAGTACCCCTACCATTTCACTAAGAAAGTGTCAAAATGGTTAAATAAGACTAACACACTTTTGAAAAATTCCTTTATTAAAAATGAAAAAAAAAAAAAAGATTCCAGCGGTGCTAATCCACTCTTGCTATCCAGCGACGGATCTCCGGGGTCCAGCGATGGATGATCATATCCAGCGACGGGGGATCTCTCAGTCCAGCGCTGTCCATACATCCGTCTTCTGTCTCCACTCCGGAGACACTGCAGAGAGCCCAGCGCTGACGTTTCTTATATTAGGAGGGCGGGGCCACCTGTCACCTGACCCCGCCCCTCTGACGCTGGTAAAGGGAGCCAGGGGTTCCCCAGTGACGTGTGGGTGACCCCACCCCCTCTGATGTAACGGAAATCTGCGTTACATCAGAGGGGGCGGGGTCACCCACACGTCACTGGGGAACCCCTGGCTTCCCTCTCCAGCGTCAGAGGGGCGGGGTCAGGTGACGGGTGGCCCGCCCTCCTAATATAAGAAACGTCAGCGCTGGGCTCTCTGCAGTGTCTCCGGAGTGGAGACAGAAGACGGATGTATGGACAGCGCTGGACTGAGAGATCCCCCGTCGCTGGATATGATCATCCATCGCTGGACCCCGAGACCCGTCGCTGGATAGCAAGAGTGGATTAGCACCGCTGGAATCTTTTTTTTATATTTTTTATTTTTAATAAAGGAATTTTCAAAAGTGTGTTTGTCTTATTTAACCATTTTGAAACTTTCTTTGTGAAATGGTAGGGGTACCCTCTTACCATTTCAAACAGGGGGGGGCCGGGATCTGGGGGTCCCCTTGTTAAAGGGGGCTTGCAGATTCTGATAAGCCCCCCGCCCGCAGACCCTCACAACCAACGGCCAGGGTTGTGAGGATGAGGCCCTTGTCCTCATCAACATGGGGACAAGGTGCTTTGGGGGGTCACAGACCCCCAAAGCATCCTCCCAATGTTGAGGGTATGTGGCCTGGTACGGTTCAGGAGGTAGGGGGGGCCGCTCTCTCGTCCCCCCCTCTTTTCCTGCGGCCTGCCAGGTTGCGTGCTCGGATAAAGGGTCTGATATGGATTTTTAGGGGGACCCCCACGTCAATTTTTTTTTAAAATTTGATGCGGGGTTCCCCTTAATATCCATATCAGACCTGAAGGGTCTGGTATGGATATTTAGGGGGACCCCCACGTCATATTTTTTTTAAATTTGACACGGGGTTCCCCTTAATATCCATGTCAGACCTGAAGGGCCTGGTAATTGAATTTAGGGGAACCCCCACGCTTTTTTTTTTTTTTTTTTAATCAATGAATGAATGAATTGTCGGCTAATACAGAGAGCACTCATTGAGTGTTCTCTGTATTACGGAGACCCGACAATTTAGCCGCAAGTGATTTTAAAAGACTTTTTTTCCTGCACAAATGACACTTTGTGCAGGGACAATTCTAAGCACCAGAAACATGCGCCCCTTCACAGGCATACTATAGATACCCCCCAGCTACGAAATTTAAAGGAATATTACACTTTTATTGTTTCACTTTAATCATTATTAAAATCACTGCTCCTGAAAAAACGGCCGTTTTTAAAACTTTTTTTTGCATTGATCCATGTCCCCTGGGGCAGGACCCAGGTCCCCAAACACTTTTTAGGACAGTAACCTGCATATTACCCTTTAAAATGAGCACTTTAGATTGTGAACGTTCGAGTCCCATAGACTTTAATAGGGTTCTAAAGTTCACACGAAGTTTAGGTCTGTTCGCAGGTTCTGGTGCGAACCGAACAGGGGGGTGTTCGGCTCATCCCTACTACTGACTGGTAAGCTGCAATATAATACATTTTTGGTGTTGAGTTTAATACAATTTTTAGTGTTGTTGGGGGAAACTTGCCCACAGAGCTATTTTATTCTGACAATGGGAGGTTGTCATCAGAATACAATAATCATTGTTTGCAGCTATAGCCACCAGCGGTGAATGCAGGAAAAAAATCTGACAGGCTGGTTGTACTGAAGTGAATCGATAGATAGGCTTCAACCTGCCCATAGATGGAAAGAAATGTATCTGGTTCCTGCTGAACTGTTCCAATATAAATCTGTCTATGGCTGGCTTTAGCATGCTCACATGAAATAAGCTGACTATTCCTCAAAGGAATGATGTCAACCACCCATAAAATTTAGTGGTGGGTGAAACTGCAGTAACATCTTATGCCTTTATGTGTGTGAGAAGAAAGTGATTACCAATATCATCTCTCTGCTGGAAATGCCAGAGTTTTCTCCACACTCCGTCTGCTTTTTAGGAGTAATTCATACATTAATGGCCACTGTGTAGAGCCTTTGGTGTCCCACAGAGTATTCTCTGCATAGTACTGCAAAGAAAAGTCTAAAACTGGAGGAGATGTTCTCTTCTCTAATTTTATTTTCTTCATTGACGTGAATAGGACATTGCTTGCTGTGGAGTAAAGTGAAAAGCACATTTGTAAAGTACATCACAGTACTTTAAAAATGTGTCCATTGGTCTTACAAAAGTTGTTACTTTTATGTAGGCTGGGAATTTTGACATGCTGTAGCAGCTCTGTTAGGGGGGCACATAGAAAAGTACCAATGGACATCCTATGGCCCCATATGCTTCAGGTAGGGGGCTCAGATTAAAACAAAACTAAACTTTGGTAGAAGTGACTGTCTGCTAGCAATTACTATCTTTGTGTATAATGCATATGGCACAGTGCAGTGTACACGTATGGCCCATTTCTGGCATTTTAGCCCTTGTACACACGGTTGGACATTCCGACTGAAAATGTCAGATCGGACCATATTGACGGATAATCCGACTGTGTGTGGGCTCCATCGGACTGTTTCCGTCGGAATATCCGACGGACAAAGTTTTAGAGCTGGGCTATAAAAGTTTCTGACAACATAATCTGATCGGACTTCGTCCGATTGTGTGTAGAGAATTCCGAAGCGACAAAGTGCCACGCATGCTCAGATCAAATTCCAAGACCAAAGCTATTGACTACTAGCGTGAACGTAGTCCCGTCGTAACAAAATAACGTCGTCACGTTACGTACAATCGGATTTTCCGACAACTTCGTCTCACCGTGTGTATGCAACACAAGTTTCGGATAAAATCTGTCGGACAAAATCTGACGTATTTTGTTTTCGGAATGTCTGACCGTGTGTAGGAGGGCTAACAGTGATGGTGTTGGGGCAATGTATCTCCAGGCCCATGCACACCACACTCATCATTAGTGGCTGACCACTGGAAGAAAAAAGTGCCAGTAACACAATCTTAACTTTCAGAGATTATTACTAATCAATAATATTTTTCTACTCATCAATCATCTATAACTAATCTGTAATGCCATTTACATGCCTAATTGCAAAATAGTAAATAGTTTTTTTTTCTCTTTTTTACATATTTTATAATTGGCGTGCTGTAGCATTTTACAAGTAAGTAATTTCCTCTTTCATTACAGTTAATTACAGAGTTATTTTGTTTAATTTGGCACTCTGTTTTATTTTTGTTTCACATTCCTGCCTTAAAGGGTCAGCCCACCTTCACCTCTCCAACTTCGACTTACGTTCAGGAGCTCCACAGCTTTGATCATCCCACCCAAAATTTTCACTAAAAATCAATCTGCAACATTAAAGGCTACCAACCACCAATACAGTTCTCTACATCCTACTCACAACCCAAACTATTACCATTGTCTGACAATTCCCTACTTCCCACATGCCTGTGACTAGCATTATTAATACCCTATCTTACTGATCCAACCTGCACCACTCCATGGGGGCATTATCAACTTGATATCCCCACTATCCATATACTACATCCATAACAGCTTTGTTGAATCGCTCTTCACCATGAAGTTATGTGTGGGGTTTTCTTTCCATTAAGAAACACTTTTCCTGGCAGTTGTGGCTAAAATTAGAGTTGGTCTACCTGATCATGGTTTGGTTTCAACAGAACCCCTAATTTTGCACTTCTTGATTTGAGTTTGAACACTGCTGATTGGCATTCTCAATTCCTTGGATATCTTTGTATATCCCTTTGCTGTTTTATACAATTCAACTACCTTTTTTCTGCAGATCCTTTGACAATTCTTTTGCTTTCCTCATGACTCAAAATCCAGAAACGTCAGTGCAGCACTGGATGAAAGATGCAAGGGTCTGTCAGGAGTCCAGAAAATATTTGACCATTTAAACACACTAATTACAAGCAAACAGATCACAGTGAGGATGGTTACCTTTAATAGTCATTCAAACCCCTTTGTGTCAACGTGTGTGCATGTTATCAGGCCAAAATCACGGGGGTCTGTAAACTTTTGATCAGGGTCATTTGGGTAATCTGTGTTGTCATTATGATTTAAAAAGAGTAAACACAGTTGATTGATAATAAATGGCTTCAGCCAAACACTAACCATGAGTGAAAGAAAAGTTTTTGTGTTATCATTCATATTCTCTGAAAAATGGCCAAGAAATCATAAATTCTGCCAGGGTATGTAAATTTATGAGCGCAACTGTATGTAATTAAGATTTTTCATTCCTCACTAACCTGTTACCACACATATGTTGTGCCCTTAGTTAGTATCACAATATGCACATAGCCTGTTCCTTATTGAATGTAATTGTAAAATGAAATACAAATGTGTAAAAGAAACATTAAAGCCTGCCGCACACAACATGTTTCCTATTGCTCAGAAAAATTTTTCCTAACCTGTTTGACGTTTTTTTTTTTTTTTTTGCAAGTTGGTCCATGGAGAAAAGTGAATGATCTGGAGTATTACTGCATCAATTCATCTCCACATATTATAGTGAGTCTCTGGACTCACTAGAGTTGTGCAAGAACACTCACACACAGTATCTCCCCACCTGTTGTTCTTTGGAAAATATCCCATCTATGGGATTAACATTTATACTCATTATGAGACGGGATTTTTATGAGTAAAATGTAATTACTCCAGCTCCAGAAGATTTGGCTGCTGAATGACCAGGCCATTTTTTGGGTTTTGGCACTGCGCCGCTTTAACTCAGAATTGCGTGGTCATTGCAACAAAACAAAATTGACATCTTTTTTTTCCCACAAATATAGCTTTCTTTTGGTGGTATTTTATCATCTCTGTGGTTTTTATTTTTTTCGCTTTTAAAAAAAAGAGCGACATTTTTGAAAAAAAACACAATATTTTGTACTTTTTGCTATAATAAATATCCTAATTTTTTTTTTAAAAAAGCTAATTTTTTCTCAATTTAGGCTGATATGTATTCTTCTATATATTTTTGGTAAAAACAAAATAAGCGTATATTGATTGGTTTTCGCAAAAGTTATATCATCTACTAAATAGGAGATAGATTTATACCTTTTTTATTTTTACTAGTAATGGCGGTGATCTGCAATTTTTATCGGGACTGCAACATTATGGCAGACACTCCGGACACTTTTGACACATTTTTGGGACCATTGGCATTTGTGCAGTGATCAGTGCTATAAAAATGCACTGATTACTGTATAAATGTCACTGGCAGGGATGGGGTTAACACTGGGGGTGATCAAAGGGTTAACTGTGTTCCCTGTGTGTGTTTCTAACTGTAGGGGGTGTACTGACCTAGAGGAAATCACAGATCGTGATTCCTAGCTATTAGGAACTTGCGATCTGTCTCTCTTCACAGAACAGTACAGGAACTTGTGTGTTTACACACACACGACCCTGTTCTGCCTCTCGTGCCCCTGATCGCTCATGCCCGGCGGTCATCATGACCGTTGGCCATGAGCATCAACACCCCCGCAGTGCAGCAGGCATGTGTGTGCGCCACCGGAGGTGGCGCACACACGCCTACTATCCCGCTCAAAGGAGCCGAGGTATAGCTACAACGGCTCATGGGATCATGCCAACCTGCCACAGTATAATGACGACGGCTGATCGGCAAACGGTTAAAGCTGATGGGGTTGATTTTCTAAAACTGGAGAGTGAAAAATCTGGTGCAGCTCTGCATAGAGACCAATCAACTTCCATTTTTTTCCCCTCAAAGTTTAATTAAACAATATAAAGTTAGAAGCTGATTGGCTACCATGCACAGCTGCAGCAGATTTTGCATTATTCAGTTCAGGTAAATCAACCCTACTGCCACTTTCACTATTTACTTTCTATGTAAAGGAGCCTTCCTTAACCACCCGGCCGTATATGTGCATTGGCCGGGTGGGAGCCGTCTACTTCTGATAGGACGTTCAGGAACGTCCATCAGAAGGAGCGGGATCGCGCGCGTGCCCGCGCAGCAGCGTGATCCCGATGCGCCCGTGTCACCCGGACACGGCGTATCTCAGATCGGCAGGAGGGCTCTGTGATTGGCCCTCCTGATCACATGACGGCCGTGTCCAATCACGGCTGTCATGTGATGTAAACAAACAGCCGGTTGCTAGGCAATCGGCTCCTCCTCTCCTCACACAGAAGTCATCGCTGAGGAGAGGAGAGCAGATCGCTGCAGCCGGCTGATGATCAGTGAGTATGAGCTGTTTTTTACAGCTTTTTACTCACTGATCACCAGTCTAGTGTAAACACACCACACAGTATAAACACAATGTCCCCACACATGTCCCCAAAACATACATGTCCCCAAATAATAAAAACACATGTCCCTAATAATAAAAACATGTCCCCCACATATGTCCCACTAAAATCACATGTCCCAATGATTATCTGCACACATATGTACGTGATCACCTGCACACATATGTACATGATCATTTGCGTACATATGTCCGTGATCACACAAACCAATTATTATACACTTAACGGAATTTTTTTTACCAAAAACATGTAGCAGAATACATTTTGGCTTAAAACAAAATTTGATTTTATTGGATTTCTTTTAAAATAGAAAAAAGAAAATATTGTTTTTTTTCCAAATTTCCGCTTTTTTTGCGCTTATATCGCAACAAATAAAAAACAGAGTCGTGAATAAATACCACCAAAATAAAGCTCTATTTGTGCGAACAAAATGATAAAAATATCATTTGGGTACAGTGTAGCATGACTGCGCAATTGTCACTGAAAGCGCTAGAGCGATGAAAGCTGAAAATTGGGCTGGGAAGGAAGGGGGCGAAAGTGCCCTGTATTGAAGTGGTTAACTCACTGATACTGACTTTGCCAGATTTACCCAGCTACTCTTTCTTAAGCCTCTGTCACTGAAAATACATGCTGCTCTTGACTTTGATGGAGCATGTGACTCTACTTGAGTCTAGCTCCCCTTAGTTTCTAACACCAGTTGACACTGAGGAGAATGCTAGAAAGGTAAGTATCAGTGATTTGGGAGGGACCTGTTTACATAGACGTTATCATTTTTCCTTTAATGGGCAAGTTGACAGTGTCCCTTTAAATGTATCCATGCTTATGAGGAACTATGATAACTTTATCTCTGACATTTACATATCATTTATGGCATCTCTCAAACCTGTAATTTAAAAGTTTTGAGTATCTTTCATGTCCCCTTCAAAGTACTTTGAAATAGCCCCTCCACTCTCTGTATGTCTTCTTCTTTTTTTTTTAATCAGTAAGCTTCCCCATAGCCTATCTTCCCACGCTGTTGGTTTGATAAAAGCTTTCCTAGCAGCCAACTAAATGGCCACAGTTTGGCATCAAAATTGACTGACTTCAGTGCAATTTGCCACAAAGTTCACATTCATTAATTTTTTTGATGGATTTGCCGAACTCTGTGTGAAACAAATTTTGGCTGATTCATTCATCACAAACACAAATGGTTGCTACTATATCACAGCGATCTTAAAGCAGGATAGCCTCTGAGTACAAACCAAGGTGTGAGTCCAATAAGAAAATCAGCTAATTTGCAAGTCAGCATTAACACAAAGAGAAAACAAGGCAAAATTGTTAATCCATTTTATTTTCATATATGTCTGTATTAACAATTTTTTTTTTTATAATCCTGAGAGTTTTAAAGTGGGTCTAAAGTCCAAAAACAAAAAGAATCTGAGACATGCAAGGTCTCTTAACAAAAAAGAAAGGAAAAATTCCCCTGGCTCCTGGTGATTTTTTATTTTTTTTGTTCTCTGTAGATCTTGGCATGCAGAAAATAGAGGCAGATGCTGGAGACAATGTAACCCCTGCGATCATGTGCAGAAGTTACATCAGTGAAAAAAGAGCTTCAATTGCGCGACCTAGGTGAGGTGTAGTGAGATAATATAAATAAATAAATAAATCATCAAATATTATCAACAAATCAGTAAATAATATAAGTGACAAATAGTGTTGTTCATCCCCTATGGGGAAAAAAAGAAATAAATTAAAATGACCCAATGACTGAATCCATAAATAAATAAACAAACAGTGTTATGTGAATAAATTAAACAAATGTCCACAGCGTATGAACACACAATTTAATGAATCAATGGTGGCTATGGTTATAAGTCCATATGTTCTGCAGGGTCAAGGCAAAAAACTTCAAAGAATTCCTTCCCAAATGGTGGAAAATAAGCTTTAACTGAACGGCAACAGTTTTTCTTTGCTCTATTTTTTGTAATACAGCCTCCACGTGTAATCCCACAAGCGATATATAAAAATGACCAAATGGCTGCTTACCAAATCCAAGGATCAAATGGGCATATATCAGAATGAACCCTCCACACCGAGCGATATCCCACTCTTTTCTGCAGCAAGGATGATCTACTCTTCTGCTTCATGCTCAGCTGTTTTCCGTCCACACTACTCGCCTTGCATCAGTGGCTATTTAAACTGATTGTAAAGTCTTGTTTAAAAAAAAAAAAAACATGCTATACCTACCTCCTCTGTGCAGTTGGTTTTGCATAGAGCAGCCCAAATCCTCCTCTTCTCGGGTCCCTCTTTGATGCTCCTGGCCCCTCCCTCCTATCGAGTGCCCCCACCGTCAGAAGCTTCCTATGGGGGAACTGCAGCCAAATCACAGCTCTGTGTGTCCATTCAGACACGGAGCCCTGACCCAGCCTGCCCCCTCTCTCCCCTGATTGGCTGACTGTCTTTGATTGACAGCTACAGGAGCCAATGGCACCGCTGCTGTGTTTCAGCCAATCGGGAGGAGTGTCCCAGATGGCTTAGACATTTGTGGACATCGCTGGAGAGAGATGGAGCTCAGGTAAATATTAGTGGGGGTGCTGGGGTGGCTGCTACACACAGAAGGTTTTTATTAATAATGCATAGAATGCATTAAGATAAAAAAACCTTCTGCCTTTACAACCCCTTGAAACCCAGAAAAAGTGGAAGCAAAGATGGTAGTGGTGTGCGCACAGCAGTGACAGGGAACCTGGACCCATCAATCCTGGAGGACAGTACAGTAGAAAGTGGGTATGACATAATGTGCAAGTATACTGTACTTACTTGTACGTTACACTAAGAGCTTACCTCCATCAAAAAAGGTTTAATTCCACTTCACATCTATTTCTTTGTAAGGTAAAGCTGTATAGAATCAGTTCACCAGACAATGGATTTAATTATTGAAAAACAGTTCAGGTATTTTCTTATTGATAGATTCCTGCATTTTTAATTGCCCCGTCTTCTTGGTATTCTTATGCCGCGTACACATGATTGAATTGTCCGCCAGACTTAGTCCGGCAAACAATCTGGCAAACAATCCGCCGGACTTTCTAACGAACGGACTTGGCCACACACGGACACTCCGAAAGTCCAGCAATTTCTAATGCGATGACGTACAGCACGTATGACGGGACTAGAAAAAGAAAGTTCAATAGCCAGTAGCCAATAGCTTCCTTCTCGTACTTGCTTCTGAGCATGCGTCATTCTTAGTCCGCCGGACTAGGACTAGCACACTGATGAACGTATTGTCCGCTGAAAGCCAAGTCTGGCGGACAAATTTTGAGTCAAAACTACTTTCTAAGTCGGCCGGACTTTACGATGAAAAAGTCCGCTGGAGCCCACACACGATCGAATTGTCCGGCGTAATGCGGTCTGTTGTGTACACGGCATAAGTAACTCTGGTACTCCATTAGTAACAAAATAAAGAAGCAGTGATACAGAACTTTCCCTTTAACAGCATTTGGAATCCTACCTGTAATAAGCATAGCTTGAATTGGATATAATAAAATTCAAATAGAATTTCTCAGATCTCCATGGGCAGGTGGAAGGTTCCATTTAGGTAGCACTGAGTTATAAATCACCTTTGAACAGATTACTAAAGGCAGATTTTTATTTTTTATTTTTTGTTTGTTTTTGAGCTGAGACGAGAGTTAGTTAGATTAAGCAGCTTAGTCCTGAACTGCACTCCCAGGATATTCTGCAAATCCTTGCAAATGTACGGCAAGAATAATAAATGAGTTCCAGTGGAAACAATGCAGATATTTCCATTCAGATTGCTTCTACTGACATTACTAAAGCCAGATGTGAGAGCGTTCTCTGTCTCTTACACCCATCCCTGATTTGATAAAGGATATAGACTCAATTTGTTATGGAATGAAAAACATCCACAATCCCAGTCGTTTCACTACAGAGAGAGATAAATTATGCATGGATATAGCTTCAGACTCAAGATACGCTGTTTGGAGAGAAAGGGATAGCGGTGGTAGTTCTGCTGTTTTAACAACTTGTCCATAAGGTCAATTTGATTCTCAGGAACCTTTGAACACTTCATAAATGTATAACAAGTAAAGCCATACAGTGTAAACTAGGTTTACTTTGATATTTTTACTCTTAAAGATGTCAACACCTGGAAAGGTCAAAACATACATTTTTAATGAAACACCAGTAGCAGATGCCACCATGGAGATGACTAAATCAAAGTATAAGTTACTGAACTGATAAAAAAAAACAACATAGGTATAGGTAAGACCACAGATCCCAACTGTGCTCATTTGGAGGGACTGTCCGTTTTTTTTTTTTAAACCAAATCCCTCAGTCCCTCGTGGGGCCTCTTTTTGGTCTGATGTGTACATCTCTATACAAAATGTATTATTTCTACAACCAAAAGTGTTATGATATACTAAACTTTGCATCCAACATTTTTATTACTGCATTTGTTATTTTGAAAAAAACAATATAAATGGGAAAAAAGGAGGTAAAAACGCACCTGTGTGGTTTAGCCAATTATTTCCTGTATATTAGAATGTTGTGCTCTGAGGCCATGGCACAAAGGTGTCCTTTGCTTATAAACGGTGCAAAAATGTGTCCCTCTAACTTAAGAAAATGTGGAAAAACAATTGAGCACTGTCCATGATTACTTTTTTTAATTTGCACTAACATCCATTTTTTATTACAATAGAGCTATAATCACCTCAAGAAAATGTGGAGGTATGCTATGACTGACTAGACAAGTATGGAAAAAAATTTGTATTTCGTAATTCGTGTACAAAATTCAATTCTGATTCCTAAGAAATACGAAAGTTCGTTATGATGAATTTATCATTAGGAGGGGCTCCCACCATCCCTGTGCTGTGCTGACTTCCTGGGTTTTTAACCTTTAGTTTCGTTAACTTTTTGTAAAAATAACGAAAGTTCGTTATGATTAATTTATCATTATGAGGGGTCTCCACCATCCCTGTGGTGTGCTGACTTCCTCTGATTGGTGAACAAAACACCAGCCATGTTTCTGTTAATTTGGATCCGAAATTCATTAACGAAATTTTGTATTTTCCATAGGGTTCCCACCATCCCTGTGCTGAGGTCCCGGGTCTGAGTGTACACCCGCTGTGCCCATTTTGAGGGGTTCCCACCATCCCTGTGCTGTGCTGACTTCCTGGGTTTTTAAACTTAATTTTGTTAACTTTTTTTTTAAATAACGAAAGATCGTTATGATGAATTTATCATTATGAGGGGTCCCCACCATCCCTGTGCTGTGCTGACTTCCTCTGATTGGTGAACAAAACACCAGTCATGTTTCTGTTAATTTGGATCCGAAATTACAAAATTCGTTAACAAAATTTTGTATTTCATATGAAATACGTAAGCATAGAAATTCCCATGGGGTTCCCACCATCCCTGTGCTGAGTTTTCAGGTCTGTACACCTGCTGTGTGCCCATTATGAGGGGTTCCCACCATCCCTGTGCTGAGTTCCCAGGTCTGTACACCTGCTGTGTGTCCACTATGAGGGGTTCCCACCATCCCTGTGCTGAGTCCCCAGGTCTGTACTGTATGTCCATTATGAGGGGTTCTCACCATCCCTGTTCTGAGTTCCCGGGTCTGAGTGTACACCCGCTGTGCCCATTATGAGGGGCTCCCACCATCCCTGTGCTTTGCTGACTTCCTCTGATTGGTGAACAAAACACCAGTCATATTTCTGTTAATTTGGAACCGAAGTTCTGAAATTTGTTTACGAAATTTCGTATGAAATTCGTAAGCATAGAAATTCCCATAGGGTTCCCACCATCCCTGCGCTGACTTCCTGAGGTTTTAACTTTTAGGTTCATTAACTTTTCGTAACAATTATGAATTTTCTTTATGATGAATTTATCATTATGAGGGGTTCCCACCATCCCTGTGCTGTGCTGACTTCCTGGGTTTTTAACTTTTAGGTTCATTAACTTTTTGTTAATTACAAATTTTCGTTATGAATTTGGATCCAAAATTCGTGAATGAAATTTCATAATTCATTGGAATTTGTATGCATAAAAATTCATATCTCGGATTCGTACGAATGTACGAATTTTCAGAAATTCGTACGAATTGCACATGTCTATGACTGACAATGCAATATTTACTTGGTATTTCTTTCTTGTAAAATATTGCGGTTTAAAACCAGTTTGCAGCTGATACAGCATTGCATTATCTAGGTTAGACTCCTTGTGGAGAGTGAGCACTGTCCATTATACTTTAATTTGCACTAACATACATTTTTTTTTTTTTTTACAATACAGCTACAATCACCTCAAGAAAATGTGGAGGTATGGTATGACTGACCATGCAGTATTTCTTTCTTGTAAGATATTAAGGTTCAAAACCAGTTTGCAACTGATACAGCATTGCATTATCTAGGTTAGTCTGCTTGTGGGCAGTGGTTATTTAACTTTCCCCAATAGCTACAGAGCTTCTCAGGAGACATAACTTCAGCTTTATGCCTAGAAACATAGTACCACCCAGGGGCTTCCAGCAGCACAAACCCTCATTGTGCAGAAGTTTGTATGCAAAAACTCAGGCAGTTGCTGTCTGGAGATGCCAAAGTGGAGTACACCCAGAACAAAATATTCTGCGTGAAAAGCCCAGAATTTTCTAGTCAATTTTTTAGACCCAAGAAAGTTAGCCTCATCGTCTTTTAGGAATCCATTTGGTTTGCCACAATTCATGGCAGTACCTATTCTTGTTAGTATTAAAACTACAACTACAATGCTTGCACTAATAATCCTACCTTATACTAGGTAAACTATCCAGCAGCTATAATACCTCTTCCTGATAAACATGATAAAGTATACATAAATAAGTATAAGTAGAAATCCTTCATTGGAAGTGAGGCATTCTCCCACAACTTGTTTGCTTGGAGGCTCTTGCAGGTTCATAGTCCCCAGTCTGTATCCCTGATCACTCCCCCAGAGCTGGGAAAAACACATGTTGGGTCTGGATTTCTTTCTTTCCCAAAAGATAATGGTGCGTCTCTGGTTGTCTTTGCTCACTGACTTCTACTGCTCAGGAAAAGGTACCATTTTCTCTATTTGGGTGACAACTTCCTCAATAAAAGAACAGAATTTCTGTTCCTAATCTGGGGTGAGAGAAAAGTGATCAAATCTCTGAAAAGTCCTTACATAGTTATCAATTACATAATATGGCCCTAAATAGCTTGCAAGGGCCTTAACAATCTTCACATTATCCATTTGCCACATCTACCCCTGAGATCTACAGAGATCTAAGCTCTAATCTTCTGGTATTTTTTAATACTTTTTAAAACTATTTAGAAACTCTTCATTTATTTTTTAAAGTACAATCACCTCCAAGAAAGATACTATCCTGGCAAACCTCTCTGTATATGGAACAGGATCCGAAAAGGGCAAAGATATGAAGGTTTGATGGGGGGGGGGGGGGGGGTTAAGAAGGTACTTTAAATACATCATTGTAGTAGCACACCCAGAGCCGCTTGGGAATTTTGGGTTCTCTATTCTACAACTCTACTCCAAGAGCAGCTCAGTCCCTCTGACACACCTGGATTATACACTGCAAGCATGTATAAAGGAACAAGTATACTACCAGAAAATAGACACACACACCCGTTTAGTGGTAGATGCACTCACCCTATTGATGCAAGTTAGAATAAATGGGTGTTTGAACATAAATGAGCACACGGCAGGTGAATTTGAAGAGTAATAACTATACCAAAGTAACTAAAAATCGGGTTATATCCGATTAAACTGAAATCAACAAGTAAATCAGCAAATTAGCAATAAATGCTGCCAATAAATGCTATTGGCAATATGGATAATAATACTACACTGAATTAGAGTGTATTCTAAGGGATTGGCTAGGGTATGGTGTAATGTCTCCTGAGACCTCTTTAACTAAACAAAAAAGAGGAGAGTGGGAAGGTCTCCAAGTATCAACTATTAAGGGACAGTCATCACTATTTAGCAGCAAATGTTTGGGCCCAGTAACCATTGGTGAGATTAGAGACAGTCAACAAGCCCTGCAGGCAGTAATATAGCTATGAGGCAGCTGGTTAGGTAGCTCCTAAGAGCTCAGTCTCTAGTAGTAGCATTACACAATGGCCACAAGGCCCTCTCAACAGACCCAGTTACACAGCATCAGTAGTCCCTTTGACTAGGTGTCCACTCACTCTGGGTCGCCTGTGATGACTCCGGTAGACAGCACAGCAAAGTTTTATCCTGGCAGTGGCTCCATCCCTCTGCGCTCGGGTCACAATCGTAAAACACATTCTGGTTTCCCACACAGTCACTACTGAATGGCTTTTCGGTAGTTTAGTCTCTCTCTTTCTTTAGGGAAGTCCTCACAGTGTGGTTCTTTTAGTTTCTCTCTATGCTACACTGAACTCTCTGATAAAATCTTTGCCCAGGCAAATCCTGCTATCTCCTCTCACTGCAGGGAATTGCAGTTTCTGTAGTTTGGCAGCCATTCACTTCTATTGTACAGCCACCTTAGGTAACTAAGGGAATTCCTAGTGTTTCTTGCAGGAGACACCATCCTTATCCCCACTGCCACTGATTCGTGAAGGTCTGTGCCTGCCAGGGGGGGCTGAAGAACAAGCAGGGATTTCACATCCACACAGCCAGCAGCAGATACACACTCCCCACCCCCACCCCGCCACAGAATCAAAGAAGGGACTAGTGCCATTTAAAATGTCTGCAACCTGGTACATGCTTTTTGAATATACTGTACATCAGGAGGCAAAAGCAGGTTAGTACACATATGAAAACAAATTGCCATTCAGAATCTGGCAAGTGAACCTCCCACCATTTTTTAGAAGTTGAGGGGTTGGCTTGACCATATACCACTGATACTGGTAGGGTCTACCAAGGTATGTCAGAGGGTGAGCTAGATTCACCCCCCACTCAATCTGTAGTGAGAATGATCTGCGTTTCGTGAGTCCTTTGTCAGGTAAAGATGACTTTCTTAGAACTTTCACCTAGGGTATAATAGGTCAGTGTTTGAGGGAGCCAATATGTTTTGCTTATCTCTTTGTTCATACATACATACATACATACATACATACATACTTATGTAGGAAAAACCATTAGACAATTCCGTGCTCGAATTAAAGATCACGATTACTTTTCTTCGGGAGGTAAGATGGTGACGTCTATTAGCAGACACTTAGATCTCTATCACAAATTTGACACTTTAGTCATTACCTTTATTGCACTTGATGTGATCCCCCCCAATATGCGGGGTGGGTATTGGGACAAATCCATCCTTAGAAAAGAGACTCTATGGATTGAGAGATTGAATGCCACACACGCTCCCGGCATCAATGAGTCTCAGTCCTATAAACCTTTCCTCTAAAACAATTTTTTTTTTTTTTCTAACAATTTATCATCTCCTTTTGGTTTTGTTACATTATGCTGTTATTTCAATATAATTTTTGATATATGTTATGTCTTGATTGTTTATTGTGATTTGTCACCTGAATTTCGATTGTCGGGAAAAAAATTCTATCTGTACCAATATAATATATTGCTAATCTTTGTATTATCACTCTTTTTTTTTTTTCTCTTTTGTGTCCACTCCATAATAATACTCTATTTGCCTTATGGTTCAAAATAAATTTTTATGCTATATGCTGTATATATAATTTTTTATTTTTTCCCTTAATTGTGGATTTTGTATACACCCAGTCTGAGATTGCCACTGTGGGGGGTTTTCTGAACTATGCACCCGGATGGTCTAGACACTGTGCGGCCGCCCACCGTCACAGGCTTCAGTGCCATGTCAATGCATAGAGTTCGGCAAATTCCTACTGGCTGGCCGCTGGGACCTCCTCCGGCGATGTCACGGCGTCCTCTTCCGCTCTCTGCGTACACCTGCCGGCTAGGCGCATGCGTAGTGAGGGAGATGCATGGGACCGCCTTCGGCGTTGCCGTGGCGCCCTCCTCCATGCCCTGCATCCGCTTGTTGGTCTGGCGCAGACACAGAGCAGGGGGGCGCGTGTGACGTACAACGGAGATTCTCGGCCGGCCCGTCCTGACGTCATGACGGCCATTCGGCTCGTCAGACGTCACCGGGCGGGACACTGGCATTTAAGGAGATGCCTTATTGGCATCTCCCTACCATGCAGTACCTACATGCCACTCTCTCCTTTCCGTAAGGATGCCTTAATGACTGTCCCTGGCTATACATTATATTTAAAGGTAAAGGTTACTTTTTACCGGCCAAATATATGCTGATGGAGTTTGGGCTCTGATTTTTATCTTATGCGCCACTTTTCAATGGATATCATATTGATTCTATCCTTCAGATATCCTAAATAATAAGGCTGGGGAATTTTCTGGCTCGCCTGCTTGTATCTTTCCCTGAATCCATTTATGGAACATTTTCTATGGAAGGAGTGATCTTCTACCACCCCTCTAAATGTATTTTATCACAAGTCACCTTGCCTTTTGGAACGTTAAAACAAGCAATTTTGGTGAGCCTTTCTATCTCAACATAGTATTGTATATTATATATACACAACATTTCAAAAATATTTTGTACAAATTTATACAATCATCTCTTTCTTTTCAGCCCCCTGTTTATATATTATAACTCCCATATATTTGTTCGAGCCCTCTGAATATTCATTAATCCGACCGCGTGTCTCCAACAGAAAGGGTAATTTTATTATCTACATATCTCTTTTTTCTTTTCCTTATATTATATGGCTATGTGTCCCCACAGTGTTCTTCATGGTGTATGCTTCAATTTAACTCCCTTTTTCGGTGGTACCCAGACTGAGTTGTTTTGTCTTACATATTACACTTGTAATTGCTTTATATGATCTGTGTATTTATGTTTTTCTTTGATTTTAAGAAATTAATTCATTAAGCCCCTGAAGAAGCGTTCATCTGACGCAAAACATGTTGGGCATGGGACCCATACCAGCATTCCATCGATTTGGACGTATACTATGCTCCAATCTGTAACACTACTATGGCTAATTAGTCAAGGATTTGTATCATGTGATATTGTTTATCGATTTGTTATGCTGATTATGGCCCTATTGAAGCATTCTCTTTGACGTGTGCTTTTAATGAAATTTTGTATTGTCTGTTTGTAATAATAATAATAAATCATCAATTAAATACTTGTTTTCCTCTCAGTGCCTATAAAGTCCATAAAGTCCCCCAATAATTCTTTTGTATGTAGCTGACATTTAATTTTTTCTGCAGGACCCTCAAGCTCCTCTTAATGTCTTTTCTTGAAACCTTAGGTAAGGGCAATCATTAA
Organism: Lithobates pipiens; assembly: GCF_037356315.1. Taxonomy (NCBI): domain Eukaryota; kingdom Metazoa; phylum Chordata; class Amphibia; order Anura; family Ranidae; genus Lithobates; species Lithobates pipiens. The sequence goes on from NW_027507758.1 coordinate 494,972,928, forward strand.
ACTCCTCTTTGATAGAAAAGGCTTGCTTGCACTGATCAATCCACTAGTCCACTTCCTGGGTCCTCCGGTTTGTTTGAAGGGTTTTGGTAAGTCTGAGTCATCATCCACATCCTCATCCTTCAACAACTCATTGAGGGGCCAAGCTATTTTAGCAAATCCCTCAACAAATCTTCTGGGGGTCATTGGCCACTCCCTCAGCTAAGAAAACATGCCCAAGATAAGTAACAGAAGGCTGTGGAACTGATACTTCTCTAAGGACAACATCCTCTCTTCATGAAGTCTCTTCAGCACCTTCTCCAGAAGCTCCTCATGCTCTTCAAGGGTCTTCCAGTGGCACTTATATAGCCCAGATACACCAGCACTTTGATCAGGTGCATGTCCCCTACTGTCTTCTCCATCAATCTCCGACAGACCCTGGGGAATTCTATTGAACTTAAAGAACCCTTCTCTCTATCCTTAGGGTACATGGTGATTTGATACTAACCACTTTTTTTTAAGTCCAGTACACTAAGCTACTTTACGCCAAAAGGGCTCTGTAGGGCATCTTTTATTCTTGGAGTGGTGTACTGATCAGGGATAGTTCTCCTGTTGTGCATCCAGTAGTTGATACATAACCTCAAGGAATTGTTCTTCTGCACCACCACTATGGGGAGGTTTAAGCATGATTCTCTAATGATGCCTGCTCTCTTTAGCTCTGCCAATTGCTTGTGAATATCTTTCACATCACCCAGTGGGATCCTTCAGACTCCCTGAATGGCTAGTCTTCCTGAACTCGAATCCAGTGTGGGGCACTCTTTGCACACCTCAGATTGAATTCAGTCTTCAAAAACATCTCTTGCCATCTTAGAAACTGAGCTTTGATCCTTTCTTTACACCTCGGTGAGAGCAAGATGTTCTGTGGGTAAAACTTTTCCATATTAATCCCATCTAATACTCCCCCCACCAAATTAGAGATTATGAGAGACTTGGGTAACTGGATTCACTTGTACTTGCAGCTTTTCCCCACAATTTCACTAGTGAGTCAGCGATGATGCAGACACTGACTGAAATCTTCCCATAACTTTGTTTCCAGTCCCTACTTCTTGGATAACCTCCACCCCGTGTTCTCTTCCTGAGAGTTGGGTTCAAGCACAACAAAGAGTCCCACTTGATCCCAGTTGAACGTGACCAAACCTCTTAGACATGCTACTTCCCCTGGATGTAATATGTTCCCACTTCTGTCTAATTTCCAAAACTTCTCCACTCCTCCCACTGAGGTTTTCCTTTGTTGAACCAGGCACTGATGCACTTGTCATAGCATGAGGTGTCTACTCTCGGTTGAGGTGTCATGCTTTGAGAAGAGTGAGTAGTCTCCTGATGAGTTCATTGTTGGTTCCTACTATTAAGAACCTGTTATTGACTCCAGATGGATGAGGGCACACAATGCCTAATGTATTGAATGTCTTTTTTTGCCCAGCCACGGAGGAGTCAAGATCAACTTGACTGGTAGATATTCATCATATTTGGCACCAAATTTCAAATTCTTCCAATTACTGTAGGGGTAGATGTTTAAGGTGTTTGTTATAAAAGTCTCAGTGTCACTTGTGCTGCTATGGGGCCTTTGTATGGATGTCTTCTAGTTGGATTAGCATAATGGGTGAGGGTTCCACTAACTTGTCAGGGATTTTGCTAAGATCATCAAGGGTAGTAGGCCCTGCTGTCTGTACAGGCTCTCTTCACTTAACAACCAGGTTCCATTCCAACGACCAGGTCACTAAATTAATTGGTCATAAAATGAGAAGCCACAAGTAATCAATATTTTAAGCATTCCTAGCAACTGTATTGTGAAAAAAAGGTCTAAGCACAAAACTCCAGCTCAATAAGGTTGTTTTATACACTGTTGGAGTGTGTAAATCGTATTATAGTTTTACTTCCACCATCAGCTCATCCCCCACAGCTACTACCTTTTGTATTAATTGACCCTTCGTTTTTAGATTGTATGCTCTAACGAGCATGGCCGTCTGATTCCTCTTGTACCAAATTGTAACGTAACTGTAATGTCTGCCCTCATTAAAGTGCTGCGCAAACGTTTGGCGCTATATAAAACCTGTATAATAATGTGAACCCCCCTAACCTTAACCTTCACACGTTACACTTCCCACATTGCTAAGCTAATACTACTGCTCACATTAATTCTCCCTGTACTCCTAACTGTAATGCCCCATACATGTGGTCGGACATTCCGACAACAAAATCCATTGGATTTTTTCTGACGGATTTTGTGCCAAACTTGTCTTGCATACGTACGATCGGACAAAGTTGTCGAAAAATCTGATCGTTCGGAATGAGGTGACATAAACCACGTACGTCGGGACTATAAACGGGCCAGTAGCCAATAGCTATGGTCTGTTAATTTATTCTGAGCATGCGTGTCCATCAGAATTGTCTACACACGATCAGAATTGATGCGATCGGATTTTGCGTCACGATCCGGTCGCACATTTTCCGTCGGAAATTCTGACCATGTGAACAGGGCATAACTCTCACACATACTTTCCCTGGAACCCTAACATTAACCTTCACACTGACCCTCCCCGTAATCCTTAGGCCGCGTACACACGGGCGGATTGTCTGCCCAACTTAGTCCGCTGAACCGTGTTTCAGCGGACAATCCGCTCGTGTGTGGGCTTCAGCGGACTTTTTCAGCGGACAGTCTGATGGACTTAGTCTTTCGGAATTTCCGTAATTTTGTCCGTTCAAACTTGGTTTTGTCCGTCCAAACTTGGTTTCAGCGGACAGTCCGCTCGTGTGTAGGCAAGTTGGACGGACTAAGTATGGCGCATGCTCAGAAAGGATTTACACGCCCGAAGGTTGCATTGCAGTGTATTGGACGTCGTTTTTCTAGTCCCGTCGTACGTGCTGTACACGTCATCGCGCAAGTTTTCAGCGGACTGTCTGTTCATCGTGTGTGGTCAAGTCCGTTCATTCAAAAGTTGAACGGACTGTCTGTCGGATTGTCTGACGAACTTAGTTGGGCAGACAATCCGCCCGTGTGTACGCGGCCTTATACACTAATCCTTCTTATCTACAGTCTCAGAAAACATTCAGTATACTACTGCTGCATATCTTTAATATAGTTTATATAAAACCGAACTGAATCTTCCGCACTCAAGTACTTTTTGCCCTCTGATTGAATATATCAAGATCAGGTCTATTATTATAGTTATTATCTGAATTTTAGCTTAGTCTAAATGAAATGTGTTATACTGTTGAAACACTGATGGATTTGTTAGAAGTCTATCATAAATATTTCTGTGTATTTTATTAGGTAATTTCAGTGTTTTCTCATTTTACTACAATACATTTCTTTCTGCAACACTAGTTAGAATTACTGCTTTTAACTACTACTTTCTGTTTCAGTAAGCATCAATAGTGGAAATTATGCATGCCAAAATAGGATGATTCAAAGTACTGGAACAGTCTGTATTGGCTCACTAAAAAATTATTGTACCCTAAAATTGGATCATTTTAACTGTGTCTGGAGGAATTTAATAATGCTAATACAAAAATATCAAAACAGAAAAGTAAACTACAGTTCATCTATGTAAAAACCACATTTAAATAATTAAAATGCATGTTTGGTTATTGTATTGTGTTCTCTGTTTCAGTATAACACAAATGAACTCTTTCTGTCCCACCCATTTATTAAATTATGTAATGGGAGAATCTTCCAGCTCCATTAGTCACAGCCTCAGTGGAACCTACACTGTCCCTATCACAGATGTACGGCAACAATCATTCCACAGCCAGTTTAGACAAAAGCTGATTAATTTACCATTATTTCTAAAACGGGGATCCTAGGAAAGAATAACAGAGGCAATGGGGACAGCTTACTAGATTGCACATGTTCATTTCACTGCATTCATAATTTTGTCTCACAGTAAGTTTCACATGCATAAATATTGCACACGTGAGCAAACTTTTATTTTTTCATGTGAAATGGCTATTTAACAATTGAAAGCCTTTATTTCTCATAATTGTGTATTTTCTCACATGAACTTTTTTTTTCTTTCAAATAACCACCAAAAACAATCTCATTCTCTGCTCTTGTCAACAGACACCATAAACTTGCAATATTCACAAACACAGGCTGATTTTAGATGAAATCAAACCTATGATTTTCATAGACAGGGCAGGTAACAGATTTGCTTTAACTCCTCATTTCACAGCAATTGCAATTTCTTCCACGAGATCTAGTTGTACCCTGTGAGAATCAATAGTTATTACAGGCATTAGTCCCTAATTTCCTGTTCATTCTGGGTCCTAGGTTGCTATGTCTCTTGACGCTAGCCACCAGAGCATCTTGAATTAAAGGTGAACCGCGCACCCCCTGGAGGTCTGTGATTCGGTGATCACAATCAGTCCTGACCCCTTACCACATGGTCAGCTGTCAGCCAATGACAGCTGATCGCTGACAGCATGAGGAGAAAAAAAAGCCGATCACCAGCATCTGTGCTCACCAGTGCCACCTGCCAGTGTCCACAGTGCATATCAGTGCCACCAGTCAGTGCCCACCAGTGTATATCAGTGCCACCTATCAATGCCCATGAGTGCCACATATCAATGCCCACAGTGGTGCATATCAATGCCTCATCAGTGACCCCTACCAGTGCCCATCACTGCCACCTATCAGTGCCACCTATTAGTGTCCTTCTGTGCCACCTATCAATGCCCTTCAGTGCCACCCATCAGTATCACATCTCAGTGCCCACCAATGCCACATATCAGTGTCCACCAGTGCCACCTCATCAGTGCCCAAGTGGTGTGGGGCTGTTTCATCTATCTGCCGGGACTGTCCATGTTTACAAGCAGCCACAAGTAGATCACACAGCCTGTCGACTATGTGATAAGTGGGGAATGGCAAAGCTGTTTTATAGAGTTGCCCCTGCTGTTTTCTAAGCCTCAGCAAGACATACACTATATTACCAAAAGTATTGTGAAACCTGCCTTTACACACACATGAACTTTAATGGCATCCTAGTCTTAGTCCATAGGGTTCAATATTGAGTTGGCCCACCCTTTGCAGCTATAACAGCTTCAACTCTTCTGGGAAGGCTGTCCACAAGGTTTAGGAGTGTGTCTATGGGAATGTTTGACCAATCTTTCAGAAGTGCATTTGTGAGGTCAGGCACTGATTTTGGACAAGAAGGTCTGGCTCGCAGTCTCCACTCTAATTCATCCCAAAGTTGTTCTTTCCGGTTGAGGTCAGGACTCTGTGCAGTCCAGTCAAGTTCCTCCACCTCAAATTCGCTCATCCATGTCTTTATGGACCTTGCTTTGTGCACTGCTCCAAATCATTTGGTGGAAGGGGGATTATAGAGTGGGATTTTTTTCCAGGGTTGGGCTAGGGCCCTTAATTCCAGTGAAGAGAACTCTTAAGGCATCAGCATAACAAGACATTTTGGACAATTTCATGCTCCCAACTTTTTGGGAACAGTTTGGGGATGGCCCCTTCCTGTTCCAACATAACTGTGCACCAGTGCACAAAGCAAGGTCCATAAAGACATGGATGAGCGAGTTTGGGATGGGGGAACTTGGCTGGCCTGCACAGAGTCCTGACCTCAACCTGATAGAACACTTTTGGGATAAATTAGAGTGCAGACTGCGAGCCATTCCTTCTCTCCAACATCAGTGCTTGACATCACAAATGTGCTTCTGGAAAAATGGTGAAACATTCCCATAGCCACCCTACTAACCCTTGTGGACAGCCTTCCCAGAAGAGTTGAAGCTGGTAATATAGTGTGTATGAATAGGACCAAGTGCTACATGCACTTGGTCCCCTAAGGAATTAAATAAAAAATATTGAAACTTCTTTGAGTTCCCCTTTTTAATAATAAAAATAAAAAAAAACAATAAATGCACATATTTCTACAGGAAAAGAAATGTGCATTTACTATTTTTTTAACAGGAGTCTGCTTTTGCAAGCAGTTTGTGATGAGTACAGTGTCAGGATCCTGCAAACTCTTCCTCTAGCTCTCTGTCTGTACTAAGGTATGGGCTTTCTGTTACTGAACTGGAGGAAGACATTTTACAGCTGCTCCAGGGGGCAAGAACTCCTGCACATTGTCATGAGGAAAACGGGGCTGTTTTGGGAGTGGGGAGGTTATCCCTAAATATGGATGTAACATGTAACATGCTGCAAAGGTAACATTAGCCTTTTAATGTGTTTGTTACCCCAGCATTTCATATTCCTGATAAGTGCCTGCTGTACCATGTACTTGTCTGAAAAGTATCCTGTTCTCTTTGCATAGCTTCCTTTGTATGATATACTTGGTGTTCCTGACAGTGCCTCTGCTTGCCTATTAAAAACTGACCACACTAAACAGGAGAGCACACCATGGTCTAGCTATGTACTCAGTATGCTCACCTCCAATCATCAGACTTGTCTTGATACGCCCCCTTTGCATATCCTATTACTGGGAAGCTCAGTGTGGTGTTGCTTATTCTCCCCACAGTTCTTATGCAGCTGAGAACATGTGATCACTTATAAAAAAGGGAAAAAAAGGTATTTATAATTTTTTTTTATTATTTCTATACACAAATGTTATGCCTTTTGTTTTAGTTTTAAACTGAATGGGTTGTTTTACGAGGTGATAGTTTACAGTCATTTTAAAGTGTTTGTTAACCCCACTTGGCGGTATTCCCGAGAATGGCTCGGGGTGAAAATTCAGTACCATTAGCGGTAACCCCTGAGCCAGACTCGGGATCGCATCGCTGGATCCAGGAAGAGGGTACTTACCTAGTCCCCAGGATACTGTGATGTGCGAGTGGCTCGTCCTCCGCTCGATCTATCACGGAGCCGAGCTCTGTTCCCTGCTGGCGCCAAATTCAAAAAGTGAAACACACACATTACATACAGTATAATGTAATCTTACAGATTACATTGCTGTATGTAATTATTTCACATCCCCTTTGTCCCTAATGGTCTGCCCAGTGTCCTGCATGCAGTTTTATATTACAAATACTGTTTTTTCTACCTGGAAACTGGAGATTGTCCATAGCAACCAAAACTCTCCCAGCTAGAAAACAGCGATAATAAATTAGAATCACTCGCAGAATTGAGCGATAGTGATTTGTGGGGAGATTAGGGCTCAAGTCCTGCGGGAACGCATTGTACTTTTTCCATAACAGGAACTCAGTTCCCGTTAGCAGCCGTGTCCTGCAAGACTTTGAAGTATGCGAGCTGTGTGTCAGGTGCTACACCAGCAGCCGCCGACGCAGCTCGCATTAGTCAATGCCGCACACCTGACCATTCAGGCATTGCCAGTAGGGGGCCCCATGACAGCTTCCGCTTCGATCTACCTGTCGTATCACAGCTAGCTAACAGGTAGATCAGGTTTAGGTCTAGCTGATGGGTAGATTCACTATTCTGCTCACAGGACATGCAGGGAGAGAGGTAAGCTGAGGGAGGAACATCAGTTTGGGGTGGTAAGCTGAGCACAATACCTGGCAAAGTTTAATGCCAGGAGGGAAGTTTATGTGGAAATATGTGAAGGGTTGGAATAGCAGCAAGTGTGTGTTGGAGCCCTGCAGAATTTGCAGCCCCCCAAGTTAGCATACATCTCCTAAGCAGGAACACATCACTATCTCCCCAAGCATTCTGTTCAGATAATGAGCAGTTAATTTATGACTTTTCCACTTAACCCTGTATTATCCAAACTCTGTTCAATGAAAAGTGTAAACTCACCACATAAACACTCTATATACAAAATAACATTCCCCATTAAAGATCAGAACATGATGTTCACATTTCCATGGAAGCACAATTGAATGAATGCTGATTATTCAGAGAATTACCGTATTTATATTTATTGAGGATTGTTTTTTTATGTACTAACAGTTAAGCTTCATACACACAATGCGAAAATCGGATGAAAAATACCACTTTTGTAAGCGTTCGTGCATATGAGCGTATCCATTTTTTTTTGGTGGGGAGTTGATCTTGGGTGGGAGTTCCCACACTTTTTTCCCCAGGACTTGACCCCTGGGGGAGATCTGTCATCAAACACTGAAAAGTAATGACAGCGACAATTCTGCAACTGAACAAATTTCTGTGTTTTTGATTTGATTACAATATTGAATCATTTTTATTATTATTATTATATTATTATTTGTTATAATTATGTATAGTTATTTATTATATTATAGTTTATGATTTCATTTTTCAAACTTTATCATACCCGGGATGTCTACTAGACTCTTGTTTGGACAGATTTAAGTGAGTTATTCCTAAGAATTACAGGGTGTGGTGGTAGGACCCTGTGCTACCTGGAGGATTGCTGGTTTACGTCAGATTTTGGAGAGAAAGGCATGCTGATTGCACAGCTGTGTGCTAGGCTATTTAGTTTTGACCTGGCTATGGCTCAGTGTTCCACCCCAACAGACAAGAAGTCTGTGCATGGGAGTAAGGTGGACTCCCATTCCTCTGAGAGGAGTCAGAGGCTGCATGGGTGTAGCCAGAACATGCATGTCTGCAAGAGGCAGACGTACTTGATGACAGAGCAGCAAGATGCTGATAAGGAGTGAGCTAGGAGAAAGCTTAACTCTAGGAAACTCTTTTGGGTCTGTGGAGCAGACCTAAGGCCTAGGGTAAAGGCCTGAATCAGCCGTATGGGAAGAATGGAAGCCAGGAGGCTAAAGTATTGAGTGTGCAAGATACAGTAATGGTGGAACCCCCTGTGTGGGTACTGATGTCTTTGTGAACTTTTCTGTGCTTTTAAATAAAAGTGGGCTACCAGGCCCTTAAAAATACAGTTTTGTACTGGAGTACTCACTGGAAAACGCACCTACCGTTTGAGTCTGATAACCCCAATCTTACAAGGACTACAATATAAAACGCCAAATTTTCATGCAAAATAATTGTACCGCTTTCAGCACCTCAGATCTGAAATAATCATACCGCCAGGGAGGTTAAGGCATACAAAGAAATCACTGATTATACTCAGGCATACTACACTGTATATTTCTTTTCTAAAAACAGGCATGTAAATTGCTATTTAGAGGGAACTTCAGGCTGGCCACGTGACTCGCAGATGCTTTTCAGCTCTGAAACATGGCTACTGCAGGAGGGGCCAAGGTCTACCTCTGACATCAGCCGGGGAGGTCATGTGGCCATTCAGCCCCTCCCTTGGAAGCCCTGTCTCGGAGATGTAAAGCAGTCTCGAGTCACATGACCAGCCTGAAGCTAGCTCTAAATATTTATTGACAAACCTCATTTTTAGAAAAGATATATACAGTGTGGTATGCCTGAGTATCATAGAGGGGCTGGCAGTGACCATTTTAAGTTTTTGATTTCTACTAATAACAGCACGGGGGGCGGAGACAGACACATAACACGGAGCTGACAGGCCGGGAAAAGGGGGTGAGGGGGAGAGAGGAGAGCTGAGAGCAGGGCTGGGGATGACGGAGGGACATACTCTGACCACGGTGGTCAGGGCTCAGCAGCCTTGATTTTCGTGGTCACTACAGAGAGGGAGATACAGGAAGTGACAGGTTTCAACCAAGTTTTTTTTTACAGTTTAGAGAGGGGAAGATTACACAGCACAAGCACTGTGCTGTGTAATCTGCTTTAAGGGACTAGGATATCTTTGTTAACCCCCCCAAAAAAACACTTTAAGTCTTCCTTACTCCACCAAACACTTAAAAAAATAAAAATAAAATATGGTGCTACGTAAACTTTAATAGTAATTGCTAATTTCTTGATTCCTTTTCACTCCCACATCTCTCTTGATCTTAAGTGTCTGTCTCGGAAGAAAATTCTACTATGGCTGTCTTATTCATAGTTTATTCAACTTGTGTATTTATTATATTTGTGGGGGGACTATGTTTGCTTCTAAATGCTTGCAGCACACATTTGCAGAATCGTTTCTCTATAATTGTTCACCATCATCTTGCCTTCGAAACTTAATTGAGGCATTTGGAAGGCATTCAGATTCAAAGATGAATACTATCAAATGTTAACTGCAAAATTAAAATTTTCAGATGCTTTTTTTAATGAAGGCTTTACTCTGTAGATATACAGTATTTATTATCTTGGTGTCAAGTTGCCAAGTGATTTAACAAGACTGTTTGAATTCAACTATGCAAATTTCCATGGGATAGTTCAAAACTTGCTGAATGGGTGGAAATCTCATACTTTTAATCTATTGGGACACATGGCGATTCTAAAAATGATGCTCTTGCCAAGATTTTTGTGCCTTATTTAGAATATACCAATTAAGCTCTCCGTGGTCTATCTCAGTAGATTTAAGGGGATAATATCTACATACCTATGATTTTATAAACATCCACAGATCTTATATTAAAATTGGTAGATTAAAGATAGAGGTGGGTTTTCACCCCAAGAGAACTAACCGCATACTACAAATATGTACACTCGATAAAGAGATATTATTGAGGTATTGGTTATACCGAAAAATAAGCAAGGTAATGGGGATATAACTTTTATATGGTATATAAAATATAGAAAAAAAACAAATATTTTGTATATAGCATTACCCTTAAAGTGTATCTAAACCACAAAACCAAAATGTACATTTTTTGCAGCTTATGGGTCCTTAGATGCAGTGGCTGTATTCGTTTTCTTTTAAAAAAATTTCCCCTTAATTTTTACCGTCAACCTTTCAATGAGTATAGACATAAAGAGACACTTCTTGTCCCTTTATGTGTACACTCATTTCACCACTGTATCTATAGGGGCAGCCATAGATATTATAAGTCTTTTTTGTTCATCTCTAGGGATCAGCTCTTTCTTTGGTCAGATCCCATGTTTGGCTTGAAATTTTCTTGTTCAGACATTCAGCAAATGGACAAATTTAAAGGGGTTATAAAGGTTTGTTTATTATGTTCTAAATAGGTTCCTTTAAGTTAGTGCATTGTTGGTTCACTTACCTTTTCCTTCGATTTCCCTTCTAAGGCCGCGTACACACGCGGGGACTGTTCGCTCAACTTTGTCCGTCAAACAGTTTCAGCAAACAGTCCGCTCAAAATTAGCATGGACGGACTTGCCCACACACGACGAACGAACAGTTTGCTGAAACCGTGCACGATGACGTGAACGGCACGTACGACGGGACGGAAAATACGACGTCCTATACACTGCATTACAACTTTCGGCGTGTAAATCCTTTCTGAGCATGCGCGGAACTTAGTTTGACGAACAAGCCTACACACGAGGGGACTGTTCGCTGAAACCAAGTTTCAGCGGACAGTTTTTCGGAATTTCCGAAAAACTTTGTTCAGCAGACTGTTCGCTGAAACTGTCCGCTGAAAGCCCACACACGGGCGGACTGTCCGCCGAAACACTGTTCAGCGGACAAAGTTGGGCGAACAGTCCCCGCGTGTGTACGCGGCCTAAATGTTTTTTTTTTTCTTTGTTTTCTTTGTCTGAATTTCTCACTTCCTGTTCCTCCTCAGTAAGCTGTTCAGTAAGCTGTTCTGGCTGACTAAACACCGCTCGGATGATGGTGTGAAGTTTACTGAGGAGAAGCAGGAAGTGAGAAATTCAGACAAAGAAAAAAAACATTTAGAAGGGAAATCGAAAGAAAAGGTAAGTGAACCAACAATAAAGGAACCTATTTAGAAAATAAAAAACAAAGCTTTACAACCCCTTTAAGTGGGTATTTGGCTGAGCGAAACCTCTGGCTGCAACAGGAAGTGACACATTTATCAGCAGTATTACTGTTTTTGTCTATATTTGTTCAATGACATCACCTGGGATACCCTACCCCTTCATTTACTTTCCACTGCAGAGACTGAGAGCTGTTATTCACAGAACACATTCACACAAGTTATTGGATGTGTTGGTGGGTTTTTCTTTTGGTAAGTTGGAGGGTGTCAACCATTGTGATTTAACCCCTTCCTGCCGAGCATATGTAGATCTGCGTACTCGGCTTCCGGGGGTTATACCGGGATGATGCCCGCACCTGCAGGCATCATCCCAGTGCTGTTTTTTACAGCGGGCGATTGGCTATCCAGCCATAACAACCGAAGTGTCTAAAAGCCGCTCGGCTGTTATGCTGGAGGAGCGGGAGGGGACGTCCCCCCTCCCGCCGCCTCCCGCCGCTGTTACCGGTGCTCCCGCTGAATCGGGAGCACCAATTCAAGCTCCGATGCCTCCGGCTGCTGGGGAGGAACTGGAATGAAGCTGTAATTGGCTTCATTCCAGTATCCTAATAGTAAACACGGAAACTACGTCATTCCCGTTTACTCGGCTGCCAATGGCGCCGGTTTAAAAAAAATATACAGTATTCAGAATCACCGTTTTCAGCGATCTGAATACATTGAAGTGTAAAGGAGGGATGGGGGGTTTTTTAGACCCTCCATAAAGAGTACCTGTCACCACCTATTACTGTCACAAGGGATGTTTACATTCCTTGTGACAGCAATAAAAGTGATCAAATTTTTTTTTTTTTAACTATTTATTTATTTTAAAATAAAAAAAATTAAAAAAATAAAAATGTTAAAGCACCCGCCGTCCCCGCGAGCTTGTGAAGCAAAGAAAACGCATACGGAAGTCGTGCCCGCATATGTAAACGGTGTTCAAATCACACATGTGAGGTATCGCCGCGATCATCAGAGCGAGAGCAATAATTCTAGTACTAGACCTCCTCTGCAACGCTAACCTGGTAACCGTAAAAAAAATGTAAAGTGTCACCTATTGAGATTTTTAGGTACATTACTTTGTCGTCAATCCACGAGTGTGTGCAATTATAAAGTGTGACATGTTTGGTATCTATTTACTTGGCGTAACATTATCTTTCACATTATGCAAAAAAATTGGGCTAATTTTACTGTTTTGTTTTTTTTTAATTCATGGAAGTGTCCCTTTTCCCAAAAAGTTGCGTTTAAAACACCGCAAAAAATATATATATATAATGTTTGGGGGTTCCAAGTAATTTTCTAGCAAAAAATATGGATTTTAACATGTAAACACCAAATGCCAAAAATAGGCTTAGTCATGAAAGGGTCAATTAGGATCTGCATTGCTGGACAACATGATTAACAACGGATTTACATGGAACATTTTTTTTTCAATAAAGGACTATTCAAACAGTGTGGGTCTGTTTACTTTTTTTGTGAATGAATAGCAGTACTATGTAACCCTTACTCATTCAAATAGCTGGGAGCCAGCATCTGGATGCCCCCTTATTTTCAAAGTGGGCTTCTAGATTCCTCCTGGCGAGGTAGCCCCATGTTGAGGGCATGGACTGGAATGGTTTAGGAGAAAGATGCATGCTCATCTCTCCCCTTTAGGCGGCATGCTTGGATAAGGGGCTAGTATAGATATTTATGGGGATTCCTTATTAACATTTCTACTAGACCATCTAGGAGAAGGGTCTGGTATAAAAGAAGAGAATCCCCGGCTTCGTTATTTAAAAACAGAAAGAAGCATCTCGATGCTGTCATTTGCTGACAATATAAAACAGCATTTTATTTTTTTCATTATGTTAGTTTTGCTGTAGTAGGTTGCATACATCGTAAAACGCTTTATTTCATGGGTAGATTAAGGGCATCCCCCTGGCATGCTATTTAAAAGAATTAGCTTTGGTACATGTTGTTCAGAACAATGTCTAGCCCTCAACACCACTTGTTTGACAATCCCTTAAAAAAGGGAACTAAGGATTTCTAAGATTTGTCTCCAATCGACTTCAATGGGGTTTGGATTCGACATCCAAACTTCAGTTATGTTCGGTGAAGCTGCCCTGAACCAAACCCAGTTATGTTAAGCTCTCCACTATCCATCTCCATTATGTAATATAATATAAAGTGTTGGTAAATGCTGCAGAAATTACACTTTACAGTCAAAATAGTGATGGACACATGGCTGAGCCCTTCTTGTTTTATTGGAAATGATATGGACACAATGACAAGAAAATGCATCAAAATCATATTGTTCTAATATAGAGAACAATACACTACACATGCATTAAACATAACACTAACACCTCGTGAGGAGCTACTAATATACCAGGCTAGGAGTATGTATTGTTACATCTACTTGTTGTTGAGGGAAGGTGGGCTGCAAGTGTGATGGATTCTAGGAGAAGGAAGGCTGCAGGTGCAATGGGTGGTAAGAGAAGGGAGCTTTAATCATGGTAGGTGGTGAGAAAAGGGGGTGCAGGTGCAATAGGTGTTGAGAGAAAAGGGGTGTGTAGATGCTGTGGGTTATGAGATCCAGGCATTGTGTAGGAGAATGATTTATTTGAGAGTTCTGTAGGGGTGGGCTGCTAAATAGTACAAGATAGTACAGAAGGGGGTTGGGTGATAATGCGGGGGGAGGGGCAGATGCAGGTGTTGAGGGTGGTGAAAGAAAGGGATGCAATGCCATGGTGAGAAAAGGGGGGCACGCAACTGCAGTAGATCCAGAAAGAAGGTATGGGTGCAGGTGCCATGGGTGATAAGAGAAGAGGGAGTGCAGGAAAGGTGAATGTTGAGGGAGATGGTGGTGTAGGTGCAGTAAGTTATGAGGCACATGCAGGCATAGTGCATGGTGAGAGAAAGGGGCTGCAACTGCAGTGGATCCTAACAGAAAGTAGGGGCGCAGGTGGAGTGGGTGGTTTTAAGAGTGAAGGTAGTGCAGGCACAGTGGGTGGTGAGAAAACAGGTGCTGCAGTGCATTGGGAAGTGGGAGAAAGGAGAGTGCAGTGGGTTTTAAAACAGGGGGGGGGGGGGATATTAAGTGTGATGGGTGCTGAAAGAAAAGGGTTTCAGGTACAGTATCGGGGGTGATAGCTGGTAGCTGGCTGACATTACAGGATTGGGTTTGGGTGATAGTGAGGAAGTTGTCTGACAATTCAGAAGGCGAATTGAGTGATATTGGGGTGGGTTGGCTGATATCACAGGAGCATTGGGGTGCACTAAGCAGCAGCTATGGTGATACTGCCAGCATGCTTGAATGCTGATAGAACTTCTGCCTTCCCACACAGAACCCACCCATTTTGTTGCTCTTATTGCCAGAGAGGATTGCAAAAGTGATGCCAGATTGCTGATTTCTCGTACCAACTTGTAATGTAACTATAATGTCTGCCTTCATTTTGTTAAGCGCTGTGCAAACTGTTGGCACGTTTTTTATATATATATATATATATATATATATATATATATATATATATATATATAGATAGATAGATAGATAGATAGATAGATAGATAGATAGATAGATAGATAGATAGATAGATACATAGATCCTGTATAATAATAAAAGCTTCTATGCTGCAAGAACAGCAGTTTCAGCTCTTTAAGAGCTCTAAGCTTACCACCCAATGCTGGTACATCCACAAACTTCACCCTCAATCTGTTCATGTGTCTGGACTTGGCCCTTCTCTATACGGTATAATTTCAGCTTTTGTATTCAGATAAAAATAAGGAAACATTTTATATATAAATATAGATTTCATGAATTATTCCTATTCATGCATACACTGTATAATTCTTCATTGCATGATTGATAGCTATACTTTTATCATATCATCATTCAGATCTTCATTATGACCTTCTTCCAGTAGTTTTGCCAAGATCTTCATATGGTCACCTATTATCTTCTCTCCCTTGTTATCCATCCTGTAATTTAGTGGTTACTCAAAAAGTATAAATAAATAAATAAGTAAATACATCTTCCGTTGCTTCAAACATGTCTATCCTGTTAGAACTGAAAGACTGTATATTTGGTATGTATATTCTTAGGAATATGGGGCAAAAATGTATATCTATATACCCAGTTTTACAAATCACACCCTCTAAACTCCATGACCATATCATAACCCCAGGTACCTCACTCCCTCATGTCCATTATGCTGAAACAGATTACCTTGGTAAATAGAAGCAATATCTGACCACCATATCCCTGGTGTATAGGTATTGTCACTTTTAAATAATTTAGGATTATGCTGGTATAGCCCTCTTTTAGGGGGTCATGAGAAATGGTCCTCCCTAAACAGGATATTGCGCTAAACCTGCAGGTAAAAAAGAGAAGCAGAACCTTCACTAAGTGGAAGCGTGGGGTTGATAATAAAGTAGGCAGTGCCTCCACCAAGGATAGAACCTCTGAACAGAGGGGATTACCATCCTGTTAAAGTTAAAGAGGAAGTAAACCCTGATGAGTTTACTTCCTCTTTCATTTCCTGCAAAGATAAAGCATAATGGACTACTATGCATTGCATAGTAGCCCATTATGTGTCACTTACCTGGCACAGGAGCCAGCGAAGTCACCGCTGTCCCCTGTAGTCCGCCGCATCCATCTTCTCGGTGGGTCTCGCGGCTCCGCTGCTGTCATTCGGCGAAGCCGCGATGACGTCACTCCCGCGCATGCGCACAGGAGCAGCCACTCGCGGCATATCGCCGTTGACCACTGCGTGCTCAGTGCGCCTGCGCACCGCTGTCTATGGTGCATGCACTGTAGACAGCGATGCCTGTCTTTTGGCAAATATCTCCTAAACCGTGTAAGTTTAGGAGATATTTCTTGGACCTACAGGTAAGCCTTAATCTAGGCTTACCTGTAGGGTTTACAACCACTTTAACCAGTAATCTAAACAAAGTAATTGGGAGCAGAGGAACTACTGGGACCATCATATACATTAACCATAACTATACAAATGCACCTCAGTATTGAAATAATATATATACTTTATATAAGAAAATATGATTAATAGTACATACATTCAAAGTAAAAACAGATAATACAAGCAATGGGCATGATAGAAGCCCTGGTGGAATTGTGCACATATAATTATTTATAGAGATACTTCAGATAATTTTTGCAGCAAAGTTCTGATGCAGGAGTCCCTGAGGATGATATGGCATCTGTCTTTGTGTTGGAGACCTGAAGACAATATCTGGTGTCATGAGAAACCAGCCTTTACCCAACCAGCCTGAAACACTTGCATACTGTCTTCCTTCTCTCTATCTACTTCCCGCTTCCAGTTTATTTTCCACAACAACCCCAGAATCAGAAAGTGACATACATAATTATACATTACAGTACGATACTAACACACAGAGGGCAGCATATCCCTCAACTGGAAAACTGGCTCCCAGTGGATCCTAGGGAAGCAAATTAGCAAATTAGAGCTGAAATGAAAGTCAACAGGCAAACTATATGCACTCTAGAATCATCTGTATTGCAACATGGGCAGCCTCCAACATTGAGCTTGGCATTTGGCTAAACTCCAGGCCACCAGTCAGATGTATAGCAAAGTTTTGCTAAAATTTCCCAATTTTCACCAAATATTCAGTGAAATTAAATGGTACTTATTCCTAGTTACATTTCCCTTGAAAAATATATGAGTCTTTACAAGTAGCTCATTTTTTAACACTTGTAAACCCATTATTGTGTGACTATGACTATGTGTGTGTGTGTACTATCCACATTTGAATCGTTTTGTCCATCTACCTGCTTACATGGACTCTCATTGTTATGCCGCTTACAGACGATCGGAATATCTGACAACAAATGTTCGATGTGAGCTTGTTGTCAAAAATTACGACAGTGTTTAGGCTCCATTGGACATTTTCTGTCGAAATTTCTGACAACAAAAATTTGAGAGCTAGATCTCAAATTTTCCGACAATAAAATCGGTTGTTGTAAATTCAGAGCGTGTGTACACAATTCCAACTTGCAAAATTCCATGCATGCTCTGAATCAAGTATGAGACGGAAGCGCTCGGTCTTGTAAAACTACCTTTCGTAATGGAGATAGCACATTCGTCACACTGCAGATTTTTTAATCTTTTAATGCAGCACATTTTCTTCTTCTTCATAATGCTAGAATAATGAAGTTGTTTTACGGCTGATATTCACACAGAGTTCTGACAAACTGATATCTTTATTATTTCTCGTGATCTCATGAATAATCATTATATTTTTTTTGCCAGATCTACAGAATAATGTTCATGTATTTTTTTTATAGTAATCTACTTTTTTTTTTTTTATCATGATCTCCTGATTTTTTTTGGGTTTTATTTTATTTTTTAGTTATTTATATTTTTATTCGTTTTGTGTTACCACAACACCATTATTATCTTGTATTTTTTAACCTCAAAGAGATTGGTTGGCGTTCCTTGTTAATATGTCATTGCATTTTTGAAATGTACCTGTCTACACACAATTTAATGTAATAAAGAATCGCTCGGTCTTGTAAAACTACCTTTCGTAATGGAGATAGCACATTCGTCACACTGCAGATTTTTTAATCTTTTAATGCAGCACATTTTCTTCTTCTTCATAATGCTAGAATAATAAAGTTGTTTTACGGCTGATATTCACACAGAGTTCTGACAAACTGATATCTTTATTATTTCTCGTGATCTCATGAATAATCATTATATTTTTTTTGCCAGATCTACAGAATAATGTTCATGTATTTTTTTTATAGTAATCTACTTTTTTTTTTTTTATCATGATCTCCTGATTTTTTTTTGGTTTTATTTTATTTTTTAGTTATTTATATTTTTATTTGTTTTGTGTTACCACAACACCATTATTATCTTGTATTTTTTAACCTCAAAGAGATTGGTTGGCGTTCCTTGTTAATATGTCATTGCATTTTTGAAATGTACCTGTCTACACACAATTTCATTTTTGAACTAAAACACATAGCCAAGTATTTGTAATAAAGAAATAGACATAGTCATAACAAAATAAAGAGGAAGGCCACTCTGGATAAACTTTAGAAAGGGAAAAAAATAATGTCTTCAGCTTGGAACTCTGCCACAACAGACAATTGTACGACACTTCCGAGTAATGTTGCATATTCATATTTTTAAATGTACATAGGAGGAAAAAGAATCGGGACATCAGAGGACACCAGGGACCCCCAACTTCCTAAAGAAAGGGAAGTCACCACACACAACCTCAGGTATGGAGGAAGGAGAGGTTTATGAAATAGGAAAAATAGTGACCACAATAAGAGAGAGTCTGATCAAGGAAGACATCAATGATGTGGAAAAAAGATTCAAAAACATCATTGATGTTTTAGGCAGAATCTAAAAGACGCCAAAATTATTCAAGTTTGTTTTGAATTTTCAGATTTTTCTAAATATATTAAAGTATTTTGAAAGCCAAATTTTTAAGATGCACACAGTGTGTCAACATGTGCTATCTGCTATCACGGGATATCAAGGCACGTGTTTTGTGGGTGCAACCCCCAAATCTGATAAAGGCAATATCAACACCGTTTTGAAACACTAATGTCTGATATTGCCTTCACTTTGTCAAAGTTGAACTTTGTAAATTCCTGAGTTGTGTATGTTTTATGATTTTAAACATGCCCGTTTAACCCAAAAAAAGGCTATTTCTTTTGTCAAACCTAAAAATGTTATACAACAAATATGTTGGTTTGTTCAAAACTCCTTTTCTAACGCATATGTAAATGTGGTTTGAGTAAAGTGTTTTCTACTCAACAAAGTGTGGTTTCTTCTTTCAATACTCAATACTAGTTTTTGGAGTAAGTTGGTGTTTACAGTGGCAATGGGGCTTATCTACTAAAGGCAAATCCACTTGGCACTACAAGTGCACTTTCAGTGCAGTTTCAGTGCACTTCCAAGTGCACTTGCAGTGCAAAGTGGCGTTTCTTTTAGTAATAAACCCCCACAGAGCTCTAAAATTTGCCCCAATGAGGCCAGTTTTGGGACTCAAAACAATGAATTCATGGTGCTGAAAAGGATGTTTTTTTTTTAATCATGAATGCATTACATACATTAACAACAAAAACAATGTCTGTGTGTAGCAGACCCACAACATAATAGTTAGCTGAAAAAGAAACTGTCACCTCATGTATCAAATAAATAATGATTGCACTATTGTAGAAAACGGCCAAAAAGAAAAACCCATTGGAGAACCTAGGAGACAGCTAAAAGAAACACAAGCAGTAAATCAAATTAAATATTATTATTTCAGTTTAAAATAAACATTTATTTTAAAAATATTTATCAAACATGGCATATCAATGCCCCCCCACCCGCAAAGTATTCCATATATTTTTGACAGACCTCACGGCCGCTGTGGGGGGGGGGGGGGGTAGGCCAGGACGGCCAGCTTCAAGCCCCATCAGGGTTGTTGTTTGTTCTGGAAATCTGGCTTCAGGCCCAATTGAGGCCACATAGTTTGTAGCATTTCTCCTGAGAAAGTTGTGTAGAATGCAGCATGCAAGTATTATATGGTTTAGTTTATATTCTGCCATGTTGATTGGCATCAGGAATAAGTGGAACTGGCTGCCCAATATGCTGAAAGCATTCTCCAGCACTCTTCTGGCTTTGGCCAGCCAGTAGTTAAAACCCTCTGGTCCAGGGTGAGGTCCTCATCGGGAATGGCCGCATCAGGTGATCACCCAGCCCAAATGCTTCATCAGCAACAAAGACGAATGGTAGACCAGCCATGTTATCTTCCGGAGGTGGCAAGCCCAAGCCACCACTCTGGAGCCATCCATAGAACTCTGTCTGGGTGATGACTCCACCACCGACATCAGGCCATTCTTCTCCACGTCCACATAGAGAAACTCACCGCCAACATCACAATACTATTAAACCATTTATAGTTGTAATAGTACGACCCCGAGTTGGGGGGGGGGTGGGACTATGTGGACGTGTTTCCCATCTATTGCCCCTCTGCAATTGGGAAAGTCCCACCGCTGGGCAAATTGGAAAGCCACAGTCTGCCATTCCTGTGGTGTTGAAGGAAACTATGGAGTGAAACAGGAAAAAAATTGTGCTTTTGCATATAACATTGCAAGCAGATTAGACACAAACATTCTTGGCCAACATAAGTATAAAACATTTATTTTAAGGAGTAGTTAAAAAGAAAAATATAAGGTCCACTTATCATATTCCTCACCCCTTCTGATGGCCCATTGTAAAAATTTTAGGATGGGGGGCGATGTTTTAGACAGGTAACCCTCTCCATTTCATTGAAAGCTAAATGAATAAATAATGAAAAAGTGTTTTACTTTTGCCAGCCCCTCCTTACTTACACTATTGGCAGCCGAACATGCGAACAGACAAAAAATGTGTTCAAACACGTGAACACCATTAAAATCTATGGGACACGGAGTTCTTTGAGGACCTGGGTCCTGCCCCAGGGGACATGTATCAATGCAAAATATGTTTTAAAAATTGATGTTTTTTTTGTTTCCCGTGTTTACAACAGTCCCTGCACAAAATGAAATTTCTAAAGGAAAAAAGTAATTTAAAAGTACTTGCAGCTATAATGAATTGTCGGTCCTAGCAATACACATAAAAGTCAATGAAAAAACGGCATGGGATTCCCCCACAGTCCATTACCGGGCCTTTTGGGTCTGGTATGAATATTAAGGGGAACCCAAACTAAAATTGAGAAAAATATTGCGTGAAGGTCCCCCCCAAATTCCATACCAGGCCCTTCAGGTCTGGTATGGATATTAAGGGGAACCCCGCGCCAAAATTAAATTAAATGGTGTGGGGTCGCCCCCAAAAATCCATACCAGACCCTTATCTGAGCATGCAACCTGGCAGCCCGCAGGAAAAGAGGGGGGCGAGGGAGTGCTCCCCCTCTTGAACCGTACCAGGCCACATGCCCTCAACATGGGGAGGGTGCTTTGGGGCAGGCCCCCAAAGTACCTTGTTCCCATGTTGATGGGGACAATGGCCTCATCCCCAAAACCCTTGCCCGGTGGTTGTGGGGGTCTGTGGCCGGGGGGCTTAACGGAATCTGGAAGCCCCCTTTGACAAGGGGACACCCAGATCCCGGCCTTCCCCCTGTATGAAATGTACCCCTACCATTTCACAAAAAAAGTGTCAAAATGGTAAAAATGATAAGACATGGCTTGGGACAAGTCCTTTATTAAAAATATATATATAAATAAAAAATGTCCCACGGAGTCCATTCATCTTCTTCTTCTCTCGCTCCGATGGACCGAAAAAAAACCAAAAAAAAAACGCGACCGACCCACCTCCATGGGATGCTCCACCATATTACCCGTCTTTGTAGGTGACAGTTATTTTATAACTGAGGGCAGGCCACACGGTGACGTCCCGGGTGACCCCGCCCCCATCTGATGCACGGGGACTTCCCTATGGCTTCCCCATAACGTTGGGGGGGGGCGGGGTCACCCAGTTACATCACCGGGGGGCTGTCAGGGCTGGCTTAGCCCTTCTTTCTCTGGGCTGGCTGCTCAGCTGTCGGCTAATTGCCAGCTCTCATCTCTCTCTACAGTTAACAGCTGTTCCTGATCATGGATGTCTGACCTGCCTACTTAAAGCTGCCCAGCTCACTTCCCCTCTGCCTTCGCCTTGGTCACATCACAAGAAACCATCTCCTGTGGTTCTGTTTAAAGACTGGCTTGCTGACATCCCTTTTGGCTCCTTATCCTGCTTGCTGTTGCTCTACTTGAATCCCTGACTTCTGGCCTGGCTGATTACCTGATCTGGTTATTGAACTCTGGCCTGGCTGACTACTCGATCCAGTTACTGGACTCTGGCTATGTTTTGACTACGCTTTTTCTATTTACCTTTTTTTTTTATTTAATAAACAAGTGTGATTTCATTGTACCTCTGTCTCGGTCTGATTCATGGTTTCTGACAGTGGCCCCGCCCTCAGTTATAAAGGAAATGTCACCTGCGAAGATGCGTCAGTTGCGCCTTTTTTTTTTCTTTTTCGGTCCATTGGAGCAAGAGAAGACAAAGATGAATGGACTTCGTGGGACATTTTTATTTTTTATTTTTTTAATAAAGGACTTTTCCCAAGCCGTGTCATGTAATTTTTACCATTTTGACACTTTTTTTGTGAAATGGAAGGGGTACATTTGTACTCTGTTACCATTTCATATGGGGGAGGTTGGAATCTGGGGGTCCCCTTGTCAAAGGGGGCTTCCAGATTCCGATAAGCCCCCTGCCCGCAGACCCCCACAATCACCGGGCAAGGGTTGTGGTGATGAGGCCCTTGTCCCCATCAACATGGGGACAAGGTGCTTTGGGGGTCTACCCCAAAGCACCCTCCCCATGTTGAGTGCATGTAGCCTGGTACAGTTCAGAAGGGGGCGCTCTCTTGTCGGATAAGGGTCTGGTATGGATTTTTGGGGGGACCCCCACACCTTTTTTTTTTTTTTTTGGCATGGGGTTCCCCTTAATATTCATGCCAGACCCAAAGGGCCTGGTAATGGACTGTGGGGGAATCCCATTCCGTTTTTCTCAATGACTTTTATGTGTATTGCTGGGACTAACAATTCATTATAGCCGCTAGTAGTTTTAAATTACTTTATACCCTTTAGAAATGTAATTTTGTGCAGGGACTGTTGTAAACACAGGAAACATGCGCCACTTTATAGGTATACTATAGACATACCCCAATTATGAAATTTAAAGTAATATTTCACTTTTATTGTTTCACTCTAAGCATTATTAAAATCACTGCTCCCAAAAAAATGGCAGTTTTTAAAACTTTTTTTGCATTGATACATGTCCCCTGGGGCAAGACCCAGGTATCCAAACACTTTTTATGACAATACCATGGATATAAGCTTTTAAAATGAGCTCTTTTGATTTCTCCCATAGACTTTTAAAGGGTGTTCTGCGGCTTTCGAATTTGTTGCGAACACCCTAAATTCTTTGCTATTCCGCGAACACACTATGTTCCAAACAAACTTATGTTCGACTCGAACAACAGGCTCATCCCTACTGGACAGGTAAGAAGTGCCATAATACAAAAATATGAATACACACTGTCCAAATTGAAGCACATTTTTACATTCTGCAATTACCTGTCAAGATAATAGGAGAACAGAACTTTAAACAGTAGCATTTGAAAGTATTCAGGCTGGCACTTGCACTACATGCTTTAGTGAATTCATCCACAAATCTGACCACAAAAGAGATAGGTATAGTGTGTATTGGTTTGGCAAAGTCAGCAGATAGAGTATTGTTATCGGTTGACTTAGCGGTTGGGGGGAGGGAGGGTTCCAAATGAGTTTGGGACCCTAAAAAAGAAGCCTCTTGCACTCTACCTAAATTTAAGGACAAAAATAACATTTGTACACATTTTAGAGGGTGTTTAGAGTAAAGCACTATTATGGAGCTGACAAAATACATTGGTAAGTGACTAGGCTAGGTCTGTATGGCCCCAGGATAGCATGCTGGGGAGGTTAGTGAAGGCAAATATGCATGAAGGACAAAAAAAGGAGTATTAAAAGCTTCCTGCATGCATGAGGACAAAGAGGACATTCATAGCATATTACAATCATGGTAATTAGGGATTGATGAAAGAATTACAATACATTAGCAAACATTAAATACATAGAATGTGATGTTAAAGGAGAAAACTTACCCTAATATAGTCCTTCTGCAGGACCTGAATGATGGCAGAACAGGTCTCTGGAATAATGATTCCCAGAGCCTGGGGGGAGATGCCTGTCGAGAACTTGAGGTCCTGCCGACTTCTCCCTGTCACCAAGTACCTCAATGTGGCGACAAGTCTTTGCTCAGAAGTGATGGCTTGCTGCAGCAGGTGTACTGCTTGGTAATATGAGGGGACAGCAAAGCCAACAAACATTGAAAATGGGGTCCATCATCCTGAGATAATTCCTGAAATCATCAGGATTTTTCTCCTGGATCTCCCGCAACAAAGTTATGTGCGAGAGTTGGTCACGCTGGAGCAACCAATTCTTGAACTCCTCCCCATCCTGTTCATGGACTGGGCTTGGATCAAAGTAATAACCCCAACACCAAGCCCCTGCATAGCATGATTTCTATGATGAGTACATAACCATAACATGGCTTCAAAACAGTCGGCTGGTCAGAACGAACTAACAGAATGCACTGAAAATCAGAAAGGCTTGAAAAGAGCAACCTGAAAATCAGAAACGAGTGGACAAGAGCGCACTGAATATCAAATACGTACTAGAAATGGCATGCACTGAAAACCAGATGCGAACCCACAAGCACAAACTGAACTGAACGATCGGAAAAGCACGAGGCTGAAAAGCGTGAATCGTCTCTCACCAAACTTCTACTAACACGAGATTAGCAGAAGGAGCCCAAAGGGTGGTGCACTGGATATTGGACTTCCCTTTTCTAGTGCCGTTGTACGTGTTGTACGTCAGCGCATTCTTGGCGATCGGAATTACCAACAACATCTGTACGACCGGATGTATGGAAGACAAGTTTAAGACAACATCTGTCGGAAATAAATCCAGAATTTTGTTGTCGGAATGTCCGATCGTGTAAGAGTTTTTGCTTTCATAAACGCAGAAGCGATCAGTGACATCAGCATCAGGATTGTATTGCTGAAGTAAAGTCCATGAGACATATCATGCGAATTCAGACTAACTAAAATGTTAGTTTTAGGTGGCCTTTATAATTTGGGATAAGTTCTCGTTTCTCCAAGCAGCTAAACACATTGTACAAGAGTAATATCTACACAAAAAAATGGAACTGCACATTCCTTAAAAGAAATAAAAAAATAAAAAAAATTACACCTCTAGGCTCATTACAGTGCTCCGGAGGCTGCTCAGCAACTTCTTTTCATAAGTTTACAGCTATTTCTGCATACTTTCTTCCATCTCTTTCTCCCTCTAATAAATTCACACTCTGTATGTGTCCTATAAATATTTAACAGCTTTATCATGAAATATTAAATGATAGATGGAGTCTTTACTACACCTGCTAAAGGCACTTCAAACAATCAAAAAACTCACACTTCTTTCCAGCTAATCCCTTCTTCCTGCTGTATGGCTTATGCCCACAATTTTGTGACAGAGGCCTTTATAATTGCTCCCATTCTTATCTCATGCACAGATTAGAAATGCCCAAATGCTGAACATACATCCCTATGGCTGGAGGAAAGCTGTTTAATATGTGCTTCTAAACCCATGGAGCTATTTGTAATGTACATGTGCAAGATACAACAATAAGCAGGCTTACCTTTTCTGGTTTATATTAACAACCCCACAAACCGGACATCTTCTAAAGAAAGTTAATTATTTTTTTCAAAATGTATTTAAATATGTACAGTATTTCAAATGTCAAAACGTCTCAGATTTTTTAAAATATTATGCTTGAGTTCAGTGCTGTTAGTTGAATGCTGTGGAGGTTTGCTAAAATCTAGCGGCGCTATTCGACCACTAGCGGGGCAGTTTTAACCCCCACTAGTGGCCAAGAAGGGGTTAAAAACCACTGCAAAGTGCTGCTACAGCAGCGTTCTGCCGGCAGTATAGCCACGCTGCCTCATTGATTTCAATAGGCAGGAGCGGTGAAGGAGTGGTTTATACACCGCTCCTTCACCGCCCCAAAGATGCTGCTAGCAGGACTTTTTTGGAGTGTCCTGCCAGCGCACCACTCCAGTGTGAAAGGCCTCGGGGCTTTCACACTGGAGACACATCAGCGGCTGTTTCAGGGTGCTTTGCAGGTGCTATTTTTAGCACTGTAGAACCTACAAAGCACCCCAGTGTGAAAGAGGTCTAAAGTTTTATGTAAGTTATTGTCATTTCCCTTTTGCTCAGACAAACGGTTGTAAATGCAGAAATACAATAATACGGCTCGAGCAGTTTAACCGTACCCATGATGTACAGATATAAGGGAATTAATCCATCAAGTTCAAGGTTCAAAGCTAAATCCCACTTCTAAAAATTCACAGGATATCATCTGATCAGTTCGCAATCTGGACACAATACTGCCATTTCACAGCACTCCCATTAATTTGTTATGGGTGTAAGAAGAGAAAGTCACATGGTCTACAATTACCAAGTATTTCCCTTAGCTCTGGTTGGCATGTGGAGGGGTGGTGGAGATAATGGAAGGTGAGTGTAAGCAGAAGGAATTGAGTTTAGGGGTGTGCAAATAAGTGAACCTATTTACTAGCCCTATAGATTAGTAATGGGTTCAGTTTCCATGCCATTGCTGCCTTGTTCTTGAAGGTGAAAGTTCCAAAATTGTCATCCTTTTCCATGCCTCACATTTTAATATTCAAGTTCCTTTTAGGAGGGCAATCAGCTCATTGTGACATGGGAATCATTAGCTCTAGTAGTAGATGCGTTTTCAAGTGAGCTCACATCAGTCAGCACTTTAGTTTTAGGGCATGGCAGCCCATTTTCAATAAAAGGAAAATAGAAAGTCCATAGTATATAAGGTTTCCCACATAGGGGTTCCTCTCCAACAAAAGATACAAATAGATGGAAAAATGCTAGCCCACGTGGCTCCTAAGTTCTCACTCAGCTTTACTCGCAGCACCTCCACACTTCATGCTGGTCACCCAGACCATAGGTTTTTCAGTGCAGACAGCTTCCCTCTAGCGCCCACAGCTCTGCTCTGACCTTAGTCCTCAGGCCGTTATTTGTCTCATGCAGACACACATGCTCTGGCTGCACCATGCAGCCTCTGACTCCTGGAGGCCTACTGTCTTTCTTGGGTGGAGCTCTAATGTATTCCTAAACCTCTATTATACAGTAAGAGCTATGTGCACCTGGGCACACACCCTGCTGGTCCTACACAAAGCCCAGACACTGGGTTGGAGATTCTGGCCCCACCCTAGACACTATGGAGTCTCCAAACTACAGAGCCCCATCCAGGAATACCAAAACCTGGAGAAAGCTGCAAAAGCAATTTTCTCCACTTAACATATATGCTTTGTAGTCCTGCACTAAGCCAATGTGCACACCGTGTGTCCTTTGGACACGTGCATTCGTTTTCGTCCTAATTTCGGGTATTTTCGTTATCATTTTAACAAACGATAACGAACGTGCAGAATCCGAAAACCAAAAGATCCGATGGAAACAAATGCTTTATTTTCATTTTTGTTGTGACAGCAGTTCGATATAGATAGGAGATTTGACATGAGGCTGACAAATGCGATCTGTGTCCAACGATCCTGTGGTCGAATGTGCCTAACCTTAGCTCTATTAGTCCAAGATTATTCTACATAGAGAGAAAAGATTTGATATAGAGAAAAAAGATTCAACATTATAGAGACAATAGCAAAAAAGGTTGAATGTGCCTAACCTAACTCTATTAGTCTAAGATTATTCGACATAGAGAGAAAAGATTCAACATGAAGATTTGACAAAGCAGTCGCTGCAAGCAGACATTTATGGTCGAATGCTCTGCCCATAGGCTATAGAAGAATTCTAATGTTGATTGACTAGTAATTATAATTAATAAATATAATTATTACTAGTGTCATTAGACATCTACAATAGCTTGTAGGGGGAACATTCGACCGGAAATGTACGATTGCAGCATCGTACAGTTTAGCTGCTCCGTTGAATCTACTTAGAACATTCGACAGACACCATAAGCCTTCAATGACAGATTCAAGCTTATCTCGGATTTTCGGACAAATGCATTTTTTTAATGAAATAAAAACAAATTTTGTAAGTAACTAAAAAATTTATTTTTCAGATAAAAACGAAATTCCGAAACAAAATATTTCAGTGTAGACTGTCTAGACTGCAGCTAACACATTTCATAGTGACAGAGTCTCGTCCTGTCACATATCCCCCAAGCAAGTAGGGGGTGGAACACATAAACCCGGCACTGTGGGTGGACACCTCTGTGCCAGCTGCTAGCTGCGTACCCCCAACCCTTTTTTCAGGTACGTTTCCAAGCTCATCCTACCCTGGATCTCATCAGGGTCCTACAGTTCTGTATACTCAGCCTTCTTCTTCTATCCTTGGGGTTTCTGAGCTCATTTACCAATGAATTATTCACCTCCATATCATCAATGCCATCATTTACAGTAACATTCAGTGATAAATCACTTATTCTACAATTACCAATACTGTTAGTTCTTTCTTTCTCAGTGGTAGGGCCAGGCCCAAGGAGGGACCATACAGATGAGGAGCTATCCCCTACAAGACGTTTTCAAAGCTTCACTTCACCTGTTGTCCAAATCTCTGTGGCCTAACAACTGACACTGATCAACGCATAACCCATTACTTCCCACTGGTTTATTCATTACAACTTCAGAGTCACAAAAAACATTGATAGCAGTAACAATCCTTGACTGAACACACTTTTCCATGTCACAATTTCTGGTACCCTCAGTACTGTATTTCAGAGTGTCCCTGGGTACTTCAACTTGTACCTTTTTGTAGGTACCAGACAGAATCTCTGCTGTTGCCGCATTCCTATCAGACCCTTCATTCTTATGAGGAATAGCAGGTGAGGCAGTATCTGCGCCATTTACTAATCCCTGCTTGGCTGCACCTTGGACCACACTTGCAGATGTGTCCATCACCATGTCAGGCAAAGAGATGTCTCCAGCAGCTCTCCAGAGCACCTTCCATACCAAGCAGTAACTGGAAGCACTTTCACAGGGAACTTTCAGCTATCATATTGTTAGTAAGCATTGTACCAACCGATTCCATTCGTGATTATTGTTACTAAGCACAGCCTGTATTACCTGGCTCCATCCATTGGTACTCCCCAATTCGAACATGTCCAACTGTGGGGGAGACACCTAGGTATACAAGGAGTGCATTTTTATCAGTTCAAGCAATTCCACTAGTAAGGCTTCTGTCATCTCTGTACATTCCATGTCTACATATGTGACCACTTTGGGGACCTTTCCCATGTCAAAGATGTGGAGGGGCTCATCTACTGCAGCTTGAGAGGTTGAGACATTTGAAGAGACCTCCACCTGATTGGAGGTACCCATAAACACAACCTGCTGCTCCCCTAGAGTGTTGTCAGACGCATGTCTCCTACTCATCCCCTCTAACTCAACAACAATGAGCCTCTGCAAGTCAACATGAGTTACATGGTCACCTTGACACTTGACATTACCCAGCTGTTCATCTGTGGACAACACATTTGCCATGTATCTGGTCCTTCTGACAGGGGGGGACAACCTTGGCCCAGGCTACCGTGCACTTACCCACCGGCTGCTCTGTGATTCCTCCTTCTGACATAGCAGTTGTTTCCATACCCTTGTTGCATAACATAGCCTTGTCTAGCATGGCTATCAATTGTTTGGCCCAACTGTCCCAATCTATTGTGTTTCCATCGTGGGTGCTCAGCAGCACCACATCACCTGCTCTAGGAGACACCTGGGATGCTGCAGCACAAACAGTACCCTTTGTCAGTTCTACATCACTTTGTGACAACATGCTTTTACTCATATCACACTGAGATAATGTATCAGCAATCAACACAGGTTGCAATACATCATTTTGACTAGCTTGCCCTGGTGGCACTACCAACACACTCAGCTGTGTACTTCCAGCTGATTTAACCGCTCACCATCTGGATTACATATAAGACGAGGGGACTGCTCACACACACTCTCACAGCATGGTGCAGACCCCCTCTGTTCCAACAGAGCAGGATCAGTGCTGTCCTGAACAATCTCTGGCTCCAACACATGGACACCCCCAGTGACTTCCATGGACAACTCTGTGGCTCTGCCTCAGGTTACCAAGAGAGATATCCCCCCTTCCTCATTATTAGTGAGTACATCACCAACATAAGTACATTTATCAACAGTTATGCCTCGTACACATGATTGGACTATCCAGCGGACTTAATCCGGCTGATTGTCTGCCGGACTTTGCAGCTGAGGTCCGCCGGACTTTCAAGCGAACGGACTTGATCACACACAATCACTCCAAAATGCCAGCGGATTTGAACGTGATGACGTAGAATAAGGAAGTTTCTAGCAAGTAGCCAATAGCTGCCCTAGCATCGGTTTTAGTCCGCTTAACTAGCTCACAGACGAACGGATTGTCCGCTAAAAGCCGAGTCTGGTGGACAATTTTTAAGCAAGTTTTACTTCTAAGTCCACTGGACACGATCTAATTGTCCGTGTATGCGGCATAACACCTTCATCAGTATGATCACCAGCAGTCATATACCTTCATCAACAGTGTTATAAGCTTTAGCAGACTGTCTGTGGCCATTACACATGGAATGTGTGTGCCACTCAGCACACCACCCTTCCTCCCCAAAGGATTATCTTGCCCACTAGGGCGGCTCCACATTTGTCCTGGAAACCCTCTGCTCCATCACTGCGTACTCCTAGAGGTCTCTTTGGGCATCTCTGCAGCACCTGCCACTAAAGAACCTGGCACACAGACTGTTTTTGTTACCCCTAGGTTAACAATTACAGCACTCTGCTGGATTACACCAGGCATATACAGAGTACTCAAGTAATTTTGAGTCTTTAACTACTTGCCGACCAGCAGCAGTTCGACACGATCCCCCGAACTGTGGTAGCTGTACATTGGCCCTTTAATTGCCTATAGCAGGTGCGTGTGCCCGCTGCACGGCAGGGGAGGCAATGCGTGTGACACACAGTCACATTTTTGTAAATACCCCTCACATTTTTGTAAATATTTTATTATATCTTTTCATGTGACAACACTGAAGAAATTACACTTTGCTACAATGTAAAGTAGTGAGTGTAGAGCTTGTATGCCTAATGTCTAAACCGCTGGCAACAAAAGTGAGTACACCCCTAAGTGAAAATGTCCAAATTTGGCCCAAAGTGTCAAGATTTTTTGTGGCCACCAATTCACAGGTTGTCACCGGAGTCCTCTTCCACTTCTCCATGATGACATCACGGAGCTGGTGGATGTTAGAGACCTTGTGCTCCTTCACCTTCTATTTGAGGATGCTCCACAGATTCTCAATAGGGAATATAGGCCTGGAGACATGTTTGGCCAGTCCATCACCTTTACCCTCAGCTTCTTTAGCAAGGCAATAGTCGTCTTGTAGGTGTGTTTGGGGTCGTTTTCATATTGAAATACTGCCCTGCGGCCCAGTCTCTGAAGGGAGGGGATCATGTCACAGTACATGTTGGCATTCATGGTTCCCTCAATGAACTGTAGCTCCCCAGTGCCAGCAGCACTCATTAAGCAATCTTAAGCAAACTGTTTGCATGCTTTCTTGTGCATCATCTTTAGACGAGACTTCCTTCTGGGATGACAGACATTCAGACTTATTTGATGCAGTGTGTGATGTATGGCCTGTGCACTGACAGACTGACCCCCCACCCCTTCAACCTCTGCAGCAATGCTGGCACTACTCATACGTCTACTTCCCAAAGACAATCTCTGGATATGACGCTGAGCATGTGCACTCAACTTCTTTGGGCGACCATGGCGAGGCCTGTTCTGTGTGGAACCTTTCCTGTTAAACCGCTGTATGGTCTTGGCCACTGTGCTGCAGCTCAGTTTCAGGGTCTTGGCAATCTTCTTATAGCCTAGGCCATTTTTATGTAGAGCAACAATTCTTTTTTTTATATCCTCAGAGAATTATTTGCCATGAGGTGCCATGTTGAACTTCCAGTGACCAGTATGAGAATGAGAGCAATAACCCCAAATTTAACACACCTGCTCCCTATTGACACCTGAGACCTCGTAACACTAATGAGTCACATGACATCGGGCAGGGAAAATGGCTAATTGGCCCCAATTTGGACATTTTCACTTAGGGGTGTACTCACATTTGCCAGCTGTTTAAATATTAATGGCTGTGTGTTGAGTTATTTTTTACACTGTTATAGAAGCTGTTATAGAAGCTTTACACTCACTACTTTATATTGTAGCAAAGTATAATTTCTTCAGTGTTGTCACATGAAAAGATATAATAAAATATTTACTAAAATGTGAGGGGTGTACTCACTTTTGTGAGATACTGTACATGCAAATCTCCTTTTTATGTCATTCCTACATCTGTGATCTGACTTCAGATTTGTCCAGCTCGAATACATGCAGGAATAAATCACATAGCATCTTATACATATATACAGTATGGTTTTAATATTTTCATCTTCAGCACTGTTCTAGAAACTCTAGTTGCATGCATTATAGTTCACTGTTCTCCAAGCCAGCCCTTGGTCTACATATATTTATTACACACTAAACATATTCCTCTACGTTATTCTAGTATTGTACAAAACTTAGGATATCTACTGGCTCTTCAGCTTTAAGAAATTTTTTAGTGTGTGTTTTGTTTAGTTGCTCAAGTTTGGAATTGCAGATTTTCTTCTTTATGTCTTGTGCAATATACAAGAGGCATATGCATTAATATCCAATGTAGACCTGCAGTGCGTCACTTCACTTTTAACTTCTAGCAGTCATTGTCCACCTAAGCCAAATTGAAAAAGAATAACAATGATGCCATCCAATCCACCACTTTTAGACACTGACTTATAACTCGCGTACATCTCTCAAGAGATAGAAGGTCAAATCGCATTCATTATGATAACCAATGTGACATCAGGGTTCTCCCAATAAGGCTTCAAGATCTGCTCCAGCTTTCCACTCCTCCTTGAAAGAATTACATATTTTAACCAATGAATGTTGTGCTGTGGCTGCTACTACTTTACAACTCTACAAATTTAGACTGTGCCCACTAATGTCCCAGGACCATAGCAATTTCCTTGTGTATTTCATTATGCTTCCGACCTCGTTCAGACCTGTTTGTTGTAGTAACACACAGTACACATTTAGG
Source organism: Lithobates pipiens (assembly GCF_037356315.1). Taxonomy (NCBI): domain Eukaryota; kingdom Metazoa; phylum Chordata; class Amphibia; order Anura; family Ranidae; genus Lithobates; species Lithobates pipiens. The sequence goes on from NW_027507758.1 coordinate 495,006,377, forward strand.
TACCCTTAATCCATTAAAGATTTGTAGCACTGACAGCTGCAGGAGATGCTGGTGGTGATACGTTTTCTATTCTGTTACAACTCTCTTAAAGTGATTCTAAAGGGGTTGTAATAAAAAAATTAAAAAATAATTAAAATAAAAAACATATTATACTTACCTTTGTGCAATCATTTTGTACAGAGCAGCCCTGATCCTCCTCTTTTTGGGTCCCATGCAAGCAGTCCTGGCTTCTCCCCCTGCTGAGTCCCCCAATAGCAACCTTCTTGCTATGGGGGCACTTAAGAAGGCTTGTTCCTTACCCGTGCTCTTGTGAATGGACATCTGGCCTCGCCCCCCCCCCCTCTCCTCATTGGCTCACTGATTGTGATCGATAGCAATGGCTCCCACTGCTGTATGAGCCTATGAGGAGATGGAGACATGGGAGAGCAACTGCTCTCAAGCACATCACTGGAACAAAGCTCAGGTAAGTATAAGGGGGGCTGAGGGGGGAGCTGCGCCCATAGAATGCATTAAGGTAAAAAAAAAAACTTCTGCCTGTAGTACCACTTTAACTGCTCAGTCCCCACTGACACACTTGGTCATAGACTAAACCCTATTTACACCTGTGTGACTTAAGTGTTAGTAAACTATTACTCTAACATAATGAACAGGAATTAGACCACAAGCACTTTGGAGATAAATTAATTAAATATATTATGGTAAATGTAATAAAACAAGGCATACATTGATGCACAGATATTCACACAGAATTAGGGGCACATAAATGGATGAATGGTCCATGACCCACTAACTGGCACTCAAAAGACTATAGCAAAGCCAAATTGACCTGCATCGAGTTCCTAGAATGGTAAGAACTAACTCGGATGAATAAACGGTTCCTTGCATGTACCTTATGCATACAACCTCAATAGTGGGTGGGTGTATGTGTTTCTAAGAAATACCCCCTGAAGGCGGCTGAAAGTATCGGGTGCCCAAGATTCAACTTTGGCTGGCTAGAGAAGGAATTTTAGCAAATAATTTACAGGAGAATGTTTATTTTATTTTGCTCATTGTGTTAATGTAAAACATGATGAGGGTTTAATGCTACTATATTATTATTATTATTCACGACAGTTTATGCAGCGCTTTACAATGTATAGGGGGGACAACACAATTACAGTACAATACAAATGGTACAGGAGGGCCCTGCTCGTAGAGCTTACATTCTAAAGGGAGGGGGTGGTGGTACAAAAGGTAATAGCTGTAGAGAATGATTTGATACTATAAGTCTGGTTTGCTCAGCAAAAAGGGGGCAAAAAAGGGAAGGTAATCCAGAACAGAAGCTCAAATATATACTGTCCAACTCATTGTTAGGGGTGCATCTACACAGAGGTTTTTGGTACCAGAGCTCACTGAAATTCCCACTACTGCTCCATTCTCAGTTGGCAAAATGGCCTAATTTTGCATTCATTCTGAAACTGATCAGCACTGTTTGGCAGGCTGATGCCACTGTATGCATATTTGCATGAGTGAGGAGTAAGACAGTGATGTCTGCAGCCTGTGGGCCATCAATGTACAACCACATATACATCCAGGTTTATCACTGGTATTTAAAGGGGACATGCAGTACAGTGCCACCTCACAATATAGACATAATGAGAAAAGTAATCCACTCTCATACACTTACCGGAACCAAGTATACAGTAAGCCAAAGTAGATTAAAGACTGAGCTCTGATCTGCTTACCTGTTCCAAGCAAGTGATTTAATGGAAATTGAAACTATTAGATAAGAACAGCTGCCAGGTGACCACTATTTGTAGAAGGGTAGGTTATCAATGTCTGCATGTTTCTTGAAGTTTCCTTTAACATATTCTATTTCTGCCACATTGGAGTAAAGAAACTCTGAAAGGTTCTATCTGTTCTTAGTTTAGAAGGTTAAACACACCTGCAGAAGACAGCACCTAAAACAGTCCATCCAATTAATTCTATTCAGAAAATGTCAGTTGGAGAACAATTCCAATCATTAAGATGCAGAAAGAGCAACACTACTATCTTGAAATTTTCCTAATGATGTCTTCTCTAACTTCACTTTACCTCTCCTCACTCGGATGTTCTGTCCCTTGGCCATTTTAACCATTGTTAATCTTTAAAGAGATTTTTAATTGCTGCAGCTTTGCTATCGGACATGGCGAGGTGAGGAGGGGAGGGTTGGAAAGGTTTTGTCTGCAAATTTGAAGTTAGCAAAAGCTGCTGCTTAATGGAGTAATTTCCCCCAGCTCTGTTAAAGGGGACAGACAGTTGCTCCTGTGACATACAATTTTAATTGGGCACCTTGCAATATTAAACCCATCTCTATAAAATATTACCCAACTCTTGCTGAATGAAAAATGCCTTTTTTTCCCCTTTCACTTCAGATTGCTGTGATTTAATCAGTCCTCTAACATTAACATGACTGCAGATAGTATCGTAATTACTTTCCAAGCAGAAAGAACAAAAACACACTAGGGAATTCTGTGTGTATCAGGATTCACAAAATGGTATTTTTGCTAAATTGGTGCAAGAAAATATTCCCTTAGTGTAACCATTACATTAAGGGAGAAAACGAAGAGGTGTCAAAGAAAAATCACACAAAATGACATCAGTGATCAGGGTTGTATGGATCATGTTAATCCAGAAATTTCAAGACAAACACACATTAAAGCAATTTAATAGCTTCTTCTACTGTCAGGTTCAATAGCAGTTGATCAATTATATTACACAATAAGTAATGTCACTTAGCAAAACAGAGGAAACCAAGGCTGCAACTCTTTTTTGTATAAGGTACGGTGAAGGGGAACACACACTCAAACAGCTTTGTTGTTACTGCACATTAATGTACATTAAAGGAAATATCAAGAGCATATACTCTGGAGTCACTGGATTATATGTTGTGTAAATTGACAAAAGTATTCTGCTTTAGGTGCATTTTTACATAGGAAATCAGTTTGAAGCTAAACATTTACATAGGGTTTGTAGCTGACCTTCTACATTCATCAAGGTGCTCCAAGCAGCTTTGGTCATTTCCATTGGCTTGTAGTGAGAGAAACACAGTTCTGAAGAAAAAAAGCCTTTATATATTATATATATATATTATATATTATATATATATATATATATATATATATATATATATATATATATATATATACATATATATATATAATATGTGTATATATATATATATATATATATATATATATATACAGGCCCTAAATTACAGCAACACCTTTCATAAGTCCTCAGCAGGCAGAACATACCTCTTGTTGGCCAGTGAGTAGAGTGGCTACAGCTTGTAGGTTTACAAGCTTTTTACCTATATGCAATGACATTTTATGGAGTGGCTCAGATGGTTTTGGATTAATTGAATCACACATTGCTGCATTGTGATCACATCTTGTTTGAGGGTTTAGAAATGTGAGTGTAGCACTTTTTTATCCCCAAAAGTGGTTAGAGACCCTCTGGTGGTTCAGTGAGCTATCATTACACCTCAGGGCAGAATTTTTGACTCTTTGTGGGGTGGAAGGGGGTGCCAATCAGTTTAAGACAGTGTAACAGAGTTTTTAACCAATAAACCCAGGAGAAGAGGAATTCAGGCACAGGATATGCAAACATATGCTGACTTTGTATCAATTACAGCCAGTACAAAAAAAAAAAAAACAGTCAGTAGCTTCTACCCCAACTTTTCAGCTCATACATTAGCAGACTAATTTTCACCTCTAGGTGCACCAATCCAGCTAAGCACCTTCCCGATCCACTATCACTGGATAAACCCTTTAGCACAGGGGCAGGCAACCTCGGCATGCCAGCTGTGGCAAAACTACAAATTCCACCATATCTCTGCCTCTCGGAGTCATGCCTGTGATTGCCAGGGTCTTGCAATGTCTCATGGGACTTGTAGTTTCAAAACAGCTGGAGGGCCGAGGTTGCCTACCCCTTCAAGTTTATCAGGACATCAGGATACTTTGGATATCAGGTTGGGGCCAATCTTTAACACAACACACCCTCCCCATGTAGCAGGCATGGGAGGACATGAATACACAGCAGCAAAATAGATCCTCCCAGGGCAGAATATGGGGGGCAAAAGAACTAGGTCACTTCAAAATATTTATATCCTTCCCAGCATGTATAACTGGCAAAAAATCCAAGGTGTTCTGTGAATGGTGGAAGTACCAAGCAAGCAACCAACCCCATCCTCCCTCCCCTGTGGTTATTATGCAAAAGAAAAGTCTCTTAACACCCAGAACATCACTGCTGTGGCTGTTGCAGTGCCCACTACTATAAAGATTGTCATCTTCCCCAGTGATCACTCAGAGATGAGATATGCATACTCACATTGGTGCAAGCTGGACTACCTTAAAGGGGTTGTAAAGGTTTGTTTTTTATTTTCTAAATAGGTTCCTTTAAGCTAGTGCATTGTTGGTTCACTTACCTTTTCCTTTGATTTCCCTTCTAAATGTTTTTTTTCTTTGTCTAAATTTCTCACTTCCCGTTTCTCCTCAGTAAACTTCACACCATCATCCGAGCTGTGTTTAGTCAGCCAGAACAGCTTACTGAATAGCTTACTGATGAGGAACAGGAAGTGACAAATTCAGACAAAGAAAACAAAGAAAAAAAACATTTAGAAGGGAAATCGAAGGAAAAGGTAAGTGAACCAACAATGCACTAGCTTAAAGGAACCCATTTAGAAAATAAAAAACGACAACCCCTTTAACTATGCAGCAAAAATCATATCTAGAGCTCAGTATTAACATATTTAAGGCACTGGAGGATGAAGGAGATGGTGCTTGGTGAACAACCCATGAAGGATACCTACCTGCATGTTTCATTTACATTATAGTCAGCAGGCTAGAGGCCGTTGACATAGGAAGCTGCAATGCTGAAACAATGAATTGTGATGTCACCCCCTTGACTTTATGATGTGGCAGAGGGGTTTGAATCACAGGACCAGCTAAACTTATAACATTTTGCCAGTTGTTTCTTGGTTGTGTATTTAACTGTTTGGTTAAGTTTTTCTTCAACTGTATATGGCATTATTGTGTCAACTTTCAGAAACACAATAAAGCTAAAGATTTATCCACTGAATGAGACAATGCTTGAGTAATTATTTATTTCTAGTGAAAATTAAATGGTTAATTAACTCGCCATGTAGGAATCTCACTACTTTCCTGACAATAAAAGTAAATGCTTGGGTTAATTAATTTAATGCTATGAAATGGCTGACTTTCTTTATCCAGCCCCCAGTGATAGAGGGATTAATTAGCCAGAAACGAATAGAATCAAGGTAATTGTCCAGCAAAACCCACTTAGAGACAGTGGAAAGTTGTCTGTGACAGAGGCCACTGGATATGGAGAATTTTAATGACTATTAATTAATATTAATACACTCTCTTACCTGGTCTTTTACTTTGCTAAGTAAAATGACAATGCCCTCACTATATTCACTATATTGTTTTATATCGCTTCACTTAAACATTCCACATTATCGGCTCTCATGTTAAATCTGTTATGGAGTACTTTATAAACCCTGATATATATAAAAGGTAGTTTTCTAACTCCATCAACTCACTAAAACCACATGTACCTATACTTTTCTATACTGTAATCATTTGTCAACATTACATCACTCTGTATCAATACATTAAAGCTGTATATATTACCAAAAGTATTGGGACACCTGCCTTTACACGCACGTGACCTTCAATGGCAACACAGTCTTCTGGGAAGGCTGTCCACAAGGTTTAGGAGTGTGTCTATTGGAATGTTTTACCATTCTTCCAGAAGAGCATTTGGGAGGTCAGGCAATGATGTGGACAAGAAGGCATGACTCGCAGCAGTGTTCTATTGGGTTGAGGTCAGGACTCTGTGCAGGCCAGTCAACTTCCTCCACCCCAAACTCGCTCATGCATGTATTTATAGACTTTGCTTTATGCACTGGTCCAAATAATTTGGTGGTGGAATTATGGTGTTGGGTTGTTTTTCACGGGTTGGGCTTGACCCTTATTTCCAGTGAAAGGAACTCTTAAGGTCTCAGCATACCAAGAAAGTTTGGACAATTTCAAATTTCAACTTTGTGGGATCAGTTTGGGTATGGCTCCTTCCTGTTCCAATGTTACTGCACACCAATGCACAAAGCAAGGTCCATAAAGACATAGAGGAGGGAGTTTGGGGTGGAGGAACTTGACTGACCTCAACCCAATAGAACACCTTTGGGATGAATTAGATCGGAGACTGCGAGCCAGGCTTTCTAGTCAACAAATGTGCTTCTGTAAGAATGGTCAAACATTTCCGTAGACACACTCCTAAACCTTGTGGACAGCCTTCCCAGAAGAGTTGGAGCTGTTATAGCTGCAGTGGGTGGGCCAACTCAATAAGGAACCCTATGGACTAAGACTGGGATGCTATTAAAGTTCATGTGCATGTATATTTGGTAATACAGTTTATGTATCTATATTCAAATGCAAGCAGAATGAGTATATTGATTAGCTATTAGTCTATCCTGTACAGCAGAACACAGCCTGTGAAAAGCAGGCAGAAGCAGAAGGCACCAATCTGTTGTGCTCATGTACACAGCAGTGGTGTGCTGATAGGAGGAGATCAGAGTGACAGAAAGATGAGCTCATCATTCTGCTGCTTTGCTTTTCACTGCCCAGTCAAGGTTGTAAAAGGAAAAAGACTTGTTAGTATTAGTTTACTGCAACAGAAACAATATCAGGTCTTCTGCCCTACCAGAACAGTCCATTCTGTGTGGTAGTGCTGTGTAAATATCAGGACTGAATTACATAAATACAAATCATGTTGATAGGTAAAACAGCTGCATGTTTAGCTGTTTTCTTGTTATTCAGTGTTGAACCCAATTGAGCCCAAATGTTTGTTTTTTTTGTTTTGGATAGAGTGGAAAATGTTAGCGCTTCTGTCAGTTTTTTTTATTTTTATTGCTGTCTTTGTATGACTAATGCCGCGTACACAGGGGCGGACTGTATGGCCTACTTAGTCCGTCGAAACACATTTCAGCGGACAGTCCGCTCGTGTGTGTGCTTCAGCGGACTTTTTCAGCGTGCAGTCTGGTGTACTAAGTATTTCGGATTTTTCGAAATTCTGTCCGTCATACTTTGGTTTCAGCGGACAATCCGCTTGTCAGTGTGCTAGTTCGACGGACTAAGAATGGCGCATGCCCAGAAAGGATTTACACGGTGGAAGGGTGCTTTGCTGTGTATTGGACTTCCTATTTCTAGTCCCGTCGTACGTGCTGTACACGTCATCGCGCAAGCTTTCGTTGGACTGTTTGGGTATCCGTGTGTGGTCAAGTCCGTTCAGTGGAAAGTATGACGGACTGTCCGTCGGATTGTATGACGGACTAAGTACGCCATACAATCCGCTCGTGTGTACGCGGCATTAGCCCTTGTACACACGGTCGGAGAATCCGTCGGAATGTGCCCTATCGGACCGTGTTGTCGGATAATTCGACTGTGTGTGGTATGCATCGGGCTGATTCCGTCCGAATATCTGTCGGACCCAATTTTCCAACTTGTTGGAAATATTTCCCGACCAACTGGGCCGGTCGGACATACTCCGATCATGTGTAGAGAATTTTGATTGGACCAAGTGACACGCATGCTCAGATCAAATTCCTACATCAAAGCTATTGATTACTAGCCTGAATGTAGTCCCATTGTAACGAAATTACGTCATCACGTTCTGAAAGATCGGATTTTTCGACAACTTTGTCCGATCGTGTGTATGCAACAGTTTCGGACACAATGCGTTGGACAAAATCCGACGGATTTGGTTGGCAGAATGTCCGACCGTGTGTACAGGGGCTTAGGGAGATTTTCTATGAGGGTCAGGAAGTGATGGAACATCTCCTTATTGGGGAAAGAGAAAGCATCACAAAACAATTTTTAGTTGTGAAATTCTAGAACCTCAGTCAGATTTGTATTGTTTTTTGTGCTATCCTAATGACCCTCAATCCCCTCCTTTCTTGTCCTGGTGTCAAACGGGTTTCATGCATTGTGGATATTTTTCTCAAATGGGTGTACATTCAGCAGTAAAAAACTGATAGCCCTTGTACACATGGTCGGACATTCTGATGGAAAATGTCCAACCATGTGTGTGGGCTCCATCGGACTATTTCCATCGGAATATCCGACCGACAAAGTTTTAGACCTGGACTTTTCGATCGTTTGTAGAGAATTCCGATCTGACAAAGTGCCACGCATGTTCAGATCAAATTCCTAGACCAAAGCTATTGGCTACTAGCCTGAACATAGTCCAGTTGTAACTAAATGACGTAATCGAATCGGATTTTCCGACAACTTTGTCCGACCGCGTGTATGCAACACCAGTTTCGGACAAAATCCGACGGATTTTGTTGTCAGAATGTCCGACCGTGTGTACAAGAGCATAGAAGTTCCAACACTATTCCAAAGCAACTAAAACCTGGCTGGGCTTTAATAAAGGGATTGTGGTCCTGTGGGGAGGGGAAAGTCTCGGTGCAACTGATGTACTGGGTGGACAGTATAGCATCCGTCTTAGTAGGTCCCATTACCAACCACAAGCATATTTACTTAAAAAAGCAAATCTCCATCAACCCACAGTATGTAAGAATTGCTTGACTCAATACATTGAACACAGTAGGTCAGAAAGACACTCAAACTACAGTTATTTTTAGAAGAAGGTTAGTAATGGAATTTGTCATGTGACTTTCCTCTTATGCTGAGTACACACGATCGGACTATCCGGCAGACTTGGTCCGGTGGACCGGAATCCGTCGGACAATTCGAACGTCAGACGGACCTAGAAATAAAACATGTTTCAAATCTATCCGACAGACTCAAGTCCGACGGACTAAAAATTGGGAAAACCGTTCGTCTGTGTGCTAGTCCGACGGACCAAATACGACGCAAGGGCAGCTATTGGCTACTAGCTATTGAACTTCCTTGTTTAGTCCCGTTTACGTCATCACGTTCAAAACGAACAGACTTTCAAACGGACTTAGTCTGGTCATGTGTGGCTAAGTCCGTTTTGTTCAGACCTCAAACCTCCGTCAGACCTCCGCCGAAAGTCCATCGGGAAAACCGTCGGACCTAGTCCGTCGAAAAGTCCGGTCATGTGTATGCGGCATTATGCCGCATACACACGTAGCAAACTATCCGACGGACTAAGTCTGGCGGACCTCCCGCCAGACTGTCCGTCCGACTTTCCGAACGGGCTACTTGCCCACACATGGCACTTTTTCAGCGGACTAATACGGCGTACTAAGTCCGCCGTACTATCCGCCGTACTTTTGAAATGAACGGACTCGCCCACACACGTGAAGGAAAGTCCGCTCATTTCGAGCGGGTCTCCAGGTAGGCGGGGCCCGTGAAGGAGACGTCGCTGACCCGCCACCTGGTATGGACTTAAAGGGGACCCCAACGCCGAAAAAATCAGCGTGGGGGTTCCCCCAAGGTCCACATCAGACCCTTGTCCGAGCACGCTTCCCGGCCGGCCAGGAAAGGGGGGGATGAGCGAGCGCCCCCCCCCCCCTCCTGAGCCATACCAGGTAGCGTGCCCTCAACATGGGGGGTGCCTTGGGGAAGGGGGGACCGCGCGGCCCCCCACCCCAAAGCACCTTGTCCCCATGTTGATGAGGACAAGGGCCTCTTCCCGACAACCCTGGCCACTGGTTGTCGGGGTCTGTGGGGGAGGGGCTTATCAGAATCCGAGAGCCCCCTTTAATAAGGGGGCCCCGGATACCGGCCCCCCACCCTATGTGAATGAGTATGGGGTACAATGTACCCCTACCCATTCACCTGTGAAAAAAGTACAAAAAAAACACAACACAGGGTAAAAATTGTTTATTGCACAGCTCTGGGGGTCTTCCGTCTTCGGGGGGTCTTCTCGCCGGACTCCTCCGCTATCTTCTGCTAGCTCTTTTGCTAGCGGAGGAGCCCGGCTTTCTTCCTCGCCGCCGCCCTTCTTCCAACTTCGGGGGTCTTGTCCCCCTCCTCGGTTCTTCTGCCGGGCCACCGCGCCTTCTTATGGCTCTTTTACAGGCGGTGGCCCGGTCTTCTGTCGCCGCTATCGTCGTCGTCGCTGTCGTCGCTGCCTTCTGTTCTTCTGTTATTCTCTTCAGATGTTGACTCGTCGCTCCCTCCGCTCACAATGACGGGGGGGCGAGCGCGCGGCGACTTATATAGGGACATCACCGGATGATGTCGCCGCCTATTATGATGTCACAGTCCCAGCATCCTCTGGGACTGTGACACCATAATGGGCGGGGACATCATCTGGTGATGTCCCTATATAAGTCGCCGCACGTCGCATCGGAGCCATTGTGAGCGGAGGGAGCGACGAGTCAAGATCTGAAGAGAAGAACAGAAGAACAGAAGGCGGCTGCGGCGACAGCGACGTCGACGACAGTGGCGACAGAAGACTGGGCCACCGCCTGTAAAAGAGCTATAAGAAGGCGCGTTGGCCCGGCAGAAGAACCGAAGAGGGGGACAAGACCCCCGAAGTCGGAAGAAGGGCGTCGGCGAGGAAGAAAGCCGGGCTCTTCCGCTAGCAAAAGAGCTAGCAGAAGATAGCGGAGGAGTCCGGCGAAAAGACCCCCCGAAGACGGAAGACCCCGGAGCTGTGCAATAAACAATTTTTACCCTTTGTTGTGTTTTTTTGTACTTTTTTCATAGGTGAATGGGTAGGGGTACATTGTACCCCATACTCATTCACATAGGGTGGGGGGCCGGTATCCGGGGGCCCCCTTATTAAAGGGGGCTCCCAGATTCCGATAAGCCCCTCGCCCACAGACCCCCGACAACCAACGGCCAGGGTTGTCGGAAAGAGGCCCTTGTCCTCATCAACATGGGGACAAGGTGCTTTTGGGTGGGGAGCCACGCGGTCCCCCCTTCCCCAAGGCACCCCCCATGTTGAGGGCACGCTACCTGGTATGGCTCAGGAGGGGGGGGGGGAGCTCGCTCGTCCCCCCCTTTCCTGGCCGGCCGGGTAGCATGCTCAGACAAGGGTCTGATGTGGACTTGGGGGGAACCCCACGCCGATTTTTTTCGGCGTTGGGGTTCCCCTTTAAGTCCATACCAGGTGGCGGGGCCAGTGAAGTCTCCTTCGTGGGCCCCGCCTACCTGGAGACCTGCTCGAAATGAGCGTAACGTTTCTCCGTGCGGGAAAAGTCAGTTCATTTCAAAAGTACGGCGGACTGGTATACGCACGGCCGGATTGTCCGCCGAAATGCGAGTCTGGCGGGAAGATTGGAGTGCAAAACTACTTTCTAAGTCCGCCGTACTTTCGGGTCAAAAAAGTCTGCTGAAGGCTACACATGGGGGGATTGTCCGTGGACTTGAGTTTTCCGGACTTTTCCACCTGATTGTTTGATCGTGTGTACGCGGCATTAGATTTACAATGCATGTTTTGTGGGCTTCCCAGGTATACAGTTAATAAATTCATAAAAACATTATTAACTTGGGTTGTGGCCTGACCTTGGCGGATGATGGCAGCTTAATCCCTCAGCTCCAGTCAACAGAGAAGGAATTTATCACTATTTAGAGGCTCTTACCGGCGAAAATAGCTGAAAGCCATGGGGACATCCTCCCTCAGCTCCTCTGCCTCCAGATCCCGGTCTCCCTGTGATGATACAGGCAGAAACAGCCAATACATTCCAGAAATGTTCGGGACACAGGCCGGGAACATGGCGACCGCACGAGGCGCTTCTCAGAATCCTAACAGGGTGCTCGGCTCCCATTAGGGAGATCCACCGGAGGACGGCATAATACTAACACTGCAAGTACAGCCCAGACTGCATGACTTGCGCTCTGTGCCCACGGACATAAAGGACACATTAACAGCAGCACTAACGGCCGTCATTTCTGATCTTAAACTGGATCTGCAAGCGATCGCAGGAAGAGTGCAAGAAGTGCAAAATACCACAGCCACACACTTCACGGGCCTCCGTCGGTCCTGCCAGATCCAGGAAACCCACATCCTACAGCTCCGAGACTTAAACCGCCACATAGAGGACCTGGACAATTGTGGGAGGCGCCATAACCTCAGTATGAGAGGCCTCTCAGAAGACATAGCTGCTGCAAGTCTTCTACCTGGGGTAACAACTTTATTCAATAACATGCTTGAGAGAGAACCGACTACACCTATAGGCATAGAATGCATAAATCGTGCCCTGCGTCCCAGGGGGAAAAGACTCTGACCCTCCTAGGGACGTAGTGTGCTGTCTCATCGACTTTCAAGTGAAAGAAGAGATCCTGAGAAGAGCCCGTACTCCAACCCCTCTCACTCATAAAGGGGCAGACATACGCCTTTTCCAGGACCTGTCTAACATTACATTGCAACGACGGAGAGAATTGCGTCCCCTACTGGAAGTCTTACGATCCAAAGGGATCCCTTATAGGTGGAGATTTCCCTTCGTTCTCTTGGCAACATCCAGAGGCAGAACTGCCCTCCTTAGGGTACTGGAATACCTCCGCAACTTCTGCAAAACACTGGAGATTCCTTACACAGAAGTCCCAGATCGGTATGTGGAGTTCCGCACACATGCCAAGAAGTCAACATCCCAGTATGGCGTCCCGATGGAATTCCAGGAGCAAAGATCCAGGAGGAGAAAATCACCATCTGATCCTAGAGCTCAACATGCAACCTCCAGTCTAGAACATCGTTCCAGCCCGTTGAAAGCCCTGCACTCCAGGAGAGCACGTTGAGACCATTAAGAGACGATGGAAGCTCTCACTACTGACAGATAAGTTCTTCCCTGTTGTTTCCCACCTTCCTGATCCTCCCATGTCCCTCATCCCCTGTTTCCAGTTGCCTGAATTCAGACAGATGGCACCTCAATGTCTGCCACCTCTATAAACTGATTGAAGGTAACTCTGGAGCTTTTCTCGCACAAAACTTTCTTAGACGACTAGTGGATCACAGACTGCCTCCTTTTGCCTGATGTCCGAAGGAGTTAAGACTATTGTCTCAATATGACTCAGGGTACCGCGGTCGTATAAACAAAGCAAAAAAGAGGGTATAAATTTCTTCTTTTTTTTTTTTTTCTCCCTGTCCCCCCCACCACCCAGGTAATCCTCCTTACATTTCTTGAAAGAAATCTCATGGACCACAAGGGAGAATTGCTGATTACTAATTATATATTGTATGTACGTGACCGGTGGGGAGGAGGTGGGACTATGAACAACAGCTGCTTAGCCATACCGTCACATCATATAACTAACCTAGAACAGGAATTATATAAGCAAGTGGAGGCTCCCTTATAAAACTATACCTCCCTTGGCCATATCTCTACTATTCATATTACCTTCGGGAACCTACACCCCAAGAAATAACTTTGGTTACAACCCTCCACTTTCAGTATCAATGCTGAGAATTGTTGGACGGTTGACCCGCCCGCCTCTTCTCCTCCCGGTCAATAGAACAAGGTTTTTTTTTATATATGTGAATGCTTAGCCCTACTCACACCAGTTAGAAGAAACTGTTTGTCAAGGCAGTATCACCCCATGACCACGATACCCATGTCACAGATTTAACTGCTCCCCTAGCAAGCAATAATTTCCCCACAAACCCCCCGGTAGCATGAACAACATTCGAGCGAAAAGGGATGAAGGGTAGAGGAAAGGAAAAAGGGATAGAAACAGAGAAAGATAATGGCACATTAAATAAGACCTAAGGAAAGAAGAAGCATTACACCCTCAGTACCTTGAAGGACTGGCACTATTCTCCCCAGATACAACTCCCCTCACGACTGCAGATTTGTGACTCAAAACACACAGCACCTGTGAGTCCTCCCAGAAGTAAAACCAGAGTGCTAGATAAGCTCCAAGTTCAGACCGAATCTCACCTACCTGTTACATAACTGAGACGTAACCTAGAAACTTCTCTCTTAATTGACCTCTGGGGTCAGGCAGATACCTGTTTAAATGTTTACTGTTTTTTTTTTTTTTTATCCATTCATCCACTTACTTGCTCAAATTATGGAGTATACCCTCCACTGTTTGCGCAAATTATATTTGACAGTAAGAAATATTAATGGAATCAAACACGCTTATGGCGCCACTGTATCCCATGTCCACTAATAAAAACATTGGATACACTCTACACGAAACCCTCGATCACCTCCAACTTCCAGAGGGGCCAATCCCCTCTTATCTAAACACCCCCACTAATGCCTCTGCTATATACCACACCATACCTCTGTCTGCATCTCTTCTGCCACTCAGCAAAAGTTATCCCTAAAGACCCTAAGACATATATAGATTCAATACACCACCTAACAAATCTCAATCTTAGCCTCTTCCTTACAATCATCTCTTGACCTTCCCCTGATCGGTGGTCATCTATCTAACCACAGGTTATCCACACACTTGTATTTGTAAAACACCACTATCCTACCCCGGCTTAATTTGGACACGATATCCAAAGTATCTTTGGAATAGCAAGCAGGATCTTGCTACTCCCCAGTTCCCCCCATCCCCCTACACAGAGTCTATGATACATTTCCTGCGATCTCTTCTGACGAATCAACCATACCTAGATGGACTGCCATCCCTCAATCCAGAACCTGTACATCTTCACCTCTTAACCTCACACTACCCTGCCTTCCTCTCTCTATTCCCCACCCCTTCAATCACTCCAAACGAAGTGGTTGAGTCACAGATTTTTCGCAGAGCCAGACCTCTCCCTCGAAGCATCTCTAAATAATGCCTACGAGAATGCCTGTCCCCTCACCTGACAACAAAAATTGTCTCACTAAATGTTTGCGTGCTTAACCTCCCAGAAAAAGGCTCACAGGTCCTGCTAGAACTGAAGAAGGGCAATGCCGACATTGTCTCAATCCCTAAACTGTCTAACACATGATTTACAACAGCCCTGCATGTGTCTAACACAATAACAAAAACTAAAGGGGTCTCCATCCTAATCTCAAAACATAGCCAATTCCAAATATCAGACACATGTATAGATGATGATGCAAGATTTATCTTTGTAAAAGGCACCTTTCGAGGACACCGAACAACTTTAGCAAACATATACGCCCCAATAGAGGACAAGTTCCATTCTTCAAATCTACCCTGCAAAAACTTTCAACCTTCCAAGACGGTCTCCTTGTGCTGGATGAAGACTTCAATGTCCCCCTCAATCCAGTACAAGATACCTCAACAGGCACCTCCTCATTACGCTACACAGCACTAAAGGCGATCAAATCACAAATACAAAAAAAAAAACACATAGATTGGAGAGATAAATTCTACAATGATGTTGAAAAGAGTCGGTACTATGATGAACAACAGTTGATTTGGGTCTCCCGAACATGATCACTGATGTGGCAAAAGAAAAAAAAAATCACAAAAAAAAGTCACTACATGACTCCTGGCATACTTTATACCCAAACGAAAAAGACTATACCTTTTTCTCCGCTCCTCATAATTGCCATTCACTGTTGGATTACCTCTTCCTGACACAACAAGACCTTCCCCTACTTACAGCCGTCACTATTGACCCCATGTTCTTATCTGACCACAACCCAATTTCACTGACACTAAAATTAACAAGCAACCACCCCAGATCACCAATTTGGTGATTAGACCCTTCGCTCCTCACAGACATTGCGACTGTGATGAAAATAAAGGAATGTCTGACTCTTTATTTTCAAGAAAACAATATCCTGGGGATCTCCTCCATGCTCCTTTGGGAAGCACACAAAAGCACCATCCGGGGAGAACTCATATCTCTCGCAACCAAGTGGAAAAAAGAAAGACATGCTTATACTGAACATCTATCCCAAAAGATTCAAAAATTAGAACGAACACACAAACGTTCACTAGTAACGGATTCCTTGCCAGAACTACTCCAAGCCCAAAAAAACCTTTTAGAGACATTAAACATATCAGAAGGAACTACATGTTATCCCGTAAAACTTTTTACAAATATGGAAATAAGGCTGGCAAGTTTCTAGCAAGAGCCCCGTGCAAACAAACATCTGCTAGGACCATACACTCTATCACTAGCTCGCAAGGCCCCAAACTTGTGAAAAATTACCAAATTGCAGAACAATTTGTTCAGTATTATACCCGCCTGTACAATTTACACCCAAGCAACGCACAAAATGATGATCCTCATAGAACGCAAGCAATTAAAGACTTCCTTAGTAAGTACGGTCCATCCCCATTACCAGACGCAGAACTAACTAACCTAGAACAACCAATCTCCCCATCGGAATTTGACGTAGCACTTAAGCAACTAAAAACAGTCAAAAGTCCTGGACCCGACGGACTCACAACCGGCTATTACAAAACCTTCACAGACTCTCTCAAACTACACTTCCTCGCAGCCTTCAATTCGTTATCACCCGACAATCCTCCCCCAAAAGACCTGCTAACAGCCCACATCTCAGTTATCCCCAAACCAAACAAAGATTCCTCATTAGTAATGAATTATCAGCTGATTTTGTTGCTAAATGTCGATCTAAAACTATACGCAAAGATCCTAGCCAACCGTCTCTTGACTCTCCTACTCCACACTATCTCCCTAGACCAAGTAGGTTTTATTCCTGGTAGAGAGGCAAGAGATAACACAATAAAAGCAATTAACATCCATAACTGTCCATCTGAGAGACTGATGTCTCTCATCGTCCATCCAGTAAGGATTCTTCCTCTCCTTGGATGCAGAGAAGGCGTTTGACAGAGTGGCCTAGGACTATATGTTTGAAGTCCTAAAACAGCTTGGCATAGTAGAACGCATGTTGCAATTCATAATGTCCCTCTATTCCTCCCCAACCGCTAAAGTTAGAGTAAACGGACGCCTTCCCCATATCCAACGGGACCTACCAGGGCTGCCCACTTTCATCCTTGAACCCCTTCTCCAACGCCTAAGGACCAACCCCGATATCAAAGGAGTAAATATCACCAATACCTACAAAATTTCTGCCTTTGCAAAGGACGTCCTATTATTCCTAACAGAGCCCCACATAACCATACCCAACCTCCTTAAAGACTTAAACTTAAATCCCTCTCAATCTTACAAATTAATTTTGCAAAATCTGAAGCCCTAAACATTTCCCTCCAGAAGATACCCTGTCTATGTGGCAACAAAATTTCCCTTTACGTTGGAATGCTGACGCCATCACCTATACCTTAAGGACCTTAAGGAATGGTCAACTGGAATCTTCTCCTGGTTCGGTAGGGCCTCCATAATCAAAATGAACGTACTCCCAAGAATCTTATACCTGGTACAAACCATCACCATTAAGTTGCCCAAAGGCTTCTTTGCCTCTTTCCGAAAAGTGTGCAGTGACTTCATCTACCCAACATTAAAGCTTTAAAGCTCAAAGGTATTTCTTTTATCTACCCACACCCCTTACTAACCAGTTTCCCCCCCCCCCTCTACACTCTCGCCCCTATAACACAAAGCAAGAGGATAACTATCCTAGTAAGCCTCCCCACCAGGAGTCACTCCACAAAGGAATATCAATCAGAAGATCAAAATGACCCCACTTAACCATTTACCCCTTGCTCTCTATAAAGACCTAGTAGACCGCCACTTTCCAACAAAAACCCAATCCCGCACCCTTATACCACCACTACTCCTAGAATCCCCGAATTGGCAGAAAGTACATAGATGATAGATTGAGCTTCTTATAATCAGACAATCCAGTTGATATATACTCTGGGTTACCCATCCACCCAGAATATACTCTATATACCGTATTTGCCGGCGTATAAGACGACTGGGCGTATAAGACGACCCCCTATTTTTCAAGTGAAAACATAGGTTTTGGGCA
The DNA here is from genome assembly GCF_037356315.1 of Lithobates pipiens. NCBI lineage: Eukaryota > Metazoa > Chordata > Amphibia > Anura > Ranidae > Lithobates > Lithobates pipiens. Next base: position 495,024,168 of record NW_027507758.1, read on the forward strand.
ATACTCGCGGTATAAGACTACCCCCCTTCTGAGGCAACACCATTTTAAAAAAACATTAGAACGATTAAAAAATACAAAGCAAGAATGCCAACTACTCATCCGCCATGCTGTGTTATGTCATAAAGTAAATCAAACAATAATAACACAAACAGAGATCTATTGAATGCCACAACTCTGGAAAGTAGAATTTTTCACTAACCAAACCTATACCACTTTTGGGTTACATTCTATGGGAATTGTCCACCAAAATGCATTTAATAACCCCCCTGTCATATGTCCCAGATTTACCTGTCCCTCTTGGGTGCCTCAGACCTCAAAGGCAAATAGCAGGATGTATAGTAGTAGGAGATCAGTGAATGGATTTACCCAGGGAAGTATGGTGAGCGGTGTATTATTTTAATGAATACAACGCCTGCTTGAATTGGCAGAGGCTGTAGCATCATCAGCCCTTGCCTCTCTCTCTCTCTCTCTCTCTCTCTCTCTCTCTCTCTCTCTCTCTCTCTCTCTCTCTCTCTCAAAGCCAATCTGAGCAGGCTACTCTATGTAGCCTGCTCGGATTGGCAGTGGTTGTTACTCCAATCCAAGCAGGCTCTGTATTCATTAATAGAATACATCGCTCGCCGGGATTGGCTCAACGGCGTATACTGTTTGTTGCTGAAGCCACATACAGTATTAGCAGACATTTGGGGGCTGACATCCATCGGGCAGCATTGTATACCTGTATACCCGGCGTATAAGACGACCCCCAATTTTTGGGCATTTTTTTTAAGTGTAAAAGGTAGTCTTATACGCCAGCAAATACAGTAATCAGATTTAATCAGATTCGATGCACACATGTCAAAGGAGATCCTGAAATCCCAATATCTAATACGATAGATTCTCCTTTGAAGACATTGTAGATTCTCAACCTAATAACCAGTTTTATTCGTTACCAACTACTACTGCACTAAGACTCAAACTAAAGCCCCGTACACACGAGCGGACTTAACTCCGAAGGAGTTTCCGCCGGAGTTCCGCCGGAGTTCCGCCGGAGTTCCGACAGAGTTCCGTGGAAACGGACTTGCCTACACACGATCCCACTAAAGTCCGCCCGTCTGGTACGCGGTGACGTACACCAGGTCTGACGAGACTGTAAAACGGAAGTTCAATAGCAAGTGCGCCACCCTTTGGGCTCCTTCTGCTAATTTCGTGTTTACCTCGTGTTAGTAGAAGTTTGGTGAGAGACGATTCGCGCTTTTCAGACTCGTATTTTTCAGAACGTTTTTCATTGCTTTTCAGTTTGTGCTTGTGAGGTTTGTATCTGTTTTTTAGTGCGTGTAGTCAGTTCGTCTCTGTATTTTGCAGTGCGATCTACTGCGCTCGCTGACTTTCAGGTCGCTCTTCACAGGCCTTGCTGTTCTTCAGTGACTTCTGTTAAGTTCGTTCTGACAAGCCGACCGTTTTGAAGCCATGTTGCGTGTACGTACTCGTCGTCGAGTTCGTGCTTTGCTTGTGCTTGGTGTTGTAGTTCATTCTTCAACCCAAGAACAGTCCGTGAATGGGGTGTTGAGGAGTTCATGGACGAAGAATTGGTTGCTCCAGCGTGACCAGTTCTCGCACATGCCTTTGCTTCGTGAGATCCGGGAGAATAATCCTGATGATTTCAGGAATTATCTCCGGATGACGGACCCCGTTTTTCACCGTCTGCTGGCTTTGCTGACCCCTTATATCAGCAGGCAGGATACCTGCATGCGGCAAGCCATCACTCCGGAGCAGAGGCTCATCGGTACGTTGCGCTACCTGGCGACAGGGAGAAGCCTTCAGGACCTCAAGTTCTCGACAGGCATCTCCCCCCAGGCTCTGGGGATCATTATTCCAGAGACCTGTTCTGCCATCATACAGGTCCTGCAGGAGGACTATATTAAGGTAAGATTTATCATTTAACATCACATTTTATTGTCTTTAATGTTTGCTAATGTCTTGTATTTCTTTCCTCAATCTCTAATTACCATGATTGCAATATGCTGTGAATGTCCCCTTTGTCCTCATGCATGCTGTAATCTTTTAATGTTCCTTTTTTGTCTTTCATGCATATTTGCCTTCATTAAACCTCACCAACATGCTATGGTAGGCCCATATCCACCTAGTCTAGTCACTTAAAATGTCTTTTGTCAGCTCCATTCTATTGCTTTATCCTAAAACCAAACATTTAATATTATTCCAAATGGTCTGTGTCCCCTTAACTGAATCCCCCCCCCCCCCTTAATAGTATCCCAAATGGTCTGTGTGTCCTTTAACTGGATCCCCCCCCCCCACTTAATATAATTCCAACTAGTCTGTGTGTCCTTAAATTAATGTTGAATTATATATTGTATTTTTAACCCACTTCAACCCTGGAATGATTTTCTCCCTTCCTGACCTTCAGCACTTTTTTTTGTGATTTGGCAGTGCGTTGTTTGAATTGACAATTGTGCGTCCTTGTAACATGGCTCCTCCTAGTAAATTATCTTCATTTTATTAGCACAAATAGAGGTTTGATTTGGTTGTCTTTGATCAGCTCTGCTTTTTTATTTTTTGCGATTAACCACCAACAAAACCAAACCGCATTTTTACAAATATGCATTATTTTTCACTTTTCGCTATAAGAAATATTGCCCCAAAAATATATCACCCTGATTTTTTTGGACATCATTTTATGCTGATACGTATTCTTAAACAAATTTGTTCAAATGAATCGCAATAAGCGTTTATTGATTGCTTTGTGCAAAAGTTCTATCGTATCCTAAATATGGTGTATTTTGCTGGCATTTTTAAAATCTTGCCATTTTTGTAAATAGTAATGGCGGTGCTAACCGTTTTTAATTTTTTTTATTGTGACTGCCACATTATGGCGGACACATTGGCCAATTTCCATACATTTTTGCGACCATTGTCATTAATACAGTGATCAATGCTGTAAAATTGTATTGATTACTGTAAAAATGTCACATGCAGTGAAGGTGTTATTAAGCACAAGGGGGCCGAGGAATGGTTTTAAGTGTGTTCTGGGTGAGTGTTTATTAACTGTCTGGGGGATGGGCTAGCAGTGACCTGACCCTGATCACTGCTTCCGATGACAGGGAGCAGACGATCGGTGTCCTGTGACTAGGCAGAAGCGGGAAAGAAAGTTTGTGTTGTAATGTACAATGTTGAATGTGCAAAAGTACTTATTTTTGTTTTTATGCTTTGCCTCCCCAGTTTCCTTCATCGCCACAGGAATGGCAGACTGTGGCATCCCATTTTGCCACCCGTTGGGACTTTCCGAACTGCGGTGGTGCGATAGATGGGAAGCACGTCCACATTGTGCCACCACCCCATTCGGGGTCGTACTATTATAACTACAAGGGGTTTCACAGTATTGTGTTAATGGTGGTGGTGTCGGCACAGTATGAATTTCTGTATGTGGACGTGGGGAAGAATGGCCGTATGTCTGATGGAGGAGTCTTCGCCCAGACGGAGTTCTACCGCCGTCTACAGACAGGTGGACTGGGATTGCCACCTGATTCCGATAATGTTGAAGAACTCCCCTTCGTCTTCATAGCTGATGAAGCTTTCAGTCTGGATGACCACGTCATGAGGCCATTCCCCCAAAGAACCCTCACCCCGGAGAGGAGGGTTTTCAACTACCGGCTGGCCAGAGCGAGAAGAGTTGTTGAAAATGCGTTTGGAATAATGGCCAGCCGGTTCCGTGTTTTTCTGACTCCAATCAACCTTGCGGAATACAAACTTAACTATGTTGTACTTACGTGCTGCATTTTGCACAACTATTTAAATAAAAACTCAACCAATTATTTATCTTCAATAGTGCCTGAGGCTGGACTTGTTCCTGAAACTCTGACAGGCCTGGATACTGGCCGTACTGGCTTGGCCCCCCAAAGTGCCCGTGAGGTTCGTCAAAAATATGTCACTTATTTTAACGGTAGGGGGGCCATTGCAATGCCACAAAATCTTAAATTTTTAACAATTAAAATAATAAAAGAACATCAAATCTGAATTTTGTTTTCTTGCTTGCTTTTGGTTTGTGCTGTCTCCTATGTTATCCTAGTGCACTTGTAGTGCCAAGTGTATTTTCATTAATTAAATAAGGCCCATTGTCACTGGATACACAAAATCACTTTTCACAAACTGGTATTGAGCATTGAAAGAATACACCACACATTGTTGATTCTTCAAAATTTTAATTTGGCCACATTCACATGTGCCATTGAATATTTATAGGATTTTTTTTTTTTTTGGGTTAATTTAACTTTCTTTGAAAAACATTTTTTAGTTTCCTTTTTTTTAGATTTTTCAAAATAGTTTTTTGTTTTTTTTGTTTTTTTAATATTTGTTTTCTTTTTCGTAAAAAAATATGAAAAATGTAACAACAATCAGCCACAATATTTATAATTTAGGAAGTAACAATCTTTTAAGTAAAACAAGGGAAATGAAGAACATGATCGATATTATGGAGAAACGGATTATATTCTCCCCAAAATATCGATCATGTTCTTCATTTCCTGCTGCATATTGTCAATCCGATTCTTCAGGAGATCCAGGCTAGTTCGCATGGCATCTATTTCCCCATTCCAGCACATTATCTGGCCAATCAGCCTTTGTGCACTGTCACTGAAAAACGGGGCCCTTTCCACAAGCAGAACATCACCTACAATAGATGATAAAAATTGGTTCAAAAAATATGCAGTCATACATGAATTTCAACAAGCTGGGGTGTCAGACACTCACCTGGTGGGGTGCCCATCTCCCCTACTTCCTCCACCTCTCCTTCCTCAACCTCTCCTTCCTCCACATCCTCGGGGGCACTGGTGCTTGGAAATGTGTCCCTTTCCACAACCAGAACATCACCTAAAATAGATGTAAAAACATGTGTTTTGAAATATGCAGGTATACATGGATTACCTGAAGCTGTGGTGTCAGACACTCACCTGGTGGGGTGCCCATCTCCTCTCCTTCCTCCACCTCTCCTTCCTCCACATGCACATCCACGGGGGGGATGGGGCTAACCTCACATTCATGCTGGCAAGGGTGGCGGTCCCTGGGATCCTGCTTTGTGAGTCTTTTCTCCCCTATGAGAAATTAACAAACAAAAAGGTATACTTTAGCACACAGATATTTAATGCCAGAACTAGGAAGATGAAACCTTGAATAGAAGTGTTGTACAATTGTCGGTTTATGAAGAGATGCAAAATGTGAAGACATGATAAATCAATTCACTTTTCCAAAAACTACAATAATTCGCTTTTTGTGCCAAGTTTCACACATGCCCAACCCCCCCCCCCCCCTCCCAAGTATACCAAGGAACCCCGCGTGGTTTACCCTAAAAATGTTCTCTGGTGTCCCACACTTTTGCTCATGAGTGCAGATGTGTTTTTAACCAGCTGCCAAGTGTCCTCTCCTTCAATTCCACTGAATGTTCTTTTCTAGTCATTGTAGTTTGAAACACATCTAAACCACAATGTCTTAATCTTTTTTGGGTTCCTAAAAATTACACTGCAAAAAAATGAGGATTAAACCCTGTATCATAAACGAGGTTTGACACGAACAACGAACGAGGGTTTGTTATTAACGATACGATTACTGTATCCACCAACATGAAAGCAGCAATTTTTAACATTGTACAAAGGTAAAGCATATGGATCAGTATGCAATAATCATAAAATAGGAACACACGACAAGTACTTACTTTTTTTAAGAACTTTCTTGATCCTTCTGTACTGATCCGGCTCCCTCAATTTAAGGTCGGACCACCGTTTCCTCAATTGGTCTTTTGACCGTCGTACCCCAAAACGATTGTGCAGGGTCTTAACTACTTTGGCCATGATTCTGGCCTTGCGCAAGTTCGGATGGGTGTATGGTCCATGCTTGCCATCATAATCCTTACTTCGCAAGATTGCCACCATCTCCACCATCTCTTCAAATGCCATATTTGAGGCCTTAAATCTCCTCTTTCCGGATTGGGACGTTTGTGGCTCCGGGGATTCGTGACTACTGGAGTCATTAATATCAAGCACCTGTTGTGTTTCCGCCATATTTCTCCTACTGCGCACCGTAGAGAAAAGGAGGCGGGAAATATTCTTGTAAAAGAACGTCATGGGCGGGCAACGCAGGCGTGGTTCTATGCGTGCGCACTGGATATTACGCCAAAATGCACATGTCGTACGTGCTTACGTATGTTATGTGCGCACAAAAGGGCGGGAAAAAAAAAAACTTGACCAAAAGAACGTCATGGGCGGGCAACGCAGGCGTGGTTCTACGCGTGCGCACTGTATATAACGACAAAATGCACATGTCGTACGTTCTTTTGCGAAAATAGGAACGGAAGTTGGGAGCAAGCAAAACGAAGGTAAGTTTAAACAAATTCCCCCAAATCAGTGGCATATCCTGCTTAGAGATTGGGGTCTATATTGGGCTAAGATTAGGAGAGTCTGGGCTAACATTATTGTTTTTGGCTTGTGTATTGTCTTTCAGAAAAATGAATCAGAAATTTAAAGATCCTGAATTTTTGAGTCTATTTATTGACAAATACAAAGAGCTGACAAATCTGTGGCAAGTCAAGCACATTGATTATTATAATAAACCAGTAAGAAGGGCAACGCTGGAGAAACTTCTGACATTTGTGCAGACTTGGATCCCAGAGGCAGATGTGGACTTTGTGGACAAGAAAATTCAAATATTGAGAAACATGTACCGAAAGGAGAATAAGAAAATCCAGAAATCCAAAACATCAGGAGCAGCACCAGGTGCTGTGTATGTACCCAGGCTGTGGTACTTTGACAAACTACGGTTTATTGGCGACCAGAGTAAAGCCAGGGAATCGCTTTCAACCCTTCCCTCCACCCTTCCCTCCACCCTTCCCTGCAGCATTCCCTCCACCTCAGCAGAGGCTGATGAGCAAGCTGAGCCTTCCATCCTGGAAGAAGCGGATGCACCCAGCTGGAGCCAGGTAGTTTGTTACAATAAATAGTGATATTCATAATATTAATGATGTTAACTAGATGTTATCATTTAAACGCTATTATTGATGTTAAAAAAACAAATATTTTGACATATCAATTTACAGTAGTGGCCACAAATGTTTGTCACCAGCAGAAACAAGAAATAGTGGTGTCATAATGATACTCTTTTATATGTATTAACAGAATTTTTAAGTCAGGAGCTGAAAAATGTTTATGATTGATGAACAAAAAACTAAAACGATGTCCCTTTTTTATACACAGGATGAGCTCAGCCAGGAGGAAGGTGTGGAAAGTGGCAGGCAGGAGGAGGCTGGGCCCACTGTCAGCCAGGAGGTGGCCGGGCCCACTGTCAGCCAGGAGGTGGCCGGGCCCAGTAGAAGACTCACACAATCACAGGTGCCTCCCCTCCGTCTTCCAGCAAAAAGGCCAAAGAAGATGACAGTCACACAGGAGGAATCCCTGCGCCTCATTCGAGAGGCTACAAATGTGTTAAGGAGCCCCCCTGAAGCTGAAGAGGCCTATGGCTGCTATATTGCCAGCCGGCTGCAGCAATTGGAGATGGGCCAACGCCTCCAGTGTGAGCGAATCATTTTCTTGGCCTTGCAGAAGGGGCTGAGTGGCGAATTAACTGCCACCAGCGAAATTGTGGATCAAGTTCCTCCTGTTCCTCCTCCTCCTCCTCCTCCTGCTACAAGTACACCACTGGAGACACAGCCTCCCAGAAAGGCTGCAGGGAAGTCTGCAGGGAAGGGTGCAGTGAAGGGTGGAGCGAAGAGAAGAAAGTGATGACCTGGCTTCACTCTGGTCTGACCAAAGACGCAGCCTGTTGTACCACAGCCTGGGGACATATATACCATCTGCTGCTGCTCTTGATGTCTGGGATTCAGGGACCATATTGTACTTCTCAATATTTGAATTTTCTTTTCCACCGAGTTTAATGTTTGCCCTGGGGCCAAAAGGCTACACAAATGTCAGAAGTTTCTCCAGTGTTGCCTTCATTTTTTTTTTGTTGAACCAGAATAAATGGATATTTTTTTGGGAAAATATAATTGCCTATGTGTTTTTTGGTCAAATACATTTCAAAAAGACAATGTGAAATTAACAAGGGACACCAACCTCCTTGAGGTTCCAAAAAAAAAAAAAAATGTTATTGTGGTAACTTGTCACCAGAATAAAAATAAAAAGGTTATTGTGGTAATGACACACACAAAATAAAAAGGTTATTGTGGTAATGACACACACAAAATAAAAAGGTTATTGTGGTAACTTGTCACCAGAATAAAAATAAAAAGGTTATTGTGGTAATGAAAAAACCCCCCCAAAAAAATAAGGTTTTTGGTGTTAACTTGACAGAATAATTAAATATGGAGATCACAAGAAAATAATTGGTAAAGAATTATACGAAACATATGGAGGAAAAAAAAAAAAAAAGACGACTACCAAAAAAAAAAAAAAAAACATTATTACTGAGATGGGGCTTTAAAATAAAAACAAGATCATTCATGAGATGAGGAGAAATAAGCCAGAAATGTGTTTTGTGAGAACTCTGTGAGTGAATATGAGCAGCAAAGCAACTTCGTTCTTCTAGCATTATAAAGACTTTGTTCTTCTAGCATTATAAAGAAGATGGAAATAAAAACAAAGGGGTAGGATGCGCTATGGAGTTTGTTATACAGAGAGTATATATGATGTGATGTAGGTAAGAGCAGCCTCTATTTTGTTTCCATCCAAATGGATGGAACAGTGAGATAGGTAAAAAAAGAAAATAGATATGGCGCTATACCTTATTAAACTCACTAAATATGGATATCGTAAAAATGTACAAGTTTTCCAGCTTGCTGGCTAATAATTTTAAAATCCTGAATAGAACTAGATGAACTAAGTAATAAAATCAATGAATAATAAAGTGCTAAGAATCAATCAATAATAAATAGTGAATACAAAGTGAATATAAATTTTCCAGCGTGCTGGTTAATAAATTGACAATAAATTAAATAAATTAGATAGCTGAAATAAATGAATAAAAAATTAGTACTATGTTGATAAAATACCATGAATCAATCAATATTCAATAGTGAAATGCAAAAAAATACTCAAGCCCCATGTCAGTAATAATGTTTTTTTTTTTTTTTTTGGTAGTCGTCTTTTTTTTATTTTTTCCTCCATATGTTTCGTATAATTCTTTACCAATTATTTTCTAGAGTTTAATAAGGTATAGCGCCATATCTATTTTCTTTTTTTACTTATAAAGAAGATGCGCTGCATTTAAACGAGCACAGAATTTGCAGCATGACGAATGTGCTACTTCCAATACGAACTGGAGTTTTACAAGACCGAGCACTTCCGTCTCGTACTTGCTTCAGAGCATGCGTCGTTTTAGGTCTGTCGGAACAGCATACAGACGAGCAGACTTCTACATCGGAACTGGGTCCGGCGGAGTTCCGTCGGAAAAATTTGAAGCATGTTCCATTTTCTAAAGTCTGTCAGACTTTTGCGAATCAAAAGTCCGTTGCAGCCCACACACGATCGAGTAGTCTGACGGAATCAGTCCGTCGGACTTTGGATGTTGAAAAGTCCGCTCGTGTGTACGCGGCAAAAGAATACTAATCGTAGGATTTCTTAACATCATTTCCCATATCTAGTAGCATCACTACGGTTCAAAATGTTCACAATGTTCAAATCATAGTAACGTTATACTAATGAAGTTTATATGCGATGTTTATGTTGTTCTGACATTGTAAACCTGCATGAATACTTTCAATAAACTTTTACTTGGAAAAAAAATTAAAAATGATTGACTTAAGTAGCTAGATATCCCATTGCATTTGTCAGGTCTGCTAAACCTGCATTGTTAGTCAAGCCTGAAGATTTGAAAACCTTAGATTTACAGTGTGTGTTAACTGAGTATTGGTTACAGACAGATATTGGCTGCAGTATATAAAACTAATGGAAGAATATCAACTGTAGAGACAAATTGTAAGAAAACCGATGTCAAATGTACCATGCAGCTAGGTAATTTAGTTTATTATACAAATCTATTAATACCTTTCCTTTTCTAATTCAATATTCCAACTAGATTAATTCTAATGACTTAATGGAGAAAAGAAGCCCATTCAATAAAACAACTAATGAGTACGGACTGCTTTTATATTGACTGAAAACAGTAGAATTTGATAGTCATTATAGGAAATGTCCTTTGCATTTCTTAATGATTGATTATATGATTAACCCTGCAAAATCACTTTGAAAAATTATTTAATGTAAAAAAACAATGAATACAGTTTTTTTTTTATGCACTAGATCAGTTGCCCTGCATAGAATTGAACTAGTTTAGTTGCTACCTTGGGTGATCAAAAAAGAGACAGAGTAATGAGCCATTATAAGTCTGGGAAAAAGCAATTTATACATAAATTGACTATGAGAACAGGTATTTAGCTGTAGACTTTCAGCAAGAAATGAAAGGTAAAGTGACACGTTACTGTTTCTGTCATTGTATGAACAAACAAATCATTGTACACAGTAAAAGAGAAGTAGAGACTTTTTTTTTTTTCCAGAATCATATTTCCCTAGGTGAATGCAGCACCAATCCAATTCTGCATCTGTCCCCCGCCAGCTCTAACTCTGAGAACCGAGCGATCAAAAACTGCGATCATTCGGTTTTCAGGGGTCCCTGAGCAGAGAGCTGGTGACTGTCAGTAACCAGCTCTCTGCTCTGCCCCCCCTTCACTCAATGGAGCGCTGGGCTTTGGAGGGGTGGGAATACCAGGCTCTCAGCAGTTTGCTGAGAGGCTGACCCAGGTGCCGATCCAGGGATGTGGGCGGTTCCCAACCATATGGTTGCGATCTTTCCTGAGTCTGGACTGGCGCTCTGACATTAGCTGACAGTGGGCTTCAGCCCGCTTTCTGCTGAAAATGGGTCACATGAGTGAAGAACTAACTGCACTACTGTGATCCATAGGAGGAGTACAGCATCACTGAATGTGCATTCAGAGAGTACGCTGGATGCAGGACAGTTCACTGTCCTGAAAAAACTGACGTTTTTAAAACGTTTTTTGATACATGTCACCTGGGGCTGGACCCAGGTGCCCATGCCGTTTTTTTCAATAATTTTATCTATATTGCTGGGATCCGAAAATATTTTATTGTCCTGAGGCCAAAAACTAAATTTACAATGCGTGTGACATTTGATCCCAAATGTCATCCGTTACAGTTATTTCCCACCTTGACTACTGCAACTCTCTCCTTAATGGCCTACCCTTATGCAGGCTATCCCCCCTTCAGTCTATTATGAATGCTGCTGCTAGACTAATACACCTCACTAATCAATCTGTGACTGCTGCCCCTCTCTGCTAATCACTTCACTGGTTTTCCCTACCGCACCGTATAAAATTCAAACACAACCACCACAACCTTGCCCCCAGCTACATTACCAACCTCATCTGCAGATATAGCCCAAATCATTCCCTTCGCTTCTCACAGGACCTCCTGTTCTCTAGCTCCCTTGTTGCCTCCTCTCATGCTCGTCTTCAGGACTTCTCCAGAGCCTCTCCCATCCTCTGGAATTCCCTGCCCCCGTATATCCGATCAACCCCTAGCCTGTCCACCTTTAGGAGATCACTGAAACCTCCCTTATTCAGGGAAGCCTATCCCGCACCCACCTAACAACCCCATTAAAATCATTCCCCACATCTATTACATTTTGTACCACCACCCCCTCCCTTTAGAATATAATCTCTACGAGCAGGGCCCTCCTGTCCCTTCTGTATTGTACTGTAATTGTGCTGTCCCCCCTCTACATGGTAAAGCGCTGCGTAAACTGTTGGCGCTATATAAATTGTGAATAATAATAATACCTTTTAATTTCTTTAAATATTATTTGTAAGCAATTGCTATTTTGAAATGGATGCACCCAGTGCTAACCCGCATAACAATAATAATCAGGTAACAGGTACAGATGGACGCTGTCCCTGCTGAAGAATGTAGAGTAAACCTGATAGAGTATTTGAGATAAATGTCGGTGTTGTATGGGAAGAACTCAAACAGACGAATAAGAAAAATAAGATGAAGCTGCAGCTTTTTCATCCTGCACTGATCAAAGCCATGGAGAGCTCATTAAATAACAACATGCTGAAAAAAAGGAACAAAACTTCACAGCTTCTATAAAATCCCAGCTTTTCTTCTACCTTTCTGATCCATCTCCCCCACTCCCCTGTCATACAAATCCTGCTCAGCTGTCACTCCGATAAGAACATGGCTGTGTTATTGCCAAGCCTGCTATTGAAGTTGCACATGAAGACATTGATGAATTTGCACATAATTGGGGAAAGTTGGCAGAATTCTGCTTATGGAATATTTCAGGAGGCTTTGTGATTAGAAATAGTTGGGCTTGGCTATATTTTTTTTAAAGCTAAAATGTAAACAGGGTATAAACTATTGAAGCTAAAATAGTTTCATTCCATGAGGTATTATCACTTAGTTGAAGATACAGATAACTTACCCCTATTTTTAATTTTAAGTATGTTAGGATTTACAGGGAAGTTCTAATACGATATTAATAGTCAGATGAAGTCCCCATCTCTTCCAGTGAGGTCTTTACTGGAATGGATAGCAACGTGTGTGTATAGTATCCCTTTAGCACCAAACTAGAGTGTACATTTTTTTTTTGAATAAAATTTTATTGAAAGAGTTAGAACAATACATAATATCAACAGCTGGTATAGGTATAGGTATACATTTTTCATAAAGTACAGTATATAAGGCAAAATAAGACATCGAGATGAGTCTCACCACATCTCAAAGGAAAAAAAAAACAATACAAAAAAACAATACAAGGAGGTCGTAGCTGGATGGATCTAAAGACCATAAGGCTCTAAACTGACCTCACATGGCTAGCAAACAAATGCTGTGTATGACAGATGAAAGGATGGGGGGGGGGGGTGAGGGGGGAATAAAGGTTGGGTGGGTGGGGGGGGGGGGGCTAAATCCAATACTCCATTATGAGGGAAAGCATCCAGTAGTAGACAGGGTCATGTTCGAACAGGATCTTTGTAGACAAAGGAAAGTTCATCAATGTGAGTTCGGTCGTGTGAAGAGAGCTGCACCCTAATAAAAAGGTCCCATCTGTCGTGGAAGCGTTTGGAGGCCTTTTGTTGGCCCCGGTTAGTATTTATCTTGTCCCGAAAAAGGAGCTGTAGTAGGTCTCTTTCGACCTGAGAGATGGAAGGCTTGGCTGTAGAAGTCCAGTTGGCTAGTATGGCCCTTCTTGCTAACAGGAGACAGATCAAGGACCAGTCTTTCCCCGGGGGCTGGGAGTGGTGGACCAGAGGAGTAGTGTGGGGTCCCAGTGTCCAAAGATGAGGAGAAGTGGGTTTTTGGGGAGCTTCAACAGCGTAATCCGGAATATATAAGCCAGAACCTGGTCCCAGAAGGTAGCAATATAGGTGCAGGTCCAGTATCGGTGTACCAGGTTAGGCTTGGGTTGCTGGCACCATGGGCACAGTGAGGGCAAGGTCGAGGCTGAGGAGAGTTTAGAAGTATGAAGGAAAGGAATATGGGCGCGGTGTGCGATCTTCAGCTGTGTTTCCCTCCACGATTCGTTATGAACCAGATTGTGAACTGAGTTGAGGCCTTGCAAAATTTTGTCAACTATGTCTTCTTCTGGAAAGTCTTTTACCCAATTTGACACAGAGGACGAGGCTAAAGAGGGAGTAGTTTTCAAAAGCAAAGGTTTGTATATATCCGAGATTTTGTAGGTGTCGTTTTGTATGAGCATTTCAAGGAACGAAGGTGCAAATCTTGTGGAGTCGTTCCTGCAGGTTTTCTGAATGAAGCTGACACATTGGCCATAATGGAAGGCCGAGGCATCCGGGAGAGAATATCTTGCGGCTAAGGACCTGAATGATGCTACCCGACCAGAATCCACATAGGGAGAAGAAAGTAACGAGTCCCTTTTGGCGCCATTCATCATAAGGCTGTCGCTCCAAACCCGGAGCGAAATTTGGGTTCCCTTGGATCGGGAGGAATTTAGAGATGAAAGGAGATAGACGGAGGCTTTTCCTCACTTCCCTCCAGGCTATGGCCGTGTCTCTCAGTAAAAGGTTGTGTTGGTGCGGAGTTGGTATAGATTTCCATTTGCAGTGAAGAAGGGCAGTAAGGGAGTAGGGATGGACCATTGCTGTTTCCAGACGAAAGTTAGAGCATTGGGACTTTTGGGCAATCCAATCTAGGCTTACCCGCAAAAGACAAGCTAAATTATACAGTCTAAGATTAGGAAGACTAATACCACCCTCGGTCCTGGGAAGATGTAGTTTTGGAAAAGCGATGCGTGGTCTTTTGTTTCGCCAAAGAAATTTCGATATCGCAGAGTTCAAAATTTGGATGTCTTTATGTCTGATAAGCAAAGGTATCGTTTGTAGGGGATATAATAGGCGTGCGAAACTGACCATCTTAACCAAGTGGCATATTCCCAGGAGCGAGAGAGGCAGATCCATCCAGTTTTCCAGTTCCAAAATGATCTTAGCAAAAAGGGGGGGTAGTTCAGGTGATAGAGGGAGGAAGGGAGTTTCCCTATCTTGATACCCAGATAAGTGATATGTGACTTTGCTATCGAGAAGATGGAGTTTTGAGTCCAGGCCGGAGGTGGAAGGGAACCGAGGGGCAGAATCTCACTCTTAGAATAGTTTATGCGTAGACCGGAACATTTCCTGAATAGATCAAAGGTATTTTTTATCGTGGGCATATCTGCGGAAGGATTTGCGGAGAATATGAGGACGTCATCAGCAAAGAGTGATGTTTTTAAGAGTTGCTCCCCTATCTTAATACCATGGATTGGGGCTACTGTTGATAAATACCTAGAAAGTGGTTCTAGGGCCAAATTAAAGAGGAGAGGGGATAGGGAGCAGCCTTGTCTCATGCCCTTATGTAGGCGAAATTCATTCGAGAGTAAGCCAGCTGCGACCAATCTGGCTGCCGGGGAGGTATACATGGACCTTATGAGCTGTAGAAATGGACCGGTGAAACCCATTTTGTTTAGAACTAGCGACAGCCATTCAATACTAACATTGTCAAAAGCCTTTTCGGCATCAAGAGTGATAATGGCGAAATCCCTGTTCGGGTTACATCGAGCGTGTTCTAGTGCCATCATCACTTTTCTGATGTTGATCGTGGCTGTTCTGCCCTTCACAAAGCCTGACTGGGCAGGGTCTATCAGAAAAGGGATGATGTCAGCTAGCCTTGTGGCTACTATTTTGGATAAAATCTTGACGTCAAGATTTAGAAGCGAGATGGGTCTATAAGAGCCTGGTTCTAAAGGATCCTTCCCCTTTTTTTCCAGAAGTTTTACTATGGCCTGATTTCCCGTAGGTAGATAGGGGCCACCCATCCATATGTGTTGGTAAACCTTTTCTAGCGTGGGTGCTAGGAGCAAGTTTAAAGATTTATAGAATTCGCCCGTTAATCCATCTGGGCCAGGGGCTTTCGAGGATGCTAACGTCTGGATCGTGTTGGTTATTTCTGCGAGGGATATGGGGGCATTAAAGGAGTCTAATTGTGAGGGGGTTATTGGGGTCAGAGTCACTTTGTCTATGAATTCGCGTGCCGTGTGTTCGTCGATAGGGTCGGCCGCATATAGCGAAGTATAATAGCGCAGCATGGCTGAATTTATGCCCTGTTGTGATGTCGTTAAGGAGCCATCCGGCTCCCGGATAGCTGGGATAATAGTTGGGCGGTAGGGACCCTTACATAGTCGGGCTAGCAGTTTGCTGGCCTTATTCCCAAATGTATGAAGAGTGGCATCAAAGTGGGCTCTCTTAATAGATTCCAGGGTGTCGGCCCAAGTGTTAAATGACTGTTTGGCAATTTGCCAAGCTGTCCGGTTCTCAGGTGTGTCATGGGTATAGAGTGATCTTTGAGCCTGGTGAAGTCTGGAACTGGCTGTGTTGTAATTTAGGTTCGCGTTCTTTTTGAAAGAGGAGGCGTATGAGATAATGCGGCCCCGAAGGAAAGCTTTCCCTGCGTCCCATAGCAGATTAGGATTATCTGTATGGTCCGCGTTTGTTTGCGTGTACATTTGCCATTCTTTCGTGATATAGGTGTGGAAATCCGCGTTGTGTTGGAGGAAAGCAGGGAAACGCCAGAGCTTGGGATTTGGGTGGATGTCGGGAGTCTCTAGAGACACCGAAATAGGGGCATGGTCGGAGATAGCAATATCATGTATCTCTGCGTCCGGTAGTAATGGGAGTAGGTCATATGAGCCAAATATGTAATCAATCCTTGTGAATACATTGTGTGGATGTGAGTAAAATGAGAACTCTCTATCGGTCGGGTGGTGTAAGCGCCATATGTCGTGAAGACAAAGGGATTCCATTGTGCCCGCTAGCAAGGTGACATTGGTAGGAGTCAGGGAAGAGTCGCGTCGTCGGTTCGGTGATTTGTCATCTAGTGGGTGGAAAACGGTGTTGAAGTCTCCTCCCACGATTTGGGGTAGTGACGGGTAGCGCAGGAGCCAAGTGCTCAGGGTGTTAAAGAACTGTTTCGTGGGACTATTAGGGGCGTAAATGTTGGATATCACTATTTCTTTCGTTCCTATGCGGACCCGGATAGAGAGCAATCTGCCCTGAGTATCCGTGTCTGTGGACAATATGGTGCATGAGAGATGTTTGTGCACAAGGATAAGAACTCCCGCTTTGCGGCCTAAAGCTTCTGAACCAGCCACCGCTCCCACCCAGAGTTTCTTCATCCGAGCAAAATCGGGTGAAGAAAGGTGGAGCAAGGCTATATCAGTTTTAAGCCGTTTGAGATGTCGAAGAACCTTCATTCGCTTAGATGGAGAACGAAGGCCCTTCACATTCCACGAAATTATTCGCAGCATATTGGGATTAGGACTGGGGTATGGTGAACGTATAATGAAATCATTAGGAAACCGGAAATGGAGCGCAGAAGGTAGTGGTCATCTATACTGGAGCATATGTGTATGGCCCAAGGAGGGGGGATGTGTGTACTATTAGTAAACTTAGGAATTAGAGGGGGAGGAGTGGAGGGGGTGGGGTGGAGCTGAAGCAGTAACCAAAAATCGGGTAAGCAGAAGTGAACATAATAGCTAACCAACTTCACTTTTTTACGCATGGGGATCACTGTGGAGACCAGTTCCCATAACCAACCCAGTATCTTGTCAGGGGCTTCCGCCCCTCAGGGATGAGGTATACTGATAGCAGCTGGGCATGCGAGATAACAGTGCATGGAAGCAGGTCTGCACAAAGAAACCCAGGGGGAAGGGGGCATAACTGTACATACAAGAAGAAACCATCATCACGAGGCATTTAACATAGGATACTACATTAAGCAATATTCCCGTATAGCTATAAACCATTGAAGGATGACAAAGAGTATATATAAAACAAAGTAAATCGAACCAGTGTAACAGGCAAAAAAAGAAAGAAAAGAGTCAAATCGATATGTAGGCAAACAGAGCCACATATCCAATCAAGTAGTAACAGATATTACCTGAGAGGTGTGGACTGTCCAGGAGGGAGAGTCCAAAATCAGAGCACCTAGCCCAAGTATGAAGGAAGGCCAAGAAGTGCCTTGAAGAAGAGTGCACTTGTGCGTGGAAACAACGGTGTAAGACTTCGCCCCTCAGCGCACAGTCGGGCCGTGTTGAGAGGGACCCGAAGCCCTGAAACATTTGGGAGAGTCTTTTCGCGGGCTTCTCTGGTCCAGGGCTCGGTTAATTGGTGGGGCCTTGGGCGTGGGACTGTGGTGGGAGCTAGAGCGCGATGATTTCAAGTAGGAAGATGCCTCATCCGGATCTTGAAAAGACAATTGTTCACCAGAGGGCGTTTTGATCCGGAGGGTTGCCGGGAATGCCAACGTGAACTTTATTTGCCGCTGGTGAAGTTCTGCGCAAATATGCTGGAAGGCCTTGCGTCTTTTGGAGACGTCCACTGAGTAGTCGGCAAAAATCAGGATGCGGACTCCGTCTATCTGCAGAGATCTGGATTGCCGGTATTGTTGCAATATGGCGGCTTTGTCCGAGTAATTTAGGTACTTGGCTATGATCGGGCGTGGTGATTTGCGTTCCGAGTTGAAGGGGCCCACGCGGTAGAGTATACATTTAATGGGAACTCTAAAGCCCCGTACACACGAGCGGACTTTTCAACATCCAAAGTCCGACGGACTGAGTCCGTCAGACTATTCGATTGTGTGTGGGCTACAACGGACTTTTGACTCGCCAAAGTCCGAAGGACTTTAGAATATGGAACATGCTTCAAATTTTTCCGAAGGAACTCCGCCGGACCCGGTCCCTTCGAAAAATTTGCTTGTGTGTATGCTATTCCGACGGACTAAAACCAACGCTAGGGCAGCCATTGGCTACTGGCTATGTACTTCCTTATTCGAATCCAGTCGTACGTCATCACGTTTGAATCCGTCGGAGTTTAGTGTGATTGTGTGTGGCCAAGTCCGCTCAGCCGAAAAGTCTGTCAGAACTCCGTCGGAATTCCAGCAGAACTCCGACGGAACTCCTTCGGAAGTCTGTCGGACATAAGTCCTCTCGTGTGTACGGGGCTTTAGGCTGGGTTCACACTAGCTGTGGCTCACAGCAGGGGTTTGGTGCGTCCCTGTTCTCCATTTCGGGGGCGGATCAGGTCAGAGTTTTTGACTGAATTCAGAACTGAAACAGAGCCAAGGACGCACAGGACCCTATTCCAGTGAGGACTGCTGCCGCCCCAGAGATGTGTGAAGCGGCTCCCTTGAAAGTCGGTAACACTCTGTCATGCGAACTGAATGCAGGGAAACCCACTGTGGACCACTGTGGTGCCCAGACACATAGTGTACAGGCTTAAATTAGTTCACGTTATTTTATTGAGTTCAGTGAAAAACATCCAACAGAAACTTAGGCCTCATGCACACTGCTGCTCCTAACCTCATGTTTAGGAGCTTTTGGTGTTCTTTTGCCAAGACTCCTGAACTCAACTCAATAATAGCCTATGGGAGTTATTTACGAAAGGTAAATCCACTTTGCACTGAAAGTACACTTGGAAGTGCAGTCATTCTAAATCTAAGGGGTAGATCAGAAATGAGTGGAAGCTCTGCTGATTTTATCATCCATGTGCAAGGTAAAATGCTGTTTTTTATTTTCCTTGCATGTCCCCTCGGATCTACATCGTCTTTACTTCCAAGTGCACTTGTAGTGCAAAGTGGATTTTCCTTTAGTAAATAACCCCCTATGCGTCCATGTGCACATAGGCTTTTACCAGAGTTTAGGAGCAGCAGAGTTTAGAGGCAATAAAGTGCTCCAGAAGAATCGCATTCATGAGAGGAATGCTGTGACAGAAAAACACCAAATGCGGCAAAAACGTGCCTAAACATGCTTAAAAGTTGGGCACATTTAGCACTTCACCATTTATTTCAATGGCTAGAATAAAGTAAAATTCTGGCCAATGAAATAAATAGATGCCCTAACACTGCAAAACTGTGATAAAATCACCTTAAAGTGTTTGTAACCTCAACATTTCATATTCCTGATATGTGTCTGATGTACCATGCACTTGTATAAGAAAGTATCCTGTTCTCTATGAGTTGCTTCCTGTGTGTGAAATCCCTGGTATTAATGCCAGTCCCGATGCTTTCCTATTAAAAAATGACCAAACTAAGTAGGTGAATACACTGTGTTCAGTTCCCAAGCTATACTGGTAACTCCAATTATCAGACTTGTCCTGACTCCTGACTAGGGATGAGCCGAACACCCCCCGGTTCGGTTCGCACCAGAACTTGCGAACGACCCCAGGTTTGGCGACCTGCCTCCTGCCTCAGGGGACATGGGTCACTGCAAAAAAAAGTTTTAAAAACTACCGTTTTGGCGGGAGCACTGATTTTAATGACGATTAAAGTGAAAAAAAAAAAAGTGAAATATTCCTTTAAATATGGTGCCTGGGGGGTGTCTATAGTATGCCTGTGAAGTGCCACGTGTTTCCCGTGTTTAGAACAGTCCCTGCACAAAATGACATTAAACGGAAATAACACCATTTAAAACTGCTTGCGGTTTTAATGTTATATCTGGTTCCTGCAATATGGTTGAAAATCATTCAGAAAAATGGCATGGGTAGCCCTCCCTGCCCATTACCAGCCTATTTGGGTCTTGTACACATATTAAGGGGAACCCCGTACCCATATTAAAAAAAGGAAATGCGTGTGGCCCCCAGGCCCTATATACTCAGAACAGCAGTATACAGGCGGTGCAAACAAGACAGGGACTGTGTAGGTTTGTTGTGTTAAGTTGAATCTGTTTGTCATTTTCAACCAGTACATTTTTAAAGTGTAGCTCCAGTCAAAAAAAATATCTGTAAGCTTTTTGGAAAACATAGGGAAGGGTTATCACCCCTGTATAATTTGTTTTGTCGTCCATTTTTTTTCATCTCACTTGCTGCTGTCTCCTTGCGTTTGCAAGTAGGAGATGTTTGTAAGTTGGATGTTTGAAAGTAGGGGCCTGCCCTATATTATAGCGGTATGTACTGGGTACTAGGGATGAGCTTCGTGTTCGAGTCGAACGTACGTTCGACTCGAACATTGGCTGTTCGTGCGTTCGGCGAATTCCGAACGTTTTGGCCGTTTGCGTCAAAATTCGAGTGACGCGCGCGCGGACCACAATGCACTGCGTTGGCGCAGTGCATTGCTGTCCGATGATTGGCCAAGCATGCACTGTGACCCCGCATGCTTGGCCAATCACAGCGCCGGCAGCGAGGAGAGCCATGATTGGCCACAGGCATCCTGCCTGTAGCCAATCATAGCTCAGACTGTGTAGTGCACGCCCCACACTATATAAGGCCGCCTTTAAGGCGGCCTCCTGTAGTGTGTTACTTTGCATCTGAAGCAGTGGGTGTTCTGTGTACCTTCAACACAGTACACACCAATCGTTTTTGGCTGATTTCCTATCTTGCTGCTGTGTAGTGGTTGTTGTCTGTGCCCTGACTGCAGTATACACCACTATATTCACCTCACCTATATAGCTAGTGATCTAGCTTTAACCACTTAACAACTGCCCATTGCCGATTAACGGCTTCAGGGCGGTTGTTTAACTCAGAGAGGCCGTTAATTAACGGCCTCCCAGAATTCTGCTCTCGCGTGCCCCGAGGTGTGCGCACTCGAGAGCATCCGTGACCGCCGGGTCCATAGGACCCGGCGCATCACGGTAAACGGCCGCTCATAGCGGCCGTTTACCACGTGATTGCTCCGTCAAATGACGGAGTGATCACTTGGAAACAAACCAGCGTCATGTTATGACGCCTGTTCCTCCCTCCCCTTTCTGTACCGATCGGTACAGCGGAGGGGAAAGAGATCGGTGTCAGCAGCGATGTGGGCTGCATCTGCAGTGCCCACATCGCTGCTCACCGAATTTAACCCCTCAATTCCCTGCCAATACTCTGCAATACCAGTGCATACTCTGCAGTACCCTGCCATTACTCTGCAGTACCCCGCCATTACTCTGCAGTACCCCGCCATTACTCTGCAGTGCAGTACCCCGCCATTACTCTGCAGTGCAGTACCCTGCCATTACTCTGCAGTACCCCGCCATTACTCTGCAGTACCCCGCCATTACTCTGCAGTGCAGTACCCCGCCATTACTCTGCAGTGCAGTACCCCGCCATTACTCTGCAGTGCAGTACCCTGCCATTACTCTGCAGTGCAGTACCCTGCCATTACTCTGCAGTGCAGTACCCTGCCATTACTCTGCAGTACCCTGCCATTACTCTTCAGTACCCCCCATTACTCTGCAGTAACCCCCATTACTCTGCAGTACCCCCCAATACTCTGCAGTACCCTGCCATTACTCTGCAGTACCCCGCCATTACTCTGCAGTACCCCCCATTACTCTGCAGTAACCCCCATTACTCTGCAGTACCCCCCAATACTCTGCAGTACCCGCCATTACTCTGCAGTACCCACAATACTCTGCAGTACCCTGCTATTACTCTGTAGTACCCCGCCAATACCCCGCCAATACTCTGTAATACCCTGCCATAAATTGCCATACCCAGCCATACTCAGAGATACCCAGCCATACTCGGTGATACCCTGAAGTACCCAGCCATAGACGCCCCCCACCCCTCACCGCCCTCTGGTGCTTCTACCAACTCGCCAGTACGATCAAAGCCAGAATCTTTTTTTTAATTTTTTATTTCAGGCTTCCCAGCCTAGAGGTGAGATGTGGGGTCATATTGACCCCCCAGATTTCACTGTAAAGAGGACCTGTCATCCCATATTCCTATTACAAGGGATGTTTACATTTCTTGTAATAGGAATAAAAGTGATCAAAAATATATTTTTGGGAAAAAAAATGTCATTGGCTGACCCGGTCCCTTCGAAAAATTTGCTTGTGTGTATGCTATTCCGACGGACTAAAACCAACGCTAGGGCAGCCATTGGCTACTGGCTATGTACTTCCTTATTCGAATCCAGTCGTACGTCATCACGTTTGAATCCGTCGGAGTTTAGTGTGATTGTGTGTGGCCAAGTCCGCTCAGCCGAAAAGTCTGTCAGAACTCCGTCGGAATTCCAGCAGAACTCCGACGGAACTCCTTCGGAAGTCTGTCGGACATAAGTCCTCTCGTGTGTACGGGGCTTTAGGCTGGGTTCACACTAGCTGTGGCTCACAGCAGGGGTTTGGTGCGTCCCTGTTCTCCATTTCGGGGGCGGATCAGGTCAGAGTTTTTGACTGAATTCAGAACTGAAACAGAGCCAAGGACGCACAGGACCCTATTCCAGTGAGGACTGCTGCCGCCCCAGAGATGTGTGAAGCGGCTCCCTTGAAAGTCGGTAACACTCTGTCATGCGAACTGAATGCAGGGAAACCCACTGTGGACCACTGTGGTGCCCAGACACATAGTGTACAGGCTTAAATTAGTTCACATTATTTTATTGAGTTCAGTGAAAAACATCCAACAGAAACTTAGGCAATGACAGCCAATGTTCGAGTCGAACGTACGTTCGACTCGAACACGAAGCTCATCCCTACTCCTGACACACCCCCTTTGCACAGCTTTTCATAGGGAAGACCAGTGTGCTGCTGCTTCTCCTCTCCCCAGCTCCTATGCAGCTGGCAACAGAGGGAATGTGACCACTGACATTTTTTTTTATTTTTAATGTTTTTTTTTATATCTATGCACACATTTTTTGCCTTTAATTTCTATTTTAAACTGAATGGGTTGTTTTACAAGATGATCATTTACAATCACTTTAGCTGGCAGCTTAGGTGAGTTTATAATGCTGATTTTTCATTTACAAGAAACCAGTATGCATGAGATCTTAGGCCGCGTACACAAGCGGGGACTGTTCGCCCAACTTTGTCCGTCAAACAGTTTCGGCAAACAGTCCGCTCAAAATTAGCATGGACGGACATGGCCACACACGACGGACGAACAGTTTGCTGAAACCGTGCGCGATGACGTGAACGGCACGTACGACGGGACGAAAAATACGACGTCCTATACACTGCATTATAACTTTCGGCGTGTAAATCCTTTCTGAGCATGCGCGGAACTTAGTTTGACGAACAAGCCTACACACGAGCGGACTGTTCGCTGAAACAAGGTTTCAGCGGACAGTTTTTCGGAAATTCCGAAAAACCTTGTTCGTCAAACTGTCCGCTGAAACTGTCCGCTGAAAGCCCACACACGAGCGGACTGTCCGCCCAAACACTGTTCAGCGGACAAAGTTGGGCGAACAGTCCGCCCGTGTGTACGCGGCCTTACTCCATCTCACCTATCTTCTCAGAAAGCTTGCAAGTCCAAGGCAATCCAAGTTTTTGGAAGATATCTAAAACCAGTGAGAACATGAAATATGAGAGAAACCCCTATTATAAACTATGACAATTGATATTTACACTGTATAAACAATATGTAGACATTAACAATACTCGTAACAAGTAATCTGCCTGACTTTTCAATTAAAGTCTTAAAACAGTGTGACATCGTGTGATCATGCCTAGGATTGTGAACAGCCTGGGGCACCCTGGGATAAAACAGCAAAGTAAGTTTTGTGTTGTGAGTAGCATGTCGTGGCGAATGGTATGCGTGGCCAGATTTTGCCAGATAATAAAAGAGCATCAATAAACAGAATTTGAGGTCAGTCACTATATACACTGCATACATATAAGAGCCCTTTCACACTGAGGCGCTTTGCAGGCGCTATAGTGTTAAAAATAGTGCCTGAAACAGCGGCTCCATTCACTCCAGTGTGAAAGCCCGAGGGCTTTCACACTGGAGCGGTGCGCTAGCAGGGCATTAGAAAAAGTCCTGCCAACAGCTTCTTTGAAGCGCATTAGGAGCGGTGAACACACCGCTCCTAAAGCGCCACTGCCCATTGAAAACAATGGGGCAGCGATGCTATACTGCCGGCTAAGCGCCTCTGCAGCAGCATTTTGCAGGCGGATTTAACCCCTTTTCGGCTGCTAGCAGGGGTTAAAACTGCCCCACTAGCGGCCAAATAATGCTGCTAAAATGACGGTAAATCTGCGCTAAAAATTTCGCTGCTTTACTGCTGATGCCCAGGGCGGCTCAGTGCGAAAGGGGTCTAAAAGTTCTTGTACCCACAAAGTACTTATATTTATTGTACCTCAATTGACAGCCTCACAAACACACAGACAGATAAACCTCAGGATAAAGGATAATTTTAAAAACCTTTCCATTACATATGCTTTCTGCACACAGGAAGGATATCATTTTGTTTAAGTGAACCTACTTTAAAGAAAAACTGTTGGGACAATGTATAGAGTGCGGGGGTCAGAAGTAACATACAAAACAAGATTGCAGCAGTCAGGATGAACTCTCTGTTCACATAATGGTCCCCAAGTTACATCACAGTCCCTCCTTATATTAAAGTCCCCAGAATCCCCCCTTACATTAGCAGTCCACTGCATTCCCCTATATATCAGGGCTACCAGAGTTTTTTCCTACATTACAGTCCCCATTGTTCCCCATTTACATAAGAGTCCTCCTTTACATCAGAGTCTACAGAGTTCCCCTTAAATTAGATTCTCCCCAGCATTCCCTCCTAACAGCAGAGTCCCCAGCATTACCCCTTACACCAGACCCCCCCTTTACATCAGAGTAGAGCCCCCTTACTTCAGTTCTCCTTTACATCAGTATCTACAGAGTTCCACTCTTAAATCAGGGTTCCTAGAGCCTCCACAGAGTTCATCTTTACATCAGAGTTCCCCTTTACATTAGAGTTCCCCCCTGACACTATAAGGGGGAACTCCAGGGACTCTGATGTATGGATGAACTACAGAGACTCTGATGTAAGGGGGAGTCTGGGAACTCTGATTTAAAGGGCGAGGGCACTGGGAACTCTGATATAAGGGAGAACACTGCAGACCCTGGTTTAAAGGAGAACAATATGGACTCTAGTGTAAAGAGAAACTCTGATATAAGGGGTTCTCTGGTCACCAGAGTCTCCCCTTACATCAAAGTTCCCAGAGTTCTCCCTTAAATCTGGGTTCCCCGAGCCCCCTTACATCAGAGTCCTCAGATATCCCGCTTACATCAGAGTCCCCAAAGTTCTCCCCTACACTGAAAGGTGAGATCTCTGGGATCTCTGTTGGCTATGGTGGAGATCAGAGACCCTTTCACCCCTTTACCCCAGAGTCTTTAGTGTTTTCCATTATATCGGTGTCCTGACACCTTCTTACATCAGTGTATGCTCTTGTTCTAGGGTCACAACGCAAAAATACCAATGTCAAGGATGGAGTGCTAAACAATGAGTACTTCTAGAAGGGGGTCAGCTATGGCAGCCAGCACAGGGTTCTTTTACCTTATGTGACCCCCCATTCCCCCTCAGTGGGTGTGTGTGTGCAGGGGCGGACTGACATCTCATGGGGCCCCCGGGCAATAAGAGATTATGGGGCCCACGGGCAATAGGAGAAGATTATGGGGCCCCCGGGCAATAGGAGAGTATGGGGCCCCTGGGCAATAAGAGATTATGGGGCCCACGGGCAATAGGAGATTATGGGGCCCCGGGCAATAGGAGATTATGGGGCCACACAGTATACACACATACACACATACAGTATACACACACAGACATACAATATACACACACAGTTTACACACACAGAATACACATACACACACTGAAAAGGTACCGGAGAGGCGGGGGAGCAAGAATCTTGGGATTTTTTTTAAAAACACAGCAGTGCCCGGGTGCCCAAATGGTCAGTCCGCCCGTGTGTGTGTGTGTGTGTGTGTGTGTGTGTGTGTTAGAGCATTGCTCTTCTATATCCATAGGACTACAAATTCCAGCATAATGGGCTAAAAATGTCTCAGCTCCCCACAAACCGCAGAACTGCACAAGAAGATGTTACCCTTCCCTATCCCCCCCCCCCCCCATCCACCACTTTCCTTCCTGTTAATCTCTCTTCCTGATGCACACTGCCAGCACTGTGCCCTTCCTCACTCCTCCCTTAGTGTCCTGGTGGGTCCCTCTTCCCTCAGAGCCAGACTCCAAGTTTGTTTTCAGCATGGCTGAAGCTCATATCTGAAGCTGGGAGATGGTTTACTAGAAGGAGGATTAAGTCTGAAAGAGGAAGTTACATCCTCCTCCTCTGAATGCTGGGTACTGTACATTAGTCCAAAAGAAAAGCTGCGCTAGAACTTATAAAGTGCCAGAATAAAAATATGACATAATATATCCTGTTTACAAAAATTAATATAACCGCAAATAGTCCAAAAAAAATTAATATAAAATTAATTTAAAAAACATGAACAGTCCAAAAAAGAGGGAGAGAGACAAGGCGATGAATTTCAGTCCATTAAAGTGACTCCGTAAAACACCCTTCAGGTATATAGCAGGTGCACCCAGAGAGAGAGGTTCATCCACCACCAGATTCAGTGAGGCTTACCAGCTATCAAGATCTCTTTTTAGGGAGATCATACGAGCTTGCAAACAAGACAATCACTCCTGGTCCCTTTAATAGACTCTGCTGGTGTCTCCAACTCCTGTATCCCCTATGTGCTATCACCACCACCGCCGTCTCGCCGTCCTCACACGCCGTCCTCACACACCACTGTACATGCATGTAATTGGTTGCTAGAATGCACCAGCCCAGCAAGCAATAGTTTTGACAGATGGGCTGTGGCAGCGTGAATTGGGAGTGTAATCCGCCATGGAGATTACAGATGGAAGCCAGCCTCTGTATCTTGACATCTGTATTAATTGACATCTGTATTAATTGACACCTCCCGTTACCGAACCTTACCACAAATCCCCCAACCCCCCTCCAAACCCGACCCCCCCATAAACAAATGACCAGACTATGTTTGGAGTAAATGGCCACCCGGCCTTGATTTATTAACCAATATATATATATATATATATATATATATATATATATATATATATCTCAATATAAGCTTTTCATAAATACAACTTTATTAAAATGTAAACAACCTTCCATTTGTACTGTATCATGGGTCATAAGCATACCCAATAACCTACTGGTCACTGCACACTACATCAGTCATTACTTTAACCTCTTGACCTCCAGATGGAATCCCCTGTCTCGCCCATGGCCCCACCTACCGGTCCTCTCTTAAAGCGCCCCCCCCATTCTAATTAAAATGGCGACAGTGCAGTCATAGCAACTGTCATGCCGTCCCTGCGCTCACAGCCAGCGGCTCCATCTCCGTGGCCTTCCTTTACGGACAGTTTTGTCCCATTTACAAACATTTACAGACAAGAAAAATCAGGGTGATTTTTACAAACTGTCCATAAAATTACAAACAATTGGCAACCTTGCCCATTAGTGACATAGAGGCTGGTGGATAGAAAATGGTATCTAATACTATTAGAGGTCTGGGATTTCAGCAATGGCTAAAGCTCTGCAACAGAGAAAGGATTGAAGCCACTGCCTACCCTTTTATAGTGTGTCTCTAGCTTTTATTTTCTGTATTTTTTAGTTATGTATTGCTTTTATATGGCTGTCACCTTTGCTCACAATATCTCTTCTATCTCAAGCCTAGCGTGTGGTGTGATTTTTTACTTCTGATGAACAAAACCCATCGGGTTATGTGCTGTTTCTAATGAGCAAAGGATTAACCATGCTGCGATCTCATGGCTCCATTAAATTCTCTCTCTGTTCTACTGTGGTGTTAATGTGCTTGGTTTCCTTTTTCATAAACCTCATTTAATTATTGATGACTGATGGCAGTCTGTACCCCACAACAATATGGATAGGCAGCATCAGGTAAAAGGCTGCAGCTCCCTATGGTTGGGTAACTGATATACACTGACATCAAAGAGTACCTGTCAGGATAGCAGTATAGAAGCTACAATTGTTAGATGTTTTGTGAAGGTATATGCTCCTGGGATGTTAACCTGATCCTGACCTAACCATGCTGTATGGCCGCGTACACACGGGCGGACTGTTCGCCCAACCTTGTCCGCTGAACAGTGTTTGGGCGGACAGTCCGCTCGTGTGTGGGCTTTCAGCGGACAGTTTCAGCGGACAGTTGGACGGACAAAGTCTTTCGGAAATTCCGAAAAACTGTCCGCTGAAACTGTGTTTGAGCGAACAGTCCGCCCGTGTGTGGGCTTGTCCGCTGTACTTTCGAAATGAGCGGACTGTTCCCGCTCGGAAAGTCCGCCCATTTCGAGCGCGTGTACAGGTAGGCGGGGCCCGCGAAGGAGACGTCGCGGGCTCCGCCGCCTGGAATGGGCTTAAAGGGGAACCCCAACGCCGAAAAAAATCGGCGTGGGGGTTCCCCCCAAGTCCACACCAGACCCTTGTCCGAGCATGCTACCCGGCCGGCCAGGAAAGGGGGGCGAGCGAGCGCGCCCCCCCTCCTGAGCCGTACCAGGCCGCGTGCCCTCAACATGGGGGGTGCCTTGGGGAAGGGGGGGCCGCGCGGCCCCCCCACCCCAAAGCACCTTGTCCCCATGTTGATGAGGACAAGGGCCTCTTCCCGACAACCCTGGCCGTTGGTTGTCGGGGTCTGCGGGCGGGGGGCTTATCGGAATCCGGGAGCCCCCTTTAAGAAGGGGGCCCCGGATACCGGCCTCACACCCTATGTGAATGAGTATGGGGTACAATGTACCCCTACCCATTCACCTGTGAACTAAAGTACAATAAAAAACACAACACAGAGAAAAAATATTTTATTGCACAGCTCCGGGGGTCTTCTCGCCGGACTCCTCCGCTATGTGTGTAGCTCTTTTGCTAGCGGAGGAGTCCGGCTTTCTTCCTCCCCGCCGCCGGCCTCTTCTCCCGACTTCGGGGGTCTTGTCCCCCTCTTCGGTTCTTCTGCCGGGCCACCGCGCCTGGTCCGGTGGGCCGGTCTTCTGTCGCCGTCTTCCGTTCTTCTGTCGCCGCCTTCGGTTCTTCTGCCGGGCCACCGCGCCTTCTTGTAGCTCTTTTACAGGCGGTGGCCCGGTCTTCTGTCGCCGCTGTCGTCGCCGCCGCCGCCGCCTTCCGTTCTTCTTCTTGTTCTTCTTCTTCTCCTGGAGATGTTGACTCGACGAGCTCTCCGGCCGGAATGCCAGAGCCGCGCTGTGCGGTCACTTATATAGTGACAATGGGGCGGTGTCACATGGTATATGTCACATGGGTTGGTCACATGGTGACCCCGCCCCCTTACGATGTCATAGTCCCCATGTGACATCAACCCATGTGACCAACCCATGTGACATATACCATGTGACACCGCCCCATTGTCACTATATAAGTGGCAGCGGAGCGTGTCCCTGGCATTCCGGCCGGAGAGCTCGTCGAGTCAACATCTCCAGGAGAAGAAGAAGAACAAGAAGAAGAACAAGAACGGAAGGCGGCGGCGACGACAGCGGCGGCGACAGAAGACCGGGCCACCGCCTGTAAAAGAGCTACAAGAAGGCGCGGTGGCCCGGCAGAAGAACCGAAGGCGGCGACAGAAGAACGGAAGACGGCGACAGAAGACCGGGCCACCGGACCAGGCGCGGTGGCCCGGCAGAAGAACCGAAGAGGGGGACAAGACCCCCGAAGTCGGGAGAAGAGGCCGGCGGCGGGGAGGAAGAAAGCCGGACTCCTCCGCTAGCAAAAGAGCTACACACACATAGCGGAGGAGTCCGGCGAGAAGACCCCCGAAGACGGAAGACCCCCGGAGCTGTGCAATAAAATATTTTTTCTCTGTGTTGTGTTTTTTATTGTACTTTAGTTCACAGGTGAATGGGTAGGGGTACATTGTACCCCATACTCATTCACATAGGGTGTGAGGCCGGTATCCGGAGCCCCCTTCTTAAAGGGGGCTCCCGGATTCCGATAAGCCCCCCGCCCGCAGACCCCGACAACCAACGGCCAGGGTTGTCGGGAAGAGGCCCTTGTCCTCATCAACATGGGGACAAGGTGCTTTGGGGTGGGGGGGCCGCGCGGCCCCCCCTTCCCCAAGGCACCCCCCATGTTGAGGGCACGCGGCCTGGTACGGCTCAGGAGGGGGGGCGCGCTCGCTCGCCCCCCTTTCCTGGCCGGCCGGGTAGCGTGCTCGGACAAGGGTCTGGTGTGGACTTGGGGGGAACCCCCACGCCGATTTTTTTCGGCGTTGGGGTTCCCCTTTAAGCCCATTCCAGGCGGCGGAGCCCGCGACGTCTCCTTCGCGGGCCCCGCCTACCTGTACACGCGCTCGAAATGGGCGGATTTGCCTCCGCCTTACGTGGGCGAGTCCGTTCATTTCAAAAGTTGAGCGAACTGTTTGCCCAACCTTGTTCGTCAAACAGTCCGCTCGTGTGTGGGCAAGTCCGCTCATGCAAATTTTGAGCAGACTGTTTGATGAAACTGTTTGCCGAACAAGGTTGGGCGAACAGTCCGCCCGTGTGTACGCGGCCTATGTCACTGACTGTGAACAAGTATACATGTATCATCATTCAAGAGTTTATATGAACTACATGGCTTGGGACAAAGAGGAAGTTAAACGCACGTGATTTTTATTCTGTTACAAATTAATGCCAATTTGTGTGTTTCCTATTACCAGTAATAAGCATACATTTCTCCTTTGGTTTTGTAGTACTCTTCTATCACTTTTTAGGCCTAATTCACACCTATGCATTTTCAGTGCTTTTTGCATTTTGCAGATTTGCACTACAGAACGTGCTCCATAGGAAACCATGTTAAAGGGACTGTAGTGCAAATCTGCAAAATAAAAAAAGCACTAAAAATGCTTTTTCTATTGACTGTCTCTGAATGAACTGATTAAAGAGGGGGTTTACGTGTGCTCAGGTATTATAAAATAAAACTGCAGGACTATCAGGAAGCTTGTTCCCAGAGATGCTTGTGAATAAAGTGGGAAATACATGAGATTTAAAAGCAATCATTAAAATCTCATATATGCTTCAATGTAATTTAAATAGTTATGTTCACTCTTTCAAATTTGCAGCTTTCATTAAATGAATGTAAATAAATAAGTTGCGTTCATATAAATATATATATATATATAACAGTGATCACAAAGATCCAGGAAGACGTCACGTATGGCAAAACATGTCGGGCAGAGCTACACTCTGACGTCATCACGCCTCAGGTGACCCTGAAGGTATGGGTGATATACAAATTTTTCCCAGAAATTGTTTATGTTTTTACTGCGGATTCATGCATATGGTTTTAGTTGACAATGTTTTAATTGACATCACACCATTGGAGTTTTTATACTTTTCCCACACCTTGTGACACACGATTAAGTGTGTCCTTTAGATGGGCCCTCTTTGTTCCAAGCTGGACTGTGGAGGACCTCCAGTGGCTGCCTGAGAGCTCCCGGGACATCAGACCCTGTAGAGAGCTAAATCTGCAGACGCATACAACCTAGCTCTTTAGGGGGTCCACCATTTCCTGTAAGAGTCTCCACACAGAGTGAGCTATTTTTCTCAAGAAACCCCTATCTTTTTTAGAAATACTTTGGAACACATCATTTCACTGGACTTTTCTCTGTTCACGTTGTGGAATTTTTCTATGTGGACTTAAAAATCTAGCTTCACTTTTCAATATATGATATATATATATATATATATATATATATATATATATATATATATATATATATATATATACATACATATACTTTGTATTCAGTTACTTGTTTTTATATTTTTCATTTTTCTTGATATTTGTACCTCACTTGCACTTTATTCAAGATTGTCTTTGTGATCACTGTTTTATATATATATATATATATATATATATATATATATATATATATATATATATATTTTTTTTTTTTTTTTTTTGTATGAGCGCAACTTATTTCTTTACATATTTGTGCACTGTGGAGATATCTCAAAGTTGTTGTTGCTGCTGTATATGTTTTTTAATTAATATATGATGAAGCGCGGTATACCCCTATATTTATTCATTAAAATAATACCTGCATGATCCTGCCATCAAGGTTCTTGTCCAGGTACTTCCTGGCATAGGGTGACAACACTGTACCTATCTCTCAATTATGCTTTTGCAATGGTTCATGTGCACCTGGTTGGAATTACCAATATTCATTGAACAGACTGTCCACCATTGTCACTATTAGTAGCCAATCAATAACAAGTTCTGGCATTAGAAATGTTAAAATCACAAATGGAAACTTTTTGTGACTATAGGAAAAGAGGTTTAGCTCTGGATATGGAGAAGGTTCTTTACTGTAAAAGCTGTGAAAATACAGAATTGTTTTCTACAGTAATTGCCTCAAGCTGACACTAGATTGTGTTAAAAAATTGATATGATTCTAAAGTTATAAATAGCTATTAATATTTGTAGGAAAAATGTACAATGTTTAACCACTTCAACTCTGGAAGGTTACACCCTTCATGACCAGGCCATTATTTGCGATGCGACACTGCATTACTTTAACTGACAATTGTGCGTTTATGCCACGCTGTACCCAAATAAAATGTCCTTTTTTTCCCCACAAATAGAGATTTCTTTTGGTGGTATTTGATTGCTTCTGCCGTTTTTATTTTTGCACTAGAAACAAAAAAAAAGACCAGCAATTTTGAACCAAAAAAAATATATTTTTTACTTTTTGCTATAAAACACATCCAATAAAAAAATCTAATTTCTTCATAAATTTAGGCCAATATGTATTATGCTATATATGTTTGGTAAAAAAAATCCCAATAAGCCTGTATTGATATTGGTTTTGGTAAAAGTTACAGCGTATACAAGCTATAGGATATATTTATGGATTTTTTTGTTTGTTATACTAGTTATGGCGGCTATTAGGGATGAGCTTCGTGTTCGAGTCGAACGTACGTTCGACTCGAACATTGGCTGTTCGTCCGTTTGGCGAAGTCCGAACATTTTGGTCCGTTCGCGTCAAATTCGTGTGGCGCTCACGGCCCACAATGCACTGCGATGGCGCAGTGCATTGCTGGCTCATGATTGGCCAAGCATGCACTGTGACCCCGCATGCTTGGCCAATCGCAGCGCCAGCAGCGAGGAGAGCCATGATTGGCCACAGGCAGGATGCCTGTGGCCAATCATAGCTCAGGCTGTGTAGTGCACGCCCCACACTATATAAGGCCGCCAGCGCGGCGGCCTCGTGTAGTGTGTTGGCGTCTGAAGCAGTGGGTGTTCTGTGTACCTTCAACACAGTACACACCGATCGTTTTCGGCCGATTTTCGATCTTGCTGTTGTGTAGTGGTTATTGTCTGCGTGCCCTGACCGCAGTATACACCGCTATATTCACCTCACCTATATAGCTAGTGATCTATCTTTTATAATAGAGCTTGCAGTCAGTAGTGTTAGGAGACAGTGCGTGCTGTCTGCGTGCTCTGTACCCAGTACATACCGCTATATCCACCTACATAGCTGTTCTCTATTTGAGACCACTTGCCATGTGCAGGAGTTATTGGAAGTTGTGTGTGCCTCCAGCACAGCACAGTATACATCTGTATATACCCCTTTATCTCTGGTGTTCTATAATAAAGGCATCTGCAGGAGTTAGTGGGTGTTGTGTGCCTCTAGCACAATATACACTACCCAACTGCTTTTTTACCCAACTCCCTTCAGGCCATTACCATGTCTGGAAGGCCAGCAAGGAGAGGCAGACAGGCGCAAGCCGATAAAAGAGGGCAAGCAGGCTCTGTGTCTAGAGACAACAGTGCTGGTCGTGGACGCGGTGCATTGTCATCAGCACGTGGTCATGGGACACGCTTGTCCTTCTTTTCGGCAGCTGGACATGTTGAACCGCAACATGCCAACGACTTGGTGGAGTGGATGACCAAGCCCTCTTCATCCTCCTCATCCTCTCTCACCCAGTCTCAGGGTACTAGCAAAGCAGCTGCCAACGCATCGTCTTCCCTCCTCTCAATGTCATCATCAGTGACTCCTTCCCTAGACCCACCACGTCCTCCTGAGGAGTCTCCTGAACTCTTTGAGCACAGTGTTGGGTACATGCTCCAGGAGGATGCCCAGTGTTTTGTGGGCTCTGATGATGACACTCAGCTAGAGGAAGGCAGTAGCGTGAGCGCAGAGAGAGGGGATGCTCAAGAAGGACAGCAATCTGGCAGTCATGTTCCACATGCTGCAGCATACTGCCAGGTTTGCTACAGCGATGAAGAGGGAGGGGATGATGAGGGCACTGACTCCACGTGGGTGCCTGGAAGGAGGGAGGAGGAGGAGGAGGAGGAGGCACATGTCCAACGAGGCAGGATGCCCTCCGGGGGCCAGCTTAGGGGCAGCACACCGACTGAATCACACCGCAGAGCTCCGCCTGTGCAGAGCGCTGCCTCTGCGCGTTATTCTAAAAGTTCTTTGGTGTGGGCCTTTTTTGAGACGAGTGCATCAGATCGCACCGCTGCTATTTGCAACATATGTCTCAAGCGTATCTCACGTGGCCAAAACATCAGCCGCTTGGGCACCACATGCTTGACCAGACATATGTTGACCTGCCATGCAGCTCGTTGGCAAGCGTACCTCAAAGACCCACACCAAAGAACAAAGCGGACCTCTCCTTGCTCCTCATCAGCTGGCATCTCCAACCCCACTAGACCTTCAGTCCTCTCTGAATCCTGCTCTGAGAGGAATGAAGGTGTAGAATTAGGTGTGTCACAGCCAAGTGTTTCCGGGAACTCTGCTAGCGGTACACTCACGTCCGATTATAGCAGGCAAATGTCCCTGCCCCAGCTGCTGGACCGGCGGAAGAAGTTCACTCCCAGCCATCCACATGCCCAGCGGTTGAATGCTAGCTTGGCTAAATTGCTAGCACTTCAACTGCTGCTTTTTCAGTTGGTAGACTCGGCCCCCTTCCGTGAGTTTGTACAATGTGCGGTTCCTCAGTGGCAGGGCCCCAAACGCCACTTTTTCTCACGGAAGGCGATTCCGGCTCTCTACCGGCATGTGGATGTCCTTGCCTCGCTGGACAGGGCGGTCAGCGGTAAGGTGCATATTACTGCTGACTCATGGTCCAGCAGGCATGGACAGGGACGTTACCTGTCTTTCACGGCCCATTGGGTCACTCTTCTGGCAGCTGGTAAGGATGCAGGACAAGGTGCAGTAGTGTTGGAGGTTGTTCCGCCACCACGCCTCCAAAATGCTACTATTGGTTGTGACACACCTCTCTCCTCCACCCCCTCCTCTTCTTCTTCCTCCATGGCCTCTTCCAGTGCTCTGTCCTCAGAACCAGCGGTGCTCCGTAGGCGTTCCAGGGGCTACGCAAGTACGCAGGCAAAACGATGCCATGCCGTGCTTGCGCTGGTTTGTTTGGGGGACAGGAGCCACACTGGGGCGGATGTTTTGTCAGCTCTGTAGGGGCAGGCCGAGAGGTGGTTGACGCCACACCAGCTTAAGCCAGGAATGGTGGTTTGCGACAATGGCACCAACCTCCTCTCCGCCCTCCGACAGGGACAACTGACCCATGTGCCCTGTGTAGCTCACGTCCTTAACCTGGTGGTGCAGCGGTTCTTGGGCAGGTACCCCGGCTTACAGGATGTCCTGAAGCAGGCCAGGAAAGTCTGTGTGCATTTCCGCCGATCATTTAATGCCTGTGCTCGGCTGGCTGAGCTCCAAAAGGAGTTGAACCTGCCCAAGAACCGCCTTATATGTGACATGCCCACCAGATGGAACTCAACATTGGCCATGCTGCAGCGGCTGCACAGCAGAGGGCCATCAATGAGTACCTGTGCGACTACGGCACCAGGACAGGGTCAGGGGAGCTCGGTTTTTTCTCACCACGCCAGTGGGGCATGATCAGGGATGCATGCACTGTCCTGTCACCATTTGAGGAGGCCACAAGGATGGTGAGCAGTGACAGTGCATGCATCAGTGACACTGTACCTCTTGTCCACCTCTTGGAGCATACGCTGCGTGGAATAATGGACAGGGCACTTGAGGCAGAACAGAGGCAGGAAGAGGAGGACTTCCTTGCCTCTCAAGGCCCCCTTTATCCAGACAGTGTTCCTGCTGTGCCACCCATCACACAGGAAGAGGATGAGGAGGAGGAAGAGGAGGAGGAGGATGATTGTGTCAGCATGGAGGTGGAGGCTGGCACTCAGAATCAGCATCAGCAGCAGCAGCAGCAGTCTTGTAGGGATGATTTACAGTCCCAAGAAACACGTGGACTTGTACGTGGCTGGGAGGAGGTAGCTGCGGATCATGTTGTCCTTAGTGACCCAGAGGACTCCGGACCGAATGCCTCAGCTAACCTACGCTGCATGGCCTCCCTGATCCTGCAAAGCCTGCGGAAGGATCCTCGTATTCTTCGGATCAAGGAGAGGGACCATTACTGGCTGGCCACTCTCCTTGATCCACAGTACAAGGGTAAGGTTGCCGACCTTATCTTGCCATCGCAGAGGGAGCAGAGGATGAGACATCTCCGGGAGGCCTTGCAGAAAGGTCTGTGCAAGGCGTTCCCAGAGACTGGGAGGTTACAAACTCCTGGTCCTGGACAACATGTTGCTGAGGCATCCGTCAGAAGGAGCGGTGGAGAAGGTGGC
Organism: Lithobates pipiens; assembly: GCF_037356315.1. Classification (NCBI taxonomy): domain Eukaryota; kingdom Metazoa; phylum Chordata; class Amphibia; order Anura; family Ranidae; genus Lithobates; species Lithobates pipiens. The sequence goes on from NW_027507758.1 coordinate 495,061,077, forward strand.
CGTCTGACTGATGCTTTCAGACAATTTTTTTGTCCGCAGCCCCAAGGTATGATCGGTTCCAGCACCCATCGCCAGCGTCTGATTTACATGGTGCAGGAATACCTAGGGGCAAGGTCAGACTTGGACACCTTTCCCACCGAAAATCCTCTGGCTTACTGGGTCTTGAGGATGGATCACTGGCCAGAGCTTGCACAGTATGCAATTGAGCTACTGGCCTGTCCTGCATCCAGCGTTCTTTCGGAACGCACCTTCAGTGCTGCTGGTGGCTTTGTTACCGATCACAGGGTGCGCCTGTCCACCGAATCAGTTGATCGACTGACCTTCATCAAGATGAATCAGTCTTGGATCACCCACAGCTACCAAGCCCCTGAAGCTGATGTAACAGAATATTTTTTTTTGAAATATCACATCCCTTCAAGACTGCCTATGCTGATGCTGAGTGACTGTCCTGTTATGTTGATTGTCTATCCTCTTCCTCCTCCGCTGATATGTTGGAAGAACATTTCTGGTTCTGGTTGATGCCATCAGCCCAATTTTTCTGCCCCTGTTTAACAGGGGCGTTTAAGTACAATTTTTGATGCAATGCTTTGCAGCAGGGCTAATTCCTGCATTAAAACTAGAGTATATGGCAGAGGTTGCAGTGTGGTGGCACCAGCACCAGTGCCTAAGGCCCAATTTTTCTGCCCCTGTTTAACAGGGGCGTTTAAGTACAATTTTTGATGCAATGCTTTGCAGCAGGGCTGATTCCTGCAATAAAACTAGAGTATATGGAAGAGGTTGCAGTGTGGTGGCACTAGCAGCAGTGCCTAAGGCCCAATTTTTCTGCCCCTGTTTAACAGGGGCGTTTAATTACAATTTTTGATGCAATGCTTTGCAGCAGGGCTAATTCCTGCAATAAAACTAGAGTATATGGAAGGTTGCAGTGTGGTGGCACCAGCACCAGTGCCTAAGGCCCAATTTTTCTGCCCCTGTTTAACAGGGGCGTTTAAGTACAATTTTTGATGCAATGCTTTGCAGCAGGGCTAATTCCTGCAATAAAACTAGAGTATATGGCAGAGGTTGCAGTGTGGTGGCACCAGCACCAGTGCCTAAGGCCCAATTTTTCTGCCCCTGTTTAACAGGGGCGTTTAAGTACAATTTTTGATGCAATGCTTTGCAGCAGGGCTAATTCCTGCAATAAAACTAGAGTATATAGAAGAGGTTGCAGTGTGGTGGCACCAGCAGCAGTGCCTAAGGCCAAATTTTTCTGCCCCTGTTTAACAGGGGCGTTTAAGTACAATTTTTGATGCAATGCTTTGCAGCAGGGCTAATTCCTGCAATAAAACTAGGGTATATGGCAGAGGTTGCAGTGTGGTGGCACCAGCACCAGTGCCTAAGGCCCAATTTTTCTGCCCCTGTTTAACAGGGGCGTTTAAAGCGGGAGTCCACCGGGACTCCGCGTTTTTTTTTTTTTTTTTTAAAAGCCAGCAGCTACAAATACTGCAGCTGCTGACTTTTAAATAGTGACACTTACCTGTCCAGCGCGCCCGCGATGTCGGCACCCGAAGCCGATCGCTCGCTCGGCTGCCGGGTCCCGCCGCCATCTTGGGTATGGGAATCAGGAAATGGAGCCTTTCGGCTTCATTTCCCGGTTCCCTACTGCGCATGCGCGAGCCGCGCGGCGCAATCCGGACGGTCCCCGCTGCCTCTGGGAGCTGTGTGTTTCCCAGCAGGCAGCGGGGCACTTGCTGAAGGGGGCGGGCGCTTGCGGAACGGGGGCGTAACCTACGCTCGTTCCGCAGAGCGCTAGCCCGGAAGTGGGTGCAGTTACCTGGATTATCCAGGTAACTGCACCCCCCTCCCCCCTGAAAGGTGCCGATTGTGGCGCCGGAGGGGGGGGGATTCCGATGAGCGGAGGTCCATTTTAGGGTGGACCTCCGCTTTAAGTACAATTTTTGATGCAATGCTTTGCAGCAGGGCTAATTCCTGCAATAAAACTAGAGTATATGGCAGAGGTTGCAGTGTGGTGGCACCAGCACCAGTGCCTAAGGCCCAATTTTTCTGCCCCTGTTTAACAGGGGCGTTTAAGTACAATTTTTGATGCAATGCTTTGCAGCAGGGATAATTCCTGCAATAAAACTAGAGTATATGGAAGAGGTTGCAGTGTGGTGGCACCAGCAGCAGTGCCTAAGGCCAAATTTTTCTGCCCCTGTTTAACAGGGACATGTAATTACAATTCTTGATATAATATTTCACAGGAGGGCCCCTTCCTGTGCCCACCCAGAGTAACGGTGAGGACTTATAGTGTTGTGGCACCAGCACCACAACCACCAAAGGTCAATTTTTCTACCACTGTTCAACAATGGCATGTAATTACAATTCTTGATATAATCGTTCACAGCAGGGCGTTCCAGCGCCCACCAAGAGTCACTTTGAGGGCTTACAATGTTGTGGCAAAACCAACACCTTGTTCCGCCATTTCTGCAGAGCATATAGGGCAGGCCCCTACTTTCAAACATCCAATTTAGAAACATCTCCTACTTGCAAACGGAAGGAGACAACAGCAAGTGAGATGAAAAAAGATGGACGACAAAACAAATTATACAGGGGTGATAACCCTTCCCTATGTTTTCCAAAAAGCTTAAAAATAGTTTTTTTGACTGGAGCTACACTTTAAAAATGTACCAGTTGAAAATTACAAACAGATTCAACTTAACACAACAAACCTACACAGTCCCTGTCTTGTTTGCACCGCCTGTATACTGCTGTTCTGAGTATATGGGGCCTGGGGGCCACACGCATTTCCTTTTTTTAATATGGGTACGGGGTTCCCCTTAATATGCGTACAAGACCTAAAGGGGCTGGTAATGGGCAGGGAGGGCTACCCATGCCATTTTTCTCAATGATTTTCAACCATATTGCAGGAACCAGATATAACATTAAAACCGCAAGCAGTTTTAAATGGTGTTATTTCCGTTTAA